>NC_090925.1:981899323-983149323 GCF_040938575.1 Ambystoma mexicanum
TTCTCCAATCAAGCTGACAACTTGGGAGGAGACATGTGCGAGCATGATAGGGGCAAATCCATAGAAGGGGTCAGAGAAATGTAGCGTGGCGCCACGTCATCTTCTGATGGAGGTGAGTGTCCAAAGTAAATACTGCTAAGGCAAATGTGATGAAAGTCACTGCTAACGTCTAGCCAAAGTGTGACGCCATGGTCGGCCACACACACACCCACTGTAAATTATGCCAAAGCAAGTGTGACCCAAGCCAGTGCCTGGTGCAAGGCGTAACATACATGACACATACCACACAAAGTTGCAAATTCCATGAGGCCCACAGGGTCGTTGATGTAAACAGTGTGCATGTTAGACAGCACAGTACCTGACACCGATATATGCCTGCATTAATCACCCATGTATGGAATGACCTGCCGTTCCCTACATAAATGCTGATTACCCACAATTGTGTGGATGTGCAATCGTACCAATGTATGTATAATGGCTATCCAAACATCACTCATGCCGTCCCTCTCTTTCACCCCCACAGGCAGTGAGCATGACAGTGAGGACCAAGACAGCAACCGTCCCTCCACTTCCAGGGGCCAAGGCAGGGGCCGCCGTGTCCCAGTGAGGAAGCCACCACTGGTACATACACCACCATCACCAGCAAGGCCTGTGGTGGTCACACCAACCCCACCCCTCCCTGCACTGCCTGCAGACACCTGCCCAATGCCACGATCAGAGGAGTCCAGTGTGGCTGGGGAGGTGGCAGCCACGGCCCCCTCGCACTTGAGGACAGCCCCAACAACATCTGGGGCACCATTGAGGATGACACTGTGGAAGTTGTCCACACCCTTGCAGATTTGTCAACCCCCCAGGTATCCTTCAGTGACTCTGGTGATGACAACACAGCAGAGCAGTCTGTGCAAGAACAGACACAGGGACATGGCAGTCCCGTATACAGTCCTGTTGAGGATGCACTGGCAGGACATGGCAGCCCGATCCCCAGCAGGACCACTGGTACAGCCGCCGGAGACCAGCGGGCTGACCAGCTCTCTGCCCTGATATCTGAATTTGTGCAGGACAATCGGCAGGCCATGGAGGAGTGGCGTGCGGATTTGAAGGCACTGGGCCAATCGATCACCGACAACACAAACCGCCTCTGCAAGGCGCTCGGCCGCATAGCCGATGCTTTGGAGGCTGCTCTTCCTGGCCAACAGCCTCAGCATGAGGACACAACATCGACTAGCAACTCCACTCAGACCAGCCCTCTCCGTCAGTCGCTCTGTGCGCAGCGCTGACAGGACATGCCTCCCCCTGGCTCCGGGAGCGCAGAGTGACTATATTGGCAGCCTCATGTGGGCTACGTGGACCCTATGGGACTAGTGTGGGTTTGTTGTGGTGGGAGGGAGGGGGGAGGGGGGGAGGCTGTGTGGGGTTTTTGTGGTCAGAGGGGGAGGTGGGAAGGGTGTGTGGCGGAGTTGTGGGGGGAGGGGAAGGAGGGTGAGGGTGTGTGGAGGAGTTGTAGGGGGAGGCAGAGGGGGGTGAGAGTGTGTAGGGGAGTTGTGAGGGTAGGGGGAGGGGGTGAGGCTGGTGGAGGGTTTGTTTTTCACGTTCATATTTTCAGTTTCAATACACCGGTTGTGTTACAAAAAAATAACCAGAGTGGACATTCATCATTGCGCATGTGTCATTTAATCTTGTACAGTGCATAGTGTACATGTATCCCCACACCCAGTGCCCTATGTCCTAACATTATGTCACCCTCTGCTGACCTGTGTGTCAGAAATATTGTGCAATCACTGACTGCCGCACAGCACGTCCCTCCTGTGCATCGGCACCGTGATGATGTCCTGCCACATCTTCCTCCTTCCCTTCATCATCATCATCAGGTGGTAGCAGTTCCATGTCAGGGGGCAGGGGCACATTCCGACAGATGCACATATTGTGCAGCATTACACATGCCATGGTGATCTTGGCCACCTTCCCATAGCTGTAGAGGAGTGCCCCACCCGACCGGCTGAGGCAGCGAAATCGTGCCTTCAACAGGCCAAAGGTCTGCTCAATCACCACACGTGTACGGGTATGGGAACAATTGTAGTCCTCCTCACGCATGTTCTGTGGGTTTCGTACAGGGGTCATGCACCACAGCTTCAAGGGATAGCCACCATCACCTGCATGAGAAGGGAATGAAGGTAAATGTTCTCACATTCATGTTGGACAACTGTACTAGTCTCACATGGCTGCAGGTAATTTGTGCCCACATGCACATGCCCCTGGATGCATTGACCCCATTTCTGGCCCGCTATGTGTCCTGTGCAATGGACTAATGGTGTGGGTTGCATCTTCAAGATGGGTCATGGTGTGCACTGACATCTTGTTCCACGTGCATCGTATATGCATTCAGCAGTGTTGGTGCAAAATCAGTGATGAGTTGTGTTGTGGGATGTGGGCTGGTTACCTGTTAGTCATGTAGTGATAGGTGTCAGCCTGACTTCATCAATATGGGATTTGGTTGGCATGTACCATTTCAGTTGCTTTGGGGCACAGTGTTCGGTGATGTGCACATCGTCCACTGACGGCAATATTCGCAGCCAGGTGGAGAATGCACCCCCCCATTCGCAGCCAGGTGGAGTATGCAGCCACCCAACTCACAACCCCGATGCACTGCCATGGCCCAATCAGGCAACTCACCAAGCAGCCAGGCACGTCGTCCAGCATGTCGCTCCATGTAGCGTGGTAGCGTGGAGTTCCGCAGTACCAAAGAGTCATGAGTTGATCCGGGATATCGGGCACAGCAATGTGTGATGATGTTGCTGGCGTTGCATACCATCTGCACATAGATGGAGTGGTATTGCTTGCGGTTGCGATACATCACCTCCATGGCATACGGGACCACCAACTCCACGTGGGTGCAGTCGAGGGCACCTACACAATTTGGCATGCCTGCCAGTGCATGGAAGGCAACCTTTGTATCGAATATCTCCTGGGGAGTCTGTGGTAGGGATATGTAGTCCCTTGTGTGCTTGAGGAGGGCAACCAGCACTTGGTTCAGTATCCGGGAAAATAAGGGTTGTGATATGCCATGCATGTGCCCCACTGTGTGCTGGTAGGTGCCTGTGGCAAGGAAGTGGAGCACAGACACTACCTTCAGTAGAGGGGGGATGGCGGTGCGTATTTCTATGAGGCTCACTATGTCATTGTGTATCCGGTCCACTATGGTGGTGATGGTCTCACGGTCAAGCCGGTACAGGGTGTGGATCTGCTCAGGTGTTAGGTTGAAGGGAGTGGGTCTTATGCAAGGGATTGGGGGCTGCCGTGTGGTAACGCTGTCTGCACTGGTGGGTCATGCTGTGCCTGTCTCACCCTCCTTCTCCTCCTGCGTCTCCTCTATGGTGGCGGCTTTTGTTGTTGTTGTTGAGGCATTGCAAGCAGGGCCTCCAGCTCCAATAATGCTACTACTATTGGTATCATCTTGGTGTGGTAGGGGGTGTGGTGTGTGGGTGTGCTCCTTTTGTACTGGCCCTGACTCAATTTCCTCCACCTGTGCTGATTGTGTGTACCTGTGGCACTTGGAAACACTCCTCAGGGTTCTTAACGCCTGGTCGGCGATGCCGGTATTTACACCATGCCGGTATGCACTTTTTCGGCCTTCAGGAGGCCGTTATTTGCATGTCCGCATCATTTGTGATCTTCTCCAGTGTATGGCATGCCATTAATGCCGGCATGGTGTGTCGTGTGCACACGCCCTGACCGCTACTTACGTCATCGTACTTTACAATGACGTAAATAGTGGTCTGGTTTGTCAGAATAGCCCGTAGCGGTAAGCAATGCCGGTAATCCTTTACCGGCATCGTATTTCCCTTACCTCCAGACTCGGAATGAGGGCCTGTGTCTAACAGAAGACATGAAGCTGTTTACTTGTCCTTTTGCCAAAACTGGTCTAGGGAAACCAAAGCGGCATTTGGTGAAGTATTTGCCTTTGTTTTTATATCTGTATCGACAATATTTGCCACATTTATGTCTTTGGAACCGTAAAATGTGTGTCTGTAGCTCACTATGTGTGCCTCCTGAAGGGATGTCGCAAATTGCATATTTGTGAATGAACTACAAAACAAAGCGCATTACTGTCCTGACCAAACTTAGGATCATCTTTTAATCACAAAAGCATGAGGATATGTGGTGCTCCTCTGGATTGACATTCATTTCTCCAAAAGAAATGTTGCACTTCTCCGAGGGGAACAATTGCTTTATTACAGATTAAGTGCAGCATGGCAATAAAGCGGTGGTGGAAGTACATTGATACATTTACAGGGTCACGAGAAAAGAGTTCTCCTGGTCTTTTTATGTCTATCCCTGCTTTGTTTTGGTTTGCTATGTGTATGAAGTTGTGCAAGTCTTCCCATGCATACTGTGCACAACTTAAAGTGACAAACAATGTGGGTGGGCCAAGGTTCTGTAGCATACACCGTACATCTCTGTGACTTCGGAACCTGTATTCATTTGTACAATGCATGTTTGCCAAGAGATTTATGATACTTGACTCCAAAACTTCATTTTTGTTTTGTACCTTTTGAAGTAGTTGCGTAGTAGACATGTTTAAAAAAAGGAACCTGTTTTCAATGTGTGTACCACTCCGTAACATAGAGTTGCTAGTTCACTTTCAAACAGGAGGTGGAATAAGTATTCAACATTTTCACTGAATCTGGGGTCTTCAGAATACATTCGTAAAGAGCGATATTCAGATGCTGTTATTTGCATGCATCTTTCATCATACTTTTCCTCTTTTCCAGTAGGAAAGAGCAGAGGAAAGGCTTGTGTTTCTAAACTTTTTTCCCATATGCTGATTGGAGATCCTTTATCTTGCCGCATTTGATATGTTTCTAGTGCATCATCTATGCTGTCTTTGGAGTGCAGTGGGTGAATTGTATACTGGTCTAAAATGTTGGATGCTGTAATTGGATCTACAAGTTGAAATTGGCCAGTGGGTGAGGAATCCTGAATTATTTCAGTGTTTTCCCTTAGGTTTTCTGGAATGTTTATTTATTTGTAGTATTCATTGTTCTCTTTAAGATATTGTAGGGCTTCTCTAACTTTAAGTCTATTAGTTGTTGCCACATTGTTTTGTCTTTCGTAGTTACACCATTCGCTAGGATTACCAAAGATTGATCTATTGCCCATTGCTCTCCCACAGTGTATACATTTTCTTTAAAATCTAATGGCAAATAAACTACTTTGCCCATGAATGCCTTTTAGTAATTCAGAAGGAGGCAACTTAACTGTTTCAGGTTGAAGGTGCATTATAGCTTGAAATGGGTGTACTGTTTGGATTATAAAGCTCTCATACAAATTAAGCTGTTGGAGAAGTTTTGGAAAGGGGACTATTTCCAAGTTATTAGTGATAGCCCGTGAAGGCATTTGGTTATTATCACACTTTGTAGGGCAGGATGTGCAAAGTATTGAGGGGTTAGTAATTTCTTATTTGTTTTCTGCTATAAGATAGAGAGCTAATTAGAACCATTGGGATTCCTCACTGTCTTCTATTTTGTACGTTATATCTACAGTATTGGTGCTCTTTGTATAAAATGTTCTGCGACAACACACACATACTTTGGTTTGATACATCAGCAGATGTGCTTTTAAACTTTGCTATTTCTTTTTTGTACATGTATATTAGAAGGTAAGCATCTGTAAGGTTGTCACAACTCTTCTCTAAAGGTACTGGATTTCCTAACTGCTCTTCACTTCCAAAACATTTGCTTTGGATGTGGTCTATTTCTTCAAGGAGTTCTTTGTGCGATGTAGGAGAATGTGATTAAAGCTTTTCAGTTCTAAACCATGACATTTTGCATAGTGCAGTCTCTGGACAATATTCTGTATAGTGGAATGGTGTGTCACTAACATTTTGATGTGGTAGAAGGTGCCTTTGCAAACAGATCTGGAAATGCAGGCTAATGAATGTCCTCGAAGTCTGGTATATTTGCGCACTGGACAGGAGACCATGGTTTGCAACATTTTCATGCTCATTTTCTCTTTCAGTTTCACATAGTGATTGTGGAATTGCCGTAAAGAGTTGAAGGATTGTTTTAGTATGTTACACATTGAGGCGCAGGGCCACTTGTAAATGGACATTCGGATTGGTTCAGTGGAATGGAGAGCTGATTGTAACTTTGTTGGGGATATTCTTTCAGTGAGGGTCTCTTCAGCGATAATGGTGTTGTCTACCATTTCATACCCTCGGCCCCTGCTATTTATGGCAATTGGGTTTGTCTGCTCTTGTTTGTATGCCTCTTCATTGAAATATTGCTCTGTGCTGGTTGTGTGAATCCACTCAACTGCACAGAAGTTTGCAAAGGTATCTAGGTTGATATTGCACATGTTGCAAAGTCATTTTTGTAGTTTACTGATTCATTTTGTAAGTGGTTTCATTCTGTTTAAAATGAATATAAACAATTTTCTTTTGAGGAGCATTGCACTGTCAATGATAGCTTCCAGGATGAGTTTTCGGCAGTAAGTTTTAAGGGTTGAGCATGATTTCTCTGCTGTTTTTATAAGATTCTGAATGACTCTATGGTGGAACAATGTTTGTCAAATGTGTTTTTTGGAATGCTTAACTGTGGCTATGTTAACATTAGTAGGTGCAGTGCTAGCGCTACTGGTAGTTTTATTCTTTTTAATGCATTTCTTTTATTTTTATATTTTGAAAGAGGTGCCATAATTTTTTCCTGCTAGCTGGTTCACATTTGTGCAGAGACTGTATTAGCTGTTGTGTTTGAACATTTGCTACAAACTTTGCTAGAGTGCATGACTATTTTGCATGCTTTTAGTTGTATCTGCTCTATTTTTGCATTGTTTTCTACAGAAATGCTTTTTGGTAGGCATTCTCTTCTGTCTGTTGGAGAGAAAAGGAAAGTGCGGGTTTCAAAGTTGTTCAATGTATTTACGTGCACTGTGCATGAGTGTCTCAATATCAGGGCAGGCATAAATAGAGGGGTTTGTAACTATGCAATGGGCTGTTAGTTCTGGTTGGGATGGGTGTACTAGTAGCTGTGTCTGTTGATGTGTGTAAGGTTTGCTACAGTCTGTATGGCAGTTCACTGCGCATGAATAAGTAAGGATATTACAATGTTTTCATGATACCTGTAGGTGTTACAATACCGATGTTCAGATGAGAATACAAACAGTTTACATGCTGAGGTGCAATTAGTAAGGGTGAAGCAAATGCTGATGGATTGGGTAGAATGTTGTGGGCTATTACACAACAACACTGCACTGTATGAGTAACAGGAAGAATACTACTACACTGCTGCACTTACTTTGTTGGGTTTGAAAACTAGTTTTCTTTTGGGTTTTCTCGCCTAGTAGAGACATTTCTGTCTTTCAGGAGGCTGTCCTTCACTGCAATTGCAAAAGAAGAAAATGAGTGGGTATATGTTGTAACGGCAAAATAATAAATAATTGTACTAGGAGAACACATTTTTTTACACTGTAGGAGGATTTGTTGGGAAAAAAGTTAGTAACATTGCACATGATTACAAATATGTTTGTAACACTGCTGTTGGTGCAGATGGGTTGCCACTAGATTCCTTAATACTTGTTTGGCAGCAAGCATCCCAGTGTCACTAGGATATTACAGGCCATGTTGGGGGGGGGGGTTCCTATACAATAAACTGTATAGGAATGGGGACTTGGGAGCCTTGCTGGTATTGGGGCCAGTAGTCCTGTAATAAGTATGCCCTATGGGGCTGCAGTTTTCCAAGTGTGAGAGTTGTTGGTTCACCATTTGTATTTGAAATGGAGTAATGCAAGTTCTAGACGGCTGAGAAAAAAAGGCAGACACCCAGAAAGATGTACAGATTGGAAAGAAGAATGTTAGTGTGTGTGATTTTCATTAACTTTCCCACACATAAATGCGTGCTACATGAGTGCCATTGCAGAATGTTGGAGAAATCTTTTCCTTTCATTTATTTACAAAACTTTACAAATAACACTGTACACATGCGTCTATTTGGTTTCTTTCAAATGGTGCTGAAATGAGTAGTTGTCAACGCAGTGCATTTTGTTAATTTTGCTGTTAATTTCTATGTACGTGGCAGGCTTTGTTAACATACATGCACGTTTCGTTTTCTGTGTGCATTGTGGGCGTTTTACTTCAGGTGTCTTAGTAGAGAAGTGGTTTTAAAAGTGACAAAATGAAAGAAGAAAATACGAGGTTGCACATTAGAATGGGTGATATGCACAGGCATGCATGTTGTGGTAATATATTGAAGTTTCCCATAGGATCTGGCACTTGAACATGTGGTTTTCTTTTTTTTTTTACAAAAAAATCACAGAGTACGCTACTAAAATTGAAATATGTGGTTTGAAACTGTTATGCAGGTGGACGTTAAAAGAACACTTTTAAAGCACACAGTATTGTAAGTAACTACCACTTGATGTCAGGATATGGGACAAATGTGAGTATGATTATTGAGTAGGTTATGCAAAGTAAGTGGCAGGAACTCTGTTCACATGCATTTGTAAAAGAGTTGCAAATGTACTGCCCAGAACATATGCATACTTGTAGTTTGTGTTGATGGATGCAGATGATGATGAACATGGAAGTAGAAATCTTGGAGAGTTCCACAGAATTTTTCAATGCAGGTGCTTGGAAATAACTGGAGACCTGTACTCTGAGTGTTGAACAGTACATCTGAAGTGTTGAACAGTACATCTGAAGTGTTGAACTGTGATGACAGAGTTAGATGTAGAGTCTTTGGCTGTGATTGGTGGTTGGGTGTATGACTGCTTAACAGTAGCCAATGAGGGAGTGCTGCAAAGAGTGAAGTGGAAAGGGAAGAAGGGCTTCCCTGTGTTACGAGGTCCGCAGACACCGCAGTGATCCGCGGACAGGGCATGCCTCATCCAGGTCTTCTCAGCATGCCTGCCATGGAAATGGGACTGTGGGGATTAGCCAATCAGGTGTTAAGGTTGTGCTCTATAGGAAGAGAGGGTAATATCTTTTTTCATTGTTGTGTGCAGTGAAAATGGCAGAGATGCAGGGAGTCAGTGTGCTGATGGTGGGAGATTCCTTTGTAAGTAATCTGCAGAGGTATGCAGAGGGAAGAGGCATTTCTGCCAATCTTGGATATCAAGGAGTGGAGGCTTTGTGGTGTAGTGTGCCTGGCCACAATTTGCAAGGAGTGATTCCACTTTGCAGAGATATGGCCACTTTCAGTACTACTGATGTTGTAGTGGTGCATTGTGGAGCACTGCATTTGGGTTATATCAGTGCTCTAAGTTTGTTCAGTGCGCTTAAGGACTTGGTGAAGGCACTGATGCTGCTTTCTCCCAGTGCCAAGGTGGTTTTCTCACACATATCACCTAGAGCAGTATGGAACAACCCCAATGTCCTCTGTCCTCAGCAAGATGCCGGAAGGTGTCTTGTAAACAGAGGCATGTCTGCATTTTTGTGTAGTGCTGTGATGTTCTCTTTCCACAATTAGAACATTAACTCTCTTAGTGTGAACCTTTTTCCTGCAGATGGCATGTCTTTGTCTTTCGTTGGGAATGTCATTTTGTTTTAAATGTAAGGGATGTTTTGAAGAGGTTCATGTAAGACTGTAAAGAAGAAAAGAAGAGAAAACAGCCAAAAAATAAAATACGAAAAAAAGGTGTTTGTTTACAAACACCTTCAAAAAATGAAAATAAGGCTTGTTTCAGAGCCACCACTAAAAGGGAAATCTCCTACCCTGGGTTACATTTCCGTCCCCACCCCCTTGAATTGGACGATTTATCTGCAGACAGTGTGGTAATCTGCCAATCACACATGCCACATCTGGGCTTTTGAGGATGGCAGACATGGAAATGGGACTGTGGAGGCCAGGGGATTGGCCAATAAGGTTCCCTCGATGTGATGTGCAAGGAGAGACTGTGGCAGAAGGTCGGTTTGCTGAGAGGAATGCAGATGGCTACAGCTATGCCTCTGTGAGGGATTTGTGAATACATTGGTTGCAGGTCTATGCAGAGCACTGTGGAGTGGCTGCACATCTTGGATTTGATCATGTTGATGTGCACTGGTATGGAGTGTGCAGCATGAAGTGGGTGGCCTTGCTTCCCTTTTGTGCACCATCATCCAGCCATTATTATTGTTCATTGTGGCAAGAACAGTTTAGGTCATGTTACAGGAATCTCACTGCAGTTGGCGATGAAGGAGGCATTTTGGAAGGACATGTTTCCAAACTTCTGAGTAATTTTTTCTTGCATTGCCCAGAGAAAGATGTGGCTGCACTACAGTACATTTGGTCCGCAAATGGAGAAAGCGAGGCACAACGTTAACAAGGCTGTTTGCACATGTTTCAGAGATGATGGCATGCCATCCTTCCACAATGAAAACATCAGTGATGTCATCAATGACATTTGTGAGGTTATCTTTGATGTCATGGGTGTTAGTCTTAGCAGTACACAGTGGTGGCGCCAGTTATGGTTGCTTAGCTTATCATAACTGGCGAATTTCAGGGGGTTATCGATTTTACTTGTAAGCACAATATCCCTTTAACACACTTTTTCCACTGGTTTTGATAGGTTTTAATTAGTGCAATTTAACCATAACGTGCCTTTAACAATGTTTGTTCACTGAATTTTATAGGTTTTTATTAGCCCAACTTAGCCATAACATCCCGTCCCTTTAACAATGTTCTTTCACTGAATTTCATAGGTTTTTTCTAGAGCAACCTAACCATAATGTCTCTTTGTTTTTTCACCGAATATATATATATATATATATATTCCACTTCAACTAATCATGGGGAATTCTATAAAATGACAGCCGATTCTTGCACCATTTTGCACAGTCGTGTGGCAATTCTCTGCCATTTATGCAAAGAGCATAATAGTTTTCAACATGCAATTTACTCTCCAAATACTTAATCTCAGAGCAGTCAGGAACACATTTTAGCTTGCCAACACAATTGCCTAAGTTGCAGGTGGATGAATTTTATTTCAATAAAATTGCCTGGAATTTATCTTAAAATGGCACATAAATGAATGCAATACGAATTGTGATTGCGGAGAAAAATGCATACGTTATGACAGTCCTTTTAAACTCATGGGAAATCTTCATGTTATGCATTTATTCTTTCCTTTTTCCGGCCATTTACCAGAGCTTCAAGGACTGTGTTTGTATTAGCCTGTTTGTTGTTTGAAGTTGGTAGGCTGCAGGTCGTCAATACTTGGGGGGGATCAGCTACACAGAGATCTCACGCTACAGATAATAAGCCGTCCCTGTGATCTCTGATATCACGAGGCCCTGCTGACAAATGGCATCATGTCCTGTTATCTGAAGTGGATCACCATTTCGATGTGAAAACGTTCTATTTTCTTGTATTCTTTTCAGAGTTCAGCTTCTCTTGATTGTAGCAGTTCCCTTATTCCATTCACGTATTGGCTAGGCCATTTGCCCTTCACAGAAATGAGCCTTCAGTGCAATAGGTCTGGGGAAAGTTTGTTTCCAACACCCTTAGCAGGCCACACTTTATTGCAGTTGTAAATAGCTGGGATGCAATAGCCAGGCTTGCAGTGAAGGAAGCCATTTGCGAATTCTGCCCAGAGTCCCACTGGTTTTAGGAGTCAGTAGCTCTGTCCCTCCCCACCGGACAACATCCACCTTGATGACAGCCCTCCCTTGCCCCTCTTACTTCATCCTGCACTTGCAATCTTGTGTGTGCTCTGTGCCTTCAACATTCTTTCCTTGACGCACACCATAGGGCCCCATACCCCCCTCCTTAATCTCTTCGCCACCAGCTCCATGCCCCCTGGCTCCACAATATCTAATTAAAAGGGGGGGGTAGTCCCAAAATGAACCATTTAGAGATCTGATGTTGTAAACAACACAGTCAATGAAAAGGGAAGCTATAGTGGACTGAAGCAAGACCAATCAAATTAGTCTGATACAGAGTGAGCAGACATATTTCAATGATTTTTTTTTTTTGTAGACCAATAGGTCCTACATAGGATTTGGGATATTTAATTTTCACCAAATAAAACTAAAAATCAAAAAATACATGCGACAATAGACAGTATGTATCACATTTGTGCTCAAGGAAACACAGAGAGATACATTATACAATATACACAGACTGTGTTTTCTAATATGCAACCAATGACACAATGAATTGGACATATGGAACACACATCATCCAATGAAAAAAGCAATATAATCAAAACAAACTGATAATGATCAATAATATATATAAAAGAATTCATGCCTGGCCAGCATGCTGTTTAGGAAAACGAAACTGCAACAACAACATTTGATGAATCACATGTCACTGCCACAATTCAGGATCAATCTGACAAATGGGGGAGGTATATAGAAACCAAGGCTTGGCACGCTCTAAGAATTGGAGTTGTTATTTGGCCTATAGACACATCCCAAGTCACAGGCCGAAGCCAAACCTATAATAATTAATTGTAAATGACCCTAAAGAGTGCCAGGACTGTCAAGGCGAACAATATCCAAAGGGTCGACTCAAAAGAATTTAGTGGACAAATGAGTAATAAAGATCTAAACAAAAGAAGGGGGTAGTCCCAAAATGAACCATTTGGAGATCTGATTTTGTAAACCACACAGTCAATGAAAAGGGTGGCTATAGTGGACTGAATCAAGACCAATCAAATGAGTCTGATGCAGAGTGAGCAGACGTATTCCAATTATGACTTTTTTCTTTGTAGACCAATATGTCCTACAATGGATTTGGGATATTTCATTTTTACTAAATAAAATTCAAAATCACAAAATACATGAGACAATATCACATTTGTTCTCAAGGAAACCCCAAGTCCAGGTTAAAGTCCAAGCCCAGAGCAGTCTTTTTTGCTCCTTATTGCTCTCTGCTATATTGCACAACACCCGTGCATTACCTCTGACGCTCAAGGCGATACTCTTCCATCTACCACCAGGCTCTTGATTTCTGGGATCTATTTTAGGAACATACTTAACTTTTTTCAAGTGCTATCACTGCACATTGCACTTGATCTCCACTGACAATTCTGCCCTTTATGCCTTGGGAACCCGGTGGCCAATCAAAGCCGCTCTGTCATTTGGCTGGCTAGCCAACCGGCACACTCATTATGTATATATAGGTAAACAAGATGGCGTCCCGATCGAATGATCGGTATGGCCGCTCATCTTGTTTTGAAAGGTCCTTTTGGTATGACAGGTAAATCGCTCACCCCCCCCACTCTACGCATCGTCTCTCACCGACTTTTGAGCACTCACAAGCCCTGTAATTTGTACTCGTGAATCTGCCTTCAAGTTACCTTCAGGCTTACCCTTTCTCCTTGCTCCCACACCACTCCGCCACCCGTTACTCACAGCACTACTCTAAAAGAATAACCTTGATCCTTGGCAGCCAGACTGCGGCCTCCTCCACCCCCATCCCCACTCAGCAGCTCTTTTCCCACTGTCTACTCACTTGGCATATCCATTCTCCTTCTCCCCTTCTCTCCAGTTGCTACTCAGCTTCCTTAACCAAGCATTACCTATATACATTAGCACTCCGGTAAGCAACACCACACCCACTCAACATTAATCCCGGCATCCAGGCCTAACCCATCTAACCCTATATTTTTTCTTTCCTCCCGCTCCTTGGTGTAACCTCTCTACAATTTAATGTGAACCCAATTGGGCCTATCACCTTGCAATGTTCAACTATGTATAAACGTCGAACATGTACATGCCTTTAATTGTCACACCACTTTCACCTCGCATCACCATATTGTACATTTGACAATTGTATGTCTACATGTCAATTGGTTATGTACTCCATCACATCTCACATCACAACTCAGATCCACTCTCCTCTCATCACCTCACCAAATGTCAATTTTACCTTGCCACAACACCTCAGCCTTGATAAAAACCCATTGGTCGAAACATGTGTTGGCTTCCTCCATGTGAATGGTACCACAGGTGCTTTCATGACTGTGGCAACTGTATGCCAATTAAATGACCATTACACGTACAACCCAGTGTTGAGACTCATCATTTACCTCTGCTATACGCACCAACATTTCTAGTGAAAACTATTGGCACCCAGCGCCAACAAAGAAAGGGCTTCATTCTTCTACTTTTACATAATCATACAGGACTTTGGGAGCATTGTGCCACAGGAACCCAGGTCTTGGCAGCAGGAGGCACCATAGAACTCGATAAAAGATCAGTGCAGTGATCCATTATTTTTTTCCTTTATGCTCTCACCACTTCCGTTTATACACTCTTGCCACACAGCCTTCATATACACTGATATGAACTTTGTTCCCCTGTCAGAAACAACTTCCTTGGGGAAACCAACATGGGAGAATATCCCATCAGAGCCTTCACAACCACAGGGGCTTTGATGCTCCTCAGAGGGACAGCCTCAGGGTACCTAGTTGCATGGTGTGCCATCATCAAGATGTATCTGTTCTCTGAGCTGGTTTGGGGATCCAAGGGACCCACAATGTACATGCCTATTCTCTCAAAATGCCCCCCATCCACTGGTAGTGGAATTAAGGGGGCCTTTGTGGCACTGCCTAACTTGCCAGAAGCTTGACAAGTCGGGCATGACCAGACACATTTCTTAACTTTTACGCCAAACTGCAGACAGTAAAAGTGCTCAGACAACCCGTCCAATGTCTTAATCACTCCCAAGTGACCCGCTAAAGGAATCTGGTGAGCCAAATCCAAAATCAACTTTTGGTGGCATTGGGGAATCACCATCCATCTGGTGCTCTCACCTTCAGAGTCTTTTGGCTCACTGTAGAGGAGTCCATCCCCCCAGTAAAGTTTGAACAGTCCTGGGGCCTCGCCCTTACCCTGCTTCTCCTCCTTCTTCCACAGTATTGCCATAGTGGGACACTTTTTCTGGGCTATGCAGAAGTAGGCCTGGTCTGGGCCCTTAGGTGATGCAAATTCGTCCAGCTTGGGCAGGCCCTTCAGATCTGAACTCACTGGGTCCTCTACCTCAGATTCCTGTGCTGCCCCAGGCAACTCTGAAGTCACGGATGTAAGGAACTCATGGTGGCAACAGTAAAGAAAGACACAAGTGATTACAGTTCAAGGGTGTTGAATAAACAGTATGCAGGATGAAAAAACGCTGAATCTAAATCTAAATTTAAGGTGTGAGCAAGCGCTGACCATAAAATTAAAATAAGGCAGTCCTGGTGGCATTTTGTCAAATAAAAAGGGCCTATACTAAGAAACCTATTGCCAAACCTTACAACTAATACTAAAAAGGGCATGGGATAGAATTCAGAAGACAAATAGAAGTGTTCACAAATAATATGTCAGGATGCGGTAGCCTGGGTCTCCCTTCCCCGCGTTTTCAGCATGGGATAAGGTGGGATCTTGCAGCACAGCACCTTCCCAGCATGAGATGACAGTTCCGTTTCAGCTATCAGGGCCTTCGATGGCCAAGTCTCATTTCTCATTTAAGTGTCTTGCCTTCGAGGACCTAACGTATTCAAATAACCAAAAGTTCTTCAATCAAATGAAAGTTTGTTTCCTTGTTTTCCTTAGGGTGATGATTATTCACCCCTTGGTCCCCATCTTCTGGGTGCTTACCCCTCTTTACTTTCAACCTCCCTACACTGGGTTCACTATGGCTTTTCTGTTTCTCACAAATCTTAATGTCTTGTTAAACAGATCCCCGTGGACATCCCTCTGCCGGGTTCATGTTTGTAAACACACTGTTAGGCTTCGCCCCTCTTTACTGGCATTCCTCCATTAGGTTCACTCTTGCCGTTTCACTATTCTCTTTACTGTCAATGTTTGTGTGATTCACTTCCCTTGCTTTCTTTCCAGTTTGTCAGTCAAATACTTTTGACTGTATGGGGATTTCACTTAACCTCCTGTATGACCCATTTGACCTGTCTTGGCAGCTTTCCTACGGCCTTCTGGTATCTGTAGTTTCTATCAACATTTGGTCGACCAAAGTCTCTCATGTTAGCACCCACGTGGTGCCGGTTCCCTCTGCAGCTGGTCTTCCCCTCACAATTTTACAGTTCTTAGAACATGCTACTTTGTGACTTTCATTCACCACAACCTGGTTCTTAGCCGTTCTTCCTTCGACTCACTGGCTGTGATGAACTGCTTGGCTTTTCTTATATCTGGAGTCAAGGCCAGTACCACAGTAGAAGGGTTTCCCTCGCTCCCACTTATCAGCGTCAACACACTCTGTGTACCATCTGCATCTGCTGCAACACACTTGGGTTATTGTCCTGGGTCTTATGACTCCATCTGCAGAGGCTTTGCAGGTCTGCATCGAAAAGGGCAAGATCGTGTCATCCCTTGTCAGCCTCCCGATATTCGCCACGTTTCTCCTCCTCTTTTAACTGCTGGTCCTGGATAACTGTCTCGTTTTGCGGCCTGCCTTGCTCGTACTGTGCTCTCTGGCTCAACCTTTCATCCCTGTGATGAAGGGAAAGGGCCATCAGGTGTGTGTGATTCTGGTAAATTGCCTGACTTTGCCTGACCCTTGTTTTGGTACATGTCAGTTAAACGGCTCTGGTGTTAGTCAGTTGTCTTTCGTGTTGTGCAAAAGTGTTCGTGTCGGAAAGGGGGGGCAGTGTTTTCGAATGTCCTACGTGAGAGGATGGGGAAAAGGTGTTAAAGGAAAGGGGATACCACGTCTCACCCGTCGGTGTCCATTTCTCACTCCCCGAAGACCCCCCACCCAGGTGATCCTACCTCAGTGCCCCCCCCAGGAACTGGATCCAATAGCGATGGCCGTGTCCTGATATGATATTTTATTTATAGCGCGCCTATACACAAGTGTTTTCTGGCCACCTGGATGACAAATTCCCGGGGACTAGCTAGGGAGACACCTTCAGGTTTCTCACACTTAGTCTCCTGCTACCAACAAACTGTCCTGAGTGGCTACTAGACCGTCACCCACAGGAGTAGGTGATTCAGCAGTCTCTGAAACTGGACCAGGGGTTACTGGCCACGCTGGTCACTCCAACAAGTTCTCTGGAAGCACTCCAGGCCCAAGGGTCTGAGAGTCTTCAATCTGGCAGCCTCTTTGGCCCTCGATCTGGTTGCTGCCACGACTATCTCGGGGTCAGGAAGATCATTACCAAATAGTCATGGGACAGGGATTGAGTCTTTCATCGCTTCACAGTGCTGGGTCATTTCACATCCCCAGCTGAACTCTACTATCGCCAAGGGGCACATACCCTTTCCTTCAAACCCACTGATGCTACAATAAAGACCATCAATATACTGTCCCTGTTGCACCCCCTTTTTTCGATTCCTCTGACATCCTGAACGCTCTGTCCTCCATTATGGAGGACCGTCACCCTGGTTACCCTGAAGGCGCTTGGATAGGTGCATATCTGTGAATATATCAGCAACTCTTCTTGTGTACAGCACTTCACACTCAGCCTCTTTCATGGCTTTTGCTGCTTGTTCGATTTCACTGTGGGTGAGTGGTTGTCCCCTTTCCCTAATTTCCTTTTGTTTCTTTTTAGTTTCAGTTTTTAGTTTTACTTTGTGATGGTATTAGCACTTAGTGTAACAGTCTCATCTGACCTGATGGCACACAGGGACTCTTTGCAATTCCCATTATTCACTGTTTGTTTTTGAATTTTGTCTGCAATGTGTTTTTTACAGATAGACTACAATTTTCTGTATTTAATTTCGCCTGGAGTTATATTCTTCTCTGTCCTTGATACTCCATTGAAATATTTGACTACCTGCAGATTAGTCCACAGATGCGCAGAGGTCAGTTACTTTGACTTTGCAATCTTGCTCCAATGTTCCAATGTGTAGGGGCACACCCTTCACTTTCCCTTTGCTTTCTTTGTATTGCAATTTTTTAATGTTATAATGTTTCACATTGATTAAGGTGAATGCATATTCATTAGAGGTTTATGTTTATATGCAGGGTCCCCGCAAAGCAATTGTTATGGGTACTGAAGAAGGCTTTGGTCATAAAATTCCAGATACCAGCCGAAACGTCAATTTACCTTACGGAGAAGCTACCTAATTTCTTATTAGGCGACCATTACACAAGTTTGTTACTGTGTTACCGTATAAGGACTTGATATATGAAATATTGCCCATAGTTTTGGTCGCACTGACATAGACTCACAGTTAGATTTATGGTATTGTTGAGCTGGAAAATAGTCGTCAGTTGTTTCACTCTCTGCACAGTCTCAACCTATTTACACAAAGTTTTTCATGATATGCAATTTATGTCATGAATTTATGCCATTTTACAAAAATTAAGTGTCGGTTTGATTCACATGGTTGCTTTCTGGATTTATTAATATTTTGGTATCATGTTTTGTTGTTCCTGTTTTTAGTAATATAATTGATTGTATGCATGGACAAATGAACTATGCTCAATGTTATATAATATGTTCATGTGGAAAATGTTTGGATTAAATGTGAACATTAATGTTCTGTAAAAATTGCAATAAGGTAGACTGGTTTTATTTCAGCTACTCTCTTTTTCAGGTAATTGGTATGTTTGGAAGAGTACCTGCTGCATGACCTAATTGAATTATAGGTCCTCTATCCTCTCCTGTTGTCTGATTTTGTAGGCGGGGGATGGGGAGCTTCATACTCCAACCTTAGCTTCTGATTTGTTTTCAAGTAAGTTTTTGTTTTTGTAATTTGCAGATATATTTTGGGAACCACCCTTGGTTCCTGTTGTACCCATTGCCAGGTGACAGCAGTGATGCTCGCGGCAGTGTCTCTGACCGCCAGAGTTTTGTGTCAATACATATACACATATTCTAAGAACAGTTGAGTATTATTGGAAACTGGGACATCTTCTGGAGTTCCGGTACCGTTCCCACCCAGTATAACCAATCCAAATTAAGCCCCTCTTTGGCCTTGTGAGAAGTCCTCTAGGAGGCCCACACTAATTATGGCCTCCTCCATGGGTTTAAAATTCACTATGGCTTGCTTGGTGTTAAGATGGATTTCTGAACTCTGTCCTGGAGGGCAGAGGTTCAGAAGGGCAGCCTAGTTTCTTGGAACAGGGTAACCTCTGGACAAGCCCGACCAATCAAGGTAGCGATCGCGGCAGTCAAGACTAGGTCTCAAGAGGGGTGAGGGTGACTGAAAGCCCGCAATGAGCACACAAAGCAAGGACACTTACAAATTACTCCAAGCAGGTGTTATATTAAAAATATAGACACATTTATTACAAGGCCTTTGTAACATTGACCGTAGCGAGAAATCACAATAAAACTCAAGTAAACCAACACATCACAATCAAATACAATATATATACAATTACCAATAAGTCTAACAAGTTAGACGCACGAAATGTGCAGAACACCTAGATGGGGAGGAAAACAGGCAGTGCGAATAATAGTTAGACCCAGTCCGCCTTCAGAAGCACCTAAATAGAAGGAAGTCTGAGCCCTACGAAGAGTGGAGCCTTGTGCTCAAAAGTACCTGCACACGCGTGTGCCAACGGGCCAAGGGGAGTCTCCTCGAGGGAATCAGGCAGTTCAGTTCGGGGAACAATTGAAGATGAACAGAGCTCCGCGACTCAAGCGCAGCCTCCACTGTGGGCAGAAGCAGAGCGCGAGTACGGAAAGGCGTGCTGTTTGACACAGCGGGGAAAAGCTATGGGCTACTGCAGGAGGGTGACCAGTTCCTAGCGATGCTACTCACCGATCCCCGATGCAGGCAGACCCAGGCTTCTCCGCGTCAGTTTCAGTGCTGGCAGGTTCAGTTACGAGCAGGGGACGTCTCGGCGTTGTGTAGATTCCGCAGCAGCAGAAGTTAGAGTTGAGGATGTCCCAAACGCAGTGAACCTGCACAGTTTGTTACCACAGCAGGGCAACGGAGCGGCCGTGTGTATTTCAGCCCAATGTACACTTCTCACTTCAGACCTGGGAATGCCAAGTGTACGAATCATGTGAGAGTGGCAAGGACTCGTAATACAGCAGCAACCTGACGGCGGTTACAGAGCAAGACTCCTGGGTAGGCTGGTCAGTCCACTGGATGGCCCAGAGACACTTCCGAAGGCTTACGTGCAGGAGATGGTGAAGATGCCGAGAATAGTTGTTCCCACTATTCCAAAGGGTCAAAGTACCAGTACAGGCCTTCTCGTTCGATCAGAGGTAGAAAGGGTTTCACAAAGCGACAGCAGTGCAGAGGAGCAGTCCTTCAGCGGGTCACCAGCGGTTCCTCGGTTCAGCCTCGTAGTTGCAGGATACTTGGCTCCTGTATTCCTTTGTTCGTGAGAACTCAGGAGATCGACATAGTAGTGGTGTTTCCAGCCTCCTCTTATCCACGGTTCCCTTCGCGCCAAAACGGAGGGGACCCAATGGGAGATCTGCTCACAAAACACTCACACCATACGTGGACCTATCACGGACCATGGTGGTCCCAGGCATTCACGACACACTAGACTCTCTGGCACCCAGGATGTGTATTGGGACCAGACATCCCAGCCCACATCCTGGAGGCACACACAAGGCCTGTAGAAGCCCGCAAACGCATCTGTGTTTCGCGGGAAAGTACATGCCCAAATAAGGAAGGCCCGGGTCGGCTCGACCTAGGGAAGGTGAAGGGGGCAAGACGGTCAGCGGGCAGGACAAAGAGCCTTGTGGTCTAGCCATTTTGGAAGCCAGGCCACCATTTTGGGCTAAGCGCGAGAAACGTGCTTAAACAGCCAAAAGGAGATTAAAACACAAAGAAACGATCGCTGCCACCAGTCCCATCCGTGATTCACTTGCACTGTTTATTAACAATCCAAAGAGAGTGTCTAGGGCCTGTAGAAGACTGGAGACCCAAGAGAGCAGTAACTTAGCTTACAGTGCCCTCTTGTGGCATGTTGTGCGAAAGCTGCAACATGATAAAAGAACTACGGAAAACAACGTTTCCCGGTACTGACTTTCTTAAGGGCATGTCAGTTTCCCCGTAAGAATGGAGCGAAAGCCCAGAGGAGTGCGGCAGAAGGCTGCACTTCTCTGGCAAAGTCTAGATCATGGGGAAAACAACAGGAAAAATTTTAGGGGTTGCCACATGGAAGGTAAATTACCCACAATTAAGAAATCTTTCCTAACACTTGGGTAAGCCCTTGCAGGCAGGATACTCTTTAATATGGCCCAGCTGCTTACACACTAAACAACCTTTAGGTTGAGAGAACGTAGGTGTCCCAGTTTTAGGGGTTCCTGCACTCTGCTTTTTGGGGTGCACCGCTGAACTAGAATTATGGGATTTTTTTTATTTTTATTATTTATTGTACACTTAATTTGTTCTTAAACTTGTACACACATTTTAACATCAATCCTCATATTTCCTTCATAAATTAAAATTACACAAACAGAAGAAATCCAAAGCTAGGACTAGTCCATCATCAATCAGTGTCCCTGTTTTACAAGTTGGCCATTATCCCAGTCTTCATTCAACAGGCAATTCAAACTGTCAGCCAGTTTATTTTCCTCTGAATTGTCAAGTTGTTTTCTTAATTTCTCCAGTAAGTTGATACCGACACAAACCATAGCGTAATTATGAGTTTCCAAGAACATCAGCCACAAGCCTTTGGCTGTTAAGGTTTGATAATTGCCCATATACTTTCCCATGAACATTGTTCTCACGTCAGTTACTTTTTTACAGTCCAATAATAGATGTTTCACTGTTTCAAGGCTACTTTGGATTTACAAAGCCTACAGCAACCTTCATTCTCTCCCCTTCTTCCTGTCCTATGACGATATTCATTGTTTGAATATACATTTAATCTTATTTGCAATAATAAGTCTCGATGTAGTGAACTTGGGAATTTCTGAAGATAACAAGGTATTGTGTTTCTCTTCCTTTGAAGACTATTAGTGACTCTTTGGGATTGTTGTCTCATTTTTCCTTCTAATGAGTGAATCCAATCTCTATGCTTTAACTTCTCTTTCACCTTTCCAGGATTTTCCATCAGCTGGATTAGAGAAAAATGTAAATACATAAATGATCTACACACTTTCCTTTCCATTCCCTCAGTGTCCTTGAGCATTTTTGTCACACACAGCACTCGATCCTACCTGTTTGTCCTGCACCGATTTCTTCTTTGTAGATTTCTCAGGTTTCCGGGATGTCCTGGACTTGAACAGGTACGCCGGTGATCCTCTATATCCAGCGTGAACCGTGGTTGGAGACAGAGGAAGAGTTCAGAATTCCATGGAGCAAGGGTTGACAATGTCCAGGAATAAGCGCGAAGGAGCAAGGGCTCGGAGCAAGGTAAGGAACCAGGAAGGAAGAGCAAGTGGTCAGGAGACGTGTAGCCACTGCAAGGGCCTGGAATTAAGGGAAAATAAGGGGTAGATGTATCGGTACAGCGATATGAGGAAGGAACGCTAGGCACTCTAGCTGCAAACTCATACACGAGCATTTAGAAGCAGAGCGCCGCGGGGGCGTGCCCTTTTTGTAAGAATCCATTGCTCCGGCGTAAACGCTGGAGAGCAGCATGATTGATGCGGCAGCCATGTTGAGATGAATACTGCTCGGTGGTACTATGCATCATGGACCAGGAAGTCCAGAAGGTGTGCAAGTGGCGGTTCATGACAGCATGCCTCCTTCTAAACCCCGATCCACCAGGCTTGCCTGGATGAGTCAGATGGAATTTCCGCACCAGGCGAGGGGCATTCATGTTGGAGACAGGTTCCCATGTTCGTTCACTGGGAGGATATCCTTTCCATTCCACTAGGTACTGAAGTATACCTCTTCTACATCTAGAGTCGCAGATCCTGGAGACCTAAAATTCAGTTTGATCATGAATGGCACAGGATTGGGTTGGTGAGTTGACCTAGTGGATGAAAGATAAGGTTTGAGCAGGGAAGTGTGAAAGACAGGATGAATCCTTTTCCAGGAGTCTGGTAACTGGAGTCGATAAGCTACCTGATTGATGACCTCTTTGATAGGGAATGGCCCATAGAATTTGGGGGCTAATTTATTAGGATGTAGGTGTAGAGGTAGTAGTTTTAATGACAACCAGACCTTGTCACCGATTCCATAGACAGGGGCAGGTCTCCGTCTTGCATCAGCATGTCTTTGACATTCATCCTGGCCTTTTTCAAATGTTCTTTAGCTTTCCTGTGTGTGGTGACTAACCTTTCAATCCAGGAATTGACCGATGGGACCGGGGCGGTATGAGGTAGGATCGTTGGCAGGACTGATGGATGGAAACCTTGACTACAGAAGAAGGGGCTTGTCTTAATGGCTGAGTGATCTGAATTGTTATACACAAATTCTGCCACTGGAATCAAGATCGACCAGTCATCCTGGACTTTGGCTGAAAAACAGTGCAAATATTGTTCTAGGGTCTGATTAACTCGCTCTGTAATCCCATTGGTCTGAGGGTGGTAACCTGAAGACAAGGCACGTTGGATGCCCAGCATGTGGCATAGATGTTTCCAGAACTGTGAGATGTATTGAGGATCACGGTCTAAAATGATCTTAGAGGGTAGGCCATGTAATCTGAAGATGTGTTTCAGAAATATCCCTGCCATTTCCCGGGCTGAGGGTAACTTGTGCAATGGGGTAAAATGAGCCATGTGGGTGAACAGGTCAATAGTAACCATTATGGTGGTAAATCCCTTGGAAGGGGGCAGCTCAATGATAAAGTCGGTAGCTATTATTTCCCAAGGACGGTCTGGCAAAGTAGGTTGATGGAGAAGGCCAGCAGGTTTCCTATTATCTGACGTATTCTGACTGCAGATTGGGCAGGCCTGGACATATGTCTTTACATCATTTTTCATGTTAGGACACCAGAATTGTCTCTGAATATGATGAAGGGTGGAAGTAATGCCTCAATGCCCGGAATGGAAGGTGTCATGACAAAGGTGTAAGATCTTGGTTCTCAAGTAGTTCGTGGGTACTGCCAATTTATTATCTTTAAAGAGGTAACCATCTTTTGTGACTAAAGACCATTGGTTCTTTCCAACGTAGTCCTTCCACATTTCAGAGGATGGGATCTCAGCTCGGAACCTTTCCATCAAGGAGTCGGCTTGAGCCACAAACACTATGTCAGGAAACATCTTTGGAAAGTGTCGGGGCCTCCACTGGCTCGTAATCCGAGCATCTAGATAAGGCATCAGCAATTACATTGTGAGTTCCTGGAACGTGATGAATGCAAAATGGATACTGTGCAAATAAATAAGCCCAACGAGCTTGGCGACTGTTCCTGCATTCCAGGTATTGTTGAATCTGTAGATTTCTATGATCGGTTTGTACCTGGACAGGAAACTTGGCACCCAGGAGTAAATGGCACCAATCAGTAAAGGCTTGCCGGATGGCGAGCAACTCTTTCTCCAGCACTTAGTAGTGGGTTTGACTGGGAGTTAATGTTCGAGACAGGTAGGCAATGGGGTGTTCCAAGTTGTCCTCGAATTCCTGTTTTAGGACGGCCCCAATTGCATAATCTGAGGCATCAGATTCTACCAGGAAGGGTCTGTCGATATCCGGTTGGGCCAGGTGTGGGATGTATCAACCCACTCATCCAAGCCCTGCAACATCACTGTGAATTGCTGGCAGCAGAAACATCATAATGACCACTGGAAAGCATGCTGCTCGCTAGAAATCACCAGAAATTGTGCAGTGAAAACCTGAAAAATAGGAACCATCCACTTTTGCCTATCTTAGTGAGCACAGGAGATCACTGCCAAAAATCACCATTGGGCTACCCACAAAGTAACCTGAAACCACTTGGAAATACCAATGCTGATTGAAAAAGAAACACAGAGCTGTTTGAAAATCCGTTTTCTTGATTGTCAAAAATTGCTACAGTCATGGCTCACAAATCACCTAAAAGATCCAACCTCTTTGGTGGGTGTTCCACGTCATTTACTGCAAGAATCCACATCAATACAATGTCAGCAAGAATCATATGTTCTCAAAACAAGATCCTATTTCAAAGATACTTGATGGAAAGACAGCTGCCAAAATGGGTGTAGTACCGTTACTCGCGTCTGTCAGGTGCTGGCGATTTATAATTCTGACAGGAGAACTGGTGTTTCAGAAGTTAAATATGCCAAAGAGGAGAAATCCATCAAAATGCCATACAGAGTGTCACACAGTGATTTCATGTTGAAAAAGACTTGATTTAAAGATATGTTGCTTATTTTAAGTTTATAAACATATTTTTTTTCATAAGGAACTATGTTGCAATTGATCAGAAAGTAACCTGATGCAGTTAAAACTCCAAAAGGCTTGCTTCCCCTGAGAACACTTCACACCTTGTCATTCCCACCAGAAGGAGGATGTCGCATTGGCATGCTAATCAAAAAGGGAGAAGATTTTCTCTGAAGCCCGGAGAAAGGAACAATAGATTCCTTGGACTGAATGGGAATGCTAATTTGGGGTGTAACTGACCACAAAGTGTTGGCAGGAAACAAGACATGTGACCCTATGAGTCAGCCCAGCTCTAGGAGGTGGACCAGACTGAGATGTGAATTGAATTGAAAGCAAATGTATTTTTTTTATAAAAATGCTTATAACAAATTGCACCAAGATGACAAAAATGGGAAACTTTGAGGTTCTTAAAATGAAAAATTCCCTCACGATTTAAGACTAAGCTGGACGCCGTGTGATGTTCTGAGACCAAACCCCGGAATGTATTCATATTGTAGCTGCTGTGTTGTTGCTATGAACTTAAGAAATTACAGTAATATGCCCAGAGAGGATATGAATGCATGTCTAAAAATGGATGCAGAAATAATATTGGCAAACCCACCAAAAGCGCAAAAAGTGGTCATTTCTGAACCAAAGCTCCTAGGAAGATAAGAGTTGGACAGAAATGTACCTTAAGCAATCTGTAATGCAATTCAGGTAGCATTAACAAGTTGTGTCTATTGTAAATATGGGTTTTATGAAAAATCAGATATGCTGTACAGAAACAAAGAGGAGTGTTTTCACCTAAGCCATAAACATGACACCGGGTGACACGCTGATCCTTTCTCCAGTCAGGGGACAGGAAATCCTCTGACCAATCAAATCCTTAAAGGGTTGGGCATAGAGAATAAGCCTCCCCAACCACTTTGGAAGTACATAAATAGGAACTGTGAGGACAGATAGGACACACACACACATTTTTCCACTACTCAACTATTCTTGGTGAAGCACCCTGCAGGAAGACTCCAGACTCCAGATAGATCCAGAGACCAGACTCTAGAACCAAACTCTATAACTTTAAAGCAGAGGGGCCTAATCCAAAAGCTGAACCCTTCTCAGCAGGCCTGCAGAATCTAGCAACCTGATTCTAACCCCTAAACTTCCACGGGGCATCTCAAAATCCAACAGCCTGGCTGAGCTGTTTTGCTGTTCTAGCCAAGAACCCTGTGCTAGAACCAAGGTCCAGACCCAGAAAGCAGAGATGTATCCAGAACCCGTCAGATCCAGTTCAAGAGGCCACCCAGACTGCAGTGCCGTGCTGAGACCAGAGTGCCTGAGACCTGTCCGGTGGTGACTGAAGCCAAACCCTTGACCAAATCTTTGATGAGGCCCAGTCCATTCTAAAGCCTAGGAGTGAGTATCTAGTCTAGAACTGTGCATAGTCATCGCTTAGTTTAAAGTAATCTATTTATCCATTTCAACCTGTTCAGAACTGCACTACAGAACCTCTTTTGTCTATCCTAAATTCTTCTCTCTGCCACATAATTCTTGATAATTGTAGCAATAATCATCTTTGCACTGATATTTTCCGAAGAGGGACCAATGTTTTGACGGGCAGAGATCAGAGCGGTGGCGCCGCGGTTCTGGTAGCTGCCTGTTGAGTGTCTTGCTTCTTCATAACTCCTTAGTATAAGTCCATATTGATTCCTAATCTTTAAAGTCCGATCTGTCATTTTTGAAATCTTGACTTTATTTCTGAAAAATCTACCTTCACAAAAACCTCTGTAACTTTTGAACCGCACATCCTAGAATGTAACTATCATTTTGAAGATAAGATCCTAATCTTTCCAACAAACCTAAAACGACATTCCAAATCATTATAGTTTTGCCGTAATCGCGTTTCAGGCACATGGAAAAATTGCAGCGAATTGCAATTTAGCTCCATTTCACCACTTGTCAAAATAGCTGTTTCTTGTTTGCAACTACTGAATTTCGTTTTCAATCTGATAATCATTCATGAATTATTGCTAGGTTTGACCTGTACCAATCCAAAGTAATTCTCGCTGGTGCTGAATCTCCTTTAGTGAATTAAAATAATTTTAGCATATTTTTCCATTCATTGCAATCACATTCAAAACTATTTTTGCCTGTGTTTAAAATCATACCTGTTCTCTCTAAACTTGCTGGGGGAACTGCAATTGAACTGCATTATTGATTGTATTCCTGAAACCTGTGTGCCATCGTTTCCATCTCTTCATATTGCATAGGGGGGGAGTGAGTAGTCACCGGGGAAAGAGTGATCATATTGTCTTTTGATTGAAACCATATCAAGTTTATTTCTGTGTTGCATTTTTTCCATCTTGCATTTCCTTGAATCATATAAAGTATTCCCTGCTACCTTATCCTGCCTATTCCTACTCCTTACTGATTAAAGAGATTGTTGATATTGTAATATTCCCCATTGCTGATTACCGTTCATCTACAGAAGTGTGCTATTCAGATATTATTTTATTCATAAAAGTGTGATATATATATATATTGTTCAATTCTTCAAATAAACCTTTTAATTTGCAAAACAAACCTACTTCTTGGCTCAGTGAGGTCGGGGAGATTCAAAGCGAGGGGCGTTATATAATGGTTCATCATCCAGATTTAAAGAACTTTGACATAAAAATATATAAATAAGGGCTTCCATTGGGCATCCCATAATAAGCATTGACTTAGTTGGAGTGCTGGATTGAAGTCACTTACAGATTAGGGGCTCGGTAACCGGGACTTCTGGATTAGATCTACCACTTGTGCAGCTTAATACAGTGTGCTAACTGACAGGATACATAAATCCTGTTGGGCTACCACGCTGTTTTACGCTGTAAAAGCACCCCTCAAACGGAAACAGTCTGTTTGGAAAATAAAATAATAAACCTCTGTAAATCAGGAAGGAAATCAATTTCCAGAATGGCGACATTGGTAGACATCGAGATAGCTAGAGAGCACCTTTTATATAAACTATTTGTGAGAGGTAAGTGGACTGAGCAGGACCAGAATGCGTGGTTGCAGGCGATCACACAACAGGTCACTGCAACTGAGTTAGATATCTGGAGAGATCAGGGTCCCTTAAATGTGGCCCTGAGTGAACTATACATGGCCCTTAAGGCCAAGGATGAGCACAATAAGATTGCCAGGCTAGCAGCACACCTATATTTGTCTATGGGATCCATACAGGACAAATGTGCTGAAGGCCAAGCTCTAGCAAGTAGGCAACTGATGGCATTAGAGAAGGTCCAATCTGATCTGGACTCTTCTGAGCAGAGGCTGCAGAGGAGCCAGGAGTCAGAAAAAGAAAGTAGGCAGTATATCATTAAAATAAAAGAGGATATGGGTATCCTGCAACAGGAAAGGGCAGACCAGGATACCAGAATTCTGGCCTTGCAGAAGGAGTATCAAGAAGGTTTGGACTCCCTACTGCAGAGCCAGAAAAAGCTGGAGCAACAACTGGATTTCAATAGGGTATGCGCAGAGCAGGTAGTCACCCTGCAAAGCCACCTGGATAGAGAGAAGGCAAAGTGCAACAAATTATTTCTGAAAGACCTGGACACCCAGGCAGAATTTGAGGAAGAGCGCCAGAAAGCTGGTGCCCTTCAAAAGCAGAGGGACGACCTGGCAGTACAGAGGCAGGCTCAGGAAAGGGATACCTTAGGCCAGGAAGTCTGCCACTTAAAAGGGAAGCTGGAAGAAAATCACCTGCCCCTCCAGGGAGTGGGTGACCTCCAAAAAGAGCATCAGAACTTGTTAGAGCACACCAGGAGGGTGGAAGATGCTCTGGCAAGAAATAAGCAGGCCCGTAGGGATGGGACTCAGGAGGTAACCCTCCTGCAGCAAAGACTGGCCCAGTACTCCAGGACCAACCAGGAAACACAGAGGGAAAATGAGGCTCTCTGTCAGCACAATGATAGGCTCCAGCTACAGGTAGCCATGCAAGAGAGACTGATAGAGTCTAGTAAGGCCTTGATTGAGGAACAGAAAGCTCAGGGTCTTGCATGGCAACAGGGAGCAGGGGCTGATAGAGATGAGGTTCGCTGGGAAAGGGAATCACCTGAGCATAACCTCAGGAGCCCTAGTACCAGAGGCCTTCATCTCTCCCAGTCCCTGGACTCTGCCACCCCCATGTCCGCTGGCACACATGAGCCCAGGGCCATGGGGATGGCAGACTACTATCCAGTCAGAAATATGGGACTCATGGACCAGTACCTCCCAGGCATGGAAGGGGGGGCATCTGGGTATGGGCACCCAAGTACAGTGCAATTTAGTGGGGAACCCCTGGAGAGTAGGCCGACTAAGGGCATCCTGAAAACCTCTGCCCAGTTAGGTCAGTGAGGGGGTACCCATCAAATCCTGGGAGCAAGGAGGAATCAGAAGACTCCTCTGAGCATCCAAGGACACAGGAGACTAGGTCCCCACATTCTGCCAGCCATTCCCAGGCTCGCAGAATCCAGGAAAACCTGGAAGATCAAATGGGCACCTCTGGGAGCAGTGCCTCTGAGTCAGAGGATGAACGGACCAGGGTTACCCGAACCAAGAAGGCTAATAAGGCAAAAAAGGGCCTTGCTTAAGGACTCCTTAAAACAGATTAAGGCAATAAGCAGTGTCATCACGCCTTATCACAAGAACGCCAAGTATTCTGTTTGGGAACACTTAGAGTTCTTTGAGCAAATGATGGAGACTTTCCATTTGAAAGACAGCAGTAGCTGCATTCAGAACGTCAAATCGACATTCTCTCCAGAAAACTCCAGTTTCTTTTTGGGGCTGGAGGGCCAAAATCATTCAAGATGGTCCACATACAGGGCGGCCATCTTAAAGCACTTTTCTGTTCATAGAAATCCCCAAGAGGCTCGCAAGGCAGCCTACAATTTGCAATATGGGGAGGATCAGGCCCCACAACAATTTGTGCAGGAGTTGAAGTGTGCCTTTGCGCAGACTACCAAAAGGGTGCGCACAGACAGTGAAGAATGTGTTCATACGTTTTTCCATGCACTGCCGAAATACATCATGACCCAGCTAGTGAGAGATTTTCATGGAAAAGGTCACTAGATTGGGTCATTGAACAGGCCACCAAAATCTATGAGGTGCAGAAGCCCATAGAAAATAAAAATAATGCTCAGAAAAGCCCCAAAGCGACCTGCACACCTGCCGCTGCCAAGGTGGTAGAGGTCAATGTTGCCCCCATTTTAGATTTGGAGATGGGGGGGCCTAAAAACCTGCCTGCACAGAATAATTCTAAGCCCAGAAGGCCCTCGGGCCTTTCACAGACAGGGAGTCAAGGAGGTAGTCCCACAAATGGGGTCCCTCACTCCCCTGACTATGTAAGTCCCCGCTACAAGGGAAACCGACCCATCCTGGGTTATGTGTGGACCCTTCCAGCCCAAGGGGGGATCCAACCATGCACCTAACCCAGGGAACTTCCCTCCTAACTTCCCCCAGGAGGGCAGAAATTCACCAAATCCTGGGTAGAACTCTTTCCCCAAGTATCCACAAAATTTCCAACCCCAAAATCATCCATCCTTCCTTCCCACTTCCCTGAGCCCAGACCACCTAATCCGGGAGAGGGGAGGCCAAGGGTGGATGGGTACCAAAATCTTCCCAACCCGGGGTACTACCAGAGAAGGGATAGCTACCCTTCCCGGGATCAGCCCAGGGGAGAAAACAGAACTCCGTATCAGCCTGAGCGGGTTTCACAGTTTGAGCGCCAGGTCCAAAATATGGCACACGATCTGGGTCGCATGCTGAGGGCTCAGCAGAACCCTCCGATGAGCATGCTGGCACAGAATGCCCCAAACTCTGGACCTGGTGCTCCAGAACAATGACGGGGCAGCTAACTCACCGGTTCCCAGGGAGGAGGCACAAGGAGAAGGGGGGTGTAAAGCCTTGGAGGAAGCTTCCTTCCCCACTTGTAAACAGCCCCTGGAAACCCAGGAACTGGAAACAAAATCTCCTACCCCCGAAAGTCTGCCACCCAAGGAGCAGAGAGGGGGTAGGAGAAACAAAGGACCCAAACAGACCCATTTTGAGGAGGGGGTAAAAATCTTCCAATTTGAAGGAGAGGGATCCTGAGAGGATCCTGGGAAAAGGATCTTCTCCTTCAGAGATGGGGGGAACTCCTCCCAAAGAAAAATGGGTCCCAAGGGATTCACATCCAGACTGGGTAGATGAGGGGACTGAGCTAGCGCCGCCCATCATCCCATCCCAGAACCAACAACATCAAAATCCTCTGGTTCAAACCCATCCTGGTGACTGCCTCCAAAAAGGGGAGGGCGGCCCAGAACCAGAAACTTCTCCTATCTCCAGTTGCCAACTTTTTCTTTCAGATTCCCAAGACTCCCCACAGAATTCTGCCCAAATCTCTTCTCTCTCAATGTCCAAAACCAGAAAATTAGCCCACCAGTTGTCCAAGAATGTGCATTATATGTGCCCCCTTGCAGAGAAGGAGGGAAGATACTATGCCCCGGTTAAAGTACAGGGGCAGGGTACAATTTTGGCACTGGTGGACACCGGATCCCAAGCTACCCTTCTGTCCAAAAAGGTTTTGATGAACTAAATTCAGGAAGGGGGGAGAATTACCAAATTCCTCTCACCTCCCTTCCTGGACAACTTCAGAACATCGACGGGGAGGAAATTTGCGTCAAGGGGACTGCGGATTTGGACATTAAAATTGGGCGACATAAGGTGAAACACCCGGTCATAGTAGTGACTCCAGAGGGCACCCCTTGTTTACTAGGGAATGACCTCCTGAGAAGGTTGTCACCCCTAATAGACTGTGTAAACAAGGTCCTCTGGACCCAGACTAGACGACCCAGAATATTGAAACAGAGTGTCAACCATGTTAGTTTAAATGGCACCTGCCACATGGTTGAACAAAAATCTGACCAAGTAGAATTTCACTTCAGAACAACCAAATTCCAGACGTGACAGTAATAGCAGTAAGACAACAGACTGGTGATGGGGTGGTCCTCTCTATGTCTGAAAATCAACCTTCATTCCAGTTTAAGGTGGTATTCCACACTGGAAGGAAACACTCTGAAATTCTTTACCAATCCACAAACAGACATTCCCACTCCAATAGTCCAGAAAGATGTGAAATCAGCTCAGAGCCTGGCTGATATTCAGCAAATTGGAGAGAAGTTGTTCATCCCGGTTCAGTTAAATGAAGGGAAGGACTCTGTTCTCGCCCAAGTGTGTGTGAACAATGGTAAGAGCTTCATCAGCGAAGCCATGCTCCGCCAACTCCCAAAAGATCTAGCCATTTCCACATTTAGACTCATAGACAAATGGGAAATGGATCTGGAAGCACCCAATTCCAAACATATCCTGCCAAGCAGGTGTATGCTCAAAATCTCCATGGGCAACAAGAGCATAGTCCATAATTATTGGGTCGTGCGAGACATCACTGCCGCCTTTTACTTAGGCAGTGATATTCTCAATCGCTTTGCCATTAGTTTGGACCTAATAAACTTCAAAGCTTGGTCCCAATTAGCGGATAATCCCATGGGCTTTGATGATCCAGTGAAAGCATTTAGGTCAGCTCAATTGCTACCTTATGCAGTTGAAATTCAGATTGGAGAGGAAGTCACCATCCCAGAAAGGACCCAACAATTCTCCCTGGAAGTGAAAGTTAAAAAGAGGACAGAAATTGAAAAACCCTGATGCTTATATTCATCTAAACGCTTCTCTCCAACAGCAAGGGGTAGGGGTAAACCCAAAACCTTTTCTCAATATAGAACATGACACCATTCCAATAAAGGTGGATAACAGCGACTTAAAGAGTATCACTCTAGCCGCAGGCACCATTATTGGAATGGCGGTTGATGACTGACAAGTTTCCATTCATCTAGGTAATGAACTGTTAGGACCAATCCCCAAGGACTTTTTGGACAGTGACAGTGAACACAACACCAGACAGGATCTTTACCCGGCATGGGGGGAACTTCCTGGTGTACACTTCCTGCCCTTATGGTAAGGAAGATGTGACTTGTGACTTCAGGAGGGATGAGGTGATTTTCCAGGTCCATGAGGGCTGCCTTTCCCACCTGAAGCCACTAATCCAAATCAGCACTCTGACCAAGGACTTCTCCACCCAGCTGGAGGAGGCTGCTGAGATAGCGAAACCAGAAGTCTTTCCAGGCTTCAGGCAGATGGTTGAAGGGAGAGTCAACCTAGCTGATGCCTGTGTGACTCTGGAGCAGAAGCAAAAGTTGAAACAAGTTTTCTTGGAGTTTCAAGATCTCTTTGCGGTGGACTCATATGACTGTGGTTGCACCGACATCCACACAACAACAATTCCCATGGACCCTGGTATGACTCCAGTATTTGTGAAGCAATATCGCTTACCTCTCGCATCAATTGAGGCTCTTACTGAAATCATTAAGGACCTTGAGTACCGTGGGATAATCCGTCCAGTCCACAGCACCTTCAATAATCCGGTGCTGGGGATATTGAAGCCAAACGGCCAGTGGAGACTCAACGCTGACCTTAGGGAGCTCAACAAACGGGTCCATACTTCCAGATGGCCTCTTCCCTACATCGACCAAGGGCTGGCCCAGATCCAGGGGTCACAGGTATTCACTGCAATAGACCTGGCCAATGGATACTGGACTGTACCTGTCAGTAGGGAGGACCAATACAAGCTGGCTTTTACCTTTGGGGGCCAGCAGTACACATGGACCCGGACTCCCTTCGGATACCTCAACTCCGGCAATGAGTTCAACATTTTTCTACATAAGGCCATGCCCGGCCTGGGTGAAAGGGGTAACCTGGCTTATGTAGATGATGTCCTCATCAAAATCTCAACTGTGGAGGAACACATAGCAGAGATCCGTTATGTTCTGACACAGTTGAGGGCCGCCGGAGCAAAACTTTACTTTCAGAAAGCACAGTGGTGTAGAACCGTGTTAATTTCTTGGGGCATGGGATTACTCCTCAGGGCCTCTGTCCCCAGGAAAAGAAAGTGGAAGCACTTCTGAAACTGAAGGACCCCACAACTCTGCGGGAACCAAGGAGCCTCCTTGGACTGACTAATTACAGCAGATAGTTCATTGAGGGCTACGCAGGGATCACAAGACCCCTGATTCATCTTTTGAAGGGGGGCTCAAGTGGGAATATGGTCCAGAACAATCCGAGGCAGTAAGACAGCTCAAAAGAAGCCTCTCACAAGCGCCTTGCCTAGCTTACCCTGTCAAAAACAAGGAGTTCTTCTTGGAGACTTGGTTCTCTAATACATGCTTGACTGAAGTATTATACCAAAAGCATGACAAGGTCAATAAACTAATCTCCTATGTGAGTAAAACTTTATCCTCTGTGGAGGAAAAATTCAACGATTGTGAGAAGGCACTCCTGGCAACGGTGTGGGCATTGAAGAATTACCACCCGTTTATCCAGGGGGAACACATCATAGTGGAGACTCCACACCAGCCTCTGCAATATCTCCAAAGTGACAGAATCCGTGCCGGAAATGTGAGTAATTCCCGAATTACTTCCTGGATTCTGTCAATGCAAGATTTTCCTGTGGAGGTCAGATATGGCCAAAACAAGAAGAGTCCCCTCGCGCAAGGTCTGGCTGACTTGCATGATTGTGCCAGAGAAAACTGTCTCGAGGACGAAAGTCTAAAAATCAAGGACAACATGGAGGCATACCTCAATTCCCCACACAAAGTCTTTGAAGAAGACAAGTGTGAGGGAATGCCCACTGTCTATGTGGATGGATGCTCTTACCATGTTGACAACAATGGGGAGAAAGAACTTGTGGCCGGCGTAGGGAATGCATGGGTGAATGAATCCCCAGAACCCTCCGCTGGGTACAAGATTGGTCTCCGAAGTAGTCAAGTGGCAGAGTTGATGGCTGTGCATCAGGCCATCCTCAATGCTGTCCAACATAAACTCCACGAACTGGTCACAATCACAGATTTGGATTATGTACGAAACGGGTTTGTGGAACACCTGGTTAGTTGGAAAACCAGAGGCATGTTATGTGCTAATAACAAACCCTTGAAACATGGGAAGTTAATTCAAAATATTGATGATCTGGTCACCTCGAATGGGATGACCATCGACTGGAAAAAGATCAAGGATCATTCCAAAGTAGAGGGACCAGACAAAACTGGAAATGACTTAGCTGATCAGCTGGCCAAAACCGGGGCCATCCAAGGGGATCTAATAGAGATTGAGTCCCTGTTGGGGGAAATACAGGTCACTGCTATCACTAGGTCCCAGCAAATGCTCACAATGATCTTTCAACTGCACAATGGAGTAAGGAGACCCCAGGTGCTGATTTGATCACGGCTCAAAAAGGGGATCCAATAATTGGTAGGTTTTATCAACACATTGAGGAACCTGAGAACTTTCCACTGATGGATACCGATTACATTGGGAAAGAGGACCTCAGAGTGTTGATGGAATATCCAAAAATGTTCTGAATCCAAGACGGTTTGTTGGTAAGGAAATCCTTAGCTGGTCATGATCAGTGGGCGGTTCCTACCTCATTCTGAAGCCTGATGTTAAGTCACGCCCATGATGCCGCCACAGCCGGTCATAGGGATTTTCATACAACACTTGAAATCTTAAGAGAGGTCGCATAGTGGCCACACATGGGGCAGGACCTCGACCAATACTTGAAGGGGTGTCTTGTGTGTGCACAATTTCAGCCAACATCCCTCACACACTGTGCGCCTCTCCAAAAGAGGGGGATGACACTGACATGGTCAAATTTGCAAGTAGATTTCATCGGGCCCGTCATTCGCTCCTCTAGGGAGAACAAGTACATGTTGACTGTGACATGCTTGTTTCCTAAATGGATGGAATGTCTCCTGGGCACAAACTGCAAGGCCGAAACAGCAGCTGCCCTGATGATCAACCACATTTTTTCGCGTTTTGGACTACCCCAAAGGATCGAGTCAGACAGAGGTAGCCATTTCACCAGCGAAGTCATGACAAAGATGTGGGAGCTACTTGGGGTTAAAAGGAAGCTACATATTGCTTACCGGCTAGCCTCTAGTGGTGCAGTGGAACGTTACAACAAAACCGTTGTGAGCATATTTAAAAAGTTTGTGGCAGATTCTGGGCCAAGTTGGGATATCCGATTACCTCTTGTCCTAATGGCCATCAGATCTACCCCTTCATCTGCAACTAAAATGTCACCATTTGAGCTGATGACTGGACGCAGGATGGTGCTTCCCCAGCATCTGCTCTACAGGACCCAAGAGCAGACATTGATCAATGCCTCCACAACTCATGAGTATGTTGAAATTTAAGAAAACACCTTTAACATGCTTTTGCCTATGCTCAGCGAAATCTAGAAAGATCAGCCGATAGCATGAAGACCCACTATGACTTAAAGACTACTAGGAAAGAATACAAGGTAGGAGACCGGGTTTATCTATTCAAAGGAACCAAAGGTTCAAAGGAACCAGGCCAAACAGCGGAAATTTCTGCCTACCTGGAAGGGACCTTTTGAAATTGTAGACAAGATCTCACCAGTCGCCTACAAGATCCGCATCCCCAAAAGGCAGTTTGGCAGAAGGGGAAGATAAGTGGTTCCATATTAATCAGCTGAAGTGTTGCCATCCTAGGCACACTCTGCAGCAACTGGAGGAGTCTTCTGGAACCCCAAAGGGGGCCACTCCAGATCCATAAAATATCAACCCTAAAATATTCCACATATAGTCCAAAAAATACAATAATAAAAATGTCTCCTGATTTATAAAATGTATATGTCCGCCCCACAACATTAATAGTGGTGGGGAAATGTCTACAAATATGTTTTTGCTTTGACATCCTAGGAGAAAGAGAGAGAGATAAACTATGGAGACTGACCAAGGAGGATGACCCGGCGACCGGGAGCAAAGATCTGAGGTGCTCGGAGTATCGCTCAATACTCCAATCAGGACTGGTGAGGAGAACCGATCGATCCACCCCTGATGGAGGAAAAGATGCTGAACTTTACCATTTGTTTAATCTGGAGAGATGAGGCTGACATTTGATTCTTGCGAAGTTCCATTGATGGAAGTTCAATGGCCATCGCAAGAGGGGGGCTTGTGGGATGTATCACCCACTCATCCAAGCCCTGCAACATCACTGTGCATTGCTGGCAGCAGAAACATCATAATGACCACTGGAAAGCATGCTGCTCGCTAGAAATCACCAGAAATTGTGCAGTGAAAACCTGAAAAATAGGCCACCATCCACTTTTGCCTATCTTAGTGAGCACAGGAGATCACTGCCAAAAACCACCATTGGGCTACCCACAAAGGAGCCTGAAACCACTAGGAAATAGCAATGCTGATTGAAAAAGAAACACAGAGCTGTTTGAAAATCTGTTTTCTTGATTGTCAAAAATTTCTAAAATCATGGCTCACAAATCATCTAAAAGATCCAACCTCTTTGTTGAGTGTTACACATCATTTACTGCAAGAATCCACATCAATACAATGTCAGCAAGAATCATATGTTCTCAAAACAAAATCCTATTTTAAAGATACTTGATGGAAAGACAGCTGTCAAAATGGGTGTAGTACCATTACTCGCCTCTGTCAGGTGCTGGCGATTTATAATTCTGACAGGAGAACTGGTGTTTCAGAAGTTAAATATGTCAAAGAGGAGAATTCCATCAAAATGCCATATAGAGTGCCACACAGTGATTTCATGTTGAAAAATACTTCATTAAAGATATGTTGCTTATTTTAAGTTTATAAATGTATTTTCTCACAAGGAACTATGTTGCAATTGATCAGAAAGTAACCTGATGCAGTTAAAACTCCAAAAGGCTTGCTTCCCCTGAGAACCCTTCACACCTTGTCATTCCCACCAGAAGAAGGATGTCGCATTGGCATGCTAATCAAAAAGGGAGGAGATTTTATCTGCAGCACGGAGAAAGGAACAATAAATTCCTTGGGCTGAATAGGAATTCTAATTTGGGCTGTAACTGACCACAAAGTGTTGGCAGGAAACAAGACATGTGACCCTCTGAGTCAGCCCAGCTCTAGGAGGTGGACCAGACTGAGATGTGAATTGAATTGAAAGCAAATGTATGCTTATAACAAATTGTACCAAGCTGACAAAAATGGGAAACTTTGAGGTTCTTAAAATGAAAAATTCCCTCACGATTTAAGACTAAGCTGGACGCCGTGTGATGTTCTGAGACCAAACCCCGGAATTTTTTCATATTGTAGCTGCTGTGTTGTTGCTATGAACATAGGAAACTACAGTAATATGCCCAGAGAGGATATGAATGCATGTCTAAAAATGGGTGCAGAAATAATATTGGGAAACCCACCAAAAGTGCAAAAAGTGGTCATTTCTGAACCAAAGCTCCTAGGAAGATAAGAGTTGGACAGAAATGTACCTTAGGCAATCTGTAATGCAATTCAGGTAGCATTAACAAGTTGTGTCTATTGTAAATAGGGGTTTCATGAAAAATCAGATATGCTGTACAGACACAAAGGGGAGTGTTTTCACCTAAGCCATAAACATGACACCGGGTGACACACTGATCCTTTCTCCAGTCAGGGGACAGGAAATCCTCAGACCAATCAAATCCTTAGAGGGTTTGGCATAGAGAATCAGCCTCCCCAACCACTTTGGAAATACATAAATAGGGACTGTGAGGACAGATAGGACACACACACATTTTTCCACTACTCAACTATTCTTGGTGAAGCACCCTGCAGGAAGACTCCAGACTCCAGATAGATCCAGAGACCAGACTCTACAACCAAACTCTAGAACTTTGAAGCAGAGAGGCCTTATCCAAAAGCTGAACCCTTCTCAGCAGGCCTGCAGAATCTAGCAACCTGATTCTAACCCCTAAACTTCCACGGGGCATCTCAAAATCCAACAGCCTAGCTGAGTTGTTTTGCTGTACTAGCCAAGAACCCTGTGCTAGAACCAAGGTCCAGACCCAGAATGCAGAGCTGTATCCAGAACCTGTCAGATCCAGTTCAAGGGGCCACCTAGACCGCAGTGCCGTGCTGAGACCAGAGTGCCTGAGACTTGTCCGGTGGCGAGCGAAGCCCAACCCTTGACCAGATCTTTGACGAGGCCCACTCCATTCTAAAGCCTAGGAGTGAGTATCTAGTCTAGAACTGTGCATTGTCATCTCTTAGTTTAAAGTAATCTATTACATCCATTTCAACCTGTCCAGAACTGCATTACAGAACTTCTTTTGTCTATCCTAAATTCTTCTCTCCTCCACATAATTCTTGATAATTGTAGCAATAATCATCTTGCGCTGATATTTTCTGAAGAGGGACAAGTGTTTTGATGGACAGAGATCAGAGCGGTGGTGCCACGATTCTGGTGGCTGCCCGTTGAGTGTCTTTCTTCTTCAGAGCTCCTTAGTATAAGTCCATATTGATTCCTAATCTTTAAAGAGCGATCTGTCATTTTTGAAATCTTGACTTTATTTCTGAAAAATCTACCTTCACAAAAAAACCTCAGTAACATTTGAACCGCACATCCTAGAACCGAAATGTTATAGTCTTCCCGTAATCGCGTTTCAAAGAGAGGGGCATTATATAACGGTTCATCATCCAGATTTAAAGAACTTTGACATAAAAATGTATAAATAAGGGCTTCCATTGGGCATCCTATAATAAGCATTGACTTAGTTGGAGTGCTGGATTGAAGTCACTTACACAGGGTGGGACCCTGAGTGAATCTCCGTTTTAACTCCTGGAAGGCCGTTTCTTGAGCTTCAGACCAAATGAAGGGAGTGTCTTTCTTCAACAATGCAACTATTGGTTGTACAACATCGGAGAAGGTGGTAATTAATTTCCGATAAAAGTTGGTGAGTTCCAGGAAGGATTGAATCTGTTTTACTGTGGTAGGGACTGGCCATGATAGGATAGACTGAACCTTGGACGGATCCATTTCAATTCCTCTTGCACTTAGAACGAATCCGAGGTAGTGGACTGTTTTGCTGTGGAATATGCATTTCTAAGGTTTGACCAGGAGTTTATTCTTACGTAAACGTTGTAATACCGCTGTCACATGTTTCTGATGTAGCTGAGGATGCTTGGAATAAATCAAGATGTCGTCTAAATACACTATGATAAAGAGGAACAACATATCTGAGAAGACTCTATCCATGAATCATTGAAAGACAGCATGGGTGTTTGCAAGACCAAATGGCATTACCAGGTATTCAAAATGTCCAAAGGGAGTTCGGAATGCAGTTTCCATTTGTCGCCTTCCCTTATCCGATGAGATGGTACGCGCCTCTTAGGTTTGGTAAAGATTACGGCTCCCCTGACTGCTTCCAATATGTCGGATATGAGCAGAAGCAGATAGCGATCCTTGAGGGTGCAGCGGTTGAGTCCCCGATAGTCCAGGCAGGGTCGAAGTTCCTTGGTGTCTTTCTTGGGCACAAAAAACAAAGATGCGCCGGCTGGAGATTTGGAAGGTTGAATGGTTCCATTGGCAAGATTGGTATCCAGATACTCCCGCAATGCCCTTTTTTCCGGCTCGGAGAGGATAAACATTCTTCCAAATGGTATCACTGCAGAGTCTTCTGTGTCAATAGCGCAATCTTCTGGTCGATGAGGTGGTAGTGATTGAACTATAGCTGTGGAAAACACGTCAGAGTAGTGATGATACATTTCTGGAACCTGGGAAACATTGGAGACACAGATAGACGGTTGTTGGGGGCTCTGGGGTTCCATAGCCATGTTCTGAACCATGTTTTGGAGTAAACAATGGGCCAGGCAGTATTCAGATCCTAGAAAGAAGGATCCTGCTGCCCAATTGATATACGGGTTGTGTTTTTGTAGCCAGGGCATTCCCAGAACCAAGGGGTAATGTGCTGACTTGATGATGTCAAAACAAAGCATCTCCTGATGATTGTTGACCGAAAGTAACAGTTCTATGGTTTGCTGGGTTATGGGTCCCGACGATAGTGGTTTTCCATCAATTCCTTCGACAGCCTGAATTGTTCCCTTAGTCTCCCAGGGAATGCTGTGTTCGAAGGCCCATTCATGGTCCAAGAAGATTCCCATTGCGCCACAATCTACTAGGGCCATAACGGAATGGGTCTCCTTATTGGCGATAGATAAGGATGTTTGCAGGACTACCAAGGTGTTCAATCGAGGGTAATGCAAGGAAGAAGCAGATGCAGAGCAGACACCATTTTCCCAAAGCTGGTCTCCGCTCAAGATCGGGAGCTGGCATTTCTCGAACGCCGAGGTGGAGCAATAGGGCAATTCCGTACAAGATGTTTATCCAAGGCACAACACATACAGAGCCCTGTATTGATTCTACGCATCCTTTCTTGGGCGGTTATTGCATAGGCTCAGGATTAGGAGAGTGTGATGTGGCCGCTTCCTTAGGGCTAGGATATTCCATGGGACTCTTGGGAGAAATGGTTTTGTTTTTTTTCTTTTCTGCTCTCCTTTCCTGGATTCGAAAGTCTATTTGGAGAGACAAATCAATCAGGGCCTGGAAGGAACTTGGATGGGCCACTCTAGCAAGTTCGTCCTTGACTACGGAACAGGGTAAAGCTTGCTTCCTAGGACCAATCTGCCGCCTTAGCCAACTGCTTAAAACGTGTTACATAAGAAAGCATGTCTTGACTCCCTTGATGGAATTCTAGGAGCCTTTCCTGAGCGCTGTATACCTGTTCAGGACAATCGAATATGGTTTTGAAGGCTTCCCCAAACCCGTCCTAATTATCCAGGAGCGGATCCGCAGAATTGACTAAGGGAGTTGCCCAGGCTAGGGCATTGCCTGAGAGATGAGCAATTATAAACCCCACTTTAGCTCGGGGTGTAGAAAAATAGTAGAGTTTAAATGTGAAATGCACCATACAAGAATCAAGGAAGGACCGCAGTGTTTTGCTGGAACCATCATACTTGTCCACTATGCCACCGACTAGAGCACTTTCCTGTAGTGCGGAATCCTGGGAAAGAACAAGTTGTTTTAAGGCTGCATTTTCAGCGCTTGAGGTTCTGGACCTCTGTTGTTAATTCCTGCATTCTTCTCATTAGGTCCTGGACAGCAGCCTCCATATTGAACACTGTATCAAGTTCTGGGCGTCTCAAATTGTCACACACAGCACTCGATCCTACCTGTTTGTCCTGCACCGATTTCTTCTTGGTGGATTTCTCAGGTTTCCGGGATGTCCTGGACTTGAACAGGTACGGCCGGTGATCCTCTATATCCAGCGTGAACCGTGATTGGAGACAGAGGAAGAGTTCAGAATTCCAGGGAGCGAGGGTTGACAATGTCCAGGAATAAGCGCGGAACCAGGAAGGAACTTGTTGTCTGCAGGCTAAACAAGCGGGCGTGGGCACGGAGCAAGGTAAGGAACAAGGAAGGAAGAGCGAGCGGTCAGAAGACTTGTAGCCACACAAGGGCCAGGAATTAAGGAAAAAAAAGGGATAGAGGTATCGGTACAGCGATACGAGGAAGGAACGATAGGCACTCTAGCTGCGAACTCGTACAGGAGCGTTGAGACGCAGAGCGCCGCAGGGGCGTGCCCTTTTTGTAAGAATTCATTGCTCCGGCATAAACACTGGAGCACAGTATGATTGATGCGGCAGCCATGTTGAGAGGAATACTGCTCCGGTGGTACGATGCATCATGGACCAGGAAGTCCAGAAGGGGCGCAAGTGGCGGTTCATGACAATTTTCCAGTTCCATCATGTTTCAATATTTTGTAACCTTGAGCCGGAAGATCTTCTGAAAGTTCTCCTAGCAGACAAATACTTTTCTAGAGGACTATTTACTCCATCGATTGCAGCCCTAGTTCTACACGAATAGCCACCATCGGAATGCTCTTGGGGAGTCTCAGCACAGTTTTCCAAAATTTCCCTTGTAGGATTTGTTATACCTTCCATGATATATTTGGTGTTGCTTCCCCCCCGTAGTTTAGTATGGTGATTACTTAACTTATGTACAATGTTCGCAGCGGCACCGTCGAGATTTTCACAAATTGCAAATGCAGAATCGCACCTTGAGATGCTAACTGAAAACCTTTCTATGGGATTTCGTGCAATGCTTTTGGGGACCTGACTTTGAAGAGGAGTGGGTTGGACCTTTGTCCTTCCCATCCTGGTTACCTTTTATGTCCAAAGATATTTCATCTGGTTTGAGTGTGCTTTCCTGAGCCTTTTTCTGGACTTGAGCATTGACAGACCAGTTGGCAGCCTTTACAAACTCCATAGGGTCTGCAATAGCCTTGTCCACAAGATGCTGATATAGGTCAACCTCACAGTTTCTCACATGCAATCAAATTGTACATCCCTTTAAATGTTTCATATTTTTTACCAGACACCCACCCGCTCAGATATTTCAACGACAAGTGTATGAATGCTTAAAATGACTAGCCATTTTTCTTTCTGAGCTCTCTGAAGCTCTTGAGCTACTGTTACCTGGCCTTACAGAAGTTACTGATAAGGGCTGCCTTCATGCTCTCATAAACAGGCCTTTCCAATGGAATTATCTAAGGAATTGCATCAGTCCCCTGGGTCGGTAAGTGACTCATCAGGGATTTACCCAACAGTACCTCCTCCACCTCCTGCAGCTGAAAATGCAGCTTGAGCATTTCAAACCAATCAAAAATATCTTTCCTCCTTTCATAAGCCTGCACTAAGTCTTTGGGGATGTGGTGCTGGGGCTTATCTCAGCTGCCCTGGTTTGAGCCACTACCACTGCTTTCGCTGGAGGTAGATCTGTTGGCCTCCTTCTTCTTCAAGTGCCAGCTTGTGCAGCTGTAGGGTGACCTTGTCCTGCTGTTATTCCTCCAGCGATTGTCTCCTCGCCTCTAGCAGGAGCTTTCTAACCGCTACATCATTACCAGCTGGAACAATTACTGGGCCACTTAGAGGCTGTGCTAAGACCTGGGATCTGTGGGATGCTGCAGTAACCCCTGACCTCACTGACACTATGGAGTGCTGGGAAAACACAATTGGCCCCCTGAGGGATGGTTGGTGAGAAACACTACTGAGGTTGTCTTCCTCACAATCTTCCACCACCCCTTCTGGAATTCCTTCACTATGCATGTAAACAGTGCCTAGCCCGTCCCCTGGAGTCACTTCCGCAGCTGCCCTCACTCATACCCAAGCTTGGAGGCTGAGATGCTTTTCAAGTTAATAATCCTGGTGCTGTGAGGAAGTCCCCTCTCATGACATAGGACATGAAGGACATCTTTGCTCATGGCTTTCACAGTCTCTATGTCAATATCGATGATTATTAACAAATACCAAGCAGTGCTCTAAACGTTTCCTGCAACAGTACTTTTATCTTTGGGTGACTAAGCCATGGGCGTAATTATGGGGGGCACAGGGGGTTTTGCCCCCCCCCCCAACCTCTGTGGCATGCCTTTTTGTACCCCCCATATTTTGGAGGGAGGGCAGGGGGGCCACAATCATAAATGATGTAATTGGACAGCACAAGCCTAGCTGGGGTGCACATAATGCTGAGATGCCTGGCAGCCGCGCTGCAACACATCCAGGGCCGGGATGCCCTGCGTGGCTCAGTCCCTCACCCTGGCTGGCCTGACTCAAAGTCAGCAGCCAGGGTGCTGAACTGGGTGTTGCAGGAGTGTGGGCGGGGGGCAGTGTCAGGGGCAGGGAATAACAAAATGCAATGTGTGGAATTCCACATGGTCTCATTGGCGCCCACCACTCCCCCAATCTACTTTTTTGGTAAGATTAGTGGAAGATGGCTTTTTAACACACAACAACAAAAATAAAACTGCAGAATCATTCCAGATGCAGGAAACTCATCTATTAGAGCTCTGTCCAAGCCCTATGAGGCAAAATGCATGCAAACTTCCTAATAAATATATGGATTGCACCAACAGAAGTGACTTCACAGAAAAGGACATTGCAAGGCGCATCATCAGTCTATGAAACTTGGAGGCACCATGGAAGTGACTTTAGAATAAGTTGCCATAAATGAGCAAAGTGACAAATAACTTTATGGTGCAAAATACCTTAATTGCACTATTGTTATATGTGGAGCATCTCTATAGTCATTAGGCTTTTCCATCATTATACCATGATACATTAACATAAGCTTTGAAGTGAATCAGAGTCACTTGCAGTGCTGCAGATAAGGCACAATGTGATTAAATGATTTGCTCAGGATCACACACTTGGTTAAATGGTGAAACTGGGATGTGGACAATTTAAGCAACCACACACATCTTTCCAGGTTTAGTTGATATAGATATTTATTAAGGTTTTGCTTTACATCTCATGTGCTTTAATTATTTATAGCAATGCCTTGGAAGCAAACCACATTACATAATAAACTAGCCTTTCATAGTAACCTAACCATACACTATATACATTGTCACAGAAATATGTTGAGCAATGGCAGTATGGCTTTAGTTTTATTTTCATACACATAATAGTCCAAAACACCGAAATAGCTAGTGTTGTTGCACTGATGTAGTTACTACACCCAACATAATTGTATCCAACACAGGAGTAGAAACTTATCACTTCTGCCAGATCAACTATTCATGTTATACACAAGCATACATGCATACCAACACTGCCACTTCTAACATAGCAGGTGATCAACACCACTGCCACAGAGATACTCATAGGAACTATGCAAAAGATAGGACAAATAACATTTTTGTCCGGCCGCATAATGGACTAAGCCACAGTCAGTTTCAAGGCGCTACACCATGTGAGCTTTGCTACAAACGTGCTTATTACTTCAACACCAGCACACAATATGGTTGACACAACCACATATACTCGAAATTGTATAATTGCATGCGCGTGTAACATTATATATTCACACTAATTAGCATCACTACTCTCCCTAATTTGCATCACCAACCAACAGTCAGCATTATCTATTAGCATTCTATAGTACCCCGGATAGGGTAAGGGATGAGAAGTAGTTTTACTACCTCATAATGATGTTAACATTAGACAAACGTCTCATTATATTCTATTTTATAAAACGATACGTAGATCAGAGCATGTTAGTCACCTTACTGCGCGTAATCAAGTAAACTAAGCCATTTCCCATACCAACATGGCCGACACAAGTGATTGCGAGTGGCCATATTGGTACCTAAACGTTGCCATGACAACGTATCGAATCGTAGTTTTGGCCGGCAGTCACAGCAGTTCGAGATAACAGCAGCAGGACTTTGAGCGCCGCGTTATCGACTAATTTAGGTAAAATGTAATCTATAACATTGACAGTCTGGCATACGGATGTATTATGTCAACACAGATCGTTATCTGAGCGTAAATCACAGCGCGCCTTGCTCGATTCTTTGCAGAGTGCAGAAAAGGTGAACTGATTCAATCTCGACTCCCGGACAGGGAAGACTTTGGCAGACAGGTTAGCAAAATGCACATGGTGAAGGGGGTGAAATAGACTAGAACATGTCACTGAACAAGTACTCTAATTATTAAATCAAGCTTTTGGTATACAAAAGCGATCATGTAAGCATGTAAATGTAGAGAGTTAACACCAAGTTAAAAGCTAACGGAAAGAAGCAATGTTCACATGTTTTCGCAGTGCAATAGCTACCACCAATATTCCTGACAAGCTGTGCAACTTTGAAGATTTGGAACTCACTAAATATGGTAACACACACGTGTTTTGAGTGCAATAATCAGCATACTGCTGACTGACACAGGTTACTGAGACGTTGTGTAGGAATAAGCATCGAATAGTCAACCTGAACCTTTATTAACATTGAGAACAATTGAGTTCAATGTGTTCTTTCTCTTTTTCTTCTTTCTTTATGTTACATGTTTGTTCTTACCTGTGGGCGCCCTGTTTTTGAACTGAATTATTAATGGCACTGTTTCAAATTGAATGCACCAACAGTATATTTCCACTAAAAAATATTGTACAATAAAACCCGGCTCTGAAGAAGGAATTGTTCTGAAATGCATCAGCCAAAGGGTTATTGTTTGCCCTAATTTCAGCATTAGTCTAATTGGTGAAACAGAACCAATCACAACTATCTTTTAAGCAATATATAATTTCTGAGAAAATAAAGGAATTTGAAACACCTTATAACTTGTTCAGAGTGATTATACAGACAGAATTAAGTTGTTCAACCCTAAGTGGGTATTACGGTTGTGCGGCCCACACCAAAGGCTAGGTCTCTTTTTCTCTTATGAGTCAACTTTAGGGCCCAGCATGGTGGCACTTAATAGTGGGCTCCACCCTACTAATTATTAGCAAACTGAAGCATCAAAAAGGCAATACCACAGAAGAAAATAATTTAAATAAGCTGTGCACTCTCCCATATTCATTTTTTATTTAGTTTTATTCTCCCCATTCTGCATGCAAAGTCAAAATAGCATCATGTAGATTAAAGTGAGCAAAACAAATCCCCCTTGGGTTTTAAAGCCATAGTCACTATTTCATAAAGCAGACACCATTATGCACCCTTCTCACTTCTGATCACTCCCTCCCATTCGCATTTCTAAAGGGACAAAAGTCCCTGCTAATAGTACCCCCATCCCTCCCATCAGTGCCTAATGGCTCACATTGTAATGCTCTTTTGATACAGAGCAACGTGAGGACCCTGTGCTGCTCGGAGCTCCTTGGGACATTGTCCTGGCAGCGGGGCACCTCTACTATTCGGAACAGGTAAGGTGTCCTGCTGCCAGGACAATGTGCGTGCTGGGCAGGAATTGCTCAGCACACATTGTCCTGCCAGCGGGACACCTTTGACGTTGTGCATCCTCTTTGAGGTGCCTTCCAGGAGAGGTTTCCCAATGGCAAATGTTCCTGTCTGGCTTTTAAAACAGCCATGGGGGCAGCTTGCCCCACCTGCCACTTCCGCTCGGTAGTCCACTGCTTGGAGCAATTTGAATACAGGAAAACATACCTTAATTTCAATCTGTCAGAATCTTGTAGAAAAAAATCTATCAGCACATACGCATATAAGGAAGGTGCTGTGCAGAACCCAAGTTTGGAGATATATGGATAATTAGAAATTGATACCAAGTATACTTGGACACCCACTGCACTGCATTAAAGGATGGCTTCTTCCTTTGAATGAAAGGAAAAATCAAGGGAATTGCTGACATTCGTGTGAATCTGTTCCTTTCAGCCTTGGCTTTATAGATCAGCTAGGTCAAGTCAATTTAGCCCAAAATTTCAGGGGTCAGGGGATGATAAAGTCTGGTCTGCTCAATGGATGTTGCGCCACTGTTTTCATGTGTAATGTACATATAAATGTTGTGTGCGCACAGTGTATGTCAATGGCGGTGCTGGGTGCATTTGTGTGTGAGTGAGAGTGTATGCAAGCATATGTGTGTTGACCTTTGTGTCTGAATGAATGATAAATAATGCATTGTTTGTATGTTCTATTGGAATTAAGTTTGTGAATGTTATGTTGTGTCACTGGGTGCATGGCAGGCTGGCTGAAGATGTGTGGGGGCCCAATTGAATTTTGAAGACACACCGCCAGTCTTATTATGAAAGTTATAACAGAGCATTGGCAATGTGGTGTAGTAGTAAAGTGTTATCCCTCAATGTTTTAGGTTGTTTGACTGAGGTACAAAATCACAGCGGAATTGACCGTAGTCATTTTCGCTGGAAATACGTTTTTACCTCGATACAAAAAACCAAACCCATGTCCCCCCAAACCGCCAGTACACCCATTAACCTCCCCACCTTACCTTTTCTCCATCCGCCACCTCTCCTGTACCCTGCAGCGCCAGATCCATCCATCTAACGCAGGTTGGATCTGACAGTGCAGGGTCCCTTTTTCTTCTTTTTTTTTGTTGGGTCCCCAATGCTGAAGAAGCAGGGTACACCCTGCAACTGCCAAAGCCAAGAATACCAAACATGGGGAGCAGGGTACACCCCCGTAAACCCAGCTCTTCATGTTCGGTATCTTCAGCTTGGATTAATGGTGTTGACCGAATTCAGTTAAATCTACTATTCAACCACATTTTTTCTAACAATTTGGCTGAAACGATCCCTAAGAGCCACCATCCACCCTTCCACCACCCCAACCCTGTCCCCCGCAACATTTTCGGCAAAGTTACTCCACTGGACTAAGCTGTGTGCAAGGCTGCAACTGTTCTGACTGTCTGTGGCCAATGTGTGTGAAATCAACTTCCAGGGTACCAGTGGTGCAGGGTTGAATATCGGCTTCTAAACCATCAATGAGCCCCACACCTCTAATACACCAGAAGGGATCTGAACTGATTGGAATAACAAGCAAATTATAAAACTCCTTGTCCAATTTTGGTAATGTGGGCAGAACGGCAAGCTTATCTCCCAATGATAAAAGCGACTGTCGAGTCAAGGTTGTATAAAAAAAAAATACTTCATTTATATCATAACAGACAGTTCTAGCAACACTATAAAATACATCCCACTCTGTAAAGGAATGAAGAGGACAGACCGTTTTAAAGAAGGGAACAGGATGTACTCTTGATGTTGACAGGAGGGTAGTCGGTATGGTTAATAACCACAACAGTTTGTTATGGTTTCTTGGCTTTAGCACAAAGGGAGCAAAGGGTCAAATGTTTCTAGGGGCCTTCTGGGAACGACCAGGTTGACAGAACCACAATGTACCTTGTGCTGTAGGTGTTCTTGCTGCTCGGCAGGGTCAAGTTGGCCTTGGGGTGCTTTGCAGGCTTCTGTGACAGAGTTCAAGATGAGAGTCAGCTGTGGGTATCAGGTGGTAAAATGGTTCGGTGAGCGAAGCTGAATGAATGGCTCCGGGCTGGCCTACATGGCATTTGGGTTGGGAATCGCTTTCTCGGTGCTGTTCAGCAGTTCTGAAGCACTGGTCGAGACATCTCAGATATCTTTAACTGACGGTGACTTGACAATGGTCAGCGTTGCCATCAGTTGCAGATCGAGCAACTCGACTGGCTTGCAATTGTCATTTGAAGGCAGTCATTGGTAAATGCTCATTGAGGCACTTCTAACAGCTTATTCAATGGGCTTGTGTTGTGCTTTAAGTTGGACAGCCCAAGGTTGAGGAGTGTGTGCAGGCAGCTGCCTTGTCCTAGGTTGTAGGTTCAGAGACCTACTGGCACTTCCTATCCAAGAAGCTTGCTGCAGATCCTAGCAGGACATGTGGTGTGCCAGTTCTGGAGCAGCTTGAGGGTTCACTGGGTTCTTTATCTCCCTCTGTTCCCTGGGCGATGTTTAGGAGAGCATTCTTGCTCTTTGGAATTCAAAGCGTTCCTTCACTGGCGGAAAAATGTAAGGCAGACTGTACCTTCAGCCAGGGTCCTAGGTTGAATTATTCTTTGTTACTTCAAGTGAAGCCTTCAGATGTTTGACTATTCGAAGAAGTGTCTACTCAGAAGGAAAAGCCGAAGGACTGTGCCTGAGTGAAACAACAAACGATAGTTGTATCCATCCTGTCGATAGAGTTGTTGTAGATATTCATGTTGTGCTTCTTACCCACAGCAGAAAGATTCAAACCTAATAAATATCTATTGGCCTGCAGAATAGAACAGCCAAGTGAACTTGCATTATTAAATCCCATTTCACTGGCCCTCCTTTAATCTATCGGAGCTTTGACCATTTATTAGAACGTTTTCCTCAAGTTCAGAAGATGAAAGACATAACAAAATATTTTACAAGTCAATTAGGGTACAGAGAAAAAGTATTTCCAGAGAGCCCCTAGTATGTCCACTGTCAGCACTTCAAAGAATATCTTCCGTTCCGACAAGCACACCTTTGCTTAATCACGACAGTATATGTGGACTGTTTATGTAATCACTATAGTAATCACTGTCACTGTTTTTCTGTTGTTGGTGTTGCCACCGGAATAACCCCAAAGAAACACTGCATAGTCACACTAACAGAATAATGCTTAATTTATCAGATCGTTTTGAAACGTCTGTAGTAAGGACCAAGAAGAAGACATCACCAACGACGTCTTCACTAGAATGGAGATGAATTATCCATACTAAACAATATTCGTCTTCTTTTGGTTGCGTACACTCTGTTTAGACGGTGCCATCATATTAAAGGCTCTAGTTAAACAACTGCTAGCTCTTTTTACCTATGTAACCAAAATCTTGTACATTTGAATTGGCTAGAAACCACAAAATAAGGGATTGTATGAAGTTGAATACATGTTTTTATTTTTTAATTTTCATATAATAAAAGTGTCTTGCATCCTGAGCATGCACACATTCACATCGCCATGATTAGTAATGTAAGACGCAGCCGAGCCAATAAAAACGATGATTGGTATGTGCCCTAAGTGTCAAGCCTAACATGTGACTGGATTTCCTCAAACATATCCTCCCTCAGGAGGTACAGGCCTGGTAGGAAATCTGAAGACTGCCGCATTGAGTGGTCCCAAAGACCTAGGTGAATACAAAGAACTACATCAAATGACACGACCTATTTTTATATCCGTGTAGTTCGTGTTTGTAAAGTAGTAAGGCTCAAACTGTTCAAAAAGCAACTCAAATGGGGCGATTTGATTTGGAGATGAATGTATGGTGAATTCAATATTTTACTAACATGGCCAATATCTATTAAAGAGAGCTCGCAAAAGAGGTGAGTCATTTAGCAAAAGTGTAAACACCAGTCCTATGGAGACGTGAGGGGGGCGGGGCTGCCTTTATTATACAAATATACAATCTGGTACCACTCTCAGCTTTTGCAAAACCTTTTTTTAAAACAAATATTGCAATAAGAAATCAAAGATGGTACCACTCACAGTCTGTGTAACATCTTTCAACGATTGTGCCAATTGAATCTAGCACACCCCATTTAGAGCATATAAAGTTAGAATCATGTATTTGCATCTATTAACCGTCCAATCCAAGCACACACCTATGTTTACACATGTAGGTGCTCATGCCTTAAGATGGCTGCCCTGCCTGGGAGCCCCATCGAAGCTATCCAGGAGTAAACGGAGTACAGGCACATCCAGGAATCCGCTTGGCGGCGCGCCTCTCCATGGACAATCAATCAGCACGCCCAGCTTTAGTTCTTTCCTGCTTTTGCTCTTGATCAATGATGTCCTGCTCTGTGTTCAATTCATTTGCTGCGAAATGACAGCGCAGCAGTAATGGTGATTTTGAGAACATCTGTACGGGGCACATGGCGGCCAAGATCTCTCCACGCCAGGGCTGCGTCTCTCGGTAGAAAGATAGTGCTGTACTTCTATATTACTGGGAGACCCAGTTCTACAAGCTGCATTCAGCTAGTGCTTAAAAATGACTCCGCTTATTTAGACTGTACTTAGCCACTTTAAGTTATAATTCTGTATTAATGCATGCCTAAATCAGCAGCGACTGCGGGACTGGTTTGCACTGCAGGAAGCAGACGTGAGGCCCTTAACGTGATACCCGAGCCGACTTTCCTCTTTGCTATCAGTGCATCAACCAAAACACTGGAATGTTGTTGGCAGTATCCACCCCAAATCTACCTTCATATCGAATTTGGAGGTTGTCCTCTTTTTGTAATAGTTGGCAGGGGACAGGGGCCTTTATGTTGGTGATATTTCATTAACATGTTTTCTCAATCTCTGTACATAGGAAGCTTCACAAATTGCTTTGCGTCTAACAAGAGGCTCAAAAAAAACTGTTGAGACATTCATGCTTAGCAGTGTGCACTCTATATCATCAAGTTTGAGGGTAATGTGGAAAAGGCCATGAGCCAACTTTAGCCCAGTGCTGAAGGTGTTCTGTTTTGCGTTATAAATGAGTATCTATCAACGAAGGCTCTGCAATCTGCGCCATTCGAGTTGTTTTGGACTTCAACGTCCATGAATCCCTACCGTAGACTATGTTGGCTAGAGCTGCTGGGATTTGTAGTACAAAGCATCTGTGGTGCCAAAAGTTGCAAATCCCTGTATTATTCCCCCAACGGCTACCCAGGGACCTCTGATAGACAACAGGAGAGAAGCTCAAGTTTTCTATGATGTGACCAGGAATTTTGAGGTGGAACACACAACATAGTTGAAACCTACCTATCTATAAGTTTATGTTGTGTATGGATGCTGTGCCTCTGCTTTTCACACGCCACAATGTTCCCGTGGACCAGCATTGCAGAGTGATTAGAGGGAAGGTTTGAGGGAACTCTACGAAATATACAAAAGATACTTGGGTCCTTCTCACTTCATCCCACGGCAATCCAAAATGAAAAAAAAGACCTGCCCGAGAAAATGGTGTATCACCCGCTGTGATGACACAGCAGCTGATTATGAATGTCATAATTCGTCTGTCATGACGTCACAGAGGAGGATACAGCATTCCAAAAGGGAGAAAGGTACCAATGGCTTCTGATGTAAGCCATGTACGACTTGCTCAGGGCAAATTAAAAAAATCCACAGATTGAAAAACTAATATTTTAACAAACCACACCCACCTCCCTTTTTCATTTTGTCCATCCAAAATGGAATATTGAAATGAACAACCAGAGGGATAAGAGACCTCTTATTGGGAGAGGCCAAATTGGTTCATGGATGCAAGTCTAGTCAGGCATGTAATATTATTATTGTTAAGAGGCATAACAAAATAGAGCTGATCTAGTGGGACAAGGTTTCCATGACAATACCATTTCATACTCGTTACAGCTACATATGCTGGTCACTATTACCTGAGTCCAAATGAAACCATTGAACATTAATTTAGTTGTAAGCAGTAATGCCAGGGCCAGGAGGATAGCTCAGGAGCAATGCTGTTGTCTTGAAAGTAAGACAAGGCAGCGCAGCACAGGTTTGAATCCTGGCCTGGCGCTTAGAGACTGGCCTTTGGTAATTATCACGCTAAAAAAGATTAATTTATATAGTTTTGAAGAACAGACTGCAACAGAAGGCTAGGTCATAAACAAACCTCTTAATAACTTGGATTTGTTATTAACAGGATGGATAACTACATTTCCGAGGCATACTTGTGGTGCAATTAAAAATGAGGTCACCATTTTGGAGCATCGCCGGTGATAATGCAATACCAGTTCTGGAGAAAGCAGTGAAAAGGGTTGTGTTTGAGGAGATGTCTATATTGACATTGTGCTGGTGACAGGGGAGTCCGCTTTAAACAGTAGATCCACAGAAGCAGCTCAAATCCCAAGAACTCAAAATCCAATAGAGAAACTGAGACTTTCCATTAGGAGGAGCAAGCATGAGAGTGGTCGCAGACAAGCTGGTTAAGAAGTGTAAGAACGCAAAGGACTCTTAGTTTAACAGATGATACATCAAAACATTAACAAGACTGTAGTCTGCAACTAGTGGCTGTCTAGATGTTTTGGCCTATAAATCCATCAGCCTTAGCCAACCGAGTCAATGACGAGAGACCATGGGAGTTGTAGGCCATAGCATCTAGAGATGCAGGGGTTGGAGATTATTCTGAGGTAAACCGTAGCAAGGAGTCTTTGAGCTAATGCATGGGAGCTATTGATTCATGTGTGCTGTCACAGATGTGCAGGCAACTGTAGCTACCAATTAATAAAGGCTATATTCCCAGAGGTGAGTAAGTACTCTGAAAAAGATGCAGGACGTTATGGATAATACAAAGCAAAAATACAAATGCAAGGAGTCTTTCTTGGAGGGATTTGGTGAAGTAACCAATAATTAGATTTACAAGAAATTCTGGTATTCATTTAAAGATAATTAAAACGGCTGGGAAAAGACCAATGCAGATACAAAATAAATGTGCTTGTGTGAGAAAGGGAAAAGACAAAGCAACCACTTAAGGTGATATGATAACCAGTAAGACGCATAGCTGGAATCAAGTCTCCTCACAGCACAAGCTACATCAAAAAGATACTTTTGAAAAGAAAACGATGATCCATGCAAGATGGATTGGAAGCAAAGCTCCTCAATAGCACACTAGGCACCCAAAGACTTTATTTATATCCTGACACATACCAGAGCATTGCCTCTCCTAAGCCTCTCTTAAGCACTTTCTGAAGCAACTGGAGGTTCTACTCTTCAAAGAACAACTCACGAGACACTAATCTGTGACCTGGATGGTTGCCCTTTCCCTGCCCACTACTACCTTGTTACAGTACTCTTCCTGCTCCTTTGTACAGCAGCACGCCAGGAACTGGCCTAGTCCCTATAATCATCATATCAGATGGAAAGTGACTGCCACCTTATAGTGTGGACACTTCAAAGGAACAAAGTAGTCTTTCAACATAAGCCCGAATACTCCTTTGAGTCACTGGTGTGAGTCTACCAATCCCTGACACCAGGCGATTCGTATGTTCAACTGACAGTTCGCCATCAGACCTGCCATTGCGTTGGAATCAGGAAGTGGTCAGAGGGTTGTTTCAGAGGCACCCAGTGTATGTGGTGTCACTGAGAATATACAAATAACCCTGAGTGTTTTCATAGGAGATTGGCACTACCTGTTTCGAAGTAAAGAACAAAGGCCATAGGCTGTGCCAATCCAAGCTACCTTTGGTATTCCATAAACCCTACCTACCAGCCCAGTGCAAGTGTATTATCTAGTGCTTGCACCTCCCCCTTCACAAAGAACAGCCAGGGAACCTAAAGGAAATTAGCCCAGTCAGAAAATGTACCCTCAGTAACTGATCTTTCATTCATACCTATGCTACTAAATGCATATTTATAAAAAAAATAAAACCTATGAGTACAAATACAACCAAACAAGTGAGCACACATGGACTATATAAAAAACTGTAGAGACGGGGCAGGGGTAAGTGCACTTACATTAGCCCGATCGATAAATTATGCAGTCACATTCACAACTCAGTGGAGTATCTGATGGGGACATGCCATGAGGACAGTGGCAGGGCCGAGGGACCGAGCAACATTTGGATCCCTGTGGAGGCGTAAAGCAGATATGTGTAGGGCTTATTTCTCCCTTCTTCTTAGCATATTTAGACTGGTGTCTAACTGGCAGACCTATACGGCTAGGGGTCTACCTCCTGGTATAGGGCCAGAGTACTTATCCCCCTGTCCATCATCTGGTCATCTGTCCCCTAACTCCCCTGGGTGTAAGAGTCTCTCCAGAGACTCTGCCAGGGCTAACTCCTGAGTGGACAGACCCATGCCAACAAGGATTCGTACATCTGTATCATTGGGGTTGGGGGGTCCACCTGAACTGGTAGAGAGAGGATTGTGAGTACTCCGTCTGGAGAAGGCCTTCTGACGTAGGTTTTGCATTGGGACCTCACCTTCTGGTATAGGAGCACTCTTCTGAGAGAGTTGAGATACAAAGGTGAAAAAGCTCTCTCCCGTCATCTCTGGGCTCCGGTCTCTTTTAGGAGTGACCAGATTGCTCTACCACTTTCCTTTCCTGTGGGTTGCTGGGGAAATGATATAATCTTCCTGATCTGAAACAGAGACACATGGTTGCCAATTACTTATATCATTTACCATTTACCATTCTCTCATCACCAGGTCCCAGCAAGAAGCCTAAACAATTATACATTTTCTGAGATGCCCCATCTGGATTTGCTAGTGACCCATAAAGGGTGGTTTCATATATATTGCAAAAGTCACAAAGTCAAATATTTGATCTCATGCACATAGGAAGAGAACAGTCTTTTTTGGTTGGAGGATGAAGTTGTGATCCGTGTGTGCGTGCTCAGCTAGGTAAATGTCCATTGACCTAATATGTCTAGTTGCTTGTGTTCTGGTGCAGAAAAGATGGGGCCTCAATGTTTTTCCCTAGATGTAATTCCATAGCAAGCTAAAACACAATTGGAGAGAAAGTCGCCCACAGCAGTTGCCAGTCATTATGATTAATTCTAAGTGTATTCATTCATCACCTGTCAGTGTTATATGTACCCATTGGCCCTGTTTCCTCTTGGGAATGCAACACTGCGGCAAAATAGGACTATGTTCCCTGTTATCTCGCTATCAGCCTCCTTTCACACTGATCTTTAACTATTGTGATGCAGTATTTTGTCACAGGCCTAAATGTGTAATACCTTAGTGAGAGGTGTTTTATGTGTGGAAGCTACTCACAAGATGCAGCGCTTTTGCCTATGGGCTAGGAGAATAAGATGAGCACGTATAACAAGCAACCCAGAAGGCAATGGGCCTCATTACAAGTTTGCCGGTACTGTAACAATGGTACCGATAAACTTGCCGGTACTGTTGTTACCGTAATGGCAAACTACAAGTTCTGCTCGCGGGTGCCTTATCGTCTGCCAGGTCTGACCTGGTGGGCAGACCGGCACCCGCGAGCAGAGCATATCGGAAGCAACAGCACCATTCTGAATGGTACCGGGGCATCCGGCCTTCCCATTGAGCCCTATGGGGCTCAAATGTGAATGAGGAGCATTTTTTACCGGCACCTGGGAATGGGCAATTACCTGGTCCGGCGGCGCTGTAATGACCCAGTAATAGGCCATTTCCAGGCGCGGGAACAATTGGCAAGTTCGGCAGCAGCCTGCCGGTTTTACCGGCAAGGCTACTGCCAAACTTGTAACGAGGCCGATTGTCTCTGGCAATCATAAGGCTATCCACCAAACTGCGAAAGTCAGCACATCTGATCTTTAACCACAGTTCGGCCATTTCGGTCTCAGGAGGATGCAGGGAATAGTGACCAAGGAGATGATGGGGATAGGTTGTAAAAACGGTGCATGAAATATTTCAGTATGTTAATTGGGATAACGAGCTAATAGGCGAGGTTGGCCATTGGCAAGACAGTGATATAACACCCCAAACTGCAAACTAATTTTGAACTCCAGCCAATTTTGGTTTGTATTTGATTTGTTGTGTGCGAATCATAGTAAGAAATTACATTATCAATCCTTCTTTTCCTAAATTATAATTAAGACTACCAGATGTATGGTATTTATTTTTCTGTGATTTCCATCTGTATTTATCCATATTGATTTTTCTGGCATTTTTTCTGTATTTATCCATATTTATCATTTTTCAAATAAAAAGTTAACTTGCAACATTTATTTTTCTACATTCCTGGTTAAAAAATATGCATATGTGAAAGCACATATGCAGCCACACGGGACACAAAAATGGAACTAAGTTATTCTACATCAATGTCGGCTCAATTTTTACCATAACAACAAATGGTTACTGCTGAACTAAGATATGTCTTCAGCAATTTGAAGAACATTAACATCATTTTTCAAACAACTTTTACCCTCTTCATGCAGCCAGTCTGCCATGCGATTGCAGTGCAAAGCCTGATTGACATCATAGTGAACCAAGCAGAAAGACCATCTTTTCTCGTTTTAAACAAATCCTTTTTATACAGACAGAAAGCAGACTGATTTCCGTCTGCATGTTTGTGTAAACATCATTAAAGACTGAAATCGGGGGACCTCGGTTATGATCCACTTCCTGATTGCTTTCTTCTATGGCGTGTCTCATCTTGGTAGCTTTATTTGTCAGCATGAACAAGCATTGTTTCAGCTCCAGGTAAATTGGCACAGATACTCTTTTACTGAGAAAATAACTCATACTATATCAATGGGCCTCATTACGACCCCGGCGCTAAACCATGGTGCTATTAGCACCATGGTCCATGCCGGGGTCCGCCATGGTGAATGGCGGAATTACCGCCCCATTCCAAGGTTGGTGGGGCGGTAAATCCCCATTCACCATGGGCCCTTCCCCATTCCCATTTTTGCCCCATAGGGCTCAATGGGAATGGGGAAGGCGCTAATTACGGCACCGTAAATTAGCGGGTTGGACTTTAACACCTGCAAAAAGCTGGCGTTAAAGTGTGAATCTGGCGTTAAGGGTTTAACCGCGCCGCAGCCTTTTACGGCGCCGTTAACCCCTTAACGCCAGGGTTGTAATGAGGCCCAATGTGTATACAATTAATGTTGGTCTTGAAAATGTAGGGAAAAGAAGACCGACAGTCAATATTTAATGTGGATTTGTCAAATTAGTAACAAAAAAGAAGGCCTCGGATCTATGGACTCAAGTAACTAGTCTATTACATTCATTGCAGCCAATCAGAACGCACAGAATGCTGGCTAAACGCTTTGCTACAACCCTGTGCTTTAAGCTGCTGACTGGCCTCTCCCTACCAGACCTCCCTTTTACTAGCTGACCCCTATCCTTTTTTTAATGTCTCTTTTTTTGTCAGCTTCTCAGATGGTCCTAGCTCTTCTACTCCCTTGCATCTCTGAGCACTGTTCCAATGGAGGCCATTTTTTGTTTGCTGGTTTACATTGTGGTGAAGTTGTTTGTTCTCTGAGCGTCTTGCATTCCAAGCATATGCAAGTTTTCCAAAATGAAAACAAAACACGTGTGCCGCTTGGCCCAGTTGCGTATCAGGATATTATATATATAGCATTCCATACTGACTGCTATGGCCTGCAGTCACAGGTATTTTAAACTCAATATATGCATGCCCTATTTTCCCCTCAGATTATCATGTCCCTGTTCTCTGATATGACGATCACAGCATTAACCCATCATATTATTGTGACCATTAACCCTCAAATGACTCTTGGGACAGATTTCTCTTTACAGCACCTTAACTTCCATTTCTATGAACCCCAAACTGAGTGTTTTTATTTTTGTATTTCACCTGCTGTTTTTGCAATGCAGTGAAGCCTTAAACTGCACTACAGTGGCGTTTTGCTGATCTGTCATGGGGAAACAGACATGTCCTTCATGTGGTCAGTACTGGAAAGCATTGTTTCCCTTAGTCTGATTAGTTTGTTACTCATTTTAGTAATTTGTTATCAATTGTGGTAACTTGTTATCATTGTACAATGCATCTTACATTGCAGTACAATGGGGTGCACTTTTCCTTTGCCCTAGACTAACACTCAGTGGATTTTTGGTTACTCTAGGTGCACTAAATGTACAAGCCAGTGGCAGCAGTTACTTCTTACAACTTTTTGGTGCATTTTATTTTAGCCTTACCACGTTTACTGTGTTTGGCTACTAACTGCACCTAGAAGTCAAACATGGTCATGCCACAAGTTTTTTCCCTTGTCCTTTGGCCATTTTGGGTTTTACCCTTCTTCCTGGCCTGTGAGGCCAGGAAAATCCTTATGTAGACTTCCAGTGCTGTGAAGGTAGAGGCTATTGACCGGCTACTGGAGGTCTATGTGGGTTTGCTGCCAGGGAATTGGCTGAGACGGTCTGGTCCCAATCCACAAACTGGTGCCATTGTGTCTGAGTGGTATGCACAAGTTTTCCTGTCACTGGTCCTGATTGGACCACTGCGTATGTGTGTGTGGGGGGGGGCTAGATATATCATTGGCTAGTGGGAGTTTTAGATCTACCTGGCTTTTGGGATATTAAGAGGACCGCTGCACCCACTCTAGAGAGATCCTTGAAGAAACTAAAGGAGTCAAGAATACCGTCCAGCTGCAAGACCACAAGGATGTTAAACGGGATATCATATGGTGCCTCCTTTATTGTATATATTGGCCTAAGCCCAGTCGCTCTGCGAAGAAAACCACGTTGCAAAGTTCCAATTCTAGATCAACTTCGCCGCCATTTTAGGTCCATCTGCCATTTTGATTTTCATTCGAGTGTAACTCTGTGTTCCAAAATGTTGGACAGTGTTTCCCGCTTGTAACTGAGCTGTCCTGAACTTTGTATGATAATTAATGTATAAACTGTCCATTGGCCGAATGTTTGGGTTGAGTAAAGACACCTTGTCCCATGCCTGACTTGTAGACAGAGGATTGTCTGCACCAATAAGTCTGATCGACGGGCATACATCGACCACAATGCTGAACAAATACTGAACGTGGACACTAGCTGAACTGCATTGTAAAGGGCATGTGTTAAATCCAAGAATACACTGTTGCCATTGTGACTTGTTTGTATGTCAACTGAGAATGATCCATGTGCATATTGTCGGCCAAGCCAGAAGTGAACTCGGCACAAACTCTAGACCATGGATTATTAACTTGCAGAGGGGCTGGACATTATGATCACATATGTATAAAATCCACAACTGTTTAGACGTCCAGTACCTCTCACTTTTCACACCGAAAGGGCTGGTATTCACTGTGATGTACTGAGGGCCAGATAGCTATCTGTATCTGACACTGTTTCTTTGTAACTGTGCAGTTTTAGAATAAAGATCTGTGAATCTTTATAAACCTGTGTTTGGTGTGTTTCCTTTTGGGGTACTCAGCCTCGATATTTCCTTTTGCTTTTACAAGGAGACCGGTGACCTGTTGGATGAAGGCCTGGCAACCAACTTCTGCTGCTGTCCTGGTAGAGCCCTGTCCTGTGGAAGATCTCCAGCAGTCCTGCAAAGGAGCTGAGAGACCTTTGATGTGGAGTGAACATCCATTCTTGATCTCAGCTTGGAGTCCTGCGAAGAAGAGCTTCGGATGTGCTGCTGGACTGCCCAGTGGCAGTCCATCTCTGAGTTTGGGCTAGCATCCTGCAGAAGACAACGTTCTGAGTTGAGGTCTGGAACATGGGGGATCCCGTAACTTGTGCAACAAGACGTACCTCTGCGAAATCCTGTGGTCCTAGCATCAAGGGAACATGAGATAGGAAATTAAGACTGACCGCAGCACGTGAAACCCTTTGTGTTAGAGTGCATCAGTGGCTGGCATTTGAAAGTGCTTACCTGCATCCAGGCTTGTCCTGAGCTGGGCCCTGCATCGATTTCTGCTAAATATTTCAACTTAAGACCTTGCACAAGCATTAGTCGCCGACCAGAGAAGTGCTCAACCTGCAACCTCTGGGGATCAAGAGCTGATGCTGACGGCACGAAAAGTGACCTTGAACCCTCTTCAGCAGACCTGCCAAGTCCCACAAAGAATTGTAATATGATGGTAACTTGTAGGTCCCCCTTAAAAGTTTTGATTACTTTTATAAACATTTGAATCAATTTGGGTTTTCTTTTGCTTGTTCACACAAGCAGTCCAAAATTCAGGGCACGTTTATTAGTTAGATTAACTTGTTCCCTAACACTTGGAACTTTTCATTGGAACCCAGAGACCCTACCTTCATTTTTTTCCAGCTTCACAAAACTGTATGGAACGTTGCTGAACTTTTGTGCACAAAGCCCCATACATCTTAGTCTTAGGGATGGACTTCTGAAGCTAGGATTTAATCTCTGTTCACTTGTAGTGCTAATACTAATCTGTATCGTCCTTTTCAAGGGTTTGATATGTAGTTTGCCACACTCCACTGATTGTGTATATGGATCTATTATTAGTGTTGGGTGATAGTATTACCTGTTTGTAGTCATTTTTCACTGTGTTATTTGGCCATAAGTAAAGAAATATGTTTATACCTGCTTGTTTAAGTGTGTTCCTTAACTATTTCACTGTGTGCTCATTGTGGACCCCTTACAAGCTCACCACCTCTTGAGACTTAGGGCCTCATCACGAGTTGGGCGCTAACCCTGGTGGTATTACCACCAGGGCTATTAGCCCTACCACTATTAGTGCTGGATCACAGGTTTGGTGGAACGGTAAGTCCCCATTCCCCATTGGGCCCATTCTGGAATTTCACATTCCCCAATGGGCCCAATGGGGAATGTGCAGCGGTATTACCGCTGGAAGTAATAGCGCCAAAAATCAGCAAAATTGCAGCAGATTTGCCTCCAGCTCAGAGCTGGAGGTAAATCCGCCAAGCCTGTGATTTGGTGGACTCTTAAATGCAGCTGTAATAGCGTTACCGCCACATTTAAGGGTTACCTCCAAACTTGTGATGAGGTCCTTAATCTAGACCACTTGCCTTGCTACCTTGAACTGGTTTGGATACAGCTATCATGATTCATCGATTGCGTCCCTTCTGGGCGACTTGGACACGTCAGCATTGTCTTGCAGCGTCCATCTTTCCTTCCAACGTGGCCACCACGTCCGGAACTCATGGTGCTGCGGTCTAGTCTACCAGCATTGGAATCACAACATCATCTGATAAGTGCCGCTCTCCCTCGAGCCGGCACACCTAAACGTCCAGTTGTCAGCTCAGCCATTCTCAGCTCTAACTTTGAATTCCTTCCTTCCTTCCTTCCTGGTTGTGCTGTTCTTTCTGTACAATCTTCTCTGTTCCTTCATGGCTTTGCTCTGCTCCATGTGGCCCCCTTCTGGTGCCCTGTGCTTGCTGCTTGCCTTCTACAGACCTGCTGCATGTTTCTAAATACTCTGTGCTCTTATCGGACTACCGCTACCTGAACATTGCCTTTATTCACGCCGCCCTCCTGGCCGCACGGTACCTGCTGGGATCTGCATAACAGTGTTGTTCCTTCCTAGCTTCTTTCTTCCCTGGATTCCTTCCCGGAACATGAACACCCCTCTCCCCTTGGATCAGATCTTCACAGGATACCTTAATTTCTGGGTAGTAGCCCTGGGTGCTAGCCTGTCCGGCCTTGAGCCAGCAGGGTGGCGTCTGGGGAGACTGCCCTTTTCTCCACAAGACCAGGACTGCTAAAATAAAGGAGAAACCAGTAACCTCTAAGAAGAAGATATCCAAGAACAAACAGGTGAGCCAATAATCAGAACTTCTCGATGCTGACAACAGCTCCCAGAGTTGTCCCTGTCACAATATCAGTCCCAACAATGACCATGTTTCAACTATAACCCTCAAACTAACATGCCTACTCAGATTAAAATGGGTCTTCCCTGCTTATCTTATCAAGGTGTTTACCACTCAGGATCTGTAGGGAGAAAACCTATTGCCATGGCTCCACCCACAGAGGTTCATAGCACTTCCCGTGACCATTTCTCTCCTCTTTTGATAATCATGACTCCCGCAGAGATTAGAACGAGTTACAGTATACCTTAGGCTTCCTGTGTCATCTTATCATAAACCCTGAAGTCAGATACAACATCTGTCCTTTCCCCTATATTACTATGTCCCTCCCCTTCAGATTACAATGGCTCACTAATTTGATTGTTATGGTTATCTCTCATTGATTATTGTTGCTGACACCCTTAGAAATCCATGGCTATTATTCCCCCTCTCAGATCATCATTAGGCTTCACACCTCATACAATGCTTCCATGTTCATGATGCCTAGCTCATTAGATTATCAGGGCTCATCCCTTTGAATGTTATGTTATCCCCTAGTTAAATGGGGGATATTTTGATATGATGGATTTACCCTCACCCAGCACTCCTCAGAAAATCATGATGCTTTGCTCATTCGATTATCATGACTCTTATCAAAGATCATGGTGGAACAAAACAGATTATTCACGCAATAACCTGGCATGATCAAAGAATGATCAGAGTACTATGTGAATTGTTTTGCTGAGAATAAATGCAGTTCTTCTCTATGTTGAGTATTTTGATGCAACAGACAGCATACATTCAAATAATTTTCTCTTTCACGTCTTCACCAAAGCCATCTTGGAATGGATTACAAACTGACTCTCTGTAATTTGTCACTGGATGGCTCTCCAATGACTCTGCAAAAATGGAAGTCATCTTTCTCCTGGCTTCCAATGCCATCCTTTCCTTCCTGCCTGACCTTCTCGCTCCCTCTTCTAAGAGATCCTCTTTTATATTGACCTACAACTGCAAGAATTCATCAAAGGGTCCCGTGTGTAGCAACTCAATGTATCAACTGGCCAGAGGCAGTCTAAACAGAATTTATTTGTTGCAATGGTTGTCAAAATTCATAACAATATTTTAACACTTGACAAAGTAATAAGAAAAACAATGAAAATTCATGCTAATTGTGTGATGCACAACCCACTACATACATAACCCGTTCCTCAGTTCTATCCAAGCAGCACAATATGAATATATACAATACAGAAACATAAATGAAAACTACAGGAAAAAGCAAAACAAGCAACAGGGAATGCTCCTGTCTGGTTTCGGCACAAGGCCAAATGGGGAAATCAAAAAACGTCCAAGCCCGCGTTGAATGAATCCATCCTTCGGGCAGGCATGTTTATTGATGTAAAAATGTATTTAACTTAATGTATCAATTAGTACAGGCCAACTCGAGTTTTGGCTTGAGGTAGCTCTATTTTCACATAACCACTGCCATCATCAGGGTCAAAGAACAAAGTTTCAGGTAGGGAGAATTTCTGCCAATAAAGGAAATACATTTAATCAAAAAAGTGGAATTGTCTAAACAACGATCCAACCACATGGAAACCCAATTCTGCATGCTAAGAACACAGGTGTGCGTCCATTATTTAGTGAAACAACCTGTGCCTGTGTCAACTTGCCAGTGCAGACCATCGCTCAGTCCCAGAGGTATACCTATGCCCATCCGCAATGCACCCCAAGCTCCACCACGAGTGTCCAATTTAGGATGGAATGAATTGAGATGAATTAAGAAACATCTGGTAAGAACACGCTTTTCTTACCAGTATTAAACTGTTCACATAAAGCACATGTCCCATTGTGTTCTCACAATAATGCTACCCAACACGACCTGTGAAGCGGTAAAAGAGGCATTGTGTCACGTTGTGAGAGGCCTCAGGGGATCATAATTTGAGATACAACAAATTGAATTGAATTAAGAAACAGGCTGTAAGACCATGCCATTGTTACCAAGATCAAACTTTCCACATAAAGCACACGCTCTGGTGTGTTCTCACAGTAATGCTAACCTGCCCCACCTGTGCAAGGGTAAGAGAGACAATGTATCACATCGTGAGTGGCTTTAGACGATCTCACTGTAAACCCATTACGCATTACTGTAGGGTCACTTACCTTAGAGCAGTGGTCTTCAAAATGTCAGGGCCCTCCTCTGCTAGGACATTGAGTTTGTTGACTGCATAATAATTTTAGCTGCTATGCATGGACTTTACATGTTTTAGCAGCAGACTTCCTCGACTCCTTACCACTTGTCTAAATTTCTTGTCACTGTCTCCTTCTCTGGTAATCCCTTCTGTACCAAACTTCTACCTTAAACAGTCTCTCACATCTTTAACTCTGTGCTGCTTTCTTCTCCTTTCTTTACTGCACCTGCTCTGTCTCCCTGCTTCCTCTCTAGGCTTGACTGTCATTCTCTTGTTCTGCCACCTTACAGCTTACAATATCGCTTTCCTCTTCAGCCCCTCAAATTCAATCTCTTACCGCTCCACTTTACACACTTCTCAATCTACTTCCGCTTCAACCCTTTCTCCTTTTCCTCGCGGTCTGTCTCTTATTTAACTAGCCCCGCACCCATTTGGTCTGTTGGCTCTCTAAACCTCTCAATATGTCTCTTGTCTTCCTTTCATTCTTGGTTTGTCTTCTCCCTCCTGAAGTTTCTGCTTTCTCTCTCGGCTCCTTGCAATTCTCTCTTTTTTGCCCCTGCTTTCCGTCTCTTAGTTTCTCTCCTATTCTGCTTATCTATTTTCCTGTTCTGTCTCTTCTCTTACTGATCTATCTTAGGTTCTCATTTCCATATCTCTCATCTTTCAATATTCTGCCCTCTTTCACATAGTCTTTCCCCCTCAATTTTTATTCTTTCCTTTTCCATTCTGGCACTCACCCTCCCTTTCCTCTTATACTGTCTCTTCTGCCCTGTGTCTTCTGCCACTGTTCTGTTTCACTCCCTTCAATCCTGCTCTTTCTCCTTCCTTCTGCTGTTTCCCCCTCCCCTTTCAATTCTGTCGAACTCCTATTCCTATTCTGCCTAAACCTCTCCCACCTATGTCTGTCTCCTCTGCTGTCTCTGCCTCCTATTCTGTCACTCATTATGTCTCTTCCTGTTTCTTTTCACCCGTTCATCCTTGAAAGTAGCACCATGCTGAAAGGCATAATGCAAAGTCAGCACTTGCACTTATACTGGCAAAGGGCCTGTGTTGTGGCAAGCGCCATCTTTCCGTTCTGCTTTTCAATCAGAAACACAGCATGGAAAATACCATTCTGAGTTTACTTCTTGGAAGTAGCATCTTACTGAAAGGAGGAATGCAAAGGCAGCACTTGCCATAATACAGCCAAAGCAGGTGTGCTGCGGCAAGCATGGACTTTGCATTCTGGCTTTCAGAATTGTGCTCCTTTCAAGAGTTTAACGCAGGATGCTGTGCTATCTTCTTGAATTGGCAGTTGAATGAAAGGCAGCATTTAATTGTTTTACTAGCTGTGAGATTTGTGCCCCCCCAAGCATGGTGATACGTCCCACTAAGGGGCACACCCCACAGTTTGAAGAACACTGCCTTAGAGTCTGGTTTACCAGGTTACCACCTGTCTGGCTCCAGAGCACCCAGAGGCACAGAAGCTACTCTACTGAACACCCGTGAAGACCTGCTCTCAAATCATAATTCCTACTCTCTGTTCATTCTTATCCTTCTGGATCTTTCCTCTGCCTTCTACACGGTCACTCATGCCACCCTGACAAATCGGCTGTGTGCCACCCTTGGTATCACGTGTCTGGCACTGGACTGGTTGACCACTTTCCTCTATGACCGACCTTCCCAGGTTCAACTCGGCCCTTTTCTCTCTCCTATCACACTCTCCACTTGCAGCGTCCCTCAAGGCTCTTCAGTGGCTCTTCAACATCTACCTTGGCCTTCTGGCACACCTGATCGTCTCCTTCGATCCTCTCTTCCAATGTTACGCAAACAACACGCAGCTGTCCTTCAAGCTTCCCTCTACTTCCTCCTCTTCTCTCATCCCTGACTGTTTGACTACTATTCAGGCATGGTGTGCTGCCAATGATCTCTGCCTTAATGCCAGTATGTCTGAGATCTGTCTCATTGGGACCCCAGCTCCCTCCTTCCCTCCTATGATCTAGGCCATCCTATATGGGTCCCTTCACCTCACCCTCTTGTGAGGCAAAAAACCTTGGTGGCATCTTTGACTGCTCTCTCTCCTTCTCTCCTCACATCACGGACCTTGCCAAGAAGGCCCACTATTAGCTGCACCTTCTCTGGGGCATTCTCCCTTTCCTCACCTTCCCCCATAAACTCAATGACTCCAGAGTTTTGGTCCTCTCTAGGCTGGATAAATGCAACAGTCTCTTCATCAATCGCCCTCTATCCTTCGTTTTCCTTTTTCAATTAATCCAGAATTGGGCTGCAAGACTTATCCTTGGCTTCAAACCCAGGGACTGCATCTCTCCAGCCTTAAAATCTCTCCACTGGTTCCTGGCTGCTGCTAGGATCAAGACCCTCTGCATCATCCACAAGAATTATTGGGGCCAGGGACCCCACTACTACCAGCTCTCTCTGCCTGAATACCTTCCTGCTAGAGCCTTTCAGTCTTCTAGCTCCCACTCCGCAGATAAGACACTGCTCCAATCAGATAGTGGGGGTAGATCTCTCTCCTCTGCACAATCTTCCCTCTGGAATGATCTCCCTGGCCCTCTCTGGCTAGAGATGGATCTCCTTAAGTTCTGGAAGCTCCTCAAGATCCTCCTTTTCACTTCTTCCTTCCCTCCCCCCCCCCCGCTACACCGCTGTTTGCTGTAGTGACTGGCTGTCTTGTTCCCTTTGAGTTCTACAAGACACCAGGCCCCCGCCCAGTCTACCCCCTCCTCACACTTAGCATGTGGGCCCTCAACCCTGCACCCCATGCAATCCCTGGCACTTGTCCTCCTTGTCTCCCCGGAGAGCAAGTGCCGGAAATAAAGGTGGAAGTGGTTACACCCCCTTGCACCCTAACACTTTGCTTTTCACACAGACCTGCACTCACCCACTCACACTTCAGGATACTGCACTTGCACATTCTGAGTGTACAAGGCCCAATAGGACCATTATTTGTATCTTTCTCCCTTGTCCCCCCCTTTTATTTATTTTGGCTTCTTGAACCACCATTTGTTTTATAGGTGCCTTACAAATATCCAATAAATAAATAAAATTAGAACAACCACACCCTAAAGTAATGGTCCATTAACAGACCGTGCTGAAGACATCATGCACGGAAAAGACATTTAATTCTTCCCGGTCCACATATCTGCTGGTAGCAAGATGCAAAAAAAGACCTTAAGTCAAAACAGAGTTAGTGAGATTCTGCACACGGTAACTGTGCATTCACCCCTCTCCATTTTGAAGATCTCTCCAAGCTGGGCAGCGTTACCTAATGGTTTCACAGTCAATCGCAAAGGCATACCGGAGTGCAGCGTTTTCTCTATTGTTGCCCTCTCTATCTGAGTGCTGTAGTTACTCAGTGCTCTTGTGTCATGTGTGCAGCCATGTAGGGAAGAATCGCTTGAATTTTCCTCAGTGCGCGCTGCCTGAAAGGCACACAAGTTTTGTGTAGACGAGCTGCCATCTTGGAGAAATATTTGCACAAATGTGGCCAGACAAATGCAATCTTCTCCATTTGATGACATGTGGGATGACTGCAAATGCACTTGCCAAGAGTGGTGTGGGTTCATCCAGATTAAATTGGCAAAAAAGAGTTTTGCAAAATATGATTAACCTCCTAAACATTTTTTGGAAAATGTGCCCTTTTCTTACTGACCACTCTACAAACTCTAATCACCAGTCTTGTGCTCAGAACACTTGACTACAGCTCAAGCCTAGTCATTGACCTTCCTCTCTACTCCTTCTTCCATCTAAATAAGTCCTCACCTTTGCCACCCACACTCTCTACAACCTAACCAGATTCTGCCCCACTTCTACTTACCAACAAGATGCCGGTTGGCTCTCTGTGCACAACCACTCACTTTTCAAGTGTTTTCTCCTAGTCCACAAGGCTATCAATGGTCTTGCTCCTCATGTATCTCCGTTTGTTCACCATCTCATTCCCTCTAATACCCCTCTGCACTCATTCTCACTGTCTTATACTCTCCCTATGCCTTCTACCACTCCCGCTCTTTCTCCCTCCTCGCATGCTCCACTGGATCACATCGCCCATAACTATCAAAGTCAGCCCAACTGTGGATCTCTTCAAAGCCTGGCTTACATGACAGTTACATGCTAAAGAGGGAGCTACCCCTGTGATCTCCCCCAGCCACCCTACCTGATCACACCACTACTTTGAGTCACATTTAATAATATCATTTTGTATATTTAAAAAGTACACCTCCTTAGTTTAAAGCACTTGCCCACTTTGCAAGGTCACCTGTTTTCCTATTTATATTTTGTCTGTTTTGGTATATGTTGCACTTTTTAAAAACATAAATAACTGGCTCACCATCTGTAAATGTGTTATTGTAAGTCACTTCTGATCGAAACTGACATCCCCGTTCTTCAAATAAATACAAATACAAAAAGCAAATCCTTCAAGTTGGTACAGCTGGAATTTAACAAGTGGTATCTGTCATGAGAGGACAAGCCACACTACTGTAGAGGAGGAGCCAAGTACCTCTACTGGAGGTTCCACCCCCAGTGTGCCTATACGATGGCAGCTGGAAATTGTGACATGCCCAACAACAGTAATGGTAGCTATACCACGAGGAGTCCTTGAAACAAGGTATCCATTGAGAAAACCCTAAATGATGTATCCACGAAGAAATGATGGTCTTCTAAAGGAAGATCCGGAAGAAGTGTGAAGATGAATGAAAGAGAAGTCTGGTGATGTCACATGAAATAGAAATGATGCACCCAGAACAGATGCCAATGAAGAGAGTACATAGACCTTACAGAATTTGATGGGGAAGTAAAGAATCAAGCAATATTTTAGGAGCAAAATGAAGATTGCATGTGCAGAGAAGCACTGAAGAAAATGCAAAGCTGTTTTAAATTGTACAGATACAGTAACGCAAGTAGACCAAGCAATCATACGTCGCATTTTAGCAAACTTGGAGCCCATGAATAGAAGGGCTAAAAGTGTGGTGCAGTAAAATAAAACAGCTGCCGGTGCAGGAAGATTGGAGAAGGCTTTCCTGGCCCCGTGTCAAGAGTCGGGCCGCCAAGAACCTGGTTATCTACTCAAGGAGATACAATGAACGTGATAAACGAGTCGAGCTCCTGTTTGAGGTGTAATGGAAAAACACTTGAAGGGCCAGGTTTTATTAATGTAATAATATTAAATGTAACAAAGGAGCTCAAAACATGGTCTCATGTCACATGGTCTAGTTGGAAATAGACTTTGGGGCAAGCTACACAGAGGCCAGATGATAAGGCCATGCCTTCACTCCCTTTTATTTTCAGACACAGTGACACTTTTCAAGGCAGAGTTCAAAGAAGCTAATTTAATTGGCAGACCACAGGAGTCATGACAGATGATGGGCTAACTGGGTGGGGAGGCATGACCAAGCAAACTCCTCCAGCACCTGGGGTATCAGCTTGCGTGCTGTTAGTGAGTGGAATATTCCAGAAGGGTACAAGCATGCCAACCAATTATAGAGGGCCACGTAGCAAGGAGCCCTATAGTTTGAGAAGCCAATAGAATGTTGCGTATTAGTATGACATGGAAGATGACTTGCACTAGGGGTGGGCATAGCTGTCCACCTGACCTTAGAGATCCAATATCCCAAAGAAAGTATATCTAGATGTTCCCTTTAAGCCTATCATATACCCCCATATGTTTTTTTTTTTAGTTTTCCATGCAGTATGATGTCAGTAATGACACATTTTTTTTATAAAGTTTGTTTTTTCATTAAATGGTTTGAGAACGCTTGAGAGAGAGAATACTTGTGCGGAGTCCGTTGATGTCTGTTCTACCTCCTGTTTTAGACAACTGCTAATAAAACAGTTATGTTTTGCCAACTTCCTGGGTCAGTCTGATTATTGATGTATGAGTAAGATCTGCATCCCCATTCATCTCAGATACTGTTACCTTGTCTTAAAGGGCCAATGGGTCCACTACTGCTTGGGGGGTCAATAAATATACCTCCCTCTGTCCTCTCGGAGAAATCAATCAATTTTGAGTCCATCAGTTGTAAAAACGTCAAAACAAAATTAAGCAATACTTCTTAGGGGAACACAAAAAGTGGAGAAATCGTGTTAATGTCATGGGTGGAAACCTAGTACCGCTTCACACCACTGTGTACCACAGCCTCAAAAACCCACAAACGGCTAAACCAAAAACTGCCTTCCCAAATCCTCTATGATTTTATCATGTTTTCTTTAATTTTATTCAGCCAGCTATGTTCTTCCCAATGCAGAAGCTGTTCCTTTCCAAACAGGAGCCGTTTCCACCCACCCTCATCTGATGGAGCATCACTTGTCAATAATACGGAAACACGTACAGTTGTTTGCAAAGGACATTTACAATCGGTGTTAAGTCTAATGTAGACAAATGCAAACCTTTTTAAAAAAAAATAAAAGCCACATGCCACTGCAATTCATGTGTTGGATTTCTTTTCAACAGCGCTATATGGCGCTTAATCACAGGGCATGCCAGTGGCCTTCAGAGTGTGCTATTGCATCAAGCCACGATTCCCTTCATCCTACAGAGCGATACATCTATTTAATTTGCAAACACAGTCTTTAAGTGAATGATCATTTTAAGCATTCCATTTAATCAAATTTGCTACATCAGATGCCTTTCTTCCTCCACACTGCACCGACATTTCGATTGCTTTCCTGACTTGATTCAATTAATTAGAAGATTAAATAAATTAAATTTAATACAATTTATTTTTTACTTTTAACATTGATCACATCCAATTATGCTTTAGTTACAAGTATCAATATTTAGCTCAACGTGCCAGGTTGTTTTATAGGAATGCAAATTGCCATGGTACGATGCATTGCTGTGCTTTGATTTAGAATGCTGAGTTCCCATTCTAACCTGTAGAAAAGTCTAGATGTTATTAGAACATGACGGTGAGTATTGTGCTTTCTGTTTGCTTTACTTCACACAGCAGCAAACAAGTAACCTTTTAGAAACAAATCTATGTTTATACGTCTTTGGGTAGTTCAAGGTAACAAAGAACATCTCTTGTCCAATTCTACCCCTTTACACCCCCTCCCACAGGTATCCCGATCCATTGCTAGCGCTTCCTATTCCTTTACTATACCCTCCAACAAGTATCCCGATCCATTCCTAGTACTTCCTGTTCCCTTAATCTGCTGCCAAAAAGTATCCTGTTAAATTGCTAGTACTTCCTGTTCCTCTAAAACCCCCTCTAACAAGTATCCTGACCCATTGCCCGTGTTTCCCTTTCCCTTAGTACCTTCTCTGATCCATTACTACTGCTTCCTCTTGGCTTAATCCCAATCCAGCGATCTTAGTCCAATGATAGTGCTTTCTCTTCCCTTAATAGACACCAAATCAAGTATCCTGATCTATTGCTTTTACTTCCTGCTTCTCTAAGATACCCATCAACACACATCCCGATTCAGTGCTAGTGCTTGCAGATCACTTAATACCCATACAATAAGCATCCTGGTCCATTGCTAGTATTTGGTGTTCCCTTAAATCCCCTTCTAACAAGCATCCTGATCCATTGCTAGTACTTCACGTTCCTTTAAAACCCCCTCCAACAATTATCCTGTTCCATTGCTAGTACTTGCTGTTCCTTTTCCCTTAATACCTCCAGTAACAATTATATCCTGGTCTATTGATAGTACTTCTGGTTCCCTTAATACCCCCTCCAACAAGTATCCTGATGCATTTCTAGTGCTTCCTTTTCCTTTAATACCCCCTCCAGCATTTATCATGATCCGTTGCTAGTGCTTCCTATTCCCTTAATAGACCCTAAAGCATAAATGTTGTTCCATTGCTAGTACTTCATGTTCCCCTAATACTCACAATAACCAGTAACCTGATCCCTTGTTTGTACTGCCTGCTCCCTTAATATCCCAGCCAACAAGCATCCAGATCCATTGCTAGCACTTCCTAGTTACCTAAACCCCCTCCGTCAAGTATCCTGATGCATCGATAGTACTATCTGTTCCCTTAATATTCTCTCTAACAACTATCCCAATCCATTGCTAGTGCTTTCTGTTCCCTTAATGTCTCCTTCAGCAAGTATCCTGATCCATTGCTAGTATTTTGTGTTCCCTTAAACCCCCTCCTATATGTATCCTGATGCATTGCTAGTACTTCCTGTGCCTTTAATACCCCCTTCAGCAAGTATTGTGATCCATTGTCAATACTTTATTAAGAGTAAAGGCATAAGGATCCAATATCCACAGAAACTGTTTAACTCACGGTTGTGGGTTGTGGCAAGGTTCAGTAAGGGGAAAATACCTTCTTTGAGTTTTCTTTTTTTTAAGCAATCTATTTTGACATTGTTGCCAATAAGTGTCCTATGCCTAGAGCAATTTCCGAAAGTAGATTCCTGGCTAACAACTCATTATTAATTACCAGTGTGAGAACTGCGGTGAACACACAAATACATGAACTCCTAATTCAGTTAATTACGACTCATGCATTGAAATTAACCTGAACTTTCCATCCTTCCCAGCCATTTTATTCCGCCATGACTGCCTGCAGCCGAGCAACATAGCCACCAGGGCTTCTCCTTTTGGTATCAAGGATTTGTTCTCAGGTCCTGGAACAATAGAAATTAGGAAAGTTTAAAATCAAGAAGCAACGTGTGTCACAGCATACCCAATAAACAAGCATATTGCTATAGTATACTATCAATACAATCTTCAAGAATGCATAGGAAATACTTATGACATGTTATGGCAAGAAGAGAGGAGATACTCCTGTATAATGCAAGCTGAAAGCTTGACTCTACCCAATGAAGCGACCTGATGAATGGGCTTAAAATAAGCAATTTCATTTTAAAATTGAGCCCCACAGCTGCTATAAGTATGCAAACCACCTCGGGACAGACCGTTCTGTAGGAACATGCAGTACATATGTGCAAACTGACTAATTTCCATCTAGCATCTACTGAAAATGATTAGCAATTTCCCCCTTGCACAGATAAAGCCACTCGGTCGGTTGCATCATCTATACATACCACCGTGAAACCACCTGGGCCATGTGGGGAATGTGGTCTCTGTGTGGAAATCAATACTTGTCTGGTCCACTGAGAGAATAACACACAGGCTACCTCTAAGTATTGTAAGTATTGCATTGGGACAGCAGCAGATGACACCATTTAGACAAGGCAATTTCCGTATCAAGAACTATTCTAGTGCTTAGTTGTGTGTGAGGAAATGCCATCTGAAAGGGCATAGACGCCATGGATTATTTTGTTTTTATTAATAAATAATAAGGGTAATTCCTTCCATCTCAGAGAGGTGTTTCTGCTAATCAGAACACCAATCCAGAAAGTTCCATGAGAAAAGACAAAAGAATAGTGACAGCTGTGCTCTGCAGCATCACTCTCCTTGATCTGTAGCTCTTGCTATTCAGTGGCACAGAAGGGGTGCAAAGGTCACAGGTGCCCTGTTTGACAGTTTCAGATGGCAGCAAGGTCACTACAGAAATATCTTTCATTTAAATGTGTACCTCTTAGCCAACACCATATTAATCATGATAATCTATAAGCGGGTGGCAAGGTAACATTGAAATATAAACCATATGCTGGTTTTGGTACGGTGGCTGGTAGTTCACATAATTATTAAAAGCCACAACTGATTTGTAGAATTTGTATGTCAACACTGGCAGCCCAGGCCAGCCAGGGAAGGGCTGTGTGTATTCCAGTCAGGCAGTGTGCCTGATTCTGCTAAGCAAGCAGAACAATGGGCAGAAAGAGTGTGCCTCTCTTTGATCCTTTGTGAGGTCAGGTAACACCTCTCAGAAACAGAGCAGCTCCCAGCTGGAGCCCCCCTAGGAAACAATAATTGACAGGCACATCCTAAACAAAAGGGCCAGCCTCACACCAGGGTGCTGCATATGAAAGGGCATTTGAAGTGCAGGCACAGGGAAGGGGTCGGTATTAGACAGTCAGATAAAGCAGAACAGAAAGGAGGAAGGATTCCTCCATCTTGATTTTCTGTGGGCTTATTTTTTGTTCCTGTCTCCTACACTTGCTGCACAGCAAAGCACTTTGGGTATGTTGCCAAAGGACAAATCATTCTTGTTACTGAACAGGGATTGGACCCCTTAAAGCAGGCTTGCTTTTGTCCAATCCTGGGTGGCCTTTAGCATTTATAGGTAAGGGGTCTACCACTCCCTTGATTCCCTTTTGGTCCTGCAAGGACCACAGGAAGAATTCATCTGTTGGGAGAGCAGTCCTCTCCAAAGCACCCTTCCCAAGGCAGAGGGAAGATTAGGTCCCTACCCATCACCAGGGCACATTGGTGGTGAACAACATTTGGACCACAACTGCAACTCTGCCAGCTGCACTGGTGCCCAGCCCTTCACTTCAGGTGAAAGACTACTGCAGGTGCTAGGTAGCCTCTTTCAGGTTGGAAGCAACAATGCTCAGTCTTGTCCATGGGCAACAGGGCTTGGGATTCACAGCACCAGAAGATGCAAAGCAGCTTGGTTCCTGCCTTCTACCACTTCAAACTGTAAAATGAGCAATGATTCAATCGGGTTCAAACGTCTTTCGAAAGACCAGGACCCACTTGGGGTCATTGCGACCCAGGCGCAAAGAGATACCGGGCACCGGTAATGACACTGGTGCCGGTAATCCCTTTGTGCCCTATTCCGAGGTCCCTTTGCGGGTCCTTCCCTTAATGCCTGGTTTTAGCAGGCTTTAAGGACGGGACCCGCAAAGCGATACCGGGGTCAATAACGGTACCGCAATTTGCGGTACCGTTATTGCCACCTTCCCCCTTCCCATTGAGCCTTATGGGGGCTCAAATGGGAATGGGGAATGGCATTTCAAATGGGGACATACCGGTCCGCAAAGGGCGGAATGGACCGGTAAGTCCCCATACCACCACATCGGTGGCGGTACCGGTATTGGTGCTAGTCATGGCGCTAATAGCGCCATGACAAGCACCAACCTCGGAATGAGGGCCACTGTGCTGCTTTTGGCACTTTGTCAAAACCTCCTTAGAACTCTCTGTTGCTGCATCCATTTAACCGGATTGACCACCAGATCGTTTCCTCAGAGCATGCCACCTGTTTGGCTCGAACACAAGATTGCTGCTGAGGATGACTTCGAACTACTGTCTCTTTGAATATCACTCTCCGCTTCGAACCACCGAACATCAACTCGAAATACTGAAGCATCACATCACTCAGCAACCCACCCCAGTGTTTACCAAAGTCTCAAATTGACTTATCCTTGGAACTGACCCTGGTGAGCCATCTGAACTGCATCGTCAAACGCTGCCATAAAACAGTACACAGCTATGCTTTGAACCAACTTGAAGACTGTCTTGCCATCACGAACCGCTACATCTGAACCTGGTTCAACCTACATCTAGAGCATCCAGATGCCTATTTTGATGTTGTTGAACTGGCAAGAAATGAGGAAGGTACTGTTAAAAAGCCCAAGCCTCCTTGATCTGCTCTTGGGCACTTGAGGCCAATAAGATGACCATGTTCAAACTTTTTGTAGAAGACATATCCTTTTGACTGACATTGTGGCCCATTTCAAACCCTTTCCCCTCTGCTATATGACCCCGAGTGTTTGCCAGATCTACATTCTACATATTTTGTGATCTTTTTACAGAAGTGGGTTTTTGTTGCTGTTTTTATAGTACAGATATTGCATATGGTGTGTTTGATATCACAAAATATTGCAGACCATTACTGCAAGGGTGAAAACCTTGAATTGAAAACAACAAATGTAGACAAATAAATAGATGGAGTTTGGGTTGGGGTCTTTATTAGAGTGGAGGATGTGGTAGGGGTGGCTGCAGGGGTTTCCCCCCGCATTTAATTTAGATAAAACGTGTTGTTTTAAATTCAATTTTTTCTACCTTGTAGTAATAAATTCGATAATTTCACCTAAATCTGTGTATTTAATTAAAGTATTTATATTTGTTTAGAACCTTGATTGGTTATTCTTTTCTTTTGGAGTCTTGTACTATTGCTGTTTGGGTTGCTACTGTAATCACCTGCACACCACTGTAAAGTGTATAGCCTGCCCTCAACCCACGTTACCACAAAAATTGAAGGAGGAATTCCTTTTGACTGCGATTACTGGTGGTCTAATAGTAGGGTGGGGATTAGTAGGCAGTTGACTACCTATGCATCCTTGTACTCCTATAGGGCAGCCATTATTCCTGTTCTGGATTAAACAATATCCTGTTAATTTATTTATTTATTTATTTATTTGTTTATTTGCATTTTTAAAGCACTCACACAGCCCACTGGGATCGAGGCGCTGTTACAGGAATTGTCTATTTTTTAGTTGCGTAATTGGTTTTTTGTCTTCGTTGCATATTTATAATGCGCTTAAATACACAGAGGTTTCTAAGCGCGGACCTGGGGTTCGAACCTGTGTTCCTTCGTGTCGTCTTGCTTTCAAGGCGAACACGTTTCCTCTGAGCTATCCTTCCGGGACGAATTATACTGTGTTCTTACATCTGCAACCCTCTTAACGGAAATGAACAAATATGTATGTAACTTTCGTCTATATTTTCTACAAATAACTCCAGTCATTCTCCTCTTTGGCAAAGTCACCTGTGTTTTGCCCATTCAGGGCAACTGGTGAATTCTGTGGGGCAGGGTGAGCACTCCTATTGTGTGATGCAACCCTGGAGGCAGTATACAGAAGATTCTCCTCTAGGCTTCCCTATGGCAACTTTAGGGGCAGGCTTTTGTCTAGTTTAGAGAGGAAAATATGCACTCCCCAAGAAGTAATATGTTTCATGAGACTGAAAGAATAGAGTCCAGAGTTGAGTACAAGGCTTCCCTTGACTATCCCAGAGTAGTAACCTAGTTAAAATCCACCCCTGGAGCGCTTTCCCATGTGTAGGATATAAGCAGGTGAACTGCAAAATCCAATTGGCAGTTCCCAATATGGGGTACCATGGTTTTGTCAACTCTGACTGCAGAGACCGGAGCATGGCCCTGTCCCACTCATTGAAACATAAACAACACCTGAGTATAAACATGCAGGGTGTGTGCATGGACAAGCCTTGATCCACCTGGAGTAGGGGCACACCACCACTATCATATACCTATATGCATTACAGATCTGCAGCGTATCAACATAATCAATATGTAAATGCTGAAAAGGACCATTTGTTCAAGGAATTACTCCTCTGACTCGCAGCATGAGCCCAGCAGTAAACTTTTGACTTACGATGAAATTTGCTACATAAAAAGGAACGTGTTTTAACAGGTTCGGTTCGAACCAGTCCTCCAGAATTCCTGCTGTGAGGCTCTCCCTAGTGACATGCGCAGGGTAGTATAGCTGTTCTAAAGCCACCCTTAATAAGGCTATGGACATCACTGGTTTACCAGTGCTGTCTTGTCACCACAGTGCCTTTGAAGGGGATAACGAACACCCTATCCATGTCCACAGGTCTTTCTCTTCCTGTGGGGCTTCACCCTGAACTTCCATCAACTGCGTTTGCGATAAGTGATTAAAAATGTCATTCACAAACATCATCACAACCATTTTCTCTTTCACATCAGGCGTATCAAAACTCATCATGTCAGATGAATATGCAACCCTTTTTCCCTCTTTATTGGCGGCTTGGTTTCCAGATGAAAAAAAGTCTGTTCTCTTAGTGTGTGGTGTGCACTTAACTATTACAATGGCTAATGGGAGTTTAGTGCTTTAATAAACCTGTCCAATAATGCTGCGTGTTGCACCGGAGTGCCGTCCACTCAGAGGTAGCGCCTCCTTTTCCAATGTGCTAGCCCTGCGTGCACGGTTGACATCACGTATGCGGAGTCACTGTACACTGTTACTGCGTGTTTCTTGAGTCCGACAATCAGAGCCACTAATTCTGCAGCCTCTACTGAAAAGTGAGACGGTAGTCTTGCACTCGTTAGTACTTCAAATTCCCCATTAGCCTTGTGCTTCACTACAGCGACACCTGAATGTCTTTCTCAATCAGTTTGATTGATCCTTGAAGAACCATCAATAAAAAGAATCTCCCCTGCTGCTACCGTATTTTCTTTTACTCTCTGGATCTCGTCATAGAATTCCTCATAGTTTGAACAATTATGCACTTGTTCATCCTCTGTCAGTGGTTCAGCTACAAACGTAGCAGGGTTCACCATTTTATACCTGACTATTTTGATCGCTGGATTCGAAATGATAATCTCGTATGCAAAGGCTCTTTGAGACGTTAGTGTACCCTTAGGTTTCTCCAAAACAGCAAACAAAGCATGCTTGACAGATAAAGTCATGGAATACCCCATTATTATGCTGGCAGATTTCTCAATAGCGAACGTGGCTCTAGCCAATGATTTGTTCGCATTACTGGGTCCAAAATCCCACTGTAAAATGGTCAAGGTTTGTACCCTAAGATAGTTCTCTATGTAAGCACTGCTATCATTACTATCCTATTTATTTGTATGCGAGAATAAAAAAACTCCTTGGAATAATTGGGAATTCCTTAAACTGAAGCTGTGCACATTGCCTTTTCTAATTCATCAAACCCCTCCTCCATTTCCTCAGTCCATTCAATTTTTTCCTGATTCACCTGTGGCTTTTTCAGGGCCTGCAACAAGGGCCTTGTGTATGAACTATAATCAAATACCCATGCTCTAACATAATTACATAGTCCTAAAAACGGTTGCATTCGCTTTATTGTGTGCGGTTTTGCTGTATTCACAATTGACTCAGCTCTTTCAGGTATAACCTTCTTTTCTTCATGTGAAATTAACTGACCTATGTATAACACCTCTTGGCAGAACTGCAATATTTCTTTGTCCACCTTATATCCTTTCTGAGCTAGAATAATCAATAGCTGAATCAAGTCTCGTCTACATTCTCCTACTGATGTGCTAAATACCAAAATATCATCTAACTATTGCAGCACGACACTTGGCAAATCAATATTGCTTAAGTCCATGTGCAGGACCCTATCGAAAATCGATGGAGACTCACAATACCCATTGGGCAAACATGTACTGTTCATCTTAGTATGACAAAAAGTACATGACGTAAGGTGTTGGGAATCTTTATGCAATGGGATTGAAAAAAACAAATTTTTCAAGTCAATCACCGTGAAATATCGCGCCTCAACTGGGATAATACATACAATTGTTGCCGGATTCGGAACTAGAGGAAATTCTGCATCTACAATCTGGTTAATCGACCTCATGTCCTGAATTAAACGTCACGACCCCCCTTTTGATTTTTTGATAGGATACACTGCGGTATTGCATGGTGACTCTGATGTCATGGTGACTCTGACGTCACTAGGATGCCTTGATCCATCATGGCTGATATAGGGCCTGATCACGACTTTGGCAGTAACGCCGGCGGTATTACCGCCGGCGGTGTTAGCCCTACCGCCAAACTCACCGGCGTTAATAGCGCCAGATCACGAGTTTGGCGGTAATGTAATTCCCCATTCACCATTGAGCCCATTCGGGAATGCCCCATTCCCCATTGGGCTCAATGGGGAAAATTTGCGCTCTTACCGCAGGCGGATTTCCCGCCGGCGTTAATAGTGCACATTTTTTGGTGGATTTCCCCCCAGCCAAGAGCTGGGGCGAAATCCGCCGAAGTCCTGATTTGGCAGACCCTTAAATCCGGCAGTAATAGCGCGACCGCCGGATTTAAGGGTTACCGCCAAAGTCGTGATGAGGCCCATAGTCTTGAAAATACCTTCATCTGCCTCTCGAGACATAGGATACTGCCTTGCTCGAGGTAAAATTGCTGCTGGTTGTAATTTGATTTTAACCTCTACCACCCTTTTTAACAGGCCTACATCATAAGCAGCATGTCTTCATCAAAAAATTTGGCCCGCTGCCGCACTATCATCATTTTCAGTGCGATCTCTCGCCTTTCTGTTCTAATACAATAAGCTATGCTCATCTCGAACACTACTTCGTCATCTGACCAGTCTTCTCCAAACCTATCCTCGTCAGTAAAGTCAGTCAATCTACATGCTTCCCCAATCGCAATCACTGTTCTCCATGGTCTGCGTCTATCCCAACCTTCAAGCATGGGTAATTCTCCTTGCGCTATGGCTGCCTGCAATTCCAAGGGAAAAACCTGTCACCCATCTTCGTCCATTGGTATATGTGACCTGAAGAGAAATTCATCAGGTATTCTCATAATCTTGCCCACTATACCGTGTATCCACATTAATAAAATGCATACCCCATAGTGATAAACCTCTGGTTCTAATGGCGGTCCTCGAAAAGCTATTTGTCCTGTAAGGCCATGATGTATTCACCTACGTTTAAATAGTGTATTCCTGGTGGTGAACACACTATGCCTTCATCAGTGAAAGAAATTATCATATTTAACTTTGTCATTAAATCTCTGGCCAGTATATTAACTGGTGTCTGTGTTGAATACAACAATGGGACAGACACATCACAATCTCCTATAGAGAGTGGCAATTTCTCAGTAAAAGGAACTCTACTTGTAGCTCCAAAGAACCCTTGAGCATTCATGGCATTTCCCGATAATGAAAATGTTCCCTCTCGTATACATGAGCGAGTTGCCCCTGTGTCTACTAAAATAGAAATGATTTTGCTCCTATGGTAACGGCAAACCTTAACTCCTCTTGAGGATTGGGTATCACCGATAGTACTGAACACATCAAGTCACCCTGTGCGCTGTCCTAATGTGGGTACATACTTTTTCCCGTACTGGTAAAAGGATTCCCTCCCACGACAGTGACATCACCTAGTGTAGGAGTCAATAACTGTCCCGTGTTTGCACTCTGCTGTATCTACATGGTTGCATGCTGTGACTGCTCTTGCAGCAGATTCAATGGTGCTTGCTGTGGTTGCAAAGCCTGTTGTGTTTGCAGTACCTGTGCTTGATACACTGTCTGATCTTGGGCAAACTCGTCCCTACTTTGTGGGCTATATGCTGGAGGATAAACTGATCCCTCCTCTTCAGAAGTGCCATTTTGCACATGCCCTTGGCTCTCACATGTTCATGCAATGTGCCCTGTCATTCCACATGTCCAACATACAGGAGGGAATCTCCTAACTTGCCCTCCCTGCATGCCTTGATTGTCATTTTGTGGATTCTGAAACCTGCCCTCGTTATTCTGAAAGTTTCCCTGATTATTCTGAAAGCCTCCTCTTCCACAGAAGCCTGCCTTGCCTCTCGGCATAAACCCGTTCCCTCCTTGATGTGACTGCCATTGGTTATTCACCTGTGACATACCTGATACTTGCTGTGATCCTGGCCCTTCTCCACTAGTCAGCATCACCCCTTCTATAGCATATTTTGACAGTTTCCTCTGCACTAACTTAGCTTCTTCGAATTCCTAGCATCTTCTCTCTTTCGATTCTTTTCTTGCAACAATCAGAAATGGTGCGCAATGGTCAGCTGTATTTTTGCCCATGGTTTTGCCTCCATATCCACCAATTTGTTGAACTGTCTCTGTACCTGATTTGTCAACCAGTGGCATAATATATGATAAAATGCAGGTATAGATTTTCCCCATGGCTTGCGAGTTTCCAAAAAATTCTGAATGTAGTCAAGTGGATCCTCCCCTTCCTGCATCTTTCGAGCCATGACAGCTCTCATATCCGACGTATCAGAATACTGTACTATAAGCACTTTCCAGACTGCCCCTCTACATTTGTTAAATGGCTTGCCATTGTGTCCTGTGTTCTGACACTTGCATAGCCTGCTCTCGTCCAAATGTCATCAGCCCTCTCCCCAAGGATAGCTGCAAGAACACCCTTAATGTCCCTTATAGCTAACGTGTTTCCTCCTGTCATTTTGTCTAATTTATAAATCTATTTTCTGGTGCCCACCTTTTCCATCTGGGGCCATGGAATATATTGCAGTCTGGTCCCTCCTTTCTCTAACAAGGGAAACTGTAAATTCCCAAAATCGCAATCGGCTTCCATTGTCTGTCTTTCCATAGTAGGGACAATGGTTGCTTATTGCCTTTTTTCTAGTAATGACCTTAGTCTGCTCACGTATGGTGGTGAGTCGCCCTTTTCTGTTTGGAAACACACCTCGGGCCGCATGCACCACCCTCCTACACACGGAAGGTTTCCTTTTCTTCGTCTGACATATCCTGTCCCTAAGTTGTATGAGTGTCCTCTTTCTCATCTCTGTTTAGAGTTAGCCTGTCCAAAGACCAGGCTTTTTGTTCGAGGCTGAATAGACCTCCCTCCTTTCCTCGCAATTGGGCAATTTTTGATCAATTATCGTTCGCTTTACTTCTCGATTCACCTTTTGCTCTCATCTCTTGATAGACTTTTTCGATTCTGTCTCCAATATCTCCTATTTCAAAATTCTCCTCTAGATATAGTCTAGAGGGTCCTGGCATAGGTTCTTGTGATTGGAGAAACTCCTCTATGCCCTCCCATTCCAATACTGGATTTGGTTCCATTAATGCTCTTTCAATGCGATCAATGTCGCATGCCTCTGCCTTCTCTTTTGTTCCATTTGCTCATCAAATTCTCTTCATTTATTCGCTTCCTCCCTAATCCTTTCTTCTTCCTGTCTTTTTGCTTCCCTTCTTTCATTTGCCCTAAACACCTCATCATCCATGCATCTTTGCATTCTTCTATCTCTTAATTCATGTTCTTCCTTTTCTTCTCTTTTTTTTCTAGCCTGTCCCGTTCTTCAATTCTCTCTGCCTGTTTTCATATTTCCTTTGTTCTTCCGCTCTTTCTTCCTTTCTTATCTGCTCATCCTGATTCATTTGCTTTTGTCTTAGTCTACTCCTCTTTTTAGCCTTGTCTTCTCTCAATCGTTTCTCTCGTTCCCTTGTCTTTTTTATCCTGCTCGTCTTGATCTTCCCCTTGCCGTACTTCCTCAATACTCTTCCCATCAAGTTTGAGCAATATCTGACCGCCCATCCATTCATTCTGTTTGAGTGCTATCTTGTCAGTTTTATCCTTTTCTCCTTTCCATCTCTTAATTTCTCATTCATTATCTAGAGTCTTACTCGGCTGTTCACTTCTCTCTTTGTCCCACGGGACTTTAGAGATCACATCTTTTTCTAGAATTTTTTCTGGACTCTCATCACTATTATACACAGGCGGCTCATGCGTCGGATTATTATATCCTGCTGCTGCTTTAAGCTCCCTTAATGGATGCACTCCTTTGTCTTGTGTGCTATTGCTATTTACTTCGGTGCACAGGTTAAGCATTCAGTCTTCAGGAGATGGGTCTTCCCGTTCCTCCTGGTACATTTTCCAAAGCTATAGGCTAGCTAACATATTTTCTAACTTCTTTCCCTTGTATGCTGCGTGCAGGTATGTGGTCATATGTTGCAAAACTGCTTTTTACAGTGATCCCCTTGTGGCCATGGCTTGAACATTTTATCTGGCGTGCCCTTAACCCATTCTGAACTATATCGTTTAAGCTGGGTGTGTGTTTTGGCAGCTGTTTGCACAGGTTCATGAGCCGTGTAAAAACTTCCATCATGACTAGTGAAAGTGAGCGTCCCCAAAAATACAACAAACACTCCCAAATAAGAGTCAATAATGGACACACCCCAGGAGGGAATGAGACCAAGACCAAGTGCAGGTGAAGGTAAAAAGTAAGTTTATCCAAAAGCCAAAATAGGGCAAGCAGAGAACTCTGCAAACTCCGAGAGCGCTCTGCCAAACATCAGAAATCATCTACATTTTGTTACAAAACCACATCACCTATGAAGTGAGAGCTAGGGATTACATGAATCGATGAGATTTGACAAAGGGGAAAAGCAGTATGGACTCTATAGGGTTGAAGCTCCAGGATTGGTGAGGCTCCGCGTGGGGTCATGGTGATGCTTGTAGGTCAGCTGGGCTCATCGGGGTGGAAAGCTGGATCAGGAGATGTCTGAATAGATACATCTTGGCTGCACTAACATTTACCCTTGTGGCCACACATACTCATTCAGTGTTAACTATAATTCATAATGCCCTGTAAATCCTACAAGTTGTTAATCTAACATCACAAGATAAATAACACATAACTCTAGGTGCTCTTATCTCATCATCATAAAACACACTATACAATAAAGGGGCTGCTTCATGAGTTCAGGTGCCTTGTCAGGGTGCACATGTCAGGGATACCTCTATCATTCTGCTTTGTTAGATCTAATGGGGGACATCTTTATAGTCTGTTAGTACAAGAGTAAATATACAGTCACCATGGTCAGTCGAGGCTGGGGTGAGCTTGGATACTATCTGGTCAGATGGCACATAGCTGGTACATCAAAAAGGCAGTGGGATGAGATGCTTGTTGCCTATATTTCTCTTAACCAAGGTCTCGGGGTGTGGAACAAGTTTTATGGTGCTATTGTGGGTGTGGGGGCTTAGGGGAGGGCGGATACTTGGTGCAGGCTTAGCGGAGGGGTGAGAGGTTACAATTAAAGCATCAGATCGTCAATGAAATAAGGGCCTTTAGATGTCGACCCGACCTGAGGCGGGAGGAAGGTTGGGGCTGAGTACGTGGCGCTGCAGGAGAAGGGAGAGAGGGCCCTGTGGCTTCTACCTTGTCTACTTTACGGGGTTACATGCACATCATTTAGAATGCGAGGTAGGATTAGGCCAATGTGGTTACAGGTACATTGAACAATATGCGAGCTTATGAACGTTGTATAGGTTACACGTTTACGTTTTTCTTGAGTACCATGCTATAAAGTAAATTCTATCTACAACAGTCTCGTAGCGTTACCATCTTGCATTATATACATTTGGACCAGTATGTAAGTTGAGCATATTTTGTGAACACATGTATATATGAACAGCCATTGAACATCTGGATTGTGCACCTTGTATTATATCGAACTTGTAAATCAACATGTCATACATTAGTATGAGTGTTTTCAAAAGACAAGATTCGTTCAACAGTATGGGACTTAGACATATGACCAATAGCTTCATGTGCATTAAAAATAGGTGAGGATCTCCTTGTTTCTTTTTCTGAATTTAGACCCTTAATATACAACTACATGAGAGAATTTATAACTTTCACAGAGGGATTAGCAGTATGGGTGAACCAGGGTGGCACACAGGCGTGGAATCTATATCTGTTACTTCAAAAGGGGATCAAGGTTGGGGGGTTATCCACAGTGTATGTCATAATTGTGAGGTCTGCAAGGGGACGGGCCATGTTTGTGGAGATGGATTGTTTTCCTTAAACCCAAGCCTTTGTGTGGTCATCCGCAGGTCAGTGATGGACTGCGGAAGGTGAAAGATATAGTGTTAGTCATGTGGCTTATTCGCGCCTAGTCTCCCATGGGAACAGGCCTTCTGCAGGGACGCAGGGGGGAGGAGGGTGAGGGAGATGACAGGCTCGCTGTGCGTGATCTCAAGGGGAGAGCTGCAGCTCTGCAGGCAACCTTTGTCTATGAGGCCTGTGGTATGTAAGGATATTTGGCGTGTTACAGCACAGAGTACAGCACTACTGCACAGGTAGCAATTTTTTTTTGATGCAGCACCACCACATGGGTGTGGTGCATTGCTATATGTGTTGCCAGATTAACATGGACATATAAGTAAAGACAGGCTATTCAGTCAAAAACGATTTTAACATATAAGATGCAAATCTATTTTTACAGTTAAAAGCACACGTGCACATTCAAAAATGCACACTATTTTTCACCTGAAATGCCTATGGTGCAAGAGACACATTTGAAAATTAATAACTAACCTTATTAATAACTAACCTGGCTAATAAAACTGCATTTAACATAACCCACTAATAAAAATGTATCTCCACTGCAGAATTAGGCCTACTCTGAAAGTGAACTTTTAAACGCACATTCATTTTTTTTCTTTTTCTCTGCTGCTCTGTCCACATAACTACGGGAAGCAAAGGGCTTGAAGGAACAGGAAATCAGTTGGTTACAAATGGTTACTGTAGAAATGAGCCATTGTGTAGTGAGGGAGGAGATGGCATGATTGATTCTGATTGGAGCAGCGTCATAGCAAGTATCATGCTAGAGGCAGTGATTAGAGTTTTGCTGGGGGAGCTTGAGGAGAGGGGGAGGACAATCGAGATTTGGCAGAGCTGGGAGAAGGACCTGTTTCCTGGCTGAAGCATTCCTGCTGCAAAAGCTGAGAATTCCAGGCAGTAACCCCGGTTTGAGAACGAAAGACGCTTGTTTTCACTGGGGTTAATCTTCAAGGGAGCCAAATTCAGAAAGAGAACAGCTGGAGAAAACTCATGCTGAACAGATAAGGTAATTACAGAAGTGTGGGGGCCGAGTGTGTATGAGAATATTCAGTCAGTGTAGGAAAAGAGATTCCTGTGCTTTACTCACATGTTTAATGTTGCAAATTGAGTTCTTGCTCCGCCACTCTCTTTTCAGTGTATCACAGACAATGCTGTTACTGTGCTATTTTATTTATTTCTGTAAAGAGTGAGATCGTGTTTAAATGCAACTTTTATAATACACAAAAATATTTGAAAGCAGACGGGTGGTGTGTTTTATATTTACCAATACAGTGCTGATGATGTGGGGAGATGTTTAGACAGTGCAATTGTCATTTTCAAGGTAGCTAAACATCAAATTTGGCTGCAGCCGTGTGCACAATGTAGTTCAGTATGAGCAATTGTAACTAACTGTGTGTGTTGTAGTTTGTCGGAGGTCTATGAGTCGGCAAAAAGGGAGGCCCGGGACATAGTTCACTACCGTATATAAGATAGTGAAAATACCACATGATAGCTCGCTGCCGTAGATAAGACAGAGAGAAATTGCCCATGGTGGCACACTAAAAATGAAAATGTAGTGTTCCTGAAATGCAAGCCTGAGGTCTCTCTAGTGATTACACGAAAAATCTAAACAAAAATAAGGGGTTCTGGATATTGGGGCCACAAATAAAACAAGGGAATTATGCTCACCAAAATACCACCAACCACGTATACCAACCACGCATACCAAATACGCATGTCTGTGTGCTGAAATAATGCATGTCCACTGTATTATTGTTGTACATGGCCCAATCTGAATACAAGGAGTGATTGTTGCTAAGTTATTTTTCGGCGGTAAGAAAATACCGTCAGGCTCCAAATCTCCACAAAATACCCTACATATTTATGGTGCGTTGCAGGCCGGGAAAGTGATCATAGAGTACCTACTGGGCGTGGCAAGCGTGTCTCACACTGCCATTTGCACATTAAAGGGAACCCATTTTATAATAGCAGTGTGCCACTAAAAACGAATTTCAGAATGTCACAAAGGGAAACCACATTCTCAGACCTAGTGCAATATTTAGAGGCAAAGTTGTTTGCACATGGGACTTGGTCGTCGAATAGCACGTTAGAATGGCGTGAACGCATTCAGGGTGAGGTGCAGAAAGAAAAACTAGACAATATTTTTGCAGAAGGCAACATAATTCAGGTCTGCCTTACAAGATTATTGAATGCAGCCGATAAAAGTGCAGAGAAAGACTGTTTAATACGGCTATGCGGCAAAATATGGTTTATTTTGAATAAGTCCCTGCGAATGCAGGAGAATGATACTCAGCTAATTAACAGGTTAAAGACTGAATTAGATGGGGCAAGTAAAAATCAGGAAATGTTAAGAGCAGAATTGGATGTATGCCAAAAAGATATGCAATTAAAATGTACAGACTTTGATGCTCAGTTATCCAAAAGCAAGAAACAATTTGAGGATAGTGAGCAAGAATGGTACACTTAAAAGCCTTAGTGGACCACATTAGACAGGATAAAGATGAGGTTGTTTCAGAAATGCAGATTTTACAAAAAGAACATTGTGAAAAAGAATGTGATCTCCAGAGTGCAGAACAAGAAATGATTAAAATGATTCAAGAAAGAGACAAGAGGAATAAAGAGTTCAATGAATGCCAAATGCAAATGTGCGACATGCAGGATGTGATTAATAAGATGAGTGATGAAAACAACTATTTGCAAAATGAAGCAAACAGACTCCTTAAAAAGTGTAAGGACTTAGAACAGCAAATGTGCATTCCCAGGTCCCAGGAGAGGCGGCAGGGTACCACATTCAATGGAGTGGAGGTGAATTCTAGCTCTGCCCAAAGAGCTAGAGCTCCAGTGACTGGGCCGGTGACTGAACTTGGTTGCAGCGCCCTTGGGGGATTTGATACTCCCATTGGCGGCAGCCACCAATCTCATACACCTGAAAACAGGATTGAATCACAAAATAGTGCAATTCCATGCATTGCAACAAGTAGCCCCATAAAAATAATGAAATCCATTAAAGCCCTGATCAAACCATTTAAAAAGGGAGGTGAATGCTGCATTGAGGATCACTTAGAAGCGGTGCATGACATTTTTAAAGCACTCCAGATACCTAAGGAACAGTACAGACAATATTTTCATTTAACTGTAGATGCCCCGACGGCCAGCATCATAAGGGGATTAAATGAACAGCAGAATATGACCTGGTTGGAGTTTGAAAAAGAAATTAGGCGTAATTTTTCTCCTTTTCAGTCATTGCAGGAGGCAAAGAAAGTCGCTTACACAATTACTGCTGGACCTAATACATCCCCTCGCCAATTTTTACAAGAATTAAAAAGAGCATTTTCTCGCTTTGATGTATCTTTTGACTCAAATTCCAATGAGTTTAAAACTGCATACTTCTATGGGCTACAGAAAGACATCATATCCCAAATTGTCCGTGAATTTGACCGTGACAAGTCCCTTGAATGGATTGTACATCAAAGCACAAATTTGTACTCTATTGTCAGGGTAGAGAAATTGATAAAATGAAAGATACCTAAATCTAAAGAACCCTCAGCCAAAGTAATGGAAATCAGGTCAGCCAAAATGTCCCTTGAGTGTGCTCAAAGCCAAGGTAAAAATAATGTGACACCTGAACAAAGGGGTAATCAACAAAGATCGCCATTTCCTGTACCAATGTTCCAATCACATGATCCTAGTAATAGAGAGAGCTACATCAGCCCTAGGTATTTAGGGGACAGACCCCGGGTAGGATATCGGCCTGATATGGCAGGTATGAACAATAACCTGAGACAAAATCAAGATCAAAGAAATGATGGTCCCTACCAGTTATTGGGGACACAGAGCAGATTTGATCCCAACACCATGATATATGGTAATCAGGATAGGCCCCGATATGTGGATCAATTTACTGATAATGGAAATCAACCTAGGGGCCCGTACCCACAATCTGAGAGACAGGACATGAGGCAAAACGTGAACTACAATCCACGTCAGTACAATGATTCCCCACCAGGGGACTATAATCAAAGGATGGGTGCAACCCGCTCCCCTCCACAAATGAATCAAGAGTTCAGAAACCATCCCAACCGACATCAATCACCTGAGAGGTATCAGAATAGATCCAATCAGGGGGAAAACAACCCATATCGACCTAGGCCACAGAAAGAGGATCCTAGGGAGATGGAAAGGTTCCAGTGCCTTGAGGCCCAAGTGAAAATGTTAGCTGAGCAAATAGGAAAGCTCTGTACAGCACAAAAACAACCTTCCAAAGAGGGGGCTGATGGCCATAGCAATGACCGGGGGGCTTCCGAAAAGTGACTAAGTACTCATGATAACTGCAGTGCCAAAATGACAGATTGCTCTGATATAATTTTGCATAACGACTCTGAGATGCCTAATGGATTAAATGTGAAAGTGCCAGTAAATGAACTTGTGACAGAAAGTGCAAATACTTCTAAAAAAGAAGTACGGTTTAACCTAGAGCTAAATAAAACAGTAAAGATTTGTACAAATGAAAAAGAAACATTAGGAATTCCAAAAGAACAAAGGGACAGATTTAAGAAAAATGACTCATGCATGGGAAATACCAGTGGACAGGGAGTAAGTGGGGATGCTATAACTCCTTCCCTGGGCAAGCAAAACAATGACCAAACACAGACAGAAAAAGGAAATACTCAAAAGGAGGGTACAAGTCAATCACCTGAAGAATTCTTTGAGCCACATATTTTTGAAGAGGCTGAAAGGGCTGGTATCACACTAAATGATCACAAATGCACAGAATTAAAAAATGACAAATTGCTGAATGATTTTGTTACACATGTTCAGTTGGAAGGTTGTAATGTGGTCTCTGATGTTACCCAGATGGATGGGCGAACAGTGGCCACACTCCAAAAAACCTCTGATCATGGAGAAATGAATAAAGTCTCTCGCGCAGAAATGGGTAAAAAGGAGGGAAAAATGTCTTTCCATTTACCAATGTGTTTAGCCAAAAGTGAAAAAGACCTGAGAAAGGTGAGCCCTGAAATCAGTAAGAATTCACATTTCTTATGTGTATTAGAGGAAGTTGAGGACAGATATTATGCACCCATCACTGTAGAAGAAAAATGCCACACCTTTGCTATGATTGACACTGGCGCACAGGCCACAATTATGTCCAAGGAGCTGGTAAAGAGTATCAATGAAGGGAGACCCCACAGAGTCAGATCACAGTGAAGGAAAATCAAGGCCCAGTGCATAACTTTAATGGGGAGGAGGTGCCCATCATAGGTGTAACTGAGGTTGACATAAAAATATGAAAGCACAGAATGAAACAAGAGGTATTGATCACATCTATTTGTGAAATTCCATTTCTGATGGGGACAGATTGCCTGAAAAGATTGTCTCCTCTCATAGATGGGGTGAATGGAGTGCTGTGGTCCTTAACCAAAAAACCATTGAGGCCTAAGAAACTAAAATCACAAAACAGCAATATAAATGAATGTCACACCGTTGCCAAAACAAATGATGCTCTGGAGGTATATCTCCAGAATAGCTGCATACCTAGTGTCACTGTTATATTAATGTGTCAAGACAAAATGCAGAGCGACAATGAAAAACTACCTGTACAAATATACTTGGACCCAAGGAAAAATTGGCAGACTGCCATAGATGAGCACACAATACGTTTTTATTTAAAAGAGAAAAGATGCAAACAGAATATTGCTCCTAAAACAGATTCAGAAAAACACATTACCACTCTGGCAGAAATACACATGGAAGATGAGCAACCATGGGTTCATGTTGGTATAAATGACTATTTTAAAACAATAAAAGCCACTTTAGCACTTGGACATGAAAGGAGTTTCATTAATGAGAAATTGTTGCAAAAAATAATGGAGAGGGAAGAAATCCCGAGATTTAGGATTAAAAACCAATATGTTTCTGGGTTGGACAGTCCAGACTTTGAAAACCGAATTGCAGGCAGATGCATGCTTAAAATTAGCATTGGGCAGAAAACAATTTACCATAATGTATGGATAGTGAGTGGAGCACAAAATGAATTTTACATGGGCAATGACATCATGCACAGAATGTGTATGGTGTTAGATTTCCTTAATGAAAAAATATGGTCACGCCTAGGTGGTCCGGCACCTGAATTTGAAGACAAAGGAAGGGCTTATCATTGTGCACAACTGGTTCCTTATGCAATCGAATTACAAATGAGGAAAGATACTATTATTCCTGCATTTACAAAACAGTTTGCAATAACACTGAAATGCAAAAATGGACAGCAGATGAAAGGCTTTGATGCATTTGTATGCCTGAATGAATCCATAAAACAGCAAGGCCTGGATTATGAATACATTCCATTGGTAGATATTGGTGAAGGATCTGTAAAAATTATGGTAAATAATAAAGGTTGTCAGGATATTAATTTAGAGGAAAACTCCCCATTAGGAATGGCCATACAAAAATCACATTATACGGCAGATTTAAATAACATGGTGATTGGAAATATTCCTGAAAAGTATGTAGATGCCAAGGGTGAGTTGCCAGAACACCTGGACTTTCAGCCCAAAGGAATATTTAAAATTCATTCTGTGTATCCTTATGATTCAAATGAGACAGTGTGCTGCCATCAAGAGGATTGCATAATATTTAATTTAAATGAAAATGAAACAGAAAATCAGCCCATTGAAGTGGAAGCTGATATGCCAAAATATTTAAAAGTGGCAGCTTTACAAAAAGACACAGCCACACAGTTAGAGGAAAGCGCCGAGATTCCCTTACCAGAAGATTTTCCAGAATTTTCCAAAATGGTAGAAGAGCAGATCTCCTTAGCGGATGCGTGTGAAAGCAATGAGGATAGGGACAATCTGAGGGAGATATTTATGGAGTTTAAGGATGTATTTGCAAAAGATGCTTATGATTGTGGTTTAACTGATTTACATGTGGCCACACTACCAGAAGGGTCCAGCAGAAATCCAGTGTTTGTACGCCAGTATAGACTACCGCTGGCATGTTTAGAATCATTGGCAGAGATTATTAAAAATTTGGAATCGCGGGGAATCATCAGGCCCATTCATAGCACATCCAATACACCTATTTTAGGTGTGTTAAAGCCAAATGGTCAATGGCGGCTATGTGCAGACTTGAGAGAGTTAAATAAAAGAGTACCAGTATCTAGATGGCTACTGCCATTCATTGATCAGGGCCTAGCTCAGGTACATGGTTCAAATGTATTTACCACATTAGATCTCACCTCTGGATATTGGTGTGTGCCATTGGCAGAGGAGATACAACATTTATTTTCCTTTACATTTGACAGGACTCAATATGCCTGGCTTAGAGCTCCGTTCGGGTACATCAATAGTGGGAGTGAATTTGGTATATTTTTGAGAAAGGCCATGCCGGATGCAGCGGAAAGAGGAACAATAGTTTATGTGGACCATGTCCTGATAAAAAATGAAAGCCTGAAAAGCCATTTTGATGAAATAAGACATGTACTTGGCCAATTGCAGAAAGCAGGCGCCAAAGTATCTTTGCAAAAAGAACAATGGTGCAAGAAAAAAGTGAACTTTCTAGGGCATGAAGTGACTGAACATGGGCTAAATCCACAAAAGAAGAAAATAGAGGCCATACAAAGATTAAAAGATCCTAAAAATGTGAAAGGAGTAAAAAGTTTATTAGGGATGACAGGCTATAACAGAAAGCTCATTGAAAACTATGCAGAAATCACTCAACCATTGACTAAACTGCTTAAACTGAATACTCCCTGGAAATGGGAAAAAGAGCAGTCTGATGCAGTGGCTAAATTAAAGGAATGTCTTGTAAAGGCACCATGTTTAGCATACCCCATAAAGGACAGGGATTTCTTTATAGAAATAGGTTTTTCTGAACATTGTATGTCAGCAGTGTTATCACAAAAACACGATTTGAATCACAAAACCATTGCCTATGCAAGTAAGGCATTTTCCCAAGTTGAAATGAAATTTAATGAATGTGAAAAGGCCCTATTAACCACTGTGTGGGCGCTACAACATTTCAGCCCCATTGTTCAGGGAGAAAAGGTGATTATTGAAACAAATCATCAACCTTTGCAATTTTTAGAGAGTAAAAGAATTAGATCAGGTAATCTAGCGCAATCCAGAATCACTTCATGGACGCTGGCATTACAAGGTTTTCCCGGAGAAGTGAGATATGGACAAAATAAAAAGAACCCAATTGCTCAAGGGTTAGCTGACTTACATGACTGTGCAGCTGAACAAATACCAAATGAAATGGAAGTGGAAACTAGTTTGCAGGAATTTGAACAATCACCACACAAAGCTTTTGATGAAAAAACATGCAAGGATTTGCCAACTGTATATGTGGATGGTTGTGCTTTTCACATTGAAAATGACAGTAATAAACAATTAGTGGCAGGAATAGGAAATGTCTGGTTGAAATGTGAAGGCGTCCCCAGTATAGGGATGAGGATTGGAGATAGGAGCAGTCAGGTGGCGGAATTGGCAGCCATTTATAAAGCAATTGCTACTGCAGTTGATAAAAAGTTCAGTGAAATTGTCCTGGTGACTGATTCTGCACGGAATAGCTTTGTGGAGTATTTGCCTGGTTGGAAAGCAAGAGGCATGGTTACATACAACAAAAAGCCACTTAAGCATGGAAAAATGATACAAGCCATAGACAAATTGGTGTCAGAGAATAATTTAACAATTTACTGGAGAAAAATTTGTGGGCATTTAAAAACACCAGGAGAGGATAAGGAGGGAAATGATAAGGCAGACCACCTGGCTAAGATTGGGGCTGTGATGAGAGAATTGCTACCTATTGATTATTTAATGGGTGAAATACAAATTGATGCAGTCACACGTTCTAAAGCACCAAAGGAGGTAGATCAACCGGTGGTGCAGTGGAGTCATGACACGCCAGACCAAGATTTGATTGAGGCACAAAAGAATGATCGAATTTTGGGAATCTATTATAATCATTTGATAGATCCCGAACAAAATTCTTTAACAAAAAATGATTGTATGGGAAAAGAAGAGTTGAGGGTGCTATTAAAGAACAAAACACGAATTAGATTACAGGATGGACTCATGATTAGAGAGTCCATAACAGGACAAATACAGTGGGTAGTACCCCTTTCATTCAGGGGGCTAATGCTACACCATGCACATGATGCCATAACTGCAGGCCATAGAGGTTCACAAAAAACATTAGAAATACTAAAAGATTATGCTTACTGGCCACATATGTCCCAAGGTGTGGAATTATATACTAGAGGATGTCTAGTATGCGCCCAATTTAAACCTGCTTCACCAATGCATAGAGCACCATTGATGAAAAGAGGCCTAACTCTCCCATGGTCAGATTTGCAAATAGACTATGTAGGTCCTTTAAAAAGGTCGAGCAGGGGAAACCGTTATATTTTGAGTGTGGTATGTTTGATGTCGAAGGGGATTGAATGCATTCCTGCACCAGATTGTAGTGCGCAAACAGCAGCCACATTGCTGGTGAACCATGTGTTCTCAAGGTTTGGGTTGCCACAAAGAATTGAGTCAGACAGAGGAAGTGATTTCACAAGTACTCTAATGAGTAGGGTATGGCAAATACTAGGTGTGAAAAGGAAACTACATATCGCATATCGGGCAGCGTCTTCAGGTACAGTTGAAAGAAGCAATAAGTCTGTTGTGGATATTTTAAAGAAATTTGTGGCAGAAGCAGGTTCCAGCTGGGATTTACGTTTACCCTTGGTTTTGATGGCAATCAGATCAACTCCTGCCAAAGCAACAGGTGTTAGCCCCCATGAGGTCTTGACAGGTAGGAGAATGGTGTTACCACAACACCTACTATACAGAACACATGAGCAGACACTTGTGAGTGCATCCACAGTTCATGAATATATTGATGAACTGAGGAGGCATTTGCATCATGCATTTGCTTTTGTGCAGAGAAATCTGGAAAGAGCTGCTGACAGTGCTAAGTCTTATTATGACAAAAAGACATCAGTAAAGGAATACAGTGTAGGGGATCAGGTGTACAAGTTTCATTTTGGAAAAATTAAACAGAAAAATTCTAAATTTCTAGCAGCCTGGCAGGGGCCATTTCGGATTATAGATATGGTCTCTCCTGTAGTTTATACAATTTTGAAAAATGAAGGTGAAACGGCAATAGAGCAGTTTGTCCATGTAAATCAAATCAAACCATGCCATCCCAGACATGAGATCAGGCAGCTTGAGCATGTAGAAACAGATAAAGTCCCTTGAACACAAAAAGAGAAAATAAATGGGTACAATCAGGAGGCAGTGACAAAGAAGTTAAAAAGTTTATTGTTATAATGGCACATAAACACTGTAATATATGTAAAAGTATATAATAAATAAATAAATAAATAAATATATATAATGGAAGCTCATGGTTGGTGTGCAGAGAGAAAATGTATTAAATATTGAATGCTGTTTTATATGTGCTTGTTTTCTTTTTAACTTGTGTTTAATTTCAGAAAAAAAAAAACCGAAATATTTTTACCAAGCATGTTTTATTTTTGGCAAAAGGGTGAAGTTGGTATTGTGCTATGTACTTAATTTGTTTATTTTCTATTTGATTTAGAAAATTAACATTATTTGGTCGGAGGTTCCGGGATCAGAGCCCACGGGAGACGATGGAGTCCTGGAGCCCACGTGGACGGATTCCGGGAAAGCCCCAAAGAGGGGTGAAGACCAAGGCTGCAAAGCGATCAGCATTGAAGATGATACCGATGATATGGTTAATGATGATGATATTTGGAGGGATCTTCAAGAATTCAGAAGCACAGGTTGTCATTGAACCTGGACCAGCATCTGGTATCGCGGTGGAAGAGGCACCAGGATTCATCATGAGTGATAGAAGGATGATTTTCCAAAATATATACATACCATTGAATCCTGAGATTTTGATTGAAAAACACTTGAACAATACCGGAATTAAGATTGAATAGACTAAAGAGTGGCTGGAAATAAGAAAAGAGGACACTAAGCAGTCAATAAGAGATATATTAATGCAATTGGAAAAAACATTCGTGAATTCAGCAGACATTAAGAAGAAGAGAGGAAAGAGAGATGCGGTGATGCTCGCGATATCATTGGTAATGTCTATAGTTGGAGCCATAATAGGTACCACAATATCAACAGCCAATTCTATTTCGGTAGGAACACTGAGTACCAAAGCGCAACAACTGAGTATTGACCTAGAAATAATACAAAAAACATTAGATGGAATTAGAGGGGGAATGGATGAACAAGTAAGATTCATAAATGAAACTGCAATCATTCTAAATGAACAAGCGGATGTAATGCAACGGGCGACTAAAAATACTTAAGCATGACAGAACTTTAAATGAAATATTGAACATAATGAGTCCTGTTGATAGACTATTAACGAATTATATGAGAGAAGTTCAAACGGCAGTTTCACAATTGATTCAAGGACATATTCCCTTGTATTTTGTTTCGCAGGATATTATTCGTCAAATGATAGAAAGATTGACCAGGAGGGAAATTGATATAATGCAGGTAAAAATTGCATTCGAAATGGGTAATGCAATGCCGTTATATGTGGACTTGGAAAGACTAGAGATCGGATATTTGCTATGCATCCCATATGTAGCCCCTGAACTTATTTACCAAACGAAGTGGGTACACAACGTGGGATTTTGGCAAGAGGACACATTTATTAAGATTAAGACTCCAGAAGTGGTGGCATTTCAGTCATGGGAACATGAAGTTTATTTAATACCAAACCTGGAAACATGTGTAAAATTTAAAGAACAAAATTATATGTGCCCAGGTAAACCGTTTGTTCCTGATGCCACAGATGCTATTTGTGGTTTGAAATCTGACCCAAGTATATCAGAGGGATGTGAAGTGATTATTAGCAATATGGGGAGTGAAGAAATGGCACAGGCTAAGATGGTCAGAGGTAAATGGTTGGTCAGCACCTGTTTAAAGAACATGACGGTAGTACATTTAAACCATGGAACATACGTGGTTAAACAGGTGAAATATAATGTTTTTTATTTACAGGTTCCAAAGGATACAATTGTGTCAATTGGGGGGTTAACATTGTTTCATGTAACAAATGATGTTTGGGAAAGCCAAGTGGAAAATATCGATTTTTTCCAAAGGGATACTTTTCCAATAGATCCGGATGTGGAATATTTATTGAATCACAAAGAAAGACATGTTATAAAAATGAATTTGAGAAAAAACAATATTACAATTAGTAATCTGGGGATAATAGAAGTGGAAAGATTTAATTGGGGAACCTGGGGGGAACGCTCAATAGTGGGTTTGGCTGTCCTGGTGCTAATCATGGGTGGATGGTTGATTGTGCTATCAGTAAAAATGAAAATGTTACTGATTTTACTAGCTACATCAGGAAGAGAAAGATATCCCAATACACATGCATTTTAAAAGAAAAAAAGAACAAGTTGTTTTTAGGAATTGGCTTGGATCGTAGCCAAGTTCTAAAAACAAAAGGAGGGTATATGTAAGGATATTTGGCGTGTTACAGCACAGAGTACAGCACTACTGCACAGGTAGCAATTTTTTTTTGTTGCAGCACCACCACATGGGTGTGGTGCATTGCTACATGTGTTGCCAGATTAACATGGACATATAAGTAAAGACAGGCTATTCAGTCAAAAACGATTTTAACATATAAGATGCAAATCTATTTTTACAGTTAAAAGCACACGTGCACATTCAAAAATGCACACTATTTTTCACCTGAAATGCCTATGGTGCAAGAGACACATTTGAAAATTAATAACTAAGCTTATTAATAACTAACCTGACTAATAAAACTGCATTTAACATAACCCACTAATAAAAATGTGTCTCCACTGCAGAATTAGGCCTACTCTGAAAGTGAACTTTTAAACGCACATTCTTTTTTTTTTTTCTCTGCTGCTCTGTCCACATAACTACAGGAAGCAACGGGCTCGAAGGTACAGGAAATCAGTTGGTTACAAATGGTTACTGTAGAAATGAGCCAATATGTAGTGAGGGAGGAGATGGCATGATTGATTCTGATTGGAGCAGCGTCATAGCAAGTATCATGCTAGAGGCAGTGATTAGAGTTTTGCTGGGGGAGCTTGAGGAGAGGGGGAGGACAATTGAGATTTGGCAGAGCTGGGAGAAGGACCTGTTTCCTGGCTGAAGCATTCCTGCTGCAAAAGCTGAGAATTCCAGGCAATAACCCCGGTTTGAGAACGAAAGACGCTTGTTTTCACTGGGTTTAATCTTCAAGGGAGCCAAATTCAGAAAGAGAACAGCTGGAGAAAACTCATGCTGAACAGATAAGGTAATTACAGAAGTGTGGGGGCTGAGTGTGTACGAGAATATTCAGTCAGTGTAGGAAAAGAGATTCCTGTGCTTTACTCACATGTTTAATGTTGCAAATTGAGTTCTTGTCTCCGCCACTCTCTTTTCAGTGTATCACAGACAATGCTGTTACTGTGCTATTTTATTTATTTCTATAAAGAGTGAGATCGTGTTTAAATCCAACTTTTATAATACACAAAAATATTTGAAAGCAGACGGGTGGTGTGTTTTATATTTACCAATACAGTGCTGATGATGTGGGGAGATGTTTAGACAGTGCAATTGTCATTTTCAAGGTAGCTAAACATCAAATTTGGCTGCAGCCGTGTGCACAATGTAGTTCAGTATGAGCAATTGTAACTAACTGTGTGTGTTGTAGTTTGTCGGAGGTCTATGAGTCGGCAAAAAGGGAGGCCCGGGACATAGTTCACTACCGTATATAAGATAGTGAAAACACCACATGATAGCTCGCTGCCGTAGATAAGACAGAGAGAAATTGCCCATGGTGGCACACTAAAAATGAAAATGTGGTGTTCCTGAAATGCAAGCCTGAGGTCTCTCTAGTGATTACACGAAAAATCTAAACAAAAATAAGGGGTTCTGGATATTGGGGCCACAAATAAAACAAGGGAATTATGCTCACCAAAATACCACCAACCGCGCATACCAACCACGCATACCAAATACGCATGTCTGTGTGCTGAAATAATGCATGTCCACTGTATTATTGTTGTACATGGCCCAATCTGAATACAAGGAGTGATTGTTGCTAAGTTATTTTTCGGCGGTAAGAAAATACCGTCAGGCCCCAAATCTCCACAAAGTACCCTACAGGTGCCATGTACAAAATGGAGTCTGGTTGTGGTACAATAATGGAGTCTTGGATTAGCTTTCTGGTCAATGTGTGCAAACATATGGGTCGTCCCGCAGCCATCCCGCATCGCTGGCCACAGCCGCATAGGTGGCTGGTGGACAAATCATAAACTGCACGTGGGGTTAAAATGGACGGGAGGGGGTCTAAAGGACCTTGCCTCCCATATACTAGTCACACTCGACTGTCAATAATTACCGTTGTTTTACACAGAAAATACTTTTTCAGAAAAATAACACATTATGAGCGTGCACCAATCATCGAAGCTCCAATCCTGTACGTCTCACTTTAATTCGGTCTACCTGTTTGGTCAATACCTTTGACAACTAAATAAATGAATAATCTATTCTCAGCGTTTTACCACAATATAATACCCCACAACCCTCTGTTACTTTCTCCCCATTATCATTTTCCCCATTTAATATACAGTTATTTTATTGTTTTGCCACCACTCTCAATTTACTCACCATTCGCTTTTCAGGATCGTCTCCTCCTCAACTGGCCACCTTAGCCTTCGGTCTGCTCAACTGCCTGTAGAAACCGGGAGGGGAATTCCGTGAAAGAGGGACCCGTCCATCCTGCTTCGTTTGACTTGCAAGATTTTTTTGTGACCGCTATCCACAGGGAGCCTTGTGGTCCTCCAGGTAAATGGCAGAGGACATCCGAGATTTCAGAGACCCTCAAAAGCCTACTGGGTCAGCGGATTCTGAACCATCCTCTCTATGCTACCATGTGAACCCATAGACCTAGGGCCCTTTAAGACGAGATAACAATACTCAGAGATGGATGGGGATGCAGAATTTACTCAAACATCAATAAACAAAATGGACTCAGGAAGGTGGCAAAACTTGGTCTGTTTTATTTGCAATTGTGTAAAACAGGGAGTTATAATGAACATCAACAGACATTAGCTCGATTTCTCTCAGCACATATTCTAAAAAACACAACTTTTATAGTCAAAACTCATCATAAGTGACATCACACTATGTGGGAAACTACAACCTACTTGGGGATGTGATAGGTTTACAGGGAACATCTAACTATATGTTCCATACTGACTGGGGAAGTGGTTGGGTCTCTCTTGTCAGATGGAGCTCGACCCAATGTCTATTTTGATCTGACCATGTGACTTGGATAACGCATTTTCAAGCTCTTTGCAGCATTTAATTCTATTAAATGATGAACTTTTGACGACTTCAGTGTTTTTCCATTCCACCCCAAACAAAAGTTTGTTTCTTTCTCACGTTCATATAACTACTGGATGGACAACCAGACTCATAGTGGCCTCGACTTCTTTGTGCTGGGCCATCCAAGCCTTTCTTGAATTTCTCCCTCACCATCAGTCCTTTTCCAATTATTTCTCTGTGAATGCATTTAAGGTTTTCTCAATGGATCCCTTATTTCCAGGATTCTCTGAGGTACAGACATTCTCACTGGTACTGCACATGTCACAATTTCCAGTTCCCAACATATAGGCAACATGGGGGTGGAGCTTTTGGTGGGGGGACTTGACTCCACCTCTCCAATACAGTTGTTAATGTTTATTGAAAAGTCCAATGAGGATACTTTTAAAAAAATGATGCTTCAGAAGTGGAGCAACAGCTGTTCTTCTTCGATTGAAATATTGAGGAATAACTCTGCCACACACTACAATCTTGTTGTCGAAATGGCTCCCATGATGATACGGGGTACACCTTCCATTTATGTCTCCATAGACATTAGATGCTCAATTAGCTCTATCAGTTTCATCCAGTTTGGGTTTTCTGCAGTTTGTGCATATATGTTAATTAATCAGATGGTCATTTGTTTGTATACGAATTGTTTGAATGTCAATTGTTCGAATAACAATTGACCTTCTGCACAATTGACCGAATTTAAACGGTTAATTAGGGTATATATGCGGGGGAAACCACCCGCAGCCCCCCACCCAATCCAACCCCCACCCCAACCCCCCTCCCAATCCCCTTATATTATTATTACACCAACCCAACCCATTATATATATTAAAATGACCATACAGTCAATTGTGCAGAAGGTCAATTAGGACCCCTATTATTCGAACAATTGTGTCATTCGAACAAATGTAAATCAACAATTCGGGTAATACCGGTCATTTTACTGATGTGGAGGACATCCTGAGTGGCTTCCTGATTTATTCACTGCTGAAGAAACAACCTACGACTGGAAACCCTTAGCTCAACCAGGACAGAGACCAGATTTCCTGGAAGAACAACTATATTGCTTCAGTCAGAATCACTTTAGTTTGCTCATCAGGTCAGTTGTGATTTCCTGAAGGTTTCTCACTCCTGGTTTAATCATATTTCACTGTGCTGTCCTTCTGTTGCTCTAAGTTGTTTTGTCTCTTTAGAAATACCTAGAAAGGCACATATTTTAGCTGGAAGCATCTTTTCCTGTGCTTCTTTCATGGTAGAAGAAGCTTAATTGTCTGATTTTGTTTCTTAGGTTGATCTTGTCCATTTCACGTTGGCAATTAATAACCGCTCTCCAATGAAATTTCCTCAAACTGTCGTCAAATTAGGCACCAAGCTATTCCTCTGTGGAGGATTGTATTCCAACTTTTTCTGACTTCTTCATTGTGTGTGGATGCAGTTGAGTGTTTATGTGGCATCCCTGTTTTCTTGGTGGATGTTTGGCCTGCATCATTCTATGTATCCCTTCCCCTGATGGTTGCTAGGGAAGATGGAGGCCTGTCACTTTATAATCCGTTTTTTCCAATATCATTGGATATCCATCATCCAAAATGAGGTTCCCCGTCTTTGCCTCCCCATACGAGGTCCAAATAATGTGTTGTTTTGTAATTTTGTTAAATTTAACACCCAAACAGTTGTTGTTCTTCAGTGGGTTCTCACAGTAACATTTCTGTCCAAGTTTGAGATCTGCGGGAATTGGATTTGATAACTGATAAACTTTCCAAAAATGGACTGGTCAATGAACTAGTGGTCAAAAGTTATTCAATCAAGGAGGTTTTTATGTTTCTATCATAACAACAAACTTTATGTGGGTCCTGTCTGCGATGCAGCATCTTCTTACTGACAAATGATTGTTTATTGTAATGAGGCCATCATCTAATTTCTTTCCAAAACAATGTCTTAGTTTGTTCGGAAGCCTGTGTTTCAGTTTTTCTCTTTATGTTTATAACATTTGCATTTCTCTTACCTTCCACCATCTTTTTCATTCTAGCGCACCTATCACTTCTGGCTCATTGGACTCCATGTAGGGATTTGCCGGTATTATAGGCATCCGTAATACCGGTGCCGTTAATACTGGGGATTTTTGCCGGTAAGGCACCTGATTTACCTCCAACTTGTAGTTGGCCAGTGCAGTAACCTGCCGGTAAATGTTGTTACCGTCACATTATTACTGCGCCGTTCAACTTGTAATTAAGCTTTTTTTTTCTGGGTTTATTATTCTTTAGTTGGAGGTGGATTACTTGCAGCATTTACATTATTACAATAGTTTTTTTGTTTTGTTTCGTCTTGCGTTTCATTGTGTGTGCCTTCCGAAACCGGAAGTACAAGGTTTCCATGTGCCCCTCCACCCCTACATCTCCTTTTTATCACTTTTAGGGAATGACTTGAATCCCTTACTAAATACCCCACACTGCAAACCCTCCCCAACATCATTAAGCATTCACAAACAAAGTTTTATTTGCTTGTACTAAAAAGTAATAATTCGACACCAATGTTACAAACAGTAATTCATTTTCATCATCTCATGTTTTGTTGACTGTCTAAATGAAGGACACGCTCCTATATTTTTGTACCATGGAAGCATCTTTTGCTGCCCTGTGGTCTATTCATCTAAATATGTGCTTCTCGTTGCTCTCCTCACCTATTTTACTCCCAACGTCTCACCCACTTCAGCACTTTTTCACTGCTCTGTGCGCCTCATCTGTACCTCATGCCTGTCACTACTTTCAGTATCTTCTTTTTTCATTTTGTATTATTTGTATCCTGCGTATAATGACATATACAATAAATTACATATAATCAACAATATTATCTCATAAACATACTGAAACAGTGAGTGTAACTAATATACTCTACCACAAAATTCAGAAGACCCTTAAAAAAAAACTCCCCTAGTTAAGTTACATTTAATTCCAAATATAACAAACACATTCAAGTAAACAACATAACAAATTCGAAATTCAACTTATCCTTGTGTTCCGATTCCATCAGCTCATCAATCTCACCATCTGTTCATTCCGGTTCGAAATTCAAAAATCTGCTGCATATTTTATCAAAAAGTCTTTTCTTTTTCTGCAAGTTCATTGCAATCCTTTCAACATTACAGATAGAAAAAATGTCATTTAGCCATACATCTTTTGAGAAAATCACTTATGTTTTCCGGTCTCGTAAGATTATGCTTTCGGTATCTTCTTGCCTCCATCTAGCTAATGTTTTGTTAATGTTCTCCTTTTTCGAAGCTCTCACTCTCCTGCTCTGGATTTCATTCTAATAGTTTTCTTTCTCCTTTCATCGTTTTTTCTTTCCCTCTCCCTTTGCTTTCCATTGTTTGCTTTTATCCAGAACCTATTGTCTACTTTTACATTCTCTGATTTTTTCTCATCATTTCCTTTACTTTTTTAAAATGTTATGACCACTCTCTTTTCTATTCCTTTCTCTGTTTTCCACTTTATCTTTGTTTAATTTTGCCCTTTTCCTGTCTTCCTCTTCTCGCCTTTATTTCACTCATCCCATTTTTCTCTATTTGTTTGCTACCCTCTTTTGTTATTCCACCCCCTTTGCCTCTCTCTCTCTCTGTTTCCTTATTGTGTCTTCTCTTACTCTTCTCCCATTGTTTCTCACTGTTCGCTCCTCTGTGCCCCTTCCCCTTTGCCCAACCCTCGGCAGGAGAATCTTTCTTTGGGTTGTCACCCCCTGACCAAAGGGACATTGAAGAGTTTCAGTCTGAATAGGTGCTAAATTGTTTGAGATGTTGAGCACTCTCCAGGACGATGAAATGGTAAAGCTTTAACTGAAGCAAGTGGAGCCAAAACAGTACAGTAGGAGGACCCGCTGGGCTAATTTCTAGAAACAGCCCTGCTGAGACCAAAGGTGTTCTCTGTACATCTTTTTTTATAACCCAAATAAAAATGCCCAATAAACCATCTGACATGAACAATAGTTGAATATGCCACCATCTTGAATAGGTCTTTATGGGTGGAACATAGAGGCTACAATCTGAATGGAAGTCATTTTGGTATTGGGGAATCATATTGTACAGGATCAATGAAACACTGTGTTGGTATGGCGGCTTCCAACAAACACATGTGCACAAGGCTGCAGATTCCTGGTGTGAAACCAGCCCTCGAAAAAACAAATCTGGCTACGTGAACCCCATGGACTGATGCAATCTAACAGACTCGACCCAGACTCACCTTAGCACAGTGGTCACGGCAGCCGCATCTGGGCAAAACAGGGTGTGCACGTATTCACAATCACCATGGCTCCTTTCAGCCGCTTTAAACTCATGACAGACATGTTACAAAATACATTTTCTTCATTAGCTTTCGACTTTTACATGAAACAGTATTGGGATCCTGTGTCTAGCTCAACTTTCAAGACAGCTCAGCTACTTAAGTGATTACACCCAAAAAAACATGGTCAGCCTGGTTTATAGAGGTTCCAAATAGAGACGGGTAGCCTGAGCCCTGCATTCTTGCTGGATTGATTCATTGGTATCCAATAATATGGTTGCTGAAAAATTGCTGTTTTTACAAACATTTGCAGCAAAAAGGCTGTGGTATTACCCGGTAAAAGTTTTTCCATTATGCCACACAAGGGGAGCGGGGGTTGCGGGGGTGTCCCCTGCTCCCTTTGTGAAGTATAATGGGTCCTTGCGGTTGCGGAGGTGTCCCCTGCATCCATTACATGGATTGCGGGGTCACACCACAGCCTTTTTGCTGTTATTTTTTTTTAACACAGTCTTTTTCTCAGTGACTATATTACATGGAACCGATTCATTGGCTAATCATAATATCCATTATTATAGAACTTGGAAGTAGGTGTAATGCAGCATGAAGTGCTATATTGAAGCGTGTTTGTGCTCATTTGTATGGCTTGAAAATTGCATTTGTTTTTATACCAACACTAAGGGCCTCATTACACGGTAGGCACTAAGGGATTACTGGCACTGGTAAGGTCACCGGTGCCGGTAATCCCTTAGCGGCCTACTACGAGGTCCCTCAGCAGGTCCCGTCCTTAATGTCTGGTCTGACCAGGCGTTAAGGACGGGACCCGCTGAGGGACTTCAGAGCTAATAACGGTACCGCAAATTGCTGTACCGTTATTAGCTCCTTCCCCATTCCCATTGAGCCCTATGGGGGCTCACATGGAAATGGGGAATGGTATTTGGAATGGGGACTTACCGGGTCCTCCAGGGTCGGAATGACCCAGTAAGTCCCCATACCGCCTACCCGGACCCGGTATGGGGTAAGGGAGTAGCCATGCCGCTAATAGCGGCATGGTTACCTCCTACTGTGTAATGAGGCCCTAAATGTTATTTTTATTATACATGCTCCCTAAAATGATGTGTGGTAACTAGTGAGAAAAATGTTCACTATTTTCATTATTAATCTATGTTGGGGCTTTATAGTCTTTAACTCTTTAACAGCAACATAACAACAATGGCACTCGCATTAAGGGTGCCAGCACAAGTGACAGGAAGTCTCAAATGCAACATTTCACACTAAAAAGAAACATTCCTTAGCTGTCTGTCTAGCATAGTAAGGAATATTGAAACCAGAATGGACAACAACACCAAACAGGATCTGCAAATAAGAGCCATCGGCAGAAGCTACTTCTTCCAGCTCGATACTATACGCCACATCTTACCTTATCTAACTGTAACCCAATTAGCCCGTTCTGTGGTTGTTCTAATACTAACCAAACGAAAAGTGAACAGCCTTTCTTTCAGACTTCCAAACTACCTAATGACAAACTTTCCAAGAGTCCAGAATGCAGCACAGCACTACTCGTAAGAATGAAGGTATCCAGCAATATCTCACCAGCACTACATATTCTCCATTGGCTACTCATCAAGAAAAGACTTGATTTCAAAACTGTATGCATCACCCATCGCTCGTACCAAGTAAGGGTCCCCGTCCGCTTTCAGGAGGAAGTTCAAGCACTACACTCTTTGCAGAATACTACGGTCCATCAATGCTGCCCTAGTCACAAGCCCTCACTTCAATAGGAAACAGCACCAGCAGATCCTCTTTCTCCTTATTGGCTGCCAGGGGCTTCGATAGAGGGTAACTGGTGGGGGGGCTTTTGCTTCGGATCCTTTGGTTGTAGCACTGGATAGAAAGTCAGGGGCTACAACCAAAAGGAAGCTAGCCCTGAGTCCTTACAGTCCCGACATTAGCGTAGACCCAGATCTTTTCCAGACCTAGCAACACCCCTGCGAGCTGCGAAACTCTGGAAGATCCTACCGAAATAACTCCATCTGGAAGTAAACTACCCAACTTTTAGGAAACAGCTCAAGACGTGGCTTCTCAACCAATCACTCTGAAAGAGATAAATGATTATAACAATCGACTAAGACCTATGTACCGGGAACATGGGCTACATGGGCTATACTACCCCAAGCAATGAAATCGTAAACCTATCATTTGCCGGATACCCTTATATTTCTGTCAATTTATGTCTCTCCTGCTGCATGACACTGGCCCACAATGGAATCTATAAACCAAAAGCAAAGAAGACACAACACCCTAACTCCAACCTCTCCACCTACATCACCCATCCCACTACTAACTCCTCACTACTACAATCTTTGCAACCTTACACTTCACTTAGCCTTTTTGGGTGACTGCCAGGTCTAATGTACTCAACTGACTCTTACCCTACCCTTTTCCTATCAGCAACCTTTCTTTCTCATTTCACAACCCGGGGACTGCCAGTGTGGCTAACCTACTCCCATCAATGTTACTCAGAAAGAACACAAACATTTTCACATCAGCACACCCGTACTTCCAACCTGCACCCATCTGTACCACAGGTTTCTGCATCTGCTTTCCCGCTGTCCAACGAACACACCCTGCCTGCCTTTCTTACAGTGTCATGAGCATTAAGGCCAATATAATTGGCAGAAGGGCACAATATAAGACTACTCATCTCATGTACATTTAGCAAATTATCCAAGTAGGTCAGTGCTTAGAGTCACTCTGTCTGTATGTTGGCATTGAGCACACAATATAAATTGTACTGTTGCAGTCATTAAGACAATTCTCAAGTCAGTGGGCCTCATCAAGAGTTTGGCCTCAGCCCTTAAATGCAAAGGTAACACTATTACTGCTGCATTTAAGGGCTGGCCAAATCATGAGTTTGGCATAAAGTTCAGAGTTTTACTTCCAGCCTTTTGCTGGATGTAAGATATTCCACTTTCTACACGTTTCTCGGGGCTATTAGTGCCAGCGCTAATTGCGCTGGCGCTAATAGTGCCTTGAATCCTATTAGCTCCAATGAACTCAATGGGGACTAGGCATTTACCGCTGCATCGCTACTCGTGATCCCGCGCTAATAGCACTGAACCGAGTAGCGGTAACGCTAATTGCCCCGGGGATACTGCCAAGGCTATGATAGAGTCCAGTGTCTGGTTTCTTATTGGCATCAGCCAGTGTGGGTTGTCAGTGAGGTTGGTGTATAATGGCTGCACAAATGCACCCTAGTTCACCAGTGATGCTATAATTCGCTCTCCAGTTCCTTCGGTCCCAATAATTTATATAACATCTGTTCTCCTTCTTACCTCCAACAAATGTAGACCCCCCAGGAATGCCACCTGGCTGACTGGCCGTCTCAGAGGACATCCCTAATCGTGAATGACTCGTGGATAAGGTTCTCCTAGGTAGTACCCTAGGGCACCAGAAGGAGGGTGCCAAAGTAGTAGTGCATCAAATATGATCCAATGGCCTTACTGGGCTAAAAAATGTCACTTTGCCCAGGGCCGCAAAAATCCTTGCTTTGAGTCTTTCTCTTTCTCCAGCATGCTACTGTGGCACGTATTGCTTACAATTTGCAAGTTGTATCCCCATTCAGTTTGCGCAACGATCATCCATAGCGCGCGACATGCACACACATATCTTCCTCGCGACAAGGGCCTCCTATTATCCTTGTCCTATGCCTCTTTTTTTGATTGATGGTTCTAAAATGCATAATGACCCCCAGGTTTTTTTTTTTCTTCGCTGTAAGGTTTTTGCAAAAGCAACCTGCAAATTAATTTAATATGCTCTTTTGGTTGGGAGCTATGAAACTGGGGCTCGGGGCCGGCGATGCGTGAGCCATTCGTGGCATGTATTTAATCTCCGGACAATGGGTAGAGATGTTAGTGCATGCTACACTAAGTTCTATTTACGTCGCCTATTAAGTGCAGTGAAGCTGAAGGCAATCGGAGCACATTACAGGGCCTAATGGGAGAGGACGCTAAACAACAAAGTACATTAAAGGCCGAAAATGAATTAAGGGGGAAGCATGGTAGAGAAAGCAGACAAGCAAAGGGGGTTGTAGCTAGATAACTCTTATTGACAGCGCATGCACATTCGTGTGCTCCGAGCTCCCAAATCCCATCCTGGCATCGTATTTCCCAGGGAGGAAGACCATCAGTTCAGGAGCCAAGCAGCCTTTCTGCAAGTCCCGGCCTCCTGCAGACGCGATGCTGGGCCGAACTAGTGTGAGGTCATACAGGGGCCAAACCCCTCGAGTCATATCCCTTCTGGCCTCCTGCCAATAGTCCTGTGCCCATTCTCTCTGGCGGACACATCTCTCTCACATGGGTTTGGATTTCCACCTGACTCTTGGGTATGTATTACAGAAACGTTGCACCTGTTCTGGGACATTTTGCACTGACATTTGCACAGGGGCAAACATGTTTTGGTGCATTCATTTACTGCAGAAATACATATTTTGCACAAAGCTATTTGGAATTACTGCACCAGTGCAAAACAAAGAGGGCTTTCCATTTCAACTGAGGAAGAGGGTGCGTGTGGGGAGGTAGGAGTAAAGAAATAACTCCACGGATGGGTAGTGGATAAAACTCCCGCACTCGCAGTGATAAATATGAGACAGGTCCAGCCTGACAACTATATTCCTCCTTCGCCTGGAAGCACGGGCAGAGGGAAGGCTATACCTTTCATAAGGCATGTGAACTTACTTAGAAGAAGACAAAACAACAATATTACTGTGGTACCAAAATAAGACAATGGGCCTCATTACACGGATTGCGGTAAGGGATTACCGGCACTGGTAAGGGCACTGGTGCCGGTAATCCCCTACCGCCCTACTACGAGGTCCCTCAGCGGGTCCCATCCTTAATGTGTGGTCAGACCACACGTTAAGGAAGGGACCCGCTGAGGGACTTCAGAGCAAATAACGGTACTGCAAATTGTGGTACCGTTATTAGCTCTTTCCCCATTCCCATGGAGCCCTATGGGGGTTCAAATGGGAATGGGGAATGGTATTTGGCATGGGGACTTACCGGGTCCCCAAGGGTCAGAATGACCCGGTAAGTCCCCATACCGCCAACCCAGACCCAGAAGGTGGTAAGGGGTAGCCATGGTGCTTCCTTGACAGGCCAAAAAAACAATGTCTGCAGAATGGTTCACAATGGTGAAGGCTTTACTTCTGCACGCTTCCTGCTGAAAAACCTCTGCACTTCAGGTTTCTGGGGACACAGACTCTCTCAGGATCTTCAGCTGGAATCTGCCCTGCAGTGGTCCCGGCGTTCTCTCCTTCCTCCAGCTTCTGTCTGGTTTTCCAACTCAAACCACGTGCGTTCAGCCTCTGACTCCTTTGCTCTCCACAAACAGAGTCAGCTGCTTCTCTATTGGTTGTACCTGACGGGACCTTTTAAGCCTCGCAGCCTCCCTCAGGTGTGGGTCATCTACACTAATTAACTGACCAGTCCTGTCACATTGTCCCTCTTCAACCCTCTTCCTGGCCCCAGTAGTTAGGGAATTCTGGGACTTGAAGACCCTAAAGGAACATTTAGATGTTCTTACTTCTTATGTTCTACTTTCAAATGCCACTTTGTTCCTTGTAACATTCTTTAAAGGAAATGTATATGAATGAGTAATTAATCCTTATTGTACAGAAAAAAATGATTCTTTTTCATTGTTGTTATTCTAGACTTTCTTTTCACTGCCTCGTTAGGTGTAAGGGTGGCCTTAGCTTTATAGGTTTCCCGAACTTTAGGAGGATCTTGATTTCTTTCCAATCCCAGGAATACATAAGGGAGTTCACTCTTATGTGTATGGATATCTCGTGGGCCAACCAGATGTTTGTTACAGCAAGCTATTACAGACTTTGGCAGTGCTGATTCATCCTCCATAGAGGATGATGAATACCATGCCTCATTCCCCGGATTACTATCACTCCCCTGTACCCATTCTCCTCCCAGATGATCCTGCCACAGAACACCACCCCCAAGGTCAGGATCAGGACGTATCTGACTTTCCTTGGCCACCTGGATGGAGACTTTAGGCTGGGAATTAGTGAGGGAACTGTAGTGTTCATCACAGCACTCTCCGTCCAAGCAGGGGTGGGTGCACAGGCAATCATTTCAGCAGATATTTCAAGTTCACTGAAGATGTCCTTTAACAGTTAGAGCATGGGGACTGACTAGGCACTATGGCCCTTTATGGCAGGCCAGTGAGACAGAACCCCTTAAAATACCTTTAAAGCTTGTTCTTGAAGCTCAACCGCATCAAGCTTCTGGCTGCTTTGCAGTGGGCCATGTCGCTGTCCAGAATTTTTCAGTCCATTGTTCCCAATAGGACGTGATTGTTCAGAGCGTTGAGTTGGCTTTAGCCAGTCCAGCTATATGGCGCAGTAGGGTAGCAATGATTGTCTGAAAATAGCAGGCAATTAGTCGAGTGAGTGCACCGGATCAGTTGAGCCAGCTCAAAGGGTTCCCATTATGTGATGTAGTTCTTCATTAGTGATCAACATGAAAATAGCTGGAGCACATGCAGTCAATGGGTCAAGTTAGCGGCTTAGTGGCTCGATAGCAGCTGTGTATGTTACAGCTCAAAAAGTGTCTTGAAATTGATAGTCGAAATACAGCACCCAGAGCTGTTTCTTGACTTTTTGATGCTGAAGGACGATGTTCAGAGTTTCCAGGGGGCAAGGTTAGTCCTTGATCTGCATTTTCCAGACAGGAAGGTTTTTAGAGAGCACTTTCAAATGTCCATGAATTGTTCTCCAGTATATTGTTAAATCATTCTCTGACACTCATTTGTCTATAGCTTGAATCATTTCCCCATGTTTAAGAGGCTTTTTGTTATATGTGAGCATACCTCTTGCTTTCCCGCCAGGCAAGTACTCTACAAAGCATTTTTGTGCATAATCAAAATCAGTCACCAGGACAATTTCACTGAATTTGTTATCAACGGTAGTAGTAATTGCTTTATAAATGGCTGCTAAATCTGCTATCTGGCTACTCCTGGCCCCAATTCCCATTCCTATACTAGGAATGTCATCACATCTGAACCAGACATTTCCTATCCCTGACACCAACTGTTTATTGTTGTCATTTTCAACGTGAAAAGCAGACCCATCGACATACACAATTGGCAATTCCATGTATTTTCATAAAAAGGTTTGTGTGGGGATTGTTCAAACTCCTGCAAACTGGACTCCACCTCTACCTCCTCTGAGACACACTCAGCTGCACAGTCATGTAGATCTGCTAACCCTTGAGCAATCAGGCTCTTTTTATTCTGGCCATATCTCACTTCTACAGGGAAACCCTGCAATGCCAATGTCTATGAAGTAATCCTGGACTGCGCTAGATTGCCTGATCTAATCCTTTTACTTTTTAAAAACTGCAATGGTTGATTTGTCTCAATGATCTCCTTTTCCCCTTGAACAATGGGATGAAAATGTTGCAATGCCCATACAGTGGTCAGAAGAGCCTTTCTGCATTCAATGAATTTAATTTCAACCTGAGAAAATGCCTTACTTGCATAGGCAATAGTTGTATGGCTCAAATCATGTTTTTGAGATAACACTGCTGACATACACTGCTCAGTGAATCCTATTTCTACAAAACAATCTTTATTCTTTATGGGATAGGCCAAGGATGGTGCCTTTATGAGATATTCCTTCAATTTAGAAACTGCCTCAGACTGCTCCTTTTCCCATTTCCAGGGTGTATTCAGCTTCAATAGTTTAGTCAATGGTTTAGTGATCTGAGCATCCTTTTCAATACATTTCCTGTTATATCCTGTCATTCCTGATAGACTTTTTAAATATTTCATTTTTTTAGGATCTTTCAATTTCTGTATGGCCTCCACCTTTTTTTGTGTGGATTTAACCCATGTTCAGTTACTTCATGGCCTAAGAAATTCACCCTTTTCTTGCACCATTGGGCTTTCTGTAAAGATACTTTGGCACCCGCCTTCTGAAATTGGTCAAGTACATGTCTAATTTCATCAAAATGACTTTTTAGACTTTTATTTTTTATCAGGACATCATCCACATACACTATGGTCCCTCTTTCTTTCGCATCTGGCATAGCTTTTCTAAAAAATATGCCGAATTTGCTCCCACTATTGACATACCAAATGTGTTCTGGACCAAGCGTATTGCTTTTTATCAAATGAAAATGCAAACAAATTCTGAATATCTTCTGCCAATGGGACACACCAGTACCCAGATGTATGATCTAACGTGGAAAACACCTTTGACCCATGCACCTGAGCAATGCCTTGATCAATGAATGGCAGCGGCCATCTGGACACTGGCACTCTTTTATTTAATTCCCTAAGGTCTGCACACAGACGCCATTGACCATTTGGCTTTAATAAACCCAAAATGGGAGTGTTGGAGGTACTTTGAACGGGACTGATAATTCCCCTAGACTCTACCTTTTTAATTATCTCTGCCAATGACTCCAAGCATGCCAGTGGCAATCGATATTGGCGCATAAATACTGGATTTCTACCACACCCCTCTAGTATATAATTCCACATCTTGGGACATGTGCAGCCAGTAAGCATAATCTTTCAATATTTCTAAAGTTTTTTGTGAACCTCTGAATCCTGCAGTTATGGCATCATGTGCATGATGTAACATTAGCCCTCTGGATGAAAGAGGTACCACCCACTGTATCTGCACTGTTATGGATTCCCTGATCATCAGAACATCCTGTAATTTAATGTGTGTTTTGTTATTTAATAACACTCTCAACTATTCTTTTCCTGTACAATCATTTTCAGTTACAGGATTTTGTTCGGGGTCCATCAAATGAATATAATAGACCCCCAATATTGGATATTCTTTTTGTGCCTTAATCAGATCCTGATCTGGTGTATCATAACTCCATTGCACTACAGGTTGTTCAACTTCTTTAGGAGATTTAGGGCCTCATTACACGGAAGGCGGTAAACCATGGTTTCTATTAGCACCATGGTTGCCGCCGGTACCATACCGGTTCCACCATGGAGAAAAGGGGAATTACCACCCCATTCCAAGGTTGGCGGGGCGGTAATTCCCCCTTTTTCCATGGCTCTCCCCCATTCCCATTTTTGCCCCATAGAGCATAATGGGAATGGGGAAGGAGCTAATTACGGTACCGCAAATTACGGTACCGTAATTAGCACCATGATCCCTTTGCGGGACCCAACTTTAACGGCTGGTCTACACCAGGCGTTAAGGTCGGGTCCCGCAAAGGTACCTCGTAGTAAGGCGGTAAGGGTTAACGGTCACGGTACCCTTACCGGTGACCGTTAACCCTTACCCCCTTCCGTGTAATGAGGCCCTTAGAGTGTGTAACTGCACCTACTTGTATTTCACCAATTAGGTGTTAAATGGGCAACAGTTCTCCCATAACAACCCCAATCTCCACACCCTTATTGATACTAAGGAATCATTTTGTGATGTCAATTCCCTCATACTCTCTTCTAAACCCCTGGGGGATCCATACACATACTGCTCACAAAGAAACAGCAAAGCAGTGCCAGACATGACAGCTGGTAGGTGGATACAGCTGTGAGTGCAGCTGTGAGTGCAGCTGTGAGCACAGCACATCTTTGACTATGTTTAAAGTAGCAGAGCTGTGTCTCCCATTAGTCTGTTAAACCCAAAAAAAGTCAAGACTTGGTAGTGGAATGGAAGTAGGACACCTGCTTTTCCATTGGTGTGACAAGACCTATAGAAGGGAGAATAGAGTTGTGGTTGGCAATGGAGGTCCAGGCATGCACATCTTAGCACAAGTAGTTGAGGAACCACAGGAGGGAGGTTGACTACTTGACCTGCATAAGAGGTATGGGCAAAATGATTGTCCGCTGTTGTGAGTTCCCAGCAGAGTGCAAGGAGTATATTTGATCACACCTGTTAACGTTTCACTTCTATGAGATCTCCATTGTTCAACAAGAGTTGACTTGCGCATGATTGTCCATCTTGCTGAATGCAGATTGCTTTTTACAGATTGCCCTAGTGCAAGTAGTTTGACATTAAATTTGGTGCAATGCACTTAAAACCATTCTTTAACTTAATATTATATCCAGCACTATTTTAATTGAAAAATATCATTTTCATGATTAAATACCATAATTCCACCGATTTAGAAAACCTGTACGTTGTTTTTGTACGCCTTAGCAACAAGAAAAAGTGTTGTGTTAAAGTTGTCTTTCTTCGCTTGCAATAACAACTATAAATAAATACAATAACAATCTGGAATTATAGAGGACGTTTTTGAAATATAAGCAAACCATTAAAAGTTAATGTTGGAGGTAAGTTCAACCTCTCCATCAACGTATTGGTCTACTACTTGAGGAACCAGTTCAATCCCTGTTTCACAGAGCAAATGTGACCATTTTGATTTTAATGTTAATGGGTACCTGCAAAGCCTACCCTTCTACCAGCAAATTGTAAGCTTTACTCAGCAGTTAGAGACACCCAGTGCAATGCCAAACGATGATGGGTGGAAAGTTATGAATGTATCACAACCACTAACCATTGCTTTGGGCAACCCTTCAGACCATTGTTTCTTCAGCCTGCCATGCCATTAAGGAAGAGTAAAGATCATATGTAAATCAGGATTGGTCCCCTCCCAAAAGAGGCTCCAGACTGAAATGCTAGGTGACATCCCTTTTGCATGAGATTTTGAGCAACTTCAGGAATTTTTAATTTAAAAATGTCAAAATAAAATAAAACATAGAACATGGAAAATACGACATTATTATACTAAGAACTATTTTAGACTAAAATTGTCTACCGGGAAAGTAAGACAAGAGACAGACAAGCCAAATTGTGTCTCAAAAAATGACAGAATTCCTAAGAACCACCATAAATGTGATTAAAATATAAACACTTTCTGAAAACCGTGACTAACAAGCGATTGCAAAACTTACAGCCAGGATTAATAAGACAGTGATTTAAAAAATATGATCTAAAAGAATATCTCATAAAATCAAACCATTTAAAACAAACACAAAAGACATTTACAAAGGAATGGCATTCATTCTTATGTATTCCTGATCGATACTATTTAAAATAAACCTTCACCCACAAATTTACCATTACAAGCACACCAGGAAATAGCCGGAAAACTTGATTTAGTCCTTCACGTTTGTACTCTTTAGGTCCATCATGTTTTTTTCAAATTTACCTCATGTGAATAAACATAACTCTTCTAAATTTCTTATAGTAAAACAAGTCCAGTAAAAAGAATAAAACACTTCTATTTGATAACAACAACGTGTGCAATCCGTGAGAAAATAGGCACTGTGACTCCAGAAAGTTTGAAATATAAACTTAAGTAACATCGAAATATAAGCTGTTCTGGTTGCTTCTTCATTGTCTTGTATAGTCTTTAGTGTTTTTTACGTGTAATCCTCAGCTCATGTATGTTTTGCCCACTCTAATCCATGTTAACATATATCTTGCTGAAAATATGCTTCACCTGTTTTTGTGCCACCCTAACAAATTGTCTTCAGAGTGCAAATTCGCACCTTTTGGCAAAGGCAATGTTCATGCTTTCAATGGTCAGTCTTTACCACAATCAAGGAAAAGCCATACATCAGAATTCTGTTGCCAAGTTCCTGTTACTCCTGCCATAAATGACCATCTCTTTGATTACAGCTTTCAATAGCAACAGCTTTTGAAAATCTTACCCAGATTCTCTTTGCAACTGCACAGTCCCACATGAGGTGCCTCACAGTCCCACATGAGGAGCCTTCCTCTGACATTTTGGACAATTGTCTTAGGGCAGGGGTCTGCAACCTTTGGCTCTCCAGATGTTTTAGACTTCCACTCCCATCATCCCTAACCAGCATAATCAATGATGTGTGATCATGGGAGTTGTAGTCAAAAACACCTGGAGAGCCGGAGATTGCAGACCCCTGGCTTAGGGTCTTCTATATATGATACACTGTACTGGTAAAAGCCCATGAACCCTCTGCCATCACAAATCCTGGTGAGCATTCAAGAAAGGTGGGTGGCAAAACATGCCCCAGATCTCCTGTGCTTCATTCACGAGGAAACTCTGCACTGATGGTTCAACATCAGACCTATCAAGAGCAAATGATAAAAACCAGTTCAAAATATTGACATACTTTCATCTCTTGCTTACCAAGATCATTATTCATTAATATTCTGGGATTTCTTAATTATATGCCAGACGCAAACACAGTGACACTTTATTTTTCAGAGTAAACATTTGTAACTTACATCTCCAAAACAATATTTATTAAAACATGGTGTCTAAATTGAGATCTGGAACTCCTTTGCTTTCATCGTCTTTCTTATTACAAGAACTCATCTTCTTTTTGTGTTTTCCTCCCCACATAGGTGTCATCTTTCTAATCAATAATAAAATAAAATCCCTTGGTGTTACAAAAACAACAGAAACAAAACACATATGACAATTTGGGAGATGTCATTGTTAAAAATGTACTTTGATAGGATACATGTCTTTATTTCCACAAACCATAATATTCAGGCACTCTTTTTTTGCCAGATTTTAGATCCACCAATTAGAACATCAAATGTTACTATTATGATTTGAATGTAGTCTAATATTCTCTTCATACTTGTATTTGAAATGCAAACACATTTCTTATATAACATGTATGAGTCTTCGTATTATTCAATGTGTAACCAGTCCAGGTGTGCCTGTTGTAACAGTTTGTCAAGTGAAAGTCATCTATGCATAACACATTAACATCATCCATATACCTCAAACACTTACATTCACTCTCATCCCTGACAGGCACATGCACTGCTGTAAAATTAACATCCTCTCCTATCATTCATCCTAACAACTGAAACAACATACAAATAGCAAAAGTGATAACTGGCACCCCTGACACACTCCATTTTTTATTTTACCACTTCCACTCAGCCACCAATTTACCAGAATTCTACTAGTTCTTTTTGAATAAGTATTTTCAATCAACTCACAAACAAACCTAAGAATCATAAACTTGCTAACACTTAACATATGAAATTAAAAAAAAACATGTGGTATCCTATCACATTTCTTCACTCTTTCTTTTTCTAAATTAAGGTCCATTACACCCAATTTTACATTCCTCTCGATCATATACCCTACAGCATCTCTAATTAGAATCAAACTATACAAAATGCTTCTTCCTGCATTGCACACATGGGTTCAGGATTTGTTTTAAATGCTAAAACATTCATGTACAGTTTGTAATTAACAATGAACAGTGTGGTTGGCTGCCAGTTACATAAATAAGACTAGTCTCCTTTTTCATACAACACACCTTTACCAAAATCATCTGGAACCTGCCCCATCATTCTAATCTCCTAAAACAATCTTTCAAATGTTAGGTTGTGTCTGTAGCCAAAAGAACAGTAAAACATCCCTAGGGTAGTCCTTTGTTACATTTGTGAAACACGTGAGGGCCCCCATAATGTCCCCATAATGTCTTTCTTCGTGAATGGGAACACCAAACCATTTTGCTGTTGCATAGATAACATGTTTACAGAACCACATCCTTTTCAATCCATTTTCATTTCATCAGTCTTGCATTAAGCCCCTGTTCTGGGGCTGACTAGAGTGGTAATGTCCCACTAGCTCAGACTAAGGTGGCCCTAGTGAAGTGAGTACCTCAGTGAGGTCTTAAGACATTACTGACCAAGTCAATCCAACACCATGGAGCTTAACGCTAGTAGCATCCGGCTCGTTGCACTATAGCAAAAAAATATGCAAAAACATAACACCCTCAACTCTTCTTTTCCCATACAATCTTTTTCTGTTAAAGGATTTTGTTCAGGATCTATCAAATGATTATAATAGATTCCCAAAATTTGATCATTCTTTTGTGCCTCAATCAAATCTTGGTCTGGCGTGTCATGACTCCACTGCACCACCGGTTGATCTACCTCCTTTGGTGCTTTAGAACGTGTGACTGCATCAATTTGTATTTCACCCATTAAATAATCAATATGTAGCAATTCTCCCATCACAGCCCCAATCTTAGCTAGATGGTCTGCCTTATCATTTCCCTCCTTATCCTCTCCTGGTTTTTTTAAATGCCCACAAATTTTTCTCCAGTATATTGTTAAATTATTTTCTGACACCAATTTGTCTATGGCTTGTATCATTTTTCCATGTTTAAGTGGCTTTTTGTTGTATGTAACCATGCCTCTTGCTTTCCAACCAGGCAAATACTCCACAAAGCTATTCCGTGCATAGTCAGAATCAGTCACCAGGACAATTTCACTGAACTTTTTATCAACTGCAGTAGCAATTGCTTTATAAATGGCTGCCAATTCCGCCACCTGACTGCTCCTATCTCCAATCCTCATCCCTATACTAGGAACGCCTTCACATTTCAACCAGACATTTCCTATTCCTGCCACTAATTGTTTATTACTGTCATTTTCAATGTGAAAAGCACAACCATCCACATATACAGTTGGCAAATCCTTGCATGTTTTTTCATCAAAAGCTTTGTGTGGTGATTGTTCAAATTCCTGTAAACTAGTTTCCACTTCCATTTCATTTGGTATTTGTTCAGCTGCACAGTGATGTAAGTCAGCTAACCCTTGAGCAATTGGGCTCTTTTTATTTTGTCCATATCTCACTTCTACGGGAAAACCTTGTAATGCCAGCGTCCATGAAGTGATTCTGGATTGCGCTAGATTGCCTGATCTAATTCTTTTACTCTCTAAAAATTGCAAAGGTTGATGATTTGTTTCAATAATCACCTTTTCTCCCTGAACAATGGGGCGGAAATGTTGTAGCGCCCACACAGTGGTTAATAGGGCCTTTTCACATTCATTAAATTTCATTTCAACTTGGGAAAATGCCTTACTTGTATATGCAATGGTTTTGTGATTCAAATCGTGTTTTTGTGATAACACTGCTGACATACAATGTTCAGAAAAACCTATTTCTATAAAGAAATCCCTGTCCTTTATGGGGTATGCTAAACATGGTGCCTTTACAAGACATTCCTTCAATCTAGCCACTGCATCAGACTGCTCTCTTTCCCATCTCCAGGGAGTATTTAGTTTAAGCAGTTTAGTCAATGGTTGAGTGATTTCTGCATAATTTTCAATGAACTTTCTGTTATAGCCTGTCATCCCTAATAAACTTTTTACTCCTTTCACATCTTTAGGATCTTTTAATCTTTGCATGGCCTCTATTTTCTTCCTTTGTGGATTTAGCCCATGTTCAGTCACTTCATGCCCTAGAAAGTTTACTTTTTTCTTGCACCATTGTGCTTTTTGCAAAGATACTTTGGCGCCTGCTTTCTGCAATTGGCCAAGTACATGTCTTATTTCATCAAAATGGCTTTTCAGGCTTTCATTTTTTATCAGGACATCATCCACATAAACTATTGTTCCTCTTTCCGCTGCATCCGGCATGGCCTTTCTCAAAAATATGCCAAATTCACTTCCACTATTGATGTACCCGAACGGAGCTCTAAGCCAGGCATATTGAGTCCTGTCAAATGTAAAGGAAAATAAGTGTTGTATCTCCTCTGCCAATGGCACACACCAATATCCAGATGTGAGATCTAATGTGGTAAATACATTTGAACCATGTATCTGAGCTAGGCCCTGATCAATGAATGGTAGTGGCCATCTAGATACTGGTACTCTTTTATTTAACTCTCTTAAGTCTACACACAGCCGCCATTGACCATTTGGCTTTAACACACCTAAAATAGGCGTATTGGATGTGCTATGAATGGGCCTGATTATTCCCCGTGATTCCAAATTTTTAATAATCTCTGCCAATGATTCTAAACATGCCAGCGGTAGTCTATACTGGCGTACAAACACTGGATTTCTGCTACAACCTTCTGGTAGTGTGGCCACATGTAAATCAGTTAAACCACAATCATAAGCATCTTTTGCAAATACATCCTTAAACTCCATAAATATTTCCCTCAGGTCGTCTCTATCCTTATCGCTGTCACATGCATCCGCTAAGGAGATCTGCTCTTCTACCATTCTGGAAAATTCTGGAAACTCTTCTGGTAAAGGAATCTCAGCGCTTTCCTCTAACTGTGTGGCTGTGTCTTTTTGTAGAGCTGCCACTTTTAAATATTTTGGCATATCAGCTTCCACTTCAATGGGCTGATTTCCTGTTTCATTTTCATTTAAATTAAATATTATGCAACCCTCTTGATGGCAGCACACTGTCTCATTTGAATCATAAGGATACACAGAATGAATTTTAAATATTCCTTTGGGCTGAGAGTCCAGGTGTTCTGGCAACTCGCCCTTGGCATCTACATATTTTTCAGGAATATTCCCAATCACCATGTTATTTAAATCTGCCGTATAATGTGATTTTTGTATGGCCATTCCTAATGGGGAGTTTTCCTCTAAATGAATATCCTGATAACCTTTATTATTTACCATGATTTTTACAGATCCCTCACCAATGTCTACCAATGGAATGTATTCATAATCCAGGCCTTGCTGTTTTATGGATTCATTCAGGCATACAAATGCATCAGAGCCTTTCATCTGCTGCCCATTTTTGCATTTCAGTGTTATTGCAAACTGTTTTGTAAATGCAGGAATAATAGTATCTTTCCTTATTTGTAATTCGACTGCATAAGGAACCAGTTGTGCACAATGATAAGCCCTTCTTTTGTCTTCAAATTCAGGTGCCGGACCACCTAGGCGTGACCATATTTTTTGATTAAGGAAATCTAACACCATACACATTCTGTGCATGATGTCATTGCCCATGTAAAATTCATTTTGTGCTCCACTCACTATCCATACATTATGGTAAATTGTTTTCTGCCCAATGCTAATTTTAAGCATGCATCTGCCTGCAATTCGGTTTTCAAAGTCTGGACTGTCCAACCCAGAAACATATTGGTTTTTAATCCTAAATTTCCGGATTTCTTCCCTCTCCATAATTTTTTGCAACAATTTCTCATTAATGAAACTCCTTTCATGTTCAAGTGCTAAAGTGGCTTTTATTGTTTTAAGATAATCATTTATACCAACATGAACCCATGGTTGCTCATCTTCCATGTGTATTTCTGCCAGAGTGGTAACGTGTTTTTCTGAATCTGTTTTAGGAATAATATTCTGTTTGCATGTTTTCTCTTTTAAATAGAAACGTAATGTGTGCTCATCTATGGCAGTCTGCCAATCTTTCCTTGGGTCCAAGTATATTTGTACAGGTATTTTTTCATTGTCGCTCTGCATTTTGTCTTGACACATTAATATAACAGTGACACTAGGTATGCAGCTATTCTGGAGATATACCTCCACAGCATCATTTGTTTTGGCAACGGTGTGACATTCATTTATATTGCTGTTTTGTGATTTTAGTTTCTTAGGCCTCAATGGTTTTTTGGTTAAGGACCACAGCACTCCATTCACCCCATCTATGAGAGGAGACAATCTTTTCAGGCAATCTGTCCCCATCAGAAATGGAATTTCACAAATAGATGTGATCAATACCTCTTGTTTCATTCTGTGCTTTCCTATTTTTATGTCAACCTCAGTTACACCTATGATGGGCACCTCCTCCCCATTAAAGTTATGCACTGGGCCTTGATTTGCCTTCACTGTGATCTGACTCTGTGGAGGCCTCCCTTCATTGATACTCTTTACCAGCTCCTTGGACATAATTGTGGCCTGTGCGCCAGTGTCAATCATAGCGAAGGTGTGGCATTTTTCTTCTACAGTGATGGGTGCATAATATCTGTCCTCAACTTCCTCTAATACACATAAGAAATGTGAATTCTTACTGATTTCAGGGCTCACCTTTCTCAGGTCTTTTTCACTTTTGGCTAAGCACATTGGTAAATGAAAAGACATTTTTCCCTCCTTTTTACCCATTTCTGTGCGAGATATTTTATTCATTTTTCCATGTTCAGAGGTTTTTTGGAGTGTGGCCACTGTTCGCCCATCCATCTGGGTAACATCAGAGACCACATTACAACCTTCCAACTGAACATGTGTAACAACATCATTCAGCAATTTGTCATTTTTTAATTCTGTGCATTTGTGATCATTTAGTGTAATACCAGCCCTTTCAGCCTCTTCAAAAATATGTGGCTCAAAGAATTCTTCAGGTGATTGACTTGTACCCTCCTTGTGAGTATTTCCTTTTTCTGTCTGTGTTTGGTCATTGTTTTGCTTGCCCAGGGAAGGAGCTATGACATCCCCACGTACTCCCTGTTCACTGGTATTCCCCATGCATGAGTCATTTTTCTTAAATCTGTTCCTTTGTTCTTTTGGAATTCCTAATGTTTCTTTTTCATTTGTGCAAATCTTTACTGTTTTATTTAGCTCTAAGTTAAACCGTACCTCTTTTTTAGAAGTATTTGCACTTTCTATCACAATTTCATTTACTGGTACTTTCATTTTTAATCCATTAGGCATCTCAGAGTTGTTATGCAAAATTATATCAGAGCAATCTGTCATTTTGGCACTGCAGTTATCATGAGTACTTAGTCACTTTTCGGAAGCCCCCCGGTCATTGCTATGGCCATCAGCCCCCTCTTTGGAAGGTTGTTTTTGCGCTGTATAGAGCTTTCCTATTTGCTCAGCTAACATTTTCACTTGGGCCTCAAGGCACTGGAACCTTTCCATCTCTCTAGGATCCTCTTTCTGTGGCCTAGGTCGATATTGGTTTTTTTCCCCCTGATTGGATCTATTCTGATACCTCTCAGGTGATTGATGTCGGTTGGGATGGTTTCTGAACTCTTGATTCATTTGTGGAGGGGAGCGGGTTGCACCCATCCTTTGATTATAGTCCCCTGGTGGGGAATCATTGTACTGGCGTGGATTGTAGTTCACGTTTTGCCTCATGTCCTGTCTCTCAGATTGTGGGTACTGACCCCTATGTTGATTTCCATTATCAGTAAATCGATCCACATATCGGGGCCTATCCTGATTACCATATATCATGGTGCTGGGATCAAATCTGCTCTGTGTCCCCAATGACTGGTAGGGACCATCATTTCTTTGATCTTGATTTTGTCTCTGGTTATTGTTCATACCTGCCATATCAGGCCGATATCCTACCCGGGGTCTATCCCCTAAATACCTAGGGCTGATGTAGCTCTCTCTATTACTAGGATCATGTGTTTGGAACATTGGTACAGGAAATGGCGATCTTTGTTGATTACCCCTTTGTTCAGGTGTCACATTATTTTTACCTTGACTTTGAGCAGACTCAAGGGACATTTTGGCTGACCTGATTTCCATTACTGTGGCTGAGGGTTCTTTAGATTTAGGCCTGGTATCTTTCATTTTATCACTTTCTCTACCCTGACAATAGAGTACTTCATATAGCTTTGTGCTTTGATGTACAATCCATTCAAGGGACTTGTCACGGTCAAATTCACGGACCAATTGGGATATGATGTCTTTCTGTAGCCCATAGAAGTATGCAGTTTTAAACTCATTGGAATTTGAGTCAAAAGATACATCAAAGCGAGAGAATGCTCTTTTTAAGTCTTGTAAAAATTGGCGAGGGGATGTATTAGGTCCAGCAGTAATTGTGTACGTGACTTTCTTTGATTCCTGCAATGACTGAAAAGGAGAAAAATGACGCCTAATTTCTTTTTCAAACTCCAGCCATGTCATATTCTGCTGTTCATTTAATCCCCTTATGATGCTGGCCGTCGGGGCATCTAAAGTTAAATGAAAATATTGTCTGTACTGTTCCCTAGGTATCTGGAGTGCTTTAAAAATGTCATGCACCGCTTCTAAGTGATCCTCAATGCAGCATTCACCTCCCTTTTTAAATGGTTTGATCAGGGCTTTAATGGATTTCATTATTTTTATGGGGCTACTTGTTGCAATGCATGGAATTGCACTATTTTGTGATTCAATCCTGTTTTCAGGTGTATGAGATTGGTGGCTGCCCCCAATGGGAGTATCAAATCCCCCAAGGGCGCTGCAACCAAGTTCAGTCACCGGCCCAGTCACTGGGGCACTAGCTCTTTGGGCAGAGCTAGAATTCACCTCCACTCCATTGAATGTGGTACCCTGCCGCCTCTCCTGGGACCTGGGAATGCACATTTGCTGTTCTAAGTCCTTACACTTTTTAAGGAGTCTGTTGGCTTCATCATGCAAATAATTATTTTCATCACTCATTTTATTAATCACCTCCTGCATTTCGCACATTTGCATTTGGCATTCATTGAACTCTTTATTTCTCTTGTCTCTTTCTTGGATCATTTTAATCATTTCTTGTTCTGCACTCTGGAGGTCACCTTCTTTTTCACAATGTTCTTTTTGTAAAATCTGCATTTCTGAAACAACCTCATCTTTATCCTGCCTAATGTGATCCACTAAGGCTTTTAAGTGTGCCAATTCTTGCTCACTATCTTCAAATTGTTTCTTGCTTTTGGATAACTGAGTATCAAAGTCTCTGCATTTTAATTGCATGTCTTTTTGGCATACATCCAATTCTGCTCTCAACATTTCCTGATTTTTACTTGCCCCCTCTAATTCAGTCTTTAACCTGTTAATTAGCTGAGTATCATTCTCTTGCATTCGCAGGGACTTGTTTAAAATAAACCATATTTTGCCGCATAGCCGTATTAAACAGTCTTTCTCTGCACTTTTATCGGCTGCATTCAATAATCTTGTAAGGCAGACCTGAATTATGCTGCCTTCTGCAAAAATATTGTCTAGTTTTTCTTTCTGCACCTCACCCTGAATGCGGTTACTCCATTCTAACGTGCTATTCGAAGACCAATTCCCATGTGCAAATAACTTTGCCTCTAAATATTGCACTAGATCTGAGAATGTGGTTTCCCTTTGTGACATTCTGAAATTCGTTTTTAGTGGCACACTGCTATTATAAAATGGGTTCCCTTTAATGTGCAAATGGCAGTGTGAGACACGCTTGCCACGCCCAGTAGGTACTCTATGATCACTTTCCCGGCCTGCAACGCACCATAAATATGTAGGGTATTTTGTGGAGATTTGGGGCCTGACGGTATTTTATTACCGCCGAAAAATAACTTAGCAATAATCACCCTTTGTATTCAGATTTGGCCATGTGCAACAATAATACAATGGACATGCATTATTTCAGCACCCAGACCTGCATATTTGGTATACGTGGTTGGTGGTATTTTGGTGAGCATAATTCCCTTGTTTTATTTGTGGCCCCAATGTCCAGAATCCCTTATCTTTGCTTAGATTTTTCGTGTGATCACTAGAGAGACCCCAGACCTACATTTTAGGAATACCACATTTTTCAGTGATAGTGTTGGTGTGCCACCATTGGCGAACTCACTGACTTATTTACGACAGAGAGCTATATATGGTAGTCTTGTGGTAATTTCCACTACCTTATATACGGTAGGGAGCTATGTTCAGAGAGTCTCTCTTCCCGTTGGCTCATGTACCTCCAACGAGCTATGCTACAGTCACTCACAATTATTCATACTGATTCTGACATGCACACATCTGTCTTAAAATGACCATTGCACTGTTTAAAAATCTCCCCACATCATCGGCATTGTAATGGTAAATAGTAAATACACCACCCGTCTGTTTTCAAATATTTTTCTGTATTATAAAAGTTGCATTTAAACACGATCTCATTCTTTACAGAAATAAATAAAATGGTACAGTAAAAGCATTGTCTATGACAGACTGCAAAGAGCGTGGCGGAGAACAGAACTCAAATTGCAACATTGGTATTTGATTAAGACACACACAGGAATCCTACACTGACTGCATATTACCGTACACACTCAGCTCCCACACTTCTCATTACCTTATCTTTTTAGTTGTTTTCTTTGGCTGTTCTCTTTGTGAATGTGGTTCCCTTGAAGATTAACTCCAGCAAAAAGGAACGCTTGCCTTCTCAAACCGGGGTCATTGCCTGGAATTCTCAGCTTTTGCAGATAGGAATGCCTCAGCCAGTGGAAAGGTCCTTCTTTCAGCTCTCCCCAATCTTGACTGCAGCAGGACGCAGGAATCTGCATTCAGTCAGGAGTCCCACAGCCAGGTCTTCTCCCCAGTAGTGCAGAAAAATGTCTGCCTGTCTTTTTCCCCGATACTGCCCACTAAAACTTTCATCTCAGCCCTCTGTATGACGTGTCCCAATGAAATCCATCATCTCTCATCCTCCTACTCTCAACAATAGCTTCGCTTATACATTTGCAATTGTTGCAAATCTGACTTCCTTCTTCCTGCAGTTACTGTGCACAAAAATACGGAAAATCAGTCAGAGAAGAGAAGAAAACAAATCTGCACACACATTTAAATGGCTTTCAGAGTATGCCTAACTCTGCAGTGGAGAACACATTTTATTAGTGGGTTATGTTAAATAAGGTTTTATTAGTCAGGTTAATGGTTAATAGGTTAGCTGTTAATTTTCAAATGTGTCTCTCGCACCATAGGCATTTCAGGTGAAAAATAGTGTGCATTTTTAAATGAGCACGTGTGCTTTTAACTGTAAAAATAGATTTGCATCTTATATGTTAAAATCGTTTTTGACTGAATAGCCTGTCTTTCCTTGTTAATCTGGTAACCCATATAGCAATGCACCGCACCCTTGTGGTGGTGCTGCAAAAAAAAATGTGCTACTTGTGCAGTAGTGCTGTACTCTGTGCTGTTTGCTACCTGTGTAGTAGTGCTGTACTCTGTGCTGTTTGCTACCTGTGCAGTAGTGCTGTACTCTGTGCTGTAACATGCCAAATATCCTTACAGGGCTTATGGTCGTCATCGTCCAAGATATCAGGAGATCCACAGGATGCAGAACCCTATGACAAGTGGCTACTTAACAGCTAAATCCTTGGTGGGCTTCAGGGGTTGTTCTAAGAGGACTGCTCTTTGTATTCTGGAGGCAGGGATAACCATGAGCAAGCAGTGTATTGCCTGTGTAAAAAGAGAAATTCTCGTCCCAAGTCTGATATCTCTGACTGCTCTTTTTAGTCTGATGTTTGTTGGGTTTAGCAGTCTATAAGGTGTGGGTTCAATGGCCTACATTGTAGTCAGATTTCGGTGCCTCACATACAAGCTGCCACTAAGCTTTTAGATTAGACACCCAAGGTGTCCACTCTCCAAACAAATTGTGATCATTATCATGTGCCAGAGCCCAGCTCCCTATTACTTTGCATGAAGCAGTGCTATCACCTATTAAACCGTGAGTGCAGATTTCTTTAGGTGTGCACACTGAGAACTAAATTATGCTGAGGAGCTAACTATTTTGAAATATTAGGCACGGGGCATGGCAATTTTTACAGGTTAGGCCAGACTGGAAGTGAAGTACAAATCATTGGCACACTTAGTCTAGTACTTTTAATTTCTACAGAACGTACCTTTATTTCAAAGGCTCAAGAAATGCGCGCGCACAACCACACACACAGACACAACCCCAACACCCCCCACCCCCGTGGCCATGCAGTTCGTTATGGTGCTCAGGTTAAAAACACCTTTCTTTGGCTGTGCCAGAGCCTATCATATGCATGATGGAACATTTCCAGCTCAAAGAGAATTCACAAAACACCAGTTACCTTGTGAATCTGTGCAAGTTAAAGTGAGCAACACAAAGTGCCCACTTGAAGATGTATACCCATGATGACAACTATCCTTATATGTAAAACAATAAAGTTGCCTCAAGTCACAAATGTTTTAAACAAAATTAAAAACAACGTGCTGGTAGTTTGTGACAAAGAATCTACATATACATCGTTGTTTATTAGGCAACTTATATTATTACATGTCTTAAATCACTGAAAGTACTGTGGCGAACTAGATTTTTCAGATTGGCATTATCTTACATTCTTGGACTTATATTTTACCATTCAGGTTGCGAAAAATTTTAAGGATTTGCATGCTGTCATGTGAATTTATTTAGCAATTTGTGGTTTTTGTAAGTAAACTATAAGACAGTATCACTGTACACCTTGAAATCCAACCATTTGATCCAAAGATTGTGATCCTAGTCAGACTCTACCCCTCCCACTGGAAATCCCTCCACCCTGCAAACCATCTGTCTGACCAAAACATTTCCTCATGTGTGGATGCATTGCAGGTAGCCAGTACCACTAGTTCCTTTTTTTCACTTTCACGCACGCACAGTGATATTGAACTAGTTGCAACAACTGAACTCATCCAATCTTACTGTGCATGCATGGAAGTGTTGCTTGCCTGGTTTTAATTTGCTTATTTAACTTACCTTTTGCTTCCTTGAGCCCACTGGCACCGAGCCACTTGAGGCACTGGTCCTGACCCAACTGGAAGGGAACAGTGGGGTCCTGGGCCGAAAAAAAGCTTATTTCCCACTGACCACCTCTGCAGTGTGCCATCCACTGCCTGCCCATGCACCAACCAGGGGGTGTCTACAGACTCACTGGGTCTTCTCACCCCTGCCTGGCTGGCACGCACACAGTCATGGGCCATGGCTTGCAACACGGCTGGTGACCTGTCACCTGGCTGACCCTCAATGCACCCCGGCATCATGGTCAGAACTAAAGAAAAAAAAGAAAAAAGCTAATGCATGGTGCGCCGCTCAAAGAGCATGATTGCTTACCAGGTGGCACAGCCAGCAGCAGTTTATTAGGTCGTTGTCGGCTTAAAGTAAGTATATATTTGTATGCATTAAAGATGGGTTAGTGAACTGGCCCGGAGCAGGACCCGACCCGTCGCTGCAGCAGCAATTATGGGCCCAACAGCAAGCAATTATTGCTACATATTGCCGGGCCGGTGACGGCAATGAGCATTGAATTGCAGTGCAGTAGCACTGCAACAGCGGGGGGAGTGCCCAGTGACCTTCTCAATCACCTCCTCCGACCCAAAAGAAAATGCCAACACGGCAGCCGCACAGGCACAGCATGCCAGTCCTTGTTGGCATTTCTTTTGTAAAGAAATCAAGATCGGACTGCTCTGCTCTGCAGAAGAGCAGAGCAGGCAGATCTTCTTCCCCCCAAAGAATTCCAACCACGAGGCAGCCGCACCGTGGCTGCTCAGCACAGCGCACCAAGGCAAGGTCTCTGCAGCTTCTGGCCTACTATTGAAACACTGTGGAGTGCTATAGCAGGCCAGCTGCTGAAAAGGCCTGGGGCCAAGGGCCACGGGCCGCCTCGTTGTTGGCTTTTTTTTTACATTTGTCTGCTCTGCAGTGGAACACTGCTGAGAGCAGTCAGATCCTCAAAGGAAAGTGCTGTTGCTGAAAAAAGAGTGCCAATGTTTGCCACTGGCAAACACCGGCTCAAATTAAGCACTGGATCTATGTGTCCTGACATGATGTAAAAAATGCTCTGAACAATCATTTGATGAGGAAGGCAGAGTATCTGTTAGGCCAGAGTAAACAATAATTTGGGCAATATAGGAAAGAGCAGTAGGTTGCTGGGTCACCAATTAAAGAGGATCACAATTGATGATGGCCATGAAAAATGGCATGGGTGAGGTTTTCGCAAATATGAGGATTTATTGAGAAGGTTCAGGTAGTTCTATTGGGATATGTACACTGAGGATGCATCTGGATCAAAAGACAAGATGAAGGATTCCTAAGACAACATATACCATGACATGGTGGTGGTGAAATATACAGAAAGGAAAATAGGAAACATTAACAAGAAGGAAATAAGAGAGGAGACAAAAGGGATAAAAACAGGGAAATCACTGGGGTTGTACAGGTTCCCAGTTGGGCTCCAATTGAAGCTGAGCCCTTGCCTGGACTCCCTGATGTATGAGGTGTATAATGAAATCCTCAAGAAGGGGGGAGAAGTCAGCCTCATTGGAACAGACTGAAATAACTGTGATTGTAAAGGTGCTTGTCAGGATGTCTTTACAAGGAAAATCTGTCCTCTGTCACAACCCTAGTCTACTCTAAGTCTGTCCCTGCTACTAACAAAAAGGAATACAATAGCTACCCTAGAATATGTCTCGAAAGGCACTTTGTCTCAGTCCTATATGCTCTGTTTACTGACCCCAGAAAATGGGTCTCTGATGTCTTTGCAGTTATACAGTTCAAAGTTCCACATGAACCAATGTCTCTTTTCTCAGGTTTCTCCCAATCCACGGGTTTCGTTGCACAGTTCCCAATTCAAAAGTATATTCTCTCCTCCTTCTCTGGTTTACTGTCCAGTGCTCCACCATAGGCTATTGTGGTTCTCAAGCCCACTTGAGGTATAATACTGTTATCCTCTCCTGTGTGGTAGTGTCTCTCACCTTCACTTGTGTTCTCTTTGTTTCCATTCCTGCTTTGGGTATGTTCTCTTTCTCTCCAGCATGGAAGTCTCTCTCTCCCCCCGCACCCCTCTGCTTGAGGTTCTTTCTCTCTCTGCCTGGCATGGGTGTCTCTCTCTCATCCAGGCTGCTGTTCTTTAACTCTTTTTCCGGCATGGGGCTTTTTCTCTTTCATCTCAGCTTGGGGCTCTTTCTCTCTAACCCTGACTTGAGGCTCTTCCTCTCTCACTCCAGCTTGTGGGTCTATCTCACTCCCCCTAGCTTGGATCTCTTTCCTCAACCTGGCTTGGGACTCTATCTCTCTATCCCGAGCTTGGGGCTATATCTCTCTCACCATGGCTTAGGGCTCTTTTTCTTTACCCGTTTTGCGGCTCTTTCTCTCTCACACCGTCCTGAGGTTCTTTCTCTCTCTCCCCAGCTTGTGGGTCTTTCTCACTCACCTCGACCTGGATCTCTTTCCTCAAGCTGGTTTGGGGCTCTATCTCTCTCACCCCAGCTTGGGGCTATTTCTCTCTCCGCCCTCCACTCGGTTCCCTGAAACATTTGCATACCATGGTTGATGTGGAGGTATTCCACTGGGGAGGTGTTCTCTGTTCTGAACACAGAACCGTGGTTCAGGTCCTCCTTGGCTCTCTGCGTTTTCTACTCTGCTTAATTTTGTCCTGTTGGCACTAAAGGGGTCCTCTGCATCTTTCGTTGTAAACGTCATTTGACCACTGTTGGAGTGGTCTGTGCCCTTCTTTGGGCGCGGCCCAGTCCTCCGCTCTTCCTGCTGTCTGCATGGGGTGGTGTCTGGACTCTGGACTCTGCCCTCCAGAGAGATGTCTCTCCCTGCTGCTTTGAATTACTGGTTGATCTCACAAGTTCTTAAAACTTCAGGATTTCATGAGATTGGAGAATGATTTGAGAAACCATATCAGCCATCTCTAAAGGAACTTGCATATTGTCCTCTTTGATCCTCATATAACCAACAAATAAATGTGACTTCTCAGGCCATGGAAGATGAATAGAAGCCCTGTCTGAGGATTGCTTGTCCCCAAAGGGGTGTTACGTATTGTAGGTTCACCTCTCTAGTCACAAAGGGGATTGTCCTGGATTTGCCACAACAGGCTCTCAGGTGGGAGTTATCGCCCAACCTCTTTAGAATTTGTATTTGTATTTGGTTTATTTATATTGCGCATCTGGGCGCATATCTTACACAGGTTTCAGATAACAAACCTCCAAGTTACATTGCTTGAGGTACATGGTACAGGAAATAGCGGAACATAAGAGGCATATATTACAATGAACAAGCATGATATACACATGAACATACACAGAATGATAACAAGTAGCTAAAGCTGTCTGCATCTGAGGGTCCTGTCAGTACAGGCATAGCTGTAGCGTGACAGGTATATAGTATTTATTCACTAGTGGTGGCTAGATCTTGCTCAGTGAGCCAGGGTTTGCTGTATTCTTGAATGTGGTGTAACGGGGTTCAGATCTCAGTGAATTGGGGAGTGTGTTCCAAAGTTTGGAGGCAAGGACTGGAAACCTGTACCCCCCTGTGTTCTGTGATTTAAATTTAGGTATAGCAAGTGAGTCTGCTTGTGCAGATCTAAGTGGTCCGGTAGCTGTGTGTGCTGTGAAGCCGTTGGCCAGGTATTCATGGGCTTTGAGAGAAATTCTGAGTGCCATTGGGAGCCAGTGGCGGTTCCGTCTGGTGTCAGAGATGTGCATTTTTCTAGGGATATTAAGGGCCGCTCTGATAGCATTATTCTGGGTTACTTGGAGTTTGTTAACATTCTTTTGGCTAGTTCCTAGATAAAGGCCATTGCAGTAGTCAGTTTTGGTCATTACAAGGGTTCTTTCCAGGATGATGTATTTAGTGGAGATGAAGGGTCAGCAAGCTGTCACCAATTTACAAGTGAAGGCTGATGCTGAGACCACTGCATTGATTTGTTTTGTCAAGGAGAGGGTCGGGTTTAAATGGAAACCAAGGGTTTTGGTGGTGTTTAACACCTTAATGGTGTTCCCGTCGATGATAAAAGCTTTGAAAGTCGTGGGAGGGGGCCTAGGATGAGTAACTCGGTCTTATCTTCATTTAAGCATAGTCTGTGCTGTGCCATTCATGCTTGGATGACTGAGTAGACCATGTTGAGAGCCTTTGAGTCAGTTGTGTAGTCCCCCGTGATGGGAATGAGTATATGGGTGTCATCGCATAGTTGGTATAGGTGACACCCAGATCATCAAGAATATCAAATAGGGGTTTAGTTAACACATTTTATAATGTGGGGGAAACACAGGACCCTTGTGGGACCCCACAAGTAACAGGCGAAGGATCAGCTGACACAGTCAAGGAGAAAACACTCATGGTTCTGTTTGCAAGGAATGACCTGATCCATGATGTGGCCTCGTCTGAGAAATGGGCAGCGTTTTTTAAATGACGGCAGAGAATTTGATGATCCACCAAGTCAGACGCTGCCGAGAGGTCAGGTAGTAGTAGTAAAGCTATCTTGCCTTTGTCTTTAATGTCCTGTATTGTGTTTTGAGGTCTAAGAGGGCAGTTTCAGTGCCATGTGCCGGGCGGAAGCCTGATTGTGGGAGACCGAGGAGTCTATTGGCCTCGAGGTTTTCCTGAATTTGTAAATAGGCTGCACATTGTAAGATTTTCAAGAGGAAAGGAACTGTGGTGATTGGTCTGTAGTAAAATGGGTTGCTAGGGTCGAGTGTAGGTTTTTTAATGAGGGGGGATGACCCATATATCCTTAAGATTGTCAGGGACTGTGCCAGCTTTAAAAGAGGCGTTGACAAAGGTGGGGATGAAAGGGGCTAAGTCGTGGGCAGCTTCCTTGATGATGGGTGCTGGGCATGGGTCGCCTTGACAATTTGAGCGTTTTAGTTTGTTGATGATATTTTCCACTTCCCAAATAGACAATGGAGAGAAGCTGAAAGGTTTGCAGAAGTGTGTATGTACTGATGGGCTGAGGATAGGTACCATAGAGTGAGGGTCTGTCATCAAACTACACTTTTTATTGTTGATTTTAATATTCAAGGTGGTCATTTTGTTAGTGCTTTTTGTATACTAGTACACCAGGCAGCGTTGGTATTCCACTTGTCTGTTGTAGTTATGGGAGATTCAAGTTCTTTAAGTATCTTGAAGAGCTCTTTGTTATTATATTCTGCCTTAAGAATCTGTTTATTATAGGTGTCTTTTTTTGCTGCGAGAATTGCTTCCTTGTAGTTAACCGATGCAAAGATAAGTGTTTTTTTGTTAGAGTCTGTTGTGATTCTGCACTTCTTTCGGCTTTGCATAAGCCTCTCAGCTGAGGTCTAAACCAAGAGTTGAGGTGTGTATGCTGTTTGGTTTGTGTCATTTTAGTGGAACTATGTAGTTTAAAGCTTTTAATATAGTTTGGTTATAGGTATCTACAAGGGCTGTGGGGTCAGAGCAGGAAACTAGCTTTGTTGAGTAGGAGGAGGATGATAGGTAGTAATCTCTCCTTAGTAATGTCCTTCTTGTTGTGGGTTTGAATAGAGGGTGCAATGCTGGATTTGAGATTAAGTGGAGTTGCTTTAACTGTGAATGTTATCTTGTGATGATAAAACCAGATGCAAGGAGTGACTGATATCAGGGTTATGCTGCAGTTCAAACCAGCAATCCAGTCACGGTTTCTCCCTTTGGTATGTGTGGGTTCATGTATGTGATGATTAAATCTTAGGTCAGTCAATGAGCTGGCAAGGTCAAGGGCTTTAGTGTCATTAGGGTCTTGAAATCCAATATTAAGGTCCCCCAGAAGTATTATTTTGTGTTAGGCTTTGTATTAACAGTGAGGAGGGTAGATATATCCTCAGCAAAGGATGAAATGGGTCGTGGCGGTGGATAGATAAGGTGCACTGTGGCCGTTTGGTTAGGTGATAACGCTAGTTTAACTGATAGTTCAGCGGAGGGAATCTGGTTATTTTTGAAGATGAAGGCTACTCCTCCACGTTTTGACTGATTGGTGTCTCTATCACTTCTAATAATGGCATAATTGTCAGATATTGCTAGGACCAGAGAGGGTCCACAGCTGTGTGTAGCCAGGTTTCAGTGACGGCTAAGAAGTCCAGGTCCTCAGTTATAATTTAATCGGCAATGTCAAGAGCATGCGATGAGAGAGATCTGGCGTTGACCAAGGCCCCTTTGATCAAGATAGTTCTTTCAGCTGGGGAGCAGATGGAGTGAGCAGATAGTGAATTTTTGAGAGGGACGTTAGTGTCGTCAATACCAGTGGAGGTAGTGGTAGATGATGTGGTTTTAAATTTAGTGACAGGGGAGTGATACTTTTTTTAATGATTCTGTGACACTAGTCTATAATTTCTAAGGCTAATAGCACAAGGTTGGTTAGGTGTAGGTTTGAGTGCAAAGTGTTCAAGCCAAAGAGCTGGCAAGTTCAAGTATGGATTAATGCTTGGCATGATGTGCTTTAGCTGAGAGCTATGCAATGAGGGAATATGTGAGATGCAAGTGAGGCGATCCAAGGGAGAGGGAAGAATGTAATCAAAGTTGTCGTACCTAATTAGGATTGGATGGTATAAGTGGGCAAGGTAAGAGTGTGTAGGGAGCAAGTTCACATTGAATCCTAAAGTTACAAAGGACAGGAGGAATACCCCATAAATGTGGAAGAGCCAGTACATAGTTAAGTAAGTACAAACAGCAGGTTAAAGCTTCAAGTAACAACAAGTTCAGCTAGCAGAACGGTTAGCAATAGTGACTAAAAATAGTTTGTTGCAGTTAAATTAGGCAGTGAAAGTACATGTTTGCATGCACGGGAGGCATTTTAGGAAGTGTGGAGACTGGTACTGATGTTACAACATAGTTAAGGTAGGCAAGATGGGATTGTCAGTGAGCAGTCTGGTTTACCTAGCGGCTGGACAATGGATGTGCCAGGTAATACAATTACTGCGGTGTAAATCAGGCACAAGTAGGTGGCTCACAACGGACAACAGCAGCTATGGCTGAGATGGAGAAACTGATACTGTTAATCAGGCAGCCATATGCAAGTATCTGCCATGCGTGATGAAGTGGCCGCGATGGTGCAAAGGCAACGTGTAACTTAAGGCGAGACAGTAGTATGCGCAGAACAACTCTTGGTAATACATGCACATTAGGTAATTGCTGGCTACTATGCTACAAGGCGGAGCGTAGTGGAGACATAGTTATTTTCGATAAGGGGCTGAGGTAGGTATCTTACCAATAGTATAAGTTATTAGAAGATGACCAGTGTTCTTACTTGATTATAAGTCCTCTGGAGAATAACAGAATGTTCTCAGAAGGCTGAGTGGTTGAAAGCGGTTTGCCAAGTCCACTGCATGTGCAGAGTAAATATAGGTAGTGTCTAGTGCCGAGTGTCCCGTGTAGTCACGGATAGGCGGCCCAGCGACGATGAAATGAGGCACAGATAGGCGGCCCAGCAGTTACCTTTGAATTGTAATCTAAAATCATGACATGTTTTTTTTTTCAACATTGTTTTTATTGTTTTGGCATAACAAGCTATACAAGTTACGAACATTGCATGGGCTTCCACTTGTTATAATGTTTAAGAGAATAAAAGGCAACAGAACAAAAAACAAATCACGAAACATGACTGTGATATCGTAAATCATGAGATTTCATTGGAGTACAAGTCCAAAGTAACAACTAGGTGGGGAGGGGTGGGGGGCGGGGGAAGTCTGGAAGTGATAGGGGGAAGACTGCTTTATTCAGCGTTGGCGAAACAACAAGGTTTCGAAATTCCTTTGTAGCTGGGTGTAGGATGGATTCTCTCTATCGAGACTCTACTAAGTTTGTGACTCCAGTCTGTTTAATCTTTAGTGACTTGGGGGTGTTCAGGGGTCTTTTCCCCTTCTCGGCCCTCACTTCTGTTCCCTTCCTTTCTGTCCTGGGTTTCCATCCAGCGCAGCGTCGGGGGCTGTCTCGCCAAACCAGGGGATTGTTGCACGAAGTCTAGAAAGGGGGCCCAAGTACGTTCAAATTTGGGCTTGTTACCAAGTCTAATAGCCGTGACTTTCTCAGCTGCCACATGTCCCAGCATTTGGACCACCACATTTGCGTGGATTTTTCCAAAGTCTGGCGATGGATATTTTGGCAACAGTGAGGCGATGGGAGCAGATATCCACCATAGCACCTGACAGGGGGAATTGGCCATCTCCGGTCGCCCCCAGCAGCACGATTCCTGGATCCCATGGTATGGAGAGTCCAGTAATTTCCCTGATCTGGTCCAGGACTTTTCTCCAGAATTGGGTGGCTTTCAGGCAGATCCAAAGGAGGTGGAACAGGGTTCCTCGGTCCGGGCATCCTCTCCAGCACTGGGCGGGGATGGCTGCGTTGCATTTGTTTAGAATTTCAGGGGTACAGTACCACCTGTAGCAAACTTTAAGTGTACTTTCTTTATTAGTCACGCACTTCGAGCTCTTTTGTGCGCGAGACCAGATGTGCTGCCATTCCTCGGGTTCAATCGGTGTGCTGATGTCTTCTTCCCATTTAAGCATATAGGGCTCTTTTATCGAGGGATCCGTCCTGTTCAGAATTTTGTACAGGGTGGAGATTTTCCCTTTCGGGGGGCTTGCAGACAGAGTGTGCTGTAGTGCCGATAACTCTCTGCTGCCGTGTTTCCTGACTTGCTCGTTCGACATCCAGTGCCTCAGTTGTGTGTAACAAAACCTTTCTGTTTCTGTGATCTTGAACTTTATTTTGCACTCCTCGAAGTTAAGTGGGTGTCCGTTCTCGAAAAAGTTTGCTATGGTCTCCAGGCCCCCGGCTCTCCACGCCCCAAACTGGTTTGGTGCCATTCCCGGGGAGAAGTCTGGGTTGTCCCAGACCGGAGTAAGGGGTCCCATTGTGCTCCTGCATTTCCATAGGCGGCTGCCTATCTCCAGCTGGCCACCGTGTTCCTGGTTGATGGTAGTGGGCCCTTGTCTTGGGGCCCCTTCGGATCTTTGCAGTGGGGCAGCCGTTCGATCGGGGTTTTGCTGCAGTCTTCTTCAAGCTGCAGCCACCGGGGGGCGGTTGGTTTGGAGCTTCCAGGAGAATTCCGGGGCCAGTTGGGCTGCTAGGCAGTACCTCGCCACGTCCGGGACCCCCAGAGCCCCCAGAGCAGCACTCCGGAGCACAATGCGTTTTGGGATTCTTGACTTCTTTCCTTCCCAGACGAGTCTCAGCACTTCCCCTTGCAGCTTACGCAGAGCCTTCTCTCGGATCGCCACTGGCAGAGCCTGAGCAAAATATAGCAGCCGTGGGGTTAGGTTCATTTTTATCGCCATGATCCGGCCAAACCAAGAGATCTCCTGGTCTCTCCAGCGCTTGATGTCTCTTTTCAGTTCTTTAAAGAGTGCTGGGAAGTTGGACATGTACACCTTCTCGGTTTTGTTGGGGAGCTGGACTCCCAGGTAGCTGATACTGCTTTTTGCCCAGGGGATCTGGAGCTCACCTTCCAGTGTGGTTTTAATCTTCTTTGGGAGGCTGATGCCCATGGCCACAGATTTGTGGATATTTACTGTGAACCCCCGAGGCTGCTCGGAACTCCTCGAGGGATTGCCATAGGGCCCTTATGGATTCCGTTGTTCGAGTGAGCAGCACGTCGTCTGCATATAGTGCTGTTTTGTATGACTCCTTTTTTGACAGTGAGCCCGTGTATTGCTGGGTTCAGGCGGATCCTTTCAGCGAATGGCTCCATTGATAGGGCAAAGATAAGGGGGGAGAGTGGGCATCCCTGTCTCGTGCCTCTGTTTATTTTAATTTTGTTGGATTTGGCTCCATTGAATCGCAATCTCGTGTGGGGACTTTGGTAAATGGCTAGGACCCACTTTGCGAAGTTTGGGCCGAAGCCGAAATGTCTTAGGATTTCCTTCGAGTACCCCCAACCCATCATGTCGAAAGCCTTGTGCGGATCCAGGGAGATGACTGTCATCTTTGAGCCCATCCTATTTGCTGAGTCTATGATGTTGATGGTTCTGCGGATATTGTCCTGGGTTCCCCGCCCCGGAATGAAGCCTGCTTGGTCCGGGTTGATCATCCCTGGGAGGAGCGGGGCCAGCCTGTTCGCCAGGATTTTGGCGAATATCTTTGCATCGTTGTTTAGGAGGGTTATGGGCCTTTATGATGCGCATTGCATTCGATCTTTCCCCGGTTTCGGGATTAGCATTGTTATGGACTTGCTCATGGATGCAGTAGTGGAGCCGGTGGATAGGAACGAATTGTATAGACTGGCCAGGGAGAGGGCTAGCAGGTGAGCAAACTTCTTATAGAATTTCATAGTCAGCCCGTCTGACCCGGGTGTAGTATTTTTCAGCTGCCGGATTGTTTCGCTGACTTCTTCCACCGATATTGGGCCCTCCAGGTTGGACACTAGGGGTGATGGTTGCAGCTTTGGGATTGGGGCTAAGAACTGAGTGATAGAGGGGCCTAGGATTGGAGGTCCCGCCATGATTTCCTCGTGATGTTGGATCATTATCTCGAGCTTTTCCGGGTCTAGGTTTGGAGTTTTTTCAATTTGTGAGCTAGGAGCCAGTTCGCTTTGTTACTATTAAGATAGTAGAACTGTTTTGTATAGGTTAATGTTCTGGCGGCCCGGTCTGCTAGTTGCATCTCCAGCTCTCTTTTTGCTTTTTTAGCTCACGATTCGTTCCTTTCGTGTTGCGTTGTTTCAGCTTGTTTTCCAGTTCCACTAGCCGCTCCTCCAGTTTTCGTTGCTTCAGCAGATTTTGCCACCTGTCTGCCTGCGGGGTCATTGCCACCCCTCGGATCACTGGTTTCATGGCGTCTCACACTGTCGCCGTCGAGGAGTCTGGGGTTGTGTTCTCTGCAAAATAGTTTTGGATCGCCTCGGCGAGGACGGAACTAGCCGCTACGTCGGCTAAGACATAGTCCTGCAATTTCCACTGTCGCTGGGCAGGTTCTGGGGCTCTGTGGAGGAGCAGTGTCATTGTGACCGGCGCATGGTCTGAGATCGCAATGTGCCCAATATGGGTTTCTTCCACGCAGGGAGCGATGGCGCTGGCAACTAATAAAAGGTCAATCTGCGAATACCCGCTGTGGATATGCAAGAAGAAGGTATAGTCCCTTTCTCCCTGGTTGCGCAGTCTCCAGATGTCTATGGTTTCGGTTTCCCGGAGGAATTCGGCCAAGGCTAGGGATCTGCTGAAGTCTTCCCTAGAGGCTGGGAGCGTCTTATCCATGTTTGGGTCTGGGGAGAGGTTAAAAGTGTCCAGTGGAAAAGGCGGTGATGGTAGGGAGAAGGTTGAGGAGAAATTGGCCTTGGTCTTTGTTTGGACCGTAGAGCGCTACTAGGGTGATTGGCAGTTTGACTAGGAGGCCTTTTAGGAGCAGGAATCTCCCTTTCATGTCTCTTTTAACGGTGATCCGGGTTAACGGTAGCTCTTGGCTTAACAGGATTCCGACTCCTCTTTTTTTCTGTGTGGCTGAGGCAAAGTAGCATTTCGGGTAGCGTCGGAGATGGATCCGCTTTTCATCTTCTACTATCAGGTGGGTTTCCTGGAGGAAGACAACGTCGGCTGCTAGTTGGTCCAGTCTGTGTTCCACAGACTTCCGTTTTCTTGGCGCGTTGAGACCCTCAACATTCCAAGTAGTGATGGTGAGTGATTTGTTTAATGAACCCATCCTTTGAGCCCAGGGGAATTCAGCTCATGGTCATCCCCAGAGGTTGAATTGTCTGAAATTCTCGGTGCCTTCTTGCAGCAGTCCCCCCTTTTTAAGGAACTCCCCCCTCCCCACCCCCACCCCCAAACAGTGACAAGGTTTCCAGACCAGCCTTCGACCAACGGGGCAATTGGCCGGACCGGCGCAACAGCTTCGATGGAGGCATGGCATGCCTCTTCCGTTGGCCAGTAAAATGCAGGTTGAGGATATTCGGCCTTAGTCCAATGGCGGGATTGGAGCTCCATTTCCAGCCTCGTGAAGGTGGCTCACCCCCGTTTAGGGAGGCAGATGGGCGAGAGCGGGTAGTTAGTTCTTTCGAAGGAGCCATTGGGGAAATTCGCTTCCATTACCCTCCGGGACAGCGAACAGTTCTGGGCAGAGCGCCAGCCCTCTCCCCGTGTCAAGGCTGTGGCTGGAGGGGAATTCTTCCTTAAAGGTTGTTGTCCCTTTTTGTCTTGCGCGGCGGACCTCGGGGTCTGCGGCGGCCCATTATCTTGGTCCATGACCCAGAGAGGCCTCTCTGGGGTCTCCCTGAGGCTTCCCCGGCCCCTTCGGGGATCTCCCCCTCGGCATCTGGGTTCATAAGGCGCTCGGCTTCCTTGAGGGAGGAGATTAGTCGTGGCTTGCCCTCCCAGTTGAAGATTAGGGCTGTGGGGAACTCCCAACGGTAGGTTGTTTTCCTGTCCCGAAGCCATTCGGTGAGTGGTCTGAGGGCTTTTCTTTTGGCAAGTGTGGCTGCTGCTAGGTCCTGGTACAAGGATATTTCGGCATCTCTGAACCCGATGCGGGCTGAGCTTCTAGCTTCCCTCATGATTTCTTCCTTGACCCTGTAGAAATGGACTCTTGCTAGGACGTCTGGCAGGGAGGTTGTATTTTGTCTGGTTCTAACCCTGTGAACCCTGTCCAGCTCCAAGGGGGCTCCGTCTGGAAGCGTAAGTATGAAGCGGAATAAGTCGTTGACATAGTGGTCGAGTTCTTCTTCGGAGACAGAGCATGGGATCCCTTTCAGTCAGATGTTATTCCGCCTAGACCTATTTTCCGCTTCTTCTTGCTTATTTTCCAGGGCTTTACATCTGGCCTCCAGCGCAGCAAGTCTGTCCGCCCCCTCTCCGATCTCGAAGTTTTGCTCGAACAGGGTTGTTCCTATTTCTTCTGTCCTGGTTTCGACTTCCCCTACTCTCCTGTCTAGGGACGAGATTTTGCCTTTCAATTCTTCTGTCCCTTTTTGGTATTCCTTGGTTATGGCAGATAGAAGCTCCTGGGGGTCTGCTTTGTTGACAGTTTGGGCTGGCATCTCAGTATTGGGGTCAGCAGGTGCTCCTGCAGTGTCTTGACGCTCCCCTTTCTTCGTCTTCTCCCCCGTGCAGGCTGCCAACAAGGTCGCTATGTCGGTGTGTTTTGGTGTTTTTGGGTTCCTGGACATTGTGCCTTGTACTGGGGAAACAAGGCCGTCTCGCCCCCTCCTTAGTAGGCTGTTTTTAGTCTTGTTCACCAGGTAGACCCTGGGGGTAAGCTGGCCCACCTTGTGGCTCTACTGATAGGTGCTTAGCTTAAGTGGTCGCTTTATTGTGTTGTTTTGAAGGAGCCCTGGCGAGGAGCGGACGGGCTACCAGTCGAGTGTAACGCTCACCTGATTCCCGCAGAGGGGCCGGTCTTGACTGGGTGAATGCCGTATCTTCAAAGGTGATGTGTAACACACGGTTGGCTCTTTGGGCTGGACCTCTGTGCACTGTATGTCTGACTCGAAGAGTAAGATGTCTGCAGATAGAAAATATGGGATTAATGAACTGGGGTTATTGGGTGCCTCTCTCCTCTTCCCTTTCGCTTCTCCTGTAGAACCCCAAAGGTTAACGCCCTCACCTTAGGTAAGTGAACGCCAAGCTCTCCAACTGCCTCGGGGCAGGGTGCCGTAACCAGTTTCTTCACTGGATAAGGGTGCAGGCCTCTTGACCTCATTGTCGTTAACTGCACGAACGGTAAGTTCTGGGCACTTCAAATGTCTTAAAAGTCTTTTGTAATGATATCTCTTGTTTTGCAGGGTTCCGGCGATGGCGGATGGCGGGCTGATGAGAGTTGAGGATCGAACCCGCGTGAGGAATAGAAGCGCCTGGAAGCACGTAAGTAAGCGCTTGTAGCCTGCTTCACGATGCGCACTAACTGTCCCTTTTATCCTGCAGGTACAAGTTCAGAGTTTTAGAGAAGCTGAAGGGTGCTGGATTACCCACTGGATTCGGCGTGGGACGGAGTAATGGCACGTGAGTAATAAAGTTGCCCAATGTCTTTAAACGCACCTTCTTTTGTCTTTCAGATGCGGGATGCAGCGCCGAAGGCCTCCGGATCGTGCGAAGAGCTGGTAAGCTTTTGTCTTTCAGATGCCGGAATGCAGTGCGAAGACCTCCGGAGCATGCGAAGAGTAGGTAAGCCTTTGTCTTTCAGATGCCGGAATGCAGCGCGAGGCGTTGGTGACAGCCGATGGACCAGGTAAGAGATGCGCTGCCACTGAAGACCGTAGTGCTAACCTGTTCTTTCTTTGTCTTTACAGGTGCTGCTGAAGACTGGATTCCAGGATGGTAAGCCTTTGTTCCCTTAGGCCCAGGATCAGAAGCAGAAGACACGATGAGCGTTCTGCTGCAGAGAATGCAGAATAACGCAAAGCAAGATTCATCCATCGGGTGTGGTTTAAATAGCCTCCTGTAGTGCTTAGGTGTCTCCTTCCACAGCCACGCCTAGGTAAGAAAAGGGTTCCTGCTTTCCAGAAGAGTTCTAGTGTTCTGAACCTAGGGAGTGGCTCCTGCCCCACCCAACAGGAAAAGTAGTCCCAAACAGAAGAGGATCAGGGGTTCAACTGGCAGGTAAGTAAGCAGCATGGTCTGCTGCAGGTAAGTCCACCCAAGCATTATGAGCCCGGCGCTTCCAGCGCTGGGACTGGGCATCTTTATGAGCCTGGTGCCACTGGTGCCAGGACAGGGTCCAAAAGGTCCCAATTGGGACTGGCTGGCACTCGGAACCGGTGTTATGGGTCTGCTTCCAAGGGAGTCGGGCAAGTCCTGATCTTTTGGAAGCAGAGATCATGACATCGAGGCTGGGGTGCCCCGCCTCTATAGGGGCCAGGGAGAATTGTCGGATTGCAGGCTGAGGGTATGCTGGAGTCCCTGGGGCCTCAGCACAGGCTGAGGGAGGAGGGCCCCGCTTCTGTGGTAGACTGCTTCCACGAGGGCCCCGCGTGCTCTCCCCTGGGAGCTGGAAATGGGAGTGGAGGGGTGGGCCCACGGCAGGCTTTAGTGATTGTGGCAGGTGCCGCCCTACCTTGCTCCAACTCGGGCCCTGGATCGTGTGGCACTTAGGGTGCAGTTCTTCCTGGCTCCGGGACTCCACTGACCCTGGGCTGAATCAGGGCGGCTGCTTCCCACGTCGTCAGCCTGCCCACCTTGCTAGGATCCGCTGGGTTTATAGGAGGGGGAGAGGAGGCAGAGGAGACCCGCTCCGGCCCTCTCTGTGGCGGACCTTCCTTCATCCCCGCCGCGCCCGGTTTTAGAGCGCTGCAGTGTTCCCAGTTGAGGCAGCCCCCACGTTCCTCTCTTCACTGGCTGGTGTGCTGCCCTCCCGCGGGGAGTCGAAGGGAGGCCCCGCTGCTCTGCCTCCTGTCCCCCCGACAGGAGTCTGTCCCCCTGCAGGAGCGGACGGCTCAGAGTTGCTGCTAGGGTTGAGGGAGCAGGGGGATCTGGAGGGGGGGTCCGCGAAACACCACTCCGACTATCTCCGCTGCGGGGATTCCTCCGCGGCCGACAGCCTAATCCGCTCCCGGGCTTTGGGTACAGTGCTGCCTGCTTGGGCCCGTGTGATGGGTTCCCGTGGGGGAAAGGAGACACCCACCGCGCCGCCGCCGGGTCCCGTCACCACCGCCCGCCGGGGCACTGCCCCACCACGGAACAGCGCTGGGGGGCCCCACTGCTCTTCGCCTCGGTGGAATCACTCGTCGTCGGCTCCCGGCCTTGCTGCTGCAGCTCCCGCTCAGATCCGGCCATCGATCGAAGGAGGGGCGGGCCGCGTATAACAGCGGGCCGCCATCTTGAGGTCACGTTGTTGCTGCGCCTTCTCGCCAGGCTGCCTCGACAGAACTCGGACCCCCGCCGGGTTAAGGCATCAGTTTCGAGGCAGTAGTTGGAGCAGCCCTTGGGCTCTGCTGGGTGCCGATTTTGCTTCCTAGAACCTGAATTTTACTGGGGCATTTTCGGTTTAAACGCGGTCGCGGCCGGGAGCTCTCACCAGACCAAACCGCTCACCATGGCGCCAAGCCACGCCCCTGCAACATGTTTTACGTGTTTAATACCAAAGGGCAGAGAAAGAACATCAAACATCAGTGCCCTTGTTGACCTTCTAGAACAGAACAGGAGCTATGGGTTTCCCCAATATGGCAATCAGTTTACATGGGCAAAAGCTTTTGCAGGATTAACTGGACGTTTTGAGGGAGTGACTATCCATATTCTGTTTCCCAGAGTAGTTTGCTAGATTGGTGGGCACATTATATTGCAAAGCAAAGGCGTGAGTAGTTTTGAATGGCTGAGTTTTGGAAAGCTTCTCCAAGGAATGGGGTAAGTCGCAGTGTCCCCCTATCTTATTTGCTACACAATCTATCATAGGAACCCTTTCTGAGTCTCCTTTGTCATAACATGAATATTATTGGAATCCCTGTCAGGGTCAGGTCTTGTAAGGTCTTGGAGTATGCAAATGCTGTCTTACTCTTATTCACATCACAAATCTCCTGTTGCATTTGCAGAAATATAGTGGCATATCAGTTCGCAAACAAGAAATTGATAAAACGGAGACAATCCCATTCTCCCATGTGTGCTTCAAGGAACACTTGGGGGAGTGTTGATTCAGGTGCAATGATGGGTTTAAGTAGTTGGGGATAGGTATAAGGAGGATGCGAGTTAGGCAATAAGCCTCTCTCATCTCTGATTGTCTGTCATTCAAGATTGGTGTGCCGCCAACGGTCTTTGTCTGAATGCCAGCATGACGGAGATCCCCCTCATTGGCACACGTTCACCCTCCTTTCCCCTCACTCGCTGGCCGGTCTCCATTGGCCCTACTCCTACCCCGACCTGCGAGGCTAAGAACCTCAGGGTCATCTTTGATTCCACACTTTCCTTCACTGCCCACATCTCTGATGTTTCTAAAAAGTCAAACTTCCTACTACACCTCCTCAGAGGTACTCTGCCTTTCCTCTCCTTCCCCCAGATGCTCACTGTCTCTCAAGCTCTGGTTCTATCTAGGTTGGATTATTGTAATAGCCTCTTTCTAAATCTACCTGGCTCTAATATCCGCCCTCTGCAACTAATCCAGAACAAGACTGCAAGACTTTTCCTTGGCCTCAAGCCCTGTGAGCATATCTCTCCAGCTCTAAAATCTCTCCATTGGCTCCCAGTGGATGAAAGGATTACATTCAAAACCCTCTGCATTGTCCACAAGGCTTCCTGAAGCTTGGGTCCAAAATACCTTCAGCTATCCCTCCGCAAATATCTCCCCTCTCAAGCTCTTTGCTCCTCTACCTCTAACTCCCTCAGGGTCAGTCGAACTGGGCATAGATCTATGTCTTCGGCTGGGGCCTCCCTCTGGAACAGCCTCCCTGTCACTCTGAAACTTGAGGAGAACCATCTCAGGTTCCAGAAGCATCTCAAGGCCCTCCTCTTTGCTTCTTCCTTCGCCCCCCCCCTCTCCCCTGCTGATCTTTCTCTCTCGGCACTGTGAACCTGGCCTACCCTCTGTCTTCCGGGCCCAGGAACCTGCTCAGCCTGCCACTCTCCCACACTACCTCTGGACCACCCCTTGCACTGGGGCCTGTATCAGATAAAGTACCCCCCTTTTTCTTCCTGCACTTATCAGACATACCCTGTTTTCTGCCTTAAACCAAGCACTTGCCGCTTGCTGCTGCACTTCCACTGTTTGTTGTCTTTTGTTTATTTTATTTATTATTTATGATTCTGTTTTCTCCTTTGCTACCCCTCTCCCATGCACTTTTCCTTTCTCCCTCTCCCATTCACTTGCGCATTCTCAGTGTCACTGGGTCTAGTAAGATCGTTGTTTTGTTCTCCCTGATTCCCCTCCCTTATCTGGTCGCGCTCTGAAACACTTGTGTACGAGCGCGATATAAATAAATTATCAATATCAACATCAAGCCATAAGCAGGGGGGGCATTACCACTTCAGCTAATTCCCCAGGGGTCTGTAGTTACAGGCCTGGGTGATTACCTGAAGCAGTAATGCCTCCCTGATCTTAGCTTACTGCTTTTAGGACTCTGGCCCGTAAGGCTGTGGTACTAAAAGCAATATTTTTCAATTGCCAAACGCTCTGGTGTTTCGCAACTGAAAATAGAAAATAGGAATAAAATGGCTGCCAAGGAATGTGAAGAAAAGTTTGTTGTTCCTTTACAAAAGTAAACAAAAAAAATTTCCACCATGGAACGTGAGAAGGGACTACACATAGTCCCTTCTCCCTTTCTATGGCCACCATTTAAGAAATCGAACAAAATTCAACAAAGTAAAGGGTTGCCATGGAAAGGAGAGAAGAGACTACACGTAGTACCTTTTTCCTTTCCATGGCAGCGTCTCACAGATCGAGAGAGGACGCGCTGGGGACAGAAGTGTTCCCAGCACGTTCACTCCTGAAAAAGATCCAAAAGGAGAAGGTGAATGGGGGGAGGGAGGGGCTTTTGTGGATTAGGAGGGGTAGGTGAGGAGAGGAGCAATTACCTTGTTCCCCGGTGGCCTCCAGACCTGAGGAGGCAGGAGCGGCAAGATTACTGTCTGGTAATGCTCCCATTATGAGCCTCCTTATTGGCTGGTAGGCTGCCGCCCCCTACCTTTGATCCCATTTTGAATGACTTTTAACAAGTTTTTTTCTCATAGGACAAACACGATTTTTTAGTGCCAAATATCTATATAATATATATTTAATCTATTATATAAGGCTGAAATAATATTGTGTCTCAGCAAGTTAGGGTTAAAGTCTGTGAATGGCCAATTATTTTCATTCTAATATCGCTGGTAGGAAAACATTAATGACATATTTAGGTTATTGCTGAGGAGATTTGTTTTGATATTAACATATGTGGAGATATTGTTGTTGTGCGATCACGACTGCATGCCAAGTTCAAAGCCCAGTATCGTCTCGCGATCTCACACTGAGCAAGGTGATTCTGGCCCAGTGTAATTCCATGCGAAAAGAAGGAATCAAGCTCCTGCTCCAATCTCACCATCCGAGCACTGAGTTTTGGCACAGCTGCCCTTTAACTCAGTAGAATTAGTTGCATTCAACCATATCAAATCACCCATTAAATCTGTTCATACACTCGTGCTTCGCTGGTAGTGTCCTCAATACCTTTAACAACAATTAAAGATAATTAACAACCAAAAGAGAAGCTTCCAGGTGGAACAGCAGAGACATTTGCAGCTCATAAAAGGGAACAATTAGCCCGCGAAATGACAAATTAGAAAAATGCTCTTTTATAATAGGATGTGACAGAGGGCCCACAGCACATACAGTTTTTAAGCAGCAAAAACGTGGAGCTTGTTATGGCTCCTGCTCCACAGCTACCTCTCAAATTCGTGCACGATCTCTGCTTTACGCAAGGGACAGAAATCCTCTTCTCAAAATATGCACTGCCGCTTGTGTGCTAGAAAATGTGCTTGATCGCACTATATATCATTGTTCAATGTGCCCATCGTGAAATATATGTCAAAATGGCCCATTCCAATAGGGAGATGCTTATACCGTCTAGTATTTCCATTGCTTTCTGGGACTTGTAGTCCTGAGTTTATAACAGAAAATCAGAGCTGCAACTCCCAGAATGTTAAGAAAAAACAGGACGGTACGAGCACCTCTGGATTGGAATTGGACAAGCTGGCATGTATGTAATAACCTCCCTCAGGGTTAATGTCCTATCCAATGACATTCTGGGCGTCCCAGGTTGTCTTGTGTCAGGTTTCAAATATTTACCCCTCCTTGACCTTTCCACTTATGTACCTCTTGAATTTGGTTTTGTAATGTTATGTTGCACATTTGAAGTACTGGCCTAAATACAACTGAAGGCAAAGGGTTGTAAACCAAAATAGAAAAGACTGTCCTATGATTGTGTGCTGGAAATATTTATCCGAGGCCTGTTTGGATTGAATTTGTGAGAGAATTTACCACACAATTCTTTCAGACTTTCTTTCATTTTAGGAGTTCTCAGGTTTTCCTGTTTGAGCTCTCAGAGAAGCTCAGCCGGGTCCTGGCTTTCGAGTCCACATTATTTTGTAACCTAGTATTTGTAGTCCAAATTTCCGAGTGGGAAAGTTCCAGCATGGACGGGTATTTAAAAACATGGAACACTGCTCCCCTCGAGCTATCTGCACTGAAAAAGACACCGCTTTACGGGAGTTTGATAAGACTCACAGGCCCATTGCAAAGTAATTTAGGGGTGTTCACTGTCTCATGACAATTGATGGTCCTTCTTCCTTATAACCTCCAGGGGGCGGTAAATGGAGAAAAGGCCTCAAAAGCCCTCAATTTGATTAGGCCCCCTACACTGTGTTGCTTTCTCTGCATTGAATTTTAACCTCCATTGCAGAGTGAGGTGCATTACTGCCTCAACCCCATGTGGTTCCATTCAAACAGAATAGACTCTTCACCCCGCTTCCAGCCTCTTTGGTAACATGAGTAAGGACACCACAGAGAGCTCAATTGAGCCACACATTGGGAGGTCAAGTTCAATAAAAGGTCACAGTGCAAAATGTATTTGGTCTAGTGGGTCGAACCCCCATAAAGCCCTGAGCAGCCTCTGGAAGCAGGTATGGAAAGAAATGTTACTTCTGCCAGGTGCATTTACTCTAAAACTTTGATGGGCTCTTTTACCAGCTGGCAACAGTGATGCCCACAATACTTGTTTTTGTTGATGTCTAGATGTAGACCCAATATATTCCAAAAGTGGCAGCTCTTTGTTGTTTTCAACAAATTCTAAATTGTGAAATTACTTTGCTGAATTATCATCACTTAATTATACCTTTGCAGGTGTTTTTGGTTTTAGAGAAGAGGATCCAGCTGGATGCGTAGGCGGGCGTGCTGTCGGAGTTGTCTTGCACAGGTTCCCCTGTTTTGAGATGCTGATCTCCTAGTTACCCCATTTGAGGAACCTACAGACAGATGGGGTTCTACTTACCAATTGGGCACCCAACCCAGTCTGACTGATTTCTGCAGTTTTCATTGGAAGGAAGTTATTCTGTCTCAAGCACAAGCCCAACTCCCGCCATGTAGCAGCTGTAAGGATAAAATGCTTCCACTAACATACGTCAAAGCCTGTGATCTCACCAAATGTGCTAGACGCATCAGTGCATCAATGGCAGCTATTGGAGCCGCTAGGATATCATGAAGAGTGTGGTGGGGTACCGGTAATAACCAGAAACCTTCAGCATGATCCTGCGGCTGTGGCCAGGAGCTATAGCAAGAACAGGTAACAAGAACAGACGGCCGGTCCGGTGGGGAGTTTTGGGGGTAGAGCATACACTGAGGGGGCACGGAGCACACCAGCAGGTATTCCCCCAAAGTGGCATTGCATCTGATAATTATGGTAAGAATTGCTTCCCCCTATCTATCCAGCTGAACCCCCTCAATGAGGTAATGATGATTTCCAAAAAGCAAGCAGAGCTCCCCCTGGAAGAGTGCAGATTTTTTTCAAGCAACCCAGTCTGCTAACAAGCTGTAACACGCACTCCCTGGACGGGCAATACATCAGTCATGTTGGAATAATGGAACTAGTATTTTGTATTATTTACAGTAGGAATTAGGCAATGTGATTTGGACTGACCTAAACCAAATCTTTCAATGTATGCTCATGTCATAGTGTAGCAGAACTGTGGTTAGACAGACCATTTTAAGAAATGCACAGGATTAGCGGTTTTGAGAATGAAATGTGCAGAAATGGGATTAAGATTTTTTGCTATAAATTGGCAATATAGAAAACATTTTTGACACTTTCTAGTTATTCATGCACCTCATTTCATAGGACCAGAGTTTCTTGTTCTTCCCCTTACTGCAAAATGGAGGCTTGCTTACTAGAGCTTGACTCCCAACTTCCATGTATTCTTTTCTAAGCCAGTAAAAGGAGGTGCTAAACCTACTTGCAATCCTACTTACTTGCCTAGACCTTGATCTGCCATATTTGTGTGATGGTGTCTGAAGTGTGTGCTTGAAGAAGTGTCCCAAGTGCTACAACTACTTGAATTAAGAATTATTGGTCTGCTGTCCCTGTAGAATCCTCTCCTGGCATCGAAGAAGCTTTGAGCTATCAGCCTGCACCCACCTGTACAAAAGCAGACTGCACCTGTTCATGAGGATTGATGATCCAATCTACATTAGAGACCTGCGTCAACATTCATATACATGAGTTCTTCCTTTTTTCAAACATTTGAACAACTTCGAGCAGCTTTTGTGTTGCATTAAAAAAATTCCATACATTTCATCACCCAATTTCTGAACTAAGCACCACATTTTAAAGTGAGGACCGTTACTAAACAGCGCTGATGTTTGTTCAGCATGGCAAGCCTATGAAGTTAAGTACTCTAACCTTCTTTTCTAAGAACTGCTCATTTTTTTGCTTTATGACTCTTTTGACAGAAACCGTTTTTACCATGGACTATTTTTGTTGTCCGTATTTTTTATATTTTGATTTTTTCCTTCATTTAACTGCATGTTTTCTTTTTTCTTGTCCATGTCATGCTTTTTTGGTAATTGGCTAATATGTTTTCATTCACTATCAGGAAGTTGGTTTGGACTGTGGGGTGCATTCAAAGGCCCCAAACTGAAGTCCCTTTCATGTGAAAAGCAGGATTCTTCAGTACTAACACAAAAACGGTTTTACATGCGTGTTTGCCAATGAAAATTGAAGGGCCCTGCTAAAAAAAGGCCTACCTATAATTACCCAAGGAAAAATACATGGTGTGTGTTGACAAAAAGTAATGTATATTATGTTTTGCATACAAAATACAGTGACATTTGAAGAGCCACTTTGCTTTCCATGGAAAAATGTTGCCCAAGGCAAACCCATTTGGCTTGTGGGGGGGCAAACTTCAAATGGAAATCCCACACTGCCAGCCTGGGTGTTACATCTGCCAGCTAATTAAAAACTGCAATAAAGTGTCATGCCAAAGGTGTGTAAAACTCCAGTGTTCCCCATATTTGCAAGCTCTGAAGGCAGTTACTGCAGGACAAGTTCCCCTTGGCTGGAGCATGACAACAAGTTGTGACAAGTGGATGCTACAACTTCAAACAGGCAACCAACTTCAAAGAACAAGCTGCAAACACCAAGAGAATCATACAAAACTCTGGTTACAGGCTGATCCAGTGAGACCACATTTTCTGAAGGCAAGAGAATTGTCATTTGTCCCACATGAAGATTTACTATACATTTAAAAGGACTATTATTATGTAGGCCTTTTTCCCAGCAACCATATGGTAGATTTTCTTCATGTATGTACCATTTATTAGGTAATTTTTAGGCGATTTTGGAGATATAAAATGCATCCACATGTGACTCAGGGAACTGTAATAGCCATCTAAGATGCGTTTCTGGCTGATCTGAACATTTTCCAAATGTGAGAGTTGGTGAATGGAAAATCGGAATATGGATACTAATTTACATATTCATAACTGCTGTGCTTTTTACGGAAATGACAGAAAATTACCACATGGTCGTGCAAAATGGTGCGGACCTGTCTGTCATCTTATTTAATTCCCTGTGATTAGATGAATCGGAAAATATGTATATTATGGCAGTTATTAGTAAACTTATGAGGTTTTGACACATAACTAGTTTTTTGCCAAATATTTCACATGAGAACAAATGGGGCGTGTAAATTAAGCTGCCACATGTCTGCTCCAGACTCTTAAACCAATCCATAGTAAAGTGCTTGTGTGGGCAGGAGAGAGAAGGGTAACTGTCCAATCCTTTTTGCGTGACCTCTTGCAGGGTACTCCCCCAAGATTGTAAAATTGGTGGTGTCATTGCTGCTATACATGGTGGACTGTAGTATGGCGAAGTGGCAGAGCTGCTGACATTTACCACGTAAGAGTGCTGATGATACTTACAATCTGACAGCTGCAAGGAAACACCAGAAGAGATTGCTGAGGGTCCATCTGGGTGGAGCTGTCTATTTATAGGAAGGCCTAAGAGCTGACTGGGTGCTATGGTGGAGAGTGGGAGGCCATCCTTGAGAGTGGAGAGACCAGACCCCTGCCCCATCTTTCCAGAGTGTCCTGACATGCAGCTGACTGTCCTGAACTTTAAAGAGAGGCTTTGTTTGTAAGTAGAACTGAGCCCTGAGAAACTAAAAGATGGGGAGTCTGTTTGCCTTAAATCCTTTTTCCCTTTATAGTGTTTGGAGGGCAACACTGTGTAGATACTTAGCCTACCCAACTAAAAATATGTATGTATTTATTTCTCCATTTGGTGGAACACTACAGGGTCATTTTGCTGAAATTCGAAATTAACAAAGCTCACTTCCCAGTATGCGCTGAAAAAATATAGCCTACAATTTTATTGGGTAATCCTTTTTGTCCCATTGAACCCAATGTATTTAAATCAGTTCAATCTTCTTGTCCAACTTTCCACAAACACAGGCCTTTCAATGGACGGTGGTCCTAAATCCAAAATTCCCCAAATCATTAAAATGTCTCTGTCTGGCTCCGACAAGACCGACCAAAGTAGAGGGGAAGTCTGAAAAACAAACCGCTAAATCACCCTGTATTTATTTTAAACAAAAGGTATTGTATTGTATTTTATTGTATTATATGTTTTATTTATTTATAGAGCACACCGGGCCATCAGGCATCTGGGCAATTGTGTAGGCTTAGGTTACGGTTACAGTTTTAAGGTTACATTTACAGTTTAGTACAACATACAGGAATATCAGAGGTATACAATGAGGATATTTACAATAGTATATACATGTGCAAAGAAGGTACATTGATAACAATACACAAGTCATGTCTGGTAGTTCTAGTTATTATACTAAAAGTACTAAAGTATAGGTACATTAAAACAGGTCATGGAGTTATACGTCAACAGTCGTTGGTGTGTAACCATAGTTTAGCATTGGTTTTGAAGGAGTGGAGGGAAGGTGAGGCTCTTAAGGAGTCTGGGATTGAGTTCCACAGTTGAGCTGCCAGTACTGGGAAGCTAGAACCTCCTGTTCTTTTCATATTAAAATTAGGGATTCTGATGCTGTTGGCTTGTGCCTTTCTGATAGGACGTTCAGACGTGTGCTTGGTGAATTTCTCTACAAGGTATGTCAGTGCTTTGTTATTGAGGTAGTTGTATGTTAGGTTTAGTATTTTAAGTTTAATTCTGTCTTTGATGGCTAGCCAGTTGGGGGATCTCCTTTGGTCGGATATTTGCTGGCCTTTGGGACAGCCTAAGGTTGTTCTTTGCGCATTGTTTTGAAGAGTTTGAAGTTTGTTAGTATTGTGTTTGCTAGTGCCAAAATACAGTGTATTTCAGTAGTCCAATTTCAATGAGATTAATGCTTGTGCAATTGTGGTGCAACTTTCAGTGGTCAGAAATGGTTTACATGCATACATTAGTTTGCATGTGTAGCTTGTTGCAGACGCTGTGGCATTTTAGTAGAAGCCTAAGGATTTTACTTTCTTGGTGACTTTGATTTTAATACCGTCAATACTAATGGATTTGTTAAGGTGGGGGAGTGTGTTTAGTTTACTTGTAGACCCAATGATTAAGAGTTTGTTTTTTTCATCATTAAGACATAGACCGTCGGTGGCCATCCAGGTTTGTATGATTTGGTAGATTTTGTTTATGAGATTAGTGTCTTTGTCATAATCTCGCTGAAGTGGTATAAGGATCTGGGTGTTGTCTGCATAATTATTGTATGAGACACCCAGATTGTCCAGTATATCAAAGAGCGGCTTTGTAAATATATTGTACAAATGTCATGGCCACTGGACAAGGGGTCAGTCCTTCCTCATCCTCAGGGTCCAATTGGACCCAGTCCTGGCACCTCTAGCGCCAGGCTCATGTAAAAGTGTGCCTTGCACACTCTGTGCCAATAGCAGGTGCAGTTGGGCCTGCCGTGACCATAGGACAGCATTGGGAGGCACTGCCAAAGTCCCTGGGAAGGGCAAGGTGGAGTCTGTAGGCGGGGCTAAAGGGAGAGGCCTGAGCCAGCCTATATAAGGCCAACCCATCCACGTGCCCTCGCTTCACGTTATTCTGCTTTCAGCAGCGTAACGCTTGCTGCTGTGCTTACCTGTGCATCACTGGATTCCTGCAGCTCCATTCCTGAAGACATCTCTGAGGACACTCCTTACCTGCTGCCAGCCGCTACATCGATGTGTGTGCCTCTTACCTGATCCGGCTACTCCATTGCTGAGGGCGCTCCTTATCTGCTGCCAGCCACTACATCACTGTGCGCGCCTCTTACCTGAATCCAGCTACTCCAATCACTGAGGGCGCTCCTTATCTGCTGCCAGCCGCTACATCGCTGTGTGCGCCTCTTACCTGAATCCAGCTACTCCATCGCTGAGGGCGCTCCTTACCTGCTCCCAGCTGCTACATTGCTGTGCGTGCATCTTACCTGCATTCCATCATGGCTGGAGCCGGAGTCTTCATCTGACCTACATTCCATCACTGCCAGAGCTGGAGTCTTTATCTTACCTTATCCGGGCGCCCAGTTACCTGGAGCTTCTCTTCTCTCCATTACCTCTGCGGTATCTTCATCCTGCAACCGCAAATCTTCATCGCGCATCCGGGCACCATTCTTCTCTGTCGGCTTGCCCCTGCGAGGGAAGAAAGAACACAACAGGCTAGAACTCATAAGAATAACGAACGCTTGGCCGCGCCATACAAGAGACTACAGTTTCCTTATAAAGACCAACTCACCTGTCACTGTTGAAACTCCATCAGTCTCTAGGGACTTCCCGGACCCTTCTCGGTTCCGATTACTTCTTCATACCTATGGGGATGGAATGAGACATTGCAAGAATTATTATAGACAAAATACATACAGTCTAATCGAACAATAGTCATAACTAAAAGACTTACCTTCTGAGTGGATTGGTCGCAGCTGGTTTGGATCAACACTTTCATGGACCAGTGAAGCAACTTGGTCCGTTCTACGCGCCCCTGCTAGGATAAGCAGGACGGATAACTCAACATACAAAGCAACAGGGGTAACACCAGTATCTCGAGCAGCAGGCCCAGCAGCAACCTGGAGGGGGAGACGATTCCGAGGAGTCAAGTCAAGGCAGGGCTCCAACCATGCCCCAAAGCCCCCACAGAGACCAGGTGAGCGTAACAACAAAGTAGGGGAGACACAAGACCCCTGAGGAACGCCACATGTGATAAGTACTGGGTCAGCTGCTGACGAAGGCGAGAAGACTCTTATAGTTCTATTATCCAGAAAGGAGTTTATCCAAGCAGTGGCCTTTGTGGAGAAGTTGGCAGCCAATTTGAGGTGGTTACATAAGACTTTATGGTCGACCAAGTCAAAAGCGGCTGAGCCACAAAGAAGGTGGCGCATTTAGTTCAATGTGATATCTATTACTTTTATTTTAAATAAATACAAATATATTTCCTGTTCACCGGTCTGGTTCTTGCTCATTGGTAGCTCTGGGGGAGGGATCCGAGGGCCATGATAAAGGTGTGAAGTAGGGCTAAATAAAATAATCAGTTAAACAGTTTGTTGCGTCCCACCTTGAGTGGGTAGGGAAGGAACTCCCTGTATTGAGGGTGGCGTCTCAATAAACTGTTACAGGACCTTGTGTTGTTTATTCTTTTAGCATCATGGCCTTGTGAGTGATTCTGCCTTCCTTTTACCCCCTGAGCTCGCCCAATGCTCTAAATATGTAAGCCAAAGATACAATTAATTCTTGCAACACATCTGTCAGGTTCCCTAATACAATTGTTGTGGAAGCTCTGCCACAGCATCCATCAAATTCCCCATCCACCCCACCCCTCTGCGTGCCAGGTGGCTACCTGCTAGCGGTGAAAAGCACCAGCAGGACACTGTTTCTAATGTCTTAAGGTTATTTTAAAAAGTGTGTGATCAGTGTGCTGCTAAGTAAAAATAAAGCACTGAGTGAAGGTGTCATGTAAAACATGGGGCAACTTGCCACTCATGTACCCATAAAGATGCTCTGATTTCAAAATGTAGAGACTATCCTATTACTTTAGGTTTTGAAAAATCTGGAATTTCTGCTTAATCCTGGGGTGGTCATACAATCGCATATCACTTTGACACCAGTTTAGATGTATTATTCTTGGTTCACAATTCAATTTCAGAACTACATGCACCAGAATTAAATGACCTGTAAATGGAAGGCCTAATAACTGAAAAATGCTGGTAACATGAAACCGCACCCTGACTATTCTATCACTAAAACACCATTTGCAGTCGGAACATGATGCACGCTACCCACCCTTCTAATATCTCAGCCATGCTTACTTCCTTAACTGAACCTGGTCTACGTTGTGTTCCAAGACGTCTCTTCCCTGGGGCTTTCCATTTTTAGTTTTTACTATTGAATAGAATTGAATTGATATTTTTTTCTATTGCGTTGGTACACAAGTGTTTCAGGCGCTTGCACCACCTATATGTTGAAACTATTGCATTGGAGAACAAATAGGGAGAAATGGCATACGAGGAGGGATGCAAATCTTGTAGGTGTTGTTTGGTTATTTGCTCTGCCCATTAACTGCCCATGGTCATGCTAATCCCTATGCTCAATCCCACCCAGTTGTGGCCCAAAACACCTCCTACTGGTATCTCTTTGAGCTCACTTTAATCAAGCCTTAACAAAAGTGCCTGCCAGTATGTTTTCAAAGCAGTCTGCTCAGAATTAATAACTTAATAGGAACTTTAATCACGCTACTGGTGTAATGAAAATGTCTTAACCAGGTCTGCCTTCAGCCACTTTATTTATAAGCACTATGCATGTCTTTCAATGAAGTCCTGATCAAATGTTAAAAACAAGCAATGGCAAAAACATCTGTTTTGGCTTGTGTATAAGTATTAGGCATTTGCCAGCCTCTGCCATAGTGGTAAATGGTATGCAACACCTAAACAAAAGCCCAAACTGTTGGCATTGACAATGCCTGTTCCTCCTACCGTTGTAAAAATGAAGTGTCATTTGCCTGTTCTGAGCAGTCACTGCTCTCAACTGACCCGTTCCCCTAGTGCTCCCTGGAAATATTCCCCATGATTGTTTGCTGGAAGGTGACCTCAGTTTGAAAAACAGCACAGCTCCTACTTCCCCTTACTAGGGGGAGCTCAAAAAGGAAATAGCCAAGAAAGTGCTCACATTCCAAGTGGAAGTGGCAATACAGAGTAGTTTGGGGTACCCCACTCAAAGCACCCAATTATCACCAGCCAATACAAGCAGGATGAACGCTTTCCCATATGCTAGGTTGCACAGTCGCCAAGTGACCCATGTCACGAAAACCACCCCTCAAAATGTGGCGTTTTGCCAAAGGCAACCTTGTTTTCTGGGACTTCGAACCCATACGTATAATCAATAAAAAAAGGGTAATTGGGAAAACCAAAATGCAATGTCTCACATAGGCCATGTAGCTACTGGGCACTTATTCACACTCGGATATTTCAATTACATTCTCATGGAGAACATACACACGTACAGTTCCTCCCAGGTCAATAGCACCCCGAGCAATTTAGGTAATGCCATTGATGCCAAGTCACTGTTAGCATTGCTAGATGGCTGTGATCCGAGTTTCGCAGGTGTTCTTGCTGCATGCACAAATGTAAAGCAAGCTGAATTTGTGGACTATGATTAGGTACCTAACACATTGTTGGAGCAATTCAGGGTTCACCGTGTCCACCCCCCTCTGATTTGTACAGTGTGCCCTTGCTTCCCGAAGGTAGGTCCGCGCTCAATACATACCCTAACAACACTAATAATAAAGGGGTTTAGCAAGAGGTCATAGTAGTGTTCTATAGTCCTGCTCATAGCTACTACCAATTATGGGTCCAAAGAGGGTGACAAGATGACTCCATGTTTCTCCAATATCTATTTTTCCTATCCTTTCATCCAACAAACTAATGCAACCTGGGAGTTGCGGTCCTGGTTAATTTCAATTGAACAAATTGTATTTAAGCACCTGATTCGTTATAGGAAAGCGCAGAACTTGCTGAATGCTGTCCAATTACATGGAGACGTCTTGTCACCCGAGTACAGCAGTAGTTTAACCCACCACTTCCTGCAGGGGCCACCATTCCACTGCCATCCTCTATATACGGTGGCATGGCATTTGCAAGACTTATTGGCAGGAGCAGTAAAAGACATGGATTTGGGGCAGGGTCGGATTGGGAAATGAAATCGGCTGGGACACCCAAAAAAAAGTGGCCCACCCCTCGCATCAAAAAATTGGCCCACCCCTCACCTCATGACACTTGACGTCTGATGACATCAATTTGACCCCACCCCAAAGTGACATCCCGGGAAGTGATGAAACACGACCTTTCACCCCTTGACAAAACAGGAAGTGGCATCAAATAGCATTGTTCGTAAGTACACTACGAAAAATATGGTTATGATTTCACTAATGTTAGATACATTTCATACAAGAATGGATCACCATATGTATCATTAATATCTGTGTGTATAGATCCATATTGTCAAATTACCATGAATGCAAGCAGACGTCCAAGGCCAAATGATAATATGTTATTGTATAGCACTTACGCTTTAAAAAAAAATATATATATTTTATTGATTGTATCACAAACAATCAACATACAACAAAAACCTGCAGTACATGTCATAATATTCCAAGATTTGCGTATATCATTTGGTATCTACTGCCTACCCCTTTCCCTCCCCCCAACTCGAGCCTACTCCACTTCGCGATCCGCGTCTAATTCTTTTAGGGGGGTTCCCCTTTCTGCGTCCTCAGCAGAGTCCTGGTCGCTCGACCAGTCTTGGGTGGGCCCATACAGTGTGGCCACTAAGTGTTTCCAGGCCATCAGGGTTTCTGCTTCTTCTTCCCCTCCTTTATTACCCACTTCCTGCCACATTGCTGTTTCGGCTTCAGTCCAATTTGAAGGTCTCTCCACCAAACTTCTATCCTTGGTCTGTTGCATGCCTTCCATCCCATAGCAATTCTATGCTTGGCAAGTATTTATGCTAAGTCCTCTAATTTACTCACATGTTTTCATATCCGTGGTCTAGGGAACCCTCCGATCAGTCATGCCCACACTGATTCGACATTTTCTTGATCCCTTTCTCATGTAGCTGGTGGGCTAATTATTCCCAGAACTTCCCAATTTCTGGACATGCCCAAAACATGTGTGACATCCCAGCGTTTTCTTCCCCGCATTTGTTGCACATTTGTTGCCCTGCGTTCTTAAATTTGGCTATTTCCTGGGGAGTCGTATATGCTCTATGGGTTATATATAGCTGTATTTGCTCTAGTCTCACATTTCTAGACACTTTCTTGTGAAACCCCTGGGTCCGCTCCCAGATCCCATCACTCATCGGTACCCCGACTTCTTCCTCCCAATCATGTCTGAGTTGTGCCACTTTCTTTCCCACTCTGGACATCAATATCTCATATAGTGTGGAAATCTCATGCCCTCCCTCTGCTATATGGTATATCATTTGTATGGCCTCGACAGGCTGCTCTTCTAGTGTTATTTCTGACCATGTCTCTCTGATCAGCCGTGTCACTCTGTTATATGTGATATATTGTCCCACATGTAACCCTGTTTCTTCCACCAACGTCCCGAATTCCTTTATCTCCCCTTCTTGCCATATGTCACCCACTGTTGCAATCCTCGCTAGTTCCCAGTGCTTCCGAATCATCTTCATTAGTTGCTCATAGCCTCCCGTCAATGTAACCAACGGAACCTGCGGGAACACAGGGTTGGGTTCTCCATGACCTGGCAATCTTTATGCCATAACTTCCATCCTGGTACCATCATCTTTGGGCACTCTTTCAACTCTAATTTGGGCAGCCATTTCACTTCTTTCAAGAAGAACGGGGCACACCCGAGTCTCAACAATCTTTATTCTGAGGTTGGGTCTTCTGATAACCACTTGGCCATATATTGAAGTAACTTCCAAGGGCGATTCTGTTCCTAGTCCTGTGCCATAGAAATTCCCTTCATATGCTCTGTAGCTTAGTAAAAAATCGCTTTGGTATCAGGTATGGTATGTTCCCGAAGAAATGTAATAATCTCGGCAACACCACCATCTTCAACAGCGCCCCTCTTCCCATCATCGCCAGGGGGAATTTAGTCCAGAACCTCATGCTGTTTTCAATACTTTTTACCGCCTTCTCAGTGTTGTGCTGGTGTTCTGCCTCCACCGTGTGATAAATGTCTATACCCAGGTATCTGAAAGTGTTTATATCCTTCATGGTATTTGTAAGATTGGTAATGGATCATGTGGGACTCCTGCATACCTCCCCAGAGGAAATATGCGTGATGTTTTGGGTTTCACCACGATGCCAGATAGCGATGCAAATCGCTCCATAACTTCCAGGATATGTTGGAGGTTTTCTTCAGGATATCTTAGGTACAGCAACATGTCATCTGCATATAGCGAATCTAAATGTGGTGCTCCTTTTATACTAATCCCTATTACCTCGTACTGTTGCCTCAGGTATATTGCCAAGGGCTCCAGTGCTAATATGTACAACATCGGGGACCACGGGCATCCTTGTCTAGTACCCCTACTGAGTTGCCACCTTTGCGAAATGACTGCTCCTGTTTTGACCCTGTCTAGCGGTGCACTATGCAATAATTTGACCCATTTGAGGTACCCAAGCCCTATCCCATAGTTGGCCAGAGCTGCAATCAGCCAGGGCCATTTGACAGAGTCAAAGGCTTTTAATGCATCCAGCGATACAATTGCTATCTCACATGGGTCTCCTTTTGTGTGCTCTATAACTCGGTGAAGTCATCGAAGATTATCGGATATGTTCCGGTCTGATCAGGGTGTATTAGTTTGTTTATGACTCATTCTATTTGCTAGCACTGCCGTGAACATTTTACTATCTTGATTCAGCATTGATAGTGGTCTGAACGATCCACAATCATTGCCTGGTTTATTGGGTTTGGGTAGTGGGATAACAATCGCTTCTCTCAGGGATTCTGGTAGCCTCCCTGTTTTGAATGCCTTGTTTAACGTTGCTAGCAACGGGGAAGAACCTCATTTTTAAACATTTTGTAGAACTCACTGGGGAGTCCGTCAGCCCCCCGAGTCTCACTAGTGAGTAGTTGCACTACCACCTCTTCTAGTTCTTCTAGAGTGATTGGGGCATCTAGGTCTTATCATTCCTCCTCACTTATTCGTGGCATAACTATGTCCTCCAGGGTTTCCATGATTTCCTTGCTATCACTCCTTTCTTCGTTCTCATACAATTGTTTATAGTATTCAAGGAACTCCCAATTTACTCCCTCTTGGGCATCCACTAATTGCCCATTCTCCCCTGTTATTGCTCTGATCGTAGTTCTGGGGTATAACTTTTGAACAACCAAGCCAGCATCCACCCTGGTTTGTCTCCACCCCCATGTTGCTACTATACATACTTTTTATAGTTTAGATTGCACAATCTCTCCCAGTGTCCTGCACACTCCTGTTGCAGTTGACTTATAGCCTCAGCGTCCTCCATGGTGCTACCTCCCCTGCCCAACACAGTCTCTAGCTTTGTTTCTGCCTTCTGTAACTCCCTTAATATTCCTCCCGCAGCCCTTTAGACTTGGCTATAGCTATCCCTCTCATCACCACTTTGAAAGCTCCCCAAAGCGTATCGGCCGATTCAACACTCCCAGTATTGGTCTCAAAGTAGCTTATTATCTCTTCTCACAGATCCTCCCTAAACATTGTATCTTTCAGTGCTTCGGCTCTAAGTCACCACATTGGAATCCTGGCCCTTTGCGGTCAGTATTGCCATATTAGAATCAGTGGCGAGTGATCCGATAAGACCCTTGCTTTGTACTCTGTCTCTGGTATTTCTGCCATCATCGTCTGTGTGGTAGTCTAGCCCCGTGTACAAATTCTGTGGGGCATAGTAATGCGAGTACTGTCTGTCTTGTGGGTGTTGCACCCTCCATGTATCCTCTAGCTGGAAGTCTGTCAACAGAGCCTGTTATAGTACAGGGTCTTGAAGTATGTCACTGTGTCCTGATTCGGGGCATATGTGTTTATAATGCATATTTCTTCATTTTCCACCAGCCCTCTTATTGCCACCATCCTCCCATCCGCTTCAACTCTGGACTGTAGTAATTGGAATGGGACATGGGGTGCTAACCAAGTGATCACTCTTCTGGCATAAGAAGAATATGTTGCACCGATGACGGTCCCCCTCCACTTCTTCTGGATCACCTCTAACTTTTCTTTTGTGAGGCGAGTCTCCTGTATTAGGGCAATATCTATTTTTTGCCTTCTTAGGTAAATCATGACCTTGTTTCTTTTTAGATAGGTGTTGAGCCCTGACATTCCAGGAAATTACCTTAAGGGCCCCCATATTCCAGCCTTGTCCCTCCCCCCTTAGTATTTCCACAACCACCGCCTGGAGCATCAATGCCCGTGTATGTAAGCTCGTTCCTCAACTTAAACTACCCGTAACCATTCACACTGCAACTCCCCAAACTTCCCTCCTTCCTTCCTCCCATTCCACTTAATCTCCAACTCCCCGCCTTCCCACCCCCATCCCAGCTGATGCCCAGCTTCATCCCTGGATCTCAGGCACCCCTGCATCTAGCTTTTTTCTTAGCTATTGCCAGTACTCGGGAAACAGCAGGGAGATATCACACTACCGGCGCTTCACCTACTCTAACTACTGGGGATAGGTCACTTGCCTCCTGAGTCTCCTATGTTGGACTGTAGATCACAGCGCATTTACAGCTCACATCAGACTTGCACACTTCTATATTCCAGTCCAGCAAGTCCACCTGATGTGTGTGCAAGTTAATTAGCGTTCATACTTTTCTAACGTGCCCTTTACACCCCCTTCTGGCCCATTGATACAATATCACCCGCAACCTGCAGTAATAAGCATGGAGCCGGTTCACTTATCCTGTCCGTCTCGCTCTTGACCGTCTCCTGACTCTGGACAGCCTTGGGCATCCAGCCAGTGTGCTACCTCCTCCAGAGCTTCAAAGAAGTGTGCTTTGCCTTTGTGTAGGACCTTGAGCTTCGCAGGGTACAGAAGCATATATTTAAATCCGGATGTTCGCAGTCTCCTTTTCACCGACATGTAGCTGTATAGCTGTCTCTGCACCTGCATAGTGTAATCTGGGTATGCGGTGACCGGTGCGGACGCCCGAGTTATTGTACCTCCTTTCCAAAGGAATTCCAGGATATTTTCCCTGTCTCTGTAGTTCAATATCTTTGCTTTAATTGCACGGGGAAGGGCCCCAGGTTGAGGCCTCCTTGTTTGGGCTCTGAGCATCCGTTCAATCGCAAACCCCTGGGAGAGCTTGCTAGTCCCTATTTCCTGGAATGTCATATTCTCCACACAGTCCGTATGATCCGAGCCTTCTTCTCCTTCCGGTAGGCCCACTACGCGTATGTTATTGCATCTTGTTCGTCCTTCCGCCTCCTCTGCTCGGTTTTCCAGGTTGGACACTTGTTGTTTCAGTATGTGGACCTCCTTGGCGTTGGTTGTGCTGACCTACGTGTTTGTTTTCACAGCACTCTCTAGGCCGCTTGTACGTTCCACAGGAATTTGTGTGAAAATGGTTGTTTCACCTTTTGGGCCCAAATATATATATATTTTTTATTTGACTTTTTTCCCCCCGTTAAGGATTACCGACAATTGTGCGAGCTTGCTTCTCGCTCTGCACTATTGGGCAACCATTTGTTGCAGACGCGCATATGTTGTGCCTGCGTCTGAGGTGTCTGCCGTGTTAGACGTGGACACCCGTTGCTCTCTGTCTTCAAAGACCTCCTCCAGCCCCGCTCGCAGCTGCCGAAGTCGTCCCGGCCCACGGACGCTCTGCCCCCTCACCTACGGATCTCCTGGCCTCCGCTGCGCCATCTCCTCCGTACCCCTCCAGGGGACGTCCTCTCCACCGTCACAGGCGCTCCCACCAGGTATTTCTTTTGCTGAGGTTGCAGTCATTGCGCGCAAGGGGTGCAGGCTCCTCTGTCTTCTTCAGCCCTAAGTTCGATCGCAGTCCTCACATGAACGGGTTCCTTTGTTCGGGGACCGCTGCCATTTTGCTGCCAGTTTTCATTGTGCCCATCGCGATCTTCAAAGATCCATAACTTCTGTTCTGCCAATACGATTCGCATGCAGTTACTTGCGCTGGAGTCCCCTCATTTTCCCATTGCCTTAGTCGTATTTCCTGGTTAGAATTCTGCTTCAAAGTACGTGCGCTTGTTCGGATCAGTTGTCAGATCACAGGAGCTCACAAGAAGAGCAGCCTAGTCCATGGCTGAAAAGCCATACCCCTAGCACTTACGCTTAAGCTCTTTTTTATAGAACAAATATGCATACAATATCACCCAACATGTGTTGGTACTCATTTATCGACCTAAGAAGGATGAAAGGCTGAGATGGCCTTGGGGGGATTGGAACCTGCATTTCACACACACATTGCAGAAGCGAGCGCTCAACCCACTGAGCTATCATATCGACTATAGTAAAATGAGCAATTATTCTGTAGTGGATACCATTAAACTGGTAAATGAGATTTAACGGCAGACCAGTTAAGTTCATCTGTAGGTCTGGTGCAAAGTTGGCCGCATGTCAAGCCTTCATGCATCTACTTTCAGCCTTCAGAGGTTGGCAAAATAGGGAAGCATCGCACTCACAGAATATCCCATACGCTGAGCACCTGTTACCTCATACATGCAACAAACATCCTGAACAGCATGCCGGGAGATGGGAAAGATAGACACATTACATCAAAGCATTCATCGTGGCACAATGAAATCAATGGCCACTTGATGTGCTGTGGTCAAATATTTCTACATTGTACAGAAGCTTTTAGGCACAAGGATTTTGTCAAGTGACCGAGGACACCGAGAAGGAATGTCTTGTGATGATTGTAACAGAGACAACGGCAGAAAATAAGACATGCTATTACTGCAATTTGCGAAAGGCAAAATACATAGTCCGAAATTAATGCCTATTCTACTCTAAAATTGGTTGTTTATCACTACTATCACTAATACATATTTATCACTAATACACCAGCACAGCCACTCCAGGGGGCACCGTGCCTCATGGAGTGGTGGCACGGTGACAGCTGCCGTCCCGTCTCCTCAACTTTGCATGCTGCAGCAGCATGTGAATGATGCATGCATCATAATTTATGATGTACACATCATGCATGCAAATCAGTAATCAAAGCAAGGTAACATGTGTCACCTTGCTTTGATGAATTATGCCATTGCAGGTGTATTTTTTCTTCAAAAATGTTCATTTTTTCACATTTTCTTTTTTTCAAACTGGCCCAGGAGTGGCCAGAAGCTGGCCCACACTCCCCAGGGATGATTTTGGCCCGGCCACGGGCCGAGAGGCAGAGGGACCAATCCGACCCTGGCTTGGGGCCTTGGAGAAATGTGCAGCCTGGAGGCAGTGACACTCTCTCATACCGCAGCTTTATGTTTGGTTGGAAATATAAAGTGAATGGGAAAAAGTGTGAAACACCATCTGGTTTCAGCCCCTCCAGGGCCATCCCAAAATACAGAGCTGGTGCACACAGGCAACACATTTTTGCGGCAATATAGACCAAAAGAAACATTTGATGGAAACAGATTGATCGACATCCCTTCGCTAATGCTGCGCTCCTTTCGAGCTCCTTAGGGATTGCCTTTCCCAGCCCGCCACTTGTTCATCCCACTTTAGGCACTGCATGTCTGCCTTTGCTCCTCTTAGCAGATTTGTAAACATGCGGGGTGTGTTTCATGGGAACTGCAAACGAAAACGGTGCTAACAGTCCTGGTCAATGGGCCGGCTCTTGCTGGGTCCGAGATCCCGCATCAGATGTCTTGATAAGGAAAACGTATTTGAGGGATTGTTTTCGACCAAATTACATAGAACCGACAGCTCTGGTGGGGAATTCAGGCCTGTGTGAGTTTGGGGATGGGGCTGGAGGGACTGAGGCACGATTGTGTTTCACACTTGATCCCATTCTCGTTATATTTCCAACCAAATACAAAGTTGCGATAAGAGCGAGTGTCACAGGGCACATTTCTCCAAGCCCCCAAGCGCATGTCTTTTACTGCCTCTGCCAGTTCGATGTGAGTTGGTCATAAACAATCCATTGCATCCTTTTCATCTAATTCTTTTTTTTCTTTTGGTTGATTTTGCCCCAAATATATGCCGTCCATCGCCTCATAACTCTCCACATTAGCTATTACCCTAAACACACTGCCCACATATATTTGGGGCAAAATTAAATCAAAAACATGCATTGAAAACGAATTTGATGGCTTCCCCCACGTTTAAAACTTCCTATCCCGAGCTGCCTTTAGGAAGATTATCGAGAACGTTATTGTAGAAGGAAACCACGGTGTTAAGATCTTGATGAGGGCAAAGTATTTATTGTACACGTCTCTTTGAAACCAGGAGGACATGTTCTTAGGAGCACACTGTACCTAGTGCTATAGATGATTAGATGACTGGAACCGCAACTGCCACTTTTCTATCTGAGAGCCCACCAATAGATTGCTTTACCTACCAAATATATGCCTTTTTCCAAGACAATTAAATGAGTAACAGAATGAAATTTCTTTTTAAACTGCTTACTTTATATCCATGATGTCTGTTAGTTAAACGTGACAAACTGGCTTTTTGTCTGTGTAGACATTGTAAGAGGATTCAATTCAACACTACAGCTAAGTCAATGCCTAGTCTGGGATACTGAATGGAAACCCTTATTGATATATCTTTATGTCCAGTTCATGAGTTCTGGATGACTACCCCTATATAACACCCCTCTCTTAGAATCTCCCTGACCCCACTGAGCCAAGAAGTAGTTCTGTTTTGCAAGTTTAAAAGGTTTATTTGAGAAATAAAACAAAATATAGATACCAGGCTTTTATAATAAATTAATAATCGATATCGCCCTTATAAATATAATGTTAATCAACAATGGGTAATCTGACACTAGCACACTTCTTTATAATCAATGAGGAGTGGGTGTAGGACGGATAAAGTAGCAAAAATACTTTTATGATTTCAAGGGAAAAGCAATGGGGAATAAAATGCAGTACAGAAATACTTGATATGATTTTAGCAAAAGATAAGATAATCACTTTTTCTCTGGCAATTCACCCCCTCCCGTATGCAATGTAAGAAATGGAAGGAGATGGAAGGAACACACACAGTTCTCAGGAATGCAATCAATACAAAACGAAATTCAATTCCCACCGTAGCAAGCTTAGAGAAAACAGGTATGAGTTTTAAAACACAGGCCCAAGTGCTTTGAATGGGGTGGCAAGGAAGTGAAAAATATGCCGAAAATGGTTTTAATTCCCTTTAGGAGGTTCAGGGTGAGTGAGAGATACTTGGGATGAGTTCAGGCTCACTTTAGCAATGATTCATAGATGGTGATTAAGAGGCAAACGAATTTTTAGCAAGGAAAGAAATGACTGCTGATGGTTACACGTGGCTGGATTTTTAACCAAATCGCAAATCGTGGTAAGATTCGCGAGTGCGTGAATCACGATTACGGCAAAACTATAAGAAGTGGCAAGTCGGTTTTGGATTCATTGGAAAGCTGAGATCCTACGCTTTCAGAGGAAAGTTAAACCGAGTTCCTAGGACGAACGGTTCCAGAGATATGAACGATTTTGTATGGGTCGTTTTTCGGATTTAAAGTAACTCAAATTGACAAGTGTCAGCTATGCAGCTGCAGAATTGACAAGTGACAGCGGTGCAGCTTTACAAAATGACAAGTGACAACTTCTAGGAGGCAGTTCTGGTTAGATTAAAATAGTTTGGATTAGATTATTTTAAACTAAGAGCGTATTTCTGTCACAATCTGACCTAAGTACTCACAATATATTTTGGAAGGACTGGACCTCGTCACGGATCTGATCAATCAGGCTAGCGGCACTTCACGGCGATCTGGTCTCTGGGTCTGCGGTTCTGCACGGTCTGGTCCGGTCTGGCACTGGTCTGGTCTGTCTGGATACAGCGGTCTCTGCACGGCTCCTGGATCTCTGCACTGGTCCTGGCAAAAGTTCTTGGCAAGGGATTCAAGCAGCTCGCCCGGTTGTGAGTAGCTTGCAATGATTTGAGGCCTGCTGCAGAGAACTCAGCTTGTGGTTTTAGGCCTCTGATTTAGGTTCTAAAGTATAAGTTCTAGGTTCTGGAGTATGTAGCTGTAGTCAGTCTGGAACTGGTATCTTCTGTATGTTGTGTGGTCCGGCAAAACGCTCCGCAGCAACTGGATTTGAATCTCCTCTCTAGCTTCCAGTGGCTCTTTTTATGTCTTTTGAAAGTGGGTGTGTGCGCAGCATCACTAAGCCAGACCCTCTCTCAACTGATCATTGGTCAAGCTTTTCTCTCTTCCTTGATATGGGAAAGGAAATGTGAGTCATGGTGATGCTTTTTTATGGCCTGCAGAAAGGACACTCCCCTGTCAAATTGCACAAAAATCTATATTTGACCCAAATACATATTCCACAGATACACAGTTGTTTGTCATTGCATACACACATCATGCATTACTGATGGGAGGCACTGTTCCGACCCTGGCATTTCTAGGAGCTTGGTAAAGAAATGGCAACTTTTTGCGCTTTTTAGTAGCTTTCCCCATATCAGATTTTTCTCCAAATTTATACAATTGTGTGCATGGCATGTGGGCATTTAGATAAGGAAGTGTCAGATTTTTAACATGCATACATTTAGAGTAACAGCCTCTTTTCCGCTCGTAAACCCCCAGATCATACCACCGGGTCCTAAAACCTCTTAAAATGTGGGCAGAAAAATCACAAGAATTATGGTATCATTTAGATAATTTTGACAAGTCCGCACCATGAGTTATACATCTTTCTTAAAATCATATTCTGGCCAACAGGGGTGTGTCTTCCCAGGTCACAGGGTGGAGAAACCAGTCTATCCACTTTCTTTAAGTTCAGCCTGTCCTCAGAGGAGGCTGCCCCTCCCCGTTTCTGCCAAGAGGAAGCCACTTTACGACCCCCCCAATAAACCATCTGCCTAAGTCAAGGAAGGGTTCTGTTCAAAAGGAAGCCATTTACGACCCCCCCAATAAACCATCTGCCTGGGCCCTTTGTTTAGTTTCCTGCAGTCCCCAGGTAATTCAATCAGAGAGTGTGTGACCTCCTTTTGGCAGGGGCAACAGAATGCAGCCAGGCCTGGGAACCTGCTGATCAGTTTCAACTCCTGTGGGGGTAGATGTCAGGCAGAATTGGAATCTCTTTAAGCCAGTTTTTAGCTACATGTCATTTTGGGTTCCCAGTTTAAATCAAACTTACAATTTTTACACATGCAGCTAGAATGCTGATTCTAAGTTCAAAACTATGACATTTCAACAGTGACAAACTATGTGACACTCAAAAGTAGGTCACTCATTTATTCTAAACATTTCGATTTTAGTGTCTTTCAGTTCAGTTTAGCACTCAGCCAGTCTTGTTAGCAACATTATTTTGGGCTCTTCATCTTCCCAGATTTTGTAGGCACACAAAACTTCATTCTGCCAGATGTCTGCTGATGTTCAGTGAGATTTTTGGATGTGTTGCAATGTTTGAAAATAGGCATTTTGAGCTGGCATTCAGAGAAACCAAAGGTAATTTTAAAGCGTTTTTTTTTTTTTTTGCTAAAAGGCGCTGCTGTTTTACCTTTGACACTCATTCCACTCATGGCACCCTGGCCCATCATGCTCGCACTGGTGGGTGGCAAGTTAGGCAACCATTTTGGTGTGCGCACAAACTGCGTGGTTCTCCTGGATTCTGGCGCACATGTGGGCTTTTTGGCCTCCTTGGATTTTCTAAGCCCACAGCACCAAATGTTGCAGCATGATAGCTCAAACGTGGGTCAGGACACCCAACAACATACTCATTTTCTCAACTGCATACATGCATGATAAGCTGCACGTCTGTGCTAAACAATGACTATAGTTGTTAATCATGTCACACGGTTTCTTTTGTTTTTTGTCTTTACATCCTGAGGAGAGTTTTCTAACTCTTATGACTGTTAGTTATTTTCAGAAGGTAGAAAATACAGCTTCAAAACATCTTCTTGCTTATCATGTGTCTATAATGTATTATCTACAGTCAAGGTGGTTTATTGAGTTATGTGTGAACTTCCTAATACTTATATGCATGATAGAATAGTTTTGTAAATCCCCAAAAATGAAAAATATGGTAAACAACACAAGCTCAAAAGGTATTTGGTAAGTGCTTAAATTGCTTGATAGGCTCAAATCCCAACTTCACGACTTAACAAAAGTGTGTAATCCTGGGTAAATCATTTCATTCTACTGTGTCCACAATTTATATCCAATTGCCATGGTCCATTCTTCAGACCGCCCATTGACACTTCAACTGACAAAGCCAACGGCACACCACATAACAGCTTCAATACCATGAACATGTACATGCTGTTCTCAAATCCTATCATGCTGTTGGCAACATCACTGGCCTGATGTTCTTTAAAATGCACCTTCCTGTGGTAATACGACATTAATTCCCAAACATATTCATTGGGGTCAAATGGAAGGAACACCACCCAAGTAAGCTTTGCAGAGCCCCACAAAATCTTCGAGGGCTGGCGCTCCGACGCCATTTTCATTTTAGGCATCTCAAAGTTTAGGACTAGTTGTGTCCATGAGTGTCCACGGGGTTCAGAGAGAGTGACATGAGGGTCAGGAACTAACTACAAATAACTCCCAACCTTCTGGATCTCAGCCTTGATTGCTGGTAAATCCTAACTCACTCCTGGAAGATTAACCGGGAAAGGAAAAGGATGTAGCTGGAATGACGAGGAAAGCATATTGTGTTTGATAACCTGTGCCTCTTACTGTTCAATTTCGGTGCCAGTTTTTTTTTCAGAGCAGTGACCAATGTTTGAAGACCTCCAGCTATTTAGAAAGCTAATGCAAATGTACTGAATATGCTACACAGTGAAACATGTTAATTGATATTTATATTTTATTTATATTGTGCTTGTACACAAGTGTTTCAGAGCTCAACAAAGCAAGGGAGGGGAACAGGGGAGAACAACACAGCGATCTTACTAGGCCCAGTAACATTGAGAACATGCAAGTGCATGGGAGAGGGGAAGGGGAAAAGTGCATTGAAGGGGGAAGAAGTGGAAAGTGTGAAGCAGAGGAAAAACAGATAAATAACAATACATAATAATAAAGACAACAGACAGTGTTAGTACAGCTAGCAATTTCCAAGTGCTAGGTTTAAGGCAGCAGACAGGGTAGGTCTGATAAGTGCAGGAAGAAAAGGTGGGGGCTGGATTGATACAGATCCAGACCCCAGTGCGAGGGGTGGCCCGGAGGCAGTGCGGGAGGGTGGCAGGGTGAGCAGGTACCTGGGCCCGGAGAACAGAGGGTCGGGTCGGTGCACGGTGCCAAGAGAGAACAGATCAGCATGGGAGAGGGAAGGCAGAAGAAAAGAGGAAGGTCTTGAGGTGCTTCCGGAACCGGAGATGGTTCTCCTCCAGTTTTAGAGTGGCAGGGAGGCTGTTCCAAAAGGAGGCCCCAGCCGAAGACAGAGATCTACCCCCAGCTCGTTTCTTTGAAAAATGACTGACCCCGAGGGAGTTGGAGGTAGAGGTGCGAAGAGCTTGAGAGGGGAGGTATTTGCGGAGGGATAGCTGAAGGTATTTTGGACCCAGGCCCCAGAAAGCCTTGTGGACAATGCAGAGGGTTTTGAATTTAATCCTTGCATCCACTGGGAGCCAATGGAGAGATTTCAGGGCTGGAGAGGTACGATCCCAGGGCTTCAGGCCAAGGACAAGTCTTGCAGTCCTGTTCTGGATTAGTTGCAGAGGGCGAGAGTAGAGTCAGGTAGATTTAGAAAGAGGCTGTTACAATAGTCCAACCTAGAGAGAACCAGAGATTGGGATACCATGAGCTTCTGGGGGAAGGAGAGGAAAGGCAGAGTACCTCTGAGGAGATGCAGTAGGAAATTTGAATGGCAGTTAGGCAATCAGAGATGAGAGAGGGAGAGGAGGTAGCAGAGGGTAGCCTGAAAATGAGTTGAGTGTCATCAGCGTAGAACTGGAAATTTGAGCAGAAAGTGGCAATGCAGTGGGCGAGAGTTGCCAGGTATTGGTTGAAAAGCCAGGGGGAGAGGTTAGACCCATGGGGAACACCACAGTTAGAGAGGAAGATAGATGAAAGGAAGGACCCAAGTTGGACCTGGGAGGTACGATCAGAGAGGAAAGAGGTCAGCCAGGCCAGAACCTGATCAGTGATACCCAGGGTTTCACAGAGACGGTTGAGCAGGATGGTATGGTTGACCATGTCGAAGGCAGAAGAGAGATCGAGGAGAATGAAGACAGAGGGAATATTAGAGTCAAGGTTGGAGAGCAGATCTTCACGGATGTTTAGGAGAGCAGTTTCCATGCTTCTGGCAGCTCTGAAGCCAGACTGGTGGTCATGGAGACAGCCAACAGAATTGGAATGAAGGTTAAGCTGAGAGATGGCCAACATTTCCAGGAGTTTGCCCAGATAGGGAGTAATGGAAATTGGATGATAGTGAGCTGGACAAGAAGGATCATCTGTGGGTTTCTTGAGAAAAGGATGCACAAAGGAGTTATTCAGAGGGGAGGGGAAGGATCCTGAGGCAAAGGAGTGGTTGCAAAAATCAGCAAGGGCCAGAGCGAGGGTTTCAATGTGGTCCTTGATGGTTTTAGAGGAACAGGGATGAACCTGTTTTGATGAGGCTTTCATAGATCGGACTTGTCTAGCAACCTTGTCAGGGGAGAAAAGAGGAAAGGACGAGAAGGATGGTTGGGGTGGCTAAAGGAGGGTCAGCAAGCACAGATGGAGGGGGTAGAGAAGGGGTGTGGTTGGAGAGGGTGGACAGGATGTCCTGGGTTTTTTAAATGAAGTGAGAGGCAAGGGCATTGCAAAGAGCCTGGGGGCAACAAGAGGAGTCGAGACTGCAGCAGAGTTGGCCAGCTGCTTGCAGATTTTAAAGATTTTGGCCGAGTTGTTAGATGTCACAGAGACACGATAAAATATGGAATATCTATATATCTATATACATAGATAAATATACATGAAACCTATGGCTGTTTAGCCGTTTGCTTTACAAATTGTGCAGTAAAGCACAGCGTCTGGCCACTATTTTTCCAAAGGGGTTTTAGGAGCGGGGGCTGGGAGTTTGGGGTTAAGATGAACAATTCCTTCTTGCTATGAGCAAGAAAGGGCTTGTTTTAAGCCGTACCTACCTCAAAATTCGCCAGTTATCATCACACTAAAAGCAGTTCTACAAAGCAATGATTGACAGTGTTCCGCCCGCCAGTTGCTCGACAATCTCTTTAGTGCCACAGATACAGAAAACCAAGACAATATTCAGCCTTTTTGCCTCCAAGAGAACCTGGTATGTGTATGTGTTTGAGTAACTTGCAGGTCAGAGGTTGGAACAATGATAAACGCTCTCAGTGATTTACTGCACGTGCTGCAGTCCTCTATGTGGAACCAGCATTCCACACACTAGGTTCTTTGTGACATTCTGGTGCATGTGTGTTGCTGTGCTGCACCTGCATCTCAAGAAAATGACCTGCTTGATTCCAAATGCAAATGACTTCTCACTTATCACCCCCATGCTGCCATCCTGTTCTTCGACGTGGCTCAAGTTATTTGGGAGCAGGAAGAGAGCATATACATCACCAGCACCCAGGCCAGAATGCAAAAAGTGATGTGGACTGTGCATTTTAAGCAAATGCCCAATTGGTGATGGACGTGTGATTACTTGGATGGTCACTGGAGATTGAATGTTAACTCGCAATGCACTAGCAATCCCCTTTTTAAAATATCCATCAGCCCCCTCACAATTTGGAGGCTGGTGTGGCGCCGGTGTGGGCTGTGAGTCGGTGAGGAGGGATCCAGGCTAGCAGTTGCCATGACCCCTTAGGGCTACTTCTAACCCTGGTGTCCCCTTGCTGGGGTAATGGTGCCGAAAGGCACACCTCTTGCTGAGTACAGGTGACCACTTGTGGACCTTGACCCTAGAGAGGTAGAACTCTGAGCCTTCACATATCTCAATTTGTCTTATGACAAACAAGCATGTAGTGCTGCATTTATAATAGGAAAACAAATTGGAAAGTTCCAGAATGCAAAGAAAAAAACAAGACCTGGAGAGGGGAATGACAGCTGACATTGTTTTTAGAAAACTCTTTTTGGTGACAGACACATGGTAATGATCTTGGATTTAGTTGTATGCCTGAAAAAAAGAAACAGCCAAGCGAGTTTGGCAGAATGCACGTTATTTTTTTTACAAATATTTGCTCAAAATTCAAATAGGCCAAGTGAATTCTCAGGTCTAGGAAGGTGTGTTTGTTTGATACACAAAAGCTTAATTCCTGCCATGAGCTACCCGGAACACTAAGACAGCATGAGAAATCTTAAAGCTTTTTTCGTCTTTTCCTACCGTCGACGCAGTCACGTTTCCTACTTATTCTAAAACTGGTGTTGTCACTTTCTGCTCATCGGCGGCGCCAGACCCTGGCTTGGGTGCATGGGCGTAGGAAATGAGGGTCTTGGGGTGATGCATCCCCCTCAAATTTTTAAGCAGGTGGGGATACTTTATGAGCTACCCGCACAATCTGGAGCAAGTGAAAAGAAAGGCTGTTTATTTTTCTAATTGGAAAGCCTGGCTGTCTTTTTAAAAACTTGCCTTACTTTTTTCCAAGTATTTGAAATATAAACAGACCATGCTTTGCTTTTTTTTAATTGCTCACTAAGGTCAATCTCCTGGTAGAGTAGAAGGACAATCTCCTGGTAGAGTAGGGGTGAGTGGGTGCACAGCTGGATGTCATTGCACCCCCATACATTCAGAGTCAGAGGCTGGAGGACAAATCAGAGAAATCAAAGACAATCTACAGGGCATCTTTTCAAAGATAATGAAAGGATTTGAGCATTAAGCCCACAAAGTCACTAAGTAATATTTCCTCTGTATGATTTAGAGTTAAAAGGTAGCAATACACAAATACAATAATTATAATTTTGTAATGTATTTAAAGCAAATAAATGCCTTTTAATCCCTTCTCACACTCCAAACCATAAATTATCTGTGACAAAGGAAAAGCGGGGGCATCTTTGAAGGCACAAATTATTTCAGATGGACCTGCTCACCATTTACCTTTAAATTACTTTTTTTAGGTGAAGATTGCTCTCCTGTTAAACACATACCGACACATTTTTGGTCCTGCTCTGACTGAGGGACAGCCCTGATTTAAAAAAAACACGCTGCGTATGGTGAAAGGGTGCACACTTACATGTATAGTTGGCTGCCTGTGTGAGTGTATGGTGAAAGGATGCACACTTAAATGTATATGTGGCTGCCTGTGTGAGTGTATGGTGAAAAGGTGCACACTTAAATGTATATGTGGCTGCCTGTGTGAGTGTATGGTGAAAAGGTGCACACTTAAATGTTTGGATGGGTGCACACTATGGGTCAAAGTGACTTTGCACTGCTGAAAAGTGACTTTGCACTGCCAACACTAACTCTGATTCATGAAACTTTGCAACATGCATTTTTTGGCAGTGCAAAATCCATGCAGTCATTTTGAACTGGTAAAATGACTATGCACTGACTTTGCACTGAGAAAATACACTTTGCAAAGTTCCATGAATCAGGGTTTGTGTTGACAGTGCAAAGTCACTTTGAACCGTGCAAAGAATTCCATTAATCTGAGGTTTAAATGTATGTGTGGCTACCTGAGTGTGCCTGTATGGTGAAAGGGTACACACTTAAATCGATGGGTGGCTGTGTGTGCGTGTGTGTATATGATGGGTGTGTATGCTTGTGCTCAGGGTTGCAATGAAACCTACATTTCGGTGGGGGGGTTTCTAACCCTTTAAATGTTGGAAGAGGTGCTAACTTCACATGCAGTTGGCGATGGGCAAACATATTTATGTGGTACATCTAACTTCTTTATGCATCTAACAAGACTATTCTAGTGCAGCTTCAATGTTACAAGCAGTTATCTCTCTCCTTTAAGTCTGAAAGCACTCACTTATGGACTGCTGAGAGAATAAGCGGTCTCATGTCCCCTCTCTACGCTTCCAATCACTTCCCTGGCATGCAAGTACTAAACCCATATCAAGATTTCAATTGCCTAAAGAATTATGCATTTGAATGCAGGTACTAACAGTGAAATGCTTTATGTATGTAATTTCTGGGCCTTTGTCAACAGCGAAACCCAGTTGCCGTTGAACATCTATGTCATGTTCTGTCTAGCAATGGCTCTACAGGTCAGCCAGGTCTAGTCAACAAAGCCCAACATTTTAAGTGGGGGTTGGGAGGGGAGGACTGAAGCCCAGTCAGCTCAATGGTGTTGCAGCACTACTTGTGTTTAATACCTTGCTTACTTATTGGTAATTTCATTACTCATTGCCCTATTCTTACTCGCCCCAGTGAAGCCTCGTGAAGCCCCTGCCAAGACTAGAAGACCTACGGTAAGTGTATGTTTGTAACATGTATTTTAATTTATGTATCTATATTATCGCATGTATCATGTATTATCAGTCAGTCAATCAATTTATACAGATAAAACAATCCATCTTTTTAGCATATTATTAGTGATCAACCAGCGGTCAGTTTTTTGTAACTCATTATAAGGTATGGCTGGACAGATTCTACCCAGGTAATAATTGCATCCTGTCTATTGGTCATGAAACACAACTCTTTACACAACTGCCAGAGCAAACAAGCACTGGTAAAACTCTTGTTGCACATGCAGCAGCAGCGTGTTTGGTGGAAAAAAGTGCAAGTGCATTATATTGTGTCAAAAATGTACTAATAAAGGAAAACCAGGGATTGTTGTACCAGTCATCCCTGGGTAGTAAGGATATGATAATAAAATGGGTTAAACCTGCTCTCACATTTGACCACAGTAGTAACCAAAAAGAAATGGTAGAAAGCGTCCAATGATTCTCTGAAAAGCCCACTCCTCCTTCAGTGTGTACTGCAAAATCAGGTCTGACCCTTGAAGTTCCAATAAACGTTTCAAGAATGTATTTTCCAGGGTCTGTAATTCAACCATCTCTGTATAGCCCCAAAGTGGGGCTCCATACAGAACTGCAGCCTTTGTCTGGATTACATAGACTTGTATAATCAAATACAAAGGTTTTCCATGACACATGGCTATGAAGGAGCAAGCCATCCTAAATACTGGCTCATCTTAAGTTTTTTTCCTGCACAGGTGAGTTTAGCCATTTATCACAGTGGAGAAGTGAATACCCAGGTAGTCAAATTCGTTGTCCTGTCACAAATCATTGGATTTATTTTCCCTTGCTTTTTTCCCCTGGCACACACCATCACCTCTGACTTCAAAGTGTTAATCTTCAAGTCCAAACTATTCATGAACGTGGTGTAAACATTAATAAACCTTTGGAGTGTGCTTGGTGTTCGAGCAATCAACACAGTGTCAACGGCCTAGGCCAGAATAACTGCACTTGGAACGTCTACTTGGGAATCCACCAGGGCGTCATACAGTCCATTGATGTAAATGTGATCTAAAACGCAGCCATACTGAAATCCTGAGTTGACCACAAAATAATCAGTACACTGCCCCTCAGTTCCACACTGTGGATTGCCCGTAACATGACCAAAATCTCAGTAGGACACTTCATGGATCCAAGTACGGGCCAAAGCTTAGACTTATTCAATTCATCAAAGGCCGTACTCAGATTCATGAATGCAAGATAAATGGCTTCACACGTACAAAAAAACGAGTGGGTCACCCGGAGGTACAAATTCAACGCTTGGTCCAGTGTACCCACCTCTGGTCTAAATCCACATTGTATGTTCCGATAGGATAGACCCTTCAGAAATCCAAGTTTCAAGGCAACTCAGAAGCACTCTTCCAAATATTTTAAAGGAAGTGTCCAACAAAGTGATAGGTCTATACAAAAGCAGGCTTGAAGAATCCCCTTTTTTAAAAATTGGAAAAATAATAGCATGCTTCGATGCAGATGGGTATTGGCCAGTCTCCAAAAAATCATTAAACACTACTGTTAACAGTGGAACCCAAAGGTCAATGAGATAATGAAAAATGTCAGCCTGGGTGGCATGAGGTCATGGGCGCGATTATGTGCTTGCTTAGAGATAAGCAAAGAGACCTCCTTAAGCGAAAGGGTCAAAGATGAAATGGATTCTGCACTACTCAAAATAGACTTGGAACCACAATAAAGAATCCAAAAGTGCCTGACCCAGGCCCTAGCATCCACATGGGATCCCCTTGCCCTCTTAGATCTCTTACAGGCCCACCAGTCACAAATGTTCAAAGTTCCTTGGAATCTTGTGCTCAAACGGCATCCAGCAATTGAGCCCATGACTCGTCATCCAACTCCTCTTTCTGCTTGTCTATAGCTACACGATATCTGGCTCTGGCCTAGATTATATCACATTTAGACATGGCATTGGATTTTAAAGCCTCCAAAAGCAATTTTTTTTTGACAAGTCACAGGCGTTGTTACACCACCCTTTATGCGCACACGGTCCCAGCACTGCACAGACAGCACTCCAGCACTGCTTCAACATGGCCTCAGCACTAAGCTGTAGGCAGAGACACGATTTGAGCACTGCACAATGTGACAAATCAACTTCCAGGGTGCCAGTGGTCCAGGGGGAATATTAGTTTCTAAACATACATTTAGCACCACAACTCTAATACACCAGAAGGTATCCAAACAAAATAACATAGAAAATTATAAACCTCCTTGTCCAATTTTGTTAACGGTGACGGAATGGCAGGCTTATCTCCGACAGGTTGTGGAACATTGGTTAGTTGCAACACAGCAAAGACACAATTATCAACCAATGATAAAATGGGCTGTCTAGTCAAAGTTTTATCAAAAATATCTACTTTATTTATATCACAACAGACAGTTCTAGCAAACTATCGGTCGGTAGGGTAATAATCACACCAGTTTAAGGTTTCTTGGCTTCTACCCAAAGGAAGCAATGGGTTTTACTATTTCCCTATGGGTCTTCTTGGAAGCACCAAGGGGAGAGAAGCACAATGCACCTTGAGTCTTACTGGCTGTTGTAAGAGATGTTCTATTTCGTATTTATGCGTGGATAGGTTGGCATAGGCGGTGGCCATCATGACCTCCATAGAAGTAGCACTGGTCTGTAAGTACAATGCATTTGTGTATCTAAAATACACGTTTTCAGAGATGAATTCCAGTAATGTCAAAATAAAACCTTATTAGCTCCAATGTGTCCTGACCATTGGTAGAGGCGACGATAGGTCTACCCGGATGGTTGGTCAATCCCTTGTGAATCTTGAGCAGTAAGTAAAAGGATGGAATGCTCAGATGTGATTTGAATAAGAAAGCCTTACCACCGAGGGGCATATCGCCATTAGCACCCGTGTAGATCCCTACATGGGTGCTAATGTTTTTTTTTCTGCTTTTAACAAAAGAAAGAAAACGTACCTTTCTTTCGCCACCCGACGCCGCACAGTGGTGTCAGCCAGGACGTCCGTTTTCAATGTTGATGGCGTCATCGACATTGATGAGGGACTGCATGGCTGACAGTACTGTGCGGCGTCAGGCGGCGGGAGAAAGGCAGGTTTTCTTTTTTTTGTTTTGAAAAAAAAAGAAAACATCATTAGCACCCATGTAGGGAGTTACACGGGTCCTAAGCGAAGGGAGAGCGGACGAGGAATGTGCCCAACATCATTGAGACTGCTCAGAATGCAGGCTTTCCTTAATGAATACAGCCTACATTCCGAGTATTCTCATTGGTGGAAGGCACCTCCCAGGGTGCCTTTCAAGAATAGCTTCCAGGTTGTCAGCAGGTCTTATGGTGATGCTGGCATCACCATATAGTGAGCGGATAATAGCTAATTAATTACGATGAAGATTGCTCTTTCTAGGTGGTTTAAAGGAGACTTTCTTGAAATCGTTGAGGCACAGTTTCTCAAATATGTCTACGCAAGGTGCAGAAATCAGAGATACAAAGGAACATGTGTTCCTAAATTTGAGGAAACCTTGCTCGTCATTAGTGTGAGACATATCGTTAAGGTCAGAAACGTCAGGATCAGAAAAGAAACAGTGTAGTTTGAGTTTACGCATAAAGCAGAAAAGGTCCACACCTTTTCCGCTTTGTCTGCCCATGGAGTGATTCAGTCATTTAAAGTGATGTCATTCAGGGTGGCAAGCATTCATATAATGACACACATCTCAAAAACCATCTGGGTCTTAGTATTTGCCTTGTAGTATCATGTTGCAAGCAACCTTTTTTTTCTGTGCTGTCACATGGATGCTGTCAAATAATTTCTAAGCTTTTTTTCAGTTTCTCACTCACGCAAAACACATACATGTGTGTTAATGAGACAATATTGTGCTGTAACACATGTTGCCCACGCAGGAAATGAATGTGCGTCTATTAATACCTACGTCTTTTCATGTTTAACCTGTGGTCATATTAGGCTTGGACTCGTTGCATGCAAATAATCAACACTTAAATTCCTTACACTGAAATATTTTCCAGACAAAGCCCAGAAGATGGCCACTTCTCATTTTTTTTTTCTCACCAGCCTGAAGTCTTTCCTTTGCACTGCATAAACAAATCAGCCTGAGATGGTAGAGAAAGATGCAGGGGGGGGATACCCCGAGTGTCAATCCAGGACACCTGGTGGATCGAGGGCAGAGGGAAGATCGAGACCTCCCCAGTGAATGAGGGACAGAGCGGCCAAGATGTCATTTTACAGATGTTCAGCTAAAGTTTAATTAACTCCATAGAGCGTTGATCACTGTAGCACTCAGATAGCTCTATATCAAATACTTTAAAAGAAATGACTACTCAACAAGGGGGCTTGAGGTTGACAGCCTCCCAGCCAATGAGGAGGCTCAAAACATGGTAATCCTGCTGTCCGAGTCTCCTGATAGCGGGAGGCCGCCATCTTCTCTCCGCCGGGATCTCAGGTAAGTGCTGACTGTGGCCCTCATCTCTGTGTTCCCTTAGTGCAGCGACATGCCGTCACCGGAAATCTGTGGGTGGTTAAAATCCAACATACACCAGGCATGCAGATGAGTTTATCAAAATATTTCACAGCACTAGCCCTAGGCCGACTTCCTCCCTGCGTTCTGCCACTGCCGCCATCTCCGCCTCTTGTCACTTCTTCATCTCCCCTGGGGTTTGACAAAGACACCCTTACACTTGGTGCTCGTGTAGGTGGTGTGGAGGAGGGGGGCGGATAATTGTATGATCCTGAAGCAGTGTGGGCTGCTGCAAAATTTTAATTTCATTTTCTTTTTTGACATGGTGGTGGTTGCTGAAGTGTGATTATGTCAAAGGTGGGGTAAATGCTCATCATTTAATTCTGTTTTACCACCTTGCACAGAGAAGGTAATGCTTCTTTCATATGCTTTTATAGCAGATGCTGCCTGCTGCAAACCTAAAGTTACAAGTTGCAAGGTCATACGCACTTTCTCTCTCTCTCTGTCTCTCCCCCGCGTTTTGCTTGCCTATGTATCACATTATCTTTCTAGTGTTTACAATAACACATTCCTGCACCAAGCTTTCTGAGTCCTGTGCCCACCCCTACTTACTTATACAAGCCTATACCAGGCATTGCCGCCACTGAAGTTGACCATATTTGCTGCAGTAGACATGTTAATCCTCCCCTTATTATTGAACCCTTTATATTACCAGGTATTTGTCCTCATTGACCTTGAGCATAGTGCTGTCTGTCGTAAGAACTCTCCTTTTGGCTTTTCCTTAACAGAACTGGTCCTGTTACAATTGACTCAAATCTAGAGGGTGCACGCTATGATGATACTGTGATTTATGTACACGCTTAGGAATTGTTCTTGCAGGCTTGATTCACATCTAGAAAGCTACTTTAACTCACATCCTAAAAGTACCCCCTGAGACAGCACTGTGACTCACTTGCATGCGCTGCACAATAAGAATTGCTCTCACTCGCTCGACGCACAACTAGAAAGAGCTGCCTGAGATAGTTCTGTAATTTAATTACCTATGTTTTAGATCATAACTCAACCCAAACTCTCTCCTCCCATAGCACTATGCTTACTCTCTTCTCTGCACCATCACTCAATTAGAGTGCAGCTACACCCCTCAATTAATTTCGGCCTAGCTACACACATACGAACATTAACACATAAACACCTCATCATTCTAATACAACGCAGCTATATCCCATGACAAACCGGCCTCGCTGCACACATGTGCAGTGTCTTACAGGCCCAACGCAGCCAGAACCCAGCCTTGGTGTCCACCGTCAGACTGCACACATTCAACTGATACCAATACCGCCACACCTAATGCTAGGATGCAGCTACCATCAGGCAATTACATCAGCTGCACACATAACTGTTGCACCCAAGCACCCTACGACACCTTATTCTCTCAACTGACCTGGACAACGGTCACCGAGGGCTTTTCAACCTACCAGCGCTTTGAGGTCATACCAATGATATATAGAGCGCTATATAAATGTTAATGTTAATGTTAAAGGACATTTGTACCACGCACTATCACCACCGGAGTGGTCCCCTGGAGCTCTGGAGGCTCTGAAACAAAGAGGGAAAGAGGGGGTAAGTTAGTGGGAGGAAGCTAGACAAGTGTAAGAGATCAGTGATGTGCTGTTGGCAGCCTCAGCCCAGTGGGTCCGTTGGCTGGGCCTTTGGTGTTTTGCGGCCGGTAGTCGGCGTGTACTTTTGTGTGAGTCTATGTTTTTGTTTTGTTGTTGCAATGTAGTGAATTTTGTGCGGTTTGTGATGCTGTAGGTTTGTGGTTGTGTTTGCTTTGGAGTTTGAGAGGTGTATGCAGAGGGGGAAGCTGTTAGTGGATTAGTTAGTTGGCATTTCTGTCTTGAAGTGAGGCGATGGGTTAGCGTACTCTTACCAGAAAGGGTGTGGGGACATTTCAGCGCCTCTGTCCTGATCTGGGCTTGTCCGGTATTCACAGTCCCTTTCCCTTCTGTCCTCCACTTCCATCAACTACCTTCATAACCTTAGCTGGCTTCCTTTTCCACTCATACGGCCAGTGTACCTGCTAGGGTCCACAGCTCAGTTTGAATGTGGTGATTGCTAACTTATAGAAATTCTCTAACAGTGTGGTACCTGATAGCACTTATGGGCCGAGGGAGGATGTTGGCTGGAATTGCCTGGGATTGTTGATTCTGTCTTAATGGGTGTCGCTTGTGTTCTATTTGACTTGGCGTTACCTATCTAGTCGTGGTGGGAGTTTCTTGGTTGGTTCTGGGTGTTGTCAGTGTCCTCTTAAGTTAATTCATTCTTTCCTTTCTGTTGTTTCGGTTTTCAGTTTGAGTCTGTGGTGTTGAAGAGCCAGGTAGTTAGTAATTTCCTGAATTTTAGGTGATCTTTGGTGTTTCTTATTTCTTTTGGGATGTTGTTCCAGGTTTTTGCGGCTAGGTGGTAGAAGGAGTTGACTCCAAATTTTTTCTTACGGTAAGGTTTTAGTTCCAGGCTTGTTTCGTTGTATGACCTGAGGAGTCTCGCTGGCTTGTAGATTGTTATTTTTTTTTGTTGTAGGAATTCTGCTCCTTGTCCACTGATTGCCCTGTGCATTATGCACATTGTTTTGAAGGTGATGCAATGTTTTACTGGGAGCCAGTGTAATGTTTTTAGGGCAGGAAGGATGTGGTCTCTTCTAGATAATTTGAGGAGTAGTTTGGCTGCTGTATTTTGGATCTGTTGTAGTTTCTTCAGAAGGTATTCTGATATTCCAAGGTAGCGGCTGTTTGCATAGTCGATTCTTGACATGATGAGGGCGACAATTTTGAGTGTTTTGTGCGTAAAGGAGAGGAACAGTAGGATTCTTCTTGCAGTGTGGAGGTGGGAAAAGCATTTCTTGACTGTTGCATTTATTTGTGGTTCTAAGGTTAGGGTGTTGTCCAGCAGGAGTCCCAGCTTTTTTACTACCTTAGATGGTGATGGTGTGGTTCCTATTTCTGTTGGCCAAGGGATGGCGGTTTCGTTCTCTTGGTCTTTGGATCATGATTTTTGTCTTTCCTGGGTGGATTTTCAGGTTGTTGGCATTCATCCAGTTGAAGACTTCTTTTAGACACTCGATTAGGGTTGAGTGATCGGCTTGGGTGTCTTCAATTTTGTAGATGATTTGAGTATCATCTGCCTAGTTGTAGCATGTAATGTTGTATTTTTTGAAGATTCTGATAACTGGAGTCTGGTAGATGTAGAAGTATAGTGGTGATAGTGAGGATCCTTGTGGCACTCCACAGTCGTTAACTCATGGGGTGGATTTGAAGGGTTTAATCCATACGGTTTCTGTTCTGTCTGCTAGGAATGATTTGGGCCATAGCAGTGATGTGTCTGTTATGCATATGTCTTCTAGTCTTTTGGTTAGGGTGTCATGGCTAACTGTGTCGAAGGCTGCGGAGAGGTCGAGCTGAATGAGGGCTGAGGTTGTGTTTGAGTCTGCGTTAGTTGTTAAGTCGTCGCAGATGGATACTAGTGCTGTTTCTGTTCCTTTTGCAGGTCTGAAGCTGACTTGAACTTGGTCTAGCAGGTGGTGTTTTTCTACCTGTTCTTGGGTTAGTTTGTACACATAGGTTTCTAGGAGTTTTGCTGGGTAGGGAATGTTTGAGATAGGCTTGTAGATGGAGAAGTCTTCTACGTCGCCACTTGTGTTTTTTAAAAGTGGTTTGATATATGCTGATTTGAAGGTCCTTATTAGAGTTCCTGTTGCTAGAGATAGATTTAGAAGGTTTCTTTAATATTCTGCTGGCGTTCCTTGTCCGAGGATTGATTTGTAGATGTCCGGGGGAGAGGGATCCGTGGGTGATCCTGCTTTCTTGCTGTGTTTTACCAACAAGGTTACTGCCTCTGCTGATATTTCGGGAAAGATTCAGAGTTTGTGCTGTGCTTCTGTGTTGGGTCCATTTGTTTGTGTGTTGTGGTTGGTTGGTCTGTTTTGTATGGTTTGTCGGATGTCATAGATTTTTATTCTTGAAGTGATCTGCCAGGCCGTTGCATAGTTTCTCTGAGGGAGTTGGGTTGTTGCTGCTTCCTGGTGGGTTTCTCATCTCTTTAATGATGTTGAACATTTCTTTTTGTGTGTTGGTGGTATTGATGATTCTGTCATCATAATCCCTTCTCTTCGCCTTTAGAATTTTCTTCTTGTATGTGCGGATTTGTTTCTAGAAGAGTGTTTTTTTTCTGGGTTGTATTCTTTCCTCCATTCCAGTTCCATCTGTTTGTTTTCATTTTTCATGGAGGTTAGTAGTGGGGTGAATCATTTTCTCATTGCTCTTTTTTTTGATGGGGTGAACGGTTTTTTCGGGGTGATCTTGTCAATTGTATCTGCAATGCATTTGTGTAGTAGCTCCATTTTCCAGTCTAGGTCAGCTAGCTCTAGTTCTGTAGTTTAGGGTTTGGTCATCTCCAGTTGTTCAAATAGGTTGCTTTCTTTGACGTGTTTCCATTTTCTTTTTGTGATGGTTGTGAGTTTAGGGGGTTGGATGGAGACTTGAGTTGGCAGAGTGATCACGAATGGGATGATGAGATGGTCGCTCCACAGTATTTGTATTGGGGGCGCTGTGGTCATGAGTTTTTCCTTGGCAAAGATTGCATCGAGGGTGTGTCCTGCCGAGTGTGTTCCCCCTTTGACTAGTCGTAGTTTCATGGTAGCATGTTGTCCAATGAGTGAGTTTAGGGAGTTGGCGTGTCTGTCTTCAAACCAGATGTTGAAGTCCCTGAGGATGATTAGATGCTCGTGGTTGATGGCTATGTTGGTGATGGCTTCTGTGAAGTTGTTGATGCAGGTTGCATCATATGTTAGTGGTCTGTATACCAGGATGACTGTGATGTTGCTTTTTGGGCTCGCTGATAGGTGTATGATCATGGTTTCACAGTTGATGATGTTGAGCGGTTTGTCTGTTTTTATTTTCAGGTGTTCTTTGAATGCTATGGCGATGCCTCGTCCTTTTTTGTTTTCCCTCTTTATTTGAAGGCATTTTAAGTTGGTTGGAAGGTCGTTTTGGAGTGTGATTTTGTAGTTGTTGTCCAGCCATGCTTCTTTGAAGAATAGGATGTCAATGCTGTTGTTGTCGAGTAGGTCGAAGATCTCTGTTGAGTGTTTCAACATGGATCTTGCATTTATTAGATTGCAGTGGAATTTGAGATGTAGTTTGGTTTGGGCTTTCTTTTTGGCATCGTCTTCTGGTTGGTTTTGAGGTTTCTTTTCTGGTCTATCGCTTGTTGAGGTCTTGGTGCCGAAGTGTCAGTGTCGTTGAAAAGTTCTTCTAGGTGCTGTCTTGGATTTTTGTCTTTGTTGGGTTCGTCTTACAGGAATTGTGGGTGTAGATTGGAAGTTCCTCTTGTTTTGGTAATGTATGGTGTTATTGCATCGATCGTGTTTTTGTTGTTTCTAGTGTTGTTCATCCTTCTTCTGCCTGGTTGCCTTTGGTTGTTTGATGTTGCTGGTTGTATCATTGGGTTGGTATGTTCTGATGACCAGTTGTCAGCAAGGCATGGAGTTAAGTGGAGGGATTTGTCCCTTCTCCCAATGTTGGTTCGATTTGTCTTCCTGTCTGTAGGGGTGCGTTCTGTAGTTGTGGTTCTTTCTTGCTGTTCCGGAGTGTTTTTTCTTTCTTCTCTTTTTCTTTCCCTCGGTATGGGTTGTTTGCACAGCATTTTAAGATTGAGAGTTGATTTTCTTTTTTTTTTGTTGATGGCGAATTGGTTATGCTTTGGTCTGGTTGTTTTGTGGTGTAGCATTGTATGTGGGGCGTTGTCCTCTAATAGTTTGGGCGCTATCTGTAGTTGGTCTTTTCGGCCGGTGTTGCCGACTTGTTCAGTCGCTGTCTTGAGAGGGGTAATGGAGGTGGTTAGGGGTTATATAGTTGGGTGTTATCCGTGGCTGTCCTTACTGCCCGTCTTCCTGGACGCGGTTCTCTGCGGTGAGCTAGCTATGTGGGTTTAAGGATATCTACTATTTAAAGTGAATTTTTTAAGGGCGCTGCTAGGGCTCACTGTGTTATTTTTGAGGCATGCGCCCCTAATCATAGTGTCACTCCACAGTAATACTCACAATGCAATTTGGGAACAGAACCCAATTTGAGAGACCTGTATAGTGGGAGAGAGGCCTATCAATGCAATCTGAATCTCATACAATGCAATTTGGGAACAGAACCCCTACTAAATTTGAGATACCTGTATAGTGCGAGAGAGGCCTTTCAGTGCAATCTTAATATTATACAATGCAGTTTGGGAACAGAACCCCTGCTAAATTTGAGAGACCTGTACAGTGGGAGAGAGGTCTATCAATGCAATCTGAATCTCATACAATGCAGTTTGGGAACAGAACCCCTACTAAATTTGAGAGATCTATATATTGGGAGAGAGGCCTATCAATGCAACATGAATCTCATACAATGCAATTTGGGAACAGAACCCCTGCTAAATTTGAGAGACCTGTATAGTGGGAGAGAGGCCTATCAATGCAATCTGAATTTCATACAATGCAGTTTGGGAACAGAACCCCTGCTAAATTTGAGAGATCTGTATCTTGGGAGAGAGGCCTGTCAGTGCAATCTGAATCTCATGCAATGCTGTTTGGGAACAGAACCCCTGCTAAATTTGAGAGACCTATATAGTGGGAGAGAGGCCTATCAGTGCAATCTGAATATCATGCAATGCAGTTTGGGAACAGAACCCCTGCTAAATTTGAGAGACCTGTATAGTGGGAGAGAGGCCTATCAGTGCAACCTGAATCTCGTACAATGCAATTTGGGAACAGAACCTCTGCTAAATTTGAGGTACCTGCATAGTGGGAGAGAGGCATATCAATGCAATCTGAATCTCATACAATGCAATTTGGGAACACAAACCCTGCTAAATTTGAAAGATCTGTATAGTGGGAGGGAGGCCTATGAATGCAATCTGAATATCATACAATGCAATTTAGGGACAGAACCCCTGCTAAATTTGGGAGATCTGTATAGAGGGGGAGGCTATGCCTAGCAGGTCAGGTGAGTATTGTATTAAACAATGCTTTAATAACATAACATATCATTTCCAGGCAGTATTAATTAGTAAAATGGAGATTAAAAGTGATTAACAGAGGCCAGTCACCCTGGTAGAAAGCTACTTTAACTCACATCCTAAAAGTACCCCCTAAGACAGCACTGTGACTCACTTGCATGTGCTGCACAATTACAGGCGCGACAAGACACGGGGCAGACAGACAGAGGGCGGACAAGACAAGCAAACTTACTAGGCCTTGTCTTATACAGATTGTGCAAGTGCGGAAGTGCAAAGTGCAGTGGGAAGGGAGAGGAGGGAAGTGCCAGGGAGAGGGAAGGTACTAGCTACCACCTATGATGCTTTCAGTATGGTGGAATGAGCACACACACTCTGGAAAGGAGATCGCCTTTGCGTACCCAGAGAAGATTGTATCCCTGATTAACTGTGGCACGTGACTTTTAACACTGGTTGAATGAGCCTATCAGCTCATCATTGGGATTATAGAGGGCGTGGTGGTTCACTTCACCTCTCTGCTTTGTCATGGAATTGCTTCCCTATCCGATGTGGCTTGTCTTCAGCAATGTGCTTAGCATGTAGCATGTTTTGCTATTAAGCCTTTGATGCAGGTGGTTATAGCACTGCAGTTCGGCCACTTTTTTGATCCAGGTTTAATTATGGCAACTTTCCTTTGGCCAGCACGCTCGCTCCTGTTGGGTATTTTGTATAGATCTGGGGCCTAGCGGTATTTTCTTACCGTCAAAATGAAAATAATTCAGTAATAATCACTCTTTGCATTCAGATTAGATTTGGTATATAGTACTATAGTATACATACATTATTTCAGCACACTGATACATTTAGTGGTATACATTATGTTGGTATGCGTTATTGGTGGTATTTATGGGTGAGCATAAATCCTTTGTTTTATATATGTGTCCACAATATCCAGAACCCCTTATTTTTGTTTAGTTTGTTCGTGTGATCACTAGAGAGACCTCAGGCTTGCATTTCAGAAACACCACATTTCCAATTGGAGTGCCACCATGGGCTGTTTTCACTGACTTATCTACGACAGCAAGCTATATGTGGTATTTATCACCAACTTATTTACGTTTGGTGAGCTATGTCCAGGGCCTCTCTTTCTGCCGACTCATAGACCTTCGGCAGCAGGCTATTTCATTTTGTTATTATTATGTTCCATTCAGAAAACACACACACTCATACACTGAATGGATTCATGCACACAGCTACCGCCATGTCTTATCTTTTAGCAACTTTTAAAAATGACAATTGCACTGTGCAAAGATCTTCCCATATTACCAGTGTTATAATGATAGATGCACAAAGGACAAGATAAAAATGAAACACACTTCCCGCCTGCTTTCAGATAATTTTGTTTGTATTATAAAACTTGCATTTCAACATGAGCTTACTCTTTTTTTACAGAAATAAATGGAAAACTCACAGTAACAACATTATCTGTAACAAAATGAAAAGAGAGTGGCGAGGGACAAGAATTCAATTTGCAACATTAAACATGTGGTTAAAACACAGGAATCTCCTCTCATACTCTGACTGAATATTTTCGCACACATACACACAGCCCCCACACTTCAGCGAGATAATTACCAGGCTTGTTCAGCATGTAACTTCTTTGGCTGGTCGCCTTCTGGAGAGGTTCACCCATCAAGGACAAGCATTTGCTGTCGCTCAAACTGGGACTTCATGACTGGAAATCCCAGTCTCTGTAGCAGTATTGAATCTGCTTTAGGAATCAGGCATCCACAGCTATCAACCCAGTCCTTCTCTGAGCTGTGTCAAGATGGTGTCTGCCTATCTTCTTCCCCGAGATTATACAGGAAAACTCTGGTTACCTCCTACCAAAGGATCCTAACCAATAAAATTCTATCATGTCCTTTCCTCCCTCTGCACACAATAGAAATCTTTTACAGTAAGCAACTGTAACAAAACTGATTTCCTGCTATTCGAATCCTTGCTTCCTGCAAATACTGTGGACAAAGCAGCACAGAAAATACAATCTGGATTCACGTTTAAAATTACTTTCAGAGTCTGCCTCATTTTGCAGTGGAGAACACATTATTTTATTAATGAGTTAGCATGTTAGTTTTTTGTTAATGAGGTTGGTTCATTAATCCTCAAATGTGTCTCCTGCAACAGAGGAATTTCATGTAAAAAAAATATGCTTTTAACTGTGAAAAAGAAATTATTTGCATTTTATATCTAGAAATCGTTTTTGACTGCATAGCCTGTTTTCATTTACATGTCCATAGGTTGCACTGGCAACACATGCCTCGCTGTACCACCTTATATCAATGCACCAAACCCATGCAGTGGCGCTGCACTTCAAAAAACATGCTATACATTGGTCCTGTGCAGTGGTGCTGCGCTCTGTGCTCCCAAAACACGCTAAACAATCCTACACTCCCCTGTATCAGGGCAGTAAAATGTGACCACATAACTCCAATTTGGAAATGGATGCATTGATTGCCTCCATCCACCAGAATGTAAATTGATCAGTCTTGTTTGTTTAGCTGGTGAATTGTCTATCCTTTCTTTTCTGGCCAGCAAACTAAAGCTTTGAGGATCGGTTGAGAAGCTTCAGAACAGAGGGGAGGCAAATGTTAAAATAACGCACAATGTTGATGATGATTTCTTCATATTCCGGTTCCAATATTTAGAAAGTCAGACACATTCAAAAAGTGCTAATATCGAGGTGATATTGCTCTTCTAAACTCCATCCAGCAATGAATGAAAATGAACTGGCCAAGAAGAAAAATGTCAAACGTGGCTTTTTTTTTGCAAGAATGTGTGATTCCTTTAAATTTTGGTTTATTCCTTCCCTGGTTCCTATATGTCGGATGCTATTTATTTAGCTGACATCATGGTTTTGGAATTGTATTTCATGTGTTATTTATGGGAGATTTTTGTCTTGTGAGTATACTGTTTTATATGCGTTTCTATCTGCAGTAATCCAGTGCACATGGACCCATTGCGTACTATTTATGCAAAATAAAAATAATGTGGTAAGTCAGACATTCGAGATGGACCGCAGTGCATGGTTCAACAATTGAGTTTATTGAAGAAATTAAAGAAAACCTTCTCTAAACCTATTTCTATAAAGGGTCCCTACCCTCGAAAATAACAAACACATGCTCGTCAGGACGCCACACAAATAAACAATGTCCACTGGCCACATCTATTGTAACCTACTAGCTGCCCAACCAGTATAAAAAGAAAGGAAAGAGAATCTGAGGGTGGAATTAGGATAGATTACTTCCCTTTTTCAATATTTTAGTGGTGGCTAGTGTTCTGACCACCGCCAAAGAGTTCTTCCGGCATCTTTCCATGGGGCACAAGTGGTTTCACTAAATGGCTCGTCGTGTGTGTCTCTTGTGCTTTGAGCCACTGTGAAGTACACTAGAAACAGAAGAAGGCTGCCCATCGGAAAAGCAGCCAATGGCAGCCAATGGCATGAGTGCCATTCAAATAACGGTCTGGAGAGGGGGAAAGCCCTTCAAATGAGGCTGCAAGTCAAATGTGATACCTATTTGCAAGGTTTATGGCTGGATTTGAGTACTTTGATAGAGAAGTATGATGGCATCTTTCGGATCCACGCAAATACCTTTTTCTGCAGGTTTTAACAGTCACGTTTTGTGACAGATAGAAAGATTTTAATGCACATTCATATATTTTCTGTTCTGTTATTACTGATTTTTGGCATCAGAGTGACTGCTTTTCTGGGACCAGAGGTGATATACAGCATGTCAAAGGCACATTTACAGTATTTTTAATCCATGTGAGAAGTCATTTGGAGTGTATTTAGGTATATCTGTGTGCTCAATGTAGAACATGTTGGCATCCAGTGAGGTCAATGCTGGGACCTTATTGCCAGCACTGGTTAGGCTTCTCCATTTCGCCATGTTGTGTATTCTGCATTATGTGGGTGGGAAAAGCCTCACATTCCTCGGCCTGCTCCTATCCTCACCAGTGCCTGATCATACTGACAGAGGGGCTGTCATGACCCCCCTTAACTCTGAGATGTGTGGCCCCAGAGTATTTGCTAGTTGGTGTGAGGTATCTTTCGAAGAGGATGCAGTCAGGATTGCAGAGGCACTGCCAATTGCAAGCATCCCTGGGCTATGACTGCTAATCCCACCCTAAAATGACCTACAATTCCTTTTAACACAGTGTTACATTATCGAATTTACAGGAGGTTTGGTTTGGGACTGCGCTAATTATATGCTCGAAATCCTCTCAACTCCAATTCACAGACAAATACCTGGTCTGGTTTGTTTCCTCTGCCTTTTGGCTTCAAAGGTGAAAATAAAACTAAGGCAGTACAGGGGGAGATGGTCCAGAATTATTTTTTAACCAGCTGTCTGGTGATGGCTCCTTTAAGAGAATGACGCTCGGTTTCTTCCATCTTGGATTGGTCGCTGACATCAATTCCAGTGGCCATATTGCATCTGTGACATCACTTCCTGTGGCTATCTTGGATCCTTGAAATCACTTCCTGCAGCTATTTCAAACCAAACCCATATCCAGCCAAAAGCTACACGGGGCTCCTCTTGCAACACCAATCAGGAAGAAATTGCCTCATCCCAACAATAGCAGGGACAATATCAGAGGGACCAACCACTTATGGACTAGGTGATCAGGTGATAAGAGCATGTGTCATCTCTTCTGAACTTTCTACGGGCATCCACTCAGGGGCATCCCAGTTGAGGGCAGAACAGTGAAGGGTGAAGACCAGCCCTTGCCCAGCCTCTTAGCCTCTTAGCCTATGAGACTTTGCCTTTATCGCTATTGCAGCTGTACGTAACCAAAGCATCCTAATTACTGTGCAGTCTCTCCAAACTGTGCTACTAACCTATACTGCATTCACTCCTGCTCTTCCTGCTGCACCTACGCACCTCTCCCTGCATGTTCTCCAATTATGATACAACTTCCTCCTTTCCTATCCCTATCATAAACCTCACCACTAGTCTCTCCCAATACTCAATTTGTCTTCCACTTCCTTCCAACAAACAAAACCGATGAGCTAACCATGCCTCCTCAAAGGTCTATCCACCTTGCCTCTGTTCTTTTGAGACTCTACTTCTCTTCTCTTCCTTACCTCATCAACTGAACATTGCACTCTGGAATGCTCAGTCTGTATGCAACGAAACTTCCTTTATCAATGACTACTTTCACTCCAGCTCTCCTCCTCTAGACCATCTTGCTATCACTGGCAGCCCTATACGACTCCAAACTATCCTGCCTTCACTCTTCTTGACTGACAGAGGGGGAGGCATCAGACACTTACTCTCTTCCCGCCTCAATGCCTCACAAATCCCCAATGTCACGTCCTCTCCTACCTCTTTTGAATTCAAAATCTCTACTATTGCTCTGCCTCACTTGATTCACACTATCTCCATCTATCCTCTTGGTCCCCTTGGACCATTCTTAGATGACCAATGACAACTCCTTGATTCTCTTTCCACGAAACATCATCTCATTCTCATAGGTGACTTTAACCTTCCCTCTCCAACCACTTCTCAGAAATCTGAACATCAGTCTTTTCTTAGTGACCACGCTCCCCACTCTATCCATAACCAACCTACCCGCAAAGGGGGAAACTCTTTGGATCTCTTATTCATCTCTACCTTTCTCTCAGTCACTAATACTACTGTCACGCCATCTATATCTGATCACTCAATTGTTTCCACCACCCTCTCCCCTGCAACCACTGACCCTTCCTCACCACTTGCTTCACCTATTACTAAAAGGAAAGGTAAACCTTATGACATTCCCCCATTTCTCTCTGACCTACAGTTCTCACTCTCCTCCTTCTCATCCGATACCTCTTCCGCCAAGACTGCCTTCTCCAGCTTCCAATCCTTACTATATGGCTCGTTCTCCTCTCACTTCCACTGCTTACTTTAATCCCTAAGTCTCAGCATCCCCAACTATGTGACACCTCATTCATATGCTCTCTCCGCACAGACATGTATCGACTTCTGTGCAAATTAAGGCTACCCACTCACATGAGGACCTGCAACTCTACCTCTGTGCCCTGAACTCTCTCAAGTCCACACTTGATAGAGTTAAAAAGGGAATTCTACCTAACCCTCAATGACACTCACTCCAACCCTCCTTGCAGCTACAGGGCACCCTACATTCACTCCTCACTCCTCCCAAGTCTACGACTATCAACTCCGGTCTCACAGCTAATGGTCTAGCTGAATACTTGGCTGCAAAATTTCCAAAAATGAGAGACTCTGTCCTAGCCTTTTTCACACTCCCTCCTCCTACATTTTACACCCCTTCTATTCTATCATCACCATCTCCCACTTTAATCACACTAATACTGATGAAGGCTTACCCCTCTTGTGCCTCATCAGATCCTCTTGCTCCTCAGCTAGTGAAGCCTTTTGCCCCTATAGTGGCATCTCACCTCGCTGAACTCTTCAACCTGTCCATCAACTACGCTTGCTTTCCCTCTGTTGTCAAATCATCCACAGTCATCCCTCTTCTAAAAAAGCAAGGAGATGTCCCTGACCTAGTGGCTAACTTTCACCCTATGTCTCTCCTTCCACAGTACTCTAAAGTGCTCTATTTTTCTGTATTTTTCTTTTATTGTTTTTCATTTCATTATCAGTGGTAATATGCTTAAACGATTTCCTACATTTGTATGAACTTGATAAGGACTTTGCATGCTTAATTTGTTTACTTGTATTTTTTGCCTATGATTATTTCTTCCTTGCACACTACAGCATTGTTCTAAGAGTAAGCCTTTAGCTCTGCTAACACTTTTCAAATGTGAGCTAAGGGTACCTCAAAGGCATTGTTGCTAGTCCTTTGTGAAGCTGCCCTGAACATATTGTTGAAGAAGCATTGCAATCATAGGTCTCAAAGTCTTTAACCACATTTGCTCATCAGTAGTTCCTTACTGAAAGTGTGGGTGTGTTCTGGGATAGAATTACTCAGAGTCAACGTTTGACTAAGACTTCATTCAAGGCAGAGTGTTGAAACTGAAGAGGCAGTGGGAAAAGTGATGTGGTGATCTGGCAGCGTAACTGTACCACGAAGGTTTGTTATGCTGGTTTCGGAAATAACATGCATAAGGTTTTACAATGGTTATCAAATGAAAAAGCAGGTATTAAACACTTCTTATCTTTCACATACAAATTAGGTACCCAAGCTTAAAGCTAAGGTCTATCAAGGAGAGCAAGACTTAACATTTAACAGGCATTTAATTACCCTGGCCTATGTGTTTCCCACCTAGCACCGGGCCCAATTGTACCTACTCTTATTCACTGCTGAATAAAATTTTCTTCCCCAAATGTTATACCATTGACAATTATACCCTACCGTTGTTTCCGTTTTGCACTTCCTCCCTTCCCTTATTCAGGGCTGCCACAAACTTTGATGAGGCCCAAGACCAAACATATGGTGAAATCCTCTTACAAATGTTCAAAACGGCCCAGCAGCAGCACACCACCACCAAGAGGAGATGCAAGAATGCGCCTTCCTTTTCATAGATGGCAAGGCCTCAACTAGGTTTGTTGTTATAACTGCAAATAAAAGAAAACACTACGTCCAATCCAATAATCTAGAGACAGACCACTCGTTGCATATAAATATCTATCAATGACAACCATAAACACCAATAATCAGTTCCTAGGTGGAACTGGAGTCAACCCTGTGTAATCCCATGGGAGTGTAGAAGATGCCAAAAACCCACATGTCACAAAATGGATCCAGTAAAAAACAGTTGTAACTGATTGGCTAGAATTTCTACAAAGGTAAACCGAGGACCAGTCTCTCAAATAGAGGTTCCTGTGACAGCCATGTTAATGTTGCCATCAGGTGTCGTGCATATGCCCATCACCCTGACTGTCTATAAGCGGTGCCATCCACCCTTTTCTAGCCTTCAAAGCACCCTTTGTTAGAGAAGGCCGAAACTGCTTTGCCACTTGTCCATTTCCACAACATCTTCCTTTACTTTGTGGATCCGAATTATCGTCTGCATCCAATAATGCTTGCCTTAGATGGGTCATAGATCTCATTTGGACTGAAACATGTCCATTGCTAGCTCAAAGAATCCCCATATTGGACCTCTAAGCTACCTGAGGCTGCTGTCATTTGGTAACTCGTATTCGCACTAAATTAAACTGTGATATAATACAATAAAACATACTTAACAAGGACCTTTAGCTTCATGAACATATGGAAGGAATGGTCACTAAGCAGTATTGGCAGATTACTGCTAATGGCATCCTTATTACTTCTAGAGTGCCTGCCCTCCACTCATCGGTTTATGGAAGAGGCCTGAGAAATAACACCAGAGCAGACTCAGGACGTTGTGTCTATGCTAAAGCCAAAGGGAGTGGCTTAGCCAATGCCTGTTAGCATCTATATACAACTTCCTAAAGTAGTCACTGTTTTATGCACTCACAATTTTGCCAGACGTATTAGACTGCTTCCTGACCCTTCTGCTGGCTAGTCCCAAGATTGGAGAGACTAGACTTTCGTTCTTAGTCTATGTGGACGATATCATAGTCCTGGATTACACGCAAATTGGCCTACAAAGGATAATGACGGCTCTGGGAGATTATTCATCAGTTAATGATTTGAAAATCAACCCAAACAAATCCAGAGTGGTGATCTTTAAGCACCCACTGATGAAAACAAAGCAATTCTCCTGGGGAATTGATGGCTGTGTTGTCCCGTTGGTGGGGGAACTTATCTATCTTGGCTCAAAGATCACTCCCTGTCCCACTAAATCGGACCTGAATGGCACCTTAGAATTGGAAGCAGCTAGGCTGGGCTCCCATGTGGTTAAGATCCATCTAAAATATAGTACATTCACACTTACTCCCTTGATAAAGTACTATGTGGGGAAAATTATACCAACATTACTGTTTTGCCTGGAGTGCAATATTCAAGGGTTTGAAATTAACTGGGAACGCATTGAGGCAAGGATATGGAAAAGAGTTCTTAATCTTCCAAATTATATCCCTATGACCTTTATTCATTACAAGTTGGTTCTTCTTTCGCTCTTACTATCGATGGAACTGAGATGGGTCTCATTGTTTAGATTGATTAATGACCCTCAATGTGACACCCTCTATGAGGATGTTCACTTTCAAATGATAAAGGGGGACAACATCTTTTTGGAAATGCTTAAATCTAAATGTTTCGATATTCTTGCCTCAGCTGCCTCGGATGTTGATACTATGAGCTCCAACCCCTTAAGATCTAAGGAGTTTCTTAAGAGATGAGACTGGATTAGGACTATCGATAGGGTACAATTAGTTAAGTTATCTACAAACTTCTCTCTCTATGATAAACCTAGAGCTGTTCTTCCAACTTATTTACAAAAAGTCCCGGACCCTGAGGTTAGGAGGAATTTTCTTTCGATTCAAACTAAACATTTTACCAACCTTGGAAATCCTACATATTTGTGCTATGTTTGCTTTTCCTTCTGACAAATGCCAAGAGTGTGTTGGGAATATCAAACAGACTATGAAACATCTTGTGTTATCCTGTTCTGGTACAAGGGAATTAATTCAGGGCAGATTGCAGAAGTTTTTTGACAGGCAGAAATGGCCAGACTCTGACAATCTTTGGGAGGGAATTATTTCTGGCAATGAAGTCCTTCTGTCAATGGAAGTGGTTAAAATACTTAACGAACTAAGACTGGTTGATCATGTCATTGTCTAACTTTGTGAAGTGAGACAATGTTGATATGTAAGTGGTTAAGTTATCTATTGGAAAGTTGCCTTGTCCTCTGGTTTTCTCAATGTTTGTTGTGCATTTTATGATATGGGTTTTTCTTAATTAATTGTTCTGTCTATATATTTTGTTGTTCTTTTTTTCTTTCCAGCTTGTGGTTAAAAGTATGGAAATTGCTATCATTGTGTGTATATGACCTACATGTTTTAAGTGAAATAGATTTTATGCTGATATGTTTTGTTTATTATCTTTATAATTGCAATTTAAGTGGAATGAAGCACATGCAAAAAAGGTGATTGCCGGGATCACACAATGTTGGTAATGTGGGACAGCCACCTTTTCTGTTCCTAAATTATACACCTGTGCTTTCAACAATTTCACCCAAACATCTCATACATCCATTCAAGTTTCATGCACATATGGGTTATCATATGAAGGGAACTTTCAAGTCACCCACATTGTGTAGAAATGATTGGCATAACTCACATGTGTTAACCTGGGGACTGGATACACAATCTATGTTATCAATTTGTGTTGTCCTTCATATACCCCATTCCACAGGGAATCTCCCCACACTCCCAATCTTGTTGCCGATTATTTGTTGGACTTTTCTGTGAAACAGCTGGTGTTCAAAAGTGAAACTGACAGCAAATATGGTTATAGAAACATGCTGGTGAAAACAAGCATGGCACACCTTTAAATGAGAAATGACCACCATAGGGAATGCATATCTTCAAACGTTAATGCAGCATAATGGGTGGATTAAAGCATTAGATATGACTATGTGGTATTCTACTAAATGGAATGTCAAATACAAGGAAAGAAGCTGACAAAATAAAAGAATACTTACTTGTGGAAATGGAGATGATTAAATGCTTCATTTTGAAAAGGACAGGGGACCACTCATGTAAAGAAAAACATGCTCACAGGTAGCAGAGCTTCACACAGCTGTTTGCGCTTGCAGCTTCAGGCCTGCCCACCAGAGAAGGTGAGAATTGCCCTGCAGGAGGGCATGGCTTAGGGGACAGCAAGTGGTAAAATAAATCAGCCACTGAAATGGGGGCAGCACAGAGAAACATCATCTCTGTTATGTCTGTGTCCCCGCAGCTCTGGGCGCTGGGACACCGGACAGATCAGAGGCTAGGCCGCGCGGCCTCGATGTCGCAGCTCCGACGGGAGCCGAAAGAAGTACACACACGCAGGATGTAGGTCTGCCCTGGAACTGCCTCCCATGCTCGGGGGCGGGGCTTTTATTGGAATGCCCTGCGTCACCGCGTAGCGGGACGCAGGGCGGATGCAACATTAATCCTTTATTTCAAACAAGATTAACGATAAACACAAATACTATAAACTTCAATTGAAAACAACTGTTCAACTGTTCATATCCAAGACCCCTTCCTGCTCACGGTCCACAGGGGGCCGACTACCATACATAGTCTTTGAGCCTAGCGGGTGGTCTCGTGGCAGTTCTCAAACTATATCGTCCAATTGGGTGGCTCACCTTCTCTGTCCGGCTCCCCCAGGTCCGGTTCGCTCGACTGCTCCCACGTCCTGTCACCCGCCGCTGCCTCATCCTGGAGGGGCGCGGGCTCTTCTTCATTGGACTGAGATTCTTCATCTTCCTGGTGGCCCTCGCCATCAGTCCACAGATTGCGTGGCAATGCCTTTAACCACAACGCATTTCTTGTCACCTGGCGGCGCCCTCTCGTTACCGTCACCATGGTCCCTTGCCTGCCACTGACGGTCCATGGGAGCTCGTCGTATCTGGTGTCCAGTTTTGACTTTGTTGGGTTACGCAGCATGACTACTTGGTCTCCCACCCGGTGATCAGACGGTCTCGCCCTCCTCTTGACACTCATGTGTGCGTTGGTGCTCGTTCTCCTCCTCTCCGTGCGCTCCTCATCAACTTCGTCCAGGGTCCTGCTGGGGTGATGTGGAATCGAGGATTTTATGACTGTGCCAAATATAAGGTCAGCTGGCGGGACGCCCGTCGTGCTGTCGGGGGTGACCCGGAAATTCCGCAGAAAGCGGTATAAGTCAATCTTCCACGGGCTGGCGTTCGCCTTTGCGACTCTTAGTACTTTGTTTAGGGTCCTGATGAATCGTTCTACATCGCCGTTCGCCTGAGGCCACCTTGGCATGATGTGATGGTACTTCACGTTCAGTTCGTGCAAATACTGTTTGAATTCCTCCCCTGTGAAGGGGGGACCATTGTTGCTCTTAATGGTGGTGGGAAGACTATGAGTTGCAAACATTTTCTCCATGGCAGGGATGACCCTCTCCGCTGCAGTGGATTCCACTATTTCTACCTCGGGGTACAGGGAATGGTTGTCAATAGCCAACAGGAGGTAGAGACCTTCCCGTAGTGTGCAGAAATCGATGCTGATTGCCTCCCACCGGCCACGACCATGTTCCGCTGACTGTATGGGTTAGGGTTCAGACGGGGCCCCGGTTATTTGGCAGGGTAGGCAGGTACTTATCAGCTTTTCAACCTTCTAGCTTTGGTTCGTGCCATCCCTTCATGTCCTTCGGGGGCCAGTGCCACTATTCTGTCTTGTATGCTTGGTGGGATGACAATCCGATTACCCCTAAGCAACAGTCCACTCTCTGTAATTGACAGGTCTTGTCTGACGGTGAACGTCCCAGGGAGAAAAATCTTCGCTTCGACGGTCCTGTTGTGCGTGTTTTTCATGAACGTCTTCCAGTCGCCTGAGATAACGGCGTCCTTCACTAGGTCACAGCACGGGTCTTTGTGGGTCTCAGACTCGATGTCCTCGATGCTGACCGCCTTCAGCCTCATGGCTCGCACCACCTGGCATATGTGCTCCTCGGTCTCTTCGGCTACTTGGACTTCTTGTGAGGTTGCCGCTCGAGGATGCCTAGAGAGGAAGACTGCCGAGTTCCCACTTCCCAGCTGGTAAGCCAGCTCAAAATTGTACTGCTGGAGGTGCAGCAACCACTTGGTGATCCTTGCCGGTGGGTGTGACGATGTACCCATGAAGATGGGTAATAGGGGTTTGTGGTCTGTGATCGCAGTGAATCTCCGTCCATAAAGGTATAGATGAAAATGACGACACCCCCATAGCACGGTAATGGCCTCCTTCTCGATATGAGAGTAGCGCTGTTCTGTCATCGTGAGAGCTCTTGATGCATATGCAATGGGCCTCTTCTCCCTCTCCTTGGTGACCTGCATAAGGATGGCCCCTACCCCTACCGGGCTCGCACCCACAAACATTTCCGTCGGGAGTTCGGTGTCTTAGTACGCCATTTTCGTGTCGACGGACAGGGACTCCCTCATGCTTTCGAAAGCCTCCTGGCACTCCTGCCCCCATTCCCATTTGGCGTTCAGTTTTGTCAGTTCATGTAGGGGCTCCGAGAGTGTTGCCAGATTTTGGATGAACCTCCCGCAGTAGGCGGCCATGCCCAGGAAGCTGCACACTTCAGTGGGTGTCATTGGCGGCTTGCCGCTTGAATGTCTCCAACCTTCTGGGGGTCAGGGGAGATGCCTGTACTGCTGAATTTGTACCCAAAGAATGTGATTTCAGACTTGAGAAACTCACACTTTTCCTTATGTATGGTTAATCCAGCGTCTTCTAGCCTGCCCAGTAGGGCCTGGAGCCTCTTGAGATGATCTTCCCTGTCAGGAGCGTGAATCAGGATGTCGTCGCTCACATTGAGGACACCGGGTATGCCCCGGATGACTTCTTGGATGGTTTGTTGGAAAACTTCAGCCGCTGACGATATCCCAAAATTCGGGCGTTTGTACCTCCGCAGCCCCAGATGTGTTGAGAAGGTCGTGATGTAGCGAGAGTCTCTGTGAAGTTTTAACTGGTGGTACCCCGCCTTCAGATCAACTTTGGAGAACACTCGCGACCCTGTGAGGTCGGCCACGATTTCGTCAAGCGTGGGTGTGATGTGGCGCTCCCGCTTGATGGCGGTGTTCGGGAGACTCATATCTATGCAAATCCGGACTTTTCCGGGCTGTTTGGGATTTCTTGTTACCACCATCGGGGAAACCCATGGTGTAGGCCCAGTCACCTCCTCTATTATGCCGGCTTCTCCCAATGCTTTGAGTTCTTTCTCCACTTGTTCTCGCATGTGGAATGGTGTCCTCCTGTGCCTCACTGCTTTCGGCTGTACCGATTCATCAAAGTGCAGTCTGATGGTCTTCCGTTTCAGACACCCTATTCCCTTTTGTAGTTTGGGGTAGTGCTTTAAAATGTTCTCGACTTCTTGCACTTCGTCGATTTGGCAGATGAACTTGACCAAGCCCAGATCCTCCGCTGCGTCCCCACTCAAAAGGCATTCGATCCCCGCTTTCACGACGTAGATCTTTGACCACCGCTTGTTTTCGCCGTGGACTGGAGTGGTGCGGAATCTGCCAACGATCGGTAGGGGCTTCCTGCTGCCGTATGCAAACAACAGTGTGTCCGTGTCCTTCAGGTCCGGTTGTGGTCGTAACGTCTGAAACATGCTTAGAGGCATGACATTCACGGAGGCACCCGTGTCGATGGTCATCCATACTTGCTGATTCTGGAGGGTGACCAGACATTTGCGCCTACGGAGATTCTTTCTCTGTGTCGCCTGCCCTTGATCCAACGCAGACACCAGGTAGACCTTCCTCCCTTTTCTCCACTGTTCCTTTCCGGGTTCGTGTGGTGTGCCTGAGATGTCATCCCATTCTTCCTCAGTTGATGAGTTGGTGGTCTCGACTCGCCTTGCGCTGGTCTGCTTCTTCTTTTTGGTCCCGCTCTTTTCTTGAGGGTTCTGCGGGGGCTGCACCGGGGTGCCCACTGATCGGCATATCTTCGCATAGTGGTCCTTTCTGCCGCAGGCCGCGCACGTTGTACCTTGCGCGGGGCAGTTTTGCCGTCCGTGTCACGGACCGCCGCACCATCCGCACTCATTGGGACCCGGGACACGTGGCTGCCACCTGTTTTGTGCGTAGCTGCCGCCAGCCTCATCCCTCGGGTACTGTCTGTTGGTGACATGGGACACCATGGCTGTGGTGAGGGCGGGCTGTAATTTTTGTAGTGTCACTCCCTTGTTGGCAGCCCTGGTATGTGCCAGTTCTCTTTGTCGGCCCAGTTTGAGAATTCGTGTGAGGGAGATGCCTTTCTCACTAAGCACCATGCGTCTCAGCTTTTCTGAGTGAATGCCATTGATGAGTTGCCTCCGGATCTCTTTTTCAACGTTTGTGAATTCACACAAAATGTCTAGCTTCCTCAGCCTTGTGTGGTAAGCGTCCAGAGTTTCTTCTTCTGCCTGAATGGTGGTGCAGAATATGAACCTCTCATAGTCCGGATTCAACTTTGGGAGGAAATGTGCCGTCAGGGCATGTTTCGCATTTTGGTATGCATCCTGGCCATCATCAACGGATAGAGAGTTAAATATGCGTAGTACCTCGTCCCCCACGTTTAACAGCAGGTGCAACCTCATCTTCCTGGCAGTCGTGATGTCCTTGCATTCCATCGCCATTTCAAATTTCTGGATCCAAAGCTGCCACCTGGGGCCGACTGATGACGGGTCGGTGAATCTGGATCATACCCGAGAGGTTTCCTTGCGGGTGAGACTGTGGTGATGGCATCGACAGGTTTGCCGACATTCTGGCCGGCGTGCCGGGTCTGGGGGTGGTTGTGCCGGTTGCCATTGCTGTGGTACACTAACCTCACCGCAGTGCCGGACCCTGGCCGATCCTTTACTCCTGATAACTGTCAGCAGTGGGCCTCCTCTGAAGTTGCTGTGGTTTCAGACCCATGGATGGTGGAGGAAGAGTCTTGGTGCTACTCCTTGTTGCTGGACTGCCCTTGTGTCCGTTTGGGGCAGGATGAAGTTGCTGAGATTTTTTTTTTCTCCACGATGGCAAACAACAGGAAAAAGAAAATGTTTTTTTTGGATGGGGGGCTCGTATTGCTGCCTTCCCCACCGGGTGTCCAAAAATGTAATCGCGATGGCCGTGTGCCATTAGCAGCGTCGAGCGCGTGAGCTCCATGTGGTTCTCCTCATCGCCATTGTTATGTTCGTGTCCCCGCAGCTCTGGGCGCTGGGAGACCGGACAGATCAGAGGCTAAGCAGCGTGGCCTCGATGTCACAGCTCCGACGGGAGCCGAAAGAGGTACACACACGCAGGATGTAGGTCTGCCCTGGAACTGCCTCCCATGCTCGGGGGCGGGGATTTTATTGGAACGCCCTGCGTCACCGCGTAGCGGGACGCAGGGCGGATGCAACAATCTCTAGACGCCCTGTCAGATTAGGGGTGCAGCCCGCAAACAAACGACAATATAAATTCTCTGTTTGCGCAGCCTGGAATGCGGTTTCTAAGTTCAAGGCCTGGAACAACTGCCCATTCTGCTCTCCCCCAGCCTCTGCCACCATGATGGCACCCTACCCAAATTGTGGTCCCCACTTCCACTTTGTACAACACAACACTCCTCGCTCTCTTTCTTTCATCCCTTTCTACAGTCCGTGCCTAACACCCCACTGAAACTCATCGGAATCTCTTAACGTCCATGTCCCATCCTTTCTTATGCAGGTCGCAACTGTGATCTGAAAGCCAGACCGGCGCCTGGGCCCCGTGCCTCAACCCCACTCAGAGCAGATACGTAGAAAGTGGGTGGCGGTGAGCACAAGGTGTGCAAGTGTCTCTCGCTACCGACTGCGTGGTTTGGTGGCTTAGCTTGTGGGCCAGTAAGGGCAGCTCTGGACTACAATCTCAGCATCGTATTGGCTGAGCTGATGTCAACATCTCAATCAGCTAAATGCAGCAACATAGAGGGGCGGGTAAACAGTGATATGAAAGCTCTCACTGGTGTGATGGGCGAGATTATTTAAACGTCCTTCATAATGGGGCAGTGTTTTGGGGGTGTTCCTTAATTTTGCGGGTAGTAATTTTGGTAAAAAAAAGAAATCTATTTCAGGATTCACATAATTGTTCATCCATTGTCGTAAATACATTTCATATTTTCACAATAACAATGTATATTCTTAAAAGATGTGTTAATAGTGTTAATAGTGTAAATTTCGCAATATTTGTAGATCTCTATATTTTGTGGGGAAAATGTTACTATTCTCATGGGTTACACTTCAGAATTAAGTAAACATACTAATAACAATCATGCGTGTTTCATGTTACGTTCTTTTTTATGTTTATTAATTATATTCCCACTGATCAAATGTCTTTATCGTTCAGCAGATGTGATGCATATAGAAGGAATCAATCATATTGTTTAAACTATTTGAATAACTGTTCCATGAAGTGACGGAAAGCAGCAGATTGGACACACTGAATAAAATAATCTGAAGAGATGTATTAACAGAATGACAATGATATGCATAGCATTACCATAATCTGTTTCAGAACTTGAAAAAGCACAGTGGCCGAAACATGTTGCGCATTCCTCACTGAACATATTGGAACTATATAAAAGCAGGATTTTCTCCTGTTATTCTAAGAAACAGTTGTCTTCAAGTTGTAAGCATAATTAAATAAAAGAAAGCAATATTTTGTATTTTACTGATATTCTTTATTATGTTGTGTAAACGATTCCAAACTTAGTACATAAAGATGTGTAAGCACTTCCAGTGGGAAGGAGCTTGATCAGTACTACACGTGGGATGTCTCACCTTTTGCGTTGGTGTGGTGGGGTTGCGCGGGCTGGGGATGGAAAGCGCCCAGAGATGGCCAGTTGGCAGGTCACAGCGTTTAAGTTATGGTGAAAGTCAGATGGTTCAATATATGCCCTATGGACAGTGGCCCGACCAACCCCTGAAGTGAAATGATGTTCATCTTTGCAGCTAGGGGCGGGATCCTTGGACATGGAGGTATTACAGTGGGGCAGTTTGATATACTTTTTAGGCAGTGTGATAATCCACAGTTCTGCGCGAGACTGCATAGCAACCCTTGCCATCTTTGGCACCTGTCTCTGCGATCCATCACATTTCTCTGCATGTTGTTAGGAAATGATATGCTGCTCTCCGGTATCTTCTTTTTGTTTTTAGCAGGCACTGTGTGAGCTTTGCCACTCCACCGTCACTGTGCAAGCATTAAGTGGGTGGGTTTGAGATGCCGCCTGAGGAGGGAGGGGGCAGGGGCAGTCGTTGATGATGAATTGCTGCTGTCAAAATGTCTGTCTTTTGCATGTCTGCTAACTAAAAAAAACAAGACATTAACATTTTTAAAAAAATCGTCTGCAATCCTGTTGGACTATGTGTAGTCAGCAGCGATGCTGGACTGTGCCAATTCATGCCCACTCGTCTCATTGTTGGCATCCAAAAATATGGGATATCTGTGTACATTCATCTCATAGGTATTGCTAACAAATGTTTTGTTTCCTTTTTTTTTTTTTTAAACGAATTGCCACCCATCGTGGCCGTAAAAGGGGGGGGGGGGGCACCCCCCACAAGTCCCCATATTTCATGTCATTTTCTATCTCCCAACCCTCCCCAGATGCACCTATCCCTACTGCCTATCTGTTTTGTGTTTTGTATCCGTTTTTGCCCAGCATAATGAAATTCTTGGTTTAAGGGACTTTTGTTCCTTTCTGGAGAATATTTCCGAAAACTAAGTACACCAAATGATGTGGACCACTACTACGGAAACGTTGCACCGTTGCAAGTACAATTAGTCCTAGAGCAAGACGTGGCCTAGTTAAAAAAAACTACTTTTCTGAATGTATTTTGCACCAGGGCAATGTATGCCTAAATCCTAGTATTTTTCCCTCGTGCAAAAATGCAATAACAAAATAGGCTTTTTGCACTTGGGTAACTTTGTGCAAGTACTAATTGCACTTGAACCGATGCAAAGTTGTGTGCAGTATGGCCCCTATGTCCCAATGGGAGTCCAGGTGATGTTAAGGTAAGGTCTATTGATTACAGAATGTGCTGTGTTGCCCGATAATAGGTAAACGGTGTGTACGATAGCGTAAGTCAATGAGATGTGAAAAGTAGAATGCCTGTAGAAAATATAGTTCGAGAATTAGAACGCCACAGATTTGATTTTTCATACATGGCACAGGACCAAAGGACCGGAAGTGGTGACAGTGCAAAGTGTTTACTTACGTGTTGCCTAAGTTATTCAGGCAGATTCTCCCAACCTTTAGCATATATTCTCAAAGATTGCCTGCGTATTTCAGTGGGGCTGTGTAATAAGGTGCGCTGGAGAGCCCTCTTGCATTCTTAAGTGATAGAAGCGAGCTCTCAACACTAATTTTTTGCACGATCCCAGCCAGTGGCGTCCTTAGCTGTGGCAGTGCCCGGGTGGTATCAGAAATATCTGGTGCCCTTCGCTCCCCGCGCACCCCTGGTCAATGCAGGCGGGGGCGGGTGGATAGGGTGTGCCAATATTGTTTAATCACTGGAATAGGGCGCTCATGCAAATGCATGAGTGCCCTATTCTAATGAAAACCAACTCGCTCCCGTGTCAGAGTGGGGAGTTAATAATCTCAACAGGGTGCTGATGCACAGCATCAGCACCCTATTGTTATTAAAAGTGCTGCCTCTGTGGGTGCATTTATTAACAAAAGGGTGCCTGTCCCCCCTTCTCCCACTACCCCAGCTCGGGGGAGCCCTTGAAAGACTCCGCCGAGCTGGTGTGGCAGGGGGCTAATAGGGCCCTGGAGGGCTATGGTGCCCCAGGCGGTCACCCGGCCCACTCTGCCCTGCTTCTGGCCCTGATCCCAGCATCCTTAAAGATACTGCAATTGTGAACTGCGTTAAAAAATAAAAAAAATGCATTTCTTTGTTAAAGGATGGAAATGCTAATGTGGAGTAGCAGTGGTTCACAATGCTACTGTTACCTCCAAAGAACTGCATCACGGGGTCAAGAACAATCCTTTCATGTGTTGTGCATCGCCTTGGGCCTCTTCCAAACACGTGCGGGGTAATGTCCTCGTTTGCTGTGCATTTTAAAACGTATCCCATTCCTGACAACGGGACATACCTGTCTACATTTCAAAAAGGAAAACCCACAGATTTGCACCACACAACGCCCCGCCCACATCCACCAAAGACTCCCATAGCTCTCAACCATTTATGTCGCAAAGGCGGGTGAAATCACCCGATTTTGTTTTGTTTTTGGCGGGTGAGACGGCCATTGGAATGAATGGGCTTGCAGGAGGCTTGGCGGTTGAGTCAGCACTTTACAAGGCGGGTGACACCCGCCAAAAGCGGGTGAGTTGAGAGCTGTGGACTCCACCCACTCCCACGCTCACTTTTGCCCCCCCAGCCTCGCCCACTTTTTGAAAAAAGCTCTTCATGTAGGGTGAACAGATGTCCCCGTTATGCCAGGTCTGTCCTGCTGTTTGGTGCTCTTCCCCCTTTCTCAAGATTATGCTCCCATTGGAAACTGTAGTGGCCCCGTTTTTTGTGTAGAAGCTCTTCATAGCTGGCCTGCAGGAATGCACACAGAAGAAATGCTGCATTTTACAAATTAAGATAGTGTTTGTTCGTGATAAATTAATTATAATCTATGTTTCTTTGAACAGTAACACTTAAACCCCCTTCTCCTCCAAACGCTATTGAAGTATAGTGCCTTGACAGCCACTTTCAAGAGTTAGTCCTACTTTTATATTAGTTGCCCTGTCCCGGTATTTTACTTTTTTCATCTGGTCACCCTACTTACTAACATGCCTGTTTGTTAATTGAAATTACAGTACACGCAAAAACATCCTTTGCAGTCACGCTGGACCACACCTCCATGTGACTATGACTTCCAGGTCTGTTTCTAGCCAATTACATTGACGTGTGGGTGGAGTTTCTGGGACAGCCAGAGACTCCACGCTCTTCCCCTGAGACCCAGAGAAGAGGCTGGAAACCGGAAATCTCGGCTAAACCCAGATGCTAGGCAGGTCTGCAACGAGATGCACTTTAAAATGTACAGCAAGGTCCCCTGATTTGCGCAAATTGGAAAAGGGGGAAATACGTGCATGTGAGTGTGTATATGCTGTTGCTCTTTGTGAACAGAGCACCTCCTTTTTTTAGCACTAAAGCATCTTATCGCTTGAGCATAAAGATATCTTGATAACTTGGCCCGTAGTCTCGAGAGTGCCAGCAAACACGGGGGTTGGTTTATTCAAATACTACCGCGTCACCCCTCGCCTCTCCGGTGTGTTTGGCAGACGACGCGACTGCCATCGGGAAAACAGTTTGTAAAACACGAAACTTGTTTGTGAGACGCCCTGCGGGTCCTAATAAGGTGCGACATCCGTGGACCGTGGCACATTATTATTGTTATTATTACCCAATTATAAATGGTGCTCGATATATATTAATAGTCCGACGCCCAAGAGTGGACTTCTTGGAAGCGCGTGACGCCAGTGGTGTTTGACGGGCGGGTTGACAGGCTGGAACGGTCTCAGGCATAAGCGAAGCGCTCGCGGCCAGGAGACATGAAGAGAGGCTAAAAATAAGCGCGAGCCTCCAGTTCTACAGCTTCCACTCGCAGCGAAGAGGTCGGGTTTCCAAGAGAAGGGTGTGCAATTTCTTAATTGCTACAGCACATTGCGCCTGGAGGTGCTACAGAAAGGGGCAGTGGCAAGCGTCTTTTTCGGCACTTGTTACAAGCACACTGCAAACAAACATGTTGAGAATATGTGTGATTTCTGCTTTAACAGTACACGAGGGATATATAAATCTGATGAAAACCCCAAAAAAACTTTTTAGAGTGTTGTGAATAATTTAAATGATCATGTATGGTTAGGCAGGAATCATAACTCCATTAAACAAGTTGTTCTAGTCACGATTACGTAGCATCCAAAAAATTCTCCTGAATCGCCATCATTCACAGAAGCCTTTTATTATAGCCGGTCAAGTGGCACAGCGAGTAGAGCGCTCGCTTTGACATCAGTGCAATGGTTCGAATCCCGGCAGGGCCAAACTCAGCCTTTCATCCTTCCGAGGTCGATGGGTAGTAATAAGCAGCGCTCAGATACCTGAGGATTCGGAGGAGCCTGTATCGCATCTAGATAGGACCATGAATGTTGGCATGCCGGCACCTAGGTGAAACCTGAATCCCAACATGCCCACATGTAGATAGATCTGTGAATATTAGCCTACGTCGCATCTAGATAGGACTTCGAACGTTAGCATGGCAGCACCTATGCGAAACCTGAAGACTAGCACAGGCCACACCTAGAATTATGGACATTGGCCTGCGTCGCATCCAGATGAGATTGATTGCAGGATAGCAAGCTTGCGCCTAGATGAAACTTGAATATTGGCGTGTGCCACACTTGGAATTGTGAACACCAGCCTGCGTAGCATCCAGATAGGGTTGCGAATGATAGCATGCCCACACCTGTACAGATTTCTAGACGCTAGCTTGCGCCACATCTGGATGGGACTGTGAATGCTGGCTTGCCCACACTCAGATAGAATTCTAAACACTGGCCCGCGCCGCATCCAGATAGAGTTGTGGGGGTCAACTGGTGCCACCTGGGGAACTGCAAATGCCAACATGCCAAAGGTCAGGTAACCCACTAACCAATATAAGCTCAAACTCTGCATACCTATCTCCCTCAAAAAACTCACACAACCATCTCTCACACAACAAGCAGCTCACAACACTGCAAAATAAGCTGGACCAACAGCACACGCGGCCTGTTACCAAACCAATACCCGCAGCAAAGCTCAGCATCTGGTGTATACCGAGTTGAAGCTGACAACAGAACACCACTCCTCTCACTATCCTACTCCCTCTTCACCTTACTAACCCACCCTACCTCATCATTTACAGATCCGCCAGAGCGCCTGGGGACCAATTCCGTTGGTGACGGTGCGCGGTACAAATACCTTTAACATATATAAATGCAAAATTATTATTATAGATGGCAAAACCCCATTCGAAAACTCACTGTGAATCAGGCCCTATGTGTGCTAATAATAAATATATAGTTAAAACAACAGTAGTAGGTCCAGCTGCACTGAAAAGCGGGACTACAGCACATACATGGACAGGATCAAGAGAGAACTAATACAAACAATAATTTGAAGACCAGGGGGCAGATAACATCACATATGGCTGTAGGGGGCGCTCTTTGCTATTAGAGAAGCTGGTGGTACAGTGGGCATTGAATGGTTGCACCCTACCATAGCAGAGACGCTTTCATGAGGGGGCACTACCTCATTGGCATGGGAGCAGGGCCCAGCGCCAATGAGAGGAACTGATTATCTGACCGGGTAAGAGAGAGAGAGAGAGAGTGTGTGGGTGTGGGGGTGTGTGTGTGTGTTTACGCATGCACCCCGAGAAGTGAGCCACACACAAAGCACACATCCACAATACCCTTACATTTAATGGTGAACCCGGGGGTTGGTTAAAGACTACCCGCTATGCCCCCTGCTGGTATCCCAGCCCCACTTTAAATTTGTGAATGGCTTTGGGCCACATTTCTGCCCTCAAGCACTGCATGTTTGCACAAAAGTGTTTTCTTCTTTCAATAATGGGGTGCTAACAGGGGCAGTGCTTGGGAGGGCTTACGCTCTACCACTTTGTGAATTGTGCAGGCAGGGGGCAGTGCTGCCGCAGCGCTCTGCCATGATGCGTAGCCCGGGCCACCAATGGATGGGAAAGGGGTGTGTTGTGGTGTGCTTTCCATCTGCTCTGTCTTCCATGCCTGCGTGAATGATGTCATGAGAGTTCAGAGTGTAGGATGGTGTGTATGGCGGACCCGCCTGGTCTTAGACTTATGACAGTTGGAGAGAGGCTGGGCGAGTAAGAGGGTGTGTCGTTGGATGTCCCCTCACTGCTATGTATTTTGTTTTACTGCTGGGGCCTGACTTATCGGTTACCTGTCCCTAGGGGAATAAAGTTTACTTTTGTACCCATGGCTCCTGGACTTCTTGCATGACGGCTTACCTTAACATTGGCAACAAGGGAACCAATAATGTGCGGAGGTACCTGTGCTGTGAGGGGGGACAGCCAATGACATCCATCACCGTCAGACCAAAAAGATAAGCACCCACTCACTACTTGTTGTCCAGTACGGCCAGCCTCTGCTGAGAGCAGTATCATCCATGCTACAGAATCTTGCCTTTTGCTACATAAAACGCCCTCACAGCATCACTGGATAATGGGTCGGCTCTCGCCAGATCTGAGATCCGGCATCAGATCTCTAGTCGGATCTCAGGATACAGCTTGCCTCTGCCCCATCCCGGGGAAAGAACTGTGCACAGTGCACTCGCACGTGATCATATCTGCTCTAGGCTAGTACACTGCTGCACACAGAGCACATTAGATCACCAAGACCCAGTGGCATACCGAGCGAGAGGGAGCAGTCAGTGGGACAATTCTCCCATTCGGCTCCTCACGGAAGCTGCCCAACAGGAAAGGTGTCCTGCTGGCAGGACAATGTGTGTTGAGCAATTCCTGCTCAGCACTCTCATTATCCTGGTGGCAGGACACCTTACCCATTGCAAACAGGAGAAGTGTCCTGCTGCCAGGACATTGTCAGAAGGAGCTGCGGCCAGCGGAGGGCTGTCATGTTGCTTTGTGTCAACAGAGCATAAGAATGTGAGCCATTAGGCACTGATGGGGGTCCTATTAGCATGGACGTTTGTCTTTAGAGATGGGAAAGGGAGGGAGTGATAAGTGTGCATAATTTGCATGCTGTATGAAATAATGCATATGGCTTTAAAACCCAAGTAGGATTTGTTAAGCTCACTTTAAATGCAGGATGGGGGGAATAAAACTAAAGCCATACTCTTATTGCTCAACTTATTTCCATGGCAATGTATATAGTTCCTAGTTAGTGTACTATGAAAGGTAAGTTTATTATGTAATGTGGTTTGCTTCTAAGGCGCTGCTATAAATAAAGCATTATTAAAGCATACGCAATGTGATGCAAAACCTTAATAAATAGGTATATCATCTAAACCTGGGAAGATGTGCTCAGTTGCTAAAATGTCTGCATCCCGGTTTCACCGTTTAACCAAAGTGTGTGATCCTGGGCAAATCATTTAATCACATTGGGCCTCATCACCAGTTGGTCGGTAGCCTTTAAATCCGGTAGTAACAGTATTAGCACCCCCAATACCGCTCCGCTGGATCACGACTACAATCCAGCCGGCGCTATTCCAGTCAGCCACTATTACAGCCAGCTGTAATAGCGCTGACTGTAATTGTGCAGACAAACAAACACCTTATTACAGACCTATCACAAGTACAGCATTGGCGCTAATAGTGCTGAAAATGCCCCGGCCAAATGCTGGAGGAAAAAGAACACAGGTGAGAGTAACAAAGTCACAGGTGAATACAATGCACACAAGAGGCCTACACAAGACCCACCCATACCCCACACATTCTATCCTAACACCATGTTGCCATTAGGACCAGGGAGGTGACAGCAATAAAGGCACAGGTGCAAACAATGCACGCAAGAGGCCTACAAAACACCCACCCATGCCCCACACACCCGACCCTTCCCAACACCATGTTGCCATTTGGAGCCGGGAGCCTTGACATGAACCTCTACATGCTGTGCTGGGAGCTGCAGAGTCCTGACAACCAGCCCAGGACACAGGGTGTGGCAGGGGGACGAGGAGGGGGAGACCAGCCCGAGCAAGGCAGGCAGCCATCCACAGGGTCAGGCCAACAACCTGGGCCCAGACTGATGGTCAGTTGGTATCCGAGTACAGGCTGGACAGGGCTAGCATCACCCAGTTGCTGGACACAATCCAAGGTGACATTGGTAGCAGGATTGCCATCAGCACTGCTGTGTCCCCACTCGTGAAGCTGGTGTCAGTCTTACGATAACTTGGAATGTGCAGCTCCCAGCACACAGTTGCCATGATGCATGGTATGGCCCAGTCCACATTCACTGCCATCCTGGGCCAGGTGCTGGATGCACTGCTGTGCCATGTGAACAAACACATTGCATTGCCCATCACCCAGGCACAAGTGAACAAACTCAAGGCACAGTTCTATGCCTTTTCCCATGTCCTGAATGTGATCGCAGCCCCAGACTGCAAACATGTTGCACTGGTAGCACCCTGGGACCATGAGAGAGCCTACAGGAATTGGAAGCATTTCCATTCTCTGAACGTGGAGATGACCTGTAGCCAGACCTGACCATCAGCCACTGCTGCGCTCGCTACCCAGTATCCACCCACGACTCCGTGGTGCTGCACAACAGCACACTGCCAGCCTACAAGGAGAGGCACAGAGCCCAATGTACACAGATAATGGGTGCGTACAAACACTGCCTGAAAGGTATATCAAAGTACACCAAATGTAGGGGGGGGGTTAGACCCTCAGGAAGCCTTGCATGCCACCTGGAGCCAGAGCAGCACCATCACAGCACCAGTTCCATATACGTGTGGCACGCAAGGACCCCTGCACTCAGCCACCACACCTGAACCCACAAAAGGTGATGGGCACACACCTGTCAAAATACCATAACACATGGGAGCACAACAACTACAATGCACCTCGTCTGTGATGCAGTGCTGTTTTACACCCTGACACACAAGAGTAACCTCCCCCCGGGCACCCCACAGGAATGCAAAGTGAGAGGAATGTAATACCCTTCGACGAAACCACTGTAGATGATCCAGATAAAACCCAAACATTAATATCCCTGAGAGAGTGACCCATGAATGCACATTTTCATGCATGCAAAAAAAGCTGGAGTCATGTAGCTAAAACCTCACCATCACTGAGATAGCCACAACCAAATACAAATTCACTGGCGCTGAACAGGCAGTCATGACGGGAGCCTCATCCTTACGTTATGGATGCACCACTGTGGCAATCAAGTGGAGTGGTTGCACTCGTAGCAACTCCAACATCCTGTGAGCCCCCGGTGGCTTGGGATGGGCTTGGTGAGACAGCCCTTGTGGCTTGTGTGCGCTGAGGTGGTGAGTCCCTGGTGGCTTGAGGGCACCGAGGAGGTGAGCCCCTAGTGCGATGGGGTGGGGTGGGTCCTCCGCCTTGACGTCTCCTGCTGGGCCCTTTGCGGGGTGGTGGTGCTGATGGAGGCACATCTGGGCAGACATCAGGATGGGCCTACCTCCTCGTCATCCACGTTGCACTCGGATGATGCCTGCATGACTGTATTGTACATAGGGTATGGCATGAGGACAGGGGACCTCAAATTATGTTCATGCATTTCAAGGCTTACGGAGGAGGGGGCTGTACAGTTTCAATCATGCTTGGGCCTGACCTGTTTAGTATTCACGATTTTGGTATTACTGGGGCATACTACGTGGGGGGGGGGCACAGTTCGGAATTGTTCGTATAGCATTTTTATGAATATGATGCAAATGCACAGCTGGCATGCTGCAGTCAGTGAGGGGGGGGTTGGTACCACACACGCCCACCTGACGGTACTGTGCCAACACCATGAATGTGTGTGCCATGGTGCTTGCATGTTTCCATTGGCTGCCCTTCTCACTACTCTGGATCCCTAGTGTCGCCTATGGGTGCACTGGTACAAGTGTGCAGCCGTGGGTGGCTGTAGTCAATCACACATACTGCACCCACTCAGAGTGCCCGGCTGCCAGACATTCACACTGGGGATGGAGTGGTGGCCTATTTACAATGCTATTTGCAAGGGGGGGTGACTCACCTCCAGCCTCATGGGTTACGGTTCCTGCCTGTGCTCCTCCCACTCCCTCAATGAATGACATGTCAATGAGGGTGGTCCACTGCTCCTCCCATGGTATCAGCTCCAGTGATGGTGGTGGCCCTCCACCAGTTGCCATGGTCTCACTCCTGTGCTGTGCCAGGAGACCCTGGACACGGACCCGCAGGTCGTTGAATTGCTTGCGGCAGTCCTCTCCATCTCTGGGGACATGGCCCGCCCCATTGAACTTATGGCTGATGTCTGTCTAGATGTAGCTACGCCGCTTTGAGCCCGTATTTTTTTGTTGCGGGCCATAGAGCTCAACTTGGTGGGAAATTACCTCCTCCAACAGTATTGACAGTTCTGAGTCTGAAAACCTAGGTTTGCGCACACTGTCCAGGGCAGACATGCCCCTCACACGCTCCTGAGATATTTTTGGAGGGTTTTTTGTGTGGATGGCTTCCAAGGGCTCCGATTTTGGGTGGATTGTGATTTCCAAAATGTGCTTTGTTTCCCGTTCTGGTGGTGATGCATTTCCCGCAGCGCTACTAGCGTGCGCTAGCATGGTGCACTAATATCGCGAGATGCCGACGGCAACGCAATATATGCTGAGTTTTCAGGTTATCGGCCACTATTACCGCCAAACGCTATTTGCATTAATGCCCGGTCTGTGTGCGAATGCCTGCAATATTGTTTTGGGGCATTGTTTGCGCCACAATTTACGGCATTGACGCAAATACTGCAAATACCGCAAATGATAACAGAGCCTCCAGATTTGCAGGCTCTGTAATGTAATCTGATCTGTGCATGAAAGATTGTGCACAAAGAGCAGTACATTATCAAGCCCGCAAAGCTGGGGACTCAGTGATCGGTGCCTCTCACAAATAGATTCTGGTATTTGTAATCTTGAGAAGATGGCTTGAAAAGTGCACAAACCATAGTAAGGTATGTACATGGTTGGCCAATATATACATGGCAGACTTCGAGGAGAAATCTTATAAAAACAATCCCTTCAAGAGCCATGTATTTGATTGGAAACAATACATAGACAATATTGTTTTCTTCTGGCAAGGTACCAAAGAACCTTTGGATGAATTCATCATCTGATTGAATCAGTGTAATAACAATCTCACTTTCACCGGCCATTCAGATAACCACCATCTACCTTTTTTGGACTTGGTTATATCACACGAGGAGGGACATCTACATTTCATATACCGAAAACCAACTGATCGAAATACACTGTTGGGAGTACTCTAACCACCACCCACATTCTCAAAAAGACAATTTGCTGTATGGCCAATTTTTAAGGCTTCGGCACAATTGTACCACCATCAGCGACTTTGAGCGACACGCTTCTATGCTGGGTTACAGACTATTGGAAAGAGGATATCCCCGCAAACTGATAAAAAAATCAGCTAAGCGAGCGTGACAGACACATAGAGAACACTCGCTACATCCACGTGAGAAGAGAACTACCTCGGAACTCGTAGTGTGCATAGCAATCTCCTCGAAACAAACGGCCCAATTAAAGAAACTGATTAAAAAACACTGGAATTTGGTGATCAGTACAGGACGTACGACTGGGCCTCCCTAGGCACAGATGACCCGTTAATCAGCCTATTTGATAACTTGGCTGGTACCGTGCTACGCTTTTTTAACATGCATCATGTGTATTTATTTTTGGGACCCCGTTATGGGAATAAGGCGCCTTACATACGGTTCCTAATGACTGCAATTTGATCTTTTTTAGCACCAGACAGTGAAGGCTGCCCAGGGATGGAGACATAATCTCTCCTTGTTTTTTAGGCATAAAACGGTTTTCGCATCATCTTCTGAATGCCGGCTGATAATTCCAAGAGTATCGGTTAGTGTCTGGCTGCATTATTGTTAATGTGCAGCTCAATCCAGGCTCTTTCCATCATGGCGGCTACGTTTGGTCGATGTATAAACTGAGGCCCCTTAGAGACAAATTGTTTGGTCCCACCCTTGGTCTGCCTTTAAATAGTGTGAGTCATCAGCTAATGGTTGCTTGCGGTTGCTGTCAATTTTGGAGAAAATGACCACGCGCTATATTCCCTGAACTTTCTTTTCCAAGTGGTTCTGCTCCACTTGTAGCGATTGAAGGGGCGAGTGCTGATTCAAGAATAGTGGCTCGTGGTACAGTAACCAAAGCTAGAAAAAGAGAATTGGATGCATGGGCTAAGAAATATATAGAAGAGGGTGAAGAATCAGCTGTTTTAGTTTTGATTTCTGTCCAAGAAAGTTTTCCCGAACAGGCTATTTTGATAGATGGGATGGTAACGCATTTAGCTGATATTTGGAGTGATTTGACGGACATGAATGTCCCACAGGGGTTGAGGGATTTGAATGTCCTTGCCCATTCAAGGGACACTGCGGAGAAAGTACATGAGCATGTTGAGAAGGTTTTTGAGTTTAAAATGGAGCTAGATGGGTTACAGTATTATGAATTAGATGGTAATAGATTGGAAGCCTCATATGTGCAGAAACTATTTCTTCCTTCATTGAAACCAATGAGTGAAGAAATGTGCATTTGCACAAAGGACACTGTTAGATGGATTTTGGATGTTTCAATTTCTCCCATTGAAGTGCATGACTCGTTTAGTCAGTATTCTCTGGCAATGCAAAGAAAGTGTTACAGGTGATGGTAGAGTATCTACAAGATGAGTTTATGAAGAGAAAGGTTTGTTGTTCTGCAGATTGATTTGATGGTCATTTATAACAGAGCATTTTCGCCCGATACTGCTTTGACTACTTTGTCACTAGATTTAGCTTTGTTGCTTAATAAGCATTCAGAATTGCCTACTTTACAATTGCCATTGAGGGAGGTTCCTCCGACATTTGTTCCCAAAGTAGAAATTCCGGCGGATGCCACAGCAGGCCCACCAGCCACTATTATTGAAGCAAACTATTGCTCACAGTTTATGCATGTCCCATTTTCTAGACAGGAAGTGGATACCATTAAACAAACAATTCCAAATATTAGGAAGAATCCAACAGATTTTATAAAGAAATTGAATCTGTCTTGCATTCATCAGTTTTCACGCTGGGTGGTACATATTTGATGTTCCCTGTGATCCTACCTGCTGATTTATGGCAACAGAGTAGAACTGTAGATGATCAAGCAGGGCTGGGTGACACATGGGTTAACTTGGTACGGATAGATGGAGAAAGGAATGCTGGTGAGAAACCACCACAAGTGATATTGACACTGCAAGACAGAATAGTAACTAAATTGAAGACTTTGTTTCCACAGAGAAGAATAGTTTGGGAGAAGCTTACAGCTTGCATCCAGGGGAAATCTGAAGGCACTACCGAATTTTCTAATCGGTTTGAGCAAGTGTTTTCAGATTTTAGCAGTCAGGACTTAAGTACTGAGCCAGGAAAAAGGCTGTTTGTAGACAAATTTGTGCATGGATTGTTGTCTGATATCTAATCCTTCCTTGCCAACCGGACACTGAGAGTCTTCTCCCCACTAGCAGCTGCTGACCCCATACAAGTCTCCTGCGGTGTCCCCCAGGGATCATGTGTGTCTCCCACGATGTATTACCAAACCTTTGTTTGACAAGTTGGATAGACTGGGTGTCATCTACACTAACTACGCAGATGACACTCAGATCCTCATCCCTCTTTCGGGCAACTTCTTGGAAGACTCAGCTTTGGTAAACAAGATATATCTCCTCATTCAGGCATGGATGGCATCCCATGGCCTCTGCCTAAAAGACTATAAAACGGAGATCCTGATCCTTGGCACAGAGACAGTGATTAAAAAACTTGACCCGAACTCTGCCTCGTTTAACATCGACAACAATGTCATTAAAGTGATGCCGCAGTCAAAACCCTAGGGGTCTATCTGGACACAGCGCTCTCTTTTAAGAAACAAATTAACTCCCTAGCTTCTTCCACAGCCTATACTTGTAAATTGATCAGAGCATCTTGACCATTCCTAACAGAGGCTAGCTGCATTACCTTAGCTAGTGCACTTATCATATCTAGACTGGATTATTGTAATGCCCTATATGCGGGATCTAACAAGTAAATCCTTAACAAAACTCCAAACACACCAAAATAATGCTGTTAGAGTAGCCCTACACATTCCCAACAGATCCCATGTCCCTACTTCCAGAAGGAATATACATTGGCTAAAAATTAAGGATAGAATCACCCTCAAACCCCTCTCGCTTATGTCCAAATGCCTTAACAATATAGCTCCTCCCTATCTAGCAAACAGAATCAACAAGAGAACTTCAAACTGTCCCACATCAAGGACTACCGCCTTCACCTTGACAGTGCCCAGATACAAAAAGAATACTGCTGGCGGCTCTAGCTTCCAAGTCATAGCTTCCCAAACATGGAACAAACTCCCCCTAGAACTCAGAACGGACCAACTCTACCCAAGTTTCAGGCGTAAGGTCCTTTCATGGATACGCTCTAATGACATCTAATGTGATCTCTCTGGACCATGCCTGTGGTCAACCCAACCCCCCCCCTGTAGTGACATCCGACCACCACTGCTAGTATATAGGAATTTCTCTGGGCCCCACCTGGACTACAAATTCTGAGTGATTGCTACCCAACACATTTGCGTCCGACACCTGGCATTAACTGTATAAGTATATTCAGATTGTAATAATGCCGTACTATCCTACTGTCTTTTCTTTTTGTGTATCACTGTAACCAAGTTCTCAAGTATCCTTGTAATGTCTGCGCCTGGCTACCTGCGGGTTTGGTTTTGTGCTATATTAAATAAACAAACAAACAAACAAACAAACAAACAATCACAAATTAAGACTTCCGAAAGCACCTGGCAAGCTAAATCGCAGTCTGAAATATTGCATATGGCTCAATATTATGAGAATAAGGTCAATACTGAAAAAGAGAAGATAGAACAGAAGGGAGACTTGAAAACAAAAGTTTTGTTGCAGAAAATAGTAAGAGGAACCAGAGGTGGGAATACCCAGTTTAGAGGTAAATTTGCACCACAGAGTAATGCGCAAATGGTCTTGTACACATGAACCAATGTGCTTATTGTAGACAAGAAGGTCATTGGCGACCACAATGCCCGATCCATCAGCAACGATCGAATAACACATATGCTACCATGGGTAGATGATCCAGAGGCTGTCCTGGGATAGGGGGTCCTGGTAGAAGTCAGTTCGCTCAGAATCATCAGTAAATATCACAGGATAGTCAGCAGCATAGAGTTAATAATGGGAACATTTTTGATAATCCTTTGACTGTTTATTTTTCTGAGGATCTTGCATTTGATGATGTACTGTTCCGTTAGGACAGTCCGAAGCAGATTCTGGAACCAGAACCTATTCCAGTCGATCAGAAAGGGCCCTACGTTGATATGAAGGTGGGGAATAGGAAGCATCTATTTTTGATAGATACAGGATCACAGAAGTGTTCCGTTGATCATTCACGGGTTACAGATATTCCAATGTCAGGGCAGAACAACATTTCTGTCGGGTTCTCTGGTACGCCAGTGGTTAGTTCGGTTTCTCAGCTGGTACCGATTTCACTGGGGCCATTCAGCGGTTCATGCCCATTTCTTTTGACAACGAATTGTGGTGAAAATTTGTTGGGGTTGAATCCGTTGCAAGAATTGAATGCTGTAATTTACTGTTCACCGGATGGAGTGCATCTAATGATTTCATGTCAACAAACTTCTATTTCACAATTCTTGACTAGCCCTTTACCGACTGAATTGGATAAGGTTCTGGCATGTTTAAGGGTGGTAGATGATAATGACATCAGTATTTTGCAAATTGAGCCTGTTAAAATTGTGTTGAAACCAGGGTTAAATTGTCACGTATTCCACAGTATGAGATTTCAGTTGACGGTGAACAAGCTTTGAAGAGTATAGTTTCTGATTTTATACATCGAGGAGTGATTGAGGGAATTGCAGGAAGTTTGTGTAATAGTCCGATTCTACCGGTGTATAAGAAAGGGGATAATGTGATTCCTTTCCGTTTTATTATTGATTTGCACGCTATTAATAAAAGTGTTGCTCCACAATTTCCGATTGTGCCTGATGGGACTACAATATTGACAATGATTCCAGCTTCAGCTACTCATTTTAGTGTTGTGGATTTAAAGAATGTTTTCTTTAGTATTCCTGTACATGTTGACAGTAGATATCTGTTTGTGTTCACCCTAGGGGGATGCTAGTATACATTACTTGTGTGCCACAAGGGTACACTGAGAGTCCAAGCATTCATAGTAGAGCTTTGAAGGAACAGCTTGATACACTTGCGTTGCCTTCCACCTGTATGTTGTTGCAGTATGTTGAGGATCTTCTTTTAGCTGCAGATTCAAGAAGTTGCTTGCAAAGAAGGCACTGTGTTGCTGCTTATCCATCTAGCAGAACATGGGCATAAGGCTTCATTAAAAAAGGTTCAATATTGTCGATAGGAGGTCGCCTATCTAGGCTATCTCCTATCAAAGGAGGGGAGAAGACTGACACCTGAACGGATACAAAGCATCTCTAGCATGTCTGTCCCAAATACACAGAAAGAGGTCAGAGCCTTGATAGGTATGGCTTCATACTGTAGACAGTAGAGCCCTAACTTTTCATGAATGATACAACCAATGTTGTCATTGACATAGAAGGGCATTTCTTTGTGTTTATTGTGGAACATGGATTTCCAGAAAGCTTTTGATCTGCTCAAGGCTGAGTTGTGTTCAGCACTAGTTTTGGGCACACCAAACTACGACAAGGCCTTTATTTTGTATGTGCATGAATGTGATGGATGCACTTTGGCTGTGTTAACACAGGAGCATGGAGGAAAGAATAGTCTGTGCAGTTATTTTTCCTCCACGCTTGAGCCTGTTGCATGCCCTTTGCTGAGAAGTTCGAGAGCTGTTGCTGCTGCAGCTGCATCTGTAACACAAAGTGAAGGTATGGTTCGTGGTCACTCCTTAACCATGATGGTACATGTTCTATTAAACAGAACGCAGACGCAACATCTCACATCAGCACGACTAACAAGGTACGAGCTGATTCTATTTGCACCGCATATCCAAATTAAGAGATGTCGCTCATTAAATCCGGCCTAAATATTGCCTCTTCTGCAAGAAATTGCTTGCAGTGATGAGATGTCACATGACTGCCTCTATACCACAGAACAAGAGACTAAAGGTAGAATTGATTTAAATGATACACCATTAAATGTTCCACAAGGGGAGCTGTTTTGCGGTGGCTCCTGTTTCAAACTTCCACATGGTATATCCACTGCTGTTTACGCAATCACTAAATTAAGCTCTATTGTGGAAACCAAAAGAATTCCACATAACTCTGCGCAGGCCGCAGAGATTATTGCATTGACTCGAGCTTGTGAAATTTCCAAAGGGCTTAGTGTGAATATATTTACAGACAGTCAGTATGCCTTTGGGCTTGTTCGCAACTTTGGTCAATTATGGGCAGAGAGAAGTTTCTTGACCTCGCATGGAACTAAGATACAACATGGTACCCTGATAGTTCGGCTACTTTCAGCACTTGTGCTTCCTACCCAGTTAGCAAAAATGAAGTGCACAGCACACCCGAAAGTAACAGATGATGTGGGGAAAGGAAATGCTTTTGTTGACAGAATAGCTAAACAGACTGCCACCGATTTGCATTCCAAAATGTATATAACAAAAGAAGTCCCAAACACTTGTGTAATAGACATAGGAATTGGTTGTATAAAAGACATTCAGGCTGATGCCACCCCTGACGAATATTTGAAAACTGTTAGAACCTGTCTGGGTGAATGTAAATATCTCGACAATTGCTGAGCGTTTTGTCCAAAATTGCATGGTATGCTTATTGCATAATGTTGGGAAATGTACATCGACACCGAAGGGTAGTTTTGGTCCCCCCTCTATGACTTTTGAGGTTATACACTTCAGTTTCATTGAGATGGAGCATTGTCAGAATTACAAATATGTTCTAGTAGTTATTTGCGCTTTCAGTAAATGGGTCGAAGCTTTTCCTCTAAAAAGATGCCACAGCAATGACAATGGCAAAACCATGCTGAAGGAATATTTTCCTAGGTTTGGTTTGCCTAGAGTCATTTGGTTGAACAATGGTCCATATTTTATCGCTGCTGTTATCCTGCAAGTATGTGCAGGATTGCAGATCGATAAACGGTTCCATTCGGCCAGACACGCTCAGAGTGCCGGACTTGTAGAACGCCACAACGGTGTATTAAAGAATAAGATGGTGAAGATCTGTGCAAATTGCAATTTGAAATGGCCAGATGCTTTACCGATAGCTTTATTGTCCATGCAGACGACCGCACCGTCTAGGACAGGGCTCTCTCCCTATGAGATAATCATGGGGAGACCAGCCAATATTTGAAATGTACCCAAACCGAAGCAGCTAAAAGATGTAGAGTATTTGCTCCTTTCTGAGTACTGTGACCAGTTAACTCAAACATTGTATTTGTTTATCAACAGGTGCGAGAAGCCCTCCCAGTAAAATACGAGGGTCCAGGTCATCGACTCTGACCTGGCAACTGCATGCTAGTTAAATCGTTTGAAAGAGCCTCCTGTCTCGCACCTCGCTGGAGAGGACAATACCAAGTCCTCTTAGCCAGACAGACCACTGTACGAGTGGAAGGGAAACGACACTGGATCCATGTAACGCACGTCAAGAAGATACCTTTTCCTCTGCCCTACGACAAAGAGGAAGAGAAGGAAATTGCTCACTCTGATGCTCACCACAAGCCTGTTTTGACTAAGGAAATCCTTCATGATCCCGTGGGGCCTGGGGAGACTGCTGCTTTGCCTTCAAATTTTCCTTTGTCTCTTTCTTAACTGTTGAGCAATCTTGCTTCCGCTTCATCACTTCCTTCAGGAAGCGATGACACTCTGTTCGCATATTCCGCCATACCTGGAGTCTTGAGGTACGATCTGCATCCGAGACATCGGACCTACAGCACAGCACCGGCTGTGCCCACAAGGAATCATCGTTGAGCCAGTCCCTTGTCACTCTTTCGCTGAAAAATAAATAAGAGGCAGGGACCGGCAAAGTTACCTTCAAGCAAGATAGGCCACGTGGTCAGTGGCCACCGACAGATGAACTAAAAGAGCCTAACGGAGAGGCTTCTAAACGGACTCTGAGAAACAATGTCCCTTCTTAAATCCACTCATGCAGAACAAGCTATTGGTCTTGTGGCTGATAAAGAATCTGTTCATCGAAGAGCATGGTCCTTAAGGACCCACTGTTTTTTAATCATGGTACTGGTCTGTTTCATAGTTATATTTACGCTTGGGTTCTGGTACATAGAAAAGCTACATCCACTTGATTAACTTTTACCCACTGAAATAATCTCCACTGTGTCTCCACCTTTCGTGCATCTGCACACGCTTCCTCCTCGAGACTCCCAACATAGACACGGTTATCATAATAACACTCTCTTAATGATCATGAATGCGACCCAAGCGATTCTGAACAGAACAAACTGCTGGGTGTGTTCACACTTGCCACAACACGTGGAAAAGAGACAGGGCTGGTATATTCATCCACTTCCTCTAACTATTGCATGCTATGCCTCGCTCGCTCAGGGCATTATTCTTTGGTCTTTGCAATGATAGTATTTCTGGGAACTTCGATGGGACTAATCTGAATGAATTTGAAAAGTGAGTCTTAACACCCTTGGGATGTTCTGTCTTTGCAGATAGAAGCAAACTCAATGTTGCTTCTATAAGGCCTTCTGATAGAGTCTCTAGGCTGTTTCAGTCATTGATTTCCTTCAAGATGGCTCCCTTAGGCAACCGGGATGCCATGCCTCCTTCCTATACTATGAATCATAGCCCCAACTCTGTTTCTTTCTGTATACAAAGGGAAGGTTCTCAGCCAATGGGTACATTTGAAGGGTTCTACTAACGTTGTGAATTTAACCAGTGAAGACAGACCTTTGTATGTAGGAGACCCTGTTTACTTTGTTTGTGGCAATGAGGACTATCCTTGGTTACCTAGAGATTGGCAGGGTACTTGTTATCACGGTATCTTGTTACCAGGGGTATACATGGCTACCAGCACTGAAGTCTCTAGAGCTCGTCCAAGGCGGGATGAGAATGATGACACACATTCACAAGTCATGGGTGATGTAGATAAATCCTTTGTGCCATTTTGGGGACAGATAATGAATTCTGAGGATATTAGAAGACTAGCAAGGGTACTGGAAAGAAACATCATATGACCACCAGTATTTTTGTACAACATGACGCTAGAGCAAAAGGCAATTCGTTTAGTAGCCTTTCAAAATAGAATGGTGTTAGACATCATTCTAGCTGAGCGTGGTGGGGTATGCAAAATGGTGGGATCTGCATGCTGGGTTTGTGTATCCGACTCCTCCCCTACCATATTCAAGGCAATTCAAAATCTACATACCTTCAATACTGAAGTGCATGTCCCAGAGGGAAACTGGAATCTTAGTACTTGGTTCTGGGACTTGTTACAATCATGGGGTTGGAAGATCTTTGCAGTCTTAATGGTGATTCTTGGTATTCTTCTGTTCTGTTGTTTTTGTGTACAATGTCTCCCTGTCAGATATTCCATGATAGGAGGATGTTGTGCACAAGCAGTAGGTACACTAGGATCCAGGATACAAGTGTCTGAGAAAACAACCAATGCCTTAGTAATGCAGGATATTGCCTTCAAAGAGATGATGGAAATTGATGTTTTTGAGGAATGTGATTCAGGATGCATAGACATTTATCCATGGTTCTTGAATAATACGAATGTTTGAGTAAATGCTCTTGGCTTAGGCCAAAAGGAGGGTTTGTTAAACCATATTCGCATATATACCGCCTGATTTGAACATTGGCCTAAGACATTCGCATTTGAATTAAAACCTATGATTAACTCGATTTAGATAGAATTGACTTTGCCGCCATCTTGAAAACATCTGCCATTTTGATCCCAACTCCTGCTGCCTGTTCAGAAATGATTACCCATGTTTTCAGCCGCCACTGAGCAGAATGACCTTTGAGTCTATGTCAACACTAGGACTGCCAAAAGCAGAAATGTTTGTCCTTTGCAAAGAGACCTTGTAGTCAAAATGAACTCCCATTAAAAGTGTTATATGTGCCTACAGACTCATCCTCTTTCAAACAATGACACACAAAGCAAAGCAACTACAGCCGTGTGTTTTGGAAGAAATATTTTATGCATCTCTTGGAACAGGACTTATCCTAAAGCTCAAGAAACAAGGAGACATCTGCACAGCTGAATACAACAAAGTTTGCCAGTATTGTATCTTTAAGGAACCTTGGAGCCACAGTGAACCTCAATTCAAGTGTTGTCTGCATCAATAGCTTCAGCTATATACAAACATCAGAACTGAATGGCAGACAAACTAAAACCATGTGCCTTTGCAATAAACTATTGAATTTGTTTCTTGAAAATGGGCTTAACTTGAACTGGAGAACCAACATCGCCATTGTATCTCCAAGGATAGGACATGTCAAAAGTGTAAACTTATATTGTTATATTTGTCATGTGAACTGGGCACAAACCCACATTTGTAACTTATTAGTTTGGAGAAGGGCTGGGCAATGACCAGGACTGGGTATAAATACTGCATGCTTTATGACAACCAGTACTCTCACCCCTCACTGTGTCTGCTGGTACACACTGTGAGGTGTTTGGGAGCCAGATAGCTATCTGCTTTGATATTTGTAACTGTACAGAATAAAGTTATATTCAAAACTTTGACTTTGTGACTGGCAGATTCAATATTTGGTGGTACTAAGCCTCGATATTCCTTGCTGATCTATCAAGTATGACAGTTGGAGAGAGTATAGCTGAGTGAGAGTGTGTGCCATTGGATTCTCCCTCCCTACTGTGTATTGTGTGTTAGTCATGTGTCCTGATTTACCTGTTACAGGCCCCTAAGAGCATAAAGAAGTTTCCTTTTTTACCCATGTCTCCTGGACTTCTTACATGACAGCTCACCTTAACAGGGTGCTACAACAAGAGACCTAGACACCATTTGCTTGGGAAAACAGACAAGTGTGGCAGCAACTGCAGCAAACATAGAGGGGTATAGAGCAAACACCTACCACATACCCCTATGATGAAGACAACAGCTGTACCGTTGGGTTTAGCTTTTACCCGGCCTATGCCTCTAAGGATTAGCATTGCTTTGTGAAACTAAATAGCCTCTGAATATGGTTGAAAGATGCATCTAAGGGCAAAGGAAGGCATAATAGCTATTCAGCCTCCTGCACTGAGATGGGGTATCCAGTGAAAGTGTTGCTGGAAAAAATATAGTCAGTGAAAAGGTTGTGGTGAAAATACCTCTGCAGTAAAAAAGGTTGTCAAGCAAAAAGTAGTAAAGAAATACAGCTGAAAGTCAAAATATTAGGGTTTACCATCTCCCCTTCCTTGAAGGTCGAGCTGCAACAGAAATTCCCCTACTCTTGGGTGGCTAAATCACTGCGATTCCTGGGAATAAATATATACCAGGGACCTTGCCCCTCATGTATGAAGTCTATTACCCCACACTGGTTTGCACTATTAGGAAGAATCTGGAGGGGTGGGACGCCTTACACCTATCCTGGTTTGGCAAAATGGCCGTAATAAAGATGAACATACTCCAGAGGCTCTTGTATCTCTTTCAATCAGTCCCTATTCTGACTCCATGAATACTGTGGGGGGCTGGCAAGCCGTGCTAATGAGGCTCCTGTGGAAGGAGGGCTCACCTAGAGTAAATAGGCACATGCTGTACGCCCCTAAAACCGTGAGAGGCCTGTCTGTCCCCAGGCTCTGGAAGTATTACCAGGCCATACAAATTAGACAACTGGTGGATTGGGTGCAGAGGGATTCTGGGAAGATATGGGTGGCTATGGCACAGGCGGTGGCGGAATGTCACCTGTGGACTCAGCGGTGGCTGCCCAGGCACAGAAGAGTGAGGGGTCTGTATGGACATCTTATTACTTTGGCTGCCTTGGAGTTATGGGACACACTGAGTAAGTCTGCTGGAGCGTGCTCCTTCCCATCATCGTTCACACCCTTGATTCACAACGATGATTTTACTCCTGGCAGAAACAACAAGGGATTCTTAGGCTGGGCGGCCAAGGGTTTGTGAAAGGTGGGTGACTTCTTTGCCGGAGATAGGATTAGACCATTTGAGGATTGCAAGGCACAGAATGGGCTCTTAGAGGTAGATAGCTTTCACAACCTTCAAATTAGGCATTGAGTCCTTCATCCTACCATACAGGGATCAGCAGTTAGGCAGCTCACTTCCTTGGAGCTGGTCTTTCAGGATCCCGCTGAATCCAGGGGCTTGATCTCTAAAGAATATAAGGCTCTTAATGCACTGATAGTCCCCGTCCGAAGGTCTTATTGTGATGGATGGGAGAGGGAGCGGGTTGAGGCGTTTTCACCAGAGGATTGGGAAAAGATATTGTTATGCTCACCTGGCTCCCACAGAGGCGTCGATCTGAACTGGACAGCTGCGGTCTCCACCAATGTGACGCATAGGGCCGAGATGACGGACTGGACTGGCCCACCTAGCTTTGTTTACTTGGCCCGTAGGAATATTCTTCTGCAAATGGAGAAAGGGAATTAACCACCTGTGGAGTTGAGCGTAAATCCCCTCACCCCCGCTGTTCTCCCCACAGATCACCTTTGATGTCCCCTCTTATAGTCTCACCTGATGGTTTGAAAAGATGAGCTCTCCATCCTGCATTGAGCGCAGGGGCGCGTTGATAACCAGTTGCTTCACTGGCTCGAAGGAATTGGTGAGTTCCAGAACAACATTCACTCTGAGATTCCCGGCAAGACGCCGTAAGTATGTAGTTCGTAAGAGTTCAAATGCCTGACCTTCACTCTTGTCTGATTCCTTGCAGGTTGCAGCTTGACCCTAGTGAAGAGTTCCTCATGGCAAACGGTAGTAAGGATTTGTATTTTCCAACACAGTTCAATAAAATAATGTCAATATGTAACCTGTTACTTTCTCCCTTATTCAGGCGCTGAGAGAAAGTATGAAGTCTCGGGGAATAATACCTCCGGCAGTAAAATCAGGTAAGTCTATTGTGGTGAGGAGGGTTCCCCTTGTTAGTCCCTTTGTCTCACCTTGCTGTCCTTTTGTTTCCCCTTAGGGGCTGGGGTTCGGCGAAGATGCAGTGGAAGCTGCGCCAACCCGTGAAGAGGAATAGTACCCCCGGTGGTAAAATCAGGTAAGTCTATGGGGGGTAAATAATATTCCTCTGTGTATTCCCTTGGCTCACCTTGCTGTTCTTGTCTTATCCTTAGGTGCCGGAGTGCGGCAGGAACATGCAGGAGGATGCGGTGGAATGTGAAGATGCTGCGAAGGCCGGTGAGTTCAGCGCGGCGCTGCAGCAGGCGAGGCGACGTACATAAAATAACTTCTTTCTTCCAGCTTGAAGGCGCGATGGATCGGGAATTCAGGTAAGGATCAAAGGTATTGCTCTTGTTCTAACCTTTTCTTCTTCTTTCTCCCTTTTTCTAGGAGCTCCAAACTCGAGGCGGGCGTGGTAGAAGACTGGATGCAGACTTGCAGGCACGGTGAGCGTTACGCTGCTGGAAGTAGAATAACGCGAAGCGTGTGCTGCTCTTCGGGCGTGGTTTAAATAGCCTTCAAAGTAATCCCAGGTAAGTATTCCTCCCTAGCCCCACCCGAGTAAAAGAATAGTCCCTAGGTAAAGTAGTCCCTTCCAAGCCTCTTTTGGCTTGGAGCTCTTGCAGCATGGTCTGCATCAGGTAAGTTTGCAGCATGGTCTGCATCAGGTAAGTTTTAATCTATGAGGCTGGGACCTATGGCGCCAGGACTGACTCTCCATATGAGCCTGGCGCCATAGGCACCAGGACTGCACCCAAATAGCCCCTAGCAGGGATTTTTGGGCTTGCTTGGGATAACTTGATGCCTGCTTCCGCGGTTGCTGGACTTGGTCTGGGTCCCCGGGGGTAGGCATCATGACAGCTATATAGGGGATCCTCTTCTGCGTTGTCTCCCTGGTTGGCAGTAACACAGGCAAACATATTGATGAGGTGGTACAGAACCTGTCCTGGTTGCACCTCTCCCACCCAACCACTTCTAAGATGTGCTGGAGGGAATGTGGAAAGGAATGAACCCTGCTTCATACTGTATGGGAGTGTCCAGGAATACTAGATTTTTGGCTTGAGGTTAGGTCAAAACTGAAGGAAACTTTAGGGGTGGATATAGCAAGGGACCCCAAGCTCTGTATTCTGGGTCTTGACACCTCATTGGAACAGTAATGCACAAGATCAGAGTGCAAGCTGTTTGCACACTTAGTGCTAGCAGCCAAATTGTCCATTCTCCATCTATGGAGGACGACTGTTCTCACCTCAGCTGCATTATGGCTCGACAAAGTGTGGTCCATCCTGGGATGGAGAAACTCACCACTAATATGAGAAACTCTTTTCTTCCCTCATGGCTTCCTGGACACCTTTTCTGCAACACGATCAGATGGGGTTTAATGCCCTTCTTGTACAATCTGCATTGTCTGTTATTGTTTATTACAAACCATCTCGATAACCTGTCAAATTAAGTTTGTTGTCTGACCGTACTCTTGGGGGTGGGGGTGGGTATTGGGATGGAGTTGGGGATGAATATATAAAATGAGACTCTGTAATTAAATACTGGGGTGTCCTGGTTCTGTTAAGATTGTCAGAAAATCAATAAAGTTTTACTTTTAAAAATAAAATGCAGCTGAAAATGTAGCCAAAAATGCAGTGCTTCTATGGTAATTATTAGGGTTAAAGAGGGTTCTGTGAGCGTGTGATTGTCTGGTTTAGGGTTAGAACATGGGTTGGAGTTAGGGTTAGAAAAAATACTTTGGATAGAATTAGGGTCAGAGTTAGGATCAGGGTGATTGCTGCAGGACTGTTGATGTTGGAGTTTGGTTAGTTGTTTGTTAGGGTAGATTAATTGTCTGGGTAAGTGTTAGGGTAGGGGTTATGGTAAGGCTATGCCTAATAAAGTAATGGTTGCGCTAAGTGTTAAAGAAAGTGATAGGGAAGTTGGGTAGGGCTGGTGATGTTGGCGTAGGATAGGGGTTAGGATAAACCTCTTGGTCAGAGCAAAATAATCATTAGGGTAAGTGTTATAGTTGCAGTAAGGGTAAGGCTAAGGTTAGGATTAGAGAAAAGGTTTGGTTTAGGGCAAGGGCTATGTCAATTGTGTCGAGCTCGTGATGAGGTTGGAATTAGACTGGCAGCGTATGAGACAAAATGTAAGTTTTTTCTGTAAACTGGTGCATGTTACCACAAACCCACTTTGCTTGGCACATTGCTGTCACCCAAAGGCCAGCCATTCACAGTGAAACTTATTTGGCATTTACTGCAAACCAAATAAATGGTAAACAAAAGTTTCAAACATCCTCTGCAAATGGTACTCGCCCTTCATAAAATCTACTCGACAATTCAAGCGGGCGGGTAGACTATACGAGCCCTGGATGAGTGTCTGTAAAATGTAAAAGGTTAGCTGAATGAATGTACATAAATATGACAAAAGGCTGTAAAACAGTTTGGCCTGCTCTCTCGTGCTGGTTCAAATATGTGATACAAGTATAATCATAGAGGAAAACGAGTTCTGGTGGTTAACTATACTGAATGGTATTGGAGTAGATCTGTAGATATACATACTGGATGGAACTATTGATCACTACTTTGCGTAAATATCTAGTTAGCTTATCTATTCATTATGTCAGCATGTAAGAGGAAAGAAAGTAAGAGACTAATTAGAGTGGAGGGTGTAGCAGGCAAAGAAATGGGCAAAGTAGGTGGAATATTGTAGTATGTGGCCATCTCAATTTCAGGTTAGCTGGTATAAAGCAACAGGTCGATAATATAGAATGTCAAGGAGTTTGAAATCTCATGGATTGAGCACAAGCTTCACAGATGTATGTAACCAGCAGGTCAGAGAACAAGAATTGCCATCAAAAGCCTTAGGCCGCGTGATCATGTACATTTTCAAAAGTGTTCATTTGTCAATGTGATGCACCTCCCTCAATAAAATGAAATATAGTTGACACTATGAGATTTAGATACACTAAACTAAATTTTAATGTATGGGGACAATGCTGTGTTTTACAGTAAATATACTGTAATGTTGCATTATTTAACAGTTTACATGTTTGGGATTGGAATTACATTACTGGTCTTTGTCAGACAGCACATAGTTAGCTTAATACATAGCACCATCCCGCTTTACTTCTGGTTTGCAATTATTTGAAAACAAAAAACATCTTGCCTAGCACTTAAGGAGGAGATGATTACTGTTGCACTCTCTCCCCATTAGCCACTTTGAACTTGCAGTGAACAGAGAAAAGAGGGTGGAGAGTGCCCTATGGAAAGAGGGGAATATAGGGTACTTAAATAGCTAGGTTTGCTACACAGTCTCTACGTAATTAGCACACCTACATAATTGCATAGCAAATTGCATAGCGACACTGCTTATTTTATGCCTTGAGTTTTCTGTATTTAAAAATAACTGTTTTGGTGACCTTTTTATTGGAAACATGTTTACACTATGCATTGATTGTATTGAATGACTACATTTTTAACAACTTTTTGCTGGATACATTTTCACGTAACTACATTTTGCTGGCGACATTTTCACATAGAACTAGAGGGAGGGGTGGGGGTCAACAGGGTAATAGGTTAAGAACCACAATCACCACCAGCTTCAAAAATTGCCATCCGGCCCACAACATTTGAAGTCTGGTTCTACTCCTAGGAGCAAAATCTCAGGATGTGCACATAACAGTCTTTCAGACATGTGCCCGTTGCACACTGGGTCTTTAGTAACTGAGCTCTTTCTAAAAGAAGCTAAAATTACTGTGCTTTCCTATTTGATGACTCACTAGGCAAAAACATACCTGTAGTTTTAGGTATATGTTCTTTGATATTTTTCAATTACAAAAAACATAATTCTGTACGAATACCTTGCCAGAGCATACCACTCCAAAATAACACCAGCACACCTTTCTGTTACTTTTCTGATGCCATCTCTGACAGTTTTTGTGTAGCTCACCTCAGGTAATGGCTGCTAAACATGCGCACAGGAAGGATTGACTACTGGGGACTCTAGTGTGGAATTGAGGGCAACTGTGTAGCTCACCACAGGTAATGGCTGCTAAACATGCGCACAGGAAGGATTGATTACTGTGGACTCTAGTGTGGAATTGAAGGCAAATGTGTAGCTCACCGCAGGTAATGGCTGCTAAACATGCGCACAGGAAGGATTGACTACTGTGGACTCTAGTGTGTAATTGAGGGCAACTGTGCGGCTGACCACATTAAGATGAGTAGTGATGCAATGGAGCAGAGCGGGTGTGCAGACCCAGAGGCACCATTTTCAGGTTTGCAGCTCTTGTGCCAACGTTTTTTTTTTCATTTGCCCCGTTCACATTTCATTCATTGGTTCAAGAAATGTTGCCTGCCATTACTACAAGGCCATCACGAAACCTGTGATCGACAAAGCAGTGTGAGCACCTGGAACATTGGGGGACAGAAGCCTTAGCCAGGAGCCAGACGGTTGAGTGGACAAATATTTTCACTATTAACTAAAACGAGTCACTGCTCACAATGCATTTTTCTTTAAATTAAATATCAAGGGGCAAAGAACTGAAATGAAGAAACGTGGCTATTGGACGGTGCTGTTTAAAGGGTCCATGCAGTGGGAGGCAGACTGAGGCCTTGTCCGACGTCACCACATTCCACACCCAGGGATTGCTCTCCAAGGTTTGGAATATGATGATGCCAGCACTGGCGTAACGGGGGCCCCTGCAGCCCCCGCAGTGCGGGGGGGGGGGGGCACCAGCTCATGTCCTGGGAGGAAGCTCTACTTCGAGAGAGAAACAATGACATTTTCATTTTTTTCTCTTTGATTTCACTTTGCATTCATAAAGAAATTATTTCTGTAACAGAAATAATGTCTTTATGAAGGCAGAGTGACTACAAAAAGAAACTTTCTTTTTGAAGTCTGAGGGATCCCCACAACCCATGCAATGGAAGGCCCTAGGCTGGAGACCTCCATGTCATGGGGTGGGGAAACCCTATGACTTCAAAAAGAAACTGTGGGCTTCATTATGAGTTTGCCGGTCTGGAAACAACAGTACCGGTAAGCTTGCCGGTACCGTTGTTTCCGGACTGGCAAACTACGAGTTCTGTGAGCGGGTGGCTTTCAGCCCGCCAGATCTGATCTGGCGGTCAGAACGGCACCGGCATGCAGAACTCAATGGATGCACTGTCAGCATTCGTGAATGGTGCCGGTGCATCCAGCCTCCCCATTCCAATTGAGTCCAATGGGACCCAAATGGGAATGGGGAGTAATATTTTCCGGCGCCCGGGAATGGGCAATTGCCGGGTCTGCCGTGGCTGTAATGCACCGGTAATTGCCCATTCCCAGGAACCGGAAAATTCATGACTCCGGCAGCAGCCGCGCTGTTATTTACCGGCTCCCGCTAGGGTCATAATGACCCCCAGTATCTTTATGAAGTCAGTCTGTATTCATAAAGAAATAATTTCCGTTATGGTTCAGTCCTTAAGGGAAATCATTTATTTATGAAGTCAACGTGACTTGAAAAAGAAACAAATTCTTTTTGAAGTAATAGGGCTCCCCTTAACTCCATGACGGGTGCGTGTGTGAGTGTATGGTGAAAGGGTGCACACTTAAATGTATGGGTGGTTGCCTGGGTGTGTGTGCTTGTATGGTAAAAGGGTGCACACTTACATTTATGGATGGCTGGGTGTGCATGTGTGTATATGGTGAATGGTGTGTGTGCTTGTGTTCAGGGGTGCAACAAAACCTACATTTCGGGGGGGCTAACCCTGCAAATGATGGGAGTGGTGCTAACTTCACGGGCGGTGGAGGAGGGGAAAACTTATTTGTGTGGAGGAATCCAATTTCTTTACGATTTTAATGAGACTATTGTAGTGCAGCTTCAATGTTACACACAGTTAACTCTCTCCCACTTATGGACTGGTGCAAGAATTGAGTGGTTTCCTGTTCCCTCTCAACCCTTCCAATCACTCCTCTGGCATGCAAGTACTAAACCCACATCACAATTTCAATTGGCTAAAAAATGTGGCATTTGAATGCAGGTACTAACAGTGAAATGCTTTATGTTAGTAATTGCTGGGCTCTTGTTAACAGCAAAACCCAGGTGCCGTTTAACATCTTTTTTCTCTTCTGTCCGGCAACTGCTCTGAAGGCCAGCCAGGTCCAGTCAACATAACACAACATTTCGGGGGTAGGGGAGTGCTGAATCACAGTCAACTCAATGGTGTTGCACCACTACTTGTGTTTAATGCCTTGATTACTTATTGGTAATCTTCATTACTCCTAGCCCTATTCTTCCTTGTCCCACTACTTGAAGGAGGGAGAGGTACATGGAGGTAATGCCTGACTTAGCTACCAGTAATCTTCATTACTCCTAGTCCCACTCTTCCTCGTACCTGTACTTACTTATGAGTAAAGCAGCCTTACATGTAAGCTCTGGGACAAGGAAGAGGGACGTGGAAATAATTATGGGCCATGGAGCTGATTTTGGAGGTTGGGGTAGGGGTGAGATGGAGAGGGGATGTTTGTGGGGCGGCGGGATTGTGTGACAAATAATAATGGTTGCCCATGTCCAGTCTAAGCAGGCATGATGTGTGGTATTAGTGGCTAGAGAGGCATTTTGGTGCAGCCAGTCTAGTCATTCCTCAGTTTGGTATGACTTTTTTTTTATAACTGGGCATTTCTGATAAAGCAGTCCTTCTAAGTGCAATTACCTGGCTAGACTGGTATTTCGGTGCTGCCAGACTAGTTGTTTCTTACTAGGGCATTGTATATTTATCTGGGAATCTGCGACAAAATTATATAATATGTCATTTATTACGTGTCTGTACACAAGTGTTTCTAGGCATGACAAGACACGGGAGGGAAGATAGAGGGAGGACAAGACAAACAATCTTACTAGGCCTTGTGTCATTCAGATCGTGCAGGTGTGAGAACGAGAAATGCAAGGGGAATGGGAGGTGGGAAGTGCAGGGGAGAGGGGAGGAAAGCACAGGGCAGCAATTCTCTGAGTAAGTGCAGCCAGGGCAGTGCAGGTCTGAGTAGTGCAAGGAGAACAAGGGACTGTAGGGTTACAGTTACAGCCCCTAAGTGCGTGGTAGGCCCAGAGGCAGTGCAGGGGTGACTGATCAAGAAAGTCTGGACACAGCGAGACTCTGAGGGTAGCTCAGCAACCAGTCAGCACAGCAGACATGTAGGTCAGGTGGGCCAGGAGGGGAGGGAGAGAGAGAAAGCAGAGGAGAAGAGGAAAGCTTTTAGTTGCTTCCGGATTTCCAGGTGGTCCGGCTCACGTTTGAGAGGGCCAGGGAGGCCTTTCCAGAGGGAGGCACTTTCATAGGAGAGAGATCTACCCCGCCCCCCACTCTTTGCCTGGGGAAGTGTATAACCCTTAGAAAGCTGGAGGTAGCTGAGCGAAGGGCTTGAGAAGGAAGGTATTTTGGAAGAGTGCGATCGATGTAGTGTGGGCCCGGGCCCAGAAAGCTTTGTTGACAATACAAAGGGTCTTGAAATTGATCCTTGCAGCAATTGGGAACCAGTGGAGAGATTTCAGGGCTGGAGAGATGTGATCCCTGAGCTTGAGGCCAAGGATAAGTCTTGCAGTCCTGTTCTGGATTAGTTGCTGCGGGCAGAGAGTAGAGGAAGGCAGGTTGAGAAAGAGGCTGTTGCAGTAGTCAATCCTAGAGAGGACCAGGGCTCTGGAGACAGTGAGATTCTGGGGGAAAGTGAGAAAGGGAAGAGTCCCTTTGAGGAGAAGAAGCTGGCAGTGGGACTTCTTGGCGATTTCCGAGATGTGAGGAGAGAAAGAGAGAGTGGAGTCAAAGATGACAACCAAGTTTTATGCCTCACAGGAAGGTGAAAGAAGGGGGCCCAAGGTGGGCGGAGAGCGTGTGAGAGGGAAAGCAGGAGAAGGGGTCCCAATGAGAAGGATCTCCATCCTACTAGCATTAAGGGAGAGATTGGTGGATGCACAAATCCTGATTCGCAGATAGACATTCAGGAATGAGAGAGAGAGGAGACGAGCCTGAGGGGAGCCTGAAGGAAAGCGGAGTGTCATCTGCATAAGAGGAGAAGGTAGAGATCAGGTGGGCCAAAGGGGCCAAGAAGAGGTTGTAAAACCAGGGTAGTACATGGAGCCCTGGGGAACACCATAGGTGTAGAGAGATGTGGCGGAGAGAAAGGGACCAAGGTGCACCTGGGAGGGACAGTCCAAGAGGAAGGAGGTCAGCCACTCAAGGTCCTGATCCGTGATGGCCAGGTTCTCATGGAGTCGATAAATCAGGATGGTTTGGCTGACCATGTCGAAAGCAGAGGAAATATTAAGGAGGATGAGGACAGAAGGAATGCTGTAATCAAGGTTAGAGAGAAGATCTTCACAGGTGTTCAGGAGAACAGTTTCCATGCTTCTGGCAGCTCTGAAGCCAGACTGATGGTGATGGAGACAACCAACAGATTCAGTGTGTATAGAGTAAGCTGGAAGATAGCCAGTTTTTTTTACAACAGTTTGACAAGGAAAGGGGTGATGGATATTGGGCGATAGTTTTCCAGGCAGGCCGGAAAGGCAGGCGGCTTCTTGAGGAGTGGGTGCACAAGGGAGTGCTTAAGGGGAGAGGGGAACATTCCAGTGGTGACAGAGTGATTACAGAAATCACCCAAGACTTAAGCGAGGAGGTCAATTTGGTCCTTGATGGTTCTATTGGAGAATGGGGAGCACCTGTTTGGACAACATATTAAAAGATCAGACTTGTTTAGAAACCTCATCAGATATTGTCAGAGAGAAAGAGGAGAAAGGAGGCAGAGAAGTAGAGGTGGCCAATGCGGGGTCAAGAGAGGAAGAAGGAGAGGAAGAGGAGATGGGGGACTGGATGTCCTTAATTTTAGCAGAGAAGTGAGAGAACAGATCCATTCAGAGGACCTGGGAGGGAACAGGAGAGGCAAAGACCGCCACAGGATTGACCAGTTACTTACATATTTTAAAGAGTTTGGCTGTATTGTTAGAGGCCACAGAGACGCAGGCTTGAATGTGTGTTCTCTTCTTGATGAGTGTTATTGCTTCGACTGGCATTTTGGTGCAACCAGTCTAGGAATGTGTAAATGTGGCCTGGCATGCTTTACTGTAATGTTATTACAGTGGTCTACATTGTGTAGCCAGTTGGACATGTTTTCATTGTGGCATGGAATTTTTAATAGCAAAGCATTAATGTTCCTGTGCACTGTTGGTGACTTGCATGTATTGGATTGGTGTTACCTACAAAACCATTGCAAACACTGGCTTTTTAGCCAATTTTTCTCAGAAAACTTTCTGTACATATTGCACTAAAACACATATGTATATCTTTCTCCTAGTGCAGTGTGTGGCATACCGCTTCAACCGCACATTTGTGCATATTACGCAAGCGTGATAATCTAGGTCGGCCCAGAGTGTGGCGCGACCTGTGCTTTGTTGCTGAGTTGGGGGGGCCGTCAGCATGGCTCGCAGGGGTACTCCACATTGTGTGTTACGCTACTGGATGCCAGATGAAGCATATGTGTGCAAGCTACAGGTCCGCTACAAGGGGATGCAATGTGAATTCAGCCATATCCAATGAATAACTTTATGAATGATTAAACTGTATTTGAAGTTTGTTCTCACCGAGTAATTGGGCTGTATTTGTAACCCCCAAAATGTCCTCAAGGCACCTGCATGAAAACTGTCAGCGCAAAGAAGCCATAGAAAAGGCAAAAGTGCTTTACAAATATTGCATTGCATAAAACAAATGCTCTTTTTGTAGAATGAACGCTGCAAAATGAAATGCATGTAAGCATTTGACAGAGACTAGAAAGAACATCGAGGAATTAGACGGATCTACACATTTCTTGGACAAGTGGAGTCCTGTTAATACCCGAAAATACATTGTAGAAATAAAAAGTAATAAACATGCAAATTAGGACACCATTGCGTCAGACACGGTTTACCGAAAACTGTTACTTTTTTAAAAGGTCACCAATGATCGCACATCCTTGTATTAATGACAGAATTTGACGTACACACACTAATTAACCAGATCTAGCTATATCCTGTTGGTTTACCTTGCATCCGTTGTCACTTTTTCATGATTAATGACACATTACCTTGTCTGCGGCTCATGTGCACCCAACAGAAGCACACGTGCTACTGACGGGCTGAATGCAGACTGTTCCTTGAACGAGGAAGTGGCGCTGTCCTGTGGGAGTGACCGATCTGCAGTTCATATTGTAATGTGTAGTTATTCATGTTTGGTGTTTGTAACGCGCTGCACGAATAAGAATTGCTTCCGGGTGATAAACCCCCTCACCAAATTTACAGAAGACACCCGTACCCTCGTCGAGGTTTGGATTCGCACGTTACTGCTTGGGAAAAGTTGACGGGACCTACCAGTGTTGGTCACTCCGTTTATTGCATCACAGGAAGTTGGGTGTGTAATGGGTATTTTGGAGCATGCCCCCCTACTTTCACATCAGGACCATTCGGTTAATGCCGGTTTTGCATATTGTTTTAACGACGGCACGCCAGCTGTTCGACGCCACCGGGGGTGGTGGCACTAGCTGCTGGCACTGCTCTTCCAGAGCCGGCCATGTTCTGAGCGTTCAGTGCAGCAATACCCAGATAACTAATACGTTAAGGGTGGCGTACACTGGCTGCACTATGTCACGGCAAAGAGTCACAGACATTGGGTCATATGTTATGTTATGTTATTTTGCATTTATATAGCGCCTTATATACCATTGGTATGGTCTGAAGGCGCTGGTAGATTGAACGCCCTTCGGAACCGAAGTTCAGATCAGTAGAGAGAGTAGAGAGAGTTAAAGGTGCATGTGAGCACCGGCTATGTGTGCAGCTGGTGCGGTATTCGTGTCATAGCTGCTTCTTAGCAGTAGGTGTTGTGGTTGAGAGATCAGGAGTATGTGTTCATTCTGGCAGGATTTATCCAGACCGAGTGTGGCTGCATTATGCCTGACGAGAACGCCTGGCTGGGGGTGTGTAACCAGCAGTGTTTTACTTAGAGTGCTGTGGTGTATGCGGCGGATGATAGTATTAGAACAGTTATACCGAATGGTGTCATAGTATCTCTGTGTTCTAGTTGAGTGGTGGTGTAGAGGGGAGAGGAAGCGTGGTGGTGTGATAGGATGTGCTATATGCTCTTTCAAAATGTTCTCTGCATTCCAAACCATACTATATACGTCACGCAGTTCTATGCGCTCCAGTCCATTCCATGCACTCCTATCGACTCCATGCATCCCAATCTGCTCCACACACTCCGGTTCGCTCGATGTACTCATGCGCTCCAGTCCGCTCTGTGCGCTCCAGTCCACCCCACGTGCTCCAGTCCGCCCAGTGCACTCCAGTCCGCCCCACGCATGCATTCTTGTCTGCTCCACGCATGCACTCTTGTCTGCTTCACGCATGCACTCTTGTCTGCCCCACGCGCTCCATTTCACTCATTCCATCCACTCTACGCATTCAATATCTCTTCTCAACTCGTCCACTCTAGTAACAGGTCCGTTCCACTCTGGGCACTTGTTCGCTCTAGGCACTCGTTCCCTCCAGGCACTCGTCCTCTTTATGCCCTCACACGCACTATGTATTCACCTGTTTTGCTCACTCATCGGCTCTACGCACTCAGCCCCTCTACGCACTCAGCCTCTCTACGCACTCAGCCCCTCTACGCACTCAGCCCTTTCTCGCACCCCTTTTTTCATATGCCCTCTTTCGCTCATATGCACTTGTCTGCTCTATATACTTGTTGGCCCTACATACTAGTCTGTTCTATGCAGCTCTCCACTCGATACGTTCTTCTGCTCAGCTCATCCATCCCGCTCCGCTCATCCATCAGTTCCCCGCACTCATCCGCTCTACGCATTCATCAGCTCGGCATGCATTCAGCACTCATCCGTTCTACATGCTCATCCGTTCCGCTGACTCACCCAGTCTATTTAACTCCTCTGCTCTAGGCATTTGTCCACTTTATCCCCTCGTATGCACCATGCATTCATCCACCCTACGCAATCACATGCTCTCCGCACTCGCCCGCTCCCTGAACTCACCAGCGCCAACTGCACTCGCCCGCTTCCCGAATTCACCAGCGCCTTTGTACTCACCCGCTCCCCGAACTCACCAGCACCCTCCGCCGCCCTCGGTCGCCCTCCGCCGCCCTCCGCACTCATCTGGTCCCCATGCATTCAACAGCAATATGCATTCATCAGCTTTATAAAGTCATTCGCTAATACGCAGTAATCCTGTTCCATCTATCCAGGCGCTCTGTACACCCAGGCGCTCTGTACACCCAGGCGCTCTGTACATTCAGGCGCTCTATGCATTTATCCCCTCTTCACACCCAACCGCTCAACCTGATCATCCATTCTACACACACAGAGAGATAAAATGATTTTCCCAGGATCACACACTTAAGTTTTATGAGGTGAAACCAGGATTTGAAACCAGTATTACATTATACCTTCTCGTATTATGCCTTCCCTCACTGTGTTCTTCCCTCGATGATTGTAAAGCACAATGTTGCTTCCCAAAGCTAAATCTGTGCTCGTTACATACCCTAACAATAATAATAATAATAGTTCATAGAAATATATCGACTATGCAAACCCCCTATACCAAAGGGTACTGCATATGATTCTGCCTAACAGCCTACTCCACGCCAGTCCTAGAAGTGACTGACCCTGCGTTTCTATCATATTCTCTTGTGCTATTCATTTCTAAAATAAAGGTGAGGCAGTGAGAGAATTCATGGATAGAACCAAGCAGTCACCCAGTCCTAGAAGTGACTGACCCTGCGTTTCTATCACATTCTCTTGTGCTATTCATGTCAGGTTTAGAGTTGGGGCAGTGAGGAGAGTCATGTTCAGAACCAAGCAGTCACCCAGTCGTAGAAGGGACTGACCCTGTGTTTCTATCATATTCTCTTGTGCTATTGATTTCTAGATTAGAGGTGGGGCAGTGAGGATATTCATGGATAGAACCAAGCAGTCACCCAGTCCTAGAAGAGACTGACCCTGCGTTTCTATTATATTCTCTTGCGCTATTAATTTCTATATTAGAGGAGGGGTAGTGAGGGAATTCATGTTTAGAACCAAGCAGTCACCCGGTCCTAGAAGTGACTGACCAGTGTTTCTATCATATTCTCTTGCACTATTCATTTCTAGATTAGAGGTGGGGTAGAGAGAATTCATGAATAGAGCCAGTCAAGCACCAAGACACAGGTCTTGCTTGGTACTAAGTGCCAAAAATTGCCAGAACCTGCAAAAGACCAGTACGTAGCATTGTGCCTCCAAAACTCCAACAACACAAGACCGGTCTCTCATCCACCACGCAAAAACCCCACCAGGTAACCCACGTTGTTATCCCCCACAATAGACAATCTCCACCCGGCATTCTGCCCCCCTACTCCCACAACACAAAACACACACACAGAGATAAAATGATTTTCCCAGGATCACACACTTAAGTTTTATGAGGTGAAACCAGGATTTGAAACCAGTATTACATTATACCTTCTCGTATTATGCCTTCCCTACTGTGTTCTTCCCTCTATGATTGGAAAGCACTATGTTGCTTCCCAAAGCTAAATCTGTGCTCGTTACATACCCTAACAATAATAATAATAATAGTTCATAGAAATATATTAATGTATGCCTTACGAGAGCAATTATAATACTCTTTTTAAACAGATTAATTGAATACTACAAGAATTACATTATCCCAACTTGACAACTATATACATTCTTATGTTAAGCAAAACATGTTTGATGGTAGATGGGTTATACCCATCCCAAAGACAAGCCTACAAGTACGAGAATTCAAAGAAATATCACACACAAAATATCCCCCATGTGTTGTGCAGCTGTACTTTGAAGGCAGAAATGTACACAGCCAACCTTTCAACCAGACTATTGAAGCATAGTTAGAAGTCCTAGTAGAGAACATTTTGAGAACATTTTGTTTTTGAAGGAGATACATTTGGCTGGTTTCAATCCGATGTGGGCAAAACGTCTGATCTGGCACTTTAATTGAAAATACACTCATAGCCTAGACAAAGGTGCACATTATGGTGTTTTCCCCCAATCTGCACCCATCCATTCTCTTTCAACACCTTCTTCTTTTCCTTGCTTCCCCTGAGGCTGCTGCCTGCGCTTTTACAAAGATTGGTTGCAATATATTTCGCCATTGTCAAACAAAGTTTATGCTTCAGTATACTGGTATGGCTTAATGTTATTCGAATACTGTGTGACAATTCAACTTCCAGGGCACCAATAGTTCAGGGGAGAATATCAATTTCCAAACCATCAATCAGCCCGACATCTCTAGTACACCAGAAAGGATCCGAAAAGATTGGAACAACAATGATATGAAAATATGATATGGCATTTAGAATGAGCCTATACGCAAGTGTTTCAAGGCACGACGAGGCAAGGGAGGGGGAACAGAGGGAAGACAGAGACAACGATCTTACAAGGCCCGGTAAAATTGAGATTGCACAAGTGCAGACGAGGGCGAAAATTGCAGAGGGAAGAGGGAGGGGGCAGTGCAGTACATAGGATAACAGTAAAATAGATAAAACAACAAATAAAAGTGCAGCCAGCTGGCGGCAAGTTCAAGGGTGAGTGCAGACATCAAGGGTCAAGTGCTGGTAGGGGGCTGTAGGGATACAGAACAGCTGCAGAGTGCAAGGGTTGCCAGAGGGGGCAGTGCAGGTGTAGAACTAGTGGGGAGGGGACCTGGGTCCGAAAAAAACCACATTATAAACCTCCTTGTTGTGGGATGTCTCAACCCACTGATCCAGGCCCTGCAACATTACTGTGCATTGCTGGCAGCAGAAACCTCAGAAATGGACACTGGAAAGCATGTTGCTTGTTAAAAATCACCCAAAGGTGCACAGTAAAAATCTGAAAAATAGGCCGCCATCCACAAAGTAGCCTGAGATCACTTGAAAAAGCAATGCTGATTGCCAAAAAGAAACACAGAGCTGTTTGGAAATCCGTTTTCTTGATTGTCAAAAATGTGCAAAAATCATGGCTCACAAACCAACTAAAAGATCCAACCTCCTTGTTGGGTGTTCCACATTATTCTACTGCAAGAATCCACATAAATACAATGTCAGCAAGAATCATGTGTTATCAGAACAAAATCCTCTTTTAAAGATACTTGATGGAAAGAAAGCTGTCAAAAATGGGTGTAGTACCGTTACTCATCTCTGTCAGAAGCCGGCGATTTAAAACCTATTATGTGTAAAGTGAACATTGAACTCAAACTATGCCAAAGAAGCAAGTTCCATCAAAATGCCATATAAGAGTGCCACACATTGATTTTCATGTTCAAAAAGGACTGGAAGTAAAGATGGGTTTGCCTATTTTAAATTTATAAATGTATTTTTTTCACAAGGAACTATGTTATAATTGACCAGAAGGTAACCTGATTCAGTGAAAACGTCCAAGAGGCCTTCTTCCGCTGGGAAACACACACCTTGTTCATTCCCACTAAAAGGAGGATATTGCATTAGCAGGTGAATCACGAGGGGAGGAGATTTCCTGTGCTGCCTGGAGAAAGAAACAATGGATTCCTTGGGCTGAGTGGGAATGCTAATTTGGGTGTGGCTGACAACAAACTGCTCTGGTAGGAAGGCAGGCCATGTGACCCTCAAACTCAGCCTAACTCTGGAGGCGGGCCAGACTGAAATTGTTGATTTGACATTGGATTAAATGTATGTTTAGAAAAATGCTTATAGCAAAGTGTACTGAACTGACAAAAATATGAAACTTAGAGATTGTTAAAATGAAAAACTCTCTCACAGTTTAAGACTAAGTTGGAATCTGTGTGATGTTCTGAGACTGAACCCCGGAAATTATTCATATTGTAGCCATGGTGTTTATGTTAGGAACATGAAAACTTACTGAAATATGCCCAGACCAAATAAAAATTGGTGCTGAACTAAAATTGTGAAACCCACCAAAAGCGCAAAAAAGTTGTCATTTATGAATCATAGATCGCAGGAAGATGGGAATTGAACAGAAATGTACCTTAAGCAATCTGTCATGTAATTATGTATTATGAATAACTTGTGTATCTTGGAAATATGTTTTTTGGGGGAAAATAGATTTCCTAAGAAAAAGCAAAGGGGAGGGATTTCCTTTGGGCCATGAACCCAGCATCACTCTGACACCTGATGTCACACAATTCCTTTCTAAAATCAGGGGACAGGGAATTCTCTGACCTATCAGATCCTTAGAAGGTTGGGCATAGATAATCAGCCTCCCCACCCACTTTGGAAATTGATAAATTGGGACTGCTGAGGACAGACAAGACACACACTTTTTCTACTCCTCAACTAATTTCTTGGTGAAGCACCCTGCAGGAAGATCCAGGCTCCAGACATAGATCCAGAGACCAGACTCTAGAACCAAACTCTAGAACTTTGAAGAAGAGAGGCCTAACCCAAGAAGCTGAACCCTTTTTCAGCAGGCCACAGAATCTTTTGCAACCTGATTCTAACCCTAAACTTCCACAAGGCCTAACTAAACTATTCAACAGCCTGGCTGAGTGTTTTGCTTCTGGCCAATAACCCAGTGCTAGAAGATCCAGACCCATAGAGCAGAGCTGTACCCAGAACCAACCCGTCAGATCCAGTCCAAGAGGCCGCGCAGACCAGAGGGCCTTGCTGAGAGCAGAACCCAGTGCCTGAGACCTGTCCGGTGGTGAGAGAATGAGAGCCAAACCCTTGACCAGATCTTTGACAGGCCCATTCCATTCCAAAGCCGTAGTTGTAAGTATTTAGTGTAGAACTGTCCATAACCAACCTCTCAGTCGTAAGTAACCCAATCCAACCATTCCAACCTATCTATAACTGCATTATTGAATCTCTTTTGTCTATTCTAAATTCTTCTCTCCTCCACATAATCCTTGATCATTGTAGTGATAATCATCTTGGTACTAATATATATTTTCTGGAGAAAGGCAATCGTCTCGTTCAGTCAGAAACCATCCGGAGGTGCCTCTGGATAGGTGGCTGGGCTATCGTGTAGTTTGTAGCTCCATAGACTCTTTAGTGTTAAGAAATCTTTGTTTTAAATCTTTCAATAGCGCATCTTTCATTTTGAAATCTTGACTCTGTTTCTGAAAAATTGACCTTCACAAAAACCTCTGTACCTTTTGAACCGTTCGTCCTAGAGACAAAATTCTAATGTCATTATGATAGTTTGGCTGTAATCGCGTTTCCCGCACGTGGAAAAGTTGCAGCGGATTTGCCATTTGGCTCTATTTCATTCATAGAAAAACAACTGTTTCATGATTTCAACTTCTGGATTTCGCTTTCCATTTGCTAATAATTCTATAATCATTGCTAGTGTCGACCTGATCCAATCTAAAGCAACTCTCACTAGTTCTGAATCCATTTAGTGAATTAAAATCATATTAGCATTTTCCCATTCATTGCAAATCACATTCAAAAGCATTTTCACCTTTTTTTTTAAAGCATTCCTGTTCTCTCTAATCTTGTTGGGGGAATTGGGATTGAACTGCATTCTTTCATATCAGTTATTCCTGAAACCTGTGTGCCCTCTTCCACCTCTTCATATTGCATACTCGGGGGAGTGAGTAATAACAGGGGGAAAGAGTGATCATATTGTCTTTTGATTGAAGTCATATCAAGTTTTATTTCTGTGTTGCATTCTCTCCTATTATTGCATTTCCTTGAACCATACAAAGTATTCTCTGCTACATTATTCTTCCTATTTCTACTCCTAACTGATTAAAGAGATTGGTGATATTGTAATATTACCCATTGCTAATCATTGTTCATATTTATAAGTGTGACATTCAGATATTATTAATATTCATACATGTGTAATCTATATATTGTTTAATTCTTCAAATAAATCTTTTAATTTGCCAAACAAACCTATTTCTTGGTTCAGTCAGACCGGGGGAATTCAAAGAGAGGGGCGTTATATAATGGTACATCATCCAGAATTAAACAAACTTTGACATAAAAATATATAAATAAGGATTTCCATTGGGCATCCCATACTAGGCATTGACTTAGTTGGAGTGCTGGATTGAAATCACTTACATTGTCTAATTTTGGTAACGTGGACAGAACAGCAAGCTTATCTCCGAAAGGTAATGGATCGTTGGTTAGTTGGAACACAGCGAAAATACAATTATTAACCAATAATAAAAGAGACTGTCCAGTCAAGGTTGTATAAAAAATCTCTACTTATTTATATCACAACAGACGTTCTAGCTTCACTATTATATACAACTCACACTGTAAAGGAATTCAGAGGACAGACAGTTTGAAAGAAGGAAACGTGATGCAGTCTGGATACTGACAGGAGGGTAGGCGGTATGGTTAATAATCACAACAGTTTAATGTTAGTTGGCTTCAGCACAAAGTGAGCAATGGGTCATAATGGAGTGGATGGATCAGGTGGATCGGATGGATCGGATGGATTGGACGGATCAGATGGATCGGATGGATCGGATGGAATGGATGGAGTGGATGAAGTGGATGGATTGGATGGATCAGATGGATCGGATGAATCTGATGAATCGGATGGAGAGATGGATCGGATGGAATGGATGGAGTGGATGAAGTGGATGGCTCGTATGGAGAGGATGGATCGGATGGAACGGATGGAGTGGATGGAACGGATAGAGTGGATAGAAGGGATGGAGTACATGGAACAGATGGAGTGCACGGAACGGATGGAACGGATGGAGTGGATGGAATGGACAGAGTGGTTGGAACAACCTTACTGAAAACCACCATATCACACTACCATGCTTACTCTCTCCTATACACCAACACTCAACTAGAACACTGCGATACTATGACACATTTGGTATAGCTAATGTCATACTAACACCTGCCTCTTCCTCCTCAACATCCTAATTAAGCACAGCTAGTTGAGCACCCACTGCTAGCCTAAGTGTCTCCTCAGGGCTAACACAGCCAGAAGTCAGTCTGGGTGTCAACCCTCCAGAATTAACACAAATAATCCTTACCTCCCAAACACCACACCTACCGCAAAGAAGCAGCTATCATGCAAGTGCCACACCAGCTGCACACATATCCTGTGCACCCAAGCACCTTATGACTCTCTCTCTCTACTGACTTGAACTACGGATCCTGAGGGTTTTCAACCTACCAGTGCTTTGAGGTCATACCAATGATACATAAGGTGCTATATAAATGCAAAGTAACATAACATAACATAACATTAATACATATCTAGGGGCCTTCTGGGAAGGACCGGGTGGACAAAACCACAATGTACCTTGTACTGTAGATGTTCTTGGTGCTCGACAGGGTCGAGTCAGCTTCAGGGCACTTTGCAGGCTTCTGTGACAGAGTTCAAGATGGGAGTCAGCTGCGGGTATCAGGCAGCAAGACGGTTCTGTGAGCGAAGCTGAACAAACTGCTGCAGGCTGGCCTACATGGTGGCTCGGGTTCAGGAATCATTCAGTTCTAATCAACAGTTCTGAAGCACTGGTCGAGATTTCTCGGATGTCTTTTAGCGATTGCGGCTTGACAACGCCCACCGTTGCAGTCGGTTGCAGCTCAAAGAAGTCAACTGGCACAAAAGTGTCCTTTAAGGCAGATGGCAATAGATGCTTTTCGAGGCACTTCTCCCAGCTTCTTCAGTGGGCCTGTGTCGTCCTTTAAGGCACACGGCCCACAGCTATGGATTGTGTTGCAGGCAGCTTCCTTGTCCTAGGTTGTAGGTTCAGAGACCTTCTGGCACTTCCTACCTAGGTTGATTGCTGCAGAGCTTAACAGGGAATGCTGTATGCTGGCTGGGTTTCTTTAGGGGAGGGATATTGCTTACCTCTTTGGAAATCCTAGCATTCCTTCACTGGAAGATGTAGGGTAGATTGCACTTTCAGCTAGGTTCCAAGGTTGACTTCTTCTTTGCTACTTCTGGTAAGGTCGTCAGATGATCTGCTAAAAGAGGGGCTCCGTCCTCTTTTAAAGCCAAGAGGGCCACAGTGATTGGTGTAGGCTTAATGAACCAATCCTGGTGACCCTACCAATCTCCTGTATGCATAAGGTCCTCACCAGAATGCTTGTCAACAGGAAAGTTAGAGGGGTGAAAATGTGTGATGCTAAGTCCCACCCATCTTCCTATCTGTTGTTGATCAAAGAGTCTCTCAGGTTGATGGATCTCTCTGTGGTTCCTGATTAAAGCGTCAGGTCTCCCTTAAAGCTGCAGTGAGACCAGACTACGAGGCTCCTGCAATCCACATTCTCGTAGCTGATGAAGTGTGTCCCCTAACGGGTGGCCTACTGTAAACACCAGTCCCAAACATGCCAGTTCACTGTCATTTATACAGAGGGCGGGAGATGGCTTCAGGTTGACACAGTTACATATGAAAGGTTGTTGGCATTCCTGTTTCCTTTGTTAACCTCTGAAGCCAGGCCCCAGGTGGGCTTGTTTGTAGTACACTCTATTAGTATGTTAACTGCTGCCACCAGCTTCAGGGCCTAACAAACGAGCAGGGCGGATCCATGGTGCCTTTGTTAGTTAATCTGGCTGGCCATGGCAGATGGAAGCTTGGTCCTCCCCCTTCCTTGAGATGACATAATGTACTGCTGGCTGTCCCATCCCAACAAAATATGACAAGGCCGGCTTTGCCTGTAGACTGCATCCACCGAGAGTACACAGTACTTTGCATGTGTTGTGGTGTGAGCATAGGAAAATGTGTGCGGATTTCCCCACACATTTTCCTGTGGTTGGTTTACCAACATTCCATTTAATTAAACATTTTAAAAAGCCCCACCATGCGGATGGTCGAATTCCTCACAAATACCAAACTCTTCTCTTTGAATACAAATGTTAAAAAAAAGCAAACAACAACATACAGATGTTTAAAAAAGACAAACTACAACATAGATGTTTGATAAGGTCTCCTGCTTGTTATCATTGTTTGCTACAGACCTGCAACTTCTTATAATGACTTGAAGCAAATGTGGAACTCCACCAAAAAAGCAAACCCTTTTTGATGAACTAGAAGACATGGAAACAAATTAAACATAGTTTAATTGTATTAGCAGAATGCACTGTGTGGTTAGTCAACTACACATGGGCACAGTAGATTTCACAAACAAATTCACCCATCCAGTTCTTGCCACTTAAAGTTCCACTGTTCTCCACTGCCCGTTAATTAAAGTGGTTACATCTAAATGTGTTGCTGGTAACAATGAGACATGTGACAACCTATTTGTGAGGCTGAATGCAAACCATCCCTTCATAACGATGCTGTAGGCGGACAAGACTTACACGAGTGAGGCTCTGTGCTGGGACAAAACAGGACATCAGACAGAAATAACCATGCTAATCAAAATTAAACAGAAGCAACAGAGAGCTGCTCTTCATTGATAACAAAGTAACATGTCCTACCTCCCAGTGAGGATGGTTTTCACAATCTCCCCCGGCCCCATCCCCTCCCAACTGGAATTTCATTAGCAGAGAGACACTTAGAGCCACTCCAATGCCCCATGCCACCTGTTTAGCAAGGTATGCATTACAAGCAGCTGCATACGCGTGTATTGCAAGGATTACTTTGTTAAAAGCGAACAATAAAAAGAAAATGGCACAACACGCCCTTGAAATGAAAAAAGCTATTTCGATATCAAAAATGAAATATCCAAAAATAGGGATACGTTTTTTAAGAATGGCCTTTGTAATTTCTCTACGCTGTGAATATGAACATATGAAAATGTATATGTAAACACCATCAATATTATGGTGCATTTAATAAAATGCATGGGAAAAAAATGTCCTGAAATCTGAAAGTGGCATGGGCCATTTCTGGTACCAAGCGACACATGCCAAAGCAAGATCCTGTATTCTTCTCTGGAAGGCCAGTTCCAGTTCAGATCCAATGAGCTAATAGATGCATTGTGTGTATGTAAATTTGCCGAAAAGCATCTATTGTTGCTCAAAGTTTGTTTCTGGAGCCCAAATGCACGTTTTTCATCTATTTTGCATACCCACAATGCTCAGTGGCTCAGACATGGAGGCTTACCTTCAAGGGAAGGCTACTGGGTGGCACTTTTATGAACATGTGAGTAGGGGAATCATTTCCTTAGTGCTATGTGTCCCCTTGCAACAACTTTGCTTTTGAATTGGTCACCATTTAGTAAACCATAGGCCTGATTTACAATGGTGCAACCCGATTGAAAAACACTCTGTAAATCAGGCCCCATGACGTATTTGATTTAATTTTTATAACGCAAATACCCCCAAGGTCCGAGCAGAAACAGTATCCAGGCACAGATGTTACTTAAGAACCAATCATGGACTACACTGGGCTATAGCTGAGTGCTTGCAATAGTTGATAAGAGAAATTACCTAAAGAGGTACGTTTTTAGTTGTTTTCTAATGATAGAAAGAGACTTGATCTGTCGAAGTTCTATTGGCAGAGAGTTCCAGGAGCGAGGACCGAAGGAGGAAAAACAACCTGTCACTCCATGTTGTTTTAACAAAAGGGACCGCAAAAAGGCCCTGTCCCGTGGATAAAAGTGATTAATTGGGGTGATGAATTTGAATTTTTGCGGTCAAGTATGCTGGCCATGGCACTTAAAAACTAAGCACAGCACTTTAAACAGGATACTCTGCTGTACTGGAAGGCAGTGAAGACTTTTCCAATATTGGGAAACAGTTGGCTTTCTTGATAACGTAGAAATCAACCTGATTGCAGAATTCTGCGCAACCTGTAGTTTCTGTATTTGAAATGTTTTAACCTCCATATGAAGGGCTTTACAAAGAGAGGCATTACTTATAAAGAGAATTTGATATATAAGCACAATTACATAAGTAGTAGACATAAAAATGCATTTGAACGTGGAGACTAATTAAGCACAAGAAAGAGTCCAACGCATTTCGGACTATGAACAGTCCTTCTTCAGGGACATAATTCATCGCACGAACGTTGTGTAATAACTTGCAACCAAATCCTTAAGCTTTTCTGTAACAGCGCTTAGCTGCCTTTGGGTGTTGAGCTCTATACAAGTGTACAAATAAATAAATAAATACATAAATCTCTGTGGGGTCATTTATATGAAATGTATTAACACAGCACCAATCTTAATTCTTGTGGAACCTCTTGTGAAATGTGCATGTGTTATGTCGCCAAATGAATGTAGGGACACCCTTTAAATCATGGTTCGATGTTGGCAAAAAGATGGATGGCACTCTGACATGTGTGGCTTTTAATATATTGGCATACTCGTTTTATTGATGTAAACAAATAAAATATGCATTGTTTATCCTCCTTGGAGCTTCCAGTGATTGTTTCGTTTGCGCACTGGCCAGTGTGCTTTTGTTACATATATATAAAAAATACATCAAGCCACAAATGGCACAGTGCCACCCAGCAGTCACCCGTAAAAGTTAATCTCGAGACATTGTTACATATATGTATGAACCAACAGTCTTGTTTCTGTGCACTGTGCTATATAATGATTGACCGTTACAGATTGTGGATGTGATTGATTTTCTTAGTGTATTACGGTACAGGATCTTTTGATGCCATCTTTCAAAATCATTTTGCATCCTTTTTAGTTTGGCCTATTAGGTGGCATTGCTACTTGTAAACCAACACTATTGCCTTAGAGTACATATTGGGGGAAAACAGCATGTGAGGAGAGACACACAGCTTGAATGTGCTGTTTGGTTATTTGTCCACCCATTGACTGCTCACAGCCATGCTAGTCCCCATGATCATTTCCACCCCATGCCTACCCACCCCTGCAAAAAACACTTCCCCATGGGAACTTTTTCAGATGGCTAAACAAGCCTTACCATCAAACTTTGCACTCAACGTGCCTGACAATGTTCTTTCAAAGCAGTCTTCTAAGATTTAATGACTTAGGGACCGATTGATGGAATATTTGCATAGAAATTCAGGGATTTGCGCACCATTCAGTGTTGCAAAACCCTGTTTGTCGATTCAAGGAATCGACGGCTCAGCACTTTTTCTTTAGTTGCGGGGACTTCACGCAGGCTCGGTACGTCTCTGTGAGTGGTTGAGTGGCTTGTGCGAGACACCACGCAGAGGGTGGGCAAGGCCTGCACAGAAGGCGGAGTAGGGAAAATGAGGAAGAACAAGGGGAAAAGTGGGCGTTCGGAAGGATGGGCCACAGGCAGTCCATAGAACACCCACAAATGTGCACGACAAAGAGCATTCATGGATATGACCACACAACCTCACGCCTGTGAAATGCCGACGCAAATCCCTCCAACTCTCTGCCACCAGAAGGCAGGCGTAAATACACTTGCACATAGGAATCTCAGTGCGGGGGAATGTTTGCATGTCAGATTTAGGAGTGAGTGTATGTAGCTGGGGATCTGATCGGACTTAGAGGTGCGCATACGCAGTGTAGTGTCGTGCAGGAACAGTATACGGGGGTTCGCACGCAGATTTTCAGTTTTACCTGAGTTATGATACATCATACGCATGTTGTCGGGGTGCCGTTAACAGTTACGGGGGACCCCGAGCAGGGTCCCTGAATGCAGGCCCACTTGCAGGGGACCCAACACAAATTTTTTTAAGGGTGCATGTATTAGGACCGGGGGAGCATGCAAAGGTAGCTGTTCTGGCTGTTTTTGCTTTGCGTGTGGGCGTGTCAGGGGCGTTCCGGCTACGACTTGCATATACACTTACGTTGCGTGGAAAATTACATGAATACGCAGGGCACTCATTTTTTATTCTGCCTGCTGGCTCGCACAGTGTCATTCTCGGGGCGCGGCACTTGGGGTTTAATGTGATCTTTTCCATGAATCTGACCCTTTATTGGAGTTGTAATAAGCGTGTTTAAAGAGGAGACAGAGCTATAATGTAGATGCCACACATATAAAGAGCTCCCATAGTAGGAGAACCACAAAGGGACCAGTCGTAGTTAAAATGATAAACATCAGATTTAATAGAATTACGACCTAAAAAGTGATTAAATAGTATGGTCCACAATACATACAATTCATAAACATTTTACCACAAATCAAACAGTCGTTACGTGATAAGCTAGGATTAGCTCATTGACAGTGTATCAAAAAACAGGGATACACTCAACATCAGGAAGTACGCTTTACAAATAGTGCAACGTACCCTACAATAATTAGAATTAGTATGTCAACAACTTGGTAACTCTGGTAACAGTACAGAGTATTAGCTCGACATGTTTCAGTTCCTACAGTTATTATGGAACATTCATCAGGAGGTATACAGGTGACCACGTAACCAAGACAACATTCAAAAAAGAAATAATGACATTTGAAGTATTCGTAGCATCTGCAAAGTAAAAGACAAAAAAAGCGCAAAACATAAGCTTAAAATTAGCCATTATTGTTGCATGTTCAAAATACATGAACCAAGGTATCTAAATAGAGGGAAATAAATACCTCCACCGATGCCTGTGGGTGCTCTCTACTCGAAAGGTAGTAGGCGGTGTAGGACCGAGGGTCGTCCCTACCTAGGATATAGAAAAAAACATCCAAATGAGCGCTAAGTAGTAGCTCACTATAAAAGCAGGATCTGTGCTTGGGCTTAGCAAACCGCGAGACTAGTGTCGCATAAAAAACATATAAAGAGGAATCTGGGTGAAGGAAACCCAGTGCTGAGAGACGGAACGAAATATCCACAGTGTGCCCCATATATTTCCAAAAGCTAAGAAAAAGTCGGTGACTAGAACTTAAAGAGGTTGTTCATGGCATAGTATCTAGTCTCGTGTGTTCCCAGAAGCAGGATACCCCAGTGTGAAAGGATCTCAAAGACCGAGAAGCAAGGTGACCAAGGTATGTAGCTAAACGAAACAGAGCGTTCCGTCCACAGAAGACGGCTAGTAACACTCACAAGTAAACAACTGATCAACAGGCAATACCTTCGAGTTGGCAGTAAGAGTATTGGTCGTGACCAAATTCGACGGCCCCAGGATATGATCATGCCACCAGCGCTAGTGCTGTGTAATTTGTATGGAGAGTGCCGTCTGTTACGGAGGCAGCAATGCAGCAGGACTGGACGACCGATGCGCGAGTGGTAGTCAAGGAAATCCAGTAGTCCTACAACTATGTTGAAAGAGAAAAGAGGTGTAGAACAATGTGGTTCGACACGGCAGCCATCACAGAATGGCTCAAACCGAACAGGGAATTAGTAATAAACCACTGAAAAAAAGATAAGTACTGGATCAAGCTAACAGAGGAGACACAAAAGCTGTGACAGTAGGATCGGTACTTCTCGTGTAGATAAGGAACCATATAAAACATAAAACGTAGAAAAGATATATATGATCGTTTGTAAAAGACATAGTTTTAGAGGACACGAACACAAGTTCCACTCTACTAGACTATAAACTAAGTAGCACACAGAATACAAAAAAAACGATGGTAAAGAATCAGGTGAGTGTGAGCGATTAGATGTTGTGCCATTCAATAGATTCATTAAGGCCCCTGATATCACTCTGCAGAGTATATATCATCTTTTGTTCCATATAAAGCAATTTTTTCTCCTGGGTGGCATAATTAGATCCTTTAAGTGATAACAGTATTGTCCATTTGAAATCCTCGTGATGATGCTTCTGAAGATTGAAATTTTTCACCATGGGGGCATTTTCAGTTCTGTTCTTGAGACAGCTCCGGTGTTCCATGATGCGAGTTTTGGCTTTACGGGTTGTTTTCCCTACATAGTGCAGTCCACATTTACAAGTGATCAGGTACACCACAAATTCGGTGTTACAATTAGTCAGATTTTTCTGTGTCCAGAGCTTTGATAGGCCAACATCTACATTTTTAGTTATAGAGGTCAGTTTACAGACCCCGCATGAGCCACAAGGATAGTGACCGGTAGGTTCAGGTAGACCCCATAAGGTGGTTAATCTGGGTTCCTGGGTAGAAATAGGTTTAAGTTTGCTGTTGCTAACCCTGTTACCTATTGTCGTGCTCCTTTTATAAGCAAAGATAGGCACACTCATAGGGGGGGAGGTAGTTTGAAAGATTTTCCAATTCTTCTTGATGATGTTGGTGATATCAAAGCTCCGGTTAGAAAAGGTATTCACACACACAATACGTTCATCTTTAGGTTTAACTGGTTTTGGTTCCAATAGTGCTTCTCGATTGTTGTTGAAAGCCCTTTTGGCTGATTTATTCACCAGTTTTTTAGGGTACCCTCTCTGTCTCAGTTTTTTTACGAGAATGTTAGCCTCAGCCTCGTATATTTCTTTAGTAGAACTATTCCTTTTAAGGCGTAAAAACTGGCCAAAGGGAAGGTTATCACGAAGATGTTTAATGTGATGGCTGGAATAATCCAGAAGGGAATTCTTATTGGTGGGTTTATGATAAGGCTTAATTTTCAAGACTCCATTGGTTGCAAAAATGGTTAAGTCAAGAAAATTAATAAACTCATTGCTGGACGTCATTGTAAAATGAAGGTGAGGATTAAGATTGTTAAGCCAGTTGAAAAAATTGTTAGCTTCAGTCAAAGTGCCTCGCCATATGACCAAGATGTCGTCAATGTAACGACTCCACTTCACGATGTTATTACTGTAGGGATTGTGGTTGCTATAGATGTTACTTTTCTCAAATGTCTCTACGTACAAGTTAGCAACACTCGGAGCCATAGTGGCGCCCATAGCGGTCCCTTCAACTTGTTGGAAAATCTTGCCGTTGAACTCAAAGTAATTGCGTTTTAATGCCAGTTCAACGCACCAAAGGATAAACGAGGTGGGGACCGGATCATTATCAACGCGGCCCAGAAGTATTTCTTCAATCGCATCAAGGGATGCTTGTTGGGGAATGTTGGTGTAGAGGGATACGATGTCAAAACCCAGTAGCAACTGGGTATTTGTATCGAAGGCCAAGTTTTCATGACTGTTAATCACATCTCGAGAGTCTTTTACATAGGATAGCATCTTTTGCACAAATCCTTTAAAATAATGGTCCGCAAAAGTAGAGAGGGGTTCAAGAACAGAATTAATCCCTGCCACAATGGGTCGTCCTGGAGGGTTAACCAAGGTTTTATGCACTTTGGGTAGAGTGTAGAACGTGGGGATGCTAGGTTTTTTATTGATGAGGAAATCAGCCTCTTGTTTCGAGATCCACTCTCGGTCTTTTGCTTTAGAAACTTTATCTGTAACGAGTGCCATGAGTTCAGGTGTCGGGTCCAGAGTGAGAGGACGATAATAGTGGTTATCACTAAGTTGTCTTTCGCATTCCGTAATATAATCGGTGCGATTAAGAACCACAATACCTCCACCTTTATCTGCTTTCTTGATGACAATTTGAGAGTTTTTGGACAAGGAGTCGAGTGCTTGAAGTTCTGAATTAGAGAGATTATGGAAAGGTCGCGAAGGTTTATTTTCCAGGGCTTTTACTTCTGCGATCACTTTCTTTTCAAAGACCAGCGACTCAGGAGAAAATCTCTGAGAAGGAGGGTAGAAAATGGAAGGTTTACGGAGTCCCGTGCAGTTAGGAGGTTCTTCCACGGAATTAACGTTGTCAGCAGAGAAGAATTCTTTCAGGTGGATTTTCCTCATTAGTTTTTTGAAATCAATTAAAAATTCAAAAGGATCATGTAATTTCGTCATCACGAATCCCAAACCTTTGTTGAGGACTTGTTGTTCTATATCTGTGAGAGTATAATCAGATAGATTAATCAAAACCGATTCCCGCTTCTGGTTTGTTTTGTTCCGTCGTTGTAATAAGCACCATGAGTGTCCTTCACTGAAATCATTGGCAAAGCTAAATGTTTTGACTTGTGTATAAGCATTATGCATTTCCCAGGCACTGCTCTTAGTTGTCCAGGTACTCACAGCATTGTGCAGCTGCTACCATCAATGGCCAGTTAATACCACTATGGCAGTGCCTGGCAAGTGCCTTTCCCATACATAGACAAAAGCCAGAACTGTTGGCATTGCCAATGCTTGTCAAATATTGCCAGTCATACAGCACGCCCGCACTGTATCTCTATGTGAGTTCCATGAAACAAATGAAAGAAAGTGAGATTTATCCCATAGCGAGAATGGTGACTCATCAGGATTTTGTTTGTTTTTGAACGTTTAAAAATACTTGGTCATTTCTCAGCTATAAGTAGTTAGTTTACACAATTTGTACAGCATTGCAGAATGCTGGAAGGCAAATAATCATTAAAAAAATCCTTAGTTAAATTATGAATTAATTAGTATTCATAAAACTCAGAAAAAGTAAATCATATCCCAAACTCCCTACCAGACATTTGCACATTCACTGCCCCCTCGGCGCTTCAGACCTCCAGTCCATGCAGGCATATGTGCTGCCCTTTGTTGTGTTCTGCATTGGTTTTAGTTCTGTTGGTGATTAGAGTCTTGTAACCATTCTCACGAACACTTAACTGAAACATTCAAATTAACTATTCAACATAACCACTCTACTGACCTACTCAACCAAACCACTCTACTCAACCACTCAACTGCACTTCTCCACTGAACAACTCTACTTAACTACTCAACAGAACCACCCAATTGAGCCAATCATTTGAAAAACTTAACTGAACCACTGAACTGAATTTCTATTTGTTAGGGAGAATTCTCATAAAGGGCTAATTTCCCTCACCTAATTAGTCCCTCAGCAGCTTTGCTCGATTTCTAGGATTCGTGAGCCTCTTTTCCACTCTTACATGTGTTTTGCTGTGTGTGTTTTTACCATTTGTGTGATTTGGGCTCTGGAGCCTCGCCTACTCCATGAGCACCATTTTTGCACCATTCAGTGCAGTAACACAGGATTGTCTTTTAGACTTCCCTCTAACTCCATTTTTCTGGGACTGACTACTGTCTCCCAGAAACATGTAAAGTTGCCATTAACTTTATCTAGCCTCTTTAAACTACAAACCCAGTACACCCCATTTTACAAGCAGTATTGGAAAGGGTTAAATCCTATCCCTTTTTGTCTGTGTCTTGAGGGCAGCTTGTCACTCCCTTTGCATTAAGACTTGGCTGGTGGCAGTGGTAACTACCCTAACTTTTCTACCGCGGTTATCTTATATAACCATGGTATTGTTTTAGGCTATCAAATTAGCCTCAAGCATAAACCTGCTTGACCAAATACATTTTATTTTGGCTCCGGCTGGCTTTAGTCACCATTTCTTTTTGTTAAAGTCTTTCTCGTGTTCTTCTCTGCATGTGAAACCGGGGTTGATTCCTTTGTTCGCTGTCTTTTCATGGGCTTCTGCACAGAAGCCCTCCTTAAGGCACCTGAAAGTCTGGGTAGGCAGGATGTGAGGGAGGGGTCTTTGGATCCCTGCCATGGATTCCCTTGGTAACCCAAGTCGCACTCTTGTCTGATTGGCTAAGGGCACTGTCCTTGACAGGACAGCCACCTTGCTGTGTGATTGACAGCCAGGCTGTATGAATGGGGGAAAACTGCATAAAAAGCAGGTCTCTCGGACTAGAAAGGGAGAGTCACCACTGGAACGCAAGAACCAATGACGAACTGACAGAAAAGGACCCCTTCAATGACTGAACCGCCCGGTGAAGCCCTGCTGCAGGTCCGAATCGTCAGAATCCACCGACAGAGAAGATCCTCCAGGAAACTTCTTCCCTTGAGCTGGTGGGACCAACCAGTTTGCCCAAACTGCAAGCCAGGACCCCTCCTCTGGTCGAATCCGCTGTACAGAGCTACAGTGGGCCGGATAGCGAGGAAGGTCGGACCTTGCTTGGGTTTTAAGGAGTGCACCTTTTATTTGTTGCTTTGCTCTGCTGCTGGTTCCCTGTGTAGTGCAGGACCCTCCAGTCTTCCTACTTTGTGTCAGTCTGACAGTCACTTCAGGAACCGTCAGCCTGCAGGAACTACCAGGAACGTCCGCCTCAGCTACAGCTTCCTCTCTGTTTTAAGGTACTGTGCAAACCCAGTTGCTCGTTTTGTTCAGCCGCAGGGAAAGTGTGTCAAATCTTCCTCCAATCTGAGGGCTTGTCCTTCTCTTCTTTTTAAACTAACTTTTCTACCACCCAACCTCGTCCAAAATCCGTGGCACAAACTTTACCGTGAACTACCCTGAACCGTGTGATCTTGAGCAAAAGAATTTTGTCCTATTGACTTAGGCCCTAAACATTTTCTACCTGATTCTATCACTGTAGTTCCTCTTGTTCTATTGCCCTGAGTACTTACCTGTTGGCGAGGTTCAATTTTTATTAACTTTGTCTTTCCCTCCCTTTTAAATTGCTGGAGTGCCATTTTACTCCCACTTCATTTTATGAGCTTAACTTGTCTGGAATTTAAGGGAAGTGCTGTGGTGTATTGAGAGTGTGATTTTTAAACTGCTTATAATGGTGTAATGTTATACAATCGAAAAGCGAAATAAATGTATATTCTTTTACTTGAAAACCTTGAGTCAGTGTTTGCCTGAATCCTAGTAATTGCCATCCTTTGTGTAACTATCTGATACTGCTCACTTGCTCTTGAGATAAATCTGGCTGCTCCGCTACTGCTACCACTTTAACAGTGTAGTACAAGCTTGAACCTAAGGTGAATTTGTACTGTCACTTGTAGTCTTAATTGTGTGTGGTTTTCCCAAAGGGTACTGCATATAATTCTGCCTAACACTATTCTGGGATAATCAGTCGGACTCCTCAACTGAACATCACCACTGATCTACTCAACTGCAACACCCTGCTGAACCACTGAGATGAAGTACTCTACAGAACCACTCAACTGAATCATAGACAACGCATGTGCACCATAACTGATGTGCACCATGTCTCACTTCCTTATTTAAAGACAAGCTACTGTAGTGGTCTGCAACCTTTAGCTCTCTAGATGTTTTGGACTAAAATGCCCATCAGCCTGTGCCAGTACAGTAAACATTAAGAGATCATGGGAGTTGTAGTCAAAAACATCCGTAGAGACCCAAGCTGCAGGCCCCTGATCTACTGCGTAAAGCATATTGCGCAAAGCAGGTGGCAAGCCTGGTGGCCCAGGAATGCATATGTGCTGGTCTTCACTGTTTCTGTGGTGGTTTTATTTCTGCTGACCAATAGATTTCTTTAACTATTTGACTGTAGCCAGAGGCGTTGCTGGGTGGGGGTAAGGGGGCTATAGCCCCAGGTCTTTTGGTCATAGCCCCGGATAGAAGCTCAGGGACTACAACCAAAAGGCTATAGCTAGCCCTGAATCCCGCCAGTCCCGACTTTAGCTTAGCCTCTGATCTTTTCCAGACCTAGCAACACCCCTGACTGTAGCCCTGTATTGAAGTGCTCTACTGTACTACTCAAGTGAACCACTACACTGAAGTAATCTAACGGAACCTCTTTGCTGAGCTACTCCAATGATCTAGCCTACTCAATCGTGGGCCTTCGTGTCCATCTAGTGTGGCTTCCTTATGTGTACATGACCTCCTGGATCAAGGGCATTTTTGGGGTGTCCACACTAATTATTACAGGTCCATATGAGCAAAAGCTACACAGGTTTTCGTTTTTTGAAACACATTTTGATGTTGACAATCCATGACTTCCACTGGCACTGCCAAATATAATTTCACCACAATAAAACAAAACAACTTTCTGGGCCTAGTAAGATCATTGTTTTGTCCGCCCTTGTTCCCCTCCCTTGCCTTGTCGCGCTCTGAAACACTTGTATATGAGCGCAATACAAATAAAATTTCATAACTAGCCTCCAACCTTCACACGCCTTCGCCCTGCTTTGTACAACCAGTTTCAACACAACTGAACATGAAACTGTCGCTGTCGAACAAGTTGTTGTAAGGCTTAATGTTAAAATAATTCTGCTTCCCTTCTGTTTTTAAAAAACACGCCCTGACATGAAGGCTGTATTTGTCTTCATGTTGTTAACTTTTAGTCCTGCAACAATTTATCAAAACTACCAGACTACACTGTGGTTCATGCTATACAAAAACTGAACTAAAATACAAAAATATTTGATCACGACCTCGACGGTAACGCTAACGTTATTAGCGTGACCGCTGCAGCCCCCGGTGCTAATAGCGCGGGATCACGAGTTGGGCGCACAGTCCACATTCCCCATTGAGCCCATTCGGGAATGCCCCATTCCCCATTGGGCTCAATGGGGAAAATGTGCGCTCTTACCGCCGGCGGATTTCCCGCCGGCGGTAATAGCGTGAATTTTTGGCGGATTTCCCCCCAGCCAAGAGCTGGGGCGAAATCCACCGAAGTCCTGATTCGGCGGCCCCTTAAATCTGGCGGTAATAGCGCTACCGCCGGATTTAAGTGTTACCGCCGAGGTCGTGATCAGGAATGTATATTATTCCACTCCTCTAGGTGCAATAAGAGCAATCTAACATGCATATAAACTGAAGGAGCTCCAAGCAGATCACTCCTGGTGTCAATTTGAGGAGATTCACAGATCCGTCCATGGTCTTCAATACTGTACTTGTGGAGGAGGCACCAATCGAACGCCAGACATACAGAGCCACAAACATGGAATCACGGAGAAAATATGTTTTCGTGTTTTGTTTGCTCCCTGGCTTGACAGCGGAATGTCGCGCATGGAGCCTGAGGAGGGTGAGAGGTTACCAGCAGCTGCTGGCCGCAAACTGGAAGTAACATCACTCGCTCTATTTAAACGCGGGAGGCTCATCTAGCCTCGCGGCTCACACGCCAACCCCCTCCTCCGATTGCTGGCATGTGGCCTCCAAAAATGTCACTGCTGGGCCTAGCGTGGAATCCCCGCACTCCGGGGCGAGGGGGGCTACATCGCCTGGCTCCGACGCAGGCGCGCTGGGTGAGTGAAGCCCAGGATACGGGTCGTGCAGTGGCATGGCTGGAATGCTGCCAAACCGGCACATCCCATAATCCTTCATTGCAGGCGTGTAAATAGGCCATGAAATGCTGGGAATGCCTGAAGCCTTTGGCTTGCCAAGTGCAAGTCTTTTTTACCAACCTCTGGAGAGTATAGTGCGCAGTGCCACTCTGCTTGGCACCTGCTGTGTGCAGCTTCGCTTAACCGGTAGCTTTCCTTGACCGGGACCCAGGCTCTTTTTCACGTTTCATCCCTATTTTGTTCCTGTTTTTTGGGGTGCGGGGTGTGGGGGGTTATGGGTTATTCTATTTTGTTTATTGATTTCGAATAGTAATTGAAAAACGTGCGTAAAAGTGCGCTCACGCCTAATCACAACCTGGAATTCTGACAGCAGAACTGCCTGAGGAGACACGTTGCTAAACTTAGACAGACTTTTTGCAGCACAGCAAACGAAGAAAAAGCCATTGTCGGGGTAACACCACTCCCCCAAACCCCCTGGTGCAGGAGTGTACATAATATATGTTAATGTTAAAGATATTTGTACCGCACACGTCACCAACGGAATTGGTCCCCAGGCGCTCATCCGGAATCGGCAAACAAGAAGGCGGGAATGGGTTAGTGGGTTGAAGGGGGAAAAGTAAAGTTCGAAGGTGGTGTGCTGTTGACAGCTTCAGTTCGGTTTTCACTGTGCGCTGAGCTTTGGCGTGAATATCAGACCGATGCAAGTCCTCGCCTGCTGTCGGTGCGGTTTATGTGTTGTTTGTAGTTGCAGTGTGGTGAAGTGCGTGTGGTTTGCTGAGCGAGAAAGGGGTTGTGTGGATTTTCTTGTGAATTTGGTATGAAGAGATTTGAGCATAGGGTTAGTGGGGTATATGTCTCTTAGACCTTATAATTATTGTTCTATGTATCTATATATATTGACTCTTGTCAGTCTGTGCAGGCCCTAGTCCATCTGCAAATGTGTATCCTTTTGAGTCCTAAAAAAAAGTGGGAGGACTGACATGCAGTGGGGAGTGACATCACATGCAGTGAATGTACATTGAAAGAAATGTCCATCTTTCGTTTTAGGATGTCTTTCCCAATTCAAGGAAGTTCACATCACGTATAACTTTCCCAAGAGAACATGTTTTCTTAAAACATTGCGTGCTAAATGTGCGCCATCATGTCTTACAATGTGTAAGAAAACGTGTCCTGAACCATAGAAAGTCAATACGAGTGTTTCAAAAGAATCGTCTCAGAGGTCCTTGTGGTCTGGCGGCTGAGTTTCTTGCCTCATAGCGGCGCGATGGATAGGGTTCCGTTTTATCAAGTGGAGGCAGCACTTTAAAAAAATAAAATTACTTAATTGAAAACCTAAAAGGAGACTGGCATCTGTTGTCTGAAAATTGGTGGTGGACGCTGTCAACCAGTGTTCTCCCCCAACTTGAGCCCTGCTTCCCTCCTCCACCACCAGGAGTATACTCTGCTCTCTGATCGCCGTCTACCATTGTAAAGGCTTCCGGCAAAGCCATTGCTCTGCTCGCTGCTGCTTTGTTTATGTGCCATAGGAGCAACCTTTTACATGATGTTTTTAAAAGACAATGGGCCTCATTACAAATCAGGTGTCCGGAAATAACGGTGGCGGTAAACCCGCCGCCACCGTTGTTTCCGGACAGCCTGATCCCGACTCCTGCAGGCGGGAGGTTATGTTCCCGCCAGGTTTGACCTGGCGGGTTTAACACCGCCCGCCTGCAGGCGGACGAGGAAACACTGGCAGCATTACGAGATGCTGCCGGTGTTTCCATGATCCCGATTCCCATTGAGTCACATAGGACTCAATGGGAATGGGGATTAACACCATTCCGACTCTGTTTTCCTGGAAAACCGGGATTGTAATGCCCCGGTAATTCCGGGAATCACGGAGGCGGAATGGTAATACGAGTCCGGCGGTAACCAGGCGGTTTTACCGCCTCGGTTACCGCCGGACTCGTAATGAGGCCCAATATTTTGAAATAGTTGAAAATGTCCCCTGGTGTGGCTGTTTTTTTTCTTCTTTTGCATGGCTTCTATGTGGCTGTATCCAGAGATTGAAGTGTAATATAAATCATTGGTACGCCGTAACACTAGTTCTTTTAATTTGTACAGAGCATACCTTTAGCTCAAAGGCTCAAGAAACGCATCCTGGGTGCTTTCTCTTTTTCCTGAGCCAAATAGAGAATCGGCTTTCATAGGCATGATGGGACATTTCCAACTGAAAGAGCTCACAAAGCACCAGTTACCTTGGAAAATCTGTGATAATTAAAGTGAGCAACACTCAAAGATGTGTTTTCGTCCCTGATGTCTACTAGCCTGACGTGCAAACAAATAAAGATGCTTTTAGCCACTAATCAAATGTTTTCAACATCATGAATAACAACGAGCCAGACGTTTCTGACAAAGAATCTGCATATCTATCTTTCTTTATTACACAACTTCATGATTTGCATGTCTTAAAACACTGAAAGTACAGTGGGTTTAACTAGAGTTTTCAGGTTGGCATTATCCTGCATTCTGGGACTTAGCGTTTACCATTCAGGATGTGAACATTAAACCAAAAATTATATTCCTTTGTCTTAATATGTTGCTATAAGGATTGACATGTTGTCATGTGGCTTTATTATGCAATTCACATGTTTTGTAAGTACCCTCTATTAGGCAATACTGCAGACCATGAATTCCGACTATTTGAGCCAAAGTTTGTGATGCTGGTCACTCCCCACCCCACCCATTTGTCCAACTATTCAACTCCCTCAATTTTGGATGCAGCTAAAGTTTACTTTTGTCCACTTCCACACCTGGCTATATCACACATTATAAATGCCCTATGGTCGCAGCCTTGGATTAGTGCATGGTATCTAGCAGAAAGGATGTAGTGTGCTTTAGCTTCCGTGTGCACACTAGCTGCAGGAGTAAAATGATTCATTTCAAGATGTCCAATCAGGAGACACTCTGCATGTTATTCTGTTCTCTGATGACAATCTATAAGGTCATGCAAGTATCACTCAAAATACTCAATGGTAATAATGATAGGGACACTAGAAGCACAGAAGTCCCCCAGTTCGGCATTGGATACAGAAAGTAAAGAGGGGCAGCTGCAAAATCTGATTATTATGTGTAAAATCCCTGCTTCTCTCCACCTTGAGCCCAACCTCCTTAAATTCCCAGAAACTCCCCAAGACCAACCTTTTCACCTCTCCTTTCTCTCTCCCTCTACCCCGCTAGCCCCCCCCCTGCTGCGTCTGACTGTCTGCCTGGTTGTCCTCTGAATCCTACAGGACACCAGGCCCCCTGTGGCCAGTCCCACTGCACTTGCTGCCTGGCCCTACTTGCACTGCCTCCTTTCTCACCTTGCACTACTGGACTGGGATTGCACCTTGTAGTCCCAGCCTCCCAGAATTTAACTCAGGACTCTGCTGCTTGGGGTGAACTTCTCCCTGTACCCTCTCCACTGCACTTCCTGTTTGTGCACTTGCATGATCTCAATTACACAAGGCCTAGTAAGATTGTTGTCTTGTCCGCCCTCTGTTCCCCCTCCCTTAACACTCATGTATAGGTGCATAGTAAATAACAAATCAATCAATAAACCAATCAATCAACATTTGACTTGTTTTTGAAAATGGGTTGTCACTTTTTTGCCCTGCTCCACCCATATGGATATTTGTTCTTGGACTTCTGTGAACGTTTGATTCGCAACTGCTGCTGTAAATAATAGCAGTGACTGGGAACTGGGCCAGCGCCTAACCAATGTCACAGATGGAGCCAAGCAAATTACAGAACATATTTAAAGGTTGTCCCCCAGTGAATAGATCACATAAGTTCTTTAATTGCTAGCCAGAAACTCTAGACCTTCATTATATCAACACAGAAAACAGACTAAAGGAAAAGGTGGTTATATTTAAATGTCATTTTCCTAATTTACTGTACAATGGTTTGAAAGAATGACAATGTACAAGGCTGTGTGTTCTGTTAAAAATAAAATAGTAAAAAAAAATGATGAAAAGCCAAAGTAATAAAAGAAAATAAATCTCTACTGCTTGTGCATTGGCTGCATGAGCTACCTATGTTTTCTTTGGACTATAAGGCTTCTGTGTTCTGCATTTTATGTTTTATATTCTTTCTGTTGAATGATTGTTATTAAAATGTTTCAAATCAGACACAGAAGCAAGAATAATGAACAAATATAATATATATGGCTTGCTAAAGGTGAATAAAGCTACAAAACCATTATATTAAAAAAAGACAGTCACAAGGGGGCACGGATTTAATATTAGACAAATACAACAAGCTAATTAGTTTAGGATAAAATAAGGAATCATAACAAGATTAATGAGATTGGTAATTGTGAATAAAGGGGTGAAAACAAACAAGACAGGTGAGAAGTTTTGTGATACATTTAATGAATTTTCCAAAACTAATAATAAGCATTGCTTAGGTGATTTATTTATTGTTAATTTATTTTGCATTTGTTACGTGCTTATACAACAAGTGAATTGTGTTTGAAAGCACCCACCGGGCAACAGGGAGGGAACATGCAATTGAAAACAATGTATACACGAGAGAATAAAGACGGACCTACTAGGCGTTTTGAGCATTCAGAGTGTGCAAGTGCAGCAAGAGAAGAGGGAGGAAGGAGTGGATGGTAAGTGCTGGAGTACCTGTGCTCGTGGAAGAGCAGCAGATGTATGTGCTCGGTGTTGTAAGTGCTAGAGAGCATTGAGCTGCAATAAGTAGGTAAGTGCAGGCCTACAGTTGCGTAGGCCAGTGGGTGACAAGGCAAGTGCTGTGTGTGTGGGCAGAGGCTGAGGCGATTTTGTGTGGGAGGCCAGTGCCTCGAAGGTCACATAAGGGCATTGGTCAGCAATCACAGCGACTGTGAGGATAGCAGACGAGGGAAGAATGGAAGGAGGAGGTGGAAAGGAAAGTCTTGCAGAGCTTCCGGAATTTGAGGAGGGCCAGCTCAAGACGAAGAGGAAGGGGGAGGCTGTTCCATAAGAGGGAACCAGCTGAGGAAAGAGATCGCCCTCCGGCCCTCTATTTAGCGAAACTCTTTACACACAGAGAGTTGGTACCAGAAGAACGTGAAGATCTAGGGCAGTGGTCTTCAAACTTGTTGGGCCGGGGCTCCCATGAGCAAGATTTGGGCAGGTCGGGACCCCCCCAGAAATGCCAAATGGACAGTATATATTGTGCGCCTTCACATGCTCCCATCACAGTCACTGGGCTCTCTCATCCCTCTCCTACCCAGTCCCTGGTCTCTCCACACACCATCACACACCCTGGGCTCTCCCCACTCTGCTCCCACCACTATCCCATGGTTCCCGCCCATTGTGCTCCCACCATATTCCCTGGGTTCCCCCATCCCGTTCCCAACACAGTGTGAGGGCCAGTGGCGGCTGGTGATTTTCTTTAAGTGGAGGGGCATAACTATTTACCCCAAAAATGCCATAGCGACCGAGCATAGTGAGGGAGCCCGAACCAATAAAGGAGGGGATCAGGGGGGTTTCCCCCTGTGAATTTCTTTTAAATAATGGGTTAAAATGTTGCATTGTAGAGCATACTTTTAACAAAAAAATTAGTAAATAGCCAAACAGTTTGTAATTAGTCATGGGGGGGCCAGGGGGCAGGCATGACATTTTTTACTGGACATCTATGATAGATGTCCAGTAAAAAGATACCATCCCTGTCCCCTGGGCCCCACTGGGCCAAACACAATCAACATGATTGTGTGTATGCAAGGTGCTGCACATTCATACAGCAATCACTCTATCATTCACATGAGCATCCATCACCATACACTCACTCATAACATAAGCATACATGCATCCATACACATGTTTAAATAAAAACAGTGAACATAAATGTACCTTCTGCATTGGCCTATGTGTGGGTGCTGAAATGCCCTGCTCCAGGCTGCTCTGTCCGTATGTGCGAGGAGGCGCAGGAGCTCCCCCTCGGACATACAGACCCAGCCAGCATTAGTGCCCCAGCCAGCATTTCCAAGATCTATGCAATGCTGGCGAAGAAAAACGCCCCAGCACTTGCATGGCTCAGGGAGCATGTGCGGCTGGAGAACTAAACTGAACTGTCAAAGGGAAACAGTGTTTCCCTTTGACAGTTCAGCCAGCCCAGGAGCACTCCATCAGCTGGAAAAAGCTGTTAGAACTGATATAATATTATTTTGTCCTCATCGTATATGTTGGCCTATGCCCAGTTGCTTTGTGAGGAAATCTGTATTACAAGGTCTTGACCTCAAGTGAATCAAGCCTCCATTTTAGGTTAGAACCGCCATTTTGGGGTTTTGTACAAAGTCACCCTGTAATCTAAAATGGCCGTCTCGTGTGCTCTTCTTCTTGCCTTAACCTCTTCAACCTCAGTAGGAGAGATAATGTTCAACCTGCCTTCAGGCCACATGTTAGGGTCATGTAGACCTTGTCCTTTGTTGACCTCAGGAGCAGGAGATAACTTGAATCAGCAATGTTAAACTACAAGTATACAAGAACAGTAATGTTATCCGAATATGATATGCAAAACATTTGTTCGATCTGTATTAAAACCATATGTAAAGAGTGTAACGTTAAAATAAAGAATAATGGAGCGTGTTAGTAAATGTATTCAAAAGTAAACCGCATGCACGAGATATGTAAATTAGGAAAGTGAACCTGGCGCGACCCTAGCCCATTGTATTATTAACTTGTAAGAGGCTGGACATCATTTTTACAAATTGTATAAATACGTCGATGTCCAGCTAGCAAATTCTGCTCACTGCTCACATTGAACCCTGCTGGTGGTCTCTGTGATGTATTTACGGCCAAATAGCTATTTGTGTACTTTGTTAAATACTGTTCAGTTTTGTAATAAAGATTCTGGGAATCTTTATAAGCCCGTGTCGGTGTATTTTCCTTTGCTTGGTGTAACAGCCGTAATATTGTATTTTTTTCTGATTCCACAGATGGCGCCCGAATAGGGACCCTCAAGATTGACTTCGTCTCATTGAAGGTTGGCTCGGCTATCGGACCGGGATCGGAAGGTGCCAACAGAAACAGCCATCTAGACAAGAAGCAAATTCCTCGACAAAACGGCACGATCAGATCCCTGAACGGTGAGCTGTAGCCCGAGACGACGTCTTGACGATGGTCCATACATTTGAGGTGGGTAAATTTGCCAAAAATCACCAGACACGTGGGTCCTCAGCATTGCCCTTAGTAACCCGATGGGGCCTCCCAGTCCTTTGGTCAGGTGAATCGTGTCCCGATTCTTAATCTAACCCTGACAATTTGAATTTGGAGCATTGAACTCGCGAGCACAATTATTTAACCAGGGAACACCAAAACTTTGATATGCCTGGGAAATTGTCTGCCTGCTTTAGGGCATTTTTCCGCAGCGACAGACAATCTTTGGAAGATAGCCGTCCCGCACCACAGGAGGGGTCGCCGGCATGTACTATGTACTGTAAGAAAGGCTTTGGTAGTATAGCATTTAATGACATTTGACACAGACAGACCAGACATAATTCTAATCTTCGGTGGCCAACCAATTGTAGTTTTGAAATCCCTAGTATAGAATATTTAGAGTCTGTATTAGTAAAGAAAAAGGCTAGACCTGCAGCATTTGACGCATTGCACAGTTGGAAAACAGAAGCTTTGCAGCAACAAAAGAGTAGAGAGAAACATATGTGTAGACATATGACAAGTGTCGAAAAGGCACGGTTATATGATCAAAATAAACAATTGGAGTCAGTTAGGAACACGGACAGGGCGTTTCAATTAGGCATTCAGAAAATCTACCCTTCAAAAGATGTTCATACGTCAGATGAATTGATTAATAAACTTTTGCATGAACGAAGGCCCGATGCCTCCGCGCCGCCTCTGTACGTCCCTCCTCCTGGCGCTTTACCCCTTCCCGTTGTTGTTCCCCCTCCTATAGTTCCTCTGGTCCTCCCTGTTGTTCTTCCTGTTCTTCCAGCCGTCGCTCCTTTGCCTGCCCCCTTGCCTCCACCTGTTGATATTCAGACTGTGCCTACTCTTCTTCTTCCAAGTGATTCTGCATCGCTTATAGTAGACCAGGGAGCGAGACCCAGAGTTGTGACTCGTAATACTGTGTCCCCAGACAAGAAGAGTGAATTGATTGCTTGGCCTAAACATTGTATGGAGAAGGGTGAACAAGCTGATGTTTTTTCCACACTCGGAAATTTAAAAAGTATTCCTGAGAAAAATGTTTTTATTGAAGAATTAGGGACTCATTTGAGTATAATGTGGAATAGACTAAATGATGTAGATTTCCCACAAGGGTTACGGGATTTGAACGCCTTAATGTTGTCCAGAGATACTGCGGAGAAGGTATATGAGCATGTTGAGAGGATTTTTGAGTATAGGAAGGAATTGGAAGGGATAAAGAATGAGGAAGCAGATGGTGATAGTTTAGGTATTATGTACTTACAGAAACGGTTTTCTCCTCGCTGTGAATTAAAAGGTGAGGAAGCACGAATTTGTATGAAGGATGCGATAAGATGGATTTTGGATATGTCGCTCCAGATGAAGTATATGACACGTATAGTCAGTATACGTTAGAAATGCAAAAGAAAGTGATACAGGTTATGGTAGAATACCTGCAGAATGAGTGTGTAAGAAGAAAGATTTGTAGTCGTGCAGAATTGTTGAATAAGAGAGCCTTTTCGATTGATACTTCTTCGACTGTCTTAGCGCTTGATTTGGCTCTGTTGCTTAGTAAGCGTTCGGAGCTGCCTACTTCTTAGTTGCCTATGAGAGAGGTCCCTCCAACATTTGTCCCGAAAGTTGAGATTGCGGCTGATGCTGCACGAGGTATAGTCGCCAGAGAAATTTCTGCACATTACTTTTCACAGTTTGTTCACGTCCCATTTTCAAGACAGGAAGTTAACACCATAAAGCAATCTATTCCCGATATAAGAAACAATCCGACCGGATTCTATAAAGAAATAGAGTCGGTCTTACAGTCGTCGGTATTCACCTTAAGTGATATTGACCTATTATTTCCCGTACTCCTGCCAGTTGATTTGTGGAAACAGATTAGGACTATAGATGACATACCTGGGTTGGGAGATACATGGGATAACATGGTTAGGCTAGATAGAGAAAGACCAGCTGGCGAACGACCGCCTCAAGTGATATTAACCTTGCCTGATAGAATCATTGTAAAATTGAAAACTATGGTTCCTGAAAAAAGAATCATTTGGGACAAGCTTACGACCTGTGTCCAAGGAAAGTCTGAGGGTGCTACCGATTTCTTCAATCGGTTCGAGCAGGTATTCTCAGATTTCAGTGGACAAGACTTAGGCACAGAGTCAGGGAAAAGGCTGTTTGTCAACAAATTTGTACGTGCATTGCTGCCTGACATCCAGTTACAGATTATGTCTTCTGAAAGCGCTTGGCAGGCGAAGTCTCAATCAGAAGTACTGCATATGGCTCAGTACTATGAAAATCGTGTAAATACTGAAAAGGAAAAACTTGAGAAAAAAAAAGCTGACTTGAAAACGAAAGTTTTATTACAGCAGATTGTTAGAAGCCCTAGAGGGGGTAATCAATTTAGAGGTCAGTACATTCCACAGGGAAGCGGGCCCTGGGCTCCGGTAACCATTAACCAGTGTGCCTATTGTCGGCAGGAAGGCCACTGGAGCGCACAATTCCCGACCTTGCAGCAAAGGTCATTTGGGAACATGGGTAGACGATCCAGAGGTCGCCCAGGAGCAGGGGGCCCTGGCAGAGGTCAGTTCGTACTAGAATCACAGCAACCTCCTTCACAAGATAAGCAAGTTTTGAATGTGGATAATAGAAACATTTTTGATCACCCTTCTGCCGCGTACCTCTCTAAAGAGCTTCCCTTTGAGAATATTCTGTTTCGCTAGGATTGCCCGAAGCAGGATTTGGAACCTACGCCTATTCCCGTTCATCAAAAGGCCCCTACGTTGAGATGGCGGTGGGAAATAGGAAGCATCTATTTTTAGTAGATACGGGAGCACAGAAATGTTCCATTGATCATTCACGGGTTCCAAATATTCCCCTGTCAGGGCAGCCCAAGTTTCAGTTGGGTTTTCAGGCACACCTGTAGTTTGTCCGGTCTCTTTACTGGTACCGATAACACTGGGTCCCTTCACGGAACAGTGTCCATTTCTACGTACCACAAACTGTGGGGAGAACTTGCTGGGGCTAAATTTGTTGAAGGCATTGCATGCAGTAATACATTGTTCTCCGGACGGAGTTCGGTTAACAATTTCACCTCAGCAACCACTCGCCTCTCAGTTTTTGACTCAACCTTTACCGCCAGAATTCAGTAATGTCCCAGAATGCTTATGGGCAATTGATGAAATTTATAGTTTCTAATTTTGTACATCGTGGAGTAATTGTGGAGATTACGGGTAGCATATGTAACAGCCCCATTTTGCCAGCATATGTCCCAGAATGCTTATGGGCAATTGATGATAATGATGTGGGCATTCTTCAAATTGAACCTGTTAAAATTATTTTGAAACATGGAGTAAAATTGCCTCACATTCCGCAATATAAGATCTCAGTTGAAGGCGAACAGGCTTTGAAATGTATAGTTTCTGATTTTGTACATCGTGGAGTAATTGGGGAGATTACGGGTAGCATATGTAACAGCCCCATTTTGCCAGTATACAAAAAAGGTGATAATGCAATTCCCTTTCGTTTTATAATTGATTTACGTGCTATTAACAAAACTGTGGCTCCTCAATTTCCTATTGTACCTTATGTTACAACAATACTAACCATGATTCCGCCTTCTGCCACTCATTTTAGCGTTGTTGATCTTAAAAACGCGTTTTTCAGTATTCCCATACACGAGGATAGCAGGTATTTGTTTGCGTTTACACTAGGTGGAAGCTCGTTTATATTCACTCGTGCACCACAAGGGTACACTGAGAGTCCAAGTATTTATAGTAGGGCATTGAAAGAGCAGCTCAATACTCTCGAGTTGCCTACCACTTGCACATTACTACAGTATGTAGATGACCTCCTCTTGGCTGCTGATTCTGAGAGCGCCTGTAAAGAAGGCACTGTGTTGTTGCTTTGTCATCTAGCGAAACATGGCAACAAAGCTTCACTTAAAAAATTCCAATATTGTTGTCAGGAGGTCGCCTATTTAGGCTACCTCCTGTCAAAGGAGGGAAGACGGTTGACACCTGAATGAATAAAGACTATTTCTGGCTTGTCTGTCCCAAATACGCAGAAGGAAGTTAGAGCCCTGATCGGTATGGCTTCTTATTGTAGATTGTGGATCCCTAACTTTTCGTTAACGATTAAACCAATGCTGGCTTTGACAAAGAAGGGCATTTCTTTGCCATTGCCATGGACTTTGGAACACCAGCCAGCATTTGATTTGCTCTAATCCGCGCTGTGTTCAGCGCCGGTTTTAGGAACTCCGAATTATGACAAGGCCTTTGTATTGTTTGTGCATGAACGTGATGGATGTACTTTGGCTGTATTAACGCAGGAGCATGGAGGGAAGAATAGGCCGTGCGGTTACTATTCCTCCGCCCTTCAGCCTGTAGCATGCGCTTTGCCAAGATGTTTGCGCGCTGTTGCTGCTGCTGCTGCGTCTGTAAAACAGAGTGAGGGAATGGTCTTGGGTCATGCGTTAACCTTAATGGTACCGCACTCTGTAGATATTTTATTGAATAAAACTCAAACGCAACACCTCACTTCTGCACGATTGACAAGATATGAACTAATCTTGTTTGCCCCCCACATTCAAATTCAGAGGTGTTGTGTATTAAATCCGGCAGAACTTTTACCTGTCTCGCAAGATACTGCTGATGGTGGCGATACGTCACACGATTGCCTTTATATGACAGAACAGGAGACTAAAGTCAGAATCGATCTGAAAGACACGCCTTTGAATAGCCCACAAGAAGAGCTATTTTGTGATGGCTCTTGTTTTAAAATTCCAGATGGTACATCCATGGCTGCTTATGCTGTTACTACTTTAAGCACGGTTGTGGCAACTAAAAGAATTATGCATAACTCTGCGCAGGCCGCAGAAATTATAGCGTTAACCCAAGCTTGTGAACTTTCTGAAGGGCTTACAGTGAATATATACCGATAGTCAGTATGCTTTTGGGGTGGCCCACAATTTCGGTAGACTTTGGAAAGAACGAGGTTTCTTGACCTCGCACAGAACAAAAATCCAGCACTACACTTTAATAGTGCGATTACTTTCAGCACTCGCACTCCCTGTTCAGTTAGCTATCATAAAATGTTCAGCACATCAAAAGATTACAGATGATGTAGGAAAAGGGAATGCTTTCGCCGATCAGATAGCTAAACAAACTGCCACTGATTTCAGTTCAGAAATGTACGCAGTAAAAGAAATTGTAAACGTTTGCACTTTGGGTGAAAGTATCGATGCTGTAAAAGCTATTCAAGCAGATGCTACCATAGAGGAAACTAAGAGATGGATCGAGGGTGCAGGGAGATTGGATGACGATCGATGTTGTGTAGACAATATTGAAGGAAAATGGTAACTCCCTGACGCTTACATTACAATGATGGTTATTATGGCTCATGGTCCGACACATGTTTGTGCACGTAAATTAACAAAAATGCTACACAGTGTATGGGCCAATGATAAGATTTCCAAAACCATGGAGCGTTTTGTCCAAAGCTGCATGGTCTGCTTGCAGCACAATGTAGGAAAAGGTACCTCGACTCCTAGAGGAAGTTTCGCTCCACCTTCTGTTCCCTTTGAGGTTATTCATTTTGATTTTATCGAAATGGAACGTTGTAACAATCTGAAATATGTGTTGGTTGTCATTTGTGCCTTTAGTAAATGGGTTGAGGCCTTCCCAGTTAGAGATGCAACGGCCATAACCACGGCAAAAACTCTGTTGAAAGAATTTTTTCCTAGGTTCGGGCTACCGAGAGTCATCTGGTCAGATAATGGGCCACACTTTATTGCTACTGTAATCCTACAAATTTGCAAATGATTACAGATTGACAAACGGTTCCATTCAGCTAGACATGCCCAAAGTGCCGGATTAGTGGAAAGGCACAACGGCATTATAAAGAACAACTTGCTAAGACGTTGCTAACACGTGTGCTGGCACCAAGGTAAAATGGCCAGACGCCTTACCGATCGTGTTGCTATCCATGAGAACAACCCCTCAAACTAAGACTGGGCTCTCTCCCTTTGAGGTGGTAATGGGGAGACCTGCTAATATTTGGTGTATGCCAAAAAGTCGCTCATTGCGGGACATAGAAATGTGCTTTCAGATTACTGTAACCAGTTGACTAAAAATCTGTTTTTGATTTATCACCAGGTGCGAGCGGCATTACCTGTGCGCTACGAGGGTCCTGGTCACAGTCTACGACCGGGGGACTGGATCCTCACAAAGGTGTTTGAGAGGTCGTCTTGCCTTGCACCTCGGTGGAGGGGTCCTGCTAGTCACCCAGACTGTTGTGCGGGTAGCGGGTCGTAAAAACTGGATTCATGCGACGCACACCAACAGATCCCGCAGCCCGTGCCATACAATACAGAAGATACAGAATCTCTTCCCACTGCTGTAACTAGTGTGCCTGAAACAGCAACAACCAACAAGGGAGAATCGGAGACCGCTTCAGAATCTGCAAGGACGGACAAAACGGCCATCTTGTCTCCGCACTCCCCAACAGTGGAACTTCTGGATCAATCCTTTTCTGATCCCATTTCCATCCATTCGCCACTTCCAGGAGGAAGTGACGACACTTTGTCCTCACCAGAAACTGCAAAATATAATTTGCCCTCAAGGAAGTAAACGTACAGCATGGTCTAACTGTGCGATTGAGAAAATCATTTGAGGGCTTGCCTTTTGGCCCGACTGTACGGGAAGATTCTGTTGGCTAAGGGTTGTGGGAAAGACATTAAGAGGACGCGTGACTGGAGTCGCCAGCAAAAGAACAATTGGTGTTTTTTCGGTTGAAGACGACAATGCCTGCACCCGCTACCGCTCGTACCGAACTTTTAGATAAACATTTTACTAGCAGAGACAATGATCAAGCATGTAAGGTGACCCCCAAAGTGTATTGTTGCCTTTTTGTGATAATTACTGGATTTTTAGTAACTGTTGGGTTTGGGTTATGGTATCTGGTGGAAGCATATCCGTTAGAGGACTTTTTACCTATTGAAAATGTATCTGTTATTCCCACTCCTTCCGTGCAATTGCATACTTTGTCACCTAGAGATTCTTTGCATAGACGGAACTATCAGAATAATACTCTTTTGTTAATAATGAATGCCACCCATGCAATTTTTAATAAGACCAATTGTTGGATCTGTTCACATTAACCGCAACATGGGGATAAGGGGCTAGGTTGGTATATTTATCCCTTACCTTTGACAACTGCCTGTTAGGCTACTCTTAGAGCACTATTTGTTGGTCGATGGAATGACAGCATCTCAGGGAACTTTGATTGTACAAATTTAAATAACTTTGAGAAGAATGTTTTGATGCCCCTGGAATGCTCGCTTTTTGCAAATAGAAGTAAGCCAAACGTTGCTTCTGTTAGGCCCTCTGATAGATTGTCTCGTCCTTTCAATCTTTAATCTCTTTCAAAATGGCTCCTATAGGCAATAAGGATGCCACGCCTCCATCTTATTCTGTTAACCATAGCCCCGATTCAGTATCCTTCTGCATACAGAGGAATGGAACACGATCAATGGGTAATTTTAGAAAGTGCGCCAACGTTGCGAATTTGACGAGTGAAAACAGACCTCTGTACGTAGGCGAAACTGTCTATTTTGTTTGTGGTAATGTGGCATTTCCATGGTTGCCCAGGGATTGGCAAGGAACCTGTTATTTAGGGATTCTATTACCTGGGGTATTTATTGCCAGTACTGCAGAAATTTCGAAAACTCGTCCACGACGAGGTGTGAAAGGCGATACTCCAGCACAAACTCTAGGGGACATTATGAAATCCTTCGTGCCATTTTTTGGGCAAATTATGAATTCAGAAGATATCAGGGGACTAGCGAGGGTATTGGAGAGAACCATCAACCGGACCACTGACATACTCTATAATATGAGGTTAGAGCAGAGAGCGATAAAATTAGTGGCTCTTCAGAACTGGATGGCATTAGATGTCATTCTGGCCGAGCGTGGAGGAGTATGTAAATTAGTGGGGTCCGTTTGCTGCGTTTACGTACCAGACTCCTCTCCAACGATCTTTAGGGCTATCCAAAATCTACATGTTCTTAGTTCAGAAGTACATGTTCCTGAAAGAAACTGGGAACTTAGTGCATGGTTTTGGGACCTCCTACGGTCATGGGGATGGAAGTTGTTCTCGGCCCCGCTGATTATCTTGGGAAGTTTTCTGTTTCTTTGCTGTTGTATACAGTGTCTCCCTGGTATATGCTCAGTATTCAGGGGATGTTGCGCGTAAGCAACAAGTGTATAACGGCACAAAATGTACACCCCAGATAAGGTTTCCAAAGAGTATGTGTTAAAAGGAACTCTGGTGTCAGATCCAATGGCAATAGATATGTCCGACAATGATTCGGGATGTATAGACATTGAAATGTGGAGTTAATCGTAAAGCAATTGAAGGTAGTTTAGCACTTGGCATAGGCAAAAAGGAGGGTTTGTTAGAACTGACATAATATTGTTTCGTCCTCATCGTATATGTTGGCCTATGCCCAGTCGCTTTGCGAGGAAATCCGTATTACAAGGTCGTGACCTCAAGTGAGTCAAGCCTCCATTTAAGGTTAGAACCGCCATTTTGGGGTTTTGTATAAAGTCACCCTGTAATCTAAAATGGCCGTCTCGTGTGCTCTTGTTCTTGCCTTAACCTCTTTAACCTCTGTAGGAGAGTTAATGTCCAACGAGCCTTCAGGCCACATGTTAGGGTTATGTAGACCTTGTCCTTTGTTGACCTAGGGAGCAAGGGATAACTTGAATCAGCAATGTTAAACTACTAGTATACAAGAACAGTAATGCTATCTGAATATGATATGCAAAACATTTGTTTGATCTGTATTAAAACCATATGTAAAGAGTGTAACGTTAAATTAAAGAATAATGGAGTGTGTAAGTAAATGTATTCAAAAGTAAACCGCATGCACGAGATATGTAAATTAGGAAAGTGAACCTGGCACGACCCTAGCCCATTGTATTTTTAACTTGTAAGAGGCTGGACATCTTTTTTACAAATTGTATAAATACGTCGATGTCCAGCTAGCAAATTCTGCTCACTGCTCACATTGAACCCTGCTGGTGGTCTCTGTGATGTATTGATGGCCAAATAGCTATTTGTGTACTTTGTTAAATACTGTTCAGTTTTGTAATAAAGATTCTGGGAATCTTTATAAGCCCGTGTCGGTGTATTTTCCTTTGCTTGGTGTAACAGCCGTAATATTGTATTTTTTCTGATTCCACAAAGCAGCTGAGGGAGTGCTCACTGTTTCACTGGGCTGGCTCCTTAGCTCCTCCATAATTGGTGAGGGGCCACTGGGTGGGTGCCCCCTCGGCATTATGGATGAGCCGCCAGGCTCGGACTGGCCTATAGGGCAATGCCTGTACCAAAAATGTAAAATGCTAATGTGGGCCAGTCAAAATGGTCCACCATTTTGGCCAATGTGGACCAGTTGGATGAGTTGTTTAACTATGCAGTTAGTAATTTTGACCATTGTTGCTGAATATATCACAATTTACTTACATTTTAACACAAAGCAACCCCTTGGGTACTATTGAAACAGTGGGCCTCATAACAACCCTGGCAGTAGCTGTGTCGGTAAAAACCGGCACGGCTGCCGCCGGAGTTGCATCCGGGTCCGGCACCCGCGAAAGGGCAATTACTGGGTCATGCCAAGTTAGACGATCTGATAATTGCCCTTTCGTGGGTGCCGGTGCCGGTGGATCCCCATTCCCATTTGAGCCCCATATAGCTCAATGGGGATGGGGAGCTCGGATGCAATGGCACCGTTAATAACGGTACCGGTGCATCCGTCGAGCTGTGCTCGCGGGTGCTGCACGGCCTGCCAGGTCAGACGTGGCGGGCTGTCAGGCACCCACGAGCACAACTCTTACTATGGCGGTACGGTAGAAACGGTGCCGGTAGCTTACCGGCACCATTGTTACCCTACCGCCATAGTTGTAATGAGGCCCAGTCTGTGACTAAAGGAATGAATATCCATTTACAACTGCGGGACACTTTTTCATAGATGCCTGAGACAGTTTCATGCTTCAGCCCGGCCATGTGAGCCACCCCTGCCCATTTCTTCCAATCTAAAAAAATAAAACATGCTGAGCTCTCAGGGCCCCCCAGGGATGCACCTGCGGACCCATGGGGGGGTCGCGCCCCACAGTTTGAATACCGCTGGTCTATGGGGAGAGTATTTAGTAAGAGCAAGTTACAGATAGTGTGGTCCCCAGCCCCAGACAACCCTATACATGATGCAGAGGGATTTGAATTTAATCTGTGCAGCAACTGGGAGTCAGTTAAGGGTTCTGGGCAGGGGAGATGCAGTTCCTGGGCTTGAGGTCAAGGATAAGTCTTGTTGCCCTATTCTGTATTAGCTGGAAGGGTCTTAGAGAGAAAGATGGTAGATTCAAGAGAAGTCTATTGCAGTAGTCAAGCCTAGAGAGAACCAGGGCTCGGGTAACATTCAGCTTCTGGACGAAAGTGAGAAAATGGAGAATTCCTTTGAGAAGGAAGAGTTGAAAGCGGGACGTCTTGACAATGTCCTGAATGTGAGGGAGGAAGGAGACAGAGGAGTCAAAGATGACTCTAAGGTTTCTTACTTCAGATGAAGGAGAAGGGGGGGCCCCATAGAAGATGGCCAAAGTGGGGGGAAGAAAGAGGGAGCAGGAGTCCCAATAGGAAGGATCTCAGTCATGTTGGCATTGAGGCAGAGATCATTGGAAGTGCACCAGGACTAGATGGCAAATAGGCAGTCTGGATTGATGGATGAAGTAAGAGGGTCAGCAGGGAGTTTGAAGAAAAGTTGTGTGTCATCTGCGTAGCACTGGAAGTTAGGAGACAAGGTGGAAATAAGGAGTGCCAGTGGAGCAAGGTAATTGTTAAGGAGCCAAGAGGAGAGGTTGGAGCCCTTGGGGATACCACAGGTGGAAAAAGAGGTAGGGGAGGAGAAGGTGGCCAGAAAACCTTAGGATGGACTGTCACGTAGGAAGGAGGTCAACCAGTCTAGTGCCCACTCTGTGATACCCTGGGTATCATGGAGTCGTTTCATGAGGATGGAATGGTTGGCCACGTCAAAGTCAGAGGAGAGATCTAGTAGAATGAAGGCAGCTGGGGGGTTAGAGTCCAGAGATGCGAACAGTTCTTCACGGGTGTTCAGAACAGCAGTTTACATGCCTCTGGATGCTTGGAATCCAGATTGATAGTCGTGGAGACCGCCAACAAGTTCAGCATGAGAAGTAAGTTGGGGGAAGGTCAGTTTCTCCAAGAGTTTCCCAAGGAAGGGGGTGATACAGATAGGGCGGGAGTTGGCTGGGCAGGTGGGGTCTTCCAAAGTTTTTTCAGAAGAGGGTGCACAAGGTAGTGCTTGAGGGAGGAGGGGACAGACCCAGTGGCTAAGGAGAGGTTGCAGAAATCAGGAAGTTCAGAGGCAAGAGAACCAATGTTGTCCTTAATGGTTCTGGAGGAGCAGGGGGAACACTGTTTGGAGGAGACCTTCATGGAGCTGACAACTCTGGTGACCTCATCAGGTGTGATAGGGGAGAAGGAGAAGAGAGAGGAAGAAGAAGGGTCGGACTGCTTAGGAGGCATGGGAATGGAGGAGGGTTGGGGGAGAGGGACGCAAGCGTGCTCAGGATGTTCTTAGTTTTGGTAGTGAAGTGTGTGGCCAATGCGTTGCAGAGGTCTTGGGAGGGGAGGGATGTGGAGGAGATTGTGGATGGGTTGGATAGTTCCCTGCAGATTTTAAAGAGTTCAGCCGAGCAGTTGGTTGCACCAGAGACAGTGCCTGGATGTGGGCCCTTTCCGTGGTGCAAATGGAAAGTCTGTATTGTCTTTGGAGTGGGCGACATTCAAATTTGTCATAGGGTGAACCAGAAGACTGCCACTTCCGTTTCCGCATCTCGGCACTTGCGCTTCAGGGCTTCAAGTTCAGAGTTTTACCCGGTGTTCCGCTTAAAGGCAGGTTTAAGGTGGATCCTCAGGACTGGGGCAAGAAGGTCCAGAGTGTTAGTAAGGGCCAGATGGAGGTTGCTGACAACAGAGTCAGAGGTAGAGTTTGGGATGGGGGAAAATAGGGGATGAAGTTGGAAGTGAAGGCAGCAGCTGATACGCATTTCATCAGAGGGATGTTCATGAACAAGGTTGGCAGGGCTGGGGGAGGTGCGGTCAGAAGGCTGAAGGGACCCAGGTAGGAGAAGAGGAGAGAGTGATCTGACCAGGAGAGAGTGGTGACCAGTGGGGAGGAGATTGAAAGATCACAGTGGATGAGGGTGTCAAGAGTGTGTCCAACCCTTTGTGAGTGTGTCACAAGGGGTTGGGCACCATGGTGTGAAGTAAGTGAGGGAAGTGTCAGCCTGCCTGAGGACGCTTAGCGGGTGGGACAACCCTAGCACCCACAGAGGCCATCCGCTGGCCACATTCATGATGTAGAATAGGGTCTGTTTAATCTGTCTCAGCCTATGGGTCTCTGTGACCTCTAAAAGAAAGGGTGGGCTGATGGGGCAGTTCCCTAGTTAGGGAACTCATGTCAGGCGAAATGTCGAAGGGGATCAAGAAGTAGAATAGAAATGTTGTATAATGAAAGGTTTAAGGGTTTTTACAAATAAAGGGTGGTTCCCGCTGCGATCCCTCCAAAATCCACATTGGTGTCTCTGTCTCATATATGCTTAAGGTATTGACTTAGGGTGAACCCCATCTCCTGTTAATAACAATCTATCACCGGAATGCCCTGCATTCTACGCACCTTTGCCTCTGGAATCCTGGTTTATTGAAGCCAGATTGGACTACTAGGTCTCCTTATCACCCGGATTCTTGTGATCTATCGACATCCACAAGGTTCTCCAGCCCAGAGAAGGCTGTGCTACCAACTCGGCGTTTTCTTCTGCCACACAAGGCTTTTTCCCTCCGCTTGACTGCCTCAGGGAAGAGTCCACTAGCCCGCCAGTCCAACAGGTATGCATAGTGGCATCTGTCCGAGGCTGGCTATATCTCTACAAAAAGAAGAGGAATACAGGGAGAAAGAAGGGAAGGAAGAAGGAGTCTGACACCAGCTCAGGAGACACATTTGAGGAAGGAAGTGTCTTGTCTAGCTTGAGCAAAGAAAGTGACAGTGGTGACAGCATTCCACAATGGTCATCCATAAGGTCTGGGCACTCCTAAAATGCAAATTGTTGCTTTTTCAGTTGATTCGTTTGACTGCCCTATGTAGGATTTACTTATAACCTCATCTCTTTGTATTTTATAAATGGAGTTGTGTTTTTTCTGCAGAAGCAGGGCAAGTTTTTGTAGTCTACACCATGAGGGTGAGACTCCTTGCTTGCCGAAGAGAAGACAGAGCATCATTGGTGAACAATAGTTGTGTGATCCTGTGAGGCATCTGAAAAAGGGAACACTAGGACAAACCAAGCTGCCAGAAGCAGTACACTAGTGGTGAAATAATGAAATAATGTATACTAGGGTACACACAGGTGGCACTACCAAGGTTTTGGAAAATGGTTTTCGCTGCCCCTGAAGCCCAGAGATGTAGGTTGAAGGCCTGGTGGACCAAACCTTCAACCTGTCATTCGTAAAGGAACCGGCACATTCCCAGAGTTCACTACCATTCTCAGGTTCCCTGCCCCTTCCAACACAAACCTTTCAATGAACTCTTTTGAGGTTCAGCAGACAATTGGGACAAGGGCTTTTGTCCTTCCTAGCATGCCTCCATCATGCTGTAATTAGTGACTTGGCATTTTTGTGGATCGCCATGTTCCTGTCAGAAAGATCTTTACATTTCTCTCCCCGTCCTTTTATGTCCAAATTGAGTCTCTGTCTCCCCTTCTCTTCAACATACACCGAACGCATCCAACTTCTCATTTGTCTAGGTGACAATCCTTTTTCTACTGCTCCTGCGTCTCCTGTCTTCAGCTTTGAGTTACATTGGCTGGCTGAAACCTCATGGGGAGTGACCTGCAATGTTGATTCTCAAGCAAATAACTGAATGTTGGTCATCCTTCTTCCAACATATCCTCAGAAATGATCAACCTCGACATCTATTTGCGAATCCTAATCATATCTCCGCCAATGGCCAAGCCACAGTTGCCAAAGTACTCACACCCTCCAGGCAGGACTCTGCAACACCCTTTACCTTTAAACCCTTTTTGCCCATAATCTCTAGACGTCAAAGTGTGGAAAATGCCTTTGGTCATGCCTATGAGCAGTACAGTGGGAAGATTGTTCTTAAAATCTTCTTAAAAGCTTGCTGTGTCAAATACAGTCTTGCATGTGAGAGCCTAACCCCTGAGCATGCCTGTCTCACTTTTAAATGTGTACAAGGACATTGGATTAATGTCATGTATTCTCATTATCCGTTCAAGGGCTCCCCAGCACATGAACTCCCACTGCTTTCAGGCCTTCTTTATGATACACATATCAATCAATATTATCAATGTTTTTTTTCCAATCTCCTTGCAGTCAGATTAAACAGTTACCTAAATGTTATGGTATATGTAGTCTTTTTTTAATACACCTTTCCCCCTGACATTTGTTGGTAAAATCTTGCTCAGAAATTATCTGAAAGGTTTCAGATGTGACTACTAATTCAGACAGACTTCCAAAACAAAAATTCTTTGGGCGTGGGGGGCTGAGTGAATTAGAGCGATTCCTATGCTAAAGGACTCACTTAGTGGCATTCGGCTTGTAATGTCACACCAGACCCAAGGCCAGGCAATGTCATCCAAAAGTTAATTAGGCCTTCGGATTAATGTTCACTCGAGTTGCCTGATCTTATCTCGGGCTGTACGGACTGCTTGAATAACCCTGATCGGCCATTGAGATCAAGTTTGGCATCTACATTGAAAGAACACAGCTTCCAGAGAACCTGTCAGTGGGGAAACAGGGCTGTCACCTTTGCAATGCTTTCCCACTGAAAATCAGAAAGTGCACATCACTAATTGGTTGTAAGCTTACTCTGTAACGCTTTTGGCTAGATAATCGAGTGACTTTTTATAACTTCTTTAATTTAGTTTGGATGTGTGTTTTGTTTATTTTAATTGCCATTTTGCATTTTGTTTGCTGTCTATGTTTTTCAATTGTCTCTTATGTTTGTGTTCAGCACCATGAAACTGGTCTGGTATATGCCGGTGAGCAATGAATACTTTTTATTACTACTACTTAATAAGGCAAGGTCACACTACTAGCTACACGCCCAGTATGTGGGCCCATCACTCATCAGCAGCCTTTATCTTGAAGTAAGTGGAGGGTGGAAGGAAATTAGTTCAGAGTTCTTGTAAGACATCAAAGACTGCCAACATCTTGATATTGAAGGTATATCGAGAGCTTGATTTGTGAAGCCCCAAACTAAATCTCTCAGGATATGGAAATGTTCCACTGTAGTAAAAGGTGTTTTATGCTGTTTGCCTTCTACGAGGCCTGAAAGGAGGACGCGCACACGGAGAGGTTTCTCAACACTTCTTTAATTTACTTTCCCTAACAGTAACTGGCGCTTCTCGTGCCTTACCCAGAACTCCCTTCGTTCCCCAACTCCCCGTCATAAACTCTGCATCTCCAACGGCAGGGGCTAAACAAATTAACCCATTGGTGGCCAGCAACACCACCCCCGAACAATAAATCCAAACATCAACTCAACACTCTTCAACAAGCCTCATAGGTTTCTTGATGTATCGCCGTGGTCTCTCATCTTGGGCAACTGGCCCTAACATTTCCTGAGTTCCTGCTTCTTGGCTTGTCCCTCCAGGGTCTCCTACTGGAGGGGTCCACAGGTCGTCTTGCGGCTCTCGCAGTTCTTGGGAAACCGGTCTCTGAGGTAACTTCGCTCCCTCTCGCCTGACATAGTGTCTGAATTGCTGACAGTTCCTGGTGACAGCTTTGTTTTGATCTTCGGCTGTCACCATCGTACCTTTCACTGCGGTTAACCTCATGGGCTTGGGGCAAACCGCGGATCTGTCTTTCTGGGCGTTGGCTGTTGGACGAGAACTTCATCTCCTATGTGGAAGTCTTTTGTCGCTGCATGGCGGCGAGTGTCAGTGTCTCGTCCTGCTCTCTCTTTGGCTTCTGCATCCTTTTGGAGTATGTCCATGTCAGGCGGCTCATCGCTTGACGGGTTGCGTGGTATGCAGGTTCGCACTTCGTAGCGGAGCATTAGCTCGGCGGGTGCCTTGTTTGTAGCTTCATGGGGTGTGTTTCTATAGTCTCGTAGGAGTCGGCACAGTGCCTTGTGGGGATTGACTGCTTCGACTCTGGCCCTCTGTATCGTCTTTTTAATTGACGCCATGAAGCGTTCTGCCATTCCGTTCGCTTGCGGGTGGCGGGGGGTTATCTTCATGTGCCTGAAACCCAGATGCTTCGCCAGTGCCCCGAACTCGTGTCCACAGAACGTTGGTCCATTGTCAGATTTGACTGTTTTGGGGATTTCCCACTCGCTGAATACTTCTTCCAGTGCTGCTGCTACTTGGGGAAACGCTGTGGTGGTAACCAGTTTGACAATCGGGTATCTTGAATGTTCGTCTATTAGAAGCAGGAGATAGTCACCCACTTCCGTGGGCCCATAGATGTCCATGGCTACTCGCTCCCATGGGCGATCGGGTATCTGCATATGCTGTAGTGGGGGTGGGTTTTCAGCCAGGGGACGTGCACTGGCAGGCATGACAGTTCTTCACCCATTCCTCTACTGCTGCATCTAAGAAAGGGAACCAAACATGGCACCTCAACTGTTTTTTGGTGTTTTCGGCCCCTCTGTGCCCCTCATGGCCCGTTCGGACAACCTCGCTCCTTAATGTGGCAGGGATGACAATCCTGCACCCTCTGAGAAGAATATTGTTGTCCTTGGCAGCCAGTTCCTTGTGCACCCTTGCCAGCCTTTCGATCTCCTGTCTGCTCACTCTCGGGTGTGCCAGCATTGCCCTGTGATGGTCTTTCCACTTATTGGTCAACGTGAGGCTGATAGCGAGGGCTGTCGTAGGGTCAGCAGCTGATGCAGTGGCAACCATCTCAAGGGATAAGGCCGGTGGTAACGAGTTGGATGTTATGTACTGCACATAGGCGACGTCACTTTTCCGGATCAGTGGGGATCCAACTGGATGTCGCGACAGATAGTCAGCGGGGTTGAGGTCACCCCCGGGACAATGTATAATGTCCTTGGGGGCATGCTGGTGTGCGGGTTCCCGAACAACGACAGCAGCGCCTGCTGGTCAGTGATCAAGGTGAACCGTTTCCCAATGAGGAAGTTGTGAAAATGCTCACATGCCCAGACCGTGGCCAAGCTCTCCTTCTCCGCCTGGGAATAGGCCAGTTCTTAAGTTGACAATGCCCTGCTTGCATAAGCAACCACGTGTCTGGGGTTGATATCTGCGCTGCTGGTTTGGGCTCAGATGGCTCCAAGGCCAACTGGGCTTGCGTCTACCACCACTTATGTGTGCCACGAGGGGTTGAAGTACGCAAGGCGGTGGGCTTCCGTTAGGGCTTGCTTGATGCTGGTAAAAGCCTGGCAGCATGCGGGGGTCCACTCAAAAGTTGAGTCTTTTTGCAGCAGCTTTCTCAGCGGGTCAGCGAGAGAGGCATAATGGGGTATGTACCGTGCACAGTATCCCGCCATGCCGAGGAAGGAGCGGACATCCGCGACCTGCTGTGGTTCGCTGAGGTTGGTGATTGTGTCGACTTTGTCGGGATCTGGCATCATCCCTTCACTGGAAAAGATGTGTTCATAGAATTTTAGTTTTGTCTTGCTGAATCGGCACTTGGTGATGTTGAGCGTGAGGCCCGCCTCCTGAAGCGCTGCGCAGGTGGCGTGTAATGCTTTGTCGTGGGACTCCTTTGACGATCCAAAAACGAGGATGTCGTCACTGTAGTTCAGAGTGCCCCTTACGGGTTTGATGACCTGGCATATGGCTTCTTGGAAAATCTCTGCGGCGGACGAGATACCAAAATTCAGTCTCCGGTAACTGAAGAGTCCGTCGTGCGTCGCAAACGTTGTGATGGGCCTGGAGTCAGGATGTAGCTCCAGCTGATGGTAGCCTTGGATTAGGTCAAGCTTGGAGAACATCCGGGCATTGTTTAGTTGCACAATCATGTCCTCAATGCACGGACCCAGATGCCTCTCCCGTTGAATGGCGGTGTTTGCTACCCTCATGTCCACACACAACCGGATCTTGCCACCTTCCTTGGGCACGACCACGAGAGGGGATACCCATGGTGTTGGCCCCGTTGCCGGTTCGATGATGCCATTGGAAAGCAGTTGTTGGAGTGCTTCTGACACTGCCACTTGCATGTGGAACCCAACTCTTCTGGGATGTTGTGGCACAGGTCTCACCGAGGGGTCGATGTGGAGTCTGATGGGAGGGGCCTTGAGTTTTCCCAGCCCTGAGCATAGGTTGGGGAATTTTCTTTTGATGTCGCCTTGTGTGATGAGGTTCTGTGATTGGTAGCATGCTATAGTGCCGACAGAGTCCCTCGGATTCAGTCTGTTTGAGGTTGCGGTGATGGTGTCTCCCGCCTTCACATGTATCTCAATCAATCCTAGGCGGGATGCCGTATGATAGCTGAGTAGGCACCGGCTTCTGGCAAGTGAACGGATGATGTGTATTGTTGTGTCCACTTGCCGACCATTCAGGAGGAGACGTGTGAAATGCCCCACTGTCTGCAGGGGGGTGGCAGCTCCCCACTGAAGAATTCTCGAGTGAGATGGTTCGAGCATCGGCAGGTTTGGTATTTTAGCGTAGTCCTGCTCGCCCATGATATTAACAGTAGGGCCTGAGTCGACCATGATTTGGAAATGGCAGTTCCCCATTTTGATCGGGATTTTGGGGGCCTCCCTGGCCTCTTCATTGTCAAGTATGAGATTGACGTACTCGTCCTGGTCAAACTGATCATATGGCGTGTTGTATGCTGCTTCCTGCTCGTCATGGTAGAATGTTTCAGGCCTATATTCTGTCGGTGGGTAATCATACTCATCCGTGAAATATCTGGTTTGGTCTGCCTGGTCTAGCTGTGGTGGGTACCCCTGTGTTTGGTACTCATCAATGGCTCTGACGTATCGCCTCTGTCCTTGCCCTTGTTGGTAGTATCTGGGTTGGTTATATTGTGGGGATGGCGAGCGGAGAGGCGTGCTGGCGGGCGCTTGGGGGCGCATTGGAGGAAATGGTATGCCTTCTCTACATACTGAGTGAAAGTGTCCCTCTCTTCCGCAGTTTGTGCATCGTTGGGATAAAACTGGGCATTACCCTGAGTGTGGAAAAGACATCCCACAGCGGTAGCATTGTCTCTGTTGGCGTGGAACCTGCGTAGCTTGTGCTCTGTATGGTTGCGACCCTCTGTCGCCTTGAAGAGGGGTCTGTATGGCTGCAACGGGTTCATTGGTGTCTTGTTTGGGATTACCTGTGTTGCCCATGGATGAGGCTTGGGCATCAACCCTCTCATGTATGCGAGCAAGCTCACTGACTTCTGGGATGGTGAGGGTTTTTTTTAGTAGCTGTTTCTTGAGTGCGGGGGAAAGACACCTTTCTATGACCCTCAACCTTATCGCTTCTTCTAGAGAAAATGTGTCAAACTGGCAGTTTGCTCCCTTCACTCTTAAGCGGGTTATGAATTCGTCGACTGTCTCTTGTGGCAATTGGGTGCATTTGTTTAATAAATACCGCTTGTAGTCGCGGTTGACTTCGATGATGAGGAGTTTGTCTAGGGCCCCAATCAGGTTTGTGAAAGTATTTTGTTCAGCTGCGGGAATCGTTTTCACAACTGTCTTTATCCCCCCCCCCACCAAATTGAGGAAGATGTCTCTGATGGGGGAGTCACCGTCACCAGACCCCCTCACATAGTGCTGGAAGTCTTCCATCCAGTCAGTCCATCTCGGCCCCTTGGTGGCTCGGGGCGCCCTGGTGAATGGCAGGGGTAGCTGCAGCTGTATTGGTTTTGTTCCGCAGGCTGGTTGGGGGGATCCAGGATTGGACACAGGGTTGCTCATGTTGCTGGGCGGTGGGAGCCTGCGGGTGTACAATCAGCCCGTGTGTGCAGTGATTTGCTGCCTCAAACTTGCTGGCCTGGAGTAGTGGCCGCGCCACGGACGTTCACACACGCTGGTGTAGGCCTAGCAGGCAGGTGAGCGTGTACTTGCACCCACTTGGGAGTCCGGTGACAGGAATGGGCCGAAAAGGAGCCCCAGGTGCTGTGAGGAGGAGGTTTCCACTCGGCTCCGATGGGCCCCTGTGTCGCGTGCTGAGTGTGGGAGGAGGAGAAGAGGGCTGGAACGTGCAGCCGGAGGGGGTGGGTGGGATCACCGGCACGCGTCGCTTGAGAGGACCTGGTGGACTGCCAGGACCAAATGCGCACTTCCCAGTGCTCGCGCAACTGTCTAGCACGCCGTACCAGGTGTGACGATGGAGGAGGAGAGGAGCTCGGCGCGTAGGCAGACGCCCACGCGTACGCAGCGGATTGCCGTTACTCGTACTAGAGGAGGAGGACTAGGAGGAGACTCAGCGGGTCATCCGAGCAAGGATGTGGCGGTTTGCCAAAGGAGGACTCCGCTGTGCGCAGGGACAGCCTTCGTCGCCAGTGTTTGCCTTCTACGAGGCCTGAAAGGAGGACGCGCACACGGAGAGGTTTCTCAACACGTCTTTATTTTACTTTCCCTAACAGCAACTGGCGCTTCTCGCGCCTTACCCAGAACTCCCTTCGTTCCCCAACTCCCCGTCATAAACTCTGCCTCTCCAACGGTGGGGGCTAAACAAATTAACCCATTGGTGGCCGGCAACATATGCCACTTCAGGGAAAGCTGAGTATTTGTGACTTTCAGGCTTTAACTGTGTAGTAGTAGGATTACAGCTATCTCCAATGTATTGCCAATGTAGCCTAGAAAAGATTTGTAGCATCCTAGATAATCCTGTGCCTCACTGAAGAAACCTGGCCTCTTCTTTTCCTGCAAAAGGGACCTGCCAACCAAGGGAGTCTCCTTTACTCTTTGGGTGAAGATGTGAGGAAGTCCTTTTCAGTATTCCCCTTTTAAGCCTCTCCAGTGCGCTGACAACCTTATTTTAATTGTCTCTGTTTATTAAGACTCTGTACTGTTTTACTGTGTATAGCCGTGTTTTTACTTTTGATCGCATTTTGATACCGTTTCCTCGAGTTGATGGACTACTAGTGCTCGTTCTATTTTCTACTGGGTGTGTCCTTGCCTCACTTGAAGCTCCTCAGCAATAAATGTGCAGATTCACTCGTCCCGGCGCAACGGGCACGTGTCAGCGCGCCAAAGGCAAGCCCATCTGTGCCCATCCGTGCTAAGGCAGGGCGGCAGGGGGGTCATACACTTTTCCTGCAATGAAATCCTTGCACTCGCCCCTTTTAACACTCAAATTCCGGCAGGGTGGCAGGCTCTCCCTGTAAAGTGCTTGTCAATTGATTCACCAATATCCTCTACGCAGCCTTTAAAGACATTTGATGTACCACTGCTGCTCCTGAATACTCGCTCACTACCAGCCCATGTGACTGATATCCACCAACTATTGGCATACCAAAAGCCAGAGATATTGTTCTTGAGACCTGGCTGCGATAGGCTTTGGCACCAGCCTTGGTCCAAGCCATTACACCTGACTATGGAATCATTCATGCTGACCGCCCTTCCACCCAAATGTGTGGTGCCATCGCAGTGATTTTTAAGTCCTCCTTAATGATGTCCAGGCTTGAGTTTTCCAACGCACTGGCCCTGGAGGCATTATTACTCTGCAGTGCTTTCTCTCCTTGTTTTAAATGTCACTTCATGGTGATCTATCGCCCCCCTGGCTCCTATGTTTGGCTACTAGAGCCACTATTGGACATGGTGTCTCATCTTCTTGCCAGGTATACTCACCTTATAGTATTGGGTGATTTCAACCTGAAATGTAACCACCCTCGACCCCCTGCTCTCAATCTCTTTTTTAAGAGCTTAGTTGACCCAGGACTTGCCCAAGTAGTATCCAGACCTACCCATAAACTGGGCAATACTCTGGATTTGGTCTTAGCAAATGCAGCTCTTGTGACTTCATATCCAGCTGAACCATTACTTTAGTCAGACCATTATCTAGTGCCATGTGTGCTAAAAAAGATCAAAATGCAACAAAGGATGGATCCGCCAAAAAAGATGGCAGCAATGCTGGCGTTTGGCTGATTTGTCGGCTTTCGTTTCACTGGTCAAAGATAAATGTAGTAGTGCAACAGCAACTACCCTATCTGGGCTCTCTCAGTCTCTGCTTGAGGCAGCCAATAATGTGGCCCCTCTTAGGCTTATTCAACCACTGAGACTGCCCATGGAACCCTGGTTCTCGGAGACTCTTAAGGCTCATTGTCTCTTGCTGTGCCGGGCTGAACGAATGGCGTGGATAGTGTATGACCCTAATCTCATACTTCTTTATAAAATCTGTGCCACTTCTTATGCAGCTGCTATTGTGGCAGTGAAGAGGGCTTTTTACGCCCAGATAATTGAGTCTGTGCTTGATCAGCCTAAAACCCTTTTCTCGGTGGTGAGATCTCTCTCCACTGATGTTAAACTCACGCCTTCTTACTGCCCTACACAAGGTTTCTGCGATTCGCTGGCGCAATACTTTACTTCTAAAATTGAGACTGCACGCACCAACATTGCATGGGCTATGACTTCAACATCTATATCTATCCCTGCTTCTGGCATGTCTGCTCCTATAAGGTTGCTAGCTTCGGAAGCTTGGTCATCCTTCCCCCTTTTTACTGAAGATGCGGTACTTACCGCCATATAACACATTAAGTCAGGGGCTCTGTCTGACACTATCCCCCTTGCTGTGATAAAGGATATATGTCCTGGGCTTCTGAGAGAAATCACAGAGGCAGTCAATAATTCTCGCCAATCAGGGATTATTCCCCCTGAGTTTAAGGCTGCTACTGTCCTCCTCCTGCTTATAAAACCCTCACTTGATCCTCTGCTACCCTCTAACTATCATCCTATCTCATTGCTCCCATTCTTTATGAAACTTCTTGAGTCACTGGTCTCTCCCCTGCTCTCCGCTTTCATGGATTCCACAGACCTTTTTTTTTACCCTGCTCAATATAGGTTTAGGCCAGGATGGGGGACTGAGAGTGTCCTGGTCTCTGTCCAAGATGACATGGTCATGTTGGCTGATACTGGAGGGGTGGGGGTCCTGATCTACTAGATCTTTCAGCAGCTTTTGACACCACCCATCCTGCTCACCTGCCTGGCCCAAGTTGGTATCTCAGGCCAGGTGCTGACTTGGTTTGCCTCGTTCCTAGCCAATAGAACCCAAAGTCTCTCTCTCCCTCCTTTTTCTTTCTGGCTTGTTTTCTCCCTGCTCTGGTGCCCCCCAGGGATCTGACTTGTGTCCTAGTCTCTTAAACATTTACATCTGGACTCTTGTGTGTCTCATCCGCAACTTCGGCATCAGGTGCTGTGCATATGCCGACGACACACAGATCCTGATCTGTCTAGACCGGGATCAGGCTGAGGTGTCGGCGTGCCTGTCTCAGTGCCTGACTGTCTTGTGGGCATGGATAAACCACAATTGGCTGAAGTTGAATGGATACAAGAGAGAGATGCTGGTGGTGGGTTCTGCCCGCGATCCCTCACATTGGGTGTCATCCTTTTGGCCTTCTTCTCTTTGCCCTTGTCCGGTTCCTACCGAGAACGTGAAGATCCTAGGTGTCATGATGTCCGCATCACTTTCGATGAATGCACAGGTGGCTGCAGTCTGTCAGTCGGGCCACTTTAACCTAAAAATCCTAAAGAAGGTCCTGCCATTTATCCCGTCTCACCTTCGCCCTCCGGTAGTGACAGCCCAAGTGCTAAATCGGCTGGACTACTGTAATTCTTTATACTTGGCCCAACCTAAAGGCTTAGTCCAGCGGCTTCAGCGTCTGCTGAATATGGCTGCCCGGGTGGCTTCTGGCTCCCCTCATGGAGCCCACATCTCCCCGGTTCTGCACTCACATCATTGGCTGCCGGTCAAACATCGCATTAATTTCAAGACCCTCTATTTGGTGCATCGCGCTCTGCATGATAAAGGGGCTGAGTATCTCTGTGACAAGTTCAGTCGCTACTGCCCTACATGGCCCCTTAGATCGAGGGCTGCTGGTCTTCTCATAGTCCCGTCTTTCCGTCGCACTTACATCGGAGGTTGGGCCTTTTCAGTTGCCTTGGCACAACTGTAGAATAGTCTCCCATTGGCCATGAAAACCCTTTCAAATCACTGGCTTTTTAGAAAATCGCTGAACACATATCTTGTTAACTGTACTTTTCCTTGTTACTCCTCCTCTCTTCCTCAGTGCCATGATGCCCATGGGCATGAAATAAGTTCAATTAACATGACATAACATACCTCTTCCTGAATCAGAAGCTGGCCTGCCCCCAGAAGGGGCGCTAGAGGGACAGCCTATAAAGCGGGCGCCCCCTCTGGACACCCTTCCCGGGGTCAGCCAACACCCCACATCCTCCACCCACATTTAGGCGGAACTGGGCGCCCCCGTGTCCAACACATCTGGTGTCGGTCCGGGGGAATGCTCATAAGGTGGGGGCTACCTAGGGTTGGTCACCTTTTCCTGTAGACCCGCTGCTTGAACATTTACAACTGTTTCTCTGTTGATTAATATATTATTGATTGGACCCTGGTCCCATTGCTTTATCAAACTGTTCAGCGGGGCAGAGTGGGGGATTGTCCTGCGAAGGGATTAGAACAGTAATCCTTAGTAGGAATCCTGTTTACCAACCTAAACCCCAGACGAGGCGCACTGCGGGGGGAAGCTTTAAACAAACAGCAAGTGGCGTGTGGACCTTGTAGAAAGGTTTTGCTTGGAGCTGTGAGCTGTGAGCCTAGACCTGCTTGTATAGTAGTAGAAACAAGTCAAATAACTCTGCTGTCTCGCAGCGCGAGCTCTGAATCCTGGGTTCGTATAAGAAGGAGGCTGGAGTTCAGGTATGCACTGAAGACCTGTGTGGCGAGGAATCTACAGAAGGTTCTCATTTGTTCTTTAACATCTCAATCACTGGCGTATGTTTCAGTTCACCAATAGGAAACTGCAAAAGGGATGTAATCGCACAAAATATGAAATGAACACCCTAAAGTTAAAAGTCCAGAAATTCTTCCCATTTTGCCATCACGCTTGTCTAGTCAACCTCTCTAGACAAACCCTTAACAATGAGACTTTCTACTGGATATTTCGAAATGTTCAGACTCTTTGATCTATCAACACATCACTTGTTTTCGTGTGTTGCTCTCTAAGAGAGAAAAACAGTATTTCTAATATTGTATCACTCACCAAAATATGTTGCTGTTATTTATTTTTATAGACTTCATTCTATTTATGTTAATTCGGTTTATGTTTTTTTTTCCTTTCTCACTTTTACCTAATTTATGTAAAAGTTACCAAACAAATTGTATTTATTTTTTATGGCCTTGGTTTTGAAATTGCATTCTTTGTTCCGTTCACTATATTATTTGTGTGTGTGACTGATTCTCCCTTAAATAGTCAACATCTCACTCAGATTAAACTTACTTTTTAGCCATTACTACCAAAGGGTGAACAAAAGATAGATTTCATGTTTTTTTTGGTACACATCTGTGAGGTTAGTCTGTCTAAAATTTTGTGGAAACCTTGCCATAAGAAATACCAAATTCTTGAGCACTCTTGACGCCTCGGTTTAAAGGTGCTTTATTGACCCAATGGAGTCCTGTTTCTTTAAAGGTGCCAAGGACGAGTATGTTCGTCCTTATTGCATAGACTTGCATAATAGCCTGGCAGTTACGGGGTTAAAGAAAATAGTTCAATAGTACAATAATGTAGAAGTTCAGTAAACACCCACCGCAAAGGAGCAGTATTGAAAGGTGTGGGTTTATCTAAAAAGAGAAAATTGTTAGTCGCTAATAGAGACTCTAAATGTATAAACGTGCTAATTTTAAAGGTGCCATTATTAATTTGGATTTGTTTGCCGTTTCTTTCTGCAGTTAATGTGTTTTTACTCATCATTAGAATAGTGCCTAGACTGATAGTTCATGTTTTGAACCTACAAGTAACCATTACACAGAGAATATAATGATTGATTACATTTGCACGCGTCAGTTGTGACTTCTCTGCATCAGTGCTTAAACAAAAACGTTAACCAAAGTTGCACAGCTACGACTGTGGGGCGTAATGGGGAACACATTGGTGGCACAAAAATGAGATCCAAGGAAGGCATCTAAATGATTTCCCATGGGGTAATAATGTCAGTGTCTTTGTCAATAATGTCTATGTTTAAGGTCTATCCAATGCAGGTCCTTGTGCTTCTTACACTGCCATGCGGGTGCTTGTTCAACAATCTCAATCAAACCTTGTGAAAGTGTATTTGTGGCTGAGTCAGTCCTAGAAAATTGACGAAGAACGTGAAATGTTCAGTAGTTCGTTGACTTTCAGGACTCGTGATCAGTCTGTAACCGAGTTTACAACATTAAATAAATCCAATACTGTATAACAAGTGTTTTTCTTGTCTTTTCGTGACCATTACAGCTAGAAGAGCCTTTCTCAGGAAAAGCCCACTAAGGGGTCCAGCTAACTGCAATTCCTAGATGGACCATATAGATAACATTGATATTCTTGGTATTTAAAGTTACTACCTTCCAAATGTTTGGGGATAAACTGTAATGAGTCACTTTGGGGAGCCACCAATTCTGTTTCACGCTAGCATCATTGCCAAAGACATTCTCCTGTATTTGAGCTAATTTGCATCGCACAAGGCAATGGCCATGTGGCTTTGAACTTGAGATGAACCTCCAGGGATGGGTACTGGCTGTTCTACTTTCTTTTTTTCTTCAAATCGTTATAAACCCACCAAACATTTTTGGGTGTTTGCTAAACATACCCCAATGCTCCAAACACAACGATGTCAGACTATGCTGCACTAATGATCCTCAATAAGGGTCAAATAAGTAGGCAATTGCCTGCTTTCTGGAAAGTTTTTTGTTATGGGCTGAGAAAAAAAACACAAAATAGCACTGACCTATAAAGAAAAGACAATTCCGTGGAGCATAAGGCTTACACAATGCATGGCTCATGTGTTTCTAAACTGGAGGTGGACTTCCAGAGGGATAATGATTTGTACTATGGCCTGTACAGTAATCAGCTGAAGTGGCTTATTCTAATTTTACGTTTCAGCTGGAACAGTTTCTATCAAGCCTTTACAAGCCGACCATAACGTTATGTTTTTTGCTACACTGTAACCACACATGCAAACACACTTGTGCATGCACATTCACCAAAGGAAATCATGTTTCTGTCTTTAATCCCCATACCACTCTACTCTCCCTCTTCCACTCTACATTACTCCTCTACCCTGAAGCTCTCAGTCGGGGTCCCTGCTGCTTCTGCTTCTTCTTCCTACTTGGCCCCTAAACACTGCAATATCCTCTCACCAGACAGTGAAGCCGTTCCCTCAAACCGTTCACAACCAGACTCAAGCCCCATCTTGTGGCCACCAAAGACCCCCCCCCCCCCCAATAATCAACCTCTACACATGCCTTCTCACTAGACTCTATTGCCATGCCTCTCCAAATGTATACAGGTACATTAGCCATCCCCTCTAGGTATGACTCCTATGCACCAAATATGAATAAGTACATTTATTAATACATTCTACCAGGTCACTAGGTTAAGATGTGTGCTCTATTTCATGTTTCACCCGGTGTCTCAGTCCCAGGGCCATGTTCCATTATCCCTGATATATTTCTATTCTAAAGACACCCCACTCAGTGACTGCCTCTGTCTCGTGTATCGATTCCTGTGTACAAAAATACACACTAAATGTTTGTGATCTGATCATTCAAGTATTTGGCACTTGCACTCAGTCGAGTCTCGAGCAAAGCACCCTACCCTCTCCCGCAGACATCTGTGCCATGCCAGCCGGGCTGTGTTGTCACAGCCAGCATCTGGAGCCCGCTAACTGAGCCTGCAGACAGACTGTCCAAGGGTGATGCTGAGCACACAGCCGTGCTTAATCACCTGTTGCCTCAGCTAAGGGCCAAAAGGCCAGCAGCTCGCTGGCCATCCCCAGAGATGCACTTTGTCCACTTAAGAGCAATGAAGCTTGCAATTCGAATTAGTAAAAACACTTGAAAACGTGGCAAGTAACCCGTAGAAACCAAAGGGAACATATGTTGTTTGGCCCTTTCGCGTGTTTGTCTTGCTCGATAGATACGGAGCTTAACATGGCCAGTATGGATTTAGATAAGGACTTTCTCAGAAGGGGAGGGTGGGTTCGTGGTGGGCGACGAACTGAAACGGGTACAGCCCTTTCAACCACAAACAAAAAAAGCGCGTTAGTTAATGAGTTGCGGATCCTGACTTTCCGCTGGAGTCCATGCAGGTGGACTCCAGCTTTGCAAAGGTCTCTTCTTCTGAATGCCTGCTGTGATATAATCAATCTAACTGCTGAGCTTGCCAATGTTTGAATGCTTTTAATCTATGTGTCAATTTAGCAAGCTGCAGTCTTGAGCTTAAACTGGTCATTGTTTGAAATAGTCCTGCGAGGTGGTGATGGGCAGCTGCTTCTTGCACCACCGCCAGTAGTACTGAGCGGTTGATTGGAAACGTACTGCTCCTCATTGACAGGGAACATACTGCTCCTCATTGACAGGACACGCACTGCTCCTCATTGACAGGGAACGCACTGCTCCTCATTGACAGGGAACATACTGCTCCTCATTGACAGGACACGCACTGCTCCTCATTGACAGGGAACGCACTGCTCCTCATTGACAGGGAATATACTGCTCCTCATTGACAGGACACGCACTGCTCCTCATTGACAGGGAACATACTGCTCCTCATTGACAGGGAACGCACTGCTCCTCATTGACAGGACACGCACTGCTCCTCATTGACAGGGAACATACTGCTCCTCATTAACAGGACACGCACTGCTCCTCATTGACAGGGAACACACTGCTCCTCATTCACAGGACACGTACTGCTCCTCATTGACAGGGAACATACTGATCCTCATTGACAGGACACGTACTGCTCCTCATTGACAGGGGACATACTGCTCCTCATTCACAGGACACGTACTGCTCCTCATTGACAGGGAACGCACTGCTCCTCATTGACAGGACACGCACTGCTCCTCATTGACAGGGAACACACTGCTCCTCATTGACAGGACACGTACTGCTCCTCATTGACAGGGAACGCACTGCTCCTCATTGACAGGCCACGTACTGCTCCTCATTGACAGGGAACGCACTGCTCCTCATTGACAGGACACGCACTGCTCCTCATTGACAGGGAACACAATGCTCCTCATTGACAGGGAACGCACTGCTCCTCATTAACAGGCATTTTCCATTTCAAACTTTGTTTTCTGGCTCAATGTTTATTTCCATTTGGAGGGGATTTAGGAAAAACGGTTTATGCATCGGGGAGATGTCGGCTTATTTGGAAGGCTTTGGGGGGTGGTGCTAACAAATCCATCTAGAGCCCCCCCCTTTATCCACATATTACTTAGTGCACTAATTCATCTATTCTCCAAATCGGCCATGTAACACATTCCAATGAATCCTGTATACTGTAGAATAAACCCATCTTTTCTGCATCATACATTCTATGGCCCACCTAACAGCTGCTACCACAGAGCAAATTTGCCCGCATTTCATCTCATCCTCCTTGTGTCATGGCCCAAATCCCCTCATTGCCATCTTTCCCCTACTTCTTTACCTTCTGCAGACTAATGTCTAGATGCCCCTGATGGGGGCACAACATGCCAACTATCAGACATGCCTAGGCACTATGAGGCTGCTGGTGTGGTCATTATGAAAAATGATTACTGCACCTCCATCTTGTTATACAAACTTTATTCTTGATGGTCTGACTATTTTGAAATACTACATAGGGATTTGATTGGCAGAAGCCACTCAGGTGTAAGCTAAAAACATGCCCATTAATCTAAGTGGGTACATGTAACCAAATGATTTTTTACAGCATAGTTCAGTACTTCTAGAAACAAAATGGGGCCCTGGGATTGGAACCGTCCTTGCTAAGCTCTGTCTATTGTTGTGATTCCCTAATTGTTGGTGCAAGGTCACAGGATGCATTTTGAGGTGAAGTCCACACCTACTTTTGGTATGATAGAGGTTTTTTCCTGGATACCTCGCAGATTGTTGTTTTTGAAAAAGTAGATTTTCCACGCTTTTTGCATTTGGTGATAAGTGCAGGTTTTATTAATCAAATGTGTTGTGGGCTCATGGTCCCAATTGTGGTGAGCCGACACGTGTTTCGACCTCGTGGGTCTTTATCAAGGCTAATGGTGGTTTGGTCTTGCCCCCTGTGGGGTCCTATTTTTATTATGGATCTGTCCTGTATGATACAGCTTGGCTCTTCATAGGCCCTAGTTATCAGGAGATGTTGCGGCGTGGCTGCGTCCTCGGTCTGTTGGGCCTAGTTCTTTACTTGTAGGTGATTTCGTGTTTCTTTTTGTCAAATTGGTTTAATTTGTTTTTCTTGTATTCAATTTGGCTGCAGATATATGCAGGGGAGAACACCCACAGCCCCCCTGATCCTCCCATATTTATCTATTATGATTACCCATCACCCACATATATTTGTGGCCACATTTGGCCCAAAAATTCAACACATTTTAATTCAAAGAATTCTACTACGACTAAACTTCCCTATCCCACACTTAGCATGTGCATATGCGGCCCTGTTTCAGCGTCAACTCAGTTAGCCCAGTCGGCCTCAGGTGGTCAGAGGAATTCCCCATAAGATGCAGAGGTGCTCATAGCCCACACTGTTTCTTTAGTTGAACAATCAGCCCTCAGGTGCTTAATCTATCTAGTAAAGCCCTTACTTCTAGGGCCCTGTCTTTACTCAGGTGTTCCCACGTGGAGCCCATTTAAATGAAGTGGTAATTGAAATGGAGGGGACAACCAACTTTAGCACTTGCATGCTGCTGGGGCCCTCTGATGCAAAATTTCACATTTGCAAAATGGAGTGCAAAAGCAAAGCTTAAAAATAGGTGAAATCGTCTTAACATCTCGACTTTTGCACTCCTTTTTTGAAAAAAGTGTAAAAACCTGCCATTTACACCTGGTAGATGGCATTTATGATGGATTCATATGAAAGTGCATGATTCTAAAAAGAAGCACATTCCAATAGAGCCTGTTTTTTTTACATCTGCATACAAATCCAATGCTGGTGTTCAACTGGACCTGGACCTGTCGGCGGCATTCGATACAGTCACTTTTGAGATTCTTTTTTCCAGACTCATCAGTAGCACAGCTGTCCGATGAGGCCTTCGAATGGTTTGCTTCCTTTTTGACCGACCGTACTCAACAGGTTAAAGTTGGTCCTTACTTCTCCGACTCTTTACCTGTGGACTGTGGGGTGCCTCAAGGATCCAAGTTGTCCCCATTGCTGTGCAACATTTACATTCACCCACTTTTGAACATCCAGCTGAATCCATCGAAGACAGAGGTTATTGTTTTCCGCTCCAAACAAACGGTAGCGAACATTTAAAAAAAATCTCCCTGTCCACCTCTGTTCCGCGCACCTACAAAGTTAGCTGACAAAGTAAAGAACCTTGGTTACATCTTGCAATCCAGCATGTCAACCAGACAGTAAAGTCTGTATATAATCAACTTAAACTGATCAAGCCTTTGTTGCCTCTTATTGCAGAGAAGGACCTCTCGACAGTGGTTGGTATGTTCATAAATTCAAAATTAGACTATTGTAATCCCTTTCTCATATGTGCTCAGAAATTTCAAATACAGAGACTGCAGGTGGCACAGAACTTTGCAATCAGATTGATCTTTACACTGCCCAGGAAGTCCTCCGTCTCTCATTATTGGAGAAGTCTTCATTGGCTCCCGTTTCAGCAGTGAATTTTACTATGCCTGGTCTTCAAATATATCCATGGCTTGTCGCCGGCATATTTAATGTCTGAAATCCAACTGCATCATCCTACTCGAATGCATCGATTGACAGGAAAAAATCTGCTAATCGTCCCATTCACAAAAACCACAACATGGGGCAACATGTGCATTTCCATCTTTGGTCCCTGTTCTGGAACTCTTTACCAGGAGGCCTCCGGCAGATCGGATCCTTATCCGTATTCAGGAAGAAACTAAAAATGTATAATTTTGTGTACATTGTCTTTTTCAGTCAACATAAGCCTGAGTGACAGCCTAATGATGCCAATGACTGGTTTTCAATTAACGTCTGCACCTAGATGCAGTTTTGCTCAGACCTTTTGTTTGGGCGCGTTATAAATGTAAAATCATCGGCCACCAGGGGGCGCACGGATGAGCCTGCTCTTCTTGTGAGCTCTGCAACTGTGGTCCCAAAAGTGGCTTTGAGCCCTCACTTTTACGACCCCCCCAGGGCTTGTTACAGAGCAGGACATGTCCGACGGCGACCCAGCCATCTGGGGAAAAACCCGAAGAAAATCGGAGAAGTCTTCGCTGAGAAAACGAGATATACGTTCTGAGGCCCTAGCCACGACGTGCACAGCGACAAACGGAAAGTGCACCCCCGCGCCTGAACACACGTTGGAGGGGAGAGCAGACCTGCGCGACGGCCCCTACATGGCGGAGGGAGTCTCCCTCGGCCCCGCTCGTGTCGCGGCCCGTCGGTGTGGGTCGGGCACTGCGTGCTGAGCCCTGTCCCCGTGCGGGACCCGGAAGGGCCCCACCCAACGAGATAAGGTAGGCAGTCGCCCCTCACCCCCCTGAAGGTCTCCGCACGCACCTCCATCGGAACTTCCTCCTCTCCCTCCCCGCTCAGAACGAGAAATAGGAGTCTAAAGACACCTTAGGGTGGAGATACCCCCCCACCACGCACCCGGATCAACATACACGGTGCACCGCCTAGTCCGTGCCTCAACTCTGCCACACTAACAGATCTTGGACCAAATCTACCGGCATATTGAAAGGTCACCAGGACTGAGGGTTAGCCCCCCACACCTGGGGCGTGTGCCTCCTCGAGTACAAACTACGGTCGCTTACGGAACCTCCTCGGGAAACGAAGAATTGAGGGTTGGGCCCCTGCTTGTCAGGGCGTGTGCCCTCCTCTGACCACACATACACGCTTCCAAGCTCGCCGGGCTTGGGAACACGTTCCCGACCTTCCACCTGGAGTGGTCTTAAGCGCACGTGGCGAACCCAGGAGGGCCTTACCCTGCCCGTGCCCAGCTGCCCCTATCTTCGGAGTTTTCCATTACGCTGCGCCGGGGACGAACCCCCACCATTATAAAACGAAACCAGATGCAAGAAGGCGTCAAGAGGTGCCTGACCTTATGAGGGACGCTACTCGCCGGTGGAGAATTTCACAGAAGCTCTTTGCCTCGATGCCTCTCCTGGCCAACGTGGGATAACAGCCCACACGCACAAGCGTATTACACTCGAATGACCTCCCCGGCGGCGTAGCCCTCACAAATCCATCTGAGACCCGTCCTTCATGAACCCTAAGAGTAAACTCGCAAAATACATGTTCACGCCAGCCATCGAACCTTCGAAATCTTCCACTGAGTCCAAGATGTCGACGGCAGGGTCTGATGCAGTGGCTACCAAGGCGGATGTCGCTGATCTGCTCACCGAGATGAGAGGCATGAGAGCAGACATTGGCGGCAAAATAGACAAAATCACACAAAGGATGGACAAAATAGATGACAGGCTGGAACAGGTCGAGCATAATCAAACATCCCTGAGCACATTGGAGGCGCAAATGGATCACTGCATCGCCGAGATAGAACACAAAGAAGAAGAAATATGCCTCAAGGTTGATGATCTTGAAAATAGAGAACGCCGCAACAACATAAGGGTCTTTGGTGTTCCCGAGAGAGAAGGCGAAACTGAACTCGATCTAAAGCAGACCCTACACAAGATTCTAAAGCTCCTCTTCAAGGATGATTCGGTGGATGAACCCAGAATAGACCGCATTCACAGAGCTGGGGGTAGGCCGGGAGGCCCGATGTCGGTACTGGTCTGATTTCACAATTACGCTGACAGAGTAAGAATTCTGTAGAAGGCCAGGAATACCACACAACTTTCACTCGAAGACTCCAATATTTCACTCTACCAGGATTTATCTTCACTCACGCTGGCACTGAGGAAGAAGTGTTCCCTGATCACGAAGATGCTAAAGGACAAAGGCGTTAGATACAGATGGGGTTACCCTTCTCCCTCACCTTTGAATGGGAAGGCTCGGCGATGAGACTCGCTCGGAGAGGGATATCACTGATTGTATAGCGGACCTGATAGGTCCCCAGGGGGAGGGTTCCTCCCTTGCGGAGTCCAAAAAGGAGGAGGGTGAGTGGCACACCAAGGGCCCAAGGCGGAGAAGAATCCAAGGATCCAGAAAATTCCGTAGGATGAACAATTCCCAGGATATGGAACATTAAACGGAGGCATGGATTCTCACATTATGCCGCATAACGCAAAAGAAACACTGAGGTGATAACAAGGTGAGGCCCGGGAGCATGAGCATCACCTAACAATGGGTGGAGTAACTCAGCTCACTTGATGTCGATCTGACTCCCGGTGCGTGCCACTGATATGCCCGGCATAAAGGTCGAACACTTGCCTTACTGTCAGACACTGGCAGATGCCCAAGATCGAGGCTGGAAGTCGTGTTTACAAGTTGGTTTTGATTAATGTTATGAGTGCAAAGTTGGGGGCTCACTGTTATATTGGTTTATACGTTGATAGGACCGCTTGTTTTGCGGTTCCCGTTGGTGGTCCGAGGCCGACTGGGTGATGTTAACCTGGGAGGACTGGACGACGACTGCACGGGGGGGGATGGGGTGGGTGGATGGGATGGGTCGACACATAGTACACTGGAAGGCAAACAAACATGGGGGGCGGAAGAACACGAGGCAAGTTGATGAAGGAACCGAAGGCGTACTGGGCGGGTCACTCACTGGCCTCCTCAAGACATGTTGGGTCCCGATCTGAGAAAGACGGATCACGCCCCGTCCTATCAATCGACTCATGGGCCATGAAGCAGGCGATTCAGCCATTGAAATATTCACATGAACTCTGTGATGTCTCCCGCACTTTCGTCCATTAACAACACGCTACGCATATGCACACTGAATGTAAAGGGACTGAACTCCCCCACAAAACGGTCCATGGTGGCCAGGGAATTTAGGCGATCGAACATAGGCATCCTGTTTCTTCAAGAGAAAAGATACCGCAGAGGGGAGGAGATACTTATTCCATCTCGCGAGGTGGGCCCTTCTTTCTGGTGCTCCAATATCACAAAAAAAGGGGGAGTGGGGATTATTATTCGCAAAAGTCTCTGGATGGCGACTCTTGATATGTGGACGGACAACGAGGGAAGGGCTCTCGTGGTGGTGGGGAACATTTGCGGCACAATTTTCACACTGGCTACACTTTATGCACCCAACCAAGGGCAGAATAGGTTCCTCCATAAGATTACGGAGAAAGTCTTCACCATGGCACAGGGACACATAGCTCTTGGGGGTGACTTTAACACCTGGATGGACAGCTCGATGGATAGACAAACTAGGGCAGATGCGCAGGACCCACCCACCTCTCAAGATGTAGCCGAAATTAAACTTACCCTTGACCTATATGGTCTCACTGACAGTTGGAGTCACCTGCATCCAGCAGATAGATGCTTCACCTTCCACTCCCTCCCCCATGACACGTTCACGCGTATTGATTCTATCTTCCTTAACGACGGCCTCCTGCGAATACTTTGTGCGGCAAGTATTCATCCCACCGCATGGTCAGACCATGACATGGTTGTGGTCGATATGTGCTGGGACGATTTGGCCCCTCGAAACTCCAAATGGAGGTGCAATGATTCCCTATGGACTGATTCGGTTTTCAAGGAAACCCTTGAAACTGAGATTGAGCAATTCTTCCTTACCAATGATACGGGGAAGGTCGGGAAGGTACACGTACGGGAAGCAGCTAAGGCCACCTGGAGGGGGGTACTCATTAGGGAAGGGGCCCAAAAAAAGAGAGAACGTGCACTGATAGAATAAAACATCAGGGAAAAGCTCCACATAGCCCAGAAATTAGTACAATCTTCCCCGTGTGACAGACCCAAACACATGGCCGAAGCCAGACGGCTCAGGGAAGAGCTCTGACTACTCATCGTTGGTAAAACAGCCCAAACCCTACAATATTTAAAACAAAAATACTATGAAAAGGGAGATAAAGCAGTTGCTCTTCTGGCGGCACGTCTTCAGGCACAGAAAGCTGAAAGATGGGTAGATAGTATTGAAAGGGTTGATGGCACCCTCACAGATATGAGCGTCACGTCTCCTGAGGGGATACAGGAGGCATTCATCTACTTTTATGAGGATTTATACACATGCGACCCCCCCTTCCCCCAGGAAGCATTGACACTTACCTTAGAGAAGTTAGGATCCCCACACTCACATCCACAGAAGCCAAATCCTTAGACACGCCAATTACCAAAGAAGAAGTCACAGAGGCCACAAAACTTCTAAAGACTGGGAAGGCCCTGGGAGACGATGGTTTCACACCCAGATTCTACAAGGCTTTCTCTACACTCATCGCCCCCTTCCTTGCATCCTTATTTAATCACAGTTTCGAAACAGGCCAGGCGCCCCCGTCCTTCTCACAGGCCCTTCTCGCTGTCATTCCGAAGGAAGGGAGGGATCCCACGCGTTGCAGTTCCTACCGCCCCATCTCTCTTCTGAATATAGATGCTAAAATATACGCAAGAGTCATTGCAGCCCGACTCGAAACATACTTACCACGATTAATTCACTCTGATCAGGTTGGCTTTGTCATCGGGAGACAGGGTGCAGACACCATGAGGAAAATCTTACATCTTATCTACGAGGCGCAGGGAATGGGAGGGGACCCATCTCTTCTTTCACTAGATGCTGAGAAGGCCTTCGACAGGGTTGCCTGGGACTTCTTAGAAAGAGTACTAGTCCGGAATGGGTTGGGACCGAAGTTACGCTGTGCCATTACGGCCCTGTACACATCTCCCACAACATCAGTGACAGTAAACGGGGGCTATTCGCGATGGTTCCCTCTGGAAAGGGGAACGAGGCAGGGTTGTCCACTGTCAGCAATACTATTCGTGCTCTCTCTTGAGCCGTTGGCGCAGAGATTGAGGCAGGATGCTAGGGTAAAAGGCATTATGGTAGGAGATTGCGAATACAAACTAGGCCTCTATGCGGATGACATACTACTGCACCTAACTGACCCCCTAAGTTCTGTCCCGGCCGCGATCAGCATCATCGAAGAATATGGGGAACTGGCTGGCCTTAAAATCAACACCGGAAAGTCGATCCTCCTTCCACTTGACAAAAGTCGAGACTCTGTCGCAGATCGATTTGCTCCCTTAGGAGTAAAGGTCAGCCCAGCCTCACCACGCTTCGATATTTGGTTATTAATGTGACCCGAGACCTTGACTCCCTTTATGAGGCTAACTTTCCCCCACTATCACTCTCCCTCCAAAAGGACATCCAAAGGTGGTCCAGACTCACCATCTCCTGGCTGGGCCGATTAAATGCAATAATAATGGTGATTCTCCCTAAAATATTTTACCTGTTCCAAATTCTCCCCATTAAAATTCCCAAAGAATACTTTACGTGCATGAGAAAAACCCTCTCAGCCTTCTTGTGGCAGGGCCAGATGCCGAGAGTCCCCAGATCCTTGCTACAGCTCCGGTAGGACAATGCGGGAGTGGGCCTCCCGGATATAGAAGCGTATTACAGGGCGGCTCAACTACGTGTCCTTGTCCCGCACATCAGGCAAAAGTCAGAGCCACAGTTGATAGCCCTAGACAACTACCATCTCCGGCCATTCATTCTAAGCGAATGGTTATGGGTTCCGGGGCCCCAATTGCGAAATAGTGTTAAAAACCACCCTATTATTGGAACAATATGGGCAATCTGGACACCAGGCAGGAAAATGGTGGTAGTAACAACATGGCCATCTCCCCTTGGACACCTGTGGTCACCGGGGATTTGGGACGCAATCCCAGAACCAGGGAGCTTCGAGACATGGTACGATGCGGGATTAGAGAGGGCTGGTCAACTCTGAAGAGTTGGTGCCTTTATTGCAATTCAGGACTTACAGGAGGCGCTCAACATAGGCCCACTCTCGGTTTTCCTATATCTCAGACTCAAGGGGGTGATGACAAGGGCGGTATGGAAGGAACAGCTACAAAGGGATCTCACCCCGTTTGAAAGCATTCTCAACACATGCACGGGTTCAAAGGGCTTGATAAGTGCAATGTACTCAGCGCTGATTGAGGTTGATATCACACCATCACACACACTGAGGAACAGGTGGGAATCAGACATGGGAAGGCAGATTTCGCAAAAGCTATGGCTCCAAATTTGTAGAAGGACAGCGAAATCTTCCATATCATACCAATATAAATTGCATGCCGTTAAGTTGTTATACAGATGGCAATATGACCCGGTCTGGTTGGCCAAAATGTACCAAGGAATAAGCCCACTTTGCTGGAGGGGCTGTGGAAAACGGGACGGTTACTGGCATATGTGGTGGGGGTGTGAGGCGGTCCAAGCCTACTGGATGGAGGTCCTCAGTTGGATCAAGGAGCTGGATGATGAGGACAGAGAGGTACACCCACTTCTGATCTTGTTTGGCTTGGTTGAAACGGAAGACACAATTAAGAAAGCACCTAAAATGGTCTTGGGTTTACTGCTGGCCGCTCGAGCGTGCCTCACCATGGTGTGGAAAAGAGCAAGGCTCCCTAAAAAGACCGAATGGCTGAGTGTGGCCTTGAATATATATAGAATGGACAACCTCACGGCGGTCCTACATGGAGATCGCACCTCAGTAGAGAATGCATGGTCGGAGTTTCGGGCTAAATATTTGATATAAAAAACGTGTACAAAGCGTTACAATGTTTGGAGGCATTATGGTTGATGGCTGAGTCTCTCTGCTGGGCCAAACTTGCAAGTTCTAATATGTCTATGAATCCGATATCAGGTAGTTAATAGTGGTTCGGAGATAGATACTGGTTTCTTCCAGCCCTTCAGAAGGTACTATGTGCAAGGGGTGGAGGGGGGAGGGTAGGGGTAACTGGGTTTGATGAACCTATTCAAAGTTTATGTGATGTGCATCAGATCCCAAACGTTTTTCTACACTCTTTTGCTATCGATGTGATATTAATTTTTTTTGTTTGTACCTAACCGTTCGGTTGTAAATGCCTGTATATGATTGTCAAACTTTTATTTTGAATAGTAATAAAAAGACGAATTAAAAACAATAAATAAATGTAAAATCAAATGAAATCAAATCGAAACCACAGGCCTCCAAAAGGAAAGAAAATCCCTGGAGTAAATAGCTTACACCTTGGTTTTATGCCTCACTTTTACACCCCGGGACTTACAAAATGGGTCACAATGTTTCCAGACTATCTGCAGGTCTAATTTAGAAGTTTGAACCCTAATCCACATTTCATACATTTCTTTGTGTTTATGTCCTTAACTCTACCAAACGTGGCTTCTGCCAATGGAGTGCACTGGTCTGTCTTCTATCACCTGCCTCTCTTAGCAGTTGTGACCACCTCCTTGCCTGATGAGACAGAAAGCCCCCTCCCTCCCTCGTGATATGTACATAGTAGAGCAGAGGTGGGCCTCTAAATAATCGGGTTTTCCACCTACTCGAATTACAATGAGATTAATGCCTTTGAAATTAAATAATTAAAACTAAAAATCTATTTAGTTTGCCCCCCAGCACAGCACCACTGACGAAGGAAGAAGGCGGATACATGTGTATGAGACACAATCACTGACATTGTTTTGTAGCATGATGAGGGGGCCCACGAGCCATGTCAAAAAGAAACACCAATTTGTATCATTGCTGTATAAATGTAAGGGACAGAATGACGCTGCACCCTTAGCAATCCTCCGGTGTTTAACAAGACTATCCCATGATAAGCCCATAGTCCCAAGCCACTCCAAAATGGCTGACAGAAACGAGGACCAACAACAGCAACAACTGACTATTTATAAAGGTCCCCGTTGCTGGGCAACTGTTGCCAAAACAGAGCAAGAACCACGGCGTTCTGAGGCCAGACACAAGCGGCCGCTCGAAGGCATAGGGTGAGTGGCGCTCCTGCAATCTCCCCATGTATTCTCAAACATAAAAGAGACACTCCCAATTCACCCTCTGTGCACGAACGCAAGCAATGGTATGCCACCACGGCTTCCATGCACGCGATCGCGAACAATGAGATCCATGCGCTTCTCAATAGAAGCTTCACCAAGTGATTGTGATCACAAAAGTGATCCATGCGCTTTCAAAAGAGAACGAAGCTTCCCAAGCGAACAAAGCTCTCCCGCGCTCGATCATGAGCTGCGGCATGCCACTTTGGCAGCCGCGCACGCGATCGGGATTCCCACAGGGCGCCCATCGATCCGCAGATTACAGGCCACCTGTCACCCCAAAAGGTTGCGCTTGACCAAATAGGATGGCACGCGCACAGAGCCCAATGAATCCACTCTTGTGGCAATTGAACACAGAACAGAGGGGCTTGTGGTGTAAATTCCTGACATACGCCCCGTTTTTGCTGTTTTATAGGACTCGAGAGACGCATTACCACAGCCGATTAAAAACCCAGCTAACAGCCTGCACACGCCGGAGCTGTTATAAGGTAACCACCAGCAATTAATGCCATCAAAAGAGTCAAAAATAGCCAGAACTACCATAAATGACTGTTCAGATATTCCTAATGTCCATTAATTAATTTGTTCTAAATAACCAGAAAAAGCATTCCCTTATTAGATTAAGAATAAGAAATTACAGTGACCTCAAGACTCAAAAACCCACATTGGTTTTCTCTTTCTTTTAGGTAGATGGGATGATGGCCTCCGCGCCCCTCACCTACCCTTGATCTCCCTGAGACAAGCTAAAATCACGGTGCGGAAGAAGATGATAAATAGCCATCATCGAAACCGGTCGACCACCTTTTAACCAAGGATATCCCAGAAATCAACCAGGGATACAAACATTGTACTATGGCTGAAGTTCCTTGTTTTTAATTTTTTACGAACACTTTGTTTTTTGAACCATCAACGAGTGATTTGTAACTCGGGGACCACACACTTCCTATGAAGGTCAATAAAAGAAGAACAAATAGTTCCTCTCTGAATTGTGGCCCCAAGTTCTTCTGAAACAAAACAGCCAGCCCAGAAATGGGCAGCTGTCCCATACACCCCACGTCTAAGGACAGAAACCCCCATATAGTATGAGGAATCTTCTGTGAATATCGATCTTTGAGGTCATCCATTAATTGGCACCAGAGCAAGACCAGCCTCCACACTGAAAAAAGGTGGACCCCAATAAGTGTTCATGTGTCTTAAAAACATTGTTCCAAATAACACTTCGGGAAAACTTTGAAGTATAATTCATTGCCTCCCTGAATGTGATCCAGGGCCTCTGGATTGACCACGATTCCCCCCAGCAGTGCTGCCATCAAGCTCCTTGTTAGCCTTCCAATGAGCCCCTCCTTGCAGCTGCTGGTGGCTGTTTTCGCATGTTCAACATTTCCTGTAGGAATTTGTGTAGAGTGTGGTGGGCTAAATTCCCACGCTAATCCATGTTTCCCAAAGAATTCAAACTCAGAGTTTCCTTGAAGGACCAATTCTACATGCCACAATATTATCCTAGAGGCTGCCATACCGAACATTCTACAAGGGCACCCCTTTCACACCACAGAGTAAAGTATTTCCTGAGTGTCAGAAACAAGCTGGCATTATTTTGTAGTGTTCTATCGTGAGGCGCCATTTGCTCCGTTCCTGGCTATGATGTTTCGGAAAACTCTGGATTAAAGAGGCTTTACCTGGTATTAAGCCATATGCCTTTCACGCATATGCTGCCATGATGTATTCGGAAGCAAAGCTGCCCCAATGAAGAGCTATAGCCCCAGTCGCTCTTCAGTTTCCAACGGAAGCTGATTGGCTCACTGTGCTCTAAGGTACTTTGTTCACACACATGGACCAAGTTCCTCCATCTTTGCTTGTAGAAGCTACCATGTTCCACCCTACTCCAGGGAGTGCCTGTCTGGTAACGAATGTTTCTCTGCAGCAGTCTGTGAAAGTTGTTATCCTCACACCCCTGAAGTGGCGCACTAGTGCATTAGACCTGCCAAGACCTCTTGTGTGGGATGTGCAATGAGCTACTGCAATCTTTCAGCCTATAAAATACAGTGGGCAGGTCACATAATTATTTTGATTCTTAGATGGTGTGTCAAGGCCTATTCCGCCTGCTTCTAAGAGCTGCAATACGAGGTGTTATTATCCAATGTAATGGTGCTCAATAAATCAACCTGAGCAATGGATAAAGGCTTGAATCGGCCCTGCCACGGAATTTGAAATTGCAAAGTGCATGTCTGAGGCAACCGCTTAACTCGTGAGATATCTTTCAGGACAAACATTCAATGTAAACGAGGTATTTAACATTATGATTGTACAATAAAATGTGGTGCTTCAATTCTTCTATACGACAGTGTGATCGCTGCACTTCCAAATTAGTCTCAGGTAGAACTGTTTTCGCCCCAATCCCACACAGCACTCAACATGATCTACACATGGCAAACGATAATTGGTATACTACACTAATGGACCCTTCTGCTACCCCTCGCCCGCCCCTGCGTCCCCCCAAACTTCCTAAACTCAGTTCTCCACTACGCAAAACAGCAGCAGCCTTCCTCCAACAAATGGGCACTCTCCATGCTACTGTGAACGATGCAAAGAGCCTTTCCAAGAGAAGGCTGTAAATGGAATAATTAATTTAGTGCTTGCTTGAACAATTCTGCATTATGAATCCAGCGTTGGACTTGGAATTAAGTGCAGCAGGATTTATGGAGTAGATAACATTTATTTTTATTTTTTGAAAATGGGGTAAACAGACCAGAAGAAAGATGATGCTGCGATTGCAATGGTACACGGCCCTGGAGTGTGCCTTCAAAGAAGTGTACCAGGCATGTTCAGGGCACACGCTGCAGGTGCTGACAGAATTATCACAAGCGGAGCAGCTGCTCGACTCGGAGCAAAGTGACGCTGCCTGTGAGCACTTAAGATTCCACGCGTTTAACCCTTTAGATGCTGGTCGTCGCCTGAGGTCGCGATGTGTGTGTCCTATTGTCGCACGCCGCAAGCGTGTGTTGCCAGATTGTCACTAGGGTGAGTGTTTACCATGCGTCTGAGTGTGGCCTGGTGTTCAGTGTCAGGTTGACTCCACTGGAGATCTGCGATGATCGGACCGAGAAAGGGTGTGTATTTAGGGCTTCGGCTAAATGCGGTGGTGCCTCTGTGGATGGGGGCGGGGCAGGACTGGCCTACCGGGAACTCTGGAGATGTGCCAGGGTGGGCGGGTTCAGCACCCTGGGCCTCTTTTGTGCAGTGGCCTATTTTATTTCCAAATGTTCTCATAGGAAAAAGGTTGGGCTTGCTGAAAATGTGTAATATGGGGCTAATTTGAACATTATTTCCGGGGCCTCTTTTGGTTCCCAATCCACCCCTGGATGGGGGACGTGGAAGACAGTCCTCATATTCCAGAACTCTATGCAGACACCCATTGAGCTGTCGCCAGCTGCTTTCACCATGAATCCGCCATTTCAGCCTGCATAGTGCCTGGAAGGGAATCCTTTTTCAGTGTGGTCTAGCACAGTTGTGGAGCCAGGAGGGGTGGGGGCAGGGGTGGACGGTGGGATCAGTGTTGGCCCCTGGTTCCCCCTTGGTGCCCAGTGCACCCCATTGCCTCCCACTGGTGGCCTATTATCCACCTCCCCCACCCAGCACCATATCGGCCTCCGCTACTGGTCAAGCACTGTAACGAGGCAAGTGCTATACCAATGAGGGCACTGCATTGGTTAGACCTCAGACATGAGCTTTCCAGGAAATGTCTTACTAGAGCGTCAGAATTTGCAGTGTCTGATAGTGGCTGAGCGTGTCAAGCGTTGGTTATTGGTGGCCAGGAGATACAATGATCACTTTTTGAGGTTGCTAATATACTATTGGCCGCTGCTTTGCTTCCTAGCCTGACCCCCACTCACACTCTACAAGGTGAGTTTCTCAAGAAGCCAAGACAAAACGCGAGAAGCTTTGGAAGAAGCACTGAGAGAAATCCAGTTGGCAGTTTAGAATTTAGGGCCCCAGGACCTATCTCTCAGTTTTGGCCCTACCTATGACCCAATCAGTGATGAGAGGAGCTATGATCATCTGGCATTTCTGCCATACAGCTGTCATGCCATGAACCCCTGTTAGATCAGAAAAACAAAGCACTCTGCCCTCATATGACAAATCAACTTCTAGTGGTCCAGAGATAAATACCTGTTTCTAAACCATCAATCAGCCTCACACCTCTAATACACCAGAAATGATCGGAACGGATTGGAAAGACAAGTAAATTAGAAACCTCCTTGTTCAATTTTGGTAATGTGGACAGAACGACAAGCTTATCTCCCCAAGGTGGTAGATCATTGGTTAGTTGCAACACAGCGAAAATACAATTATTACCTAATGATAAAAGCGACGGTCCAGTCAAAGTTGCATCAAGATATTTACTTTATTATTATCACAACAGACAGTTCTAGCACACTACAAAATACAACCCACGCTGTAAAGGAATGCAGCGGACAGTTTCAAGAAGGAAATGGGATTCACTCTCCATACTGACAGGAGGATAGTCGGTAAAGCAATTAATCACAATTGTTCAAGGATACTTGATTTCAACACAAAGGGAGCAATGGGTCATAAAATGTAACTACGGGCATTCGGAGAAGAACCAGGGGGACAGAACCCCAATGTACCTTGTGCTTGTCGAAGTTCTTGGTGCTCGAAAGGGTCGAGTCGGTTTCAGGGTGCTTTGCAGCTCCTGCGACAGGGTTCAAGATGGGAGAAAGCTGCGTGTATCAGGCGGTAGGCAGTTCGGCAAAGCTGGATGGATGGATGCAGGGTGGCCTACACAGTGGCTATGGGTCATGAATCATTATCTCAATGCTGGTCGGCGGGTCTGAAGCACTGGTTGAGGCATCTCGGATGACGTTAGTGACTGTGGCGTGGAGTGCAGTGCAATTCATTGCAGCTCGAGGGGCTTGACTGATTCGAAAATGTCCTTTAAGGCAGACGCTGGTTGATGCTTGTCGATGAACTCCTCCTAGCTTATTCACTGGGCTTGAGTCGTCCTTTAAGGTGGATGACCCAAAGCTGAGGAGAGTGTCGCAGGCAACAGCCTTGGCCTTGGTTTGGTTTAGAGACTCTCTGGCACTGCCCACCTAGGAAGCTGCTTGCAGAGCCCAGCAGAACATGCTGTTTGCTGGCTGGGTACCAGTTCTGGAGCTGCTGGAGGGTCCTCTGGATTCAGTATCTCCCTCTGTTCCTTGGCAGATGTTTAGGGGAGGAATCTTGCTTCCCTCTTTGGAAATTCTGGCCTTCCTTTACTGGCTGAAGCTGTAAGGCAGACTGTACCTTCAGCCAGGGTCCAAATTAGTACTTCTTTTTACTCCTTGCAACGTCTTCAGATGATCTGTCCAAGAGAGGGCTCGACCCTCTTTTAAAGCCAAATTGGCCACATTGATTGGTGTAGGCTAAGTCTACCTTAACAAACCAATCCTGGGTCCCCACCAACAATCTCCTGGATGCATGATGTCATAACCAGAGTGCTTTTGCAGCAGAATAAGGTGAAGGGGCATAGACATGTGATACTAAGTCCCACCCAATTTCCTGTCACTTGTGGAACAAACGGTCTCTCTGGTTATTTGAGCTCTCTGTGGTTCCTGATTAAAGCAGCAGGTCTCCCTTGAAGCTGTGGTGAGAACAGACTTTTAGTCGCCATCAAATCACATACTCCTACCCTCTGAATGGGGTCGCCCTGCGGGGGTTGTAAACACATAGTCCGCAACATGACAGGTCACTATCCTTGATACTGAGAGGCGGGTGCTGGCCTCAGGTTGACACAGTGCATATCAAAGGTTGTTGGACTTTCCTGTATTCTTTGTTAGTCCTGCAGCCAGGCCCCATGTGAGCCTATTTGCTGTATATTCTATTAGTATGTTAATTGCTTCCACAATCTGCAGAGGATAAACAAACGGACAGGGCCGATCTATGGAGCCTTTTATAGTTAATCAGGCTGGCCATGGCAGAAGGAAGGTTTTAGCCTTCCCCCTTCTGAAATGTATCATATACTCCACATGTCAGATCCCAACTAGATATGAGAGGGATGACTGCATCTGTAGGCTGTGTCCACCCAGTGTACACAGGTCTATGTGTATGTCGTGCAATGAGCATTGGAAAATGTGTGCGGATCAGCCCCACACATTTTCCAGAGGATAATCTACCATCATTCAATTCATATGCAATTTTAAAAAAAGCCCAGGTGAGCGCACACCCACCATGCGGATGGTGGAATTCCTCAGACCTCAGCCACCGTACATATCACAAACCTACATCTCCACTGTGCCATAGAGACAAGCTTCCCCTCCATATAGTCCTCTAACCACCTCTTCTAGCTCCAACTATAACAGACTCGACTGCTGCAACACTTGCACCCCTCTACCTATCCCAACATTGCCATGCCTCCCGAACCCTCTCCTTCTACACCTTCTGCTCCCCCTATACATTTCCCCATGAGTATTACTGGTTTTCCGGGTCATTCCCACTTCCCCTATGCCGCCTATCAACTCATTCCTCCCACTGGCATGTCCCTTGCATTCTTAAATGCCTCTCAGTTGCTGCGCTTCCCCTCATACAAGAATCACCAAAACTCAAAACGGAAGCCTTCGAAGCAGCCTCCCTGTTCTCCTTCGATGGCATGACAGGTTTATCTGTCGTACCCAGTCGTTTTCTGTGACATGAATACTCAAGTCTTTATTTTGCAGAAGTCTCTTTGGTCATGGGCACAGGCTGGGGTAGGCGAGGGCAGGTGGGCCAGGAGGATATTGTAAACCAAAGAGAAAATCTCCTCAAAACTCCCACATGTAAAATGAAAGAAACAAAAGAAAATACAGTGGGTGACAGTGTATTTCACAGGCACAAAACAGCAACTATCGACCCTTATAAAAAAAGTCATACACAGAGTTTCCACATTGGACAGAGAAAGTGGACTCCCCCAACTGCCTGTGCGTCCTTGAGGTCGAGGGACGTAGGAGCGGAGAGCACCTGGAAGTGGTAGGGTGGCCTTGGGGGTGATGTGAAAAGACAGATGACAGCTGAAGGGGTACATGCTTCCCACAAAATATTTCCTAGAGTGGCAGAACTAAAGCAAGCTCCTTGAAAAAACCTGCTCCAGCGAAAAAATATTCTGGCTCTCTTTTCAAGTTCCTGGTAATTTAAAGGCGAGGACCTGTTACATTTACACGTAAGCGTAGAGAGGTCTCCAACCCCAGATTTTCCTCATTTCTACGACAGAGTGCAAAAGAGGAAAGTAAAATTGTATTGCAGACATGAAGTGGCAGTGGAAATGTAAGCTAAGACTTGCCTCTCCTATTTGCCATACGAATAAGTGAAATGGAGCCACACTGGAAACAAAACGTGTAAGAGCCTTATGCAAGACACATTTTATTTCTCTTACTCATGGCTCAAGATGAGCTCCACTCTGGTATAACGAGTTATGGTAAAGTGAGCACAAACCCCTAATCTCCAACCAAGTATCTGTTAAACCAGAGCGATGCATCCTTTGTTGAACCTGTGGGCAAGGCCTGAGGCACAGAAGAAGCTACTAACTTGAAGGGAAATCATGAGGACGTTTTGCCAGTTGCTGCAACCATTCCGCAGCTGTTCTGACGGTGAAGAGCTGCCAGTATCTACAGGCACTTGACTTCTATCAAGCAGAGAGAGAGAGAGAGAGAGAGTATGGCATGGCTGTGGCTTACCTTGGCCCGACGTGGCCAAGGAAAGGCTGGCTACTGTATCCCTGCTCTGACCTAACACAGGAAGGTGGATGCAACTGAGAGAGAGACATCCGGCAAAGAATAATCCCTGAGGCCTGTGGTCATTATCCAAAACAGATAACCAAGCAACAGAAAAATGGAATAACTCAAACTGAGTGCCCTCTGAAAGTCTTGCTGGACCAGGTCACTGTGCTGACCCCAGCGAAGAAGAGCTGAGAGTACATGCTCAAAGATGCTCCGTATGATGAAATAACTGCTTCTGTGCAGGGGTATATGTATGAGTAGTGGATAAAACCCATACCACTACTAATCCAGCAGTCATTTCATTCATGAAGTTGAAACAGGCACAGCCCGACGGATGTACCTCGTGCACCTCTTATGGTGGCACTGGGACCTTGCAGGTTATACTTTTCAGGAAAGATGAGTGGGGCACAGAAGCAACCAAACAAAAATAGTACTGAGAATAGAAAGGAATTTTCAAAGAAAGTTATATTAAAAAACGTTTTAATTAAACCAAAAGTTAACAAAAACAATACTGACTCACCCCTGTAAGGGAAAGCATAGCGAATGCAGACTGTGCTTTAAAGGGGGACTCTGGGCTTGCAGGCAGGGGTGCATAGACAATATGTTTATTAGCAATGCCAATGCCACTAAATATGTCTTTTAAAAAGGTAGGCAGTGGGGACTCCCTAGTCACTAGAGCCCCTTGAAGCAGTCTTGTGGGACAGAAACACTATCAGTACCTTTACTCTTGCTTTGCAAGCTTTTCAGCATCAAACATGGTGTCTCAGTGATTTTGGCGCTGAGACTGTGCTGAGTGGGGAGCAGTGTCAAAGGGAACCAACGATCCAGTGTGGTTCAGCAGTGGCAACGGTTTGCAGGGTTGAAGATGCTGAAAAATGGCAGCTGGTGTCGGGTAGTTGATGCTTGAAGTCTCTGCAAACTCTGGAGTCGAAATGCAAATACTTGCCTTCAGCACAGAGCTTGCTCAATTGGTTGTACACAGCTTCATGGGAAAGCAGCATTGACGACTTCGAGCTGAAGAAGCTGCCACCAAGTCAGGATGTATTAAGTTCAGACACTAGATGATTCTGAGGGTTTCGGATGCAGGGACAGCAGAGCTTTGGTGTCAGGGTCGAGCGAAACACAGAGATGTGTGAGGTGTCAAGCATCGTGGTTAAAAATGTCTCCAATGGATTGCGTTGAGGGTGGCTAAACTGGCATCAAAGTGCTTTGCAGATGCAGGGTCACTTCCTTGTTCCTTTGGGTGCTGGGGGGGGCTTGTCCAGGGTCTCCAGGGGTAAGGTAAGTCCTGTGTGTCTACACTTTGCAGCTAGGAAGGTTTTAGAGAGCACTTGCAGGTGGTGTCCCCACCAGTAAGTAGATTTCTTGGTTTCAGTGGTCTCAGTTGCATAGACCTTGTACAGCTTGCATGTTACCCCCAATATTCTCCGGGATGGTTAGGGAAATAGCTTGCTTCTTCTTTGGCAATTTAAGTCTTCCATTTTGTGGCAGAGGACTTTGGAGCAGAGTCTACTCCCAACCGGGTCCTTCTTCACCAAGTGTCCAAAGATGAATCAGCTAAGGGGAGGGTCTCCTCTACTTTTAAAGTCAATCTTCAGCAAATTGGTTCCTTTCTAGGCTTCTCTAATGGGTGAAATCTAGGTTTGAGTTTCTGAATAGCTGTCTAGTGATGTAATGTCTTAGAGTGCTTTGTCTGCAGGATTTCGGAAGGGTATACGTGAAGTTTGGGAGCCCTAATAGAATCCAAGATGGTGGACATCTTCTATGGAGTAATGCTTCTATCACAGCTACCTCAACCCTTCCTCAGTGTGTTAATTACCACCCTGGTGTGAGTTTATTTGGCCTAGCAGACACTGGGCTTTACCTCTTCCTACCCTCTGGGGGTAGTCCCTGTCTTCTTGAAATGTGACAACCCTTTCCCAGGAAATACAAACACTTTTGTTTTGCCAAGTTCAATTAGTTTGTTATGGGTGAAACTCAGACATTGAATACACAGGAGGCCTTGACCAGGACAATCATTAGAAACCAAATTGATAATAAATTTTCACCAAACAGTTTTGGCCAGTATATCCGTGGAGTCCTAGAGATCAGCATGGCATAACCAGACATGGCTTATATTTAGATTTGTCATTTGCCAAATCATGCAGCCCACACCTATAGAATCTAATGTAAAAGCGGAATTGGCCACATTTAAAGGCAGAGCCTGGCTGCTGGACTTATGGACCCAAACATTGCTGTCAGGAATGCGCATGCCTCCTTGTGGCTGCCATGTTGCCAAACTAAAAGGCAGCTGCTCAAAGGTGTCAGTGTACACGCTTAGCAGGGGAGCATGTAAGCTCCACGCTATTCAGCATGGAGCATTATGAAAATAGGTTTTGATTAGCAAACTGCACTTTCAGAGACAGAGCTAACCACATTGTTTTTACACTAATAGTCAAAAAAGCCCAAGCTCTTCTGCCCTCGAAGATGGCATTCTGTCACACTTGGTAAGTAACAGCGTCTGCAACCTGAAGTTACAAAACAAGGCTGAGCACACAAGAACTTCATACTCAGTGCTCCCATTTTCCCTGCAAAACAGAACATGTGCGACCCTTGTTGCACCTGCTGCAATGGCCACAATCATTATGTGGTCATTGTGTGGATCAACATCAAGTAAACCAGAGATACAAATGTTGCTTTCATAACACCTCTGTGCCAGAATGTGCTTATTCAAAGTAATACTGTCCTACCCAGCGTTCCTTTGTAGCTTGCTGTGCTCCTGAGAGTTGACTATGACTGATCGACCACTGCAACTAGATGATGAAAGAAAGCTTAAGGCACCCAAGTATCAAAGTTTAGGAACATTCCTTCGCACCCTGAGCAGAGGGCTGAGAGAATCTTCCCTTACTCCCTGCAACTCCAGAAAAGGAGGCCGAGCTGTCACCAGGCTGAAGTGGAGAGGGGTGTCCCTAAAAAGAAGCCACAAATTAACCACTCTGTCAGGCGTAATTCCAGGTTGTCATGTTAATAATGATCATAATTATGAATATTATGTATTTCAACATTAGACAAAGTCATCAATGTTATGCCAACATTACTCATCTCAATTGGAAGATACATATTTAAATATTTACTTAATTTGATTGTTTATGATTAAGAAGTTGTGCCTCCAGTGAGTAATATTCATAGCCTGTCTTTGCAATGAATGGGCAACAGCACTGCGTCAAGGCTGCTAGTGTTCACCTAAGCCACAAAAACCTGTATGGAAGATATTTGTTCAACGCCAGTGTTGATATCACCCAACACCATGTGCCAGTATGACAGTTATAAAATGATGCTGCTTTGTGACAGAGAACTGTTAGGAAAAGTGTTTTTAGTGGCATTTATTGACAGTGCAAGAGGGATGAGGTTTTTCCTTCTGTTAGTGGAAATCTACCGTGTAAATAGTCACAGGCCAGAAGCCACTCATCATGCAGCACAAATTACTGTGAATAACTTACTCTAAATTGGATAATTGGGCATGCAATCTACCAAGAAAATATCAAATATTACATAATCTCTCCAGAATGTTCAAAGTCACACTGAAGCGTTCTGAAGGAGATGAGAAAATTACACACAGGGCTACATTATGGGATGAAGTTGGCAAATAATCGAGTTAAAAGCATTTTTTTCACAATGTCCATGATAATCGGTTTTAAAAACTTTAACAAAGCCATTTAGGCTTAGCGTCACAAAGTATGCCGGCACACAGTTTCCTGCATGCAAACCTCTGCGACGTGATCTCGTATAGCACCCTTCTGTTATGTCTGCTGCCCTTACTGCACGTGGCTCACTGAGAAAAGAGCGGGGTTAGTTGTGCAGCAGGAGAGGAAAATATGAAATCTGTGGTGTGGAGGGGCATGGATCAGAAAGGACCCGGGACCTGTGTTTCGGTGTATATTCTATGGGTTTTGCTGGAGACACTTGAGAGAATGCTATATGAGGACCAGTTAGTTACTGATGTGGGGAGAGTGTGAGTGCGTAAAGTTAATGTGATAATGGTTAGGCCTGCAGTGGCTGAATGTGTCGGGCATTTGTGTGTTTAGTGTAAGGGGGTACAAGATTTTAGCATTTTAGCATAGAGTTTGTAAGCCAAGGATGGGCGGAGAGTATACATACAAGGTGTAAAAGTAGTAGGGGGAAGCAAAACTAGGTGCCTTCTGGCAAATGATGTTGGAACATCTCTCTCTCTCTCTCTCTCTCTCTCTCTCTCTCTCTCTCTCTCTCAATTGGAAGTCTGGGGACATTCCTTATAACTATCTGCAGAGTTGTAAAGGTTAAGGGTGTTATGAACATCTGGTTCTGACAATGGGTTGCCTGAGATATCAGATCCCTATAACCAAAAATGGGATGGGTGGAAGGTTTTGAATGAATCTGAACCACTGCCCTGGGCAACCTTCCACCCCACTGTTTTTTAGCCCATCTGCGTCATTGCAAAAGGGGCCCAGCCATGTCATGTCGCTGTGTTGGTGTCTTGTGTTTGGGTAAGCGCCTCGATACCTAAGGGTTTTGACACTCTATAAATATGCATAACATATGCAAATCAGTCAGGTACTGTCACCAGTGGGAGCAGCCCAGCCTGAATTTCTAGGTCAGGTCCCCTCTGCATGGAAACACAAGCAACCCCATACATATCCCGGCCTTGGACCTCATTGTTGAGATGCAGCTTGGTTCCATTTGGCGCAGCAAGCAAGGAGACCACATCTGGACATACCTTCTCTCACACAGATCCCTGCCGCTATTGTAATTTTTTTCAGATTGTGATATTTTATTTTTATTTATTTCAGTTAATGAAAATTACAGGGAAAATGCTTACAGAACTTTGTAACATTGATTTACAAAGTGGAGAGCCAGTGTCCTTAACAATGAGTGAGCAGATATGGATATAGGAGCAGATGATGCATGATTGTAGGGAGCTAGTGAGAGAGCAAGGAGTGGGATGGGCTGATAGGTAGGATTGGGCAAGTCCATGTATAGTTTTGAAGAAGATGAGAATTAGTTTATACCTTGCCCTCTGTCTCATAGATAACCAGCCTAACTGACAACGGGCTGGGAAGGTGGAGGTGAAGAGGGGAATGTTGAAGAGTGCATGGCCAGTAAAGTTGAGGACTTTGTTGAGAGGTGAAAAAAGCATAGCTGTGAAGGTAATTGAGTATCCTGGCAGAGTAGTCAGTTTGAGAGAGTACTTAAGAAGAGGTAAGGTGCTTGGCAATGTTGAAGGGAAGAAGATGTCTTATTATTCTGATGTTGAGGTGATTAGGTCTGGCCACAGTGGCAGATTTGGAGATGAAGAGAGAGAAGTTGGGAAGGTAGTCAGGAGAGAATAGAATAGGGGGTTTCACCCATTTCACTCATTTCACTTGCTTTAATGAGATGGTCGGCAGGCCGAGAGCTATTGCAAACCCAACCCTAGCTTGCTTAGGTGGTCTCCCCAGTGGGCCTTCTAAGACATTTGACTATCAGTGCAATTCTCATCAGAGCAAATCAATGTCGCTCATCAGGTGTTTGTCAGGCAATTGGGGCAAAGGCAGAATCCCTGGTTGTTTCTCACAGAAATCTACCCCAATGACTCCCAGGACTCCTAAAACTCTCTCACCCCTCGAACAGAGCCACAGGCCAAAATATAAATGATGTCCACACATCCTCACCTGGGGTTGAAGTAGCTCCATCACTTCCATTTCTGATTATGCTGAAAAACCCTCCTGGGGTTTCATCACAAGAAGGTTGATGAGGTGGGAGGTGAAAGAGCTTAGAAGTGGAGGGTGGAATCCATGAAGTTCTCCACAGGAAGCTGGGTGTGCCATTCTTTAGTTACTAAGGGTGTGACCAGTCCCCAGGAGGGTAAAGAGAGGCATTCTAACAGTGGTGAAAATGTGGTTGTCAGTTGGGTAGGATGGGCAAACCAACAACACTTCAATGTGTAATTCGTGATACGTCCTGTCCCTAACGACGCACTGGTCCCTGTTGGTGCTCCTATGTGCAGCATCTTAAGAATGAAACCATGGCAAGAAAGGTATGCAGTATTTATCTGACTTTAGGAGCTGTTCTTCTGGAGATGGAATTGGGCTGGCACAGAAAAAGGCACACCTGTACCAAAGGGGGGTTTTGACTCACAACGGGGGCTTTTCTACAGGTGAAGAGACTGACTGCAGCCACATGCATCCTGCATCTCCATGTGTACATATGTGTACAGCATGTTGAAAACACAGAGAACAGCATTTGCGTGATAACCTGACAGCCACGTGCACGTGTAGATTCCTTTTTGGGAATCACTGTACCCCCAGAATACAACGTTTCTATTCTGGCATGAGCTTAGGGATCCAGCAAGCTTATACAACATTTCGAGAATCAGGCCAAGGCTGTCTGGAGAGAAACCCACATTCCGTCTTTCACACAAACAACCTTTGCTTTCTATGGTGGACAAGGAACTTAATATGTAAGAAATGACAGTGTTTTTCAGTGCAAGGCTTGTTTGGAATGTTTATAGCATTTTTTTACTTAAGTACAACAAATTGTTTTTAAATGCGGGATGTTCCCTTTTCAATATAATGTTTTTTTACTAACCTTTTCTTTTTTCCCCACCCTCCACACACCTTTGAACTGTCCCCTTTGGGATGGAGAAATCTGAATTTAATAGCTAGAATGGTCATTATTTTATTAATTGATCATCTTCCTCTTCCCAATGATTGCAAACGGGTGATTGAACACGATGGCGATCCAAAATGTCCCTCTTGTGGAAAGTCAGCAGAGTTCTCTGCCCTCTCTCTTCCCTCTCCTCACTTACTATTCTGCATACTCCTCTCAGACGTTAGTAAGCAGCATCTATTTTAATGTATTTAAATGTGCTCAAACAGTCATAGAGTTTGGAGGTATTCTTCTAAACAAAACTACTACCAGTACAACTTGCGGTAATTATGTATTTAATAAATAAAGGGTCTGAATGATTTAGAGTCATGAAGACCCTTCAGTTGTTCCTATTTTGGAATCCCATACAATTCTATGCAGACATGCCATATTATTGCACGTGTGCAAAATTACAGCTACACAAAAGCATTACTACATGCACTATTACCACATTCGGTATTGCCTGAAGGGTCGGCAAACCTTTCAAGTTGCTGCATGATTACCAAATGGTGCAGTGTCCGCCTGGGTGGAGAATAGGGGAGACACAAATAGGCTATGCCGGGGGCGGGGGGTTCGGGGGGACTGAGGTTCTCACAGACCTTGTAAAGGACCAAAGCAACATGTTTTAAGGTCTAAAATTGTGTTTATTTTCCATTTCTTGTTAATCATTACTATGTGTGCATATTACAGAAAATGTGCGGCACTACCAACCATTCAGTGGCCAGCTCATAAAATCAAACATTACCTTTATACCAAGAGGAAAACAGATCATTGGTTTCAATTGGAGTGAGACCCTGTCCAAGAGAGACAAAATGCTATGTATTCACAACAAAAGAAGCTATTAAAAGAAAGGATATTTTTTACTTGCACTTACATTGTAAATATGCTCTTTTCAAAATTGTACAATGTTAATTTCTAATGATCACTTCCAGTATATATTGTAGTCATGATAAAAACATTTTATTGAGAAAAGTGTGTTCCCAAAACCTAGAAAAGCCAAATACATTATTTTCTGTATGGTTATCATTCAAATATGAACAGTCTGGTACACTCCTACTGGACTCTTTCTAACTACTCCTCTGAGAAAGAGGAAGGGGACATATAGCACACATGAGGGTTTCAAGCTGTTTAGCATAAAATAAACAAGCATTTTGAGAACTTTAACGTGATCATACATTATCAAATTTGACAAATATGTCTGTGATAAAAAGGCTGTATGTTTGAATCACTATGTACGTATTGCACAGCAGGCTTGGTGTTGATTTCATTTTTTTCTACAATCACTATATCATTAAAGAGTTTTTCACCATGAATCCTATCTATTAATTCAGGCCGTTTAGGATTTGGACATTGCTGCAACTTCTATCACTCCTTTAGAGTTTGGGGGTTGCCCTGCATCTTATTTCCTGGGGTAATGTTTCCTCTCTGCAATAAGGGCAGATTCATAGAGTTTGGGCGGGTGAGGGGGGTAGGGGAAGTGTGGGTGAGAAGGGCAGCTGAGTGTGCAGGCCCAGTCCCCAATGCAAAGACATCCTTAGAGCTTTATACACAGGCTGTCAGTGGTCTGGCCCACTCCTGGGACCATGCAAGGTCTGGGGTTATTTCTTGAATGGATCTCTGGCTTCAAATAAATAAAGAACTAGCAGGTGAACATGGAAACCTGTGTCTCATCGGTGGGGATTGACCCCCAATGGATCTACCTAGTGGACATTCCTTTTCCAACTACTGTTCAATGTTCATGTCAGGCTGATGAGCGCTATGCCTCCGAGCCACTTTGGGCCAATTTAGTTGTGCCTAAAAAATAATTTAAATTAAAAAAAAAACAAAAAGCTATGTTCCAGTGGCGTAGTCTACAGTATCATCCATTCACTGATGTCACACAAATGTATGTCTCATTCAGAGGCAGCCCCGAGATGGCTCTCAAACAGGCTTGGACTGGGCTATAGGGCAATAGGCCAATGGCAGAACCAAAAACCCCAAATTATGTTGTGGGACCGTTTTTTTGGTCAAAGTGGCCCTCTTTTTTGGCCAATGTGGGCAAGTTTGATGAGTTACTTCCCTCTACGGCTAGTAGCTTTGACCAGTGTTGCTGAATAAATCTTATTTAAAATGCACAATTTGCATCACATTTTACCAAAATCTCCCCTTGGGTATTATTCAAACGCTGTCAGAAAAGGAATGAATAACCATATGTAACCGTGGACCACTTTTTCATTGGTGCCCGAGACAATTTTATTTTATGGCCCAGTCCGACCCTGCTCTCAAATCTGTCACATTATGTTTGATTGAAGTCATCATTGATGGTTCGGAAAAGCAGTTTAGGATTGGTCAGAGAAAGGTCAGCCCTTCCCTGATACTCAAGTATACGATCTTGATGCAATATACCAGTCACTAAAGTTATTACGACTGGGTAATTTTATCTCGGGCCGATCAGAGTGCTCTGCCCGCTCATGTCATTTGTAAACCTTGACCAACTGTCATCCCTTTCAAGATGAAGAATTTGGAAAACAAAACATTATTTTATGCATAACTGCCCATGAGCCTAACACAGAAACTAGAATTAGTGCAGAACGCGGACACTCAAATTCTGTCATGTGTTTTGCACTTTGGGCATATAGGCCTTTTTGCATGATCAGTACCGGCTGGTAGTAATTTAAAATGGGAAGTGCAAGGTGGCAATTCTGGTCTAGAAAAATGTGCAAGGCCAGGGACCCGCCCTCTGCATTCTACTGTGGCATAACAGAACACTTTTTCACACAACACATGAGCCATCTCCTAGCCAAAGATGTTGCCTCTGACACTGTCCCAGAGGCCTGGCATACACTGCTCTATATGCAAACTCTTGCTAAACTTGTTCCAGCCACTTTGAAGACTCAGTCTAGCCATTGGGCTGCACCCCTTAATTGTATGACCAAATGCTATCTATACCTTTTGCTTTTAATTTTTGTACAGGATTTTGTAACATACATGTTGGTAAGGTTTTAATACTTTAAAAATAAATTGATGATTATGGTAATTATTGAAAGCAACTTCCAGTCTGGTCCATGCCTAATGTCAGATACAAGGTGAGAATCCCTTGAAGAAGGTAAGTTTGCAATGACACTGAAAAGAATGAGTCTATACTGATAGCTATAGAAACTAAGAGAGTCCATTTATGGCATATGAAGAGTATGGTAGGGCAGAAGGAGCAGGCAGACTAGGGTTTGACATTTTAAGAAGTATGTATTGGAAATAATAAGAACATGTCTGACTTTCCCTACTCTATGGGTTTCCCTACTGAACACAAGTAAACGAGGGTGCTTGTTGTACGGTCTAAAACCCAAAGCAACAATCTGTCATCCTTCCACTTAGACTAAACAACTAAAGACCAGGAGGATGACTCTGTTCTACTGCGAGTGCTTTCAAGCAATTCCTTGTCAAAATAGGATCTTCAAATAGCATTTAGCTATTTCTTGTACCAGGTCATTCAGTTCTTGTTGGGGACTTCTCCACACCCCTTTCTTTATTTCTCATTTCTTTCTTGAGTTCCCCTCTTTAGGTGCTATGGCATCTTAATACACTTTTACTATTTACTTCTCAATAACAGTTAATAACGTTTCTCTTTCTGATGTTAAGTACAGCAGTTGCACAGCTCTTCTTTTATTTATTGCCATTGCTGTCTGACTACTTGTTTCCTCTCTGGGATTGTGTAGTGTACCCAGTGAATAGTCTCATTCTTCTTATGGTTATTCCATATACTCGGATGCGTAGGCTGAGCCCCTGAAGGATTGTCATTCTTCTTAGTATTTGGCCCTTCACTGGGACAAGTCGGATGAGTTCCTGAAGGATTTGCACTCTTCATCTTATTTGTATTCGGCCCTTTGCTCGGACAATTATGATAAGAACAAAGGATTCTCACTCTTCTTAGTATTTGACTCTTCACTGGAATGAGTAGTATGTGTCCACGAAGGAGTCTCCCTCTTCTTAGTATTTGGCTTTTCACTGGGATGAGTAGGATGAGTTCCTGAAGGAGTCTCCCTCTTCTTAGTTTTTGTATTTGGCCCTTCACTCGGACGAGTAGGATGAGTCCTTGAAGGAGTTTTGCTTTTCTTAGTATTTGGTCCCTCACTCAGACGAGTAGGATGAGTCCCTGAAGGATTCTCACTGTTCTTAGTATCTCGCTATTCCCTGGTATGAGTAACAATACTCCAATCATTATATTTCTTTGACGTGTGTAAACAAATATGACTATGTCAATCATTATATTCCACATTCCCTGGTTCTCCTGCTCTCCCCAGTATCTGCAATGTAATGGGATTGCATCACTGGATCAGTGTTCTCTTTCTCTAGTGCTCTGTCTCTTGTCAGTATAGCTCTGTTTTTCACTTCTGCTTCTCTGCCTGAAATTCAGCTTCTCCCTTGCGGTATTGGCACGGAAAGGGGTTTCCTGCTTCTCCCCTATCTGGCCACCACTTCCTTCACTTGCCCACCTCCTGGGACTTTCCACAAATGAATAGACCCTATGGGTCTACTGCTGGTGATGAGCAGCTTGGGTACTTCCCAGTTCTGGCACCCTTCAGCAAGTCATCCTTGAACATCCCTCCTGGGACTATGTTCTTCTTGGTAGACCCTCATGTGTCTGCTTATCCTGCAGTCTGACTCAGGCAGCTTTTCTCATGGCTGCTCAATGATGTGCCAAACAGCATTCTTTGTGGGTTTCCAGCTTCCCTGGCTCAGCTGCTTTAAAATGCTCGAGTCTCTCTCTCTCTCTCTCTCTAACTCTCTTGCTCCTTCTCTTATAGCACTTTTCTGGGGCTTCCACAGGTTTTGTTGATAGCTCTTTTTCTGTGTTTTGAGCCCTAATCGTTATGACTCCTTTGGGTTGTTTCATCCCAGTACCTAGTAGGTATTTAGTTTACAGCCTCCTGTAGTTGTACTTGTCTCAGTATTTGGCAAATATGTATCTTCTGTGGCCACATCACAACATCAAATATAAGAGGATTCTTCTGTTTTCTGTCAACATGCTTGATCTTGATAGATTTTTGAATGAGATGGAAAGAGAGTCCCACATCAAACCGGGAGTCCTTTTCCCCGGCGGGAGTCTCTACCTGTGAGGTCCCTCTTGCTACCATCCCTACGGGCAATATTGCATAGTGGGCCCAAGTCCCTAGCCTCACATGGAAAGGTCCCCCCTGGGGAGAAGTGACTATATCCCATGATTCATCACAAGAGACAATGAGATATGTAGGATTATGTAGGATACTGTGGTACATGGCATTATTTCAATGGAGACAGTCTTTAGAAATAAGTGCAAATAGAGACAGTGAATTATTTAGTGCAAGTGGGGACAGCAAATCAAATAGTAATACATTGGACGCATGGGGGGCTGTGAACTAGGTTTTCAATGGAGTCAATAAAATGGATGCAAAGATAGCAGATTTTTAAATTTACTGAGCATGTGTAAAAAATGATTCATGTTATAAGTGAATTCGCCATCTGCGTAGTTTTGCATTGAAAAACAAACCCAGATTAATCCATTAACGAGTCCCTATTAAATAACATTGAACCCTGTGTAATTAGTGTTCCCTTTTAACAATAAAATGCAAGAGAGCTCAGATGGAAGATTCTGTTTGTTTTTCAGTGAAAATTGAATGTGCGTGCAAAATGAATGGGCTGCCTTTTCCATTCAGAAAGGCTATTTTCATGTGCAGGAAGCAAAGTTGATACATGTTGGCCTTCGCTGTGTGATTGGACAGAGAAATGCTATGGTTCTATAAGCTTAGTGGGGTGATAGAAGACGGCAGGAAAAAGGCAGTAGGTAATTTTGACTGACAGGGCTGATCTATAAATGTAGGAGGCAGAAAGGGTGTGTTTTGTTTTTGTTTTGCTTCTGGCTGTCCGGAGAAGAAGGGCAGAGCAGCAAACAGAGGGAAGAGCCAAGCTGTCCAGGCCTTTAGAACAGCTGGGGCTGTGAGCTAACCTTTGGGGGTGGCGAAAGCAGCGCAGAATCTGCAACACTTTCTTTGCTGATAACCCACAGCAGAGAGGTGGCTTTTCCTGATAAAGCGCAGAGAATTGACAGTTTAATGTGAATATCTGTGGAAATTGAGGAGCACGGATGATTGCATGTGTGTTTCCCATCAGATAGTCATGACTAATGTTTATTTTTAACAAAGTGTTTGCTGTTTTTCTCTCACATGTTTAATGGTGACTTACAAAAGCCAATGAAAGAAAAAGTTTTGATTTATTGTGCTGTGCTTCATATCTCTTTTCTTAGATAACCGTGTCATTTTCGAGGCGTTGGTAAGAACAAACAAATGTTTTCATTGTGAACCGAAATAAGATATATTATTGCAACTAGTGTTATTTTAACACATGTATAAAAATGGCAGAAGCTGAGCTGGTGGGATTGTTTTATTGTGTCTCGGGTGATTATTTTTAAAGGAGGGGAGGTAACAAGGAAGTGCCTTAGTGCATAAACCACTATGGTAAAGTATTTACTGCAGGTGGTAGACTAAAAAATTTAAGTTGGAGAACTATATAGCAAGTTAGAAAATATGTAATGCACGTGTGTGTGTGTTCAGCTGTGCATGCGGGAAGCTGAACAGAACCGTTAAATATGGTAGGCTGATGTTGTATATAAGTCATTGGCATAACAGATGGTGCTATTATGGTCCATTGATTTGTACTTACAATCAACCCTAAACTCGAATATAAATACAAAGGGGGAAAGGCTGGTCTCATCATATAGGGCAGTATAATAAATATGCTCAGTACTTTTATACCGCAATACTAAACTACCACTTCTTTACTGCCAATTTACCATGAAACTAAAATACCACCCAAGTTATGTAATAGCCCTATGACAAAACCCCTAACAGAATGCACATGCATTCAATGTCCATAGATGTTTCTGAGGTTATGACGAAAGGCTGTGAGGGGTAGTTCTTCAAAGACCACGAAAAGATTGAGGATGGTAATATGAGGCCACTGAGGTGAATGTAAAAGTGGGCATTGGTGAAACACGGGAATCCAAATAAGTATTAGAGGCAGAGGCTGTGAATGGGTACACTGCACTGAGGTTTAAAGAATGGCAGATGTTGGTAATGAGTGAGCATGGTTCCCAGGCATTACTAGGTTGAGAGGCAGATGAATACATCATCCATAGCTTTTTCACCTCCTGCAGCCCAACACCGCACAGGTGAGACACCTTACCTACTAAGACAACCATAACGCCCTTATGTCAGGCAAGTGTAGCAGGAAATTGACACGATCTAAGCTGTAGATGGCAAAGGTAAGCAAACTAATGTGTCAATATATGTGCATGCATAAGACACAAAGCAAATCTGCACTCAACATGACGAACGCGGATCCTAGGTAATATGCATTTATACATGAAGAATATTAACAAAGGATCCATAAGACATCAGTACTACTAACATATGCAATATATAAGCTGAATGTAAATTGAACAACTAGCGAATATAGCTCACTAACATAGAAACACGAGAATAATGAGCAGTCATCTTTTATAAAAATGGAAGCTACAGCACGCTTTCAGATAGACAAAGGCCTTAAGGCTTCGAGAGAACACAAGATGCTGAAACTACTGAAATACTGATATCCAGAGCCCACACGGGACCTGGCAACCACAGTCAAGGTTACTGCAAATTAAGGGAGTGTCAGAACGTTGCAGTGAAAGTACGAGATAGCAATTCGCAGGACGGATAGTCTCAGATAAAGTAAGGTTTTATAAGAGAACTAAGAGAACAACCAGCCTTTGTGAGCCTGTTGCAGGGCAATTATAAGCAACAGAGTCCATGAAGAATAACTCCAGAGTGTCCCTAGTGGTAAGAGAAAACATAATACTTGCATCAATTTTAGCTGAATTCCCAATAAATGAAGTTTGAAATAATTGCATACATGGTTTCATCACACGTGACACATAATAAAAGAACACTTTCTATTGATTAGCAACAAACACAGAAAGGGCACCTGCCTTACTTATTACACATATCCTCAGACTCAAGACGCCACAAGGCCAAATACAAGAGATCGCCTTTGCTCATGGCCTAGAAATGAGGGATGGTAGCTTCTTTAATTGAAACTAAAGCAGTCCGTGGACTTCGCTCCCCCTACTTCTGTCTGGCACATGTCTTAACGACCTGTCAATTGTCCAAGGTTGGTCAGTAAGAAGCCAACCAATGAAAACCTCCAATGTTATGCCGCCCCTGAAGTACAGTGCCAGCCAATAGCATTTTGCAGAAATGTTGACTTTGTACCCTCATCAATTTAGAGGTGGTCGCAGTAAGAGCCATCAGATAAGCGCTACCCAATTAGAAATCAAACCCCTTTAGAATGTATATAAAATCACCACTATTATAAGAGGATTCTTCTGTTTTCTGTCAACAGGCTTGATCTTGATAGATTTCTGAATGAGATGGAAAGAGAGTCCCACATCAAACCGGGAGTCCTTTTCCCCGGCGGGAGTCTCTACCTGTGAGGTCCCTCTTGCTACCATCCCAACGGGCAATATTGCATAGTGGGCCCACCTCCCTAGCCTCACATGGAAAGGTCCCCCCTGGGGAAAAGTGACCATATCCTGTGATACATCACAAGAGACAATGAGATATGTAGGATTATGTAGGAAACTGCGGTTCCTTGCCATTATTTCAACAGAGACAGTCGGTAGAAATAAGTGCAAATAGAGACAGTGAATTATTTAGTGCAAGTGGAGACAGCAAATCAAATAGTAATGCATTGGACACATGGAGGGCTGTGAACTAGGTTTTCAATGGAGTCAATAAAATGGATGCAAAGATAGCAGATTTTTAAATTTACTGAGCATATGTAAAAAATGCTTCATGTTATAAGTGAATTCGCCATCTGTGTAGTTTTGCATTGAAAAACTAACCCAGATTAATCCATTAACGAGTCCCTATTAAATAACATTGAACCCTGTGTAATTAGTGTTCCCTTTTAACAATAAAATGCAAGAGAGCTCAGATGTAAGATTCTGTTTGTTTTTCAGTGAAAATTGAACAATTAATGGGCTGCCTTTTCCATTCAGAAAGGCTATTGTCCTGTGCAGGAAGCAAAGTTGATACATGTAGGCCCTCGCTGGGTGATTGGACAGAGAAATGCTATGGTTCTAGAAGCTTAGTGGGGTGATAGAAGACATCAGGAAAAAGGCAGTAGGTAATTTTGACTGACAGGGCTGATCTATAAATGTAGGAGGCAGAAAGGGTGTGTTTTATTTTTGTTTTGCTCTTGGCTGTCCGGAGAAGAAGGGCTGAGCAGCAGACACAGGGAAGAGCCAAGGTGTCCAGGCCTTTAGAACAGCTGGGGCTGTGAGCTAACCTTTGGGGGTGGCGAAAGCAGCGCAGAATCTGCAACACTTTCTTTGCTGATAACCCACAGCAGAGAGGTGGCTTTTCCTGATAAAGGACAGAGACTTGACAGTTTAATGTGAGTATCTGTGGAAATTGAGGAGCGCGGATTATTGCATGTGTGTTTCCCATCAGATAGTTGTTAGGAAAGATTTCGTAATTGTAGGTAATTTTCCTTCCATGTGGCAACCCCTAAACCTTTTGCTGTTGTTTTTCACCTTGTTCTCGAGTTTGCCAGAGAAGTGCAGCCTTCTGCCGCACTCCTCTGGGCTTTCGCTCCATTCTTACGGGAAAACTGACATGCCCTTAAGACAGTCAGTGCTGGGAAACGCTGTTTTCTGTAGTTTCTTTTATCATGTTGCGGCTTTCGTGCAACATGACACAAGAGGGCACTGTAAGCTAAGTTACTGCTCTCTTGGGTCTCTAGCCTTCTACAGGCCCTAGATACTCTTTTAGGATTGTAACTGATAGGTGCAAGTGATTCACGGACGGGAATGGTGGCAGCGATCGTTTCTTGTGTTTTGAGCTCCTTTTGGCGTTTTAAGCGGGTTTCTCGCGCTTAGCCCAAAATGGTGGCCTGGCTCCCAAAATGGCCAGACCACGAGGCTCCTTTGTCCTGTCCGCTGACCGTCTTGCTCCCTTCACCTTCCCCAGGTCGAGCCGACCCGGGACCTTCCTTATTTGGGCATGTACTTTCCTGCGAAACACGGATGCTTTTGCGGGCTTCTACATGCCTGGTGTGTGCCTCCAGGATGTGGGCTGGGATGTCTGGTCCCAATACACATCCTGGGTGCCAGAGAGTCTAGGTTGGTGTGAATGCCTGGGACCACCGTGGTCCGTGATAGGTCCACGTATGGTGTGAGTGTTGATGAGCGGATCTCCCATTGGGTCCCCTCCGTTTTGGCGTGAAGGGAAACGTGGATAAGAGGGGGCTGGAAACACCACTACTATGTCGATCTCCTGAGTTCTCACGAACAAAGGAATACAGGAGCCAAGTATCCTGCAACCAAGAGGCTGAACCGAGGAATCACTGGTGACCCGCTGAAGGAATGCTCCTCTGCACTGCTCTCGCCTTGTGAAACCCTTTTCACCTTTGATCGAACCAGAAGGCCTGTACTGGTACTTCGACCCTTGGAATAGCGGGGACAGCTATTCTTGGCATCTTCACCATCTCCTGCTCGTAAGCCTTCGGAAGCGTCTCTGGGCCATTCAGCAGACTGACCAGCCTACACAGGAGTCTTGCTCTGTAACCGCCGCCAGGTTGTGTAGTATTTCGAGTCCTTGTCACTCGCACACGATTCGTACACTTGGCGTTCCCAGGTCTGAAGTGAGTAGTGTACATTTGGCTCAGATACACACAGCCGCTCCGTTGCCCTGCTGTGGTAACAAACTGTGCGGGTTCACTTTGTTTGGGACATCTTCAACTCAACTCTGCTGCTGCAGAATCAACACGACGACGAGACGTCCCCTGCTCTCCTGAACCTGCCAGCGACTGAAACTGACGCGGAGAAGCCTGGGTCTGCTTGCATCAGGGACCGGTGAGTAGCATAGCTAGGAACTGGTCGCCCTCCTACAGGAGCCCATAGCTTTTCCCGCTGTGTCAAAACAGCACGCCTTTGCTTCTGCCCACAGTGGAGGCTGCGCTTGAGTCGCGGAACTCTGTTCTTCTTCATTTGTGCACTAAACTGAACTGCCTGATTTCCCTCGAAGAGACTCCCCTTTTTGCCCGTCGGCACCAGCGTGTGCAGGTACTTTTGAGCACAAGGCTCCACTCTTCGTAGGGCTCGGACTTCCTTTTAGTTAGGTGCCTCTGAAGGTGGACTGGGTCTAAGCATTATTTCGCACTGCCTATTTTCCTTCCCTTTTAGGTGGACTACACATTTACACTAGAGTTGTATTGTGATTTCTCGCTACGCGGTCATTGTTTTAAAGGCCTTGGAATAAATGTGTATATATTTTTAATATAACACCTGTTTGGAGTAGTTTGTAAGTGTCCTTGCTTTGTGTGCTCATTGCGGGCTTTCAGTCCCCCTCACCCCTCTCGAGACCTAGTCTTGACCGCCGCGATCGCTACCCTTATTGGTCTGGCTTGTCCAGAGGTTACCCTGTTCCAAGTAATTAGGTTGGCCTTCTGAACTTCTGCGCCACCAGGACAGAGTTCAGAAATCCGTCTTAACAAATTGGTGGCAGCGGTGGGATACGACTGAAGGTATCCAGTGTTGCACACAAACTAAGGCATTTCAAGTTATTCCTCCAGGACACGTAGTGAATTGTTATAGTATAACTTTAAAAAGGCCATAGTCCTATCTAACAGTATGGAAACAAATACCTTGTTAACTTTAAATGCTTCCAAATCAAAAACATTGAAAAAGATGTGTGCGGAGAGAGGTGTTTCCTCTCAAGGCAGGAAATTGGATATGTTCCAAAGAATAGTGGCGTGGCAAGAAGCGCAGCTTGAAGCTATAACTTCTGAGGTCAGTGCGGAAGGAGGTGGGGCTGCTCTCACTGGTAGAACTGACGGTTCTGCCGCTGCACTGATCCACCGCGACCACGAGGACAGGGAGGATGAGATGTCTAATGTTTCCTCTGCCAGTGCTGATGGGGATGTGTATGAGGAAAGGAATGACATTATGGACTGGCTGAATGTGTTTTAGTATGCCTGCGAAGTTCAACAAGTTGACAATGCTGATAAGATTGCCTGGTTACTCAGCAGACTGCCCCATTCTGGCTGTAGTGCCATTATGGAAATGTCGAAGGCTGAGCGAGCTGATTTCGCAATGTTAAAGCAAACTCTCATTTTAAAGTTTGGGAAGACTCCGGCCCAACTTTTGAAACGATTCAGAGAGTATAAGAAAAAGGAAGGTGGTACTTGGGTATCTTTTGTAACTGAATCCTTAAAAAACTTAACTGGCTGGGTCGAAGGTTATAAGGTTTCTACCTTTGAAGGCATGATAAATCTTGTCATGCTGGAACACATTTTTGCATCTTCTTCCCCGGAGCTTAAGCAGCATTTGGCCAATTCGAAGGAGATAGATCCTAAGAAGCTGGCCATTGCAGCAGACTTATGGGTGTCACATCGAGTGTCCCATAAGGACAAAACTCATCCTGGTAAGCAGGAGGAAGGGAAAAAGTCCAAAGATAAGGAGGGTGGAGAATCTGATAAATCTTCTTCCCAAAAGGGCCACAAAAAGAAAAATAAGGGTAAGACACAAGAGAACTCACAGGGTAATGGAGGTCAGCCTCCGAAACAGAACTCTGGTTACAATAAGCCTCCCTATGTAAACAGACCCAATGGATCTTGTTTTGCTTGTGGAGCAACTGACCATGTGAAGGGGGATCCCCGGTGTAAGGTTAGACCTTTGGGGGTCCACTCCGCTAATCTGGGCTTCTCCTCCTACGAGGAAGAAGAGATTACAGGAGCATCCTTCTCCTCAGACTCATTTCCCAGCGGGATAGAAGCTGAGGTAGTTTTAGTTTCCCTGGGTTCCTGGGAGCCTAAAGTCGCAGAGGTTTATGCTAGGATTCCAGATAATACCAAGCACTACTTTAAAGACAGTGTGCTGATCAATGGAGTAGATACTCCAGCTCTTAGGGATAGTGGGTGCAGTCGCACTGTAGTGGATTCTACCTTGGTAGACTCAGAGGAAGTTGCCAGAGCTACTCTGATGCCCATTAAGTTGGCTGACGGCCCACTCCGTATGTTCCCAGTAATACCTGTAAATCTTACTTTAAATGGTACAGTAATCCGGATTCCAGTGAGCATTCAGAGAAACGTCCCAGGAAAGGTCTTGTTAGGTAATGAACTCAGAGCTTTAGGGCTCGTAGGAGACACTGCTGAAAGACCCTACACACGGTCTGAAGCACGGGCAGCAATGGCCAAGACCAATACGCCGCCCCAGCCGAAGGGGAAACCCAAGGCGAAAGGAGTAAACAAGTCAAGACGAGGGAAAGAGAATATTCCCCCGAGCTCGCCTACCACTGCGGTGGAGGAAGTTGGTCAATCGCCTGGGCCTGACGAGGAGGTGGCGATGCCTGAAGTATTTGACCCCAACGACCATCCTGAACTAAAAGACTTGTTAGTAGAAGGTGGTCCTGATAGGGACAAATTCAGTAAAGGCCAACGTGAGTGCCCATCTCTGGAAGGCCTAAGGAGACAGGCCTGCTCCCAGCTTGAGGGTGAACCTCCTGGGATGCATAGGATTTATTGGGAAGGTGGACTCCTGTATAGTGAGCCCACAGAGTATACAGAAGGAGACCATAGGAGGTTGGTGGTTCCCCTTGCTGTTAGGCCCTTCCTCCTGCAGTTGGCGCATGAAGTGCCCCTTGCTGGTCACCTTGGTATGAAGAGGACCAAGCAAAGGTTATCCATTTACTTCTACTGGCCCAAGATGGGGGTGCAAGTAGAAAGTCACTGCAGGAGTTGTGCCTCCTGCTAGTTATCTGGTAAGGTTGGCTCGACAATCCAAGCTCCATTGGTACCACTCCCAGTTGTGGGAATACCATTCGAAAGGGTAGGGATCGACATCGTTGGTCCCCTTGACCCACAAACATCCTCAGGCAATAGGTTTATCCTGGTGCTGGTCGACCATGCAACCAGATATCCTGAGGCCATCCCATTGAAAACTGTAACTGCCAAGTCAGTTGCAAAAGCGTTGCTTGGCATATTTACTAGGGTTGGCTTCCCTAAAGACGTTGTGTCGGATCGTGGCATCAACTTTATGTCGAAGTATATGCAGGCTATGTGGAAAGAATGTGGGGTCACCTACAAGTTCTCTTCGGCATACCACCCCCAGACCAATGGTCTGGTGGAACGTTTCAACAGAACGTTAAAGAGCATGATTGGGGCTCTGGAAGAACCTCAGAGGAGAAAATGGGATCTTCTTTTACCATGCTTACTGTTTGCCTACCGAGAGGTACCACAGGAGGGTGTTGGCTTCAGCCCCTTCGAACTTCTGTTTGGTCATCCTGTACGGGGACCCTTAGCCATAGTCAAAGAGGGATGGGAGATGCCCACTCCCCCTGTTACTACCAACGTAGTAGACTATGTGCTAGGGCTCAGAAAACGGATGGTACTTCTGATGGGCTTGGCTAGTGATAAATTGAAGGCAGGACAAGCGCTGGTGAAACATTGGTACGACCAGAAAGCTTCCCTCATCAACTTTACACCTGGTCAGCAAGTCCTGATCATGAATCCCATAAGGCCTCGAGCTTTACAGGACAAATGGTCAGGCCCTTACACAGTGGTGGAGCCCCTGGGGGAGGTTAACTATTTAGTGGACCTTGGAAGGCCTGGACAGGCTCCAAAAGTGTTTCACATGAATAGGCTGAAGGCTTTCGTCCCAAGAGTCGAAATCGCAGCACTGCTACTGGATTCAGATGTTGAGGAAGAGGAGTCTGAACCTCTCCCCGACCTGTTCCAAAGCGGTCCTTCAGATAGCTCCTTTGAGGGTGTCCGAGTGGCCCCTCACCTGAACTCTGATCAGCAGGCTGAGGTGAAAAGTTTGCTTAGGCAGTTTTCCCCCCTGTTTTCACAGTCGCCTGGTTTGACACCTTGGTGCAAACATAACAAAGACACAGGAGACAGTGTACCTACCAAAAGTAGGGGATACAGGATGTCAGACAAAGTACGGTCTTATATTAAGACCGAGGTCAACAAGATGTTAGACCTTGGGGTGATTGAACCCTCTAGTAGTCCTTGGTCCAGGCCTGTGGTTTTGGTTCCAAAGGCAGGCACTTCGGAATTGAGGTTCTGCGTGTATTACAGGGCTCTGAATGCTGTCACCAAGACAGATGCACACCCCTTGCCTCGAACAGATGAGCTGGTGGATACTTTGGGTGCCTCCAAGTACCTCAGCACGTTTCACCTCACTGCTGGCTATTGGCAAATAGCTTTAGCAGAACATACCAAGGAGAAGACAGCGTTTTCTACTCCAGACGGCCTTTACCAATTCCGGGTAATGCCGTTCGGGTTGAAGAATGCACCTGCCACTTTCCAGAGGCTTGTGAATCATGTTTTGAATGGGTTGGACGAATTCTGTCTTGCATATCTGGACGATATAGCAGTTTTCAGTGCCACCTGGGAAGACCATGTGAAACACCTTGGGATTGTGCTCCAGGCTCTTCAGAAAGCACACTTGACCATAAAGGCTAGTAAATGCCAGATTGGACAAGTCTCAGTGGTTTACCTTGGACATGAAGTAGGTGGAGGGAGGATACAGCCTCTTCCCAGTAAAGTACAAGCAGTACAAGACTGGCCTACCCCCACTACACAGACCCAGGTGAGCGCCTTCTTAGGACTCACGGGGTATTACCGCAACTTCGTGGCAGGCTATGGCACCATAGCTGCCCCTCTGACTGCCCTCACCACTCCGAAGAAACCCAAGAAGGTAACTTGGACCGACGAGTGTGAGAAGGCCTTCAATGGCTTAAAAGACTCCTTGTGCCAGGCCCCTGTCCTCAGGGCCCCTGATTATCAAAGACCTTTTATCGTGCAGACGGACACCTCTGACACTGGGAAAGGAGCTGTACTATCACAAGTAGATGAGAAGGGTAAGGAACACCCTATTGGTTTTATTAGTCGCCAGCTTAAGGACAGAGAGCTCAGATGGTCCACGGTAGAGAAAGAATGTTTCTCTGTTGTGTGGGCCCTAAGGAAGCTGAGGCCCTACCTCTATGGGACCGACTTCACTGTGCAAACTGACCATAAGCCCTTAAAGTGACTAATGAACATGAAGGGGGAGAATCCAAAGTTGCTTAGGTGGTCCATAATTCTACAAGGCTTCGACTTCACTATTGAGCATAGGCCAGCTGTCCAACATAGCAATGCTGATGGGTTGTCCAGAATGTTTAACCGACCTGAACAAGAGACTCATCCAGGGGTGGATTAGTTCCCCCTGTCCATAGTCTGGGAGGGGCGAGTGTTAGGAAAGATTTTGTAATTGTAGGTAATTTTCCTTCCATGTGGCAACCCCTAAACTTTTTGTTGTTGTTTTTCACCTTGTTCTTGACTTTGCCAGAGAAGTGCAGCCTTCTGCCGCACTCCTCTGGGCTTTCGCTCCATTCTTACGGGGAAACTGACATGCCCTTAAGACAGTCAGTACCGGGAAACGCTGTTTTCCGTAGTTTCTTTTATCATGTTGCGGCTTTCGTGCAACATGACACAAGAGGGCACTGTAAGCTAAGTTACTGCTCTCTTGGGTCTCTAGCCTTCTAAAGGCCCTAGATACTCTTTTAGGATTGTAACTGATCGGTGCAAGTGATTCACAGACGGGAATGGTGGCAGCGATAGTTTCTTGTGTTTTGAGCTTCTTTTGGCGTTTTAAACGCATTTCTCGCGCTTAGCCCAAAATGGTGGCCTGGCTCCCAAAATGGCCATACCACGAGGCTCCTTTGTCCTGTCCGCTGACCGTCTTGCTCCCTTCACCTTCCCCAGGTCGAGCCGACCCGGGGCCTTCCTTATTTGGGCATGTACTTTCCCGCGAAACACAGATGCTTTCGCGGGCTTCTACATGCCTGGTGTGTGCCTGCAGGATGTGGGCTTGGATGTCTGGTCCCAATACACATCCTGGGTGCCAGAGAGTCTAGGGTGGTGTGAATGCCTGGGACCACCGTGGTCCGTGATAGGTCCACGTATGGTGTGAGTGTTGATGAGCAGATCTCCCATTGGGTCCCTTCCGTTTTGGCGCGAAGGGAACCGTGGATAAGAGGGGGCTGGAAACACCACTACCATGTCGATCTCCTGAGTTCTCACGAACAAAGGAATACAGGAGCCAAGTATCCTGCAACCAAGAGGCTGAACCGAGGAATCGCTGGTGACCCGCTGAAGGACTGCTCCTCTGCACTGCTGTCGCCTTGTGAAACCCTTTTCACCTTTGATCGAACCAGAAGGCCTGTACTGGTACTTCGACCCTTGGAATAGCGGGGACAGCTATTCTCGGCATCTTCACCATCTCCTGCTCGTAAGCCTTCGGAAGCATCTCTGGGCCTACACAGGAGTCTTGCTCTGTAACCGCCGCCAGGTTGTGTAGTATTTTGAGTCCTTGTCACTCTGACACGATTCGTACACTTGGCGTTCCCAGGTCTGAAGTGAGTAGTGTACATTTGGCTCAGATACACACGGCCGCTCCATTGCCCTGCTGTGGTAACAAACTGTGCGGGTTCACTTAGTTTGGGACATCTTCAACTCAACTCTGCTGCTGCAGAATCAACACGACGACGAGACGTCCCCTGCTCTCCTGAACCTGCCAGCGACTGAAACTGACGCGGAGAAGCCTGGGTCTGCTTGCATCGGGGACCGGTGAGTAGCATAGCTAGGAACTGGTCGCCCTCCTGCAGGAGCCCATAGCTTTTCTCCGCTGTGTCAAAACAGCACGCCTTTCCGTACTCGCGCTCTGCTTCTGCCCACAGTGGAGGCTGCGCTTGAGTCGCGGAACTCTGTTCTTCTTCATTTGTGCACTAAACTGAACTGCCTGATTTCCCTCGAAGAGACTCCCCTTTTTGCCCGTTGGCACCAGCGTGTGCAGGTACTTTTGAGCACAAGGCTCCACTCTTTGTAGGGCTCGGACTTCCTTTTAGTTAGGTGCCTCTGAAGGCGGACTGGGTCTAAGCATTATTTCGCACTGCCTGTTTTCCTTCCCTTTTAGGTGGACTACACATTTCGTGCATCTAACGCTTGAGACTTGTTTGTATTTGTATCTATATATTGTATTGGTATGGTATGTGTTGGTTTACTAGAGTTGTATTGTGATTTCTCACTACGGTCATTGTTTTAAAGGCCTTGGAATAAATGTGTATATATTTTTAATATAACACCTGTTTGGAGTAGTTTGTAAGTGTCCTTGCTTTGTGTGCTCATTGCGGGCTTTCAGTCAACCTCACCCCTCTCGAGACCTAGTCTTGACCGCCGCGATCGCTACCCTGATTGGTCTGGCTTGTCCAGAGGTTACTCTGTTCCAAGTAATTAGGTTGGCCTTCTGAACTTCTGCGCCACCAGGACAGAGTTCAGAAATCCGTCTTAACAATAGTCAGGACTAATGTTTATTTTTAACAAAGTGTTTGCTGTTTTTCTCTCACATCTTTAATGGTGACTTACAAAAGCCGATGAAAGAAAAAGTTTCCATTTATTGTGCTGTGCTTCATATCTCTTCTCTTAGATAACCATGTAATTTTCGAGGCGTTGGTAAGAACAAACAAATGTTTTCATTGTGAACCAAAATAAGATATATTATTGCAACTAGTGTCATTTTAACACATGTATAAAAATGGGCAGAAGCTGAGCTGGTGGGATTGTTTTATTGTGTCTCTGGTGATTATTTTTAAAGGAGGGGAGGTAACAAGGAAGTGCCTTAGTGCATAAACCACTATGGTAAAGTATTTACTGCAGGTGGTAGACTAAAAAATTAAAATTGGAGAACTGTATAGCAAGTTAGAAAATCTGTAATGCACATGTGTGTGTGTTCAGCTGTGCATGCAGGAAGCTGAACAGAACCGTTAAATATGGTAGGCTGATGTTGTATATAAGTCATCGTCATAACAGATGGTGCTATTATGTTCCTATAAGTGTAAGGTCCATTGATTTGTACTTACAATCAACCCTAACATCGAATATAAATACAAAGGGGGAACGGCTGATCTCATCATATAGGGCAGTATAATAAAAATGCTCATCACTTTTATACCGCAATACTAAACTACCACCACTTTACTGCCAATTTACCATGAAACTAAAATACCACCCAAGTTATGTAATAGCCCTATGACAAAACCCCTAACAAAATGCACATGCATTCAATGTCCATAGAGGTCTCTGAGGTTATGAGGGAAGGCTCTGAGGGGTAGTTCTTCAAAGACCACAAAAAGATTGATGATAATATGAGGTCACTGAGGTGAATGTAAAAGTGGGCTTTGGCAAAACACGTGAAGCCAATTAAGTATTAGAGGCAGAGGCTGTGAATGGGTACACTGCACTGACGTTTAAAGAATGGCAGATGTTGGTAATGAGTGAGCATGGTTCCCAGGCATTACTAGGTTGAGAGGCAGATGAATACATCATCCATAGCTTCTGCCCCTCCCACAGCTCAACACCGCACAGGTGAGACACCTTACCTACTAAGACAACCATACCGCCCTTATGCCAGGCAATTACAGCAGGAGATTGACAAGATCTGAGCTGTAGATGACAAAGGTAAGCAAACTAATGTGACAATGTATGTGCATGCATAAGACACAAAGCAAATCTGCACTCAACATGATGAACGCGGATCCTAGGTAATATGCATTTATACATGAAGAATATTAACACAGGATCCATAAGACAGCAGTACTACTAACATATGCAATATATAAGCTGAATGTAAATTGAACGACTAGCGAATATAGCTCACTAACGTAGAAACACGAGAATAATGAGCAGTCATCTTTTATAAAAATGGAAGCTACAGCACGCTTTCAGATAAACAAAGGCCATAAGGCTTTGAGAGAACACAAGATGCTGAAACTACTGAAATACTGATGTCCAGAGCCCACACGGGACCTGGCAACCACAATCAAGGTTACTGCGAATTAAGGGAGTGTCAGAACGTTGCAGTGAAAGCATGAGATAGCAGTTCGCAGGACGCAAGGAGGATACTTTCAGATAAAGTAAGGTTTTATAAGAGAACAACCAGCCTTTGTGAGCCTTTTGCAAGGCAATTATAACCGAGTCCATGAAGAATAACTTCAGAGTGTCCCTAGTGGCAAGAGAAAACATAATACTTGCATCAATATTAGCTGAATTCCCAATAAATGAAGGGTGAAATAATTGCATACATGGTTCCATCACACGTGACACATAATTGAAGAACACTTTCTATTGATTAGCAACAAACACAGAAAGGGCCCCTGCCTTATTCATTACACATATCCTCAGACTCAAGACGCCACAAGGCCAAATACAATAGATCTCCCTTGCTCATGGCCTAGAAATGAGGGATAATAGCTTCTTTAATTCAAACTTAAGCAGTCCGTGGACCTCGCTCCCCCTACTTCTGTCTGGCTCATGTCTTAATGACCTGTCAGTTGTCCAAGGTTGGTTAGTAAGAAGCCAACCAATGAAAACCTCCAATGCTATGCAGCCCATGAACTACAGTGCCAGCATTGTGCATAAATGTTGACTTTTTACCATTATCAATTTAGAGGTGGTCGCAGTAAGAGCCATCAGATAAGCGCTACCCAATTAGAAATCAAACCCCTATAGAATGTATATGTAATCACCACTATTAGCCAATGCTCGTACCCCGTACAATTTGGTAACTCAGATTACAGTATGTTGTCAATTTTGACAAATATGGAATATTTGGACCATTGTCTTTTGAGTAACCAGTGAGAGCGCAAAGAATTAAGTGCTTGTATGCTGTCCCTGCTTTATTTTCATAATAATAATGCTGGGTTTTTTACTTGCACTTTGTCTATTTTGGGTATTAAGTCTGGTTTCAATTGTCTCCAGAACCTCTGTGTAATTTGGGACTTTCCAGGCCATCTTGACAACTGTTAAAGACAAAAAATAATGACAGCAGTAACAAGTTATAAAGCTTATTACAGTACTGCCTTCACCATACAAAATCTAGAGAGATTAGCAACAAATCCATGGATTGAGAACAGTCTACCCTTCCTACAATGCTACCTACGCCCTAGTCTCTGACAGAAATAGATGGTGCTGGTATCAGATGGATGAGTCAAGAGCTTCCAAAGCCTCTCAGATTATCTGGCGTACCTTAAATCAAGTTGACATACATGTTAGTCTCCAGCACATTCTTCTCTAATGAGTCTTACATTCCATGTGTATTTCTTCCTCTGCCACGTATGCAGCAAATCAAACAAACAATGCCAATATGAAAATATCAACATCTTACCAACTGGGATACACTGAGAAAAACACAACTCAAAGTGGTGTGCACAAGGTCACATGCTATGAGATTTGGGATTAGGAAGTTTCCCGAGGTGTGTTCCTCCCATGTTGAAGGATAAAAAGAATCAATGAAAAAAGATTAAGGTGACATTCAGTTACCTGTGAGGAGCATATTCTTCAGGCTTCCCACAGGAGTCGACGATAGGGTGGTCCAGCCCTGAGAATGACTGCACCCTCTGAAACACAGAGAAGAGAATCCTACCTGACGGCTGGAACTGTTATCTGGAATGTCTGAGGAACAGGGGGAGAACTAATCAGTGGCAGTGGGGTAAGAGAGACTGATAGGAGTGCTCTTACTTACTTTCACTACATCAATCCCCTTCTTCCATAGAGCGGAGATAACTAAAGAACCTACTTATTGGGGTTGTCTAGCAGGAAATACCACTAACAGTAGGTTTGAGGGATCAGAACCTTGCAGCAGTCAACCAGAACTTGAATACTGTAGGCAGTGGTCAAATATTTAAATGTTGGGCATCATATACCAGGAGTGGTCCACTGATGTCAGAGAGTGCGTAGAGGCAAGCCGGAAGCAGCAGGCTGAAAATGGTGCACCACATATGCCAGCATCAGAAACCAGTATAAGGAACCAGTCAAGGCAAGCTGAAATGCAACTAATTGGAAATGGTGGACCATGTCCGCCATTTAGAATGCATCTCATTGGAAATGGCGGACCTCGTCGCCAGAAGCAGTACTCTGTGATCTGTGGGAGGGCAGGCAAGGTATGACGATCCAGTTACCGGGCACCACATGGGGACACCAGGCTATGGGACTAAGCACATTGCAAGGTGAGCACCCTCGCATCTGGATCACACCAGACTCAGGAAGATGGCAAAGTACTGTTTTATGAGCAATTATCTAAAACGGGGAGGTTACAAAGATCATCAACAGATGTACACTCAGTCTCTCAATGATCTCCACACAAAATATGGTTCTTATAGAGAAAATGCGTCAGAGTGACGTCCTATTACGTGGCAATAGTAAAAAACCTATCAAGGGTCGGGATTGGTTAAGGCAGACAACTAAGTATACTTGTCTATAGGAGCTAGGATTGTTATTGGCTGTCCATTATCAGGTGGACAACTTATGCCTCCCTCTAAAAACATGCATTTAAGAAACATTAGATACACAGTTTCTCATCAGTCTTTAAACTATAAGGTCCTTCATTATATGGGCTAATATAATTGGTTGGCATGCTTGTGCCATATCTGGAACATTCGGTTCATTTAGCAGCATGTAATCCCAGACCCAGGTGCAAAGAGATAGGGCATGAAACTACCACATCACCCAGTTAGTCCAGCATCTCTCATCTCCCATGCCTTCTGCCATGAAATTGTCTTTGTACTTGGCCTTGCAGAGTATACTTGTCTTTGAAAATGCATAGGAGTGAGGGCACTCGCTATCGTGTCTGGGACTCCAAGTTCAAACTCTATTTCCACCCTTGGCTCACATGACAGGAGAACACGATTCAGTCCATTTTGCAGCTTTTAAATGCTCTAAATGAATTAAAGGTTGGCATCCTTTTTGTTCTTTTGTGCATCTTAACGTGAGAAGGTTCATCCTCTGCACACTTGTCCTTCTTCAGAGGACATAGCTGACCTCGCCTTCTAGAATCTTGATATTTGGCCAGGCAACCTGGCCACACAGCTCCATGTGCCTATTATTCTTGCTGCAACTCAATTTTCCATTCCTGCTTCATGATTTCTGGCTTACTTGATTCATAATACCAATGCCCAGTTTCTGTCTAATGGTGGCTTCGCCTGTCTTCTATTCACTACTCATAGACAGCTTCAATTATGACTTAATCTACCTTGCATTGGAGCATCTGTACATTTATTGAACAGCTGTTTTTCTGCAGCACTTCATGCACGTGTAATCTTCCTCCTATATATTGGAAAGCTCACTCAATTCTTTACTTCATCATTAGTTTCTTCAGGACCTATACATCATCTTCAGCCAGTATCTCAGGACGTCGTGCACACCTTTTATGATGTCACTAGCTACTTCTCTTTGCTCCTTCTTATATTCCTTCAGGGAGTTCCTCCCGCAGGTTTGCGTCACTTCGGGGTACATTCAATATGGTTCTCCTAATGGGTATCTTCTTCTAAACACTTGCTGCAGTATTGGCAAAATGGCTGGTATCAAACACGGCATGGTCTCATGCCTCCAATACAAGAGAGGTAGGGGGTGGGATATCCTACAGATGTATGCAGCTGGTCATCTACATTCCCCCCCTCTGGTCGAGTCCTTCATCACCTCCTCAATTCTTTCTGCATCTTTTTATCTTCTCTTGATAAAGCTTTTCTTGGTTGGCCATATTTTCATCTCCCCCTAACCCCCTCAGGGTGCCAGATGTTTTAATGTGTTCATCTACACTCCAGGTCATGTAGTTACATTGTCCATTTGGGGTATAGTAGACCCAGTGTCCCATGTACTTTTTATGATCCTTTGGATACCAGAACTTTGTTCCTCCAGGTGCTACAATGCTGCCTTTTATGTAATCTCGGACAGCGTCATCAGTTAAATCTTTGGCTTCTGGTTCATCCTTGGCATCAATCATGATCTTCATTCTCACTGCCTTCTTTGCCGTTTTCTGGCATTGTGCAATTAATATCCAGATTATACAGAATCCAAACATGATCAGCACCAGTATTGCTCCAAGAAACTTGAATACATTTGCCAACAATTGATTTATCCATGAGAACAAGAATGCAAACCAACTGTCATCTTCAATGCCACCTGTCTCTTCCTCCATCTTAGTATGTAGGTCTGTGGAACATGATGGTCCGATCTTGTCGCAAACCCCTCCTTCCATTTTCTGGAGGGTCATCAGTCGTATGGCCGTCAGCTCTTCTTTTATGGCATTGAATCCTTTTATAGTAGCATTGACTTTCTGCAGATGCTCCCACCTTGTGATTTGTAGCCATTTGGCATTCACCGCTGTTTGAAGTCCAGGCATAGATATAGATTTCATTATCATAGCAGTCTTGCTGAACAACTTGTGTTCATCAAAAATGGCTACATATGCCTTTATTGATTTGGATGAGAAATAATTCTCTCTTTTCATCTGTCAGAGTTCAAGGGATCTTCGTTTTCTCAAATGGTCATCCACCTTTGGGAATTCATCAATGTTTAGATTGCTCAGAGGAATCACCAATGCTGCAACATGGACGAACAACAAGGAACACACCCCACCCCCATTCCTGGGAAATTTCATATATGCTCTAGATCTGCAGGCCGAATATCGATCCATTAGGATTCCTGTAATGTCAATTCTGGTTTTGCACCATTTATTCTGTCCAACATAATAATTTCCATGTCCCTGTAAACACATTTTCGCATTAACCAATGGGACTACGGCCACTGGGCCGGATTTGTCTTCCACCCATGTCAGTATTTTGGAGTACTTGGCCCAAGACTTCAGACACTCATCATTCACTTTCTGTATTGCTCATACTGCTTCCTTTCTGAGCAGATGGGCTGCATAAGACATCATTCCATCTTGCCATCCTTTACTCATGCTCACTCATCCGTAGATTAGCAGCTGTGATCTTTCCCAGCATCGAGACATCCAAGCTTTCTCTGTCATCTCAGAGCAGTTCATTCTCTTCATTTCTTCAATGATTACCTTATATTGTCCTGCAGCAGGATACACAAGCATCTCATCTGTCCATCCAGGTTCCTTCTCCATCTGAGTAGTCTTGACATAGTCAATCTGGTATGGGAACTACTGTCGTGTTTTCCATCGCAAGGTTGCCCAAATCCCTTGGAATAGTCCCTGAGTAGTACATGCTGCAAGATGACTAAGGCACTTCGCATTAGATGCTGACACCTCCTTTGCAATGAAAGTTGTTACTGTTTTCATGGCGTAGGGGATCAGAGAGCAGACATAGCAATTCTCATCAGATGCTCTTTCCCCCACCCTTTTTCATGTGCTGATACCACATGGTATTCCCTAGGTGGAATTATCAAGATATGTATTTATCCCCCGGTTAACTTCCTCTGTATCCCTCCTATGTGGTCTAACATGCCCATAGAGATCAAAGAAATTATCATCATTTGTACTCATAGAAGGGACATCATAGGAGCTCTTTCTTCAATGGGACCATTAGGATAATAAAGTCCTTGAAATGTAACATACAGAAAGACAAAGAGAATGCAAATGCATATATTTATCAAGCATAGAGGTTTGGAGAAACATTTGGTGTGCCATCCCAACACTTGCTGTACTAGTGCTCTCTCTATAATCACATTATCCTCCTCACAAATACTTTTTAATATACATATTCAATTCTGTTACATTTGAAACTGCACAAACTGTTCAATGAAGCAATCAGGAATCTTCTAATCACTGGACCATTTTTGGGATCCTGTAAAAAGGTATGAATATTAACATCTCTTCTGACAAGAGCAGGGTAAGATTGAAGTATGAACACAAAGAGAGCAACCAAAAGCCAATGTGTCTCACTGTCAACAGGTATCATGTATTTATCAATTTAAAACAGATATTGTCTGCAAAATGAATCTGGATATTGATCTCTTTTTCAATTTCTAATCAGGAACTGGCATTTGGGCATATACTGATGCAATATTTATTCCTTCAATGAATTTCTAAAAGTTTGTTTCAGCCTCTGAAATTTCTCTGCAAGTCTATGCACTTCCTGCTAAATGTGTTAGGAGTGTCCATTGAATTCCAGTCCAAAAGAAATATGTGCTAATCATTTGTTGTTTTATTGTTCTTCTTCTTGGTCATCGATTGAGTCTGCACGGGTAACTATTGACGGGAGGGTCTCGCCTTTGTAGCTTTGCACATCACCTAAATGCAGCCAAGCTTGTCTACCTGATACCTTAACTGCAGAAGGAGAGACTTCTTCAACAACACAGAATGGACCATTAAACCTGCGTTCATGCCACTTTCTAGTAAAATTCTTAATGAGTATAAAGTCACCAGCATATATCTTTGGCAGTGTCAATAGTTCACTTGGATTGATCGTTGGATCTAATACTAACTACTAATTAACTCACATTTATAAAGTGCTATGAACCCTCAGGCATCTGAGCGTTGCTTATTATTACCTAAGGTGTGCGGTGCTCATTTATCGACTTCGGAAGGATGGAGGCTGAGTTTGGCCCTGCCAGGATTCGAACCTGTGTCGGCACGCTCTGCACAGATGTCAAAGAGAGCGCTCTACTCGCTATGCTATCTGACCTCTTCTGTGTTCCTTGACCTCGCCCTTCGATGCTTGATTTGATCTGAAATTAAAGAAACACTGGTAGTCATACATGTCGAATAATCATGCATCTCATCACCTAAAGTCTTCGCTATGCCCTGGGCATCACTCCTTACTCTAAATGGAGGCCTGAGAGGTGATCTTATGCCACACCCTGTCACTAGCACATGAGGGGTGAGGTACTGGTCCGAACCTGGATGATTCCGAAGGGCATATAAGGCTAGGAGTAGGCAATACAGCCTTCCCATCTTTAAAGTCAATTTTATATTGGTGATCCTCTCTTTGAGGAGGCCGTTGAGTCTCTCACTTAATGTGTTTGCTTGTGGATGATAAGCAGAACACATTTTGTGCTTTATACTCAATATAAGTCCCATTTGTTCAAATAACTCAATGACTAAATACGGCCCATTGTTGGATCGTAGTACTTCGCACACACCCCACCTTAGGAAGACTTTACACACTAAAAACTTTGTTGCGCAAGTGGCATCAGGGTGCATACATAGACCAGCTTTAATCCACCTAAAGAAGGGACACACCACCACTAATAGATACCTATGTCCATTACATGTCTGTACAATATGTAAATGCTGAAACAGACCTTTCGGTCGAGGTATTACTCCTCTGATTGTTCTCAGTGTGTATGCCCAGCAGTAAACTTTTGACACACAATTCCATTCACCTTGATGTATGTAAAGTGTTCCAACAGATTTGGAACAAACCCGTCTTCTGCAACGGGGGCAGCAAGACTTTCTCTGTTTATATGCATGCGGTAATGTAGTTGTTAAAGTGCGACTTTCAATAATGCCACTTGCATCACTGGCTTTCCAGTGCTTTTCTGTGGCCATAAAGCTTTTGTGGGGGATAAAGAACACCCCCTTTGTTTCCATAGTTCTTGGTCCTCTTGTGGGGCTCTACCCTGAATTTCTATTAGTTGCGTAATTGACAGCATATTAAACCCTTCTCGTACTAGCTTGCTTCTAGTCAACATTTCTTTAGTATCTTCAGTATCAAAACTCTTTTAGGTTCTATGTCTGCGGCTTTGTTTCTGTGAGTGATAAAGTCGGTTTGTTTAGTATGTGCTGCGCATTTTCTGACCGCTATGGCTACTGGGATTTGGAGTGCCTTAATGAGCATGTCCAATAAGGACGCATGTGGCACTGGAGTGCCGTCTGCATGGAGAGTGCCCCTCCTTTTCGAACTTGACAGTTCTGCATGTTTTAATGATGTTGCATAGGCAGAGTCATTGGATACCGTCACTTCCTGCCCTTTGTACTTCTCGTGAACGACAATAAGCCCTACTAATTCTGCTGCTTGTGCTGAAAAGAGAGACGTAGACTTGCACTCACCACTACCTGAAATTCGCCTTTTAATCTGTGTCTCATAACTGCTGAGCCTGAATAACTCTCCCCGCTAGTATGAAGAGAATGTCCCCTCCCGCCAAAGCATTTTCCTTCACACGGGGTATATCATCAAAGAATTCCACATAGTTTGCAGAGTCACGCACATGATAACCTTATTCTACAGGTTCAGCTACAAATGAGGCTGGGCTCAGTATTTTGCACCTCACTATTTTAATCGCTGAGTTAGAAATTAACACTTCATAAACCGAAGCTCTTTGTGACATCAATGTACCCTTGGCTTTCTCGAAAATGGCAAACAGGGCATACTCCACGTAAAGGGTCATGGACTACCCCATGACAATACTTGTCTTTCTCAATTGCAAATGCAGCAGCTGACAAAGATTGTTTGCATGGAAAATGGCCTCTCATTATTGGGTCTAAAATCGCACTGTACTATGCCAAATTCTTATACCCCAACATTGTCCTTTATGTGAACAATGCTGTCGTGGTTGACCCATTTGTGTCATGACTCACCATTTACGCCCCTTCTGGACTTCCTGGTCCCTGGTGCACCGTACCGCTGGAGCCGTTCTCCTCTCAACATGGCCGGCGCATCAGCCACGCTGCGCTCTAGCGTTTACGCCGGAGTCCTGGCGTCCTAGAAAACGGGCATGCTCGCGCGGTGCTGCGCATCTCAACGCTCCTTTTCGAGTTCGCAGCTTGTGTGTTCATCGTTCCCTTCCTTTCCCCGTATCGTTGTCCGATACCATCCATATTCCCTTTTCTTCATTCCTGGATTATTGAAACGGCCTGTTGCCTTCTCCTAGGCCGTCCGCGCATTCCTTCTTGGGCCCCCCTTCCATGCTTCCGCACTCGCAACTCCATCTCAATACTTGCAAGTAGTGCTTCCCTTCCCTGGTTCCGTGCTTATTCCCAGGCATTGTCTGCTCTTACCTTCCCGGAATCCTGAACTCTTGTCTTACTCTGAGTCTGCTCTCATTCCACGCTGGATACAGAGGACCACCGGCCTTATCTGTACAAGTCCCGGACATCCCGGAAGACAGAGAAACCTTCAAAGAAGAAAGCAACAAAGGACAAACAGGTAAGACCGGGGGTAGAGTGTGACAATTTGTGTGTGAAAACAAATAACATTCTTCGCTATAATTGGGAATACCTAAAACTGGAACTGTACAAATGTCTTTGTTCAACTCCTCAAATTCTTCCTCCATTTCTTCAGTCCATTCTAACTTTTCCTTACCAACTTGTGCTTTCTTTAATGCTTTCAAAAGTGGCTTGGTATATGTGCCATGATCAAAAACCTATAATTGCATAAGCTCAGAAAATGCTACACTTGCCTCATTGTCTTTGGTTTTAGCGTTTTCATACTAGCCTCATCTCTTTCAGGTGTCACTTTCTTTCCTTCATGTGAAATTAACTGACCTATGTACAACACTTCTTCCTGGTAATACTGTAATTTCTCCTTGGCTACCTTGTATTCTTTGTTTGCTAGTAAAGTCAATAACTGGACAGAGTCTTTTTGGCATTCATCTTCTGTTTTACTGCAAATCAATATGTCATCTACATACTGAAAGACCATATTTTTTAGTTCAATGTTACCAAGATCCACCTGTAGGACCCTGTTAAAAATCAATGGGGACTCACAATCCCCACGAGGTAGAGGAGCATGTTTTAGTCTCTTTTGTATAAACGTAAAGGAAGTCAGGTCTTGCGAGTCCTTGTGCAACAGGATCAAGAAAAATGCATTTTTCAAATCTATCACCGTGAAATATTTAGCTTCAACTGGAATACTATACAATATTGTTGCAGGATTAGGAACTAACAGAAACTCTGCTTCTATAATCTGATTAAGAGGGCATACATCCTGGATAAATCTCCATGACCCCCCTTTAGATTTTTTTAATCGGATACACCACAGTATTGTATGTTGATTCCGACAGCACTAGGATTCCCTGATTCACACATGCTGAAATATGCCCTCATTATCTTCTCGGGACATAGTGTATTTTTCTGCTCGGGTAAAATTGCTCCTGGCTTAAGCTATATTTTAACCTCCCCTATTCCCTTCAAAAGGCCTACGTCATAGTGGCAGTGGTCCACAGGACACTTGCCACCTTTTTTAGATCTTACGGGAAGAATGCTGGTTGTTGCTGCATTATCACCATTCGCTGTGGGATTTCCCCTTTCTCTATCTTTATCCAGTAAGTAATGCTCCAAAAAAACAGTACTTCGTCATCAATATGTTCTTCTCTAAATGTATCTTTATCGGTTATGTCATTCAATCTGTACCCCTCTTGAAGAGTTATCACCATTCTCCATGATCTACCCTCATCATCCACATCTTCAAGTATAGCTATCTCTCCTTGTACTATAGCTGCTTCCAGTTCTATGGGAATATTCTGTCTGCTTTCATCATCCATAGGGATTAGCGGTCTAAATAGGTACTCATCAGGTATCCTCAGACTCTTTCCTACAAGCCCAGGTACCATTTCAATAAAATACTCACTCAATACAGGGTGACTTCCGGATCTACCAGGACTCCTCGTAGAGCCACTTGCCCTGAGAATGCCATTATGAACTCTCCTACATTTAGATAGCGTATTCCTGGAGCGTAGAACTCTATTCCCTGATCAGTGAATGAAATTGTCATGTTAGTTTGGTCATCAAATCTCTTCCCAAAATATTGACTGGTGTCTGTCGTGAATATAACAAGGGAACAGACATGTCACATTCCCCGATATAAACAAGTAATTTATCAGTAAAATGTACTAAATTCGTAGCTCCAGAGAACCCTTGAGCATTCATGGCAATACCTGACATTGGAAACAGAATTGGTTGTAGAGGTGCACACTTAATTAGTTAGAATAAAGGAATACTAATATGTATAATATTACTTCGTAGTGCTCCCTGTTGGGATCTATTCTACTAGACCCAAATTGTAAAGGAAAAGGGGAAGGTATCGCAAAGAGAAACTCGCGATACAAACAGGGGCACAGACCATAGCAACCAAATAGCTGCTAAAACACTTTCGTTCAAGCTCTTAATAATTTCAAATAAGACAATTCAATAAAGCTTTTTTATATAAGGTTTCAAAATAAGTATTAATCAAGACAAATGATCGACAGTGAACTCTTGTCAGTAATATTTCAACAATCTCAAAACACAAATTTAATATAAAAGAATCTCCACATAAGTGATTGTTCATTGCGTTTGTCAAAAACATATCTGGGTTATACATTCAATTGTTGACAAGCTGTTTCATTCAAATGATATACACTGATATCTAGACAGAAAAATGCTGTTGTTGTTGTGTTTTCTGTCCTATACTACGCGTTTTGGGTTTACATTAACCCTTCTTCAGGTAATGATATCAGATAATTCTTTCTGTAAAATTAATAGGAGGTAATTAATATAATAACAAATTACTACGATTCTTAGAAAAACAAGAAAAGGAAATGAAAAAGAAACAAGACTAGGGGCTGTGATAACCAATCACTTAACTAACCTGTACTTGAGGTCAAAAATCTGGGTTAATATTCGGAAAAGGTTCACTCTCTGGACTTCCTGAACCTAAAGATGACAGAAAATTACAACTTACTGTCAAGCTAAAGGTGGATGTTAATAGTGAGTATAGTGGCGATCTGGAGTGGGACCAGTGGCGCAACGAGGCGCTGGGTCCCACTCTCAGATCGCTGGGTTGAAAATAGATTTTTATTAGCTCACCTATCGGGGTAGTCGATATTACGTATGGAGATCGTAGGGTACTTCAACTGTTCCAAGGCCGCAGCTTGAGAAAACGTGCAAGCGGCTGTAATAAATAAACAAAGGTATTGTTGTTTTAAATCTGTGCTGAAAGTACATGATCTAGATAAACTCTTTAACTTTGGCTATAGGGCGTTACCTGGAGCCGAGTGTGGTCTGTCTACCTTGGTAGAAGTGTTACCGTTCCACGTCGTTAATTTCCACTTCCCATAAAGGATAAGACGGATAAGGTCACTAAACCACCTTTGAAATGTACGTTCATAGTGCTTCGCCTCGGTAACTAATGTAATTTACAACGTGGCAGTAACCGCCGCTTTAGAACTCTGTTAGAAAAGGGGAATACAATCGCACCCCCGTGTTAGTCTACATAAACTAGAATCACAACCTATCTCGCAAGTTTGTGTTAATCGTAGGAGCGAAAAAGTTACCTGCTTCAATGAGTATGAGCCTCAAACCGCATTTGCCTAACGGGAGTACAGCGTTCCTGTTTCTCCTTCGGTTTCAGCGTAACTAGTGGCAACGTGTATGGGTAAATAGACTAGGATGTAAGGGCGGTTCTAAGTGGCGGCCATGTTGGAAGAAGAAGTAAATAACGCCTATCCATGTGGTTATATAAATGAGAGCTAACCCAATTGATATTATAAATTAATGGTTAATCGACGGGACAAAAGAAACTAACTGTCCGTTTTGCCTACTCTCTACTGGAATTTCATTCGCTCACAGGTTTATCAGTATATTGCCGGTTTACGGTCATTGTTGCCAACAAGTTATAGAGTTAGAAAACAAATTTCCTCTATAGCCACCTAACTCAAATATCAAATGCATGTCTCAACAGTTTGTATATAACAGTTAGAACAACAATATCGTTTCTAAACATATGAGAAAAAATGTTTTTGATCTTCGAAAGCAGTGATGAACATTAAATCACAAAATATTGCAACAAATAGTCCATCGAGGAGATATACCCAATTAGATCTCAAAACACAGTAATGAGCCTTCAATCACAAAACTCTGTAGCAGACAGACCATCACAAAGAACAATACAAATCCCACTCTAAGTTCATTCCACGGGGAGCCATTGAGTCCAATTTGTCTATCCAGATTGTTTCCCTTTGTTGAAGTAATTTTTGTAGGTTGCCTCCTCGTCTAGGTAATTTAACATGTTCCAAAATTACAAACTGCATTTGTGCAATTGTGTGATTGCGAGCATTGAAATGTTGTGCTACAGGGGATTTCATGAGTTTTAATCGCACATTAGATTTATGTTCACCCCATCGTTGTTTGGCTTTCCTGCCTGTAAAACCCACATAGTAGAGCCCACAGGGACACTTAATGCCATAAATAACACTCGTAGTGTCACATCTGGAAGTATGATTTAGTGCAATCTTATTGCCTTTATGAGGGTGATGAATGTAATTACCTTGTAGGACATTGTGACAGCAGTTACAATTGTTACATGGGAGGGTTCCCTTAAACTTGCTCATCTGTGTTTTCTTAGCAGAGAAGTCTGATTTAATTAGACAATCTCGGATTGACTTGCTCTTATTGTAAGCAAAAAGTGGAGGTGTCGGAAAGAGGCTTACTAATTTAGGATCAAGTGACAGTTTCTCCCAATTACTTTTCACTATCTTTTTAATCTGTCTACTTTGTTGCGAGCAAGTAGTGACATACACAATGTCAGCAGTATCTTTCTTGACGGCTGGGCTCAAAGCTTGTTGTCGAGTAATGTTCTTGACTTTTTCTTTATCCTGTTGTAGCTGTGTCTGGTCATAACCTCTCGAAAGTAATTTCCTAGTTAATTCATTCGCTTTCTTATCAAATTCATCTTCTTCGGATACGATTCTTCGGTATCTCAATAGTTGGCTCAAAGGGATACTTTCGATCGTTGTTCGCTGATGAAAGCTAGATGCAAGGAGCAGACTATTCCTATCTGTTGATTTGGTGAATATGGTAGTAGAGAGTTTCCCCTGATGTTCATATACCATTACATCCAGGAATTCCAGTGATGTTCTACTCACTTTGTATGTAAACTTGATCCTTTGTGCCAATGTGTCCATAAATTTGAAAAATTGAATTAGTTCTTCTTCTGTTCCACTCCAGATACCGAAGAGGTCGTCTATGTACCTAGTGTAGAGTTTCAATTTTTGATTCCACATCTGATTATTCAGAACTTTCGTCTCTTCTAGGTATGTCATGAAGATGTTTGCGTAACTGGGAGCCATCGCGGCACCCATTGAGGTTCCAGAAATTTGAATATAATATTTGTCCTCAAACATGAAAAAGTTATTATTCAAGACAATTGTAAGTAGCTGCATAATAAACAGTCTATCAGACTTAATGTTGCTGGTTGTTCTTAGAAGTGCCCATTCCATTGCCTCAAGTCCTGCCTGATGCGTAATATTTGTATAAAGGCTGGTGACATCCATAGTGAACAAAATGTCCGTAGTTGGATCAAAGGAAATCGTTGTCAATTTCGATAGGAAATCATTGGTGTCTTTAATGTAGGAATGAGCCCGTTGTGCTAGAGGTTGAATTATTTTATCTACATATTGTGCAAGTGGTTCCAAGAGACTATTGCTAGCCGCTATTATTGGATGTCTTGGTGGGTTCTGTAGATCTTTATGAATTTTCGGTAAAACATAGATGACCGGCATGATTGGATGTGAATTTGTCAAAAACGCTTTAGTTTTGTATGAAATAATTTCCTCTTCTTCTGCCGCATCTAAGGGTTTCTTGATTATTTCTCTCACTATTAACATCCAACTTTATCTTGACAGTAAGTTGTAATTTTCTGTCATCTTTAGGTTCAGGAGGTCCACAGAGTGAACCTTTTGCGAATATTGACCCAGATTTTTGACCTCAAGTACAGGTTAGTTAAGTGATTGGTTATCACAGCCCCTAGTCTTGTTTCTTTTTCTTTTCCTTTTCTTGTTTTTCTAAGAATCGTAGTAATTTGTTATCATATTAATTACCTCCTATTAATTTTACAGAAAGAATTATCTGATATCATTACCTGAAGAAGGGGTAATGTAAACCCAAAACGTGTAGTATAGGACAGAAGACACAACAACAACAGCATTTCTCTGTCTAGATATCAGTGTACATCATTTGAATGAAACAGCTTGTCAACAATTGAATGTATAACCCAGATATGTTTTTGACAAACGCAATGAACAATCACTTATGTGGAGATTCTTTTATATGAAATTTGTGTTTTGAGATTGTTGAAATATTACTGACAAGAGTTCACTGTCGATCATTTGTCTTGATTAATACTTATTTTGAAACCTTATATAAAAAAGCTTTTTTGAATTGTCTTATTTGAAATTATTAAGAGCTTGAACGAAAGTGTTTTAGCAGCTATTTGGTTGCTATGGTCTGTGCCCCTGTTTGTATCGCAAGTTGCTCTTTGCGATACCTCCCCCTTTTCCAATACCTGACATTGGGCCTGATCACGACCTCGGCGGTAACGCTAACGCTATTAGGGGGGGCTATTAGCGCGACCGCCATAGCCCCCGGCGCTAATAGCGCGGGATCACGAGTTGGGCGGACTTGGAAGTCCCCATTCCCCATTGAGCCCATTTGGGAATGCCCCATTCCCCATTGGGCTTAATGGGGAAAATTCACGCTCTTACCGCCGACGGATTTCCCGCCGGCGGTAATAGCGCGAATTTTCGGCGGATTTCCCCTCAGCCAAGAGCTGGGAAGTAATCCGCCGAAGCCCTGATTCGGCGGACCCTTAAATCCGGTGGTAATAGTACTACCGCCGGATTTAAGGGTTACCGCCGAGGTCGTGATCAGGCCCGAAGTATAGTTTCCCTCCTGTATACAAGAGCGGTTTGTCCAAGTGTCTACAAGAAAAGAAAAGGATTTGCCTCCTATCGTCACATCAAGCTTTGGTTCCTCTTGGGGGTCTGGTGTCACAGATAGTACTGAACACATCAAGTCACCCTGTGAGCTCTCCTATTGAGGGAATAAACCCATCCCCGTGAAAGGCTTTCCTCCCATCACGGTGACTCCCCCTATCCTAGGCATCAGTATGTGCCCTGTATTCGCGTTTTGATGTGTTTGCATAGGTGCTTGTTGCAACTGCCCTTGCAGGGGCTGCATTTGTACTTGCCCCTGATGTTGTGCCTGCTGTACTTGCGGCACCTGTGCCTGAAAGGATGTGTGACCCTGGACAAAGAACTCTCTTGTTTATGTGCTTTATGGTGGTGGATAAGCTGGCCCACTCTCTTTAAAAAATGTTGTTTTGTTGTGCATTCCCTCGACTCCTACATATGCACGCAATATGCCCTGTTATTCCACAATTCCAACATAATGGGGCTGACCCTCTGGCAAATACTCCTTGGTCATATCCTCCCTGAATATTCCGACTGTCATTCTGAGTTTTCTGAAATCCTCCCTGGGTGTTCTGGAATCCTCCTCCTCTACCTCTAAAACCTACACATCCACCTGTATCTGAGCCCATGGCTTTGCTTCCATCCCCACTTGTTGTTTCATCTGTCTCTGTACTGGTTTTGGCAATCCCTGACACAATATATGATAAAACAGTGCTACTCTTTTTTCCCAAGGTGCACGAGTTTCAAGCTGCCATTTTTCCTGAATATCCTGAATGTATGCAATGGGGTCTTCATCTTTCTTCATTTTATGTAGCATAATTGCACCCATATCTGATGTATCTGGATACTGTACCCTGAGAGCCCTCCAAACATGTGCCCTGCAATTATTAAATGTTGCTCCTTCATACGCTGTGTTTTGCACTGTCACACCCGCATATCACGCTCACCTCCAAATGTCATCAGCCCTCTCCCCAAGAATAGCTGCCAAAAAACCTTTTAGGTCTCCTATGGAAAGCGTGTTTCCTCTGTCATTTTCTCTAACTCATATATCCTTTCCCCAGCCCCTGAAGTCAAACTAGGGAGCTTGCATTTTAAGTTATCCTTATCCGTTTGTTGCCATGAAATATATTGCAGTCTTGTCTCTCCTTTTCTAACAACGGAAACTGTGAGAACCCCGTCCCATAGTCTGATACCACTAGTTGTCTATTTTTAACAAGGCTAATCGTCCCTATTTGTCTTCTTGCTGGCAACGACCTTAACCTATTTACATAAGGTGGAGTCTCTCCTTTCTTACTACACAATTGTCTTTAGGGGAAAACAGGATATGATATGGGATCCGGTGTCCTTTCCTTAGGGTGTTCCAGATCTGACCATCTTACTCCTTTATCGATCTGTTGGCCGTGGCGGGGAATGGGGACGCATGCACTGCCTCCCTTTGCCTCACGGCTCAATTCTCTTTCCTCGTCTGACATTGCTAAACCCCAACTGATATGGCTATCCTCCTCTTCTCGGTCTAAATAAAGTTTAATTAGGCTCTATGTTGACTAGTGAGAATATTTTCCTGCTCAACTCATGATTTTGGTATTTGGGATTGCCCACAGCTTCCTTGTGTTCCATACTCACTATCCTGCCTCAGTTGTTGGTATACTTTATCGATCCTTTCCCCGATGCTTTCTACATCATATCTTTCTTCTTCTCTTGTTACCCTAGGTATTTCTGGCATTATTCTCTCTATTGCGGGAATCTCTCCTATTCTATACCACCATATTCCCTCGATTGGTCTCATTCATTTCTTATGAATGCGACTGGCGTCCAGCCCTCACTGCCTTCTATTCTGTTTTATTTCTTTTGTCCACTTCCCTTCGCTTTCTTGCATCCCTTCTTATCCTCTCTTCCTCTTGCCTTCATTCCTCCCTTCTCACTTCCTGGGCCTCATTACGACCCAGGCGCTAATGGGTTAATGGCTTAGGCGTAAAAGGCTGCAGCGCCGTTAACCTATTAGCGCCTAATTACGAGGTCCCTTTGCGGGACCCGACCTTAACGGCTGGTTTTACCAGCCGTTAAAGTAGGGACCCGCAAAGGGACCTTGGTGCTAAGTACGGTGCCGCAATTTGCGGCACCGTACTTAGTGCCTTCCCCATTCCCATTGAGCCCTATGGGGCAAAAATGGGAATGGGGAAGGGCCATGGCGGCATGGGGAATTACCGCCCCGCAAACCTCGGAATGGGGTGGTAATTCCCCATTCCGCCATGGCGGACACCGGCATGGACCATGGTGCTAATAGCACCATGGTCCTCTTCCTGGGTCGTAATGAGGCCCCCTGTCTTTGTTCTTCTTCTCTGTAACCTTTTATCCTTCACCCTTAGTGCTTCTTCATTTCTATTTATTTTCTAACTATCCCTTCGTTCTATCTTTCTTTGTCCATTGTCATACTTCCTTTGTTTCTCAGCCCGTTTTTCATCTTTCTCTTGTTCCTCCCTATATATCTGCTCCCGTTGATCCCTGCTTTTCCTTCCTTGCACATACTCCCTCAATCTCTTCTCTCATTCTCTGTCCTTCTTTTCTTGCTCATCCTTATCTTCTCTCTGCCTAACCTCCTCGATCCTTTTCCCATCTAACTTGAGTAGTATCTGTCCTCCCATCCATTCATTCTGTACGAGTATTACCCCGTCAGACCTATCCTTTTCTCCTTTCCATCACTTAATTACTCAGTCTATATCTGTCAATATATTCAATCTCTCGCCTCTTTCTTCCTTTTCTCATAGAGAATTACAGGCATCTTCCTTTCTTTTGCTCTCTTCTGGACTGTTGTCACTAGTGTAAGCAGGGGCTTCATATATTGGGTTACTATGTCCCACCACTGCTTTCAGTTCCTTTAAAGGATAAACTCCTATCTCTTCTGTATTTACACTCTTAATCCCTGACAAGGTAAGAGGACCTGAGGGCTCAACACCCTCCCTATTATGCTGATTAAGCATCCACTCCTCCGGTGATGGTTTGTGTACATTTTCAAAAGTTCTAAAATTGCAAGCCTTTTCTCTAATTTCTTTCCTGTATATGCAGTGTACACATATGTGGTCATTTGTTGCAATACAGCTTTTGACAATGATTCTGCACTGTACTGTTTGAGCTTGGGTGCATGTTTTGGTAGCGTTTTACAAAGATGCATGAGGGGAGTGTCTTCCATAGGTTCCTAGTGATTGCATCGAATGCAAAAGCATTGAATGAAAAACCAGTGAAAAAAATGCATCGAAAAAAAGGAATTTTTAAATATTTTTTAATGGGGGGGTCCTAAAAACCCCTGTTTTTTTACCCCTTAAAACCCATCATAGTAAAAATAAACTTTACCTACAAAAAAATGCATTTTTTAAATGCATTATTTTCGATGCTTTTGCATTCGATACTATGTATTCGATGCAATGCCTTGATACCTCTTCCATAATGACAAGTCACAATTGACTGGTAATACTTACCAGATTGTTAATAAAATCTCTATCTCAACGCTCAACTAGCCACCACCATTCATCTTTGAAAACAACAACTATGAGTCAGCACCATCAATCGCCGCTCAATCCTCTTTTGTTTCAACAGCCCATCTGTCTTTTGATTGATGCCCATCATTTACTACACCTTAACTTCAAACATTGTTACTTCCAACCTTTACAGTTGTATTGCTTCTTAATACTTTACACAACAAATAATACTTAAAATAATAACACACTACATATTAACAACCACCGTGATCACCTTCCCTTGTTTATAACTGTGTTTAATATGAGGAATACTGCTCACTCCCCCATTTATTTTATCTTATACAGGGTTTAAGACATCACCTTCCACAGTCCTGACTGTGCGTATTCCCCTTTTTTAATACTCCCGTTGGAGTTTGAGACGTCTTCTTCTATCTCCATTGAAATAGGATTACCTAGGCATTCCTTTATCTACACATAAGTTACAGTTACTCAAAATATAACAATCCCAGCACTTTATTTTACCTTTTCCCTTAGTCTACTTAAATCCGTTAATCAACTTGAGGCCTCCAGTATCAACTCAACTTTCAATCAGACCACTTCGCCTTTCGTCTGCAGAACGCATGTGGAAAGCGAGCAGGGATTTGTTCAAAGTGGGACCTGCCCACCGTCTCGATTGTTCTTGAAAGTTTATTTCTATCAGCCGCTCTTCACAGGAAACTCTGTGATCTTCCAGCTAATGGCGGAGGATGCCCGATTGTCTGAAACTCTGGAGCCAACCTTTTTTGGATCAGAGCCATCCGCACTGCTACCATGTGAGCATATGGCCCTTAGGAATGTACATATGGAATGGATGGGATTACACCAGAAAAATTCTGACTCCAAATAACCGAACCTACTCAGAAAGATGGAAAAGTACTGTCTTATTAACAATTATCTAAAACAGGGAGGTTACAACGACTATCAATGGACGTACGCTCAGTCACTCAATGATCTCCACACAAAATATGGTTCTTATACACAAAATGCATCAGAGTGATATCATACTATGTGGAAATAATAAAAAACCTATCAAGGGTCTGGAATGGTTAAGGGGGACATCTAAATATACTTTTCCATAGGAGCTAGTATTGTTATTGGCTGTCTGTTATCAGGTGGACAACATATGCCTACCTCTAAAAACATGTCATTTCAGAAACTTCAGATACACAGTTTCTCATTGGTCTTTAAACTATAAGGTCTTTGGTTATATGGACTAATACAATTGGTTGGCATGCTTGTGCCATGTGTGGAACACTCGCTCATTTAGAAGCATGTCAGCCCAGACCCAGGTGCAAAGAGATAGGGCATGAGACTACCTCACCACCCAATTAGCCCAGCATGTCTCATCGCCCATGCTTCTGCCATGAAATTGTCTTTGTACTTGACCTTGCAGAGTATCCTTGTCTTTGAAAATGCATAGGAGTGAGGGCACTCGCTATGGTGTCTGGAACTCCAAGTTCAAACTCTATTTCCATCCTTGGCTCACATGACAGGAGACCACAAATTGGTCCATTTTGCAGCTTTTAATTGCACCAAATGAATTACAGCTTGGCATCCTTTGCGTTCTTTCTTGCACCCTAATATGAGAATGTTCATCCTCCGCACACCCGTCCTTCTTCAGAGGAGATAGCTGACCTTGCCTTCTAGAATCTTGACTTTAGGTCAGGCAGCCTTGCTGCATTGCTCATTGAGGCTATTATTCTTGCTGCAACACAGTTTTCCATTCCTGCTTCATGGTTTCTGGCTTACTTAATTCATGATACCAATGTCCAGTTTCTGTACAATGGCAGCTTCACATGCATTCTCTTCACTTCTATGATGACTTAATCTACCTTGCTTTTCAGCATCTGTACATTTATTGAACGTTTGTTTTTTTGCAGCACTTTGTTCATTTGTAATCTTCCTCCTTTATATTGGAAAGCTCACTCGATTCATTACTTCATCATTAGTTTCTTCAGGATCTATTCATCATCTTCAGCCAGTATCTCAGGACGCTGTGCACTCCTTTTATGACATCACTAACTCCTTCTCTTTGCTGCTTCTCATATTCCTTCGGGGAGTTCCTCCCGGGAGGTTATCATCAATTTGGGGGTACATTCGTTAAGGTTCACTTAATGGGTTTCTTCTTCCAAACACTCGATGCAGTATTGACACAATGGCTGGTGTCAAACACGGCACAGTCTCATGTCTCCAATACAAGTGATGCATGGGGGCGGGATCTCCTGCAGATTTATACAGCTGCTCCTCTGCACAGCCATTTTTGTTTGGCCAAAAATCTGCCCTAACATACAGTATCTCAAATCAAAAGTGCTTTTACAATCAATCAGAATATGCTTCAATGTTTGTGTAGCAGTCTCATGGCACATTGAACAATGACTATTTCCGTTGAATGTCTTGTCTCTAGAGTTCACAACTTCTCCTGGAGGGATCAAATTAAGGCACATACTCAGGAAGTCCATCCTTAGATTTGTATCTGCAAAGCACATAAGCTATCGAGCGAGGTAACCAGATGGTTTATCATGTTTGGACAATGATTTAGCTAGCTTTAAACTCTGCATGTGGTCTATAGTCTCTATCGCCGTAAAAGAGCCGACTTAATGCCCTTTGGATATGCAATAAGGACTTTGTTGTGTGATTACACTTGCTGAGTAAGTTGACAACATAGGCTTCCAAATTCGTTAATATCAAACAGGAGCCTTTCTGCATCTTGCGATTTATATCCTCATATAAAGAATTTGCCAATGGATTTGCAATCAATGTATATAGAGAGACCAATTTCCAATCCATACTAGCATTAAATGAATGCAAACCCAGCTCATATCTTAGGCTTGCTATTGGTAAAGATGGTGGTAAATGGTGGTTAATGCAAGGTCTTTTTCTCTTTCGATCTTGGGCCAGTTCAATGCTTGTGAATGTAGACATGTCTCCAAACCATATAGGAGAGATTATATGATCTTCATTTGATAGAATCTTGTTACTGGTATAAGAGAAAATGTGCAATACACACTATATACCAGGATCATTTGGCCCACCATAGGTGCTACCTTTAATTCCATGTCCAATTCCAGATGCTTGAGCGTCTGGATGGAACATAATGTAAAGCCTAAATAGATGATTCAGTAGCTTGTGGAACCTTTTCCTCCAATAGCTGCCACTTACATTGTGGTGCATGCTTCCTTGATCTCTTAAACAACAGTATTCTTGATTCTATGGGCTAACCTTAAGGGAATTCATCCTGGCATATTCATTGGACGCTTTTAAGAGATGCTAGAGACCCACAGGTGTGTGTTCAAGCAAGACAATATCATTGGTCTATGCTATAAAATCTATGACTTGCCCGTCAATTGTTTGACTAACTAAGGCACTGGAAGTCTGAAATTCGTTTAGATCTGCTAAATAAAGATTAAACAAAATGGGAGCAACTATGCATCCTTGCCTAACTCCCTTTTCAGTGCGCACTTCCCTTGACAAATCTCCAGACAGGTTCATTTTTACTCTTAGAGTGGTATCCTCATGCATACTCATTAGTATTTCCAAAAGTGATCTGTGGAGACCCCAGGAGTATAACTGCCACCATAATCAGTAATGGGGGGTAGTATCAAAGGCCTTTGATAAGTCTAGCCATGCCCCATATAGTATATGGCCTTTTCTTTCCAATTAGTTATTTGCAATGATTGTTGTTAGCAATCCATTCAATGAGGTTGACAAGACTTTCTTAAAGCCAGTCTGGAATTTTGGGATCATCTTTTTCACTTTCAGCCACTCCTCAAGGGCTCTGAACACATCTCTGGCAAAGATCTCACTGATGGCGTGTGGAGGGGGATGAGCCGATTGTTGGACGGATCTACCCGATCACCCTTCTTATAGATTGGTATAATCATCATCGACTTCCATGAGAGAGGAAGCTTTAGCTTATTAAGTATTTCTCTGAATAACTTCATCAGAATCCCAGACCAAAGTCCATTCCCCTTCATTACTGTGTTTGTTGGACCATTAGGGCCAGATGCCCTCAAGGATGAAGATTTTTTAATTAGATCTTCAATTAGATCTTCATTCTGAGTAACATCCCATCTCTATTCCTTATTAAGCTTATAACTGTCAGTACTAGTCATTTTGTACATCTTTCCAAATAAGTTGCACCAGTAAATTTTAGATATAATGTTACTTTGTAAATGAGTTTGCAGGGTCATCATATCATTCATTACTGCCCATAAGCAGCGAGAGCTTTTGTTATGCATGATCTTCGACATCAATTCAGCATCTCGCTGTTCTCTGAGATATCTTTTCGAACGCAGCTGCTCTATGATTATTGTGCATCTTTTTTTACTTCACTAATATAGTGGGATGTGATAAAGGGAAATCTTTGCCCAGGTTTTGAATGGAGACACTCAGCAATGTTTTCCTCTGATGGGCTTCTTCATCGAAAACGTGATGATGGCTAAAGGATTTAGTTTTAGATAGTTGTCATGGGGGAACCAACTCCTATAGGAAGTTCACAAAATTTGAGGGAGAACATGCTCTGAGTAATTCCTCATGTGAGGAGCTCTCTATAGACTCCTGTAATCTTTTATTCAGACCTGTTCAGTTTTATCAGACTTTAGTGACCCTGTTATGCGATTGGTTTACCAATAGTTTTTTTGTGAAGGTTCCCTCACTTGAGTCATGAATGCGGGTAATACAAGCAGTCAGTATTTTAGGATCGCTCGAGCCCTTGTTACATATCTCAAAATCTGAACATCTATCAAAGAAATTCCTTGACAGAAAAATGTAATTGATCAATGAGCCAGAAGTTCCATGTGACCTGTGAGGCCTGGGGAATATCACCCTTAATACTCCCATTCACCATCATCACATCCCAGCCTGTTAGAAATGACAACCACCTCATACCAGTTATGGTCAGGTCGCTGTTTAAATGATCTCCCTCAGGCCGTAAAGTCCCAATACACTGTGAATTTAGATCACCTCCTAAAATGATGCCTGCTAAACCATATTCAGTTTTTATTCTAAGCAACAAGTTTGGCAGGGAACACAAAAAGTCTATTAGGATGGAAGATGCGGTTTCCAATACATGTTCACCACTGTGATCCTATCTGTTTTAATAACAATTTAGCAGCATGGCTAGGAGGCCATTTGTTGAAGTCTCCAAATGAACCAAATTTGAACTAATTGCTGAACGAACAGCAATAACTTGGCCATCAATCGGACATCCACAGACCCCTTTGGACGATAGTTGATTAAGCATCAGAAAGCCATCTAAGTTTAAATTCTTAGTCAGCCAAGTTTCTTGAAATAAGATTAACTCAAATGTGCAAAACCGATATTCTCTCATTTCCCTCGTGATGAAAGCACTGCAGCCCTGCTTATTCCAATCCAAAATCTTGAGGTCATTGTTAACTAATGAGTTTTTTCAAAAGCCCTCAACTTCTCGAAAATTTGGCCTATTACATCTGGTAGCATGGACCACATTTTATTTTTGATCTCCACAGACACAGTTCCCACTTCTGTCACCGGCGGATAGAATAAAGTTTGCCCACCTGTAGGGCAGGGGGGCTAAAGGCAAGTTCTTGCTGTTTACAAATCCAGTCTTCTAAGGACTTGTTTGTTCTATTTTCTTTTTGCTCAATTGGTTTGGATGATACTGCTAATCCCATTTTTCCAAGTTCGATAGTTGCTGCCAGTAAGGCAACCGCTCCTTGACGGGTTTTTAATCCAAATTCTGCAATGCTAGAGCAGCCAATGTGTGAGAATCGTACATACTCAATGTCCATTGATGTAAACAAATATAGCACTGGGATCTTCTTTAAAATGGATAAAATGCAGCTATGATTGAGTGCCCTCTTATCCCCTCACTTCTCCTTTATCTCCAGACATACGTTCGGTATGACGAAAGCCTGATTTATTACATTAAAAAATTTTGATAGCAAGTGTACCTGGATCCCCCACAACTGTATCAGAGCCATCAGTGATACCACAAGACTCCTGTGTTGCCCCTACAGTCAGACATTGTGGTTTAGGAATCACCTTAGCATTTGTTACATAGGAGTTCAAGCAGACCATTTGAGTGCCTTTAAATTTCTCATAGGTTTGTTTCAAGCAGCTTGCCACAGCATTGTTTGGTTCAAAATCGTTCTATTTCTTCCTCTGATAGATTATTGGTTTCAATTTTTTAAAATTCATTACTTGGTCAGTTTGAGTTAACAAAATGACACTAGGCGCCCTTTCACCGCTAGTCTTGTTGTGTGAGAATGATCTCGAGACTTGCAACAAGCTTCCCGTGGGATGGTTATTTCTGGAGATGTATCATGTATCGCTTCCAACGGATCAACTAATGAGCCTTCACATATCAATGAATCGTTAGCTGTATGTGCAAGTCGTCCGAACTCCCCTAAAACAGATTCAGATAGAGGGGTATTGTCTAAATCTACATAGTAATAAGATTTGGTATGGTTCTTTGGGCAACTCCAGTGGCATACTCGATTGGGCTTGCATTTCTGTTTTTGACATCTCAAATACTTTCATTAACGAGGTTAAGAAAAAGTACAAAGCAGAGAGGGTGGCGGTTGACTCTGCTGTTTTAGCTTGTTGTGATTCCATCGATTCTGCTGTTGGTGACGGTTCAGAATGTAGCAGGAGGGCTTTTATAGAGTTCAAGCCATTAATAAATGTTGTTTTAGCCGATTGAAAAGAGGATTTTTGGAGGCCCGACTTGGGCTGGATGAATAAACCAAAGGGCTCCTTTCTAGAACATCCATTTGTGTAGTCATGCTACTATTAATGTTGTTGACTGCTTCAAAAAGGTTGGCATCACCCAGAATCCAACACTTTCTTGCAAGGAAGCATTCATTGATTTTATTTCTGGATATTTACAGCCATCAACGTGTTTTCAAGGCCACCCAACAACATAGCTCTTAGATAAAGGGAAGAGTTGGTTGGCATTTGGGGAAGTATATCATCATTAAGCATCAACACCAAGTAGCCAGCTAGTAACCCTCATGCGTGATGCGTGCTGTGTGATGTGGTGGGGAGGCGCGCTGTAGCCACGCTGCAGACTGCATGCACAGTGCACCCGTCATTGAAGCTGGGGATGATTGCAGACAGCATGCAGCTTTCAGCGCAACTACTGCCGTTAACAACTGTTTCCTTCTACCTGCATTGCAAACCTCAGATTGGGTGTGAGGGAGCAGAAGCATTAGGCCTTTGGGGACGAACGCGATGTGGATTGGAGTTCCAGGTACCTTACTGGAAAGGTACAGGCGCATTATGGTGACGGCAAAGCTGCACAGGCACTTACAGAAGGGACTGGAGGGGATTTTGCTGGGCTGTCCTACCATGTTCACTTGTTCTTTGCCTCTTCTTTCCAACTGGCTCTATTTACAATTTGGGGATAAGTAGCAACCTCAAAAGCCATGAATCCATGGAGCCATTTGTCCCCTACTACCTCCCTCCATGTCAGTACATCTGTCACCTCCTGCAAACAGTTAATCCATGGAAATCAGGTTCCTTTGCGACTCCCAGATTATTTCATCAAGCCCGTAGCTTCTGATCCTGTTAACTTTATTCTTCTCTGGAACCGATGGGTAGACATATTATCTGCATTTTGTCTTGTGGGACTAGAGAGGGTGCTCAAACTGCCAGGCAATTGGGAGCCTGAAGGGAAGCCCCACACTAGATTCTTGCTTTATTTCCACCTTAAATTGATCTAAATGACAACAAAAGAAAGAGATCAGCAGCAATACAAGAGGGCTAACAAATGAACAGGCCCGACCACCAGATATAGAAATAGATAAAGGACTGAGGTGCTGGGTGCCTTTATTGACATTCATTTTGGGATAATGAGCTGGTGGTAGGCTGTACTGGCCAGAAATGGCAAAGTAAAGGACATTACCAGTTCAGCAATGCCTTAACCAGCTTGTAAGGGCCATCCGGGTCATTATGGCAATTAGCACTCAGGAAACATATCTGGGGTGTTAATGGCATTTTTAAAAGGAAGAAGAAAGTATTTCAGGCGAGAAAATGTATTTGAAAGAAAATGAATCCAAGATGGTCACAATGAAAAGAGCAAAAGGAGCTTTACTTTGCCCCATAAGGGCAGAGAAGGGGTGGCAGGGAGAGGGGGGCAGAATGGTAGACAAGTGACATTTATTGCATCAATATAAGGATGCAAAAGGAAAGAAGAGGCTGAGAGAGGAGACACAAGGAACAGCTTAACACAAGAATTAGTCAAAAGCTAGAGCCCTTGATGCAAGTACCTGTTGGGCTGGGGTGTCCGTCCAGAGGGCTAATACTGTCATGCACTAGAGCAAAACATGCACACACTGCTACAGGTATGCATGAACTCGCGTTTCTAGTGACTCCTCGGCCTTGGATCTCTCCCCTTTCTAATTTGGGCCATTCAGGAAAGCACTCGAATTTGGAATGCCTTGCTTGGTGTCCATCAAACTGCTTGTGTGAACACATACCAAAAGGGCATCTGGAGGCCCCATAAATATACAAAACGAGAAGCTCGTGCAATTTAAATTAATTACCACGAAAACACATTTTCTCCAATTTATTTGTGTCTGGTTGAGCTTTTTTGGCGTGTCCCTAGAGCACTGGAACATTTACTATTTTAAAAGAGCGAAACACACTGGCATTTCAGGAGTTTGGAAGATCTGACAGCTGGAATTAGGTGTCATCTTTACACCAACGCTTCCTGGGAACACAATCATTCATAGCGCAGTTGACTCTTAAAAATAAAATAGTTTAGAAAAAGGGCCTCCATTTCCTAATTAGCTCTCAGAGCTCCTCGTGGAACACACAGGCAGTGTCATGGGGAGTCATGTCACAGCAAACTGATCTGGGCCCCTCCCTATTCCTCTGAGCATGAATGCAGGAGCAAAGAAATTAGCATTTTCAAAGTCAAGCACAGTGTCTCAAAAGTGTTCTCATTCAGACAGTGGACCTCCAGAGCTAAGCACACAGGAGCTTGCTGTGTGCAGCAATCAGGCTTAGGGATCATTCTACATTATTTCATGCCCTCTTTCCATCATAAACGTAGTTAAACTAGCATTACAAAAAAGCACCCATCACCTGCAAGCCTGGACACAAACAATTCTCATGTACTTGTGTATTAATAGCTCGACTATCCAGCAGCAATGATGATCCGATGCTGCACGATAACGAATTATGCCAGATAACGAATATCAGTATTGCAGATGGCAGAGAGAGAGAAAACATAACAAAAAGTCTGGATGTGAAAGCTTCCTGGCCTTCTGCTCTGTTTAACAACATAGGTGCCTCTTGATTTATTTACTTTTTATATTTTCTTCATTTACATACCACCTTTATCTAAAGCACTTTAAAAAAAAATGGAAAAGTCAGTATAATATCAATGAGATTTATGATAACACCACAGGAAAATTGCATCCAAATTCAGAACAAAGACACGGGGATCATTACGAACATCCCTGTCCAGAAATAAGGTGCAGATAACAACGTGTACCGGCACCTTTTCTGGACTGGCATACTCTGAGTTGCCGGTAGGGGCAGTGAACTACTGGCAGGCCTGACCTGCCGGTATTTCAGGCTCTAATGGCAGATAAATCATTGAATCACTGGCACCGTTAACAACAGTGCCGGTGCTTCAGCGGTTCCCATTCCAAGGAGTTCTCTCGGACTCCATGAGAATGGGAACTTACCGTTACTCTTCCACCCATAATATCCTGTTAATACTGGGATATCGGGTGGCAGAAACCGTAAACCGAGATTGACGGTAAGCCGCCAGTACTACCGGCAGCTTACCGGCAAACTCGTAATTACCTCCATGGTCTAAAATACATTCTTGATAAGATTGAAATATTTTTGAGAGAAGCAGGCAGTCAACAAATGTTTTTTTTTAAACATGTTTTAAACAGTAATAAAGTAAGGGAAGAATGAATATCGACAGGAAAGGAATTCCAGACTGTAGGAGCCAAAAGTTGAAAAGAACAAAAATTAAAAGAAGCAGGTGAAAGAAGGACCTGAGGGGCAGAGTGAAGAAATCCATGGAGTTGTTAAAGAGAAAAGAGATCACTGTATTGGAATGCCATCTGCAAGGGTGACATGGCCTCATCTTGTTTTGATTTTTAGCAAAAAAATGATTCTGGTCATTCAGTTTCTGGAAGTGGGTGTGCTAATCTGACCCACTTTCATAATGCCAAAAAGCATATTGTACACATGCACCTTATGACTATCTCTTGACATCCCAAGCAGTTACCCTGCAGTGTTGGGGCAGGCTGGATGAAAGGTCACGTGTGTTGTTGAACACAGCGGTTTGAATACATGTTCCAACTGACAGAAGTGGAATTTTAACTGTGAGCAATTCTATTTCAAAAAAGTCATGATTGTGTATCTAAGCAGCCTGGTGGCAGATTCACATCTAATTAAAAGCCATATCTGAGTTTGACATGGTGGCTACTGAATTTACACAATTGTACAGCCATAAGTCTTTGATATCACTTTATTGTCAGCTTTGTGGAAAGTGGCTCATTTATTACATGGCCTCTTGTGTATTAAGCTGGCTGGGCTTGCCGCCCTATAGTTAAGGTAAATAACTTGATTTATCGAAAATGCAAAATTAGCATTGCTAATAACTTTTGACTTGCAGGATTGATTTGGCAAATATTTTCCAAACAAAAAGTTTGTCTCCGGCCCTCAGAGTGGACATTTTGGGAAAGATTTGTAAGAAATGAAAAAGTTATTAAGAAAACAGAAAGAAACGCTCGTTTTGGGACTACTCCCATTCAAGTTAAAATGTTGTCAAGCACAAAAACGTCTGGACGGAGTGGGCCAAATAAGAAACAACTTGGGCACGAAGCATTGACCTGATTTCTGGAACAGGATTTGGGTAAATTTGTCCATGAGTTTTACAAATATTCACAGGGGAAGGTGGTGCCCCCATTGCTCTATCTCCCATGTTGCTTTTACAGCAGAGACGCTGTGTGAAGAATTCAACCATCTGCACAGGGAATGTGCACTCGCCTGGGCTTTTTTTGAAGTTTCGTAATGAAATGGAATGTTGGGAGATCAACCTACGGAAAATGTGTAGGGCTTATCCACACACATTTTCCTATGCAAACAAACACGTAGTCAAATGTACTCTGGGGGGACATGGCCTACCGACGCAGTCAGTCCTCTTTTCATGTTCAGCTGGAATGTGACAGCCATGGGTACATAAAAACATATCAGAAAGGGGGACGGCAACACCTTCCTCCTGCCATGGCCAGCCCAATTAAATATCCGCCTTGTTCATTGTCAGTTCACACTGATGAGAGTTAATTGAAGCAGGCCTGCAAAGAGACCTGGTCACAGAACTTACAAAGGGCAAGAAACCCAACACGTTTTTTGATATGCATCTGTGTCAACTTGAAGTCAGCTCCCACCCCTTAGTATGAAGGGCAGATAATGTCATGTCTGGGAAAACTGTTTACAGTAGGCAACCCCTGCAGGGGGGACCCCCTTTCAGAGAGAAGAAGTATGTGATTTGACGGACAGAAAATGTGTTCTCCCAATACCTTAAAGGGAGACCTGCGCTTTGATCAGGGACTACAGAGAGCTCAATTAACCAGAGATACCCTTTGATCCAAAACAGACAGGAAGATGGGTGAGACTCAGTAATACATTAAAGTCCATTTGACTTTAAAGGAGGGCTGAGTCCCTCTCTGAGCAGATCCACCAATGACTTCGAAAGGAGTAAGAAGAAGGACACATTTGGACCCTGGCTGAAGGTACAGTCTGCCTTACAGCTTCCGCCAGTGAAGGAAGGCCAGGATTTTCAAGAAGGAAACAAGATCCTTCCCCTAAACATTTCCCAGGGAACAGAGGGAGATATTGATCTCAGAAGACCCATCCAGCAACTCCAGAACCAGTACCCAGTAAGCACATATGGTGCCCTGCTAGGTTCTGCCAGCAAGATTCCTAGTCGGGAAGTGCCTGAGACCCTCTGACCAAAGGACAAGGCCATTGTCTGTAAACACTCTCCTCAGCTTTGGGCCGTTCGCCTTAAAGGATGACACAAGCCCAGCAATGAAGCTAGGAGGAGTGTCACAACAAGCATCAACCAGCATCCATCTTTTAAGCCCTTGAACTGCAACCGGCTGAACCACTGACTGTTGTCATGCTGCAGTCTCTAAAGCCATCCGAGATGACTCGACCAGCATTCTGGATCCGCCAACCTGCACAGAGATGATTCTTGACCTTGAACCACCGTGTAGGCCAGCCTGCAGCCATCCGTCCACCCTTGCTTGCCAAACTGCCTGCCTCCTGACACCCACAGCTGCCTCCCATCTTTTTTTTTTTGTTCAGAATATTTTTATTGGATTTCAACTAGCAAATGCAACATTAAAGAAATTACAAACAGTTGATTTTTCATAACATACAAATCTCTCCTCATTTCTCCCCAATAATTCATCAGTATTGTAACATATATTAGCTTTAAGTGACAGTACTTAAGTCAAACCATTAAAACTGCTAAATTCATTATGCGTCTTCAATTAATTACCAGGGGGTGGTTGGGGAAAGTAGCAAGAAGAAGGAAAAGAGAATAGCGAGAAAAGGAGAAAGAGGGCAACAAAAAAAAGGAGGGGGTGGTTCACAAAGTTAAATTCATTGGGTCCGTCTCATGCACTAAAAACGCATAACATAAAATCATTGGAGCAACATTGCATATCAAAAGTTCATAAACATTACTCCATTGGGTCAGCACAACACAATAAAAGTTCATAAACGTAAAACCAGCAGGTCAGCTGCCATACTAAGGGTTCATAAAATGCTTCAGCAGTTGCGGCTGGAAGAACATCTGCTCTCTGTCGGAAACATATTTTAGGAAAGGGTACCAGGTTTTCTGGAACCTCGAGAGCCTTCCTTCCAATATGGCTGTAAGTTTTCTAGACCCAATAGCTCCCATACTTTGATACACCAATAGGCTTTCTGTGGGCCCTCAATCGATTTCCAAAATCGGGCTCTTGTGGTGCGAGCAGCAGTAAGTAAATGCGAGATCAAAATTGCCTTATGCCCCGACATAGGGAAGGTCCCATTTTCCGATACATCTCCCAGTAAGACCACTTTCGGGTCCATAGGGAGCAGAGAGCCTGTGATGTCTTTAATTTTTGAGCTAACCTCCAGCCAAAATGTTTGGATAACCGGACAATGCCACCACATTTGAGCCAAGTGCATAATGCCGTAGGCTGCCCGGCCCATGTGGTGGGCTTCAAGTGCTTTTTGCGCAGTGCAAACTTCTCTAAGGGCAGGCCGAGAAGATCTCTTTCTATGCGCCTCCTCTGCCACCTGGAGCTGCAATTCTAAGTGGGCTTGGACCTGTTGCTGGGCCTTCCTGTGTTCTATTGCCTGAGCGATGACTTGACCCCTAATGACAGTTTTAGCTGCATCCCACACCACTCCAAACTCCAACTCCCCAGTGTCATTATCCATAAAATATTGATTTCTACAGTTTGAAATATTGGAGCGGGCTTGGGGATCCATCAGGATAAACTCATTTAAGCGCCATGGCTAGGGGGAGACTGGGGATTCAGTAAATGGAGACAAAACTGTTAGCACCGGGGCATGGTTGGACAAGGCTTTCGGGAGAATCTCAATTTCTATAGTATGGGGAATAAGAGTATTGTCATGATGTCTACCCCCGGGGACCCAGACCAGGTCCAGCAACCCCGGAATTAGGCATCAAGTTATTTTGGGCAAGCTCCAAAACCCCTGCTAGGGGCTGTTGGGTGTGGTCCTGGCGCCTATGGCACCAGGCTCATATGGAGAGTCAGTCCTGGCGCCTATGGCGCCAGGCTCATAGAGTAGAACTTACCTGATGCAGACCATGCTGCAAGCTTACCTGATGCAGACCATGCTGCAAGAGCTCCAATCCAAATGAGGCTTGCAAGGGACTATGTTACCTAGGGACTATTTTTTTACTTGGGCGGGGCTGGGGAGGAATACTTACCTGGGACTACTTTGGAGGCTATTTAAACCACGCCCGAAGAGCAGCACACGCTTCGTGTTTTTCTGCATCCAGCAGCGTAACGCTCACCATGCCTGCAAGTCTGCATCCAGTCTTCTGCCACGTCTGCCTCGAGTTTGGAGCTCCTAGAAAAAGGGAGAAAGAAGGAGAAAAGGTTAGAACAAGAGCAATACCGTTGATCCTTACCTGAATTCCCAATCCATCCCACCTTCAAGCTGGAAAAAAGAAGTTATTTTATGCGCGTCGCCTCGCCTGCTGCAACACCGCGCTAAACTCACCGGCCTTCGCAGCATCTTCACATTCCACCGCATCCTCCTGCATGTTCCCGCCGCATTCCGGCACCTAAGGAGTAGACAAGAACAGCAAGGTGAGCCAAGGGAATACACAGAGGAATATTAGTAACCCCCCCATAGACTTACCTGATTTTACCACCGGGGGTACTATTCATCTTCACGGGTCGGCGCAGCTTCCACTGCATCTTCGCCGAACCCCTGCCCCTAAGGGGAAACAAAAGGACAGCAAGGTGAAACAAAGGGACTATCAAGGGGAACCCTCCTCACCATATTAGACTTACCTGATTTTACCGCCAAAGGTATTATTCCCCGAGACTTCATACTTTCTCTCAGTGCCTGAATAAGGGAGAAAGCAACAGGTTACATATTGACATTATTTATCGAACTGTGTTGGAAATACAAATCCTTACCAGAATATTACCGTTTGCCACGACAAACTCTTCAATGGGGTCGAGCTGCAATCTGCAAGGAATCGGACAAGAGTGAAAGTCAGGCATTTGAACTCTTACGAACTACATACTTTTCGGAGTCAATATTGTTCTGGAACTAACCAATTCCTTCGAGCCAGTGAAGCAACTGGTTATCAACGCGCCCCTGCACTCAATGCAGGATGGAGAGCTCATCTTTTCAAACCATCAGCTGAGACTATAAGAGGGGACATCAAAGAGGATCCATGGGGAGAACAGCGGGGGTGGGGGGATTTACACTCAACTCCACCGGTGGTTAATTCCCTTTCTCCATTTGCAGAAGAATATTCCTACGGGCCAAGCAAACGAAGCTAGGTGGGCAAGTCCAGTCCGTCATCTCGGCCCTATGCGTCACATTGGTGGAGACCGCAGCTGTCCAGTTCAGATCGACGCCTCTGTGGGAGCCAGGTGAGCGTAACAAGTATCTGAAAGGAAGAACATATCCAGCCTAGAAAACCCCCTATGCACAGCAGAATAAAAAGTATAATCCCGTTCCCCTTGGTGGAAAAAACACCAGGCCTCTGAAGTAGGAGAATGGGATAAAACACTCCCCCCAATCTCATCAAGACCATGGCCCAGAGGCTCTCGGCCCAGACACCCCCACGAGAGGGGTTCATTTACCTACCAGATTACAAAATACCCTGGTTCAGAAACCTAAACATAAGAGGAGTGTGCCCACCAGCGCGACAGGCTCAAGCCGACGCCTGCAACATGGACCAACTCAACTAGAACAACAGCCACAAGTGTCCACATCATTAGAGATGCCATGACGACATAGCCAACAGACAAGAACACACGTGCCACCATGCACACTGGTCACTCACACACCAACCTACACGAAGAACATACTCAGTGCTATGACGTAGGGGACTGACACACCCACTGACGTGCATCGTTGTATTTTTCATATAGGCCTTCTACAGCACCGGAGAAACGCAAGACGCATGAAGAGCTTGCTGACGCTTTTTCCCGCCACGCATCTCCATGAAAGACACCACCATGTATATCTAATGCTGCTTGTGACACCCTGTCACCCCGCGACCTCCATACTATGGATTATGTACCACCACCCATGAACTAGGCCTGAGTATGCCGCAAGCAAGAGTCCCAGACAGGAGCCTCGTTAACGCAAATCCTCTAAGAACAAGAGTACAAGCACTGACCATGCAGAACGAGCCTTCAACAAGAGCTCACAGCCAAGGCCACGATGTTGCAACTCGCATACCGCGAGCCCAGCGCCAAGGTTACACCTACAAGTGCCAAGCCGTCAGAGGCGAAATACAAAAAACTAATGCTCATAATTCTGCTCCAGCTATGGTCACTCCACACGTGACCAAGCTGAACTGACAAGGTGCCAAGCTCACGAGACAGGAAGTCGCCGGGGTCCCATGTTTGGGACACAGGTTGCAACAACGAAGCAGCAAAGATGGACACCCACAACGATAGGAAAGACCGGCTCACAGGCCCATAAGCAGACCTGTCCATTGTCCACACTAACACATAGTTGCACATTGTTGCTAATGACAGGTACACTGCGAGCTGGGAACGACGATGGTCCCAGGCTTGGGGGCTCACGGGAGAACCAATCAGCATACAGGGGGGTTTATTACTGATGCCATTACTCTTAGCCAATCCCCAATGGTCCCCCTGTAACAATTCTCAAGTAACAACTGTTAGGGACAGCCCAAGTGTACCACCTGACCCGTCCTTATCCACTAACATTTCTTCCCTTAGGGGACATATAATAACCCTACCACTCAGGGAGCCAATCCAGAGTGGCGATAGGTTTTGTGACAATTTCCCCAGGTGACGCGAGTAGCGCGTCATGCTGCTGTAAAAAGGGCCTGCGAGCCCCACGAACAACGAGAGTCTCATCGGATGCATACGAGCCGAGACCCATCCCTGCCGTTATTATAATAAACAGCAGTATCTGCCTTGCTTCTTGTGTGTGTCTCATACTCCTTTTGGGGACACGGGAGGAGTTGGGCCCTCCCCAGCCCAGAGGTCTGCGGAGGGCTCTGCCGGCCCCAGGAGAATCACCCCAAAACCTCTATCAATGAATTCTCCCGGAGGAGGGAGGTGAGTGCCATAAAATGTTTCTTATCAGCCGGGGTCGGTGGGAGGGATTTATCCTCCAGTGGATTAATCACAGCGTTATAATCTTCATTTATTATAAGCTCTCCCTCAGCTTGTTCGCTTAAGATTTTGGATATAGAGGCAAAAAATAGATCTTGGCGGACATTAGGCGCATATAACTACCCGAACGTACCTCCCCCCCTGTCCTGGAGGGTCCTGCGGACTTTCAGTCGCGTCCACCTCCGGATTAGAATGGCCACCACACATCTTTTCACTTCCAAGGAAGCACAACATTTAATTGGGTAGAATTTATCATTCAAACGAAACTCATCAGATGACAATAAATGAGTTTCTTGTAAAAATAAAATTGTGGGATTATATGTTGCCAGTCGCTGAAATAAAGCCTTCCGCTTGAATGGGGAGTTGAGGCCCTGGACATTAAGAGTAAGACAGATCACATTCAGAGCGGCCATTCCAATATTCGCTTAGGTTTTATACAAGCTTGACCCAGTTGACAACTCCCATGGGGCATTATGTTCCCTCCCAGGACCCCCATCATCCCACCCAGGCTGCAAAAGGTTGACACTTGACCTCCAACCCATTCCGGATGACCCAGCATATGTAATAGACTGCTACCATGTCAACGATAACAGAGACGTTACAGGAGTAGATCTTTTGACGACAAGCGCATTTCTCTTTCCAGGCAGACCCAAAATTGGAATTCCATAGAAGAGACAGGGTAATGAAGGCAATACAAAATGACCAAACAAAAATGAACATTTTCAAATAATGGAGTATGAAAGCTTGCAAAATAATAAAAAGTGAAACACGCAAGGCTTCCAGAAGCCTCAAAAGCAGATTCAAAACCACAAACCTTCAATGGTGATGGGCGCAATCCGCCTTGGGCACCACAGATCAAGAACTAAATTAATCTTTGCAATCTGTGCAGTTCATGCGCAGGGAGTGCGCTCCACAACAGGACAATGCCCCGGAATGGCTCTGCAGATATGCTTAACACCCCATGATCGGCAACTTAAAGCTACCCACTGGGGAACAACCTGTCTATCAAAAAGCATGATCATCAAAGTGTTCTTGACACCTGTAGTTTACAAATTATTCAGTGAAGTTTCATCCATGGAGGAAGTCCCGTCTATACAAGATGGAATTCAGTCCATGTGTACCAACATCAGATACCGACCAGAAGGGTGTCAGCCAGCAACTGATGGCCATCCGGGACCTTTGGCGAGAGGCGTGCATGCCCGCTGTCAGAAGTCCCCTCCTCACGATGTTCGGGGTCACCTACCCGCCGCCAACCCCTGAGTTTCCTCCTTTTATCCTTCGGAGTGGGCTGAAAATGGAGGTCTGCCTCCAAGCGGGGGTCTTGGTCCAGTGTAATGCCAGTAGTTCCCTCGCCCATCAGATCACACACTTCTGCTTCTGAGGATACTACATAATGCTGGTTGCGAAAGTCAAAAATCAGTTTGCAGGGGAACCCCCAATGATAGCGGACCATCTGGGTTTGAAGCCATGCAGTCACCTTCCGCAACCGGCGTCGGCAAGTTAAGGTGTATGAAGAGAGATCTTGGAATTACTGAATCGAGGCTCCGCGAAACTTTATTACTTCTGTCCTCCTGGCAGCTGTCATAATTTCCTCCTTTTGGTGGAAGAAATGAACTCTTGTGAGGACATCTGGGAGTAAATTTCTATTCTGTTGAATGGATGAATATACGCGGTGTGTCCTATCTAGGACCATGGCTTCAGAAGGTGGAAGACTTAACAGACGTCGAAACAGGTCACTCACATAGTTGGCTAGTTCCTGGTCCGAAACCTGCCTTGTAGTCGCTCGAATGCACACATTTTTGCGCCTAGACCTATTTTCAATATCCTCCTGTTTAGCCCAAATATCCTCCAGGTGTTCTTCAATCGTCCGCACCCGCTCCATGAGTACTTCAGTGTCATGCGTTTGCTCGCATGTGACATTCTCCAGATCATTTACTCTCGCTTCAAGACCTCCTAAGTGGGTGGTTAGCTCAGCCAGTGATCTGGCCAAGGAGTCCTTATAGGTATTTATTTCTGCCTTGATCTCACAGGTAATCTCCTGTTTGAAAGCTTTTAGCAAGTCCTCAAAGTCGGACCTAGAAAATGCCATTTCTGAGATGGGGTCTATGGCTGGGGATGGATGAATGTCTACTGTTAAAGTGTGGGTTCGGGGAGCGGGTGACACCTGGGGAGTCAGGAAGGCCTTTATTTCCTGCGCCTTTATTTTTTTCCTAGACCCAACTTAGGGCATCGCCAGAAGGGCAAGGCAATGGACTGCAGTATCACTAATGTTGCACAAGGACTATGGAGTATGCAGCAGGAGGGCAGAAGAGCCAAGAGGCCAAGCAAGTATCCTGAAAATTCAGCAGTGTCCGTGACTCCCGACAATGCCGCCCAATCAGGAACCGGATAAATCTATCAGAATGCACAGTAGCCGGAAAGGCACATAGATGGCAGGTAAAGGCCAGTGCCAAGACGCGCTAAGGGGCCAAAGCGCTACTTTTTATAAATTCGGGGACCAGTCTCCCCCAGTACTCACGGTTCATAAACAGTCAGGGAGAGAGGCAGGGTAGTAACGAACTCAGATCCACCTCTTTGGGAAGAATGCAGGAGGCTCTGCAGTCGCTTGGGGTCACTCCCACGTCTGGGCTCCAGTCCTCGCTCTGCTGCCGCAGCTCCGCCGCCGGGACAGGAGCAATAAGGCAGCAGAGCCGGGCCAGCTCACTCCTCCTCCCACGCCGATGGTGGCCCCTCCTCAGGTACCCTGACCGCCAGCCACTCCACTCCGGCAGCTCCCGTCAACCTCTCCGTAGGCTAATTTTCTCCTCTCCCATCGCAACATTCGTGAGCGGTCCTCCACCTGCAGGGCCGTCCAGGTAGGCAGTGCACTCCTGAACTCCCGGAGCACCGGTTCCCCACTTCAGCGGCACCCACCTCCAGCATGGCAGGTGTGATTTCACTGTTCTTGGGCTCACAGGGCAAAGCTGGGGGGGCCTCAGCATTCAAGACTGCCTCCACGCAAGACCAGAGTCAGAGCCCCCTCCGCAGCTCAAATCCGGAGGAGACCCGGAGGGCCAGTAAATGAAATGGCGCGCACCGCCATCTTGATCCTAACAGCCGTGGGGGGAACAAACACATTCCGGCGATTTCTGTTGTAATTATGCATCGGATCCCGCCGATTTTATAATCCGAAGGACCAGTACAGGTTCTGCCAGCATTCCTGCCCACTCGTGACCGAAACACGGCTGCAAAAATGCTAAGATTATGTCATTTAGGGTGCCCGACGGTGGAGCTCACAGCAGGCACGTCTTCATAGTGAGGTGCCTAGGCACGCCCCCCAGCTGTCTCCCATTTTAAACTCTGTAGCAGGAGCTGCAAGGTTTCACCAGACGTGCAGAGCAGGTCCCGCGAGGGGAGGAGGGAGCAAACAACGGGCCGCTCGTAATCGGCCCGTTGTTTGCTCCCTCGCCCATTCCCATCCAGCCCTATGAGGGCTGAAATGAGAATTTGGAAGGTCTGGGCCCGGTTTCCTAGAAGGAGGAATGGCCTGGTAATTTCTCATTCTGGGAACCCGGACGCGATTTCAGCAGCAGCCATGCCGCCAATAGTGGCATGGCTACCGCCGAGATTGTAATGAGGCCCATTTTCTTAGTTTGCCACATGGTATGACATGACAAATGACAAGTTTTTTTATATGTGATGCATTAAGATTATGCTTTGAGATGTCCGTTGATGCCCGTTGTACTCCCTGTTTTAGACAATTGAGACTAAAAAAGATTACATTTGCCAACTTCCTAAGTCGGTCTTATTATTGATGTAACAGCTATTCTGCATCCCTATCCTTCTAATGACGCACTACCTCATGTAAAAGGGCCTAACGGTTCAACCGCATGAGCAGTGGTATTGCCAATCAACCCGACTGGGGGCAAGTCTGGTTTCTCAACACTCGAGAGCATACTTGCCAACCCTACCGATTTAGGTGGTAGGATACCGCTTTTTAAGCAGTCCTACCGCTACCGATTTTTTTACACCAAATACCGATTTTTTTTTGTAAAAAAAAAAAGTTTCTTTTTTTTACATTTTTTTTTTTTGCCCACGCCAGCTCGGGGGAGTCTTTCAAGGGCTCCCCCGAGCTGGCGTACCGGGAGAATGCGCGGCATGCAGGCTGTTAATGTCAAAGGCACCCACGGCGGTGGGCTAAAAGCGCCCCTCTGCCGCGGGTGCCTTTGGCAAAAGGCGCCATTAGCCCCCCACCACGCCAGCTCGGGGGAGTCTTTCAAGGACTTCCCCAAGCTGGCGTAGCGGGAGAAGGCATGGCATGCAGGCTGTTAATGTCAAAGGCACCCACGGCGGTGGGCTAAAAGCGCCCCTCTGCCGCGGGTGCCTTTGGCAAAAGGCGCCATTAGCCCCCCACCACGCCAACTCGGGGGAGTCTTTCAAGGACTTCCCCGAGCTGGCGTAGCAGGAGAAGGCGCGGCATGCAGGCTGTTAATGTCAAAGACACCCACGGCAGTGGGCTAAAAGCACCCCTCCGCCGCGGGTGCCCTTGGCAAAAGGCGCCATTAGCCCCCCACCACGTCAACTCAGGCGAGTCTTTCAAGGGCTCCCCCTAGCTGGCGTGATGGCAGAAGGCGTGGCAGGCGCCTCATTGTCATTGAATGCACCCGCGGCGGCGGGCTCATTCAATGACAATGGGCTGCTGACGCGCCCTATTCCTATCATTACCTCCTCGCCTATTTTTGAAACTTTAAGATTCCTACAGATTTTTGGTCACAGAATGTTGGCATGTATGCTCGAGAGTGTCAGTGAGGTCAGGGGCTAGTGTGGCATCCCACAGGTCCCAGGCATCAGCACAGTCTCTAAATGGCTCTGTAATTGTAAAGGCTGTTAATGAGGTAGAGGCGAGAAAGCTCCTGCTCGAGGAGAGGGGACTAGTGCTAGATGAACAGAAACAACCGGATAAGATCACCATAGAGCTGTGCAAGCTGGTGCTTGAAGAGAGGAAGGAGGCCAACAGATCCACCTCTAGCAAAAGCAACAGTAGTGGTTCAAACCAGAGTGCCTGGGATAAACCTCAGAGGCGCATCCCCAAAGACTTAGTGCAGGCTTTTGAAGTGGGGATGGATATTTTTGACTGGTCTGAAGTGCTCAAGCTGGCTTTCCAGCTACAGGAGGTGGACGAGGTACACTGGGGTGCAGCCCTGATGAGTGGTTTACGGACACCAGGGACTGATGCAATTCTTCAGTTAGCAAATAAGGAAAGGGCCGTTTAGGAAAGCATGAAGGCAGCCCTCCTCAGAAAGTTCTGTAAAACCCCAGAACAGTATCTCAAGAGCTCCAGAGAGCTCGGAAAGAAAGTAGGCAGACATTTGAAGCGTTCACACAATTGTCATTTAAATATCAGAGCGGGTGGTTGACTGATAACAAAGTTGACATATTTAACGGGATGTACAATTTGATTGTGTGTGAGCATGTATTGAAAAATTGTGAGGTTAACCTACACAAGCATCTTGTGGACAAGACTATCACAGACCCTAGGGAGCTTGCAAAGGCTTACCGACAGGTTTGTGAGTGCTCAAGCCCAGAAAAAGGCTCATGCGAGCACACCCAAACCGCAAGAGAAACCAGCAGACAAAAAAGTAAACAAGGATGGGAAGGACAAAGGTCCAACCCAATCCTATTCAAAGTCAGGCCCAGAAAAGAACGGAGGGAAATCCCTAAACTCAAGTACAGCCATGCACATTGAAAAGAAGAGCACAGGTACCCCTAACAGTGGGACACCTGCGTTCTCACCACCCAAAGGCTGTTTGGTGTGTAAGGAGCTGGGCCATAGGAAAGGGGATCCTGCTTGCAAGGGCTTACTCAAGCAAGTCATAGTGAATGTTGGACTTGCGGAAGAGGCCATCATTAGTGTGGGTTTCTTAGAGGAAGACTTCCCACTAGGCCAGGGAGTGGCTGAATGTGGATTGGTTACGCTGAGTGGGAATGGTACCAGGTCTCCAGAATAAATCCCAGTTCCCAACAACAATCAACTCTATCTAGAACATGTGTATATCAATGCACACAAAACTCCTGCGGTCTGAGGCACCACAGCTAGCATCACTGCTGTCACCCGGCAGTGGGTACAGCCAGGTCAGTATATTGATGGCCTGATTATAGCATGTCTGTTGGGTAATGATCTTCCTGATCCCAAGATAGTCTCAATGGCTACCTAATCGAGGGCTTGTTGGAAGGACCGGCTTGGCCGGTACCACATAGTACAGTTCCACAGACTGCTGAGTTTCCTACTCCTGCAGGAGAGGGGCCATTAGCCAATGAGGCCCCTACTTAGGTAGCAGGGGACTCAGTGACTTCAGAGTTGTCTGATGGAGCACAGTAACCTGAGGTGGAGGACCAGGTGGGCACAGATCTGAAGGGCCTGCCCAAGCTCGATGAGCTTTCATCAGCTGAGGGCCTATATCAGACTGACTTCTTCACAGACCAGAAAAAGTGTCCCACTCTGGGAGGGTTGCGGAAGCCGGCCGAGGAGCAGCCTAAGGGAGAGGACCCTGGACTGTTCAAAGTGAACTGGGAGGATGGACTCCTGTACATTGAGCCAAAAGATTCTGAGGGCGAGGGCACCAGAAGGTTGGTGATTTCCTAATGGCACAGAAAGTTTATTTTGGATTTGGCACATCAAATTCCTTTAGCGGGTCACTTGGGAGTGGCTAAGACATCAAACCGGTTATCTGTGCACTTTTACTGGCTGCAGTTTGACGTAAAGGTTAAAGAATTTGTCCGGTCCTGCACACCTTGTCAAGCTTATGGCAAGTCTGGTGATGCCACAAAGGCCCCCTTAATTACACTACCCATGGATGTGCAGCCTTTTGAGAGAATAGGCATGGATATTGTGTGTCATTTTGGATCCTCAAACCAACTCAGGGAATAGATACATCTTGGTGCTGGTAAACCATGGCACAAGATACCCTGAGGCAGTCCCACTGAGGTGCATCAAAACTCCTGTGGTTTCAAAGGCTCTGATTGGGATATTCTCTCATGTTGGATTCCCCAAGGAAGTCTTTTCTGACAGGGGATTAAACTTCATATCAGCGTATATGAAGGCTATGTTGGAAGAGTGTGCAGTCACCTACCGGTTCTCTACATCCTTCCGTCCACAAACCAATGAGCTTGTGGAGCAGTTCAACAAGACCCTGAAAGCTCATGATCAGAGGTTCTCCTTGCCTTTTCACTCTCAGCAAAACGTTATTGTTGTTGTTTTCATCACCTTCTTCAACTTCAACAGATCTTTTCCTCCTTTTGTTCCCTTCGTCCATCTGGGGAAAGTTAACCATGTTGACGTGTTTTCTGAGGAGAAAATGGGATATTTTCCTGCCATGCCTCCTGTTCGCCTACAGGGAGGTGCCACAGAACCGAGTAGGGTTTAGCCCCTTTCAGCTTCTTTTTGGGCACCCTGTATGTGATCCTCTCAGTCTAGTGAAAGAGGGATGGGAGAGCAAACTCTCATCCCTTACACGAGATGTGGTGGACTATGTACTTGGCCGTCGGTCTAGAATGGTGAAGTACATGGAACAGTCAACGAGAGCTGATGAATCAATGGCACGACCAGAAGGCCACATTGACAGTCTATTCTCTATCTCAGTGGGTATGGGTTATGGAGCCTGTCAAACCCAGTGGCCTTCAGGACAAGTGGACTGGGACTTACTATGTGCTGGAAAAGGTCAGTGAAGTGAATTATCTCATTGACGTGAAAGGACTTAAACAAATGTGCAGGGTCTTTCACGTCAATTGGCTAAAACCCAATTATAGCCAGGATGACTTGGTCATGGCATTAGTGACTGACGGAGAGACAGAGGAGGCTATTGATCCCCTCACAGAGCTCCTGTACACTGAAACAACTAGGTCAGTTGAAAGTGCCAACCTTGCAACAGACGTGTCAGAATAGCAACTGACAGACTCTCTCCATTTACTGGGACATTTTGCCGGTTTGTTTTCTCTGACTCCAGGTCACACAGATTGGTGCACCCATGATGTAGACACCAGCGACAGTAAGTCAGTGAAAAGTAGGATTCACCGGATGTCTGATAAGGTCATGGACACCATCCTTGAGGAAGTTTCCAAAATGCTGTCCCTTGCAGTGATAGAGCCATCCTACAGCTGCTGGGTTAGCCCAGTGGTACTGGTCCCTAAAAAGACCAGTGGTCGGAAGACTGAAGTTCGCTTTTGTGTGGACTACAGGGTGCTAAATTCTGTCATAAAGGGAGACGCTCACCCCATTCCTTGGGAGGATGAGCTCATTGGCAAGCTTGCTGCTACCAAGTACATGAGTAGCTTTGACCTCACAGCGGGGTATTGGCAGGTCGGCTTGACAGATGGAGTGAGAGAGTGGTCTGCATTCTCAACCTTGGAAGGACATTATCAGTTCACTGTGATGCCCTTCGGATTGAAGAATGCCCCTGCCACTTTTTTTAGTGGATGGTTAACCAGGTTTTGTCTGGTCTGGAATACTTAAGTGTCGCCTATTTAGATGACATTGCTGATTTCAGCCACACTTGAGAGGATCACTTATCCCACCTGAAACAAGTACTTCAGGTGCTGCCGAATGCAGATCTGACTATCAAGGCCACAAAGTGCCAGATAGCGCTGGGCACAGTGACATACCCAGGACACCTGGTTAGTGGAGGTAAGAAACAACCTCTCGAAGCAAAGGTACAGGCTGTGAAGGATTGGGACATCCCCACCATACAGATGCACTTGAGAGCTTTTCTAGGTCTCACCAGGTACTACCGGTCGTTCATCAGAGGGTATGGGACCATTGCCATGCCCCTGAATGATGTAACCTCCAAAAAAATGCTGAAGAAGGTAACTCAGACCCCCCCCTGTCAAACCTCATTTTAGGATTTAAAGGATGGATTGTGCAGGGCCCCAGTTCTGAAAGTGCCAGATTATGGTCAGGAGTTCATTATTCAGACAGACGTCTGTGATTCTGGGATTGGAGCAGTGTTAGCACAGCTGAACTCTAAAGGAGTGTTTCAACCTACATTAACAGACGTTTTACAAAAAGGGAAAGGAACTGGGCTGCCATGGAAAAAGAGGTGTACGCAGTCGTGTCTGTCATAAAGAAGCTGAAACCGTACATCTTTGGGTCTCATTTTACAATCCAGACAGACCACCGGCCTCTGCAATGGTTAATGGCCATGCAAGGGGAGAACCCTAAGCTTTTGCATTGGGCTATATCCCCACAGGGATTAGATATGGACATCCATCACAAGCCAGGCTCCCAGCATGGAAATGCAGTTGGCCTCAGCCAGTAATTTCTCCTTGATGACGAACCAGACCCTCCTTGGTGTGGCAGTTCACATGTTGAGGCTTGGTTGTTATGTGAGGAATTCGACCATCCACACAGGGGAGTGGGTGCTTGCCGAGCTTTTTTGGAAGGTTTGTAATAAAATAGAGTGTTGGGAGATCAACCTCTGGAAAATGTGTGGGGCTAATCCACACACATTTTCCTATGCTCGCTGCACACCAAACACATAGCCAAGTGTACTATAGGGGGGCACAGCCTTCCGTCGCAGTCCTCCTGTCATGTTCAGCTGGAATGTGACAGCCACCGGTACATCAAAACATCTCAGGAGTGGGGAAGGCAACACATTCCTCCTGCCATGACCAGCTGAATGAAATATCAACGTCTGCATGGATCCGTCCTGTTCATTGTCAGTTCTGTGTGGTGACAGCACCTACTGATGAGATTTAATTGAAGCAGGCCTGTGGAGAGGCCTGGTCATAGAACGTACAAAGTGCAGGAAACCCAACACCTTTTTGATATGCATCTGTGTCGACTTGAAGTCAGCTCCCACCCCTTAGTATGAAGGGCAGTGAACGTCATGTCTGGGACAACTGCAGGGGGGCCGCCATTCAGAGAGAAGAAGCATGTGATTTGATGGAGACAAACAATCTGTTCTCACCATAACTTCAAGGGAGACCTGCGCTTTGATGAGGGACCACAGAGAGCTCAGTTAACCAGAGAGACCCTTTGATGCACAACAGACAGGTAGATGGGTAGACTTAGTAGAATGTTTTCACTCCTTTACCTTTTCTGTTGCAAAGCACTCTGGTTATGACCTCGTGATTAACAGAAGAGTGTTGGTGGGGACCAAGGATTGGTTCATTAGGGTAGGCCTAGACTGCACCAATCACTGGGGCCAATTTGGCTTTAAAAGAGGGCTGAGCACCTCTCTTAGCAGATCATCCGACGACTTCAAAAGGAGTAAGAAAAAGGACTAATTTGGATACTGGCTGAAGTTACAGTCTGCCTTACAACTTCCACCAATGAAGGAAGGCCAGGATTTCCAAGAGGGAAGCAGGATCCCTCCCCTAAACATCTCCCAGGGAACAGAGGGAGACACTGACCTCAGAGGAACCATTCAGCAGCACCAGAACCGGTACCCAGCCAGCACACAGCATGCCCTGTATGGATCTGCCAGCAAGATTCCTAGCTGGGAAGTACCAGAGAGTCTCTGACCAAGGGACAATGCCGTTGCTTGCAAATACTCTCCTCAGCTTTGGGCCGTCTGCCTTAAAGGATAACACGAGCACAGCAAAAAAGGTAGAAGGAGTTCCACAACAAGCATCAACTAGTGTCCATCTTTTAAGGACATTTTCGAGGCAGTCAAGCCCTCGAACCGCAACCGGCTGCACCACTGACTGTTATCACACTGCAGTCACTGAAGCCGTCCCAGATGCCTCGACCAGTATTCCAAATCAACCAACCATGATTCGTGACCCTGAACCGCTCTGTAGGCCAGCCTGTAGCCATCTGTCCAGCCTCGCTGTCCGAACTGCCTGCCGCCTGATACCCATAGCTGTCTCCTGCCTTGAACTCTGATGCTGGAGCTGCAAGGCATCCTGGAACTGGCTCAACGCTGTTGAGCATCAAGATCATTTCAAACACCAGGTACATTGTGGTTCTGTCTTCCTGGTCCTTTTCCAAAGGCCCCTAGCAACACTTACGACCCTTTGCTCCCTTGGTGCTGAAACCAAATAACCTGCAACAGTTAAGAACAGTTAATTCTGATTGTGTTTCTGACTATCCTCCTGTCAGTATCCAGAGTGCAGCCCTTTCTTTCGTGTCTGTCCGCTGTGTTCCTTTATAGGGTGGGTTGTATTTGTATTTTGTAGTGTGCTAGAACTGTCTGTCTGTTGAAATAATAATGAAGTCGATATTTGTATACAACCATGACTGGACAGACACTTTTTATCATTGGGCAATAATTGTATTTTTGCTGTGTTGCAACTGACCAATGATCCACAGCCTTGCGTAGATAGGCCTTCCTTTCTGTTCATGTTACCAAAAATTGGACAAGGAGGTTTATAATTGGCTTGTGTTTCCAATTTGTTTGGATCCCTTCTGGTGTACTAGAGGTGTGGGCCTGATTGATTGTTTAGAAACTGATATTCATCCTTGGACCACTGGTGCCCCGGAAGTTAATTCGTCACAGGCTGAGAGGCTTTTCAGAAATGGAAAAAGTGCCATTGTATCCAAAATTCTATTGCTAACCACTTTTGACTTGCTGAATGGATTTGGATGGCATTTTCAAAACAAACCGTTTGTTTTGGGCCCCCCAAACAACAAACTGTGGAAACAACACACTATAAAATGTATAGTGATGAAGAAAACAAACCACATTTTTCAGCCCATTCATTTTCCCATAGAGAAAATGTGCAGTTTTTGAACAGCCATAGCGCGAAAACCACGGGGAAGATTTGGACCAAATAAGAAACAACTTGGGCACAAAGTATTGATGTAATTTCCTTGACTGTTTTGGGATTAATCCATCCAGTAATTTATAAAATATTTGACAGAGAAGGGTATGTCCCTGCTCCTTAAAACCTTTATTTCAGCCCGGGTGCTTTGCAGCAGGGAGGCTGAGCGAGGCTAACAACTTTTGTCTTGCTGGATGGATATGGATGACATTTTCCAAACAAAAAGGTTGTCAAGGACCCCACTCAAACTGGACATTTTGGGTACAATTTGTTAAAAAAAGCCTTCTCCCACTAATTTACCCGTAGAGAAAAAGTTTTGTTTTTTAACAGCAGTAGCACAAAAACCGATTGGCAGATTTGGACCAAATAAGAAACACTTTGGGCACAAAGCATTGGCCTAATTTGCTTGACTGGTTTGGGGTTAAATCCATCCAGCAGTTTTTAAACTAATCAACAGAGACGTGCGGGTGCCCCCTGTTCCTTAAATTTCATAAGAAAATGTCTAACATAGATAAGTCACTGCAGGAAACTTCAAACCATTAAGTGGGACCTGTTAAATGAATGCCACCTTTACCAAATTGACTCAATAGAATTTGTAGCAAACATATATCTTTTATTACCAAAATATTTAATATACAAGTCTCTAAAAAGTCGTGTTACACACTCAAAATGCCATTATCTAACTCCATCCAAATTTAAATTACCAACTGACAATTATAGCCATGAAGTGATGAGTTTCTAAATGTCCCTTCCTAAATCTCAATTCTACCTGGCTACAATACTATATATGTTGAAATTAAACATGTGTTATACCTGGTAGACTTTGCCATGAATCCTGTCAATAGAACATTATTATGGCATATATTAAGGAATATATGCCTTCATACAGGATGTATGGCTAAGTGTTTAAGACACCTGTAGCCAGGTAGAATTGAGACCTATGAAGTGACATTCAGAAACTCCTCACTTTATGGCTATATTATGGTTATAATTGTCAGTTGGTAATTTAAATTCGAATGGATTAAGGTCAATGCATTTGTAGTGCGTAACAAGACTTTTTAGAGACTTTTTTGTTTGATTTCTTGACAATAGTTCTTTTGACGTATGTGACGGTCCGTGTAACTCTACCACAGGAAAATCCTGGAATGCTCTTATAGTTATTGAGACCTGGTCCTCAAAACCTTTATATATATTGTCCTCTGTGCTTTTCAGAAATGAACAGGCACCCTTTTTTTTTTTGTTCAATGCGAGTGATTCCCACGAAATTACTAGTAGAAGCCGCAAATGAAAGAGCTCAAAATGCGATATGGGGAAAGATAAAGGATGCCATCAAACTTTGAAAAGAACTCCCCCATGACCTTACAGATTCTAATAACATTCTCGACATCAGAAAGAGATTCAAAACTCAACTCTTTGTGGGTTACAAGTAATTATAACAAATCCAAAATAACTAATACCATAGTAATGAATACCATAATAACGAATTCCCGAATATCAAATTCATTTTTCTTTGTTTTGGGTTCCCTCCCACAAGCCACCTGCTTTTTTCGTTCTTACTACTTTTTCCACACCCCCAAAACCACTAACTCCCCTACCAACTGCTTTTTTAGTTTTTTTCCAAATTTGTTATTTTGGAATTCATTATTTTTTTTAAGTTTGTTATAATGGTATTAGTTATTTTGGTATTCGGCCTAATCACTGCATACCCTGTTTATGTAATCACTCCTAGGGGAACAATGATTGTTTCGAACGACAGCACTTAGATGGCCTGGCCATAGACGCTATATAAATACCAATAGCAATCACATCAGGCTAGAGGCCGGGAGAGCAAAAGAAAACACTGTATGAAGTTGAGGATTTGGGGGTGGTTGGAGAGCTAGTTGCGGGTAGTAAATGTTCGGTTTATCAGAGGAAGTCTGTGTGAATCTCACAAGATTAGAATGGCAACACTGCAAGAAGCGCTCAGAAGAAAATAGGCATCATATGAAGCGATGAGTGATGGGGGTAATGGGAGAGGACTACGGAGGGAAAACGTAATTGATTGGAGTAAGGGAACCGGAAAAAAGAAGGGGTCCATATGTTGAATGAAAGAGGTCCATATAGCGGTGGTGATGCTTCATTTAGTTTTCATGTTGTTGGCAGGGGTGTGGGCGAGCACTGGGAGATAGCAGTATCTCTCTAAGGTGCTTTATTTTCTTGAAGTGGCACAAAGTTAAATGCTGCAAATGCGAACCAGAGTGCTGATGGGGGAATTAATGGGATTAGGGAGATACAATAATTGAAGTAAGTTTTGGGGCAACAAATGAGAGATGCCCGTGCAATTATTGCTTTAATGACAGGTAGTTTATGACACGAAAGAAAGGGTAGTTAATGACATGTTTATAGGACAATCAATGGCTTATGTCAGGGAAATTAACGACGTGGTGAAAGAAGAAATGAAAGTAACATAATGAAAATAACTCCAATGTTTAATAACTGCATCAGCGCTGTCTCAAGTGCTATTAGATGACATAACAATTAGGACTGGTCAAAGAGACCATTAATGACACGATAACAAAATAATTACAGTCACTATGACAGAGAAATTAATGACATCGTGACTAAGCAATTAAAAAATAAAAATGTTATGACAGAGGGAATTAGTTACATGATTCTGAACATTTGATCACATAACTACAAAGGACACAAACAATAAATGCACATATTACGGTTTTCCTCTTTTAAGGGCCCCCTGCTTTTGTAACTAAGCACAGGAACAAACAATACCGCCCCAATATCGGTAGTGTGGTGGACATGGGTATCCAACAGTTGAGGATAAACGGTGGGAACTCTGGGACCCAACTATCACAAATACATTCCAACATTCCATGTAAATCCATCTATGTCCTGAAAACTGAGCCGAAGGCCCCTTCTGAGAGGGAGTTTGTTTGTTTGGGTCATTTACAAGGTTTCCTTTTGGTTGACATAAAGCGCCTGCCTGGAAAGAAGACAGCCTCAAGGCGGAAATGTGTTTGTCATGTTGATTAGTCATTGTGACTGATTAGTAGGAGGTGTAATTGTGAAACGAGTGGAGTCATCCTTGAGGTCTGGCTGGCTGGAAGGCAAACCCAGTGCTGCAGTTACCATCTGCAAACTACAGCTATAGGACCCTGGGCGTAGTTATACAACAAAAGATACTGCATTGTTAAGGGACAAGGGGATCCTTCACAAATGTGAATGCACGTAATTCAGAGAAGTGTTGTATAATGGCAAACCCCCATAGGAAAACACTCTGTGAATTAGGCCCTTAGTGGTAGTGTACTGTTTAGGGAACTCAGCCTTTTACTATATTTTCGACTTTGGCGTCTTGGGCAGGCAATGGTCAATGTCTAGCTGCTAATTGCTAATTGTCATAATTGTCACTCAATTATGGTCCTATTGTGTGGCTTCTCTTGTGACAGCCAGAGAGGCCTTGGTGGGGCCAATGTGTATGTCATCGTACGCATCTCCTGCCTTACACTGGGTGCTGGTAACTATTAAACTCTACTGTGGTTCCAACCTAGTGACACAGGCATGGGGCAAAAGCTTTTCCCAGTTTCCCAGGGTTAATTTACCTTAAAAACCATTGGAAAACAAGGCAAAAAAGGCAGTTTAACAGAGATATTGAAAAACTTATGATACAATATAGGATACATTCCTTCCCAGATCAGGACAATGTCCCACTGGTTTCACACATAGCGTATATCTGTTTGAGCTTAGTCTGGAGACATTCCAGAAGGCCTTTTTGTACCTTTGTGCCCTTTGTACACCACGTGGCAATCACCTGACCTTAACTGTACTCTCGGCTTTGGCCGGGTTATGAGAATTTCGGATCCTTGGATTATGGGGTACCTGACTGAGAAGAGAGTGCCTTTATCTTCAGGGTAGGTCTGACAAAGAAGCAGTACCACTGCTTGGATCACCAGTGTTAAACCAAGTAGTGGCACAGCACCAAATCTGGCTCCAGCACCACCCGGCAATACAACCACAGTCCGGCATTTGCAGCATTTCACTTTTTTCCACTTCAAGAAAATAGTGCACCCAAGAGAGATACTTCTATCGCCTGTCTCCCAGTGCGCAACATCACCAACAACATGATAACTAAAGAAGCAGCACCACATCTGTGACCGTATCACACGGGAGGCTCTGTCAAAGCAGCATCACCACTGTGACCATGCCCAGTTGCAGCGTTAGCACCAGCACCACGGCCACCAACATTGTCACAGGCAGCATGACCACCAGTGAAAGAAGCTTCACCCCCACTGTTACTATGTCTGCTTGCAGCAGTAGCACCAGCAGTACTGCCACCACCATGTTCACAGCCAACATGACCACCAGTGGAAGAAGCTTCACCCCCACTGTTACTATGTCTACTTGCAGAAGTAGCAACAGCAGTACTGCCACCACCATGTTCACAGCCAGCATGACCACCAGTGGAAGAAGCTTCAGCCCCACTGTTACTATGTCTACTTGCAGAAGTAGCAACAGCACCACTGCCACCAACATTGTCACAGGCAGCATGACCACCAGTGGAAGAAGCTTCACCCCTACTGTTACTATGTCTATTTGCAGCAGTAGCACCAGCAGTACTGCCACCAACATGTTCACAGGCAGCATGACCACCAGTGGAAGAAGCTTCCCCCCTCACTATTACTATGTCTCTTGCAGCAGTAGCACCAGCAGTGCTGCCACCAACATGTTCACAAGCAGCATGACCATCAGTGGAAGATGCTCCACCCCCAGTGGAAAATGCTCCACCCCCACTGTTACTATGTCTACTTGGAGCAGTAGCCCCAGCAGAACTTCCACTAACATGTTCACTGCCAGCATGACCACCAGTGGAAGAAACCTCCCCCTCACTGTTACTATGTCTACTTGGAGCAATTGCACCAGCAGTACTTCCACCAACATGTTCACTGATAGCATGACCACCAGTGGAAGAAACTTCACCCCCACTGATACTGTGTCTACTTGCAGCAGTAGCACCAGCAGTACTGCCACCAACATGTTCACTGCCAGCTTGACGGACAGCAGAACAAGCAGCACCACCACTGCCACCATGGCCCTCTGCAGTTATGTCACCACTGTCACCAAAATGCTGACTGACAGCGTCACCATTGCCAGCAGAGTCATCCCTCTTCCAAGCTAAGTGCATTTCTCTTTTGCTGGGAAAGCTGTCACCAGCAGCGTGTTTCTAAATGTGTCCTTGTTGTGCTCTTGGAGAATGAGGCCGAAGAACACAATGATGACGTTAACTGTGAGGGTGAGAGTCCTCTTAATCCCAGGACTTTGAGTAGATGCAAGGGATATTCAAGTGGGATTAGTGACAGAGATGGGGCACTGCGAACCTCTGTATCCTATCTGGGGGCAACAGCATAGCACCCCTACTCTCACTGCCTCCGGATCCCTGGCCTAGGCCATGCTACTCTGTACACTTCATGGACTAGGAAAAGCCTCTACAGAACACGCCAACCCATCTTAGACCACAGCACTGAGGTGTGTTAGCTTCCATCAGTGAAAGGTTATCACAGTGAAACGGAAGTACTTCCACCTGAGTGCATGTTAGAGGAAAGGGAAGCTGGAGTACTTTGGTATTTTCACCACTGGGCGTAAACCATGAGTGCCCGTGACAAAACAGGCCCTATGGGTGGGACTAGAATTTCTTGCCGGGTTGAGACAGATAACGCGCTGACCCCAAGAGGTGAACTGTGATTGGCAGGTCAAGGTGCAATGGCTCTAAACCTACAATTCTGTGCTCCCTTGGTAACCAGTCTTAGGACCACAGTGCAGCCCTCTTCCAGTAGCAGGCAACTCTCATAACATCACCAGGACCACAAAATACCCATAAAAGAGATGGAGCGAGTACCAAAAGCATATTACAAGCAGCTGCTATCACAGCTAGCAGGCCCAGAGGCCTTGGTCAGACTCGCACCTGGAAGAGACTACGGCAAACCATTTAAATGAGCTTCTGGGGTCTGACACCTGTGGCTATCCAGAGGTTTCGGATCATGACTACCTTGATCCCTCACCATTGACTATGATGATATGGGTTTATTGGAGTTGTAGTACAAAGCATCTGGGGGCTCAAAGTTTGTAGACTGCTACTGTAGGACGGCACTTCTGTTTCCTTAAACCTTGCTGTTTTGGCATGTTTGTGCCTCTTCCCTGCAGACCACAAGATAGTTGGCGAAGGCTCGATTTTTTTTTTTATCTGTAGTTTTATGCAAGTATTGGAACATGCCCTTCCGCTTATTGATCAACGGCTAATAGGGATTGCACAATACTATAATCTCAATATTCACTTCCATTAAAAATGTACATTTTGATGGGGTATAACTGTGATGACGCGTACTCATTCTATCTGGTACTTTCCAAAAAGAATCCTTAGTTAATACGAAAAATGTTCATGTCAAGTTTGGTGAAGGTCGGTCTAGCATGGACAACAGTTAAATGAGAGATCATGAAAAGAAGCACTGTGCATTGAAATGTCCATAGACGGGGGAGGAGAAAAAACACCAAAAGAACTTTCAAATCAGGTTAAAACTGTCAGAGTTTAGCATATCATATTCACCCTCTGCAACCACCATCGCTTGCCCATTGCCCCCTACATCTCCACTGGCAGTACCACTCATCCCCAGTCACAGAAAACCAAATGAGATGAGCAAGCACGTGGGGTTACGCACACTCACACACATTTACACCCACCCTCACAAACACAGTGAGAGAGGTGCGTAAGTAGTGTGCACAGTTGTGTAAGTGAGCATATCAGCTTTGTACTTGGTTCTTTTGCATCCTCTATCAGGCATTATGCAAAAGACGCCTGGAGTAACTTTGTTGTCAAACCTGACATTTGCACTAGGTAAACGAGTTAGAGTGGATGGTTCTGAGTTGATGAATTATGCACAAGGAGTAGACACAGGTTGACTTTTCACCCGTGGCCCTCCTCTGCTTGAGTGAGTGAGTTGTAGAGTGGTTGAGTGAGTGACCGGTTAACTAATTGTGCAAGTGGTTGCTAGTTGTGTACAATCACAAATAAATAATTGAAAGACTCACCTCAGACACACTACACACTCATCCCACTTATTTACTAGCTCATCTGAGTGTGAGTGAATATGAGTGAGTGCCTTGGTATTGAGGAAGTGAACGAATTCGTGATTGATGCAGGGATGAGTGGGTTAATGAGACAGTGGGTAAGCCGAGTGCATGAGTGTGCTACTGAGTGGGTGATTGTAAAGGCGAGTGCGTGAGTGAAGGATTACATGGAGAATGGTTGGGTGTCTTGGTTGCACCATAGGATCACAAACACCCACACAAGGTCACACACCTCACCTATTCATGTCAGTGGGCCTCATTCCGAGTATGGCGGTAAGGGATAGCGGCCACCGCTAACGAGAGCGGTGGCGGTAATCCCTTACCGCCATACTCCGAGTTCCCTTAGCGCCATGGTGCTTTTAACACCTGCTTTTAGCAGGCGTTAAATACCATGGCGCTAAGGGACCTTGATGTTAATTACGCCACCGTAATTTACGGTGGCGTAATTGACGCCTTCCCCACTCCCATTATGCCCTATGGGGCAAGAATGGGAATGGGGAAGGGTAAATGGGGATTGGGGAATTACCGCCCCGCCAACCTTGGAATGGGGCGGTAATTCCGCCAACCACCAAGGCGCTGCCGGTCCGGGTACGGCGTCAACCAAGGCGTTAATAGCGCCATTGGTTAGCGCCGTACTCGGAATGAGGCCCAGTATGTCTGAGTGTGAACGTACTCACTCCTTCTGAGCGAGTGAGTTTGTCAGCAAGCGTAACGTGTTTTTGCAGGACTGAGAATCTAAGGAGAAAGAAAGTGTATCGTGGGTCTAAAAGAAAAGGGACTTATTAATCGTAGGAGAGTGTGCACTTTGGGACCTGATGGGAGAGTGGCACCTCGGAGCTGATGGGAGAGTGACCCCGAGGAGCTGATGGGAGAGTGAGTCATGGGAGCTGATGGCAGAGTGGCTCCTGGGAACTCATGGGCTAGGATTGTCTCTTGGGAAATGATGAGCAGCAGATGGCAAGTGGCAGATGATGGAGTGCAAGCGAATGTCGTAATTGCACCCTGGAGAATATTTGACAGGTGTGAACATTGCAGATCTAATGGGGGACGGTGGGCAATCCGACCCGGCTGGGGATGCCGGTTACCAGGGATCTGAGGACAGTATTAGGGATCCCATATGATATGATATAATGCATTTATAATGTGCCTGTACACAAGTGATTCTTGGAGCGACAAGACAAGGAGAGGGAAACACAAAAGGGAGGACAAAACAATGATCTTACTAGGCCTTGCATCATTCATATCGCGCAAGAGCAGGGAAGAGAGGAGGGGAGAAGTGCTGAGGGTAAGGGGGGATGGAGGAGTGCAGGACTAAGGAGAAAAGCAAGAGTGCAGCCAACGGTTGGCAAGTGCGGGTACTCATAAGTGCAGCCGTGTGGCAAATAAGTGCAAGAGAGAGGACTGTAGAGTTACAGATACAGACCACAAGTGCAGGTCAGCCAAGAGGCAGTGCAGGATTGTAGTTGGGCAGGCAGGGATCTGGGCCCGAATTCAGAGGGTGACCAAGTGACCAGTGCATGGAACAGACAGGTGATCAGCAAGGGAGAGGAAGAGAGAAGGCAGAAGCAAAGAGAAAGGTCTTCAGTTGCTCCCGAACCAGAGATGATTCTGCTCAAGTTTCAGAGAAGCAGGGAGGCTGTTCCAGAGGGAGGCCCCAGCCAAAGAAAGAGAACTGCCCCCAACTCTTTGCTTGGAAAATCGACTGACCCTCAGAGAGTTGGAGGTGGAAGAGCGGAGATCTCGAGAAGGCAAATATTTTCTTGTGGACAATGCAAAGGGTCATGAACTTGATCTGTGCTGCCACTGGGAGCCAGTGAAGGGATCTCAGAGCTGGAGAGATATGATCCCTGGGATGGAGGCCAAGGACAATGCTTGCAATCCTGTTCTGGATGAGTTGAAGAGGACAGAGAGTAGAGGCAGGAATATTTAGAAAGAGGCTGTTGCAGTAGTCCAGACTAGAGAGAACCAGAGCTCTGGAGACAGTGATCTTCTGGAGGAAAGTGAGGAAGGTAAGAATACCTCTGAGGAGGTGCAGCTGGTAGTTTGCCTTCTTAGGGACATCCGAGATGTGGGGAGAGAAGGAGAGTGTGGAGTTGAAGATGACCGAGAGGTTCTCAGCCTCACAGGTAGGAGAATGAAGAGGGCCCAGGGTGGGCAGAAAGAGTGTGAGAGCAAAGGATGGAGCTGGTTTTCCGAGGAGGAGGATCTCAGTCTTTCTGGCATTAAGGAAGAGATCATTGGTGGCACACCACGCCTAAATTGCAGAAAGACAGTCAGAAATGTGAGAAGGAGAAGAGGCCACTGAGGGGAGGCTGAAGGAGAGCTGAGTGTCATCTGCATAGCACTGGAAGTTGGAACAGAGGGCGGCTATGCAGTGGGAAAGATGTGCCACGTATTGGTCGAACTCCCTTAGGGAAAGATTAGACCCCTGGGGAACACCACAGGTAGAGAGAGAGAGATAGAGGAGAGGAAGGACTCAAGTTGGACCTGGGAGGGTCGAGCAGTGAGAAAGGCGGTCATCCACTCCAGGGCCTGATTAGTCATACCCAGGTTATCACAGAGCCGGTTGAGCAGGGTGGCATGGTTAACTGTATCGAAAGCAGAGGGAAGATCAAAGAGAATGAGGACAGAAGGAAGGCTGGAATTGAGGTTTCAGAGCAGGTCTTAACGGATGTTCAGGAGAGCAGTTTCTGTGCTTCTGGCCATTCTGAAGTCAGACTGGTGGTCATGGAGACAACCAACAGATTCTGTGTGAATGTTATGCTGGACGATAGCCAGTTTTTCCAGGAGTTTGCTCAGCAAAGGAGTAATGGAGATTGGGCGATAGTTGGCTAGACAGGAGGGGTTGGTACTGGGGAGGTGATGTGGGTGGTGGTCAATATGGGCCTCACTAAGAGAGGCTGAGCACAGAGGACCTGATATGAAGACGTGATCATTGGGGAATCTGGGGGATGTGAGTGGGACCTGAGAGGTGGTGGCAGCACTAGAATTGGGCACTAGGAACTTATGGAGGGGTGGGGCACTGAGAGAGAGTTAATACATCTCGGTCTTCAGTGGCATTTTGAAATCTGGCAATGAGTGAGTTGTGGGGGATTAGAAAAACCACTTACATACTCAGGTATTAGGAAATTGGTCATATGTCATACTTACAGAAATTGGCAGATGCTTTAATTGGAATATAATGGAAACTGTTAATGTGTACCTACTTGACCATGATCATTATGTTTTTATTATTATTATTATTATTATTATTATTATTATTATTATTATTATTATTATGTATCACAAATAGGTGTGAAACATGATCAGCAGCCAAAGACATTTGGTTGCAACTGTTATCTGTTTGATAGGCACCGTTGTGACGAATCAACTTCCTGGGTACCAGTGGTTCAGGGATGAATATCGGTTTTTAAACCATCAATCAGACCCACACCTCTAGCACACCAGAAGGGGTCTAAACAGATTGGAAACTCAAGCAAATTATAAACCTCCTTGTCCAAATTTGGTAATGTGTACGGAATGGCAGGCTTATCTATGAAAGGTTGTGGATGGTTGGTTAGTTGCAACGCATCAAAAATACAATTATTACCCAATGATAAAAGGGACTGTCCAGTTGGGGTTGTATACAAATATCTACTTTATTATAAATACAACAGACAGTTCCAGCACACTACAAAATACAACCCACCCTGTAAAGGAATGCAGCGGACAGTTTCAAAGAAGGAAAAGGGATGACCTCTGGATACTGAAAGGAGGGTAGTCGGTATAGTAATTAATCACAACAGTTCAAAGATAATTAGTTTGAACACAAAGGTAGCAATGGGTGGTAAAGTGTCACTAGGGGCCTTCGGAGAGAGGCCAGGAGGACAGAACCACAAAGTACCGTCTGCTGGAGGAGTTCTTGGTGCCCGACCCAGTGGAGACGGTTTCAGGGCACTTTTCAGTTTCTGCGACAGAGTTCAAGTTGGGAGACAGCTGCGGGTATGAGGCGGCAGGCAGTTTGGCAAGTAAAGCTGATGGACAGCTGCAGTCAGGTCTACATGGTGGCTCTGGGTCAGGAATTGTCTCAGTTCTGGTTGGCAGTTCTGAATCACTGGTCAAGGCGACTCGGATGGCTTTGGCTGCTATAGCTGCATAACAAATGTCAGTGGTGCAGTCGGTTGCAGCTCGAGGGGCTCGACTGACTCCAAAATATCCTTTAAGGCGGACATCGGTAGCTGCTTGTCAATGCACTCCTTCTAGCTTCGTCACTGGGCTTCTGTCGTCCTTTAAGGTGGACGGACAACACTGAGGAGAGTCTTTCAGGCAGCTGGCTTGTCCTTGGTTTTGTCAGAGACCCTCTGGCACTTCCCACCTATGAAGCTTGCTGCAGGGCATAGCAGGAAATGCTGCGTGCTGGCTGGGTACCGGTTATGGAGCTGCTGTAGGGTCCTCTGGAATCAGTATCTCTCTCTGTTCCCTGGGAGCTGTTTAGGGGAGGGATCTTGCTTCCCTATTGGAGGGCCTGGCCTTCCATCACTGGCGAAAGACATAAGACAGACTTTACCTTGAGCCAGGGTCCAATGATGAGATTTGCCTTCTGCTTCTGGTGAAGCCTTCAGACAATCTGCCAAAAGAGGGGCTCAGCCCTCTTTTAAAGTCAAATAAACCACAAGGATTGGTGTAGGCTAAGCCTACCTTAATGAACCTATCCTGGGTCTCCATCAACAATCTCTTGTATGTGTGAGGTCATTACTAGAGTGCTTTGCAATAGAAAATGCAAAGGGTTGAAAACATGTAATACTAAGCTCCACCCGTCTTCCTGCCTTTTGTGGATCAAAGGATCCATCTGGTTAATTGATCTCTCTGTGGTTCCTGATTAAAGCGGCATGTCTCACTTGAAGCTGTGGCAAGACCAGACTTTCTGGCTCTGTCAAACCACATACTCGTGCCTTCTGAATGGGTCCTGCCTCACTCCTCGTAAATCACTTAATCTTAACTTACTGCTCCCACTTACTCCTGGCTTACTTCCAGTAAGTCAGGAATAAGTCAATTAAGCGATAACACCCGATCCGACGTGCTGGATCGGGTTGTAATGGCCCTGGGCCTAAGGTGTAGCGTGAGGGCCTTACCGATGGGCCCCGGTGCCAATACCACCCGATCTGGCAGTCCGGATTGGGCGCTATTGATATTAGCACCCCAAATTTTCAATCCAGAAACCTGGGGTGCTAAGAGTAATGTATTTTGTTAAAATGAACGGGATGCCTTATGGCGCCCCATTCATTGAAAGAAAATACTTAAGAATGCTGCAAACGGAGCCCATCATCCATTTCCATGGTGGCCTGTAAACATGCAGTCCCAGAGATGACATTTCACTGTCAATCGATGCTGAGGGTGAGAGCAAGCTTCAGGAGGACACAGTGCATATGAAAGGGTGTTGGGGTTTCCTTTCTTCTTTGTTAGCCTCTGCAGCCAGGCCCCATGTGGGGCCGTTTGGATAACTCTGTGAATGGTATGCAAAACTGCCAGAAGCTGCAGGGCCCAGCAAATATAGAGGGTGGATCAATGAAACCTTTGTCTGTTAATCAGGCTGGACATGGCAGGAGGAAGGTTTGCCCCCCTTTCTGCAGAAGCATTGTGTATTCCACCTGTCATAGCCCAACTAAATATGACACGGGGGATTGCGCCTGTAGGCTCTGTCCAGGGAAGTGGAGGTAGGAGGGGACTGGAGACCCAAGGGGAGGGTGGGGGAAGATGGCAAGGGAAGCAGCCATCAGGTTGCTTGGATTGCGGGCTTGGATTGTGGGATTCAGCCCGCGATCCGAGCAACCTGATTGGTTGGCTCCGCGGCGCCAGGTGCTAATCATATAAGTGAATCGAATATCCATCCTCAGTCAAGGCTTTGTAATTGGGGCCCATAGAATATGTTCAAGCTGTTCGTTTTAGGTCTGTTCATGGAACAATATGCTTTAAAAGGCGCCATTTCACACACATGATCTGGATAAAAATATACCACAGGGGACAAGTCCAACAGTTGTTAAACGTCTTCAATTCAGATTTGTGAATCTGGACATTTTGTGGTGCCTGGACCAATGTGTGACCCTGCTGGGGATCAGCGTAGGCTGAGAATAGCATTGGTGGAATTAGTGTATTTAGTTCGGCTCAACAGCACCCCACGTCCATCCACACCTTGAAACCTACAATCCTGTGGCTCAACAATGCAGTCGCAGCAACAGCAAAATTCGGCAAGGGCGGAGCCCTCACACCGCGAGGTGGAAAGATACAGATAGTTAAATCCATGTTGGAGCAAAGCAAGACAATCGCACAGCCTCACGCATCACGCGTCACTGAGCCGGGAGTGTGAGATTGGCCAACACCAGGCACTTGGAAAAAAGACATTGCGGCGGAGCTATTAAAAACGACTAGGTGTTGAATCGCATCGCACATTTCCCATGGCAAACGTATTTATACCTTCTGAATTGGAGCACACGTAATCGGGCGCACAGGTTGCTCACATCTGTGCATTCCACTTACCGGTGGATTTCCCTGGGTTACGAAACGCGATACCTGCTGTCAAGAGCCCCCGATTGGCATGGTGTGCTTGAGCTGGGCATTTAGACATCTGTCATCCATGCGCTGCAGCCGACAGATTTATTACAGCCCCAAGTAAGCGAGAAGAGACAGGCTTACACAACGACGTCAGAGTGCGTCGCGGGCATTGCAACGACGCCTGATTTACTCATCCACTTCACTATCCCTCCTGCGCCAACAATCGACCCCAGAGAAAAGGCGGCACGCTCAGGGTGAGCTGTTCAAGGGCCCTTGCCAATTACTGCATACAACCCCGTGTGAACTGCATGCAGGGGTGTATCAAACGCCTAACAGACATCCACCACACTGGACCCGGGCTTATGGATTCAACTAAGCAGAGCGCATTAACGTAACCCCACAATGACCTCACACGACCTGCACTCCCAATAGAAACACTAGCACACACCCCGCCCTCTTCTCTTGCAGAGCCACGTGAACGCCTGGAGACTGTCATTGGGTGGTAGTGATGCACAGCCTACATCAACATAACATAACATTTGCAGCCCCCTGGTGTTGCCTAGGGATCTAGGCCCAATGAAGGACGCACACACGGAGAGATAGGAGGAACTTCTTTATTCTTCTACAACCAAGCAGGAACTGGCGCTGGCTGCGCACGTGCCCCATAACTCCCTTGCCCACTCTAAACTGCGCCTTTACAACGGAGGGGGCTCATGAGCATTAACCCCTTGAACCCCGGGTAACACTACCCCCGGACAATATGTCCAAACATCAACTTGACACTCTGTGTCCAAACAATAACTCAGCACTCTTCAACAAGTCCCATCGGCTTCTTTATGAGTCGTCTTGGCCTCTCACCTCGAGTCCCAAGATCTGGCTCCTCTTCAGTCGCCCCACTCTGGCCCATGTCCCCGGGATCTCCTTCCGGGGGAAACCACTCATCATCCCTCTGCCTCCATGGTTCTGGTGAGAGTGCCCTCTGAGGTCCTTCTGTGTTTTCTCTTCTTGCATATTGCTTGAACTGCTGACAGTTTCTGGTGACGGTCCTATTCTGGTCTTCAGCCGTCACCATTGTACCTTTCACTGCAACGATCCTCATGGGGCTTGGAGCAAACCGCGAATCTGTCTTTCTATTCACCGGCTGTTGCACCAGAACTTCATCTCCTACCTGGAGCTCCGGCGGCACCGCTCCTCTCCGTGCATCGGTACGGAGCCTTGCATTTTCCTTTGCCGCCGCGTCTCTCTGGAGTAGATCATGGTCGGCCGGCTCTGCCTGCGCCGTACTTCTCGGGATGCGGGTTCGCACCTCATATCGGAACATGAGCTCGGCAGGCGTCTTATTTGTGACCTCATGGGGAGTGTTCCTGTAGTCTCTTAACAGGCGGCATAGCGCTTGGTGTGTATCGACTGCGTCAAGCCGTGCCCTCTGTAGGGTCTTCTTGATCGACGCCATGAAGCGCTCCGCCATTCCATTCGCCTGGGGGTGGCGTGGTGTGATCTTCATGTGCCTGAACCCCAGGTGCTCTGCCAGTGTTCCAAACTCGTGTCCACAGAATGGTGGTCCGTTGTCGGACTTGACCCACTTGGGGATCCCCCACTCACTGAAGACCTCCTCTATCGTCGCCGCCACTTGAGTGAACGCCGTGGAATTGACCACCTTGGCAATCGGGAACCTTGAGTGCTCATCTATGAAGAGTAAAATGTAGTCACCCGCTTCAGTCGGCCCGTAGAAGTCCATGGCTACTCGTTCCCATGGGTGATCAGGTATTTGAGTATGTTGGAGTGGGGGCGGACGTTCTGCAGGGGCTGTGCACTGACAGGCGTGGCAGTTCCTTACCCACTCGTCAACGGCCACATCCAGGAGGGGGAACCACACGTGGCACCTGAGCTGCTTCTTCGTGTTCTCGGCTCCTCTGTGACCTTCGTGCGCTATGCTGACCACCTCGCTCCTGAGTGTGGCGGGGATGACGATCCTGCATCCTCTGAGCAGGATATTATTGTCCTTCACCGCAAGTTCACCATGTACACGGGCTAGCCGTTCGATTTCTTGTTTGTTCACCCCCGGGTGAGCTAGGATGGCTCTGTGGTGATCTTTCCACTTGCTGGCCGTCGTGAGGCTAATCGCCAGGGCTGTCGTTGGGTCTGCTGCCGATGCGGCCGCTACCCTTTCAAGGGACAGCGCCGGAGGCAGCGCCTGGGCCGCCACGTACTGCACATACGCGACGTCGCCCTTCCGTGCAAGCGGGGCCCCTACGGGGTGTCGGGAGAGGTAGTCTGCGGGGTTGAGGTCGCCCCCTGGGCGGTGTACAATGTCATAATCATATTCCTGGAGGCGGATGCCCCACCTCTCAATCCTCGGTGGCATCTTGGTGTGCGGGTTCCCGAACAGTGATAGAAGTGCCTGGTGGTCGGTGACCAGCGTGAACCTTTTGCCGATTATGAAGTTGTGGAAGTGCTCACACGCCCAGACCGCTGCCAAGCTCTCCTTCTCGGCCTGGGAGTAGGCTAGTTCAGGCGTCGACAGCGCTCGGCTCGCGTATGCAACCACGTGTCTGGGGTTAACATCCGCACCACTGGTCTGGGCCAGGATGGCACCGAGGCCTACGGGGCTGGCATCCACTACCACCTCGGTGTGCCACAGCGGGTTGAAGTATGCTAGACGGTGAGCCTCCGCAAGGGCTTGCTTGATGTCCGCAAAGGCCTGTTGGCAGGCCAGTGTCCATTCGAACGACGACTCCTTCTGCAGCAGTTTCCTCAGCGGGTCTGTGATGGAGGCGTAGTGGGGGATGTACCTCGCACAGTATCCTGCCATGCCGAGGAACGAGCGGACGTCCGCCACCTGCCGGGGCTCGCCGAGGTTGGAGATCGTCTCGACCTTCTCGGGGTCAGGCATCATGCCATCCTTGGAAAAGATGTGTCCAAAGAATTTGAGTTTCGTTTTACTGAACCGGCACTTCAAGATGTTAAGCGTGAGGCCGGCTCTCTGAAGGGCTTCGCAAGTGTCGTGTAGTGCCCTGTCATGGGCTTCCTTGGACGATCCAAAGACGAGAATGTCGTCGCTGTAATTAAGCGCCCCTTTTATAGGTCGGATGATCTGGCGTATTGCCTCCTGGAAAATCTCAGCGGCCGATGAGATTCCAAAGTTCAGTCTCCGGTATCTGAAAAGCCCATCGTGGGTCGCAAACGTGGTTATGGGCCGGGAATCAGGGTGGAGCTCCAACTGATGGTATCCCTGATTTAGGTCCAGTTTGGAGAACATTTGGGCACTGTTCAGCAGCACAATCATGTCCTCGATACATGGTCCCGGGTGTCTCTCCCGTTGAATCGCCGTGTTGGCCACCCTCATGTCCACACACAACCGTTTCTTCCCCCTTCCTTGGGTACTACCACGAGGGGGGACACCCACGGCGTCGGCCCCGTCGCCGGTTCGATGATGCCGTCGTGGAGCAGTTGCTGGAGTGCCTCCGAAACAGTCTCCTGGAGGTGGAAACCAACCCTTCTGGGATGTTGTGGCACTGGCCGTACGTCGGGGTCGATGTGGAGCCTGATGGGGGGTCCCCGGAGCTTTCCTAGCCCCTCGCATAGCTTGGGGAAAGCACCCACGATGTCTTCTTGTGAGATGAGCGATTGAGTCTGATGAGAAGCTATCGATCCTACAGCGTTCCCCAGGCTGGGGTAGGCCGCTGCGGCGGTGATTACGTCTCCCACATTCACGTGGATCTCGATCAGCCCCAGAAGCGACGCCGTGTGGTAGCTGAGGAGGCATCGACTCCTGGCGAGAGACCGTATCACGTGAATGGTCGCATCCACTTGCCGCCCATTCAGGAGAAGGCATTGGGTGAATTGGCCCACCGTCTGTAACGGGGTGGCAGCTCCCCACTGGAAAATTCTGGAACGGGACGGATTGAGCTGTGGTGGGCATGGTATACGATCATAGTCTTGTTCACCCATGATGTTCACTGTGGCCCCGGAGTCAATCATAAATTGAAATTGGCAGTTCCCCATCTTGAGCGGGATTTGCGGGGCCTCCCTGGCCTCTTTGTTATCGAGTATGAGGTTCACAAACTCGTCGTGGTCGTATTGGTCCTGCGGTGCGTAGTAGGCCATCGCCTGATCTTCTTGGTAGAGGGTCTCAGGCCTGTAATCTGCAGGAGGGTTGTCATATTCGTCTGTGAAGTGTCTAGGCTGATCAGCCTGATCGTACGGTGGGGCGTATCCTGCCGCTTGGTATTCATCCATCGCTCGAACGTAGCGCCTCTGCCCGAAACCCTGTTGGTATGGTCTAGGCTGACTGTACTGCAGGGGCTGCGGCCGGAAAAGCATTCTGGGGGCCGCCTGGGGTCGCATCGGAAAAGGTACGCCCTCCCTGCAGACGGAGTGAAAGTGTCCTTCTCTCCCGCAGTTGGTGCATCGCTGGGACAGGGCTGGGCAGGACCCCGAATGGGGGAAGGACATCCCGCAGCGGTAGCACTGTCTTTGTAGACGTGGGGTGGACGTCGAAGAGGGTGTCGGCGGCCTGTATGGCTGAGGGCCCCTGTCGCCTTGACGGGGGGGCAGTATGGCGGCCACAAGTTCCCCCGTATCTGCTTTAGGGTTGCTGGAGTGTCCCATGGCTGAGGCCTGCGCATCCACTCTCTCGTGAATGCGGGCAAGTTCGCTGACCTCGGGCATGGTGAGCGGTTTTTTGAGTAGCTGTTTCTTGAGTGCGGGGGAGAGGCACCCTTCGATTACCCTCAGTCGAATGGCTTCCTCTAGCGAGAACGCATCAAATTGGCAGTTCGCCCCTTTCACTCGTAGACGTGTGATGAATTCGTCGACAGTCTCTTGCGGGAGTTGGGTGCACTGGTTGAACAAATATCTTTCATAGTCCCGGTTGACCTCAATAATCAGCAGTCTGTCCAACGCACCAATCAACTTGGGAAATGTATCTTGGTCTGCGGCCGGAATGGCCTTGACAACAGTTTTGATTTCCCCCCCTACCAGGTTGAGGAAAATGTCTCTCATGTTGGGGGAGTCCCCGTCGCCGGATCTTCTCACGAAATGACGAAAATCATCCATCCAGTCGGTCCACCTGGGGCCTTTGGTGGCTTGAGGAGTCATGGTGAACGGCGGGGGCAGACGTAGTTGAATCGACTTCGCCGCCCGCGGCAGTTGAGGAGAGCCCTGGCTGGACCCAGGGTTGGAGGTGCTCATGGCGCCTGGGAGACGAGGCCCGCACGTGCGTAGGCGACGCGTGGGGCGAGGTAGTCGGGCCTAGGCCGAGCCTACGTGCACCCGGCGCCCGGCAAAGGGAGTCCGCCGCTTTTGCCGATTCAGGCCTCTTCAACGGCCAGGTGTCGACAGGCAGGGTACAGGACGGAGGCGTGGGCGGTATCGCTTCCGCGGAGCTTCGGTGGAGGAGGTCCGGCGAGGCGGAACCGGCGGAGTGCCGTGTTGAGCGGAGGTGGAGCAGGAGGAGGAGGTTCGCTGGGTTGCCCACCACGAGCGGGCTGCTGCAGGAGGAGGACTCCAGTGTGCGGGAGAAATCCTCGTCGCCAAATGTTGCCTAGGGATCTAGGCCCAATGAAGGACGCACACACAGAGAGATAGGAGGAACTTCTTTATTCTTCTACAACCAAGCAGGAACTGGCGCTGGCTGCGCACGTGCCCCATAACTCCCTTGCCCACTCTAAACTCCGCCTTTACAACGGAGGGGGCTCATGAGCATTAACCCCTTGAACCCCGGGTAACACCTGGGGAGTTTATATTGTTAAAGGGTATACAGATAGCCACTAGAACAACATAAACATGTAACTCTGTAGTTGTGACATCACAACTAGATGATTACATTTTGTTCTTCCAAAGTTGATATTACAACTGGCCGATTACACCAGAGCACCCCACTTCTGTTTTTGAGAACTTACTCTGAGATACCCCATTGAAGATAGCTGTAGCCTTGGGAGGTTTCTCCTCCACTCTCAGCAGAGTATGTATGCATGTATGTAGTTTCTTGTACAGTGGGTAATGGAGCCTTCACGCCACTTAAAAGTGCTGTCAGGGAAGAGGAGAAAGGCATGGGGCTGGAAGGTGGAAAGTGGGCATAGATGAAGATGTGAAAGAGGAGAAGCTGAACGTCCGCCATGCTGGCCCGCTTTTGTCTTTTCACGCTACTGAGCTCCTCATCACTTCTCTTGTCTTCTCTTATATCGACTATTGCTTTGCCCTTCTCCTTGGCCTTTCTGTCTCCCATCTTGCTCCTCTCTGCTCTGTCAATAACTCAACAATCCGTCTTTTATTCTCACTTTGCTCACGCTCTATTACTTCTTCTCTGTTATCTAAATGTCTCCCACCTTTTTGATGCACATGCTCTTTTTCACTTTCTTTCTGTTGTCTTCAAACGCAACCATGGTCTCGCTCCATCCTATCTCTCATCATTAATTTCTCTCTACTCCCCCTCTCGCTTGCTTCGTTACCAAAATCAACTCCTACTCGCTCTTCCCAAACCTCCCTGTGCTTTGTCCCGCTCCTGTTCTTTCTCATTCCTCGCCCTTACCCTGCCCTTCATTTATCTTCTATTTGCTTTTTTCAAACCCGCCTCAAAGCTCACCTTCTCTCAAGTCTGCCTATGCCATTTTTAGCAATGCATTAATGAATTATGTTATCATTGCCTTGATCATTGTACCGTTTTATATCAATATGTTCAGCACTTCGGTGAAAATGCTTTATAAATACAACATGTATACTTGGATGCAAAATCCTGGGGTGACAGTGAAAAGAAACAGGGTGTGTTAGTGGGAGGGAGGTCCCCAGAGAGAAGGGGATACGACAAAGAGCTTTAGGGCACGAGGATCTCTCTACACTAACAGTGACTGCAGACAGACCTTCTCTGTCCCTGGTCTCTCCCTGATGAATACAGTTCCATGGAAGCCAATAGGATTAGGGAGTGGAAGGGAGGATGAGCATGGGCCACTACCAAGTTCCTTTCCCTGGACTGCCAGTGCCTACACGAGGGTAAGGAAAACAATTGCCGGGCAGGGATGCAGTCAGGCTGTGACACTTTCCTTGATGAGGGCAACCCGCCTAAGGCTTGAGACGTTTCCTGGGACATGCAGACAGCTTTGCTTTCCAAAGACAAAAGCAAGTCTTGATAAACACTGCAACATGTGCCTAACTTCCATTTATCTGTTGGTTACTTCTTAAAGAGAATACTCACTATCGTTTTGGTATTATAAGGAACAATGTACCAACCTTAAATTCATGCTCAAATTCATGCTCTCTCTTTACTCTACACCTGGGAATGCCAAGTATACGAAATTCAGTGTGAGGATGCCGTGAACACAGTGCTTGTGATGTGCCAAGTTTCAAGGGCATTCTTGAAACGATGGCGGTATCAGAGCAGAGGTCCTGTGCAAGCTGGTCAGCCCACTTGTTGGCCCAGGGACACTTCCGAGAAGGTTTACTTGCAGGGTTTGATGAAGGTGCCTAGAATAGTTGGTCCCACTGTTCCAATGGGTCGAAGCTTCTTCGCAGACCTTCTAGTTCGATCAGATGCAGATGGGTCCAGCGGGACGTCAGCGGGCTCAGTCAGGGTGCCAAACCTTCCAGCCGGTCACTAGTGGTTTCTCGACTCGGCTTCTTAGTTTCAGGATACTTGGATCCTATCCTTCATTCAGAGAAAACTCAAGAGATCGACCTGGTATGGGTGTTTGGAGCCTTCTCTTATCCAGAATCTCCTTCGCGCCAAAACGAAGAGGACCCAATGGGAGATCTGCTCACATACAGGCACACCATACGTGGACCAATCATGGACCACAGTGTTCCCAGGCATTCACAGCACAACAGACTCTCTGGCTAACAGTATGTGTATTGGAACCAGGAAGTCCAACCCACATCCTGTAAGCACATACACAAGGCATGCATAAGACCTCGAAAGCTTGGTGCTTTGCGGGAGAATGCATACCCAAATAAGGACTGACCCGGGTTGGCTCGACCTGGGGAAGGTGAAGGGGCAAGATAGCCAAAGGACAGGACAAAGAACCTTGTGGCATGCCCATTTTGGATTCAAGGTGTGTCCTGGGAGTTCCGAGTTACAAGGGACTTGCCAAAAGTCTTTAGCTCATTATCTTTCACAGAGGAGAAACATCTAAAACATATCAGCCTTTGTCCTGTCCTGGGGCAGTCCAGCACCAAAATGCTAAGCAATTCTCCTCTGAACAAAAGTACCAACAGCAACCCCAGACAAGTGTTTTGGTCTGGTTGGACCTCATCATTAGGGTGGAACAGTGCCTCTCTAAGAATAGTGAGCAAGGGGTCCACGTCTGGATTCCCCTAGTAACTTAGGGCGAGACCCAAAGTTACTTAAATATGCTAAAATCAAGGCGGGGTCCTAAAATCTAAAACATATCAGGACAAAGGCCCTCATTACAACCCTGGCGTTAAGGGGTTAACGGCACTGCAAAAGGTATCGGCGCTGTTAACCCCTTAACGCCTGATTACGAGGTCCCTTTGCGGGTTGGCGATTTTAACGCCTGCTTTTTGCAGGCGTTAAAATCCAACCCGCAAAGGGACCTTGGTGCTAAGTACGGTGCAGCAATTTGCGGCACCATACTTAGCGCCTTCCCCATTTCCATTGAGCCCTATGGGGCAAAAATGGGAATTGGGAAGGGCAATGGCGGCATGGGGAATTACCGCCCCGCCAACCTTGGAATGGGGCGGTAATTCCCCATTCCGCCATGGCGGAGTCAGTAAGTTACCGGCATGGACCATGGTGCTTTTAGCACCATGGTCCAACGCCAGGGTTGTAATGAGGGCCAAAGACTGATATCTTTTAGATATTTCTCCTCTGTGAAAGATAGTGAGCTAAAGACTCTGGGTAAGTCTCTAGTAACTGGGACTAATTTTAGTAGGTACACTATCTCCTGTGTCAATGTCATGTTTACACCAAAGTCTCAAACCAGGAATTTGTGAGAACAAGGGGGGAAACTGCCTCAGCAAACTGTTTACCAAAGCTTGTTGATCACAAGTCAGGTGAGGGGCCACTTTGACACCCTCAATGGAGCTATCTGAAGGATTGCTCTGGAACAGGTCAGGGAGAGGTTCTGACTCCTCCTCCTCAACATCTGTAGCCAGCAGCAGTGCAGCGATTTCAACTCTTGGGATGAAAACCTTCAGTCTATTCACATGGAACACATTTGGAGCTTGTTCATCTTTTCCAAGGTCCACTAAATAGTTGACCTCACCCAGTGACTCCACCACTGTGTAAGGGCCTGACTATTTGTCCTTTAGGCCTTATATGATTCATGATCAGTGTGACCTTGTGTGAAATTGATGAGGACAGCCTTCTGGTCAAACCAATGTTTCAGCAGTACTTGCCCAGCCTTCAGTTTCTCCCTAGCCAGACCTATCAGGAGTACTATCCTCTTTCTGAGTCCTAGCACATAGTCTACTACATTGGTAGTGATAGGGGTATGGGCATCTCTCTCCCCTCATTGAATATTGCTAAGGGTCCCCTCACAGGGTGACCAAACATAAGTTCAAAGGGGCTTGTGCCAACACCCTCCTGAGGTACCTCTCTGTAGGCAAAAAGTAAGCATGTTAATATAGGATCCCATTCTCTTCTTTGTGGCTCTTCCAGAGCCCCATTCATGCTTTTAAGGGTCTTATTAAATGGCTCAATGAGACCATTGGTTTGTGGGTGGTATATGGATGAATACGTATAGGTGACACCACATTCCTTCTACATGGCCTGCATATACCTTGACATAAAGTTGCTGCCCCTATCAGACACAACTTCTTTAGGAAAGCCAACCCTAGTAAATATGCCAAGTACATTTTTTCAACTGACCTCACAGTCATAGTCTTCAATGGGATGGCCTTAGGATACCTGGTGGTGTGGTCGACCAGCGCCAGGATAAACCTATTGCCTGAGGATGTTTGGGGGTCAAGGTGACCAACAATGTCAATCCCTACCATCTCAAATGGTACCCTCACCACTGGGAGTGGTACCAATAGAGCTTGGATTGTTGTGCCACTTTTCCCAGATAACTGGCATGTGGCACACCTCCTGCAGTGACTTTCTACTTCACACCCATCCTGGGCCAGTAGAAGTGCATGGATAACCTTTGATTGGTTCTGTTGATACCAAGGTGAACAGCAAGAGGGACTTCATGCACCAACAGCAAGAGGAAGGGTCCAAAAGCAAGGGGAACCACCAACCTCCCATGGTCTCCTTCTATAGACTCTGTTGGCTCACTGTGGAGGAGCCCACTTTCCCAATAAATCCTATGCTTCCCAGGAGGTTCACCCTCAAGCTGGGGGCAGTCCTGTCTCCTTAGGCCTTCCAAAGATGGACACTCACGTTGGCCCTTACTGAACTCAACCCTGTCAGGACCACCTTCTACTAATTGTAGTTCAGGATGGTCATTGGGATCAAAGATTTCAGGGACCACCTCTTCCTTGTCAGGTTCAGGTGTTTGACCAACTACCTCCACCTCAGTGGTAGGTGAGTTACGGGGAATATTCTCTTTTCCTCTTTTGTCTTTCTTGAATCCTTTAACCTTGGGATTCCCATTTGGCTTAGGTTTGGCATTGGACTTGGCCAATGCAGTTCTTGTTTGTGACCTTGTGCATGGTCTCTCTGCTGTGTCACCCACATGCCTTAAAGCTCTGAGATCATTCCCCAGCAGCACCTTTCCTGGGACATCTCTCTGAATGCACACTGGAATCCTGACCATAGTACCCATTATAGTAAGATTTACAGGCATAACTGGGAACTTGAGAGGTGGGCCATCTGCCAACTTAGTGGGCAACAGAAGAGCTCTGGCAACTTCCTCTGTGTCTACCAAGGTAAAATCCACTACAGTTCTGCTGCACCCACTATCCCTAAGGGCAGGAGTGTCTACTCCATTAACTAGCACACTGTCTTTAAAATAGTGCTTGGTACTATCAGCAATCTTAGCATAAGCCTCGGAGACTTTAGGCTCCCAGGAACCCAAGAAACTAAAACTACATCAGAGTCTATCCCACTGGGGAAGGAGTCTGAGTAGAAGGATGCCCCTGTGATCTCTTCCTCCTCATAAGAGGAGAAGGGCAGATTTGCAAAGTGGACCCACAAGGTTTTGACCTTACATCTGGGGTCCCCCTTCACATGGTCACTTGCTCCACAAGCCACACAAGATCCACTGGGTCTTGGGACATATGGAGGCTTATTGTAACCAGAGTTATCTTTAGAAGGATAAGTTCCACTACCCTCTCTTGTGACTTACCCTTACATTTCATTTTGTGGCTCTTTTGGGAGGATGTTCTATCAGATCCCCCACCCTCCTTATCTTTGTACTTTTCCCCCTCCTCCTGCTTACCAGGATGAGTCTTGTCCTTATGGGACACTCTGTGTGACACTCACAAATCTGCTTCTATGGCCAGCTTCTTGGGGTCTAATGCCTTGGAATCTGCCAAATGCTGCTTAAACTCAGGGGAACAAGATGCAAAAATGTGTTCAAGCATGACAAGACATATCACACCCTCAAAGGTGGAGACCTTATAGCCTTCAACACAGCCAGTCAAGTTCTTTAAAGAATCAGTCACATATGACACCCAAGTACTACCTTCTTTCCTTTTGTACTCTCTGAGCCTCTTCAAGTATTGGGCAGGAGTCTTCCTGAACTTTAAGAAGAGAGTTTGCTTCAACATTGCAAAATCTACTCTTTCAGCTTTTGACTTTTCCATAATAGCACTGCAGCTAGAATAGGGTAGTCTGCTGAGCAACCATGCAATTGTATCAGCATCCACAACCTCTTGAACTTCCACATGCATACTTAAATGCATTAAGCCAGTCCATAATGTCATTCTTCTCATCATACACACTGAGCAGATCTTTTGGAAATTGTGGATGAGAGGAGGACCCAGACCCATGTCCAAAACCCTTGGATCCATTGGAAACCCGAAGCTTAGCCAGTTCCAACTGGTGATCCCCGTCCTTCAGTTTTTCTTCCTGCTCTATCTTCAGCCTAGCCATGTGGAAATCAAGCTTGCTCTGCTTAAACAGTAGCTCTTGTTTCTTGAATTCCAGCATGGCCTCAGCATCAAAGCCTGCAGAGGAAACATTGGACATTGCATCCTCTCTGTCACCATGGACAGTGGAAGCAGCTCCACCTCCTTTGGCACTCTCATCAGTGGTTATGGCATCAAGATGCAACTCTAGCTATTCCATGATTCTTTGAATAATTTCCAATGCTGTGCCTTGAGCAGGTAAACCTCTCTCAGCACACATCATTCTAAGTGTTTCTGATTAAGAAGCATTTAAGGTTATGTCGGTAATTGTTCCCATAATTTTTGGTAGGTTTATGGCCTTTACAGTTATCACTACTAGGTCACTATGTGAAAGTTGTGTCAGAAAAGGTGGACTTTTCTTAGGAAACAAGGGCCTTGAGGGTGACCATGAGGTCGAAACACGTGTCGGCTGTGCATTTCAAGATTAAAATTGTCGTGCTATAATTTGCCCTGTTGCTACTTTGTGATTACAGTATCCATACTGACTAAAAAGAAACAATTACTTTGATATTTAATATCCAGAGCGTGAGTCATCCTTTTCAGATAAAACTTTCATGTTTACAATTTCCAAACCTTGGATGGGTAGGTTTGGTGAAAGGGTTTTTCGACACCTCATTGTATTTAAGAGTGGTCAATAGCGCACGGATCGGATATCGAACCCATCGATTCATAAATATTCCTAGATCACTATGTGTCCTTGGTAGGGGTAATCTGAAATGCCTTCACTAGTGTGCAACACTGGATACCTTCAGTACTATAGTGAGAACCTATTCTGCATCACCTCACCCACCTTCCTGAGCTGCTACAGACCCTAAAAGAGACCCCTTTTTCACCCATCTGCACTACCGCGTGCACCAGCATTGCAAGTACATTTGAGCAATAGGCTCCCCTCTTCTTAGGGACTGGACTGCCTTTCCGTTAGGATTGTGACTACTGCAGAATTTACTAAAGACTCTGCACTGCCTGCTTCCTTCCCTTTTCTAGGTTATGGACCCAATGCGTGCATTAACCCTTTAGGCCATCTAGTCTTGTGTATATGTATTTTAGTAGGATTGTGTTGGTTTAAAAGTGTTACTGTTAATAACTATTGTGATGAAACTCAAAGGCCTTGAATAAATGTATTTGTATTTTTAATATATATACATACACCTGACTGGGAGTGATTTGTAAGTGCCCTTTACTCTGTGAGCTCATTGAGATCTTTCAGTCACCCTCATCCCTCCTGAGACCTAGTCTTGACCGCCGCCAATGCTACCTCGAATGGCCTGGCTTGTCCAGAAGGTTACCCTTTGCCAAGAAACTAGGCTGGCCTTCTGAACCTCTGCCCACCAGGTCAGAGTTCAGAAATCCATCTTAACAGTGTTTGCTTAATAAACACATCAGAGCTGAGAAGAGACTATGCAATGGCAATTTGGGTTCATCATTGTGGCTGCAGGTGGCTTACATCCCTTAAATGCGGGACAACCTGTTTGATCAGAGGTCCCAAGAAGGGCTATGGCTCTTTTGTGGCTGCATTATCCTGTCATGTGTCCTGTGGTCTGTGATTTGTTTTGCTTTGTCAGTTGGCCGGCTCTCAGTGTTGGCTTTAGCTGGTTGGTAGATTTATTCTACAACTGTCATATTTGTGTGTGACCTTATTCAATCTGTCTCCGTGTTGTGTTTTATTAGGGTGCTCTTGATGAGGCAGGTTTTAAGGGTTATCCGGAATGCAAGGTGGTCCTGTGTTGCACATATTCCATTAGGCATTTAGATCACAGTTTCGTGGTCAAAATTGTGACTGGGGTGCCTCCCTGGTGCCTGGTGTAAAATATTCTGCATGTTGTTGCCCTTTTCAATCATTCATAGCAGCGGTCAGCGGTCACTGGAAGACGTTAGAAGGCTTTCAAATTAAGCACCTATGCGATCTTACAATTCATTATGGTGTTCTAATCCACAGCGGGTCTCTTTCAAAAGTGATTGCACTGCTGTAAGTTTTCTTTTATGCTTTTCTTTATGACGGTAGAGGAACTACTATCAAATGGTTGCCAAGTGCTGAAATCGAACAGCAATGAGAATTTGTATAGCCAGCACAGTTCTCCATTTAGAACAATATTGTTTTCAGTTGTTTATGAAATATAAGGAGACAGTCTATTTTTCAGAGTTCGAGTCTGAGACGATTCCCTAATTTAGCTGGATATACCCAACGCTCTGGAACGCTTTGAGGATGTGTGAACATCAAACAGCTATACGCAGAATTGCGTGGCCTAGAAGGTGGTAGCCCCAGAAATCGCTGCTTGATGTAGAGCAGGGAGGAGCCATAAAGAGCTTTATGAGCCAGAGAGAGCGTTTCAATGTGATTCTGCTCTGAACCTGTAGCCAATACATTCTTCAAAGTACGGGGGAGACATAAGATGATCCAGGGGTGTTGATGACAATCCTAGCCATTGAATTCTGCAAAATCTGTACTTCGTTATAGATAACATAATTGACCCTGCATATAATGAATTGCAACATTCCAATCTAGAACCCACTATAGCTCTAGCAAAAATAAAGCATTGCTGCATTGCTGCTCTGAAAGAAAAGTAGTAAGAATGTTTCAAAGTAAGATTAATTTGAGGAACCATGCATAAGGTAGAATCAGGAGTCATGACCTATGATTGGCTCTCAACTGCCAGGTTACCATCAACTCCAATGCCCCGTGTCCATGGACTGACCACCACATCATTGCCTTCACCATTTATACCCCAAGCAGACCAAAATGACTACCCTAACACTACCCCCCTCCTTAACCCGCAGCTCGCGCGATCTCACCAAAGACTGCATCCTGCCCCTGCTGGCCATACCAAAACTAGAGCCATAACACACAAGCAACTCTAACCTTCTGGCAGAACTTTACAACACTATCCTATCTTCTTCAGTAGACACTGTTAACCCCCTGACCCAATGAAGAGCCAAACATGGTAGACATGTTAGACATCTGAACTATGAGGTCTCTGAGACAAAAAGACGATTAGCCGAATCATGCTGGAGAAAAAGAATAACTCGAATTCCTCCAAACTGGAGTTCTCCGAGGCAACTAAAAGCTACAAATGAGCCATCATCACCGCTAAAGAGATGACTTTTAACTCTAGAATAGCCAATGCTAAATCAGAAACAAGGGAATTTTTCACTATTCTGAGAGAGCTCGAAACCATAAATGCCTCCTTTGCCACAGATATGGTGTCAACAAGGAAGCCTAGGTCCTCCCACTCTTAAAAAAAAAACATTAGACACAACAGGCCCCTACAACTACCGGCCCATCACAACCGTCCCATTCCTCCTTAAAATCATAGACAGAGCAGCATACCTACAAATCCAGCATTATGTGGAAACCAACAATATCTTAGGAATGCACCAATCTGGCTTTTGCCCAGCCGATTGGACAAAATCATCTTTGCTCGACCTAAAAATTATGGATGAATTTAGAGATAAGGGGAAGCCAGCCCTTCTCATCCTCCTCGATCTGTCAGCAGAGTTTGACTTGGTAGATCATAAAATCCCTTGCCACCACCTTACCACCGCTGCCAATTTCTCCACCGAACCCACAGCATGGATTACCACCTTTCTAGATGGAAGAGTCATGAGAGTTTTTGCTGACAAAGCCAGCGACTCTCTAGCACCCATCCCCTGTGGGATACCACAAGGCTCTTGCATATCCCCCACACTCTGCATCATTTTCACCAGACCCCTCATTGACAATCTTGATTCCCTTGCACAGCATATGCTGATGACACACAAATTCTCCTCCCCCTCTTTGGCAACTACACAGATGACTCAAAGACCCTTGATTCCACCTACAGAACCATCCAGGCCCGGATGGCATCCAACCACCTCTGCCATAATGGAAACAAGACCAAGACTGATAGGACCTCCCGCAGTGCTCAGTAAGCTCAGTGCCCAATACAAAGCCTTCAAAATTGACGACACTATGATCCCTAGCTCCACATCAATGAAGAAACTAGGTGTCCATCTAGATGCCACCAACTCAATGACCCATCAATTGAACGCAATCGCCTCCTCTGCTGCTTAGACATTTAAATTGATAAAATTCTTCCAGACCCTTTCTATCCCCTGTCAATCCCAGGCTTGATTGCTACAATGTCCTATTTGCCGGGACCTCCTCCCAAAACATGTGAAAGCTTCAAATCATTCAGAATAACGCACTCCGAGCAGCACTCAACATTCCCAAGCGGGAACACATCTCTGTCCAACACTGTGCCTCTCTACCTCTCTCATAAAATCACCAAAGTTCAGTCATCAAGGCTCAAGCTTCCCATCCATTGCAGCCAAACAATGGAACTGTCTTCCTCCTCTCCCTGGGAGCTGAACTCTCATACTGAGTTTCCTGGCGATCCCTCAAAACCCGGCTGTTCGCCTAATAGTCTTCCCTCCCAATGGTATGTTACATTTTGTTCTGTTTCAAACTGCTCACCTGGATGTTTTATCTCTGCTGAAAGTAACTGGTTTATTGTAAGAGTGCCTTGATGCCTACAGGTTGCTGCGTGCTTTATTAATGAAATACATAAATACAAATAAATAAATGATTTAACTTCAGATTGGACTTGAATAGTATGATCCCCTAGTGTGAAAGCAGGGTAAGTTAATAATGACTTGGAAAGTGCCTTGTTACACTGAGCTGTTTAACTTGATTTAAAGTAGCATTAATACCTGCATTCAGAGGAAGGCAGCAACAGTAACGGCCCACCAGCCTTAGTCAAGTAGATTTGAGCAAAGCAAGGGCCTTTGCCAGGGCTCCTGAAAGCTATCAGCCCTACCCACCACCAAACACAGGGGTTATCACTAATAAAACACAAGGGCATTTGCCAGCAGTGCTAGTAGATTTTGTTTATGGGGAAATTATGCCTGCGAAGTATGCGCATGTCAAATTTCCCTGAATATAAACAAGATGGCCACCACAGAAGTAGTCTGTTCACAGTTTCCATGGTGGTCACTAGGGATGTGGCAGGGAGCTGTGATGCGGAAGCCTGAGGCAGGGAGGGGTGCAGGTTAGGTCGGTGGGAAGTACTTGGGGAGGAGGATCACTGGGAGCTAGAAGAGGAGCTTGGAGGGTCCGAGGAGGAGCAAGGGCAAAATGGTGACACCCGGGGAGAGGAAGAAGTGTCCACTGACAACATAAGCAGACAGGAAGCACCCATGATCTGTACCATCAGACTGGGCAGTGGTTCCCCCTGGTGCTAATGTACTATGTGGAGAACTAGGACTGGTTACATTGCTCCGTGAAGGTAGATCTAGTTGCCACAGGGACCAGCACCATAAACACAGCAAGCAATACCAGCCACTTTGCACCACTGTGTGCTACCATGGAATCTGCTGATGTTATGGCAAGTCCACAGAGTACTTTGGGCTGTGCTCTGCCCAGCTAGCTAAGGTGACCACATGTGCCAGTTTTTCCAGCCCGGTCCTGGAACTGGATCCTTCCTCTGTCTCAAGATTTATTTTTCTTTTATTTAAAAACCCTGCCACAGTTTTAGGGAAAGGGAGAATGACCACTTGCAGAATCGCAGCTCGCTGCACTACTAGGAGACATTCAATCTTCACTAACATAACAATTGAATATAATATTCATGAACAGTATATATACATTGGCCCTCATTACAATCCTGGCGTTGGACCATGGTGCTATTAGCACCAAAAAGCAGGCGTTAAAGTGTGAATCGGGCGTTAAGGGTTTAACGGTGACGCAGCCTTTTACGGCGCCGTTAACCCCTTAACGCCAGGGTTGTAATGAGGCCCATTATATTGTATTACTTTTACATAATTAAGGTAACCATGCTAGGCCCTGAAGACCCTTGCGCATGGAAACAAGGCACAATCATCATACACAAACTGATACGACAGACACGAGGTTCAATTCCCAAAATTTAGGGTTTATTGCAAAGCAAATAGTCTCAGTCGGCCGACTGGATCTCACGTCTCGCAACGTGTGTCACCCAGACCTCGTGAGACGCAAGAGAGTGAGCATTATACAACAGTGTCATATATACAAAAGGACAATCATACTATCAGTTTGTGACACATCAAAACCGCCCATAATGTATCTTCTTGAGATAGGGTTCGGTGATTGACAATTATGACGAATATGACTCCTTCTGAGACGTTTCTTTGTTAATCTGTATTACTCGATTTAGCAACAGTTGCAGTTTGCAAGACACAGACAGGATTCTTTGTTACACAGAACATAATGCACTTGTTTAGTGAACAAACCATGTTCATAGGAGAGACACATTCCAATCCATGCTATCTTCTAGTTTCTATTCGTGAACTAGGGGCCATATGATCTAAGAGGGCCCAAAAAGGGGGGCCGTAAGGAGAGTATAATTCATGCCTTTAACGGCCTGCTTCTGCAGCTTCAGCGAGACCAGCTGGCACCTGGCTTGGTGATTAAATGCCTCTCTGCTCGCCTTCAAGGACTTGTGAGGGAGGAAAACAATGTATTTCTGTACTGCTTTGGCATTTCTGTCTGGGCTGGTCTCTCAACATGTAACTTATGGCCTTGCTTTGTGCAAGAGCAGAATGAAATTAAACACATTTTTGCAAAGCATTTGAACAGAAAAGCAAGAGAAAGCAAATGGCGGATCCTGCTGGGACAAATTGGACGCTCTATGGTTATGCTGACGATTCTGTAATTGGCGATGCTGGGCATATGATGCATTTGGTTTTCGGCCAGCATAATGTAACATCTATGCTATGGTAGGGTATTTTCTAGACTCACAACCAGATCTCTGCCATCTTGATATGCTCAAACCCCCAACCTTCCAGTTAACAGACACATGTATTATCTGACTGTGCTACAGCAAATGTTTGGTAAAGAGACACTTAGAATCGGCTGCTATTGCAATCGGAGCAATAGCTCTTTTGATTTTAACATTCTTACTGTCACAGCCAATTCTGCACAGTTAATTAGCGGATCAATCTTTCTAACTACAGGCCCATCTCAAACATCCCCTACCCAGCAAAACCACTTGAAACCTACATTTACGGACTAACACAGGAGCACATAGAAATACACCAGCTGCTAGACCAGGCACAAGTCAGCCTTAGGCAGAAGACAGGGACTGAGACAGCACTTCTCTTAATCTGGGATGATCTAAAGACAAATGCTGACTCTGACACAAATTCGTCTCTGATACTACTGGGCCTCGCCACAACATTCTCATCAAGACACTAGAAGAAATAGGAACCGTGGATTTAGCCTTACTCTTGATTAAATCACTCCAAACTGAGAGAACGGAAACCGTCTCGATTAAACCTTTTAAATCCACTCTAAGGGAAACCAACTGTGGAGTACATGTGAATTTAATGAATGAATAAACGAAGAATGCATTTTTAATGAACCATTTTTATTTGGCGGTCCTCCCCAGCCTCCCAGTTTCCCTTTGTTAAAAACGCCACCCTAACACCACCCCACCAGTTTTAACCGTTACCCCACCTCCACATATATATATATATTATTTTATTAGAAATTATTTCATTGTTTTTTCATTTGTAAAAATGTCATTCTTTGTTTTCAATTCAACAAAATCACTGAACACACAAGGATCGTCCCTATTCCTGCTGCTCTTCAATATCTACTTGACTCCATTAGTCCAGCTCATTAAACGACACAGCTTTACATGCTACAACTATGCAGACGATGCACAAATCATCTACAAAGTACAAGACACATAAGAAGAAAACACAACGCTGGAAAACTGTCTACAAGAACTCTATGAATGGATGAACACAAAGAGCCTCAAACTCAACCCAGGCAAAAGAAAAATGGTTGCACCCAAAACCAGGAAAACAATCACTACATCCATTTCCCATAGAACTAGGAACAGCACCAACGCCATCGACAACAGTCAAAAAACCTTGGAGTCCTGATGGAAAATGAACTAACACTAGTCCCACAAGTAAACGCAACACTCAAGAAATGCTTCTTTCTCCAGCACACCGTAAAAATGATCCTACATTCCTCTCCTTCACCCACAAAACGCTTACCATCATCTCCCTCATCATGTCTGAAATAGATTTTGCCAACAGCCTACGCCTTGGGATGTCTACCACGAGTAGACCACATCACCCCAGCGCTAAAAATGCTACATTGGCTGCCCAATATTCAACGAATCAGGTTCAAAACAATGAGCATAACACACAGAGCAATCCACGGCCAAGGAGCAGAATTCCCATCAAAGAAAATAACCATTTATCTACAGACAAGACCACTCAGAACAAGCAAGAAAATTCACCTAAAACCAAAACCATACACAAGAAAATAACTTGGAGGGTGGTCATTCTCCCACCTGGCAGCAAAAACTTGGAACACCCTCCCAAAAAAAATATGCAATACAAAAGATCACCTAAAATTCAGAAAACGTCTAAAAACGTGGCTCTTCGCCCCAGAATCAGACGGAAACAACTAGATAAAACGAAGACTCCCCAGGAAACAGCTCAACATGTATACGTATAAGGAACAAGCTAGGGAAGGAGCCCAGAAAAGAGCCACTCCAAACATCACCCTAGGGAAGGATCAAGCCAGGGAGGGAACCCAGGAAAGACCTACTACCTACATTATTCTACTCTAGACAGGACACCCTACGGCACCTAGCTGCAGATGGGGGAGCACTATGCAAAAACTCTCACCCCATGAGGCCTCAGAGCACCTGGCCCACAGAAGGTGGGGACCACGCCCAAGGAATAGTAGGCTCATCTTTGACAAACTAAGAGCAAACCCTCAACCTAGCCTTCTCCACCGAGGTGTGGAGCTAGGCCGCCACAACCATATGTCCCACAAACCACCAGACAATTGAAGAGGAAAGCCACCACTGCTCACAGAACCCGGCAAATGAACCGCTACAAAAAGCCAAGCAAACAGCACGGGCAGAGACTCTGAACACAGAAGTTCAAAGCAACCAAGAAAGAAAAAGCCCCACTAACCCAACCCTAAAACCTCAAGCTCATCTTACACTTTTTCAACACAATACAAACACAACCTGCTCACTGCACAGCAGTCCACACACACTTCACCACACTTCAACACAAACCGACCACACATAAGCCATCCCATTTCCCTGCACAACAGCAGATAGGAGTCTACCCAGCCGTAAATCGCACCCAAGCTCGAACGGTGCAAACCAAACTGAAGCTGTCAACGGGACATCACAACTCTCGCTCTACCTCTTCCCGCTATGCCCTACTAACCTAACCCAGCCTCTTTTGCTTTCAGATCCGCTAGAGTGCCAGGGGACCACTCCGGTGGTGATAGTGCGTGGTACAAATGATCTTTAACATTAACATTCTGTAAATCTAAACAAGTCCCAAAAAAAGTTAACGTTGCAGAAAAAACTTCATTTAGTGCCACAATGAAGTGCCTCAGAGGTGTCTCTTGAAGAAAATATATGATTGTTGAATTAAGAATTCTTTGTCACCTCGTCTGTCAGCTACTTTCATCTTGCCTATGCAAAAGTATATGACATCCTCCACTTTGTTACTTTGGTGTTCAGTTTTCCAGGTGTCTTGTAGTATCGTGTTTCGAATGTGTTCGTATAGCCTGTTCTCGGTGTCTAATTGTACTTCCCACATACATTTATGTTGCATTTACATATAATTACATATGCAACAAAGGCACTCTTACTGTTAATAAATCAATTGATTTTGAAGTTATCACTTGCATGGTGCTGAAAAGTCTTAATTGTATTTAATGCACATTTGACCACAGCGCAATTTCCATACTTATAAAAATAGCTGGCTTTGGCTTTTGAATCATGTAGAACTGACCGCTTACTAGGCTTTAAGATGACGGAGTGAATTACAGAATTTCTCTTCACTGTGTTGTGGTTTTACATTGAACTCCTGTATTGAACTCCACAGGGGTCTCAATGGCTACCTGCTTTAACCTGGCACCTGCAGAAATCCCATCTGATAAGATAATCAGATGGACCGGATCGATAGACAATGCACTACTCATTTGGAAATGCTCAGAAGGAAGCCTCAACGATTTGTAAAACATGTTAATCACAGTCATTTCAACACCAACCTCACAGTTACTTACGCAGATCACATGTTTAGATCTGATTATTTGCATTTGTAACAACAAGAATGAAACGAGCGGATTTCAAAAGCCCACAGAAGTTGATACTATGGGTAAGCCACCAGCTGGCATAGATGCCAATCAATATAACATACTACAAACAAAGAATGTGCGTGACAATTTGCATGAGCTATAGAAAAAAGTTCAGTCCAATACAGGAGGCCGACAGTGAAGAGAAATGCTGTAATTCACTCAGCCAAAGGCAGCACTGGTAGCTGTTGGTGTCTCCAAAGCTTGAAGCAGCAGCTAAATACTTCCCAGCTCTCGGTTATTTTGGCCCCGCCAAGGGATTTAAATATTAATCGATATGCTCTGAAAGTGCTTCTGTAATGAATTCCATTCCACTCACAACTGGCATGACCTGTGGTGAAGCTGTGTAGTAGTTGCTATGTGTATTAGGAAAAAAGTAGACTGTGGGCCTTAGTGGGCATTTGACTATTAGGCATCCTCTTCATTCTGTCATTATGAATCCTTTCTCAGTCCACTGATGGAGTTTTCCTTTATTTATGCTTCTACTATCTTGTGACATATTATTTTGTACCTTTACCCGACTCTTAGTGTCTTTGAAAAGCATGTTACTCATGGTTACGTATACAAAAAGAGGTGGTAAGACCCTGTGCCTCACTGATACCTGGAGTCAAGAACAATTACCAAAGGCAAGACGCTAGTATCACATGAGGGGAGCTGGGCATCACCTATTTTAAACACATGAATTGAGTGTGGACCACCAAAAAAGGCCCTGACAACCACTAGAATAAACACCCAAAAACAATGTCTGATGATTCCAAAAGTATGTATTTATTTTGTTTTAACATAATGAGTTCACATAAACACAATTTAAAAAGACAAGGAAACAGTGCATAAGTGGTAAAGTGCAAATAGGTTCATAATCACATTCATAAAAATCGAGCACTTATCAAAACACACACGTTCACACATAATCTGGCAAATTCATAATCACTCCATCACAAAAGTGCAAATGCTAAAAACAACAAGCACGTACTACAACAATGTGCAAATACATCAAACGTAAAGTGCAACAATATGTAGATGATAAATGACATCCACATATGACGATCCAACAAACATGTGGCGCATCAATTAGTTCCTCATGGCAAGATCCAGGAATATGGTCGGCTAGTGGAGGTCTTAAATTCTGAAAACAGAAGGAGAAACAACTCTCAGAGTCAAGATTTCATGGTTTTACAAAAGCCTTTCTTTACTAGTTTCAACTTTCAGCGATTTCATTCCCAAGCGTTGCTGCAAAATGACATTTGTTCTGCAGCGTTTGCCTTTGCCGGCATCGGATCCATTTGGTGAACATATTGCACCGACGGCGATTGCACTTGCGCTAGATGAAGAATGTGTTTCTGAAGGAGATCCAGCATCTACGTGCAAGGACAGACCCTGCCACTTCTTGAAACCTATTGCAATTGAATTTCCACGTCAATGCGCTTCTTATATTGCGTTTCCCTGCTCGCCTGAGATTTGGATAAAGTGCCTATGGAGATTGGCAAACATTCACTTTGCATAGGACGTCCATCGCCGTGCGTCCGGTAGCACCTGCGCAACTCAGCTCATCATTATTAAGTCACCTAGAATGCTCAGGTTATAAGAACACTTTATTCAGTCTTCACAAATAGTTGGAAGATTGAACGTTCGTAGGTCACCTATCACTGACTCCTACTCAAACGTGCAGAACAAGCAGCCTGCATCTCCCAACGCGATCATAACTGAACCCTCTAGCGCAATGTGAACAATACTACGCATGGAGCTGCCACTTGGGTGGATGGTCTATACAACTAGCGCGACAATGATGATACATGAATAGCGAAACAAAGCAGAGGTGTGGGATAGTTCGGTATTGTGAGTCTCTTGCAGTTTATCATGTGTAGAAAGCAAGTATCCCTTGCATGCAATAAGAGCAGTATGAGAGCAAAAATACACCACGGAGACACATGTCTTGCTGCTTCTATTTAGCCGCGCATGCCTAAGGAGAGGGAATTAGATCCCCGGCCATTACCCTTGCACAGACACCTGCTTGATGGCTTACAGTGGCAGTAAAACAGCACTCGCAGATATGTGGCTCTGCATAACTACGGTGACTGTGTAAATATATCTATATAACATAGTGCTGTATACATGGATGCATACATACACATTTAGAGATAGCGGGAGATGGAGAGAGATGTATGAAATGAAAACTTTGTTCAGTACAGTTTTGGCTAACCGGTATACAAATGTTTCAAAATCCCCGGAAAAAAGGTCTTGGTTGCAATGCATAACTTAAAAACCTCTGAAATGTGCCATTGATGGTTAGCAAAGCAACTGACAGCTCATTCTCATTCATGAAGCCGCACGTTGGGGTAATTCACATGGAAAATAGGACCACGAAGCATTGTTAACTGCACATTTGGGATAGGTGTTGAGTTAGACCTAAAAATAGATCTAGCAATCCACATAAGCATTCTGGGGTGCTACTCATTTTCCTTAGCTGTTTTTCCCTGTGTCTTCTGAGAACTATGGGTGCATGGCATGCCATCTCTGTCATGTGTGAAGTCATGAGCAGGTCATCGCAGGGGGCAAGCTGTGGATGCTTTGCTTACCAATAATAGAGAATCCCAGTGAGTCCATTCTGCACCAGTGAGATAGAAACTGCAGCTCAATCTAAATTAGATATCTGCAGCTTCTTTTTTGTTTTGAACACGTTCTGAGGAATTCGACCACCCAAATGGGGTTGGGATGCGCGCTTGTCTGGGCTTTTTTTGAAATTTTAAATGAAATTGAATGATGGTAGATCAACCTTCGTAAAATGTATGGGGCTGATCTGCACACATTTTCCTATGCTCACCACATAACATACAGTTAAACATGTGTACTCTGGGTAGACACAGTCTACAAGCGACGTCCCCCCTGTCATATTTAGTTGGGATATGACAGACAAGAGTACATCAAGGCATCTCAGAAGGGAGAGGCCAAAACCTTCCTCCTGCCATGGCCAGTCTAATTAGCTGTCAAAGTCTCCATGGATCTACCTGTCTGTCTGTTTACCCTCTGCAGATGGTGGCAGCAATTAACATAATTAACATTTTAATAGAGTATGCTTCAAACAGACCCACATGAGTCCTGGCTGCAGAGGCTGAAGCAAAAAAGCAAGGAAACTGCAAGCACCTTTGATATGCACTGTGTCAACCTGAAGCTAGCTCCCGCCTCACAGTATCAAGGGAGTGTCCTGTCATGTCTGGGACTATGTGTTTACAGTAGGCAATCCCGGCTGGGGGACCCCATTCAGAAGATATAGGTATGTGGATTGATGGAGACAGAAAGTCTGGTCTCGCCACATCTTCAAAGGAAACCTGCTGCTTTAATCAGGAACCACAGAGAGCTTAATTAACCAGAGAGTCCCTTTGATCCACAACAGAGAGAAAGATGGGTGGGACTTATTATTACATGTTTTCACTACTTTATCTTTTCTGTTGCAAAGCACTCTGGTTATGACTTCAAGCATACAGGAGATTGTTGGTGGGACCCAGGATTGGTTCATTAAGGTAGGCTTAGCCCTGGCTGAAGATGCAGTCTGCCTTACATCTTCTGCCAGGGAAGGAAGGCCAGGATTTCCAAAGAGGGAAGCAAGAACCCTTCCCTAATCATCTGCCAAGGAACAGGGGGAGATACTGAATCCAGAGGACCTTTGTAAGAGGATTCAATTCAACACTACAGCTAAGTCAACGCCTAGTCTATAATACTGAATGAAAACCCTTATTGATATATCTTTAGGTCCAGTTCATGCGTTCTGGATGACTACCCCTATATAACACCCCTCTCTTGGAATCCCCCTGACCCCACTGAGCCAAGAAGTAGTTCTGTTTTGCAAGTTAAAAGGTTTATTTGATAAATTAAACAAGAGATATATAGATCACACTTTATAATAAATTAATAATTGAATAGCACACTTAATCTGATATGATAAAGATTAATAACGGAGAATCTGGCACTAACACGCTTCTCTATAATCAATAAGGAGTTGACATGAAATGGATAAGGTAGCACACTGGTAAATAGGAACAAAAGTATAATGTGGTAGAGAATGCCTTATAGAGTTCAAATGGATGTAATGTTGAATGAAAATGCAATACAGAAAATACTCAATATGATTTCAACAAACAAGGTAATCACTTTTCTCTGGCAATCCCCTCCCCCCCTTGATGCAATGCAAGGAAATGGAAGGAAGCACACAGTTCTCAGAAATGCGATCAAATGTGATTCAGTTCACCCCAGCAAGCTTAAAGAAAACAGATAGGAGTTTTGAAAACACAGGCCCAAATGCTTTGATATGTGCTAGCAATGGATGAGAAATATGCTGGAAATGTTTTTTAATTCCCTTTCAGAGGTTCAGGGTGAGTGGTATCTAGTTAATATTAGTCCAGGCTCACACTAGCAATGAGGCCGGGATAGTTACCAGGTTAAACGAATTTCTGGCAAATGGAAGGCAAGCAGCAGCAGTTTTTACATGTGAAGAAATTTGCAAATCGCGGTAAAATTCGCGGATGCGCCGAGCGCTATTACAGAGGAATCACAAGGAATATCTCTATCGTTTTGGGGTCCTAGGAAAGCCTGGGATCTCAGCTTCAAAATGAAAGTTACTGCAAGTCTCTAGCACAAACGGTTGCGGAGATATGAACAATTGAATAAAGGTCGTTTTTCAGATTTGAAATTTTAAACGGTCACTTTTTCAGCTTTAAAAATGATGGCAGGATAACACAATTGCTAAGCTGCAGTTCTACTTAGGTTAAAATGGATTGAATTATATTATTTTAACTAAGAGATGGGTTCTACACAGTTTTACTATGTACTCACACTATATTCTTGAGTGAAATGGGCCTCATCACGGATCTGGTCAGGGTTTTAGACTCGCCTCTGGTCTCGGCACTTCACAGTGATCTGGGTCAGCTCTCTCTGGTTCTGCTAACAGGTCAGCTCTACTCTGCTTCTGGTCTGGCCTGATGGATTTGAAGTCTCTATGTTGCTCTCTGAAGGTTGATGGAGGTAAGTATGGATTTTTCCGGCAGAGCGTCCCGCTGCAGATGGATTTTGAAGGTCCCTATCTGTCCTGTCTGTCTGCTTTTATGTGTTTAGAATGTGGGTGTGTTCTAGCATCACTGACCCTACCTCTCTCTCAGCTTCTAATTGGTCAAACTTCCATTTATCATTTGATTGGGGAATGAACTGTGAGTCAGAGGGATGTCATTTTATGGCTTGCAGATAGGACACTCCTCTGTCAGATTGCACACATTCTATATTTGATAATAAAAGACATATTTCAGAGTTACACAGTTGTTTGAAATTACATATACATGGTGTGGCTGAATTTAGCCATGTCTCTGTCCAAATCTGCTGTTTCTAAGAGCTTGCATTCAGAAATGGCAGATAATTGACTTTTTAACTGATTTTTCACTTTCTGACATTGACCCAACTTTACATACATGTGTGCAGGGAGTATGGACATTAACTGATGAAGTTTCAGACTTTTAACATGCATACATTTAGAGTAATATCCACTTTTCCGCTAACACCCCCCTGAACATACCACCGGTTCTAAAAACCTCTTAAACTGTGGGCAGAAAAATCACAAGAATTATGGTATCATTTATAAAATTTTCACATGTCCGCTCTATGAGTTATTCATCTTTTTAAAGTTATGTTCTGGCTCCAAAGGGGTGTGGTTTACCCTCAGCACAAGGTTGAATTTCTGTTTTTTTCCAGTTCTGCCAAGCCAGCTTGCTCTCACAGGCAGTGCCCCTCCCAGCTCCTGCCAAGAGGAAGCTACATTTTATGACTGCGGTAATAAAAACCTTTGCCTGAGTGAAGAGGGCTTTGTTCACTCTCCTGCAGAGCACAGGTAATTCAATTATCAGATAGATGGCATATCCTTAGTGTGGGCAGCAAAAGGAAGGTTGGCCTGGGAACACAGTGGTGACTCAAGTTTCACTCCTGATGGGGGTAGTTGCCAGGCAGAATCAAGTTCCTTAAGCCAGACTTTCAGCTACTGTCATGTTATTTGTTGCTTTTTAAATTAACTTGCAATTTTACACATGCAGCTAGAATGCTGATTCTAAGTGCAAAACTATGACATTTCAACAGTTACAAAGGCATGTGACACCAAACATAGGTCACTCATTTAATCTAAACATTTTCGATTTTAGTGTCTTTAAATCCAGTGCAACTTAAACTGCTGACTCCATAGCTCAGCCAGTTTTGTTATAAGCATTGTTCTGGGCTCTTCATTTCCCAGATTTTGTAGGCACACAAAACTCCATTCTACCAAATGTCTGCTGGTGTCCAGTGAATATTTTGCACATATTGCAATGTTTGAAATAGGCACTTTGGCTTGCCTTCAGAGAAACACAGGGTGGTTTTAAACTGCCGGCTTTTGGATAGTGGTGAGTACTGGTACTGCACCCATTTTTGGGATTTAAGAAAATGAATTCCCAACAATTCTAGGTTGCATTTGGCAATCAGCATTGCCATTCCCAATGGTTTCAGACTACTGTGCGGGTAGTCCAATGGTGGTTTTAGGCAGTGTCCTTCTGTGCCCATAACATCGGCAAAAATGGGTGGCAGCCTATTCTTCATGCATTTCCCTGTGCATTTTCTGGGAAGCTCTGGCCATCATGATGTTTTCCATGTCAGTACTGCACAGTTTTGAGGTAGGGCTAGGATGCATGGGTAAATACATCCCACAAGCCCCCCTTCTTGCGGTGGCCATCTGATCCTTCACTAATGGGACCCGCAAGATCTGGGATGTAGTTCTCCTCTTCTTCCGATAAATGGCACAGTTCAGCATCTTTTCCTCCATCCGGTCGGATCGATCGGTTCTCCTCGCCGGTCCTGATGGGAGTATTGGGCGGTCCACTGGGCCCATTGGATCTTCGTTCCCGGTCTCCGGATCGTCCTCCTTGGCCAGTCTCAAGGTCTTCTTTCTCCTAGGACGACAAAGGAAGAGCGGCAATACCTACTCATAGACGTTTTTCCACCACTGTTGAGATAGTGGGGCAGCATATGCATTTCATCATAACGAAACATTACATTCTTATTTTGATAAAAACAGTATAACTAAGAGACAGTTTCATGCAAATCACAGTATGTTAGAGACTAGATGTGGTATGTTTTATGATTGGAACAGAATTAGTCTGATACAGTACCCGCTAGGATTCCAGAGGATTCCTCCAGTTGTTGCAGAGTGTGCCTGGGATGGCAACACTTCAACTGGTTTATGTGTACCCAATTGTCTTCCCCCTCTGCCGAACCTTTGGGGATGTGGATTTTGTAGGCCACAGGGGAGATTTTGTCTATGATCTCGAATGGTCCCTTCCATGTAGGCAAAAATTTACGCTGCTTGGCCTGGTTCCTTTGGAAGTTGTATAGATAGACCCGGTCTCCCACCTGATATTCCTTCCTGGAAGTTTTCAGGTCATAATGGGTCTTCATGCTATCAGCTGATCTTTCTAGATTCCGCTGAGCATAAGCAAAAGCATGTTGGAGGTGTTTCCTTAAATTCTCTACATACTCATGAGTAGTGGAGGCATTTATCAGTGTCTGCTCTTGGGTCCTGTAGAGCAAATGCTGAGGAAGCACCATCTTGCGCCCAGTCATCAACTCAAATGGTGACATTTTGGTTGCAGATGAAGGGGTAGATCTGATAGCCATTAGGACCAGAGGTAATCGGATATCCCAACTTGGCCCAGAATCTGCCACAAACTTCTTTAATATGCTCACAATTGTCCGGTTATATCTCTCTACTGCCCCAGAAGATGCTGGTCTATAAGCAATATGCAGCTTTCTCTTGACCCCCAGTATCTCCCACATCTTTGTCATTACTTCACTGGTGAAGTGGCTACCTCTGTCTGACTCAATCCTTTGAGGTAGACCAAAACGGGAAAAGAAGTGGTTAATCATCAAGGCAGCTGCCGTTTCTGCCTTGCAGTTTGGGGCTGGGAGACATTCCACCCACTTGGTAAACAAGCATGTCACAGTCAACATGTACTTATTCCCCCTAGCCGAGCGAATCACAGGGCCTACAAAGTCGATTTGTAAATCTGACCATGGCAGTGTCATTCCCCTCTTTTGTAAAGGCGCCCGGTGCGTAAGGGATGATGGCTGAAATTGTGCACACACAAGACAACCCTTCAAATATTGGTTGAGGTCCTGGCCCATGTGTGGCCAGTATGCAACCTCTCTTAAGATTTCCAATGTTGTGTGAAACCCCCTATGACCGGCGGTGGCCGCATCATGGGCGTGACTTAACATCAGACTTCGGAATGAGGTAGGAACCACCCACTGATCGTGGCCAGCTTTGGATTTCCTTACCAACAAACCGTCTTGGATCCGGAACATTTTTGGACATTTCATCAACACTCTTAGGTCCTCTTTCCCAATGTAATCGGTATCCGTCAGGGGAAGGTTCTCAGGGTCCTCAAGGTGCTGGTAAAATTTACCAATTATTGGATCCCCCTTCTGAGCAGTAATCAAATCAGCATCAGGGGTCTCCTTACTCCATTGTGCAATTGAAAGGTCGTTGTGAGCATTTGTCTGGGACCTAGTGATGGCAGTGACCTGGATTTCCCCCAACAGGGACTCAATCTCAATTGGATCCCCTTGGATGGCTCCGGTTTTGGCCAGCTGATCAGCTAAGTCATTTCCAGTTTTGTCTGGTCCCTCTACTTTGGAATGACCCTTAATCTTTTTCCAGTAGATGGTCATCCCATTCGATGTGACCAGATCATCAATGTTTTGGATCAACTTCCCATGTTTCAAGGGTTTGTTGTTAGCACATAACATGCCTCTGGTTTTCCAATTAACCAGGTGCTCCACGAACCCGTTCCGTACATAATCCGAATCTGTGATTATGACCAGTTCGTGGAGTTGATGCTGGACAGCAGTGAGGATGGCCTGATGCACAGCCATCAATTCTGCCACCTGACTACTTCGGGGACCAATTTTGTATCCAGCGGAGGGTTCTGGGGACTCATTCACCCATGCATTCCCTACGCCAGCCACCAGTTCTTTCTCCCCGTCGTTGTCAACATGGTAAGAGCATCCATCCACATAGACAGTGGGCATTCCCTCACACTTGTCTTCTTCAAAGACTTTGTGTGGGGAATTAAGGTATGCCTCCGTGTTGTCCTTTATTTTTAGACTTTCGTCCTCGAGACAGTTTTCTCTGGCACAATCATGCAAGTCAGCCAGACCTTGCGCGAGGGGACTCTTCTTGTTTTGGCCATATCTGACCTCCACAGGAAAGCCTTGCATTGACAGAATCCAGGAAGTAATTCGGGAATTACTCACATTTCCGGCCCGGATTCTATCACTTTGGAGATATTGCAGAGGCTGGTGTGGAGTCTCCACTATGATGTGTTCCCCCTGGATAAACGGGCGGTAATTCTTCAATGCCCACACCGTTGCCAGGAGTGCCTTCTCACAATCGTTGAATTTTTCCTCCACAGAGGATAAAGTTTTGCTCGCATAGGAGATTACTTTATTGACCTTGTCATGCTTTTGGTATAATACGGCCGTCAAGCACGTATTAGAGAACCCTGTCTCCAGGAAGAACTCCTTGTTTCTGACAGGGTAAGCTAGGCAAGGCGCTTGTGAGAGGCTTCTTTTGAGTTGTTTTACTGCCTCGGCTTGTTCTGGACCCCATTCCCACTTGACCCCCCCCTTTAGGAGATGAATCAGGGGTCTGGTGATCTCTGCGTAGCCCTCAATGAACTTTCTGCTGTAATTAGTCAGTCCAAGGAGGCTCCTTAGTTCCCGCAGAGTTGTGGGGTCTTTCAGTTTCTGAAGTGCTTCCACTTTCTTTTCCTGGGGACAGAGACCCTGAGGAGTAATCTCATGCCCCAAGAAATTAACACGGGTTCTACACCACTGTGCTTTCTGAAAGGAAAGTTTTGCTCCGGCAGCCCTCAACTGTGTCAGAACATAACGGATCTCCGCTATGTGTTCCTCCACAGATGAACTTTTGATAAGGACATCATCTACATAAGCCAGGTTACCCCTCGCACCCAGGTCGGGCATGGCCTTATGTAGGAAAATATTGAACTCATTACCGGAGTTGAGGTATCCGAAGGGAGTCCGGGTCCATGTGTACTGCTGGCCCCCAAAGGTAAAAGCCAGCTTGTATTGGTCCTCCCTACTGACAGGCACAGTCCAGTATCCATTGGTCAGGTCTATTGCTGTGAATACCTGTGACCCCTGGATCTGGGCCAGCCCTTGGTCAATGTAGGGCAGAGGCCATCGGGAAGTATGGACCCGTTTGTTGAGCTCCCTGAGGTCGGCGCAGAGTCTCCACTGGCCGTTTGGCTTCAATATTCCCAGCACCAGATTATTGAAGGTGCTGTGGACTGGACGGATTATTCCCCGGGACTCAAGGTTCTTAATTATTTCAGTAAGGGACTCCATTGATGCGAGAGGCAAGCGATATTGCTTCACAAACACAGGAGTCATGCCAGGGTCCGTGGGGATTGTTGTTGTGTGGATGTCAGTGCGACCACAGTCATATGAGTCTACCGCAAAGAGATCTTGGAAATCCAAGAAAACTTGTTTCAACTTTTGCTTTTGTTCCAGAGTCACACAGGCATCAGCTAGGTTGACTCTCTCTTCCACCATCTGCCGGAAGCCTGGAAAGACTTCTGGTTTGGCTATTTCCGCGGCCTCCTCCAGCTGGGTGGAGAAGTCCCTGGTCAGAGTGCTGATTTGGACCGGAGGCTTCAGGTGGGAAAGGCAGCCCTCATGTACCTGGAAAATCACCTCATCCCTCCTGAAGTCACACGTCACATCTTCCTTACCATAGGGGCAGGAAGTGTACACCAGGAAGTTCCCCCCATGCCGGGTGAAAATCCTGTCTGGTGTTGTATTGTCCTCACTGTCACTGTCAACACAGTCCTTGGGGATTGGTCCTAACAGTTCATTTCTAAGATCAATGGAGAAATGTCGGTCATCAACCGCCATTCCAATAATGGTGCCTGCGGCTAGAGTAATACTCTTTAAGTCGCTGTTATCCACCTCTATTGGAATGGTGTCATGTTCTATGTTGACTAATGGTGTTGGGTTTACCCCCAACCCTTGCTGTTGGAGAGAAGCATTTAGATGTATGTAAGCATCAGGGTTTTTCAACTCTTGTCCCCTTTTAACTTTCACTTCCAGGGAGAATTGTCGGGTCCTTTCTGGGATGGTGACTTCCTCTTTAACCTGAATTTCAACTGCATAAGGTAGCAATTGAGCTGACCTAAATGCTTTTTCTGGATCATCAAAGCCCATGGGATTATCCGCTAATCGGGACCAAGCTTTGAAGTTTATTAGGTCCAAACTAATGGCGAAGCGATTGAGAATGTCACTGCCTAAGTAAAAGGCGACAGTGACGTCTCGCACGACCCAACAATTATGGACTATGCTCTTGTTGCCAATGGAGATTTTGAGCATACACCTGCTTGGCGGGAGATGTTTTGAATTGGGTGCTTCCAGGTCCATTTCCCATTTGTCTATCAGTTTGAAGGTGGGAATGGCTGGATCTTTTGGAAGTTGGCGAAACATGGCTTCGCTGATGAAGCTCTTACCGTTGTTCACACACACTCGAGCGAGAACAGAGTCCTTCCCATCATTTAACTGAACAGGGATGAACAACTGCTCTCCAATTTGCTGAATATCAGCCAGGCTCTGAGCTGATTTCACATCTTTCTGGACTATAGGAGTGGGAGTTTCAGATTGTGGATTGGTATAGAATTTCAGAGTGTTTCCTTCCAGCGTGGAATACCACCTTAAACTGGAAGGAAGGTTGATTTTCAGAAATAGAGAGGACCCCCCATCACCAGTCTGTTGTCCTACTGCTATCACGGTCACGTCTGGAATTTGGCTATTCTGGAAGTGAAATTCTACTTGGTCAGATTTTTGTTCAACCATGTGGCATGTGCCGTTTAAACTAACATGGTTGACACTCTGTTTTAATTTTGTTGGTCGGCTAGTCTGGGTCCAGAGGACCTTGTTTACACAATCTATTAGGGGTGACAACCTTCTCAGGAGGTCATTCCCTAGTAAACAAGGGGTGCCCTCCGGGGTCACAACTATGACCGGGTGTTTCAGCTTGTGTCGCCCAATTTTAATGTCCAAGTCTGCAGTCCCCTCAACGGGAATTTCCTTCCCGTCAAAGTTCTGTAGTTGTCCCGGAAGAGAGGTGAGAGGAATTTGGTACTTCTCTCCCCTTCCTGCATTCAGTTCGTCAAAGGCCCTTCTGGACAGAAGGGTAGCTTGAGATCCAGTGTCCACCAGTGCCGAGATTGTACCCTGCCCCTGTACTTGTACCGGGGCATAATATCTTCCCTCCTTCTCCTCAAGGGGGCACAGGTAATGTACATTTTTGGACAACTGGTGGGCTAACTTTCTGGTTTTGGACATTGCTAGCGAAGAGATTTGGGCAGAATTCTGTGGAGAGCCTTGGGAATCTGAAAGAAAAATTTGGCAACTGGAGATCAGAGCCATTGTGGGTTCCCCTGGCTCCGGTTCTGGGCCGCCCCCCCCTTTTTGGAGGCAGTCACCAGGATGGGTTTGAACCAGGGGATTTTCTTGCTGTTGGTTCTGGGATGAGATGGTGGGCGGTGGTAGCTCAGTCTCCACATCTCCCCAGTCTGGATTTGCATCCCTAGGGACCCATTTTTCTTTGGGAGGAGTTCCCCCCTCTCTGAAGGAGAAGATCCTTTTCCCAGGATCCTCTGAGGATCCCTCTCCCTCAAATTGGAAGATCTGTACCTCCTCCTCAAACTGAGTCTGTTTGGGTCTTTTGTTTCTCCTACCCCCCCTCTGCTCCTTAGGAGGCAGACTTTCAGGGGCAAGAGATTTTGTTTCCAGTTCCTGGGTTTCCAGGGGCTGTTTACAAGTGAGAAAGGAAGCTTCCTCCAAGGCTTTACACCCCCCTTCCCTTTGTGCCTCCTCCCTGGGAACCGGTGAGTTATCGGGGTGCTGCCCCCGTCATTGTTCTGGAGCACCAGGTCCAGAGTTGGGTGCGTTCTGCGCCGGCACGCCCATCTGAGGGTTCTGCTGAGCCCTCAGTATGTGACCCAGGTCCCGCGCCATGTTTTGAACCTGGCGCTCTAACTGGGAAACCCGCTCAGGCTGATACGGGGCCCTGTTTTCTCCCCTGGGCTGATCCCGGGAAGGGTAGCTGTCCCTCCTCTGGTAATACCCCGGGTTGGGAAGATTTGGGTACCCCTCCACCCTTGGCCTCCCCTCTCCCGGATTCAGTGGTCTGGGCTCAGGGAATTGGGGAAAGAAGGATGGATGGTTTTGGGGCTGAAAGTCGGGTGGATATCTGGGGAAAAAGTTCTGCCCAGGGTTTGGTAAATTTCTGCCCTCCTGTGGGAAGTTTGGAGGGAAGTTCCCTGGGTTAGGTGCTTGTCTGGATCCCCCCCCTTGGGCTGGAGGAGTCCACACATAACCCAGGATGGGTCGATTTCCCTTGTAACGGGGACTTACATAATCAGGAGAGCGAGGGACCCCATTTGTGGGGCTGCCTCCTTGGCTCCCTGTCTGTGACTGACCCGAGGACCTCCTGGGCCTAGCATTATTAGGTGCAGGCAGGTTTTTAGGCCCCCCCATCTCCAAATCCAAAACGGGGGTGACCTTTACCTCTGCCACCTTGGCAGCAGCAGGGGTGCTGTTGGCTTTGGGGTTTTTCTGGGCATTACTTTTGCTATCTATCGGTTTCTGCACCTCATAGATCCGGGTAGCCTGTTCAATGACCCAGTCTAAAGATCTTTTCTCGTGAAAATCCCTCACGAGCTGGGTCATGATATATTTGGGCAAGGCATGGAAAAACGTATTTATAAATTCCCTGCTATCCGTGCGCACCCTTCTTGTGGTCTGTGCAAAAGCCCGCTTTAACTCCTGCACAAATTCTTGTGGGGCCTGATCCTCCCCACATTGCAAATTGTAGGCTGCCTTGCGAGCCTCTTGAGGATTTCTGTGAACAGAAAAATGTTTCAAGATGGCTGCCTTATAGGTGGACCATCTTAAATGATTTTGGTCCTCCAGCCCCGCAAAGAAACTGGAGTATTCCGGGGAGAAGGTCCACTTTACATATTGAATACAGCTTTGGCTGTCCTTCAAATGGAAAGTCTCCATCATTTGTTCAAACAACTCTAAGTGCTCCCAAACAGAATACTTAGCGTTCTTATGGTAAGGCGTGATGACGCTCCTGATCGCCTTAATCTGCTTTAAGGGGTCCTTAAGCAAGGCCCTTTTTGCCTTATTGGCCTTTTTGGTTCGGGTAACCCTTGTCCATTCTTCCTCGGACTCAGAGGCACTGCTCCCAGAGGTTCCCGTCTGTTCTTCCAGGTTTTCCCGGATTCTGCGAGCCTGGGAATGGCTGGCAGAATGTGGGGACCTGGTCTCCTGTGTCCTGCGCAGTTCAGAGGAGTCTTCAGATTCCTCCTTGCTGCCAGGATTTGATGGGTACCCCCTCCACTGACCTAACTGGGCAGAGGTTTTCAGGATGCCCTTAATGGGCCTACTCTCCTGGGGTTCCCCATTGAACTGTACTGTACTTGGGTGCCCATACCCGGATGCCCACCCCTCCATTCCTGAGTGGTACTGGCCTATGAGCCCCATACTCTTAGCTGCATAGTAATCTGCCATCCCTGCAGCCCTGTGCTCATGTGCGCCAGGGGACATGGGGGTGGCAGAGTCCAGGGACTGAGAGGTATGAGGGCCTCTGGTACTAGTGCTCCTGAGGTTATGCTCCGGAGTTTCCCTTTCCCAGCGAACCTCATCTCTATCCGCCCCTGCTCCCTGTTGCAATGCAAGAGCCTGCATTTGTGCTTTCAGTTCCTCTGTTAAGGCCTTACTCGACTCTATCAGTCTCTCCTGCATCGCTACCTGTTGTTGGAGCCTATCATTGTGTTGGCAGAGAGCCTCATTCTCTCTCTGTGCTTCCTGATTGGTCCTGGAGTACTGGGCCAGTCTTTGCTGCAGGAGGGTTACCTCCTGGGCAATGTCCCTATTGGCCTGCTCCTTTCTTGCCAAAGCCTCTTCCACCCTCCTGGTGTGCTCTAACGAGTTCTGGTGTTCTTTTTGGAGGTCACCCAGTCCCTGGTGGGCCAGGTGATTTTCTTCCATTTTTCTTTTTAAATGGCAGACTTCCTGGCCTAAGGCGTCTCTTTCCTGACTAAGAGCCTGCATTTGTGCCGCCAGGTCGTCCCTTTGCCGTTGAAGGGCACCAGCTTTTTGGCGCTCCTCATCAAACTCTGCCTGGGTATCCAGGTCTTTCAGAATTAGTTTGTTGCTCTCTGCCTTCTCTCTATCTAGGTGACTTTGCAGGGTGACTACCTGCTCAGCACATGCCCTATTGAAGTCTAGCTGTTGCTCCAGCTTTTTCTGGCTTTGCAGTAGGGAGTTCAAACCTTCTTGGTGTTCCTTCTGCAAGGCCAGAAATCTGGTATCCTGTTCAGACTTTTCCTTTTGCAGCACATCCATATCCTCCTTTATTTTAGTGATGTACAGTCTGCTGTCATTTTCTGACTCCTGGCTCCTCTGCAGCCTCTGCTCAGAAGAGACCAGGTCAGATTGGACCTTCTCTAACACCATCTGTTGCCTATTTGCCAGATTTTGGCTTTCAGCACATCTATCCTGCATGTCTCCCATATATAGGTACAGGTATGCTGCTATCCTGGCAATCTTATTGTGTTCCTCTTTGGCTTTAGGAGCCATATATAGTTCGCTCAGGGCCACATGTAATGGACCCTGATCTCTATATATATCTGACCCTGTTTCAGTGACCTGTTGTGTGATTGCCTGCAACCACGTATCCTGGCCCTGTTCGGTCCATTCACCTCTCACAAATAGCTTATGCAAGAGGTGCTCTCTGGCCATTTTCATGTCTACTAAGGTCGTCATTCTAGAGATTGGTCTCTGTCCTGACTTACAGAAGTTTGTATTTTATTTTTGCAGAACAGAACTTTTCTTGGAGTGTCCCTTTTGAGGAATGCTTCACAGCGTAATGCAGCGTGGTGATCCGACCGGATGTATGTATCCCGTCAGTTAGCACACTGTATTAAGCTGCACAAGTGGTAAATCTAACCCAACGTCTCGGCTCGAGCCCCCAATTTGTAAGAGGATTCAATTCAACACTACAGCTAAGTCAACGCCTAGTCTATAATACTGAATGAAAACCCTTATTGATATATCTTTAGGTCCAGTTCATGCGTTCTGGATGACTACCCCTATATAACACCCCTCTCTTGGAATCCCCCTGACCCCACTGAGCCAAGAAGTAGTTCTGTTTTGCAAGTTAAAAGGTTTATTTGATAAATTAAACAAGAGATATATAGATCACACTTTATAATAAATTAATAATTGAATAGCACACTTAATCTGATATGATAAAGATTAATAACGGAGAATCTGGCACTAACACGCTTCTCTATAATCAATAAGGAGTTGACATGAAATGGATAAGGTAGCACACTGGTAAATAGGAACAAAAGTATAATGTGGTAGAGAATGCCTTATAGAGTTCAAATGGATGTAATGTTGAATGAAAATGCAATACAGAAAATACTCAATATGATTTCAACAAACAAGGTAATCACTTTTCTCTGGCAATCCCCTCCCCCCCTTGATGCAATGCAAGGAAATGGAAGGAAGCACACAGTTCTCAGAAATGCGATCAAATGTGATTCAGTTCACCCCAGCAAGCTTAAAGAAAACAGATAGGAGTTTTGAAAACACAGGCCCAAATGCTTTGATATGTGCTAGCAATGGATGAGAAATATGCTGGAAATGTTTTTTTAATTCCCTTTCAGAGGTTCAGGGTGAGTGGTATCTAGTTAATATTAGTCCAGGCTCACACTAGCAATGAGGCCGGGATAGTTACCAGGTTAAACGAATTTCTGGCAAATGGAAGGCAAGCAGCAGCAGTTTTTACATGTGAAGAAATTTGCAAATCGCGGTAAAATTCGCGGATGCGCCGAGCGCTATTACAGAGGAATCACAAGGAATATCTCTATCGTTTTGGGGTCCTAGGAAAGCCTGGGATCTCAGCTTCAAAATGAAAGTTACTGCAAGTCTCTAGCACAAACGGTTGCGGAGATATGAACAATTGAATAAAGGTCGTTTTTCAGATTTGAAATTTTAAACGGTCACTTTTTCAGCTTTAAAAATGATGGCAGGATAACACAATTGCTAAGCTGCAGTTCTACTTAGGTTAAAATGGATTGAATTATATTATTTTAACTAAGAGATGGGTTCTACACAGTTTTACTATGTACTCACACTATATTCTTGAGTGAAATGGGCCTCATCACGGATCTGGTCAGGGTTTTAGACTCGCCTCTGGTCTCGGCACTTCACAGTGATCTGGGTCAGCTCTCTCTGGTTCTGCTAACAGGTCAGCTCTACTCTGCTTCTGGTCTGGCCTGATGGATTTGAAGTCTCTATGTTGCTCTCTGAAGGTTGATGGAGGTAAGTATGGATTTTTCCGGCAGAGCGTCCCGCTGCAGATGGATTTTGAAGGTCCCTATCTGTCCTGTCTGTCTGCTTTTATGTGTTTAGAATGTGGGTGTGTTCTAGCATCACTGACCCTACCTCTCTCTCAGCTTCTAATTGGTCAAACTTCCATTTATCATTTGATTGGGGAATGAACTGTGAGTCAGAGGGATGTCATTTTATGGCTTGCAGATAGGACACTCCTCTGTCAGATTGCACACATTCTATATTTGATAATAAAAGACATATTTCAGAGTTACACAGTTGTTTGAAATTACATATACATGGTGTGGCTGAATTTAGCCATGTCTCTGTCCAAATCTGCTGTTTCTAAGAGCTTGCATTCAGAAATGGCAGATAATTGACTTTTTAACTGATTTTTCACTTTCTGACATTGACCCAACTTTACATACATGTGTGCAGGGAGTATGGACATTAACTGATGAAGTTTCAGACTTTTAACATGCATACATTTAGAGTAATATCCACTTTTCCGCTAACACCCCCCTGAACATACCACCGGTTCTAAAAACCTCTTAAACTGTGGGCAGAAAAATCACAAGAATTATGGTATCATTTATAAAATTTTCACATGTCCGCTCTATGAGTTATTCATCTTTTTAAAGTTATGTTCTGGCTCCAAAGGGGTGTGGTTTACCCTCAGCACAAGGTTGAATTTCTGTTTTTTTCCAGTTCTGCCAAGCCAGCTTGCTCTCACAGGCAGTGCCCCTCCCAGCTCCTGCCAAGAGGAAGCTACATTTTATGACTGCGGTAATAAAAACCTTTGCCTGAGTGAAGAGGGCTTTGTTCACTCTCCTGCAGAGCACAGGTAATTCAATTATCAGATAGATGGCATATCCTTAGTGTGGGCAGCAAAAGGAAGGTTGGCCTGGGAACACAGTGGTGACTCAAGTTTCACTCCTGATGGGGGTAGTTGCCAGGCAGAATCAAGTTCCTTAAGCCAGACTTTCAGCTACTGTCATGTTATTTGTTGCTTTTTAAATTAACTTGCAATTTTACACATGCAGCTAGAATGCTGATTCTAAGTGCAAAACTATGACATTTCAACAGTTACAAAGGCATGTGACACCAAACATAGGTCACTCATTTAATCTAAACATTTTCGATTTTAGTGTCTTTAAATCCAGTGCAACTTAAACTGCTGACTCCATAGCTCAGCCAGTTTTGTTATAAGCATTGTTCTGGGCTCTTCATTTCCCAGATTTTGTAGGCACACAAAACTCCATTCTACCAAATGTCTGCTGGTGTCCAGTGAATATTTTGCACATATTGCAATGTTTGAAATAGGCACTTTGGCTTGCCTTCAGAGAAACACAGGGTGGTTTTAAACTGCCGGCTTTTGGATAGTGGTGAGTACTGGTACTGCACCCATTTTTGGGATTTAAGAAAATGAATTCCCAACAATTCTAGGTTGCATTTGGCAATCAGCATTGCCATTCCCAATGGTTTCAGACTACTGTGCGGGTAGTCCAATGGTGGTTTTAGGCAGTGTCCTTCTGTGCCCATAACATCGGCAAAAATGGGTGGCAGCCTATTCTTCATGCATTTCCCTGTGCATTTTCTGGGAAGCTCTGGCCATCATGATGTTTTCCATGTCAGTACTGCACAGTTTTGAGGTAGGGCTAGGATGCATGGGTAAATACATCCCACAAGCCCCCCTTCTTGCGGTGGCCATCTGATCCTTCACTAATGGGACCCGCAAGATCTGGGATGTAGTTCTCCTCTTCTTCCGATAAATGGCACAGTTCAGCATCTTTTCCTCCATCCGGTCGGATCGATCGGTTCTCCTCGCCGGTCCTGATGGGAGTATTGGGCGGTCCACTGGGCCCATTGGATCTTCGTTCCCGGTCTCCGGATCGTCCTCCTTGGCCAGTCTCAAGGTCTTCTTTCTCCTAGGACGACAAAGGAAGAGCGGCAATACCTACTCATAGACGTTTTTCCACCACTGTTGAGATAGTGGGGCAGCATATGCATTTCATCATAACGAAACATTACATTCTTATTTTGATAAAAACAGTATAACTAAGAGACAGTTTCATGCAAATCACAGTATGTTAGAGACTAGATGTGGTATGTTTTATGATTGGAACAGAATTAGTCTGATACAGTACCCGCTAGGATTCCAGAGGATTCCTCCAGTTGTTGCAGAGTGTGCCTGGGATGGCAACACTTCAACTGGTTTATGTGTACCCAATTGTCTTCCCCCTCTGCCGAACCTTTGGGGATGTGGATTTTGTAGGCCACAGGGGAGATTTTGTCTATGATCTCGAATGGTCCCTTCCATGTAGGCAAAAATTTACGCTGCTTGGCCTGGTTCCTTTGGAAGTTGTATAGATAGACCCGGTCTCCCACCTGATATTCCTTCCTGGAAGTTTTCAGGTCATAATGGGTCTTCATGCTATCAGCTGATCTTTCTAGATTCCGCTGAGCATAAGCAAAAGCATGTTGGAGGTGTTTCCTTAAATTCTCTACATACTCATGAGTAGTGGAGGCATTTATCAGTGTCTGCTCTTGGGTCCTGTAGAGCAAATGCTGAGGAAGCACCATCTTGCGCCCAGTCATCAACTCAAATGGTGACATTTTGGTTGCAGATGAAGGGGTAGATCTGATAGCCATTAGGACCAGAGGTAATCGGATATCCCAACTTGGCCCAGAATCTGCCACAAACTTCTTTAATATGCTCACAATTGTCCGGTTATATCTCTCTACTGCCCCAGAAGATGCTGGTCTATAAGCAATATGCAGCTTTCTCTTGACCCCCAGTATCTCCCACATCTTTGTCATTACTTCACTGGTGAAGTGGCTACCTCTGTCTGACTCAATCCTTTGAGGTAGACCAAAACGGGAAAAGAAGTGGTTAATCATCAAGGCAGCTGCCGTTTCTGCCTTGCAGTTTGGGGCTGGGAGACATTCCACCCACTTGGTAAACAAGCATGTCACAGTCAACATGTACTTATTCCCCCTAGCCGAGCGAATCACAGGGCCTACAAAGTCGATTTGTAAATCTGACCATGGCAGTGTCATTCCCCTCTTTTGTAAAGGCGCCCGGTGCGTAAGGGATGATGGCTGAAATTGTGCACACACAAGACAACCCTTCAAATATTGGTTGAGGTCCTGGCCCATGTGTGGCCAGTATGCAACCTCTCTTAAGATTTCCAATGTTGTGTGAAACCCCCTATGACCGGCGGTGGCCGCATCATGGGCGTGACTTAACATCAGACTTCGGAATGAGGTAGGAACCACCCACTGATCGTGGCCAGCTTTGGATTTCCTTACCAACAAACCGTCTTGGATCCGGAACATTTTTGGACATTTCATCAACACTCTTAGGTCCTCTTTCCCAATGTAATCGGTATCCGTCAGGGGAAGGTTCTCAGGGTCCTCAAGGTGCTGGTAAAATTTACCAATTATTGGATCCCCCTTCTGAGCAGTAATCAAATCAGCATCAGGGGTCTCCTTACTCCATTGTGCAATTGAAAGGTCGTTGTGAGCATTTGTCTGGGACCTAGTGATGGCAGTGACCTGGATTTCCCCCAACAGGGACTCAATCTCAATTGGATCCCCTTGGATGGCTCCGGTTTTGGCCAGCTGATCAGCTAAGTCATTTCCAGTTTTGTCTGGTCCCTCTACTTTGGAATGACCCTTAATCTTTTTCCAGTAGATGGTCATCCCATTCGATGTGACCAGATCATCAATGTTTTGGATCAACTTCCCATGTTTCAAGGGTTTGTTGTTAGCACATAACATGCCTCTGGTTTTCCAATTAACCAGGTGCTCCACGAACCCGTTCCGTACATAATCCGAATCTGTGATTATGACCAGTTCGTGGAGTTGATGCTGGACAGCAGTGAGGATGGCCTGATGCACAGCCATCAATTCTGCCACCTGACTACTTCGGGGACCAATTTTGTATCCAGCGGAGGGTTCTGGGGACTCATTCACCCATGCATTCCCTACGCCAGCCACCAGTTCTTTCTCCCCGTCGTTGTCAACATGGTAAGAGCATCCATCCACATAGACAGTGGGCATTCCCTCACACTTGTCTTCTTCAAAGACTTTGTGTGGGGAATTAAGGTATGCCTCCGTGTTGTCCTTTATTTTTAGACTTTCGTCCTCGAGACAGTTTTCTCTGGCACAATCATGCAAGTCAGCCAGACCTTGCGCGAGGGGACTCTTCTTGTTTTGGCCATATCTGACCTCCACAGGAAAGCCTTGCATTGACAGAATCCAGGAAGTAATTCGGGAATTACTCACATTTCCGGCCCGGATTCTATCACTTTGGAGATATTGCAGAGGCTGGTGTGGAGTCTCCACTATGATGTGTTCCCCCTGGATAAACGGGCGGTAATTCTTCAATGCCCACACCGTTGCCAGGAGTGCCTTCTCACAATCGTTGAATTTTTCCTCCACAGAGGATAAAGTTTTGCTCGCATAGGAGATTACTTTATTGACCTTGTCATGCTTTTGGTATAATACGGCCGTCAAGCACGTATTAGAGAACCCTGTCTCCAGGAAGAACTCCTTGTTTCTGACAGGGTAAGCTAGGCAAGGCGCTTGTGAGAGGCTTCTTTTGAGTTGTTTTACTGCCTCGGCTTGTTCTGGACCCCATTCCCACTTGACCCCCCCCTTTAGGAGATGAATCAGGGGTCTGGTGATCTCTGCGTAGCCCTCAATGAACTTTCTGCTGTAATTAGTCAGTCCAAGGAGGCTCCTTAGTTCCCGCAGAGTTGTGGGGTCTTTCAGTTTCTGAAGTGCTTCCACTTTCTTTTCCTGGGGACAGAGACCCTGAGGAGTAATCTCATGCCCCAAGAAATTAACACGGGTTCTACACCACTGTGCTTTCTGAAAGGAAAGTTTTGCTCCGGCAGCCCTCAACTGTGTCAGAACATAACGGATCTCCGCTATGTGTTCCTCCACAGATGAACTTTTGATAAGGACATCATCTACATAAGCCAGGTTACCCCTCGCACCCAGGTCGGGCATGGCCTTATGTAGGAAAATATTGAACTCATTACCGGAGTTGAGGTATCCGAAGGGAGTCCGGGTCCATGTGTACTGCTGGCCCCCAAAGGTAAAAGCCAGCTTGTATTGGTCCTCCCTACTGACAGGCACAGTCCAGTATCCATTGGTCAGGTCTATTGCTGTGAATACCTGTGACCCCTGGATCTGGGCCAGCCCTTGGTCAATGTAGGGCAGAGGCCATCGGGAAGTATGGACCCGTTTGTTGAGCTCCCTGAGGTCGGCGCAGAGTCTCCACTGGCCGTTTGGCTTCAATATTCCCAGCACCGGATTATTGAAGGTGCTGTGGACTGGACGGATTATTCCCCGGGACTCAAGGTTCTTAATTATTTCAGTAAGGGACTCCATTGATGCGAGAGGCAAGCGATATTGCTTCACAAACACAGGAGTCATGCCAGGGTCCGTGGGGATTGTTGTTGTGTGGATGTCAGTGCGACCACAGTCATATGAGTCTACCGCAAAGAGATCTTGGAAATCCAAGAAAACTTGTTTCAACTTTTGCTTTTGTTCCAGAGTCACACAGGCATCAGCTAGGTTGACTCTCTCTTCCACCATCTGCCGGAAGCCTGGAAAGACTTCTGGTTTGGCTATTTCCGCGGCCTCCTCCAGCTGGGTGGAGAAGTCCCTGGTCAGAGTGCTGATTTGGACCGGAGGCTTCAGGTGGGAAAGGCAGCCCTCATGTACCTGGAAAATCACCTCATCCCTCCTGAAGTCACACGTCACATCTTCCTTACCATAGGGGCAGGAAGTGTACACCAGGAAGTTCCCCCCATGCCGGGTGAAAATCCTGTCTGGTGTTGTATTGTCCTCACTGTCACTGTCAACACAGTCCTTGGGGATTGGTCCTAACAGTTCATTTCTAAGATCAATGGAGAAATGTCGGTCATCAACCGCCATTCCAATAATGGTGCCTGCGGCTAGAGTAATACTCTTTAAGTCGCTGTTATCCACCTCTATTGGAATGGTGTCATGTTCTATGTTGACTAATGGTGTTGGGTTTACCCCCAACCCTTGCTGTTGGAGAGAAGCATTTAGATGTATGTAAGCATCAGGGTTTTTCAACTCTTGTCCCCTTTTAACTTTCACTTCCAGGGAGAATTGTCGGGTCCTTTCTGGGATGGTGACTTCCTCTTTAACCTGAATTTCAACTGCATAAGGTAGCAATTGAGCTGACCTAAATGCTTTTTCTGGATCATCAAAGCCCATGGGATTATCCGCTAATCGGGACCAAGCTTTGAAGTTTATTAGGTCCAAACTAATGGCGAAGCGATTGAGAATGTCACTGCCTAAGTAAAAGGCGACAGTGACGTCTCGCACGACCCAACAATTATGGACTATGCTCTTGTTGCCAATGGAGATTTTGAGCATACACCTGCTTGGCGGGAGATGTTTTGAATTGGGTGCTTCCAGGTCCATTTCCCATTTGTCTATCAGTTTGAAGGTGGGAATGGCTGGATCTTTTGGAAGTTGGCGAAACATGGCTTCGCTGATGAAGCTCTTACCGTTGTTCACACACACTCGAGCGAGAACAGAGTCCTTCCCATCATTTAACTGAACAGGGATGAACAACTGCTCTCCAATTTGCTGAATATCAGCCAGGCTCTGAGCTGATTTCACATCTTTCTGGACTATAGGAGTGGGAGTTTCAGATTGTGGATTGGTATAGAATTTCAGAGTGTTTCCTTCCAGCGTGGAATACCACCTTAAACTGGAAGGAAGGTTGATTTTCAGAAATAGAGAGGACCCCCCATCACCAGTCTGTTGTCCTACTGCTATCACGGTCACGTCTGGAATTTGGCTATTCTGGAAGTGAAATTCTACTTGGTCAGATTTTTGTTCAACCATGTGGCATGTGCCGTTTAAACTAACATGGTTGACACTCTGTTTTAATTTTATTGGTCGGCTAGTCTGGGTCCAGAGGACCTTGTTTACACAATCTATTAGGGGTGACAACCTTCTCAGGAGGTCATTCCCTAGTAAACAAGGGGTGCCCTCCGGGGTCACAACTATGACCGGGTGTTTCAGCTTGTGTCGCCCAATTTTAATGTCCAAGTCTGCAGTCCCCTCAACGGGAATTTCCTTCCCGTCAAAGTTCTGTAGTTGTCCCGGAAGAGAGGTGAGAGGAATTTGGTACTTCTCTCCCCTTCCTGCATTCAGTTCGTCAAAGGCCCTTCTGGACAGAAGGGTAGCTTGAGATCCAGTGTCCACCAGTGCCGAGATTGTACCCTGCCCCTGTACTTGTACCGGGGCATAATATCTTCCCTCCTTCTCCTCAAGGGGGCACAGGTAATGTACATTTTTGGACAACTGGTGGGCTAACTTTCTGGTTTTGGACATTGCTAGCGAAGAGATTTGGGCAGAATTCTGTGGAGAGCCTTGGGAATCTGAAAGAAAAATTTGGCAACTGGAGATCAGAGCCATTGTGGGTTCCCCTGGCTCCGGTTCTGGGCCGCCCCCCCCTTTTTGGAGGCAGTCACCAGGATGGGTTTGAACCAGGGGATTTTCTTGCTGTTGGTTCTGGGATGAGATGGTGGGCGGTGGTAGCTCAGTCTCCACATCTCCCCAGTCTGGATTTGCATCCCTAGGGACCCATTTTTCTTTGGGAGGAGTTCCCCCCTCTCTGAAGGAGAAGATCCTTTTCCCAGGATCCTCTGAGGATCCCTCTCCCTCAAATTGGAAGATCTGTACCTCCTCCTCAAACTGAGTCTGTTTGGGTCTTTTGTTTCTCCTACCCCCCCTCTGCTCCTTAGGAGGCAGACTTTCAGGGGCAAGAGATTTTGTTTCCAGTTCCTGGGTTTCCAGGGGCTGTTTACAAGTGAGAAAGGAAGCTTCCTCCAAGGCTTTACACCCCCCTTCCCTTTGTGCCTCCTCCCTGGGAACCGGTGAGTTATCGGGGTGCTGCCCCCGTCATTGTTCTGGAGCACCAGGTCCAGAGTTGGGTGCGTTCTGCGCCGGCACGCCCATCTGAGGGTTCTGCTGAGCCCTCAGTATGTGACCCAGGTCCCGCGCCATGTTTTGAACCTGGCGCTCTAACTGGGAAACCCGCTCAGGCTGATACGGGGCCCTGTTTTCTCCCCTGGGCTGATCCCGGGAAGGGTAGCTGTCCCTCCTCTGGTAATACCCCGGGTTGGGAAGATTTGGGTACCCCTCCACCCTTGGCCTCCCCTCTCCCGGATTCAGTGGTCTGGGCTCAGGGAATTGGGGAAAGAAGGATGGATGGTTTTGGGGCTGAAAGTCGGGTGGATATCTGGGGAAAAAGTTCTGCCCAGGGTTTGGTAAATTTCTGCCCTCCTGTGGGAAGTTTGGAGGGAAGTTCCCTGGGTTAGGTGCTTGTCTGGATCCCCCCCCTTGGGCTGGAGGAGTCCACACATAACCCAGGATGGGTCGATTTCCCTTGTAACGGGGACTTACATAATCAGGAGAGCGAGGGACCCCATTTGTGGGGCTGCCTCCTTGGCTCCCTGTCTGTGACTGACCCGAGGACCTCCTGGGCCTAGCATTATTAGGTGCAGGCAGGTTTTTAGGCCCCCCCATCTCCAAATCCAAAACGGGGGTGACCTTTACCTCTGCCACCTTGGCAGCAGCAGGGGTGCTGTTGGCTTTGGGGTTTTTCTGGGCATTACTTTTGCTATCTATCGGTTTCTGCACCTCATAGATCCGGGTAGCCTGTTCAATGACCCAGTCTAAAGATCTTTTCTCGTGAAAATCCCTCACGAGCTGGGTCATGATATATTTGGGCAAGGCATGGAAAAACGTATTTATAAATTCCCTGCTATCCGTGCGCACCCTTCTTGTGGTCTGTGCAAAAGCCCGCTTTAACTCCTGCACAAATTCTTGTGGGGCCTGATCCTCCCCACATTGCAAATTGTAGGCTGCCTTGCGAGCCTCTTGAGGATTTCTGTGAACAGAAAAATGTTTCAAGATGGCTGCCTTATAGGTGGACCATCTTAAATGATTTTGGTCCTCCAGCCCCGCAAAGAAACTGGAGTATTCCGGGGAGAAGGTCCACTTTACATATTGAATACAGCTTTGGCTGTCCTTCAAATGGAAAGTCTCCATCATTTGTTCAAACAACTCTAAGTGCTCCCAAACAGAATACTTAGCGTTCTTATGGTAAGGCGTGATGACGCTCCTGATCGCCTTAATCTGCTTTAAGGGGTCCTTAAGCAAGGCCCTTTTTGCCTTATTGGCCTTTTTGGTTCGGGTAACCCTTGTCCATTCTTCCTCGGACTCAGAGGCACTGCTCCCAGAGGTTCCCGTCTGTTCTTCCAGGTTTTCCCGGATTCTGCGAGCCTGGGAATGGCTGGCAGAATGTGGGGACCTGGTCTCCTGTGTCCTGCGCAGTTCAGAGGAGTCTTCAGATTCCTCCTTGCTGCCAGGATTTGATGGGTACCCCCTCCACTGACCTAACTGGGCAGAGGTTTTCAGGATGCCCTTAATGGGCCTACTCTCCTGGGGTTCCCCATTGAACTGTACTGTACTTGGGTGCCCATACCCGGATGCCCACCCCTCCATTCCTGAGTGGTACTGGCCTATGAGCCCCATACTCTTAGCTGCATAGTAATCTGCCATCCCTGCAGCCCTGTGCTCATGTGCGCCAGGGGACATGGGGGTGGCAGAGTCCAGGGACTGAGAGGTATGAGGGCCTCTGGTACTAGTGCTCCTGAGGTTATGCTCCGGAGTTTCCCTTTCCCAGCGAACCTCATCTCTATCCGCCCCTGCTCCCTGTTGCAATGCAAGAGCCTGCATTTGTGCTTTCAGTTCCTCTGTTAAGGCCTTACTCGACTCTATCAGTCTCTCCTGCATCGCTACCTGTTGTTGGAGCCTATCATTGTGTTGGCAGAGAGCCTCATTCTCTCTCTGTGCTTCCTGATTGGTCCTGGAGTACTGGGCCAGTCTTTGCTGCAGGAGGGTTACCTCCTGGGCAATGTCCCTATTGGCCTGCTCCTTTCTTGCCAAAGCCTCTTCCACCCTCCTGGTGTGCTCTAACGAGTTCTGGTGTTCTTTTTGGAGGTCACCCAGTCCCTGGTGGGCCAGGTGATTTTCTTCCATTTTTCTTTTTAAATGGCAGACTTCCTGGCCTAAGGCGTCTCTTTCCTGACTAAGAGCCTGCATTTGTGCCGCCAGGTCGTCCCTTTGCCGTTGAAGGGCACCAGCTTTTTGGCGCTCCTCATCAAACTCTGCCTGGGTATCCAGGTCTTTCAGAATTAGTTTGTTGCTCTCTGCCTTCTCTCTATCTAGGTGACTTTGCAGGGTGACTACCTGCTCAGCACATGCCCTATTGAAGTCTAGCTGTTGCTCCAGCTTTTTCTGGCTTTGCAGTAGGGAGTTCAAACCTTCTTGGTGTTCCTTCTGCAAGGCCAGAAATCTGGTATCCTGTTCAGACTTTTCCTTTTGCAGCACATCCATATCCTCCTTTATTTTAGTGATGTACAGTCTGCTGTCATTTTCTGACTCCTGGCTCCTCTGCAGCCTCTGCTCAGAAGAGACCAGGTCAGATTGGACCTTCTCTAACACCATCTGTTGCCTATTTGCCAGATTTTGGCTTTCAGCACATCTATCCTGCATGTCTCCCATATATAGGTACAGGTATGCTGCTATCCTGGCAATCTTATTGTGTTCCTCTTTGGCTTTAGGAGCCATATATAGTTCGCTCAGGGCCACATGTAATGGACCCTGATCTCTATATATATCTGACCCTGTTTCAGTGACCTGTTGTGTGATTGCCTGCAACCACGTATCCTGGCCCTGTTCGGTCCATTCACCTCTCACAAATAGCTTATGCAAGAGGTGCTCTCTGGCCATTTTCATGTCTACTAAGGTCGTCATTCTAGAGATTGGTCTCTGTCCTGACTTACAGAAGTTTGTATTTTATTTTTGCAGAACAGAACTTTTCTTGGAGTGTCCCTTTTGAGGAATGCTTCACAGCGTAATGCAGCGTGGTGATCCGACCGGATGTATGTATCCCGTCAGTTAGCACACTGTATTAAGCTGCACAAGTGGTAAATCTAACCCAACGTCTCGGCTCGAGCCCCCAATTTGTAAGAGGATTCAATTCAACACTACAGCTAAGTCAACGCCTAGTCTATAATACTGAATGAAAACCCTTATTGATATATCTTTAGGTCCAGTTCATGCGTTCTGGATGACTACCCCTATATAACACCCCTCTCTTGGAATCCCCCTGACCCCACTGAGCCAAGAAGTAGTTCTGTTTTGCAAGTTAAAAGGTTTATTTGATAAATTAAACAAGAGATATATAGATCACACTTTATAATAAATTAATAATTGAATAGCACACTTAATCTGATATGATAAAGATTAATAACGGAGAATCTGGCACTAACACGCTTCTCTATAATCAATAAGGAGTTGACATGAAATGGATAAGGTAGCACACTGGTAAATAGGAACAAAAGTATAATGTGGTAGAGAATGCCTTATAGAGTTCAAATGGATGTAATGTTGAATGAAAATGCAATACAGAAAATACTCAATATGATTTCAACAAACAAGGTAATCACTTTTCTCTGGCAATCCCCTCCCCCCCTTGATGCAATGCAAGGAAATGGAAGGAAGCACACAGTTCTCAGAAATGCGATCAAATGTGATTCAGTTCACCCCAGCAAGCTTAAAGAAAACAGATAGGAGTTTTGAAAACACAGGCCCAAATGCTTTGATATGTGCTAGCAATGGATGAGAAATATGCTGGAAATGTTTTTTTAATTCCCTTTCAGAGGTTCAGGGTGAGTGGTATCTAGTTAATATTAGTCCAGGCTCACACTAGCAATGAGGCCGGGATAGTTACCAGGTTAAACGAATTTCTGGCAAATGGAAGGCAAGCAGCAGCAGTTTTTACATGTGAAGAAATTTGCAAATCGCGGTAAAATTCGCGGATGCGCCGAGCGCTATTACAGAGGAATCACAAGGAATATCTCTATCGTTTTGGGGTCCTAGGAAAGCCTGGGATCTCAGCTTCAAAATGAAAGTTACTGCAAGTCTCTAGCACAAACGGTTGCGGAGATATGAACAATTGAATAAAGGTCGTTTTTCAGATTTGAAATTTTAAACGGTCACTTTTTCAGCTTTAAAAATGATGGCAGGATAACACAATTGCTAAGCTGCAGTTCTACTTAGGTTAAAATGGATTGAATTATATTATTTTAACTAAGAGATGGGTTCTACACAGTTTTACTATGTACTCACACTATATTCTTGAGTGAAATGGGCCTCATCACGGATCTGGTCAGGGTTTTAGACTCGCCTCTGGTCTCGGCACTTCACAGTGATCTGGGTCAGCTCTCTCTGGTTCTGCTAACAGGTCAGCTCTACTCTGCTTCTGGTCTGGCCTGATGGATTTGAAGTCTCTATGTTGCTCTCTGAAGGTTGATGGAGGTAAGTATGGATTTTTCCGGCAGAGCGTCCCGCTGCAGATGGATTTTGAAGGTCCCTATCTGTCCTGTCTGTCTGCTTTTATGTGTTTAGAATGTGGGTGTGTTCTAGCATCACTGACCCTACCTCTCTCTCAGCTTCTAATTGGTCAAACTTCCATTTATCATTTGATTGGGGAATGAACTGTGAGTCAGAGGGATGTCATTTTATGGCTTGCAGATAGGACACTCCTCTGTCAGATTGCACACATTCTATATTTGATAATAAAAGACATATTTCAGAGTTACACAGTTGTTTGAAATTACATATACATGGTGTGGCTGAATTTAGCCATGTCTCTGTCCAAATCTGCTGTTTCTAAGAGCTTGCATTCAGAAATGGCAGATAATTGACTTTTTAACTGATTTTTCACTTTCTGACATTGACCCAACTTTACATACATGTGTGCAGGGAGTATGGACATTAACTGATGAAGTTTCAGACTTTTAACATGCATACATTTAGAGTAATATCCACTTTTCCGCTAACACCCCCCTGAACATACCACCGGTTCTAAAAACCTCTTAAACTGTGGGCAGAAAAATCACAAGAATTATGGTATCATTTATAAAATTTTCACATGTCCGCTCTATGAGTTATTCATCTTTTTAAAGTTATGTTCTGGCTCCAAAGGGGTGTGGTTTACCCTCAGCACAAGGTTGAATTTCTGTTTTTTTCCAGTTCTGCCAAGCCAGCTTGCTCTCACAGGCAGTGCCCCTCCCAGCTCCTGCCAAGAGGAAGCTACATTTTATGACTGCGGTAATAAAAACCTTTGCCTGAGTGAAGAGGGCTTTGTTCACTCTCCTGCAGAGCACAGGTAATTCAATTATCAGATAGATGGCATATCCTTAGTGTGGGCAGCAAAAGGAAGGTTGGCCTGGGAACACAGTGGTGACTCAAGTTTCACTCCTGATGGGGGTAGTTGCCAGGCAGAATCAAGTTCCTTAAGCCAGACTTTCAGCTACTGTCATGTTATTTGTTGCTTTTTAAATTAACTTGCAATTTTACACATGCAGCTAGAATGCTGATTCTAAGTGCAAAACTATGACATTTCAACAGTTACAAAGGCATGTGACACCAAACATAGGTCACTCATTTAATCTAAACATTTTCGATTTTAGTGTCTTTAAATCCAGTGCAACTTAAACTGCTGACTCCATAGCTCAGCCAGTTTTGTTATAAGCATTGTTCTGGGCTCTTCATTTCCCAGATTTTGTAGGCACACAAAACTCCATTCTACCAAATGTCTGCTGGTGTCCAGTGAATATTTTGCACATATTGCAATGTTTGAAATAGGCACTTTGGCTTGCCTTCAGAGAAACACAGGGTGGTTTTAAACTGCCGGCTTTTGGATAGTGGTGAGTACTGGTACTGCACCCATTTTTGGGATTTAAGAAAATGAATTCCCAACAATTCTAGGTTGCATTTGGCAATCAGCATTGCCATTCCCAATGGTTTCAGACTACTGTGCGGGTAGTCCAATGGTGGTTTTAGGCAGTGTCCTTCTGTGCCCATAACATCGGCAAAAATGGGTGGCAGCCTATTCTTCATGCATTTCCCTGTGCATTTTCTGGGAAGCTCTGGCCATCATGATGTTTTCCATGTCAGTACTGCACAGTTTTGAGGTAGGGCTAGGATGCATGGGTAAATACATCCCACAAGCCCCCCTTCTTGCGGTGGCCATCTGATCCTTCACTAATGGGACCCGCAAGATCTGGGATGTAGTTCTCCTCTTCTTCCGATAAATGGCACAGTTCAGCATCTTTTCCTCCATCCGGTCGGATCGATCGGTTCTCCTCGCCGGTCCTGATGGGAGTATTGGGCGGTCCACTGGGCCCATTGGATCTTCGTTCCCGGTCTCCGGATCGTCCTCCTTGGCCAGTCTCAAGGTCTTCTTTCTCCTAGGACGACAAAGGAAGAGCGGCAATACCTACTCATAGACGTTTTTCCACCACTGTTGAGATAGTGGGGCAGCATATGCATTTCATCATAACGAAACATTACATTCTTATTTTGATAAAAACAGTATAACTAAGAGACAGTTTCATGCAAATCACAGTATGTTAGAGACTAGATGTGGTATGTTTTATGATTGGAACAGAATTAGTCTGATACAGTACCCGCTAGGATTCCAGAGGATTCCTCCAGTTGTTGCAGAGTGTGCCTGGGATGGCAACACTTCAACTGGTTTATGTGTACCCAATTGTCTTCCCCCTCTGCCGAACCTTTGGGGATGTGGATTTTGTAGGCCACAGGGGAGATTTTGTCTATGATCTCGAATGGTCCCTTCCATGTAGGCAAAAATTTACGCTGCTTGGCCTGGTTCCTTTGGAAGTTGTATAGATAGACCCGGTCTCCCACCTGATATTCCTTCCTGGAAGTTTTCAGGTCATAATGGGTCTTCATGCTATCAGCTGATCTTTCTAGATTCCGCTGAGCATAAGCAAAAGCATGTTGGAGGTGTTTCCTTAAATTCTCTACATACTCATGAGTAGTGGAGGCATTTATCAGTGTCTGCTCTTGGGTCCTGTAGAGCAAATGCTGAGGAAGCACCATCTTGCGCCCAGTCATCAACTCAAATGGTGACATTTTGGTTGCAGATGAAGGGGTAGATCTGATAGCCATTAGGACCAGAGGTAATCGGATATCCCAACTTGGCCCAGAATCTGCCACAAACTTCTTTAATATGCTCACAATTGTCCGGTTATATCTCTCTACTGCCCCAGAAGATGCTGGTCTATAAGCAATATGCAGCTTTCTCTTGACCCCCAGTATCTCCCACATCTTTGTCATTACTTCACTGGTGAAGTGGCTACCTCTGTCTGACTCAATCCTTTGAGGTAGACCAAAACGGGAAAAGAAGTGGTTAATCATCAAGGCAGCTGCCGTTTCTGCCTTGCAGTTTGGGGCTGGGAGACATTCCACCCACTTGGTAAACAAGCATGTCACAGTCAACATGTACTTATTCCCCCTAGCCGAGCGAATCACAGGGCCTACAAAGTCGATTTGTAAATCTGACCATGGCAGTGTCATTCCCCTCTTTTGTAAAGGCGCCCGGTGCGTAAGGGATGATGGCTGAAATTGTGCACACACAAGACAACCCTTCAAATATTGGTTGAGGTCCTGGCCCATGTGTGGCCAGTATGCAACCTCTCTTAAGATTTCCAATGTTGTGTGAAACCCCCTATGACCGGCGGTGGCCGCATCATGGGCGTGACTTAACATCAGACTTCGGAATGAGGTAGGAACCACCCACTGATCGTGGCCAGCTTTGGATTTCCTTACCAACAAACCGTCTTGGATCCGGAACATTTTTGGACATTTCATCAACACTCTTAGGTCCTCTTTCCCAATGTAATCGGTATCCGTCAGGGGAAGGTTCTCAGGGTCCTCAAGGTGCTGGTAAAATTTACCAATTATTGGATCCCCCTTCTGAGCAGTAATCAAATCAGCATCAGGGGTCTCCTTACTCCATTGTGCAATTGAAAGGTCGTTGTGAGCATTTGTCTGGGACCTAGTGATGGCAGTGACCTGGATTTCCCCCAACAGGGACTCAATCTCAATTGGATCCCCTTGGATGGCTCCGGTTTTGGCCAGCTGATCAGCTAAGTCATTTCCAGTTTTGTCTGGTCCCTCTACTTTGGAATGACCCTTAATCTTTTTCCAGTAGATGGTCATCCCATTCGATGTGACCAGATCATCAATGTTTTGGATCAACTTCCCATGTTTCAAGGGTTTGTTGTTAGCACATAACATGCCTCTGGTTTTCCAATTAACCAGGTGCTCCACGAACCCGTTCCGTACATAATCCGAATCTGTGATTATGACCAGTTCGTGGAGTTGATGCTGGACAGCAGTGAGGATGGCCTGATGCACAGCCATCAATTCTGCCACCTGACTACTTCGGGGACCAATTTTGTATCCAGCGGAGGGTTCTGGGGACTCATTCACCCATGCATTCCCTACGCCAGCCACCAGTTCTTTCTCCCCGTCGTTGTCAACATGGTAAGAGCATCCATCCACATAGACAGTGGGCATTCCCTCACACTTGTCTTCTTCAAAGACTTTGTGTGGGGAATTAAGGTATGCCTCCGTGTTGTCCTTTATTTTTAGACTTTCGTCCTCGAGACAGTTTTCTCTGGCACAATCATGCAAGTCAGCCAGACCTTGCGCGAGGGGACTCTTCTTGTTTTGGCCATATCTGACCTCCACAGGAAAGCCTTGCATTGACAGAATCCAGGAAGTAATTCGGGAATTACTCACATTTCCGGCCCGGATTCTATCACTTTGGAGATATTGCAGAGGCTGGTGTGGAGTCTCCACTATGATGTGTTCCCCCTGGATAAACGGGCGGTAATTCTTCAATGCCCACACCGTTGCCAGGAGTGCCTTCTCACAATCGTTGAATTTTTCCTCCACAGAGGATAAAGTTTTGCTTGCATAGGAGATTACTTTATTGACCTTGTCATGCTTTTGGTATAATACGGCCGTCAAGCACGTATTAGAGAACCCTGTCTCCAGGAAGAACTCCTTGTTTCTGACAGGGTAAGCTAGGCAAGGCGCTTGTGAGAGGCTTCTTTTGAGTTGTTTTACTGCCTCGGCTTGTTCTGGACCCCATTCCCACTTGACCCCCCCCTTTAGGAGATGAATCAGGGGTCTGGTGATCTCTGCGTAGCCCTCAATGAACTTTCTGCTGTAATTAGTCAGTCCAAGGAGGCTCCTTAGTTCCCGCAGAGTTGTGGGGTCTTTCAGTTTCTGAAGTGCTTCCACTTTCTTTTCCTGGGGACAGAGACCCTGAGGAGTAATCTCATGCCCCAAGAAATTAACACGGGTTCTACACCACTGTGCTTTCTGAAAGGAAAGTTTTGCTCCGGCAGCCCTCAACTGTGTCAGAACATAACGGATCTCCGCTATGTGTTCCTCCACAGATGAACTTTTGATAAGGACATCATCTACATAAGCCAGGTTACCCCTCGCACCCAGGTCGGGCATGGCCTTATGTAGGAAAATATTGAACTCATTACCGGAGTTGAGGTATCCGAAGGGAGTCCGGGTCCATGTGTACTGCTGGCCCCCAAAGGTAAAAGCCAGCTTGTATTGGTCCTCCCTACTGACAGGCACAGTCCAGTATCCATTGGTCAGGTCTATTGCTGTGAATACCTGTGACCCCTGGATCTGGGCCAGCCCTTGGTCAATGTAGGGCAGAGGCCATCGGGAAGTATGGACCCGTTTGTTGAGCTCCCTGAGGTCGGCGCAGAGTCTCCACTGGCCGTTTGGCTTCAATATTCCCAGCACCGGATTATTGAAGGTGCTGTGGACTGGACGGATTATTCCCCGGGACTCAAGGTTCTTAATTATTTCAGTAAGGGACTCCATTGATGCGAGAGGCAAGCGATATTGCTTCACAAACACAGGAGTCATGCCAGGGTCCGTGGGGATTGTTGTTGTGTGGATGTCAGTGCGACCACAGTCATATGAGTCTACCGCAAAGAGATCTTGGAAATCCAAGAAAACTTGTTTCAACTTTTGCTTTTGTTCCAGAGTCACACAGGCATCAGCTAGGTTGACTCTCTCTTCCACCATCTGCCGGAAGCCTGGAAAGACTTCTGGTTTGGCTATTTCCGCGGCCTCCTCCAGCTGGGTGGAGAAGTCCCTGGTCAGAGTGCTGATTTGGACCGGAGGCTTCAGGTGGGAAAGGCAGCCCTCATGTACCTGGAAAATCACCTCATCCCTCCTGAAGTCACACGTCACATCTTCCTTACCATAGGGGCAGGAAGTGTACACCAGGAAGTTCCCCCCATGCCGGGTGAAAATCCTGTCTGGTGTTGTATTGTCCTCACTGTCACTGTCAACACAGTCCTTGGGGATTGGTCCTAACAGTTCATTTCTAAGATCAATGGAGAAATGTCGGTCATCAACCGCCATTCCAATAATGGTGCCTGCGGCTAGAGTAATACTCTTTAAGTCGCTGTTATCCACCTCTATTGGAATGGTGTCATGTTCTATGTTGACTAATGGTGTTGGGTTTACCCCCAACCCTTGCTGTTGGAGAGAAGCATTTAGATGTATGTAAGCATCAGGGTTTTTCAACTCTTGTCCCCTTTTAACTTTCACTTCCAGGGAGAATTGTCGGGTCCTTTCTGGGATGGTGACTTCCTCTTTAACCTGAATTTCAACTGCATAAGGTAGCAATTGAGCTGACCTAAATGCTTTTTCTGGATCATCAAAGCCCATGGGATTATCCGCTAATCGGGACCAAGCTTTGAAGTTTATTAGGTCCAAACTAATGGCGAAGCGATTGAGAATGTCACTGCCTAAGTAAAAGGCGACAGTGACGTCTCGCACGACCCAACAATTATGGACTATGCTCTTGTTGCCAATGGAGATTTTGAGCATACACCTGCTTGGCGGGAGATGTTTTGAATTGGGTGCTTCCAGGTCCATTTCCCATTTGTCTATCAGTTTGAAGGTGGGAATGGCTGGATCTTTTGGAAGTTGGCGAAACATGGCTTCGCTGATGAAGCTCTTACCGTTGTTCACACACACTCGAGCGAGAACAGAGTCCTTCCCATCATTTAACTGAACAGGGATGAACAACTGCTCTCCAATTTGCTGAATATCAGCCAGGCTCTGAGCTGATTTCACATCTTTCTGGACTATAGGAGTGGGAGTTTCAGATTGTGGATTGGTATAGAATTTCAGAGTGTTTCCTTCCAGCGTGGAATACCACCTTAAACTGGAAGGAAGGTTGATTTTCAGAAATAGAGAGGACCCCCCATCACCAGTCTGTTGTCCTACTGCTATCACGGTCACGTCTGGAATTTGGCTATTCTGGAAGTGAAATTCTACTTGGTCAGATTTTTGTTCAACCATGTGGCATGTGCCGTTTAAACTAACATGGTTGACACTCTGTTTTAATTTTATTGGTCGGCTAGTCTGGGTCCAGAGGACCTTGTTTACACAATCTATTAGGGGTGACAACCTTCTCAGGAGGTCATTCCCTAGTAAACAAGGGGTGCCCTCCGGGGTCACAACTATGACCGGGTGTTTCAGCTTGTGTCGCCCAATTTTAATGTCCAAGTCTGCAGTCCCCTCAACGGGAATTTCCTTCCCGTCAAAGTTCTGTAGTTGTCCCGGAAGAGAGGTGAGAGGAATTTGGTACTTCTCTCCCCTTCCTGCATTCAGTTCGTCAAAGGCCCTTCTGGACAGAAGGGTAGCTTGAGATCCAGTGTCCACCAGTGCCGAGATTGTACCCTGCCCCTGTACTTGTACCGGGGCATAATATCTTCCCTCCTTCTCCTCAAGGGGGCACAGGTAATGTACATTTTTGGACAACTGGTGGGCTAACTTTCTGGTTTTGGACATTGCTAGCGAAGAGATTTGGGCAGAATTCTGTGGAGAGCCTTGGGAATCTGAAAGAAAAATTTGGCAACTGGAGATCAGAGCCATTGTGGGTTCCCCTGGCTCCGGTTCTGGGCCGCCCCCCCCTTTTTGGAGGCAGTCACCAGGATGGGTTTGAACCAGGGGATTTTCTTGCTGTTGGTTCTGGGATGAGATGGTGGGCGGTGGTAGCTCAGTCTCCACATCTCCCCAGTCTGGATTTGCATCCCTAGGGACCCATTTTTCTTTGGGAGGAGTTCCCCCCTCTCTGAAGGAGAAGATCCTTTTCCCAGGATCCTCTGAGGATCCCTCTCCCTCAAATTGGAAGATCTGTACCTCCTCCTCAAACTGAGTCTGTTTGGGTCTTTTGTTTCTCCTACCCCCCCTCTGCTCCTTAGGAGGCAGACTTTCAGGGGCAAGAGATTTTGTTTCCAGTTCCTGGGTTTCCAGGGGCTGTTTACAAGTGAGAAAGGAAGCTTCCTCCAAGGCTTTACACCCCCCTTCCCTTTGTGCCTCCTCCCTGGGAACCGGTGAGTTATCGGGGTGCTGCCCCCGTCATTGTTCTGGAGCACCAGGTCCAGAGTTGGGTGCGTTCTGCGCCGGCACGCCCATCTGAGGGTTCTGCTGAGCCCTCAGTATGTGACCCAGGTCCCGCGCCATGTTTTGAACCTGGCGCTCTAACTGGGAAACCCGCTCAGGCTGATACGGGGCCCTGTTTTCTCCCCTGGGCTGATCCCGGGAAGGGTAGCTGTCCCTCCTCTGGTAATACCCCGGGTTGGGAAGATTTGGGTACCCCTCCACCCTTGGCCTCCCCTCTCCCGGATTCAGTGGTCTGGGCTCAGGGAATTGGGGAAAGAAGGATGGATGGTTTTGGGGCTGAAAGTCGGGTGGATATCTGGGGAAAAAGTTCTGCCCAGGGTTTGGTAAATTTCTGCCCTCCTGTGGGAAGTTTGGAGGGAAGTTCCCTGGGTTAGGTGCTTGTCTGGATCCCCCCCCTTGGGCTGGAGGAGTCCACACATAACCCAGGATGGGTCGATTTCCCTTGTAACGGGGACTTACATAATCAGGAGAGCGAGGGACCCCATTTGTGGGGCTGCCTCCTTGGCTCCCTGTCTGTGACTGACCCGAGGACCTCCTGGGCCTAGCATTATTAGGTGCAGGCAGGTTTTTAGGCCCCCCCATCTCCAAATCCAAAACGGGGGTGACCTTTACCTCTGCCACCTTGGCAGCAGCAGGGGTGCTGTTGGCTTTGGGGTTTTTCTGGGCATTACTTTTGCTATCTATCGGTTTCTGCACCTCATAGATCCGGGTAGCCTGTTCAATGACCCAGTCTAAAGATCTTTTCTCGTGAAAATCCCTCACGAGCTGGGTCATGATATATTTGGGCAAGGCATGGAAAAACGTATTTATAAATTCCCTGCTATCCGTGCGCACCCTTCTTGTGGTCTGTGCAAAAGCCCGCTTTAACTCCTGCACAAATTCTTGTGGGGCCTGATCCTCCCCACATTGCAAATTGTAGGCTGCCTTGCGAGCCTCTTGAGGATTTCTGTGAACAGAAAAATGTTTCAAGATGGCTGCCTTATAGGTGGACCATCTTAAATGATTTTGGTCCTCCAGCCCCGCAAAGAAACTGGAGTATTCCGGGGAGAAGGTCCACTTTACATATTGAATACAGCTTTGGCTGTCCTTCAAATGGAAAGTCTCCATCATTTGTTCAAACAACTCTAAGTGCTCCCAAACAGAATACTTAGCGTTCTTATGGTAAGGCGTGATGACGCTCCTGATCGCCTTAATCTGCTTTAAGGGGTCCTTAAGCAAGGCCCTTTTTGCCTTATTGGCCTTTTTGGTTCGGGTAACCCTTGTCCATTCTTCCTCGGACTCAGAGGCACTGCTCCCAGAGGTTCCCGTCTGTTCTTCCAGGTTTTCCCGGATTCTGCGAGCCTGGGAATGGCTGGCAGAATGTGGGGACCTGGTCTCCTGTGTCCTGCGCAGTTCAGAGGAGTCTTCAGATTCCTCCTTGCTGCCAGGATTTGATGGGTACCCCCTCCACTGACCTAACTGGGCAGAGGTTTTCAGGATGCCCTTAATGGGCCTACTCTCCTGGGGTTCCCCATTGAACTGTACTGTACTTGGGTGCCCATACCCGGATGCCCACCCCTCCATTCCTGAGTGGTACTGGCCTATGAGCCCCATACTCTTAGCTGCATAGTAATCTGCCATCCCTGCAGCCCTGTGCTCATGTGCGCCAGGGGACATGGGGGTGGCAGAGTCCAGGGACTGAGAGGTATGAGGGCCTCTGGTACTAGTGCTCCTGAGGTTATGCTCCGGAGTTTCCCTTTCCCAGCGAACCTCATCTCTATCCGCCCCTGCTCCCTGTTGCAATGCAAGAGCCTGCATTTGTGCTTTCAGTTCCTCTGTTAAGGCCTTACTCGACTCTATCAGTCTCTCCTGCATCGCTACCTGTTGTTGGAGCCTATCATTGTGTTGGCAGAGAGCCTCATTCTCTCTCTGTGCTTCCTGATTGGTCCTGGAGTACTGGGCCAGTCTTTGCTGCAGGAGGGTTACCTCCTGGGCAATGTCCCTATTGGCCTGCTCCTTTCTTGCCAAAGCCTCTTCCACCCTCCTGGTGTGCTCTAACGAGTTCTGGTGTTCTTTTTGGAGGTCACCCAGTCCCTGGTGGGCCAGGTGATTTTCTTCCATTTTTCTTTTTAAATGGCAGACTTCCTGGCCTAAGGCGTCTCTTTCCTGACTAAGAGCCTGCATTTGTGCCGCCAGGTCGTCCCTTTGCCGTTGAAGGGCACCAGCTTTTTGGCGCTCCTCATCAAACTCTGCCTGGGTATCCAGGTCTTTCAGAATTAGTTTGTTGCTCTCTGCCTTCTCTCTATCTAGGTGACTTTGCAGGGTGACTACCTGCTCAGCACATGCCCTATTGAAGTCTAGCTGTTGCTCCAGCTTTTTCTGGCTTTGCAGTAGGGAGTTCAAACCTTCTTGGTGTTCCTTCTGCAAGGCCAGAAATCTGGTATCCTGTTCAGACTTTTCCTTTTGCAGCACATCCATATCCTCCTTTATTTTAGTGATGTACAGTCTGCTGTCATTTTCTGACTCCTGGCTCCTCTGCAGCCTCTGCTCAGAAGAGACCAGGTCAGATTGGACCTTCTCTAACACCATCTGTTGCCTATTTGCCAGATTTTGGCTTTCAGCACATCTATCCTGCATGTCTCCCATATATAGGTACAGGTATGCTGCTATCCTGGCAATCTTATTGTGTTCCTCTTTGGCTTTAGGAGCCATATATAGTTCGCTCAGGGCCACATGTAATGGACCCTGATCTCTATATATATCTGACCCTGTTTCAGTGACCTGTTGTGTGATTGCCTGCAACCACGTATCCTGGCCCTGTTCGGTCCATTCACCTCTCACAAATAGCTTATGCAAGAGGTGCTCTCTGGCCATTTTCATGTCTACTAAGGTCGTCATTCTAGAGATTGGTCTCTGTCCTGACTTACAGAAGTTTGTATTTTATTTTTGCAGAACAGAACTTTTCTTGGAGTGTCCCTTTTGAGGAATGCTTCACAGCGTAATGCAGCGTGGTGATCCGACCGGATGTATGTATCCCGTCAGTTAGCACACTGTATTAAGCTGCACAAGTGGTAAATCTAACCCAACGTCTCGGCTCGAGCCCCCAATTTGTAAGAGGATTCAATTCAACACTACAGCTAAGTCAACGCCTAGTCTATAATACTGAATGAAAACCCTTATTGATATATCTTTAGGTCCAGTTCATGCGTTCTGGATGACTACCCCTATATAACACCCCTCTCTTGGAATCCCCCTGACCCCACTGAGCCAAGAAGTAGTTCTGTTTTGCAAGTTAAAAGGTTTATTTGATAAATTAAACAAGAGATATATAGATCACACTTTATAATAAATTAATAATTGAATAGCACACTTAATCTGATATGATAAAGATTAATAACGGAGAATCTGGCACTAACACGCTTCTCTATAATCAATAAGGAGTTGACATGAAATGGATAAGGTAGCACACTGGTAAATAGGAACAAAAGTATAATGTGGTAGAGAATGCCTTATAGAGTTCAAATGGATGTAATGTTGAATGAAAATGCAATACAGAAAATACTCAATATGATTTCAACAAACAAGGTAATCACTTTTCTCTGGCAATCCCCTCCCCCCCTTGATGCAATGCAAGGAAATGGAAGGAAGCACACAGTTCTCAGAAATGCGATCAAATGTGATTCAGTTCACCCCAGCAAGCTTAAAGAAAACAGATAGGAGTTTTGAAAACACAGGCCCAAATGCTTTGATATGTGCTAGCAATGGATGAGAAATATGCTGGAAATGTTTTTTTAATTCCCTTTCAGAGGTTCAGGGTGAGTGGTATCTAGTTAATATTAGTCCAGGCTCACACTAGCAATGAGGCCGGGATAGTTACCAGGTTAAACGAATTTCTGGCAAATGGAAGGCAAGCAGCAGCAGTTTTTACATGTGAAGAACTTTGCAAATCGCGGTAAAATTCGCGGATGCGCCGAGCGCTATTACAGAGGAACCACAAGGACTATCTCTATCGTTTTGGGGTCCTAGGAAAGCCTGGGATCTCAGCTTCAAAATGAAAGTTACTGCAAGTCTCTAGCACAAACGGTTGCAGAGATATGAACGATTGAATAAAGGTCGTTTTTCAGATTTGAAATTTTAAACGCACACTTTTTCAGCTTTAAAAATGATGGCAGGATAACACAATTGCTAAGCTGCAGTTCTACTTAGGTTAAAATGGATTGAATTATATTATTTTAACTAAGAGATGGGTTCTACACAGTTTTACTATGTACTCACACTATATTCTTGAGTGAAATGGGCCTCATCACGGATCTGGTCAGGGTTTTAGACTCGCCTCTGGTCTCGGCACTTCACAGTGATCTGGGTCAGCTCTCTCTGGTTCTGCTAACAGGTCAGCTCTACTCTGCTTCTGGTCTGGCATGATGGATTTGAAGTCTCTATGTTGCTCTCTGAAGGTTGATGGAGGTAAGTATGGATTTTTCCGGCAGAGCGTCCCACTGCAGATGGATTTGGAAGGTCCCTATCTGTCCTGTCTGTCTGCTTTTATGTGTTTAGAATGTGGGTGTGTTCTAGCATCACTGACCCTACCTCTCTCTCAGCTTCTAATTGGTCAAACTTCCATTTATCATTTGATTGGGGAATGAACTGTGAGTCAGAGGGATGTCATTTTATGGCTTGCAGATAGGACACTCCTCTGTCAGATTGCACACATTCTATATTTGATAATAAAAGACATATTTCAGAGTTACACAGTTGTTTGAAATTACATATACATGGTGTGGCTGAATTTAGCCATGTCTCTGTCCAAATCTGCTGTTTCTAAGAGCTTGCATTCAGAAATGGCAGATAATTGACTTTTTAACTGATTTTTCACTTTCTGACATTGACCCAACTTTACATACATGTGTGCAGGGAGTATGGACATTAACTGATGAAGTTTCAGAATTTTAACATGCATACATTTAGAGTAATATCCACTTTTCCGCTAACACCCCCCTGAACATACCACCGGTTCTAAAAACCTCTTAAACTGTGGGCAGAAAAATCACAAGAATTATGGTATCATTTATAAAATTTTCACATGTCCGCTCTATGAGTTATTCATCTTTTTAAAGTTATGTTCTGGCTCCAAAGGGGTGTGGTTTACCCTCAGCACAAGGTTGAATTTCTGTTTTTTTCCAGTTCTGCCAAGCCAGCTTGCTCTCACAGGCAGTGCCCCTCCCAGCTCCTGCCAAGAGGAAGCTACATTTTACGACTGCGGTAATAAAAACCTTTGCCTGAGTGAAGAGGGCTTTGTTCACTCTCCTGCAGAGCACAGGTAATTCAATTATCAGATAGATGGCATATCCTTAGTGTGGGCAGCAAAAGGAAGGTTGGCCTGGGAACACAGTGGTGACTCAAGTTTCACTCCTGATGGGGGTAGTTGCCAGGCAGAATCAAGTTCCTTAAGCCAGACTTTCAGCTACTGTCATGTTATTTGTTGCTTTTTAAATTAACTTGCAATTTTACACATGCAGCTAGAATGCTGATTCTAAGTGCAAAACTATGACATTTCAACAGTTACAAAGGCATGTGACACCAAACATAGGTCACTCATTTAATCTAAACATTTTCGATTTTAGTGTCTTTAAATCCAGTGCAACTTAAACTGCTGACTCCATAGCTCAGCCAGTTTTGTTATAAGCATTGTTCTGGGCTCTTCATTTCCCAGATTTTGTAGGCACACAAAACTCCATTCTACCAAATGTCTGCTGGTGTCCAGTGAATATTTTGCACATATTGCAATGTTTGAAATAGGCACTTTGGCTTGCCTTCAGAGAAACACTGGGTGGTTTTAAACTGCCGGCTTTTGGATAGTGGTGAGTACTGGTACTGCACCCATTTTTGGGATTTAAGAAAATGAATTCCCAACAATTCTAGGTTGCATTTGGCAATCAGCATTGCCATTCCCAATGGTTTCAGACTACTGTGCGGGTAGTCCAATGGTGGTTTTAGGCAGTGTCCTTCTGTGCCCATAACATCGGCAAAAATGGGTGGCAGCCTATTCTTCATGCATTTCCCTGTGCATTTTCTGGGAAGCTCTGGCCATCATGATGTTTTCCATGTCAGTACTGCACAGTTTTGAGGTAGGGCTAGGATGCATGGGTAAATACATCCCACACCTTCCAGCAGCTCCTGAACCGGTACCCAGCCAGCACACAGCGTGCCCTGCTAGGCTCTGCAAGCACGCTTCTTAGGTGGGAAGTGCCAGAAATTCTCTGGACCAAAGCAACGACAAGGCTGTTGCCTTCAACACTCTCCTCAGCTTTGGGCTGTCCACCTTGAAGGATGACACAAGCCCAGTGAAGAAGCTAGGAGGCATGCATCGACAAGTTTCACCCTGCATCTGCCTTAAAGGACATTTTTGAGCCAGTTGAGCCCCTCAAGCTGTAACCGACTTGCACTGCTGACTGTTGTCAAGCCACAGTCGCTAACATCACCTGAGACGCCTCCACCAGTACTTCAGATACACCAACCAAAACTGAGACAATGATTCCTGGCCGTGAGCCGCTGTGTAGACCAACCTGCAGCTGCCTGTCCAGCCTCGCTCACAGAATTGCCTGCTGCCTGATACCCACAGCTGTCTCCCATCCTGAACTCTGTTGCAGGAGCTGCAAAGTGCCCCGAAACCGACTCAACACTGTCAAGCACCAAGAACTTCTACAAGCACAAGGTACATCATGGTTCTGTTTCCCTGGTCTTTCTCTGAAGGCCCCTAGTGACATTTTACAACACATTGCTCCCTTTGTGCTGAAACCAAGAATCCTTAAACTATTGCAATTGATTATTTTACCAACTACCCTCCTTCAGTATCCAGAGAGCATCTCTTTTCCTTCTTGAAACTGTCTGTCATCTGCGTTCCTTTACAGGATGGGTTGTATTTTGCATTGTGCTCGAACGGTCTGTTGAATAATAATAAAGTAAATATTTGTATACAACCTTGACTGGACAGTCCCTTTTATCATTGGGTATTAATTGTATTTCTGCTGTGTTGGCACTAACCAGTGATCCACGACATGGCAGAGATAATCCTGTCATTCTGTCCACGCTACCAAAAATGGACAAGAAGGTTTATCATTTGCCTGTGCTTCCAATTTGTTTGGATCCCTTGTGGTGTACTAGAGGTGTGGGGCTGATTGATGGTTTAGAAACTGATAATCTTCCCTGGACCACTGGCGCCCTGGAAGTTGATTTGTCACACATGCATCATAGAAATGTTTGTCATAACGTTCTTAACAACCACAACAATGTAGTTTACTTTAAATGCTGCTTAGTCACGTGGGAATGTTTGGCATGGCGCTTTCACCATTTGTGAACTTGTGTGATGTGACTGAATTGATTTATGTACAGGTATGTGAGATATTTTTGAATCTAGATCAATGGTCGAACCGGCTGGGAGCGGTTGGTAGCGGTGCTCCTCTACTTTTTTTAAAATTGTTTTTCTGTTAATATACATTTATTTTTAAATGCTTTTGAAATAAAAGTGTAGAAAGAAGTTGAAACTTGCACTTCATTGCACTGCATTGAACGCTCCTTTAAACAGCAGGTGCGATTGTTTGCGGGGTTTGGATTGCAGATGGGAGGGAGCGTGGTGATGGGGGTTTGTGGGGAGCGGGGACAGGCCTGCAGAGAAGAACGTTTCACTACTTCTTTTTGTACACTTCAACCACTGATCGAGATATATAATATAGCTAATATTATTCAGTGTGAAAATGCAACTTAAATAGAGTTTAAATATGTGTTCCTCATTAACTGATAATATCAGCTTCCGGAAACACGTAGAGCATTGCTAACACTAGATAGCGCATCTTCTGATGTTGAAAGGAAATCCTCACAGGTTGAAAGGAGGACAATAATTTACAAGTCAATGTTGAAAGTAACTCCCTCGAATCTTTGCAATAAATATACTCTTAAACATAATTATTAGATAAACCCCTTTATTTATGAGCAGGAAAATACAATCAATTTGGGAAATGCTAACAGATAATGTTAAGTCTGAAGCTAGGAGATCTGGCAGGCATTGCTGGTGACCAAGTTGTAAATCTCCTTCAAAATGGCAGCCAAGGCAATAGTCTTCTTGAAAAAGTTATAAATAACAGAAATGCTATTAAAGATGGTCATACACAGAGCTGCAATGGGAAATAGATGCCATGGAGTCTTTACACAAATGCCGTGTGTTCCTGTAAAGAAAACGTTGAGCATACTTCCCAACTGGCAACAACCGCCCAACACACTCCGTCCCAACGCACTCCCTCCCATCACACTCCCTCCCATTTCCAGAGTACCTGTAATCAGTATTAGTGTGGTGCTTGGCACTACAACTCGGAGAATTCCTCTGACTAAAAAATGCTGAGGTGCATAGATTAAGTGGTGGCGAGACTGCATTGGGCAGCACAAGAATAGTCTAACAGTTCAGAATAAACGCTGGACAGAAAAAGAAAATTGGGCTCGCTGCAGCCGAAGGCAGGTAATAAACACAAATGGTGTGCCAATACCACTACATGAGGCAAATTCGCCTACAGGTCTACTGTTATTACCCCCCTGAGCACACAAGTTCATCTGTGCTGTGGTGCTCTCTGCTGGGTGTACATGGACCGCACACAGCACCAGTGAACCACACTGCATGGCGCCTGGTATCTGGCAGATAGGCTCATATATTTGTAGGGTTTCTCTTGCGGGAAGACCGTAGATCCCTTGGAAGGGCACTTGCTAGACAGCTTGTGCTTATGTCCTAAGTGGTAGGAAACCTATAGAAGGCCAGTTGAGCAACTGTGTGGGCCCTGTCTGGTGGAACCTGAGTGGCAAAATAGCCAAAGGTGATGTCTTAGAGGCAGCTGCTACGAAATGTCTGTAGATTCACACACTTTTCTCTGGGTAGTCATCATTCTTACAACCTTTGACAGCTGAACTCAAGCACATTCCACCTTGCAACAATTTTCAGATCTCTGTATTTTAGATTGAGTACCTGCAAGTACTAGTGCTTCAATGTTCTTCTGAGTGTGGTGTTTGAGGGGCCACTGTTCAATGACTTCACTGAATAATCCAACAGTGCTTGTCTATCCTCTGTGAAGCGGTGACCCACTCGTGTTTCTGTTTTTTAGTTTGAGAGCATAAACCTATGAACATTCATATTTTATACACCGCTCCTGGAACCTCTCACCAGCAAACTTCCCTTGCAGGCATGTCTTGCTCTGCATGAGCTTTACAACAATGAATGACTTGCGAGTGTGTGTCCCTTCTATCAGTATTGTTTAGTTCTGTGGGGTTATTATAGCAGATTTGGTGCAGATGTATTGACATGTATTGCTTCTCCTAACATTGCATGTGTATGTTCCAGGCATTATTTGTTCATGATCTAGTGGAAATTCACTTCTTGTCATGGACCATGATGAATGTCTTGTATGCACTAAATGGAGATTTATTGAAAATGTCTCTTAACTCTTCATGCCTAATGAACATTGGTTATAGGTCCTTAACAATTCTATTCCATTGCATTATTGCTCGATTATAATCAATGTGACGAATCTGGATACTGTGTCCCTTCTCCCCAGAGGGAAGCCACCCCTTTGAGGTTAGGGAGGTGAGCCTGCTCAGCAAGGCCCTTTTTAGGGGTCTGAGAAAGTGGTACCTCACTGGGAGTGACTCTCCTCCTGGGGACAAGGCTCACATTCCTGTGCAGAACTCCCAGTCCAGAACACACAATACCTCTAAATCGAAATCTGAAAGATTGATGTTTTGGATTCACTGAATAGTGACATTTCTTCAATCTCTTTGACTTCAGGTAATGCTGGATCTCGCCTGAACTCCACAAATAGGAAAAGCACACCCTTTTCTTTCTGATGCCGTACATAAAACCAAAAGGCGCTTTGAATCAAGAGAGGAAGAATCTTAGGTGAGGGAACCACTAACAAAGAGACTTCCTGGAGGGGCAGAGTCACGCTAGACCGCAGAGCCAGCCGTAGGGTGGGGAGTGATCGAAATGCTTGCAAGACGCTGGAAATGCTGGTGTCCTGACTGACTGAGAAGCCACCGTTGGGTGAGAGAAGAAGACAGAAAAGCAACCATCACATCCAAGGAAGCTGTGGTGGGCCTGGGGCCCGTTAACTGATGGCGAGATCAAACTACAGCAGAGAGCCCGGAAGCCCAAGCTCTGCATGAGAACTGTGTTAACTGCCGAGCCATTTAGCAGAAATTAAGCAAATGCTCCCAAAGAGGTAATGCCATTAAGAGGGGCTAACAGAGACATTTCAAGGTGGGTAAAGCCACAAAGGTTACGAGAGCCTGAGAAACCCAGATGGGCAGACTACATACTGATAGCAAGATAAAGTACGCATATTAGAGGGTCAGCGGTCTTCGGAGAGACCATGGAAATTGAGTCACTTTAACATTCAAGGCTGGGAAAGCCACAAGGGTTACGGGAGACAAGAAAACCCAAACGGGCAGATGCCACACTGAGAGCAAGAATGAAGTAAACCTATTAGAGGGCCATAGAGCCTTGGAGAGCTCTGATAAGCTGAGAGACTTTAACATTTGAGGCTGGAGAACCCAGAAGGGTTACGGGAGCCGGCAAAAACCAAATGGCCAAACTTCCTACCAAGGCCCTGCCAAAGCAAGCCGATCAGAGGGACAGAGGGCATTGGAGAGACCTGAGAAACTGAGAGGCACTAAACTTAAAATCTGGCAAAGCCACCGGGGTTACAGGAGCTAAGAAACCCCGAACGATCAGATGCCCCACCGACACTGAGACAAAGTAAAACTGTCAGAAGGACAGAGGACTTTGGGAATTCACGACCCACAGAGTATAACTATGGGAACTGGAGGGAGAGAGACCCTGGGGGGTTACAGTACTCACCTATAAAATGAGAAAATTGTCCTTAGCCAAGTCAAAGTTGAAAATCTTTTCTTCCTGGAGAAAGAGAATTGTAAAGAATTGACATTTGACATAAAGAACCTGCAGAGAGGTTGTTAACTGTGTTTTGCAACAATAATGAGCTTTAAAAACCTATTGCAAAGAGATTCAGATTGTGATAAACTTTCTAAACCCTTCTTCTTGCAGGAGAGATGCAAGTGATCGGGCCAAGCAGAAGCAACGGACAGAGGCTGTTGCTCTAGCATCCTTCTTTTTATTTAGTTTTCCTAAGTGGTAGGGCCAGTTAGTTGAAAAGGATTTGTCTCAGGACAATTTATATGGACTTTGACGAACATCCTTATTTTTAGTTGTTTAGGCAGGAAACTTCCCTCATAGCAGTAGAGCTAAATAGGCATTTTCTTTTATTTAAATAAAACATCTATTCCACATGGCACACTATAGTCTGAGTCCTTAGTCTGGTTTGCCTGATATGGTGTAAGCAGTGTGTGATCAGTGACCCAATAGACATTTAGATTGCATCCATAGCATATGGCAAGTCCCATTGACCGCCTTACACCTATGGGGCATTGGGGAATAAAACCCTCATTAGAGACGGCACCCAGATGTACAACAACAGAGAAACCCAGGCTTACAGCCCTCTCTGATAAACTCCCCACTGATTGCAAGGAGGAAGACCTTGAATCTCATCCCTCAGATTTTCATTTTGAAGGAATATTTGATGTCAAAAGTGGAATGTCATCGCTTGAGGCCCTTCTGGAGAAGCTGACTGACCATCAGGCTCGGACCGAAAAACCTCATCAAGAGAGTCTCCATCGCTTAGATATAGTACAAAGCCACCAGGTTCCCCCTCATGGGTTTTCTGCAACCGTATCATGAAGGAGAAGACCTTGCATGCTTTCTTTACCAACTTAGAATGGCTAGCTGAGCAGTTCCAATGGGCTTAGGATGTGAACATCTGTTATTTTGGCACCTTCTACTAAAGGGAGACTTACAAGTCTGATATCAAAATATTAACCCCCAGGAACTACCTCCTTTGCCGAGATAAGAATGGGCACTATTCGAACAAATAGGACAAACTAAGGCCTTCTTTTGACTGACATTTCCGAAACACTCAGTTGCTTACAAATGAAAACCCCTGTTGGGTGTCCTGAACCACGTTTGGACTATTATGCTGCAACATTTGGTGCTGTTGGCTTAGGAAATCCAAGATGGTGGAAAAGCCGACATTTGCGCCAGGATCCAGGAAAACCGTGCAGTTTTTGCGCACACCAAAATGGTCGCCTGACCTACCACCCACCAGTGCGAGCGTGATGGGCCAGGAGTGCCATGGGTGAAATGTGTGCCAAAGGAAAAACAGCAGTGCCAGTGGCTCAAAAAGCGCTTTGAAATCACCTTTGCTTCTCTGAAATGCAAGCTTAAAATGCCTATTTTAAACATTGCAAGATATTCAAAAATCTCAATGAACACCAGCAGACATTTGACACAAGGTAGACTTGTGTGCATACAAAATCTGGAAAGATGAAGAGTCCTAAACAATGTTTATAACAAAACTGGCTGAGCTGTGGATGTCAGCAGCCTAAGTTAAATGGGACTGAAAGACACTAAAATCTAAATGTTTAAAATAAAGGGGTGACCTACTGTTGAGTGTCACATAGTTTGCAACTGTTAAATGTCATAGTTTTGAACTTAGAATCAGCGTTCTAGCTGCATGTGTAAAAATTGTAAGTTTGTTTTGAATGAAGAAACACTGGGAACAAAAGTGACATTTGGCTGAAGCCTGGCTTGAAGAGAGTGAATTCTGCCCGGCAACTACCCCCGACAGGAGTTGAAACTTGCTCAGCCACTCTCCCCAGGCCTGGCTGCATTCTGCTGCCTCCACCAAAAGGAGATGACACCTCTCTGATTGGATTAGGGGAGGAGCATCTGGGGACTGCAGGAAACTGAACAATGCGCCTTCCTTGGCTCAGGCAAATGTTAAATTAGGGGGGGTCGTAAATGACTTCCTCTTGAGAGAAACGGGGAGGGACAGTGCCTCTGTGAGCAACTTGAGTTGGAGGAAGTGGACAAACCAGAAATTCCACCATGTGCTTTAGGAAACCACAACCCTCTGGGCCAGAGCATAATTTAAAAAAAAAAGATGGATAATTCATAGTACGGACTTGTCAAAATTATATAATTAATATCATTATTCTTGTGATTTTTCTGTGCACATTGTAAAAGGTGTTAGAACTCTGTACTCTGGATGCAGCATCCATCCTATGCCCAGGCTCCGCTAGGGGCACAGGGTCATCCCCCCCTGACCGGACGAGTCCCGCCCTGGGCACTTCCTCCCCCAAACTGAGATGCGCTGCAACCTAAATAACGATTAAGCACTCTCCTGAAGACTATATAACACTGGAACCACTTAAGCTCTCTTAAGCTTGCCGTGGACCCCATGCGGTCCACACCTTCCTCCAAGGTGGATGTCACCATGTTACCCTTGGAGGAAATCTCAGCCATGTTGGCTGTTGACAACCTGGGTAGCGAGGGGCCCTACCGAGAGATTAATATCGGTCCCCCTCCACACAATGTTGGCCCCCCGTTGGAGGCCTAAATTGGAATTTTACACCTCCCGTTGGAGGCTATTTGAAAACCCCATGCAGCTTTCCCCCCATGAACATGGCTGATCCTCCCTCCCACCCCACTCCCCCCGCACGACAGGACGACACGGAAGACCCGCCCCCACATTGGAAACTGAAGTTTACCACCTTAAATGCCAGAGGCCTAAATTCCCCCCGAAGAGAAAGTCTATCCTAAAAACTGCTGCAGGATGAGCGGTCCTCCATAACCTTCCTGCAAGAGACACACTTGATGCCAACAGACTTCTCCCACCTACGCAGCAGATCTTCCCCCTTACAATACTTGGCCTCCAACGGCACCAAGAAGGGTGGCACCGCCATTCTATTTGTGAAGGACCTGAACCCTGGATTCTAGACACGCTAAAATGCCAGGAAGATCGCTTCAACGCAATTAAATGCATCCTCTTGGGCCAACTCTACACCCTCATCTCAGCTTATGCCCCGAACAGCCATCAGGAGGGGTTCTACCGAGACCTAGAGGAGTCCCTCCTCCCGTTCGTTGAGGGGCAAGTCATCATGGGGGGAGACTTCAATTGAGCCCTGGACCCCATTAAAGACAGATCACACCCCCCTTCCTCCAGGGACTTAAAGCTAGCAACTAAACTGCTCCAGCTATTCCGCACGCTAAATATCGTCGATACCTGGAGAGTGTTATACCTGGAAGAGAAGAATTACTCCTTCTGCTCATATGTACACCGCACTTTTCTAGGATCGATTTGCTGTTGGCCTCCCCCCAGCTCCTGACTTTTACGGACGTCATTTCGATTGGCCCGCGGAACCTCTCGGACCACACCCCGGTCTCATCAACTTTACGAGCCCATAACCCGGACCCTCCGTCTCGCCACCAATGGAACCTTTACGACCCATTCTGGGTGACATGGCAGGAAGAGACGCCATTGCAGGGACGATTTGAAACTTCTTCATGGAAAACCACGATGAAGACACCTCGCCAGCTAACACCTGGGACGCCATGATAGCGGTGCTCCGAAGGGAATTGATCGCCACCATACACTCTGATTTAGTCTACTCCAAAGATCTGCAAGGGGGAGGGGCAGTAACATTCACATGTATGTATGGCAAAATGGAGACATAACCAAAAATACTGCTCACCTTAGAGGTTAGGGATCTTCCTACTAAGATAAGAGCAGGTATAGTACCCGGCCTGCCCGAGGAAGTGATCATAGGGACTGACTTCCCGACCTTCCCAGATCTCTTACACCATCCTCCTGCAAAGAAATCTTCAACATATTCTCCCTCATCCTTTTGGGAGATCTTTGGCTTCATGTAATACTGGATCTCAACTGACCACCAAAGTCAAAAGAAAAGACACACCCATTTTGTTTTTGATGACATACCTGAAACCACAAGAAACTTTGAATCAGAGAGGAAGAATACTATGCAGAGGCGAGCTGCTGATGGGGAAACGTCCTGGATGGGCAGAGTCATGCTAAACTGTGGAGCCAGCGGCAGTGTGGAGAGCAATCAAAAAGCTTGCAAGATGCTTGAAAGCTGGCATCCTGACCAGCAGAGAAGCCAAGGTCAGGAGAGAGATAGAGATGGAAGAGTAATGGTCTTGGCTGGTGGTGCCACCACAAGGAAGCCATGGTGGGCCTGGGGCCCATTAACTGACGCTGAAACCAGACTACAGTAGAGAGTCCAGAAGCCTAGCTTCACAGAAGTGTGTTAGCTGCTGAGCAGTGAAACGGAAGCAAATGCTCCCAAAGAGGTGACGCTGTTGAGAGGAGCGAACAGGGACATTTGAGGTTGGCAAAGCCACCAAGGTTACGGGAGCCTAATAGTCCCAAACGGGTAGACACTGCACCAAGAGCAAGATAAAGTAAGCATATCAGTGGGCCAGGAGGCTTTTGGGAGCCTGAGATGCTGAGAGACTTCATCATTGGAGGCTGGTGAAGCCAAAAGGGTTACGGGAGCCGAGAAAACCTGAATGGGCAGACACCCTAACAAGGCCCTGCCAAAGCAAGCCGATGCAGAAGGTCAAAGGACTTTGGAAAGTATTGGGAATCTGAGTGGCACTAAACTTCGAGACTGGGAAAGCCACCAGGGTTATGAAAGCCAAGAAAACCTGAACGGGCAGATGCCGCACCGAGACCGAGAAAAAGTAAACCTGTCAGAAGGACACAAGAGTAACACAAACAGAACTGGAGGGAGATAGACCCCGAGGGTTCCAGTCCCAAGCATAAAACAAGAATATTGTCCAAAACCAAGTCGAAACTGTACATATTTTCTTCCTAGAGAGAGAGAATTGTAAATAATTGACATTTGACATACAGGCCCTGCAGAGAGGTTGTGAATTGTATTTTGCGACATTGATAATCTTTTAAAACATATTGGAAAGAAATCCAGAACATGACAAACTTTTTACACCCTTCTTCTTGGAGTAGAGAGCCAAGTCATTGAGCCAGACAGATGCCACTGACAGAGGCTGTTGAAGCTGCTGCTCCAGCCCCCTTCTTTTTGTTTAGTTTTCCTCAGTGTTAAGGCTAGTTAGCTGAATAGGATTTGGACTCAGGAGTATTTCTTTGGAATTTGATGGGCAATTTGAAGATTATACTGTTCATTTCTGTCTGATAGTTGCAATCTGCGCCCAAATACAGTTGAGTCTGTCTGGAGTGCTCTATAAATGATCAAAAGTAGTGCTAGATAGGCATTTTGATTTTATTTAAATAACACAGCCAGTCAACATGGCACACTGTAGACCGAGTCCTTCTTCTGGTTCGCCAAAGTGAACACCATGAGTATTCAATATGGATTTCAGCTGTCTCTACATTATACAAGGTTTTCTCTCAGTATGTTCAATGCATAATTAAATTGCCTGTCAATTTTTCTTGCTGAGTTATAATTTTGCAAGAAGGTTGTACGAAGTGTGGAGAGTTGATTGTTCCTGTTTTTCCAGTTGGAATATATACCTTGATAACATACAGCCTGTCTGTATATAATTGATTTGTTTTGCTTGGATGGAAAATGTCTTTGTGATGATATATGTACCTATCCATGGGTTTCTTGTACACAGCTGTTTCCAGTTGGATGCTCCTTCCAAACGAGAGAGTGGAATGCAATCTTGGTATGTTCCACGGTGAACTAAATGTAGTGGTGGAAGGCATTTAGTGATTCATGGAATTGGTTTAGAGAAGCTCAGCTTCTATCCAAATCTCCAAAATGTAATCAAACTATTTCAGATATGTTAGTATTTTCGGGGATTATCATTGTACAAACCCTTGTTGGAGACCCACCGTGGATAGGCTTGCACAATATAGCGTTGTTCTTGTATCCATGACCATTCCAGTCTTTTGTTGGATGTAATTTCCATTAAATCAAACATTGTAGTTTTGAGTAGGAATCTCACTAGGTTTATGATGGCTCAGATTGGGGTTTCTATAATGCTGCTCACTATTATCAGAAATCTCTGGAGTGCAGCTATTGCTTCTTCAAGTGGATTGCTGGAATATAGGGAATCTTCCTGAGATAATGTTTTGTGTCCTGTATAAAGCTTTCCCTCGTGATCAACAGAGGTTTTAGGAAGGATTCAATATATCCAGATCAGATATGGTTTCAGTTACTGTATTGACAACAGAGATGATTGGGTGTCCTGTTGTTTTCTGATGTGAGGGACAAACCTGATTTTCATATGGTCTTTCCCTGTCTGTAATTGCTTGGCAGGCTGATGAACAATGGTCTGGAGAGTTACCCAGAGCAATACCAGAGGTTATGATTAATTTTAAACCTTCCAGCCATCATATCTTTGCTTTGCATAAGTCACCCTGAGTGGGACGGACATTGCCCAGACATGGGTCCCGAGCCTGCTGGGCCTGGAGATCCAAGCTGCTCCTCAATGATGTTGAATAATGAGGCAGAAACCTATCCGGGGATGCTTGTGGCCTCGTGCAGAAGGGATGCGACCTAGCAGTTTAGGCTGGACTGCCCTTTTTTGGGGTGGGACCAGACCGGATTTGCATATGGTCTTTCCTTTTCTGTAATGGCTTCGCAGGCTGAAGAACAATGGTCTTGAGGGTTGCCCAAAGCAATACCAGAGGTTAGGATTAATTTCAAACCTTCCAGCCATCTTCTCTTTTGTTTTGAATGCATCGATCTTTGGGCGCATACATAATATCCCTGCAGTCGAACTGATTTGTATCAGATTATGGAGGTATGCATTAACAAAGGTTAGAATAATCTTGATAATTTGTCCCATAGATTATCTGTACCCCATAGAATGGTCATCATTATGTGCCTGCTAATAATTTGTGCCAAAGAGTTGTTGGTATCCCTCCCTTCTATATTTCTAGGAAGCGAAGGCTACAACAGTGCAACCATGTTTAGCTGGCTTTACTATGATTTCCTTGTTATTTTGGAGTGTTCTACTCTCTTGGGAGCCAAGGTTCTGTTTAGTTAGCTGTTATTTGGTAACTATGTCAGATTATGCACTTCATCTAAGACAATCAATTTAGGTTTCATGTTTTGGCCTACAGACATTTTGAACGATTCTATGTCCCTTTGCCGACATGATTTTTTTGAAGTAATCTTTACTGACAAAAGTACAATGAAAACTCTCATCTAAAAGTTTTTTTTATAAAAATGGAGTTGTCCCCCACAAGCCCTCTTTGCCTATGTTATTACCCTACTACCAGAGCCCCTCCCCACTGCTTTTAACCCCTTATCCAACCCCATATATATTGATGAGTTTTTTCATGGTAATGTTGTCAGCAAATATTACTTTGAAAATATCATGTTGGAAAATCAATATGATACAATTTTGAACGTGTTCTTATTGTAAGATCGTAAACCAGGGGCGGGACATTTGTGCATTGTTCTGCCTAAGAAAGTATTTGTTGGGATATGTCATGTGTACTCTTCATTTTCACTGCAAAGTTGAATTTTGTTTGCATAGTTTCTGGCAGAGACAGAATGTCAGTCCCTTAGAGAGTGAAAGGTTAATAACTGCTAGTGGATTGGTATCTCCTACTAGGCTATCAGTGTTGCCACTATTTGGGGTGTCAGTCACTATTTCAGGGAGGTCTGTGATGTTTCCCTGTCCGTGAGAAGTACGTTGTGTTAAACGTTGTAGGCCATGGAGTTTCCTGTTCTTCCGAATTGATAAAGATAGTTTGATCGTTCTTCTTGAGGCCATAATCAGTTTGCGGTGGATGCCACTGTCCAGCCTGGCTTCCTTTCACCTCATCTGGCAGATGTGCCACTATTGTGAGCGCAGTTCGGTAGCCAATGAAATGGGCAAGAAAGGTTTGACACAGTGTTAGTCCAGTTTAAAAATGACTAGAAATCCAAGTTATGATATCTCTTATTGGACTAACTGAAAATATTATGGTGAGTGGGTCTCATAGACCTCTTCAACAGACGGTCTTCACAGAGTCTCACAGGTGCTAAAGGTAGTAAACGTAATGTGTGTTTTTTTCAGTAAACTCATTGTATTTGTCTTAGTGTGCAATGTGCATTGTTTTGTCTGCATGTCTAGACATGGTAATGTCGTGTGCTTGATATGTATGTTGAAAACTTGATGGGTTTTGAATGTTATATCCGTGGGAATGGCTGGGTGTTGTAAGTGTTTATATAGCAGCAGTGACAAGGTTGCTGGGTGGGATGCACTAAGAGGCTGAAATATGGTAGTTGTCAGTCACATAAAAGGGGTTATTCTGATAACTGGAATAATAAAGAAATAGTTCAAAGATGTCTGTATAGTAAACCAAAAAGAAGTATCTTACAACAGTTCTAACAGCAGGGTCCATCCAACTCTGCTTGAGTTTCTAATTGAAAACCCTCGTCTTTGTCTTTGAGCTGAAGGTTTGTGGGTTAAGCAGACCTTCATCAATTGTGTACAATGAGGGGTCTTCCACTGCTGGCATGGTCTAGGCTTGTGCAAGTAGGCCAGTCTCCCCAGCAGGTCAAGACACTGGGTGAGATTTTCCTAGACTGCCTCACTCGACAAGGCACGTGGGTTTGGGCCTGAGGTGAAAGCTGACCAGCTGCCCGAGGGCTACTATCCCTAAAACACCACTAAGATGACCTCCTCCTACCATGAGCTCCCTGCACCATCTCGTAACTTCTCTGCCCTCCTCTAGTTTTTGCCTTGGGATAGCATGGTCGACTGGAACCTCCATTTTATATATTTCTAGAGGAGGTACCTGTTGTCCTCCCAACTCCTTCGGTATAGTAGTGGTATCTCTCCCTGTTGTGCTTTACTCTCCACCACTGTTGTGAAGGGTGTCAACCTCCTCCCAGCTTCCTGATGCTATATCTCCTCTAACCTCCCACTGTCTCTCTTCCTCTGATGGTCTGCCTTCTCGTCTTCCCAATGATTCCTGCACTACTGAAGCAATCTTTCTCTGCGTCCAACCTCCCTCCGCGCAACTCTCTCACTTCTTTGATGATCTATCTCTTACAAGCCCCAACAACTCTCCCCCTTCTGCTGACACCTGTATCTTCCCCTACCTCCACCTGACTCTCTCCAACCTCCAGCTCTCTCCTCCTGATCTTCTCTCGGTACTCCTTACACCACACTCTGCAAAACTCCTTCCCAACTTTCCCACACTGCAAGGATAAACTGGCTGTTTTTCTATAGCAAGGTATCTACTGCACATGGGGTCTGCTTATTGCTATTGAGAACACCTGTGTACTGAGGTCTGTACTGTTGGGTGATTGAGACATGGGTTGGTGGTCATTTTACTTGGAGGACCGTTGGCCTGATAATGCATGAATGCCTGCCACCATATTGAATTCCACAGTGTGACTCTCCCCCCTCCCCTCTGATTGGAAATGGTCTTTGTAAGTAGGTGAAGACATCTGGCGCATTTAAACTAACTTCATTTGTTGTGGTTCAATTGCACGTTTTTATCATCCCCATAAAGCTGGAAGGTGTGTTTCTTTGCTCGTGTGTTCCATGCAAATCATTTCCTCTTTGTTTGAGTGGGACTTTGTAATAGCGTGGCTTCCATGGACTGTACTCATGTGAGTCATAACATTAAATGGTCCCTCTGGTATCAGTGCCAGAGAAGATAATGTATTTTTTTGTTCATTGAGGACTTTGATATGTGGCAATGTTGGTCCCTTAAGGGACTAGCTAAGGAGCTTGAGGGGCTCTCTGAGTGTGTTAACATTATAGTATGGAATCTCTGTAAGGGTACTGACATCCACCTTTCCTGGTGGTAGTCACTAGCATGGGTGATGGGGTATGAGAGCCTCTGTGACATCCCCTCGTTGGTCTTGCATGTGGGTAGTTGAGATTGAGTATTTCTATGACTGTAACCTGCCTTAGCACAGAGCATCCCCATTATATCTTCTCCAAGTCCAGCATCCACAAGCTTCTGTTGGCTCTGGCCACATTGAATACCCCATTGCTGGATCCTGGGGCAAATCAGGAGACGTGTAGCACATTGTACATGAGTGGTCCTGGTTCCCAGACAAAAGCCAATGTCAGCAAGGAAATGCCCCAACACAGGGTAGTGGAACTCTACATAAAGGAGAGCAAGGAGTGCACCCAGACCATTTGGGTCTGTGTGTACATGTGTGTGCTTGGGTAGTGGATTTCCAGTCTCCCCCACTCCTGAACCAGCAGCTATCTGCAAACTAGGCCTATGTGTTGGAATCTCTGTTTTTTTTATGACCTCAACTTACACACCCATGGAAGGTGACTCTGGACCTTTTATTTGGTAACTTATTTTTGCTGCCACCAGAATATGAAACAGGACATTTTCAGCTGGGCTGGATGGTCCAGTGAACAATGTTATAGGCTTTATTGGAACATCCATGCATCCATTGGGTAGATTCAGGTGGCTGTATCCCAGATACTGATGCAGTCAATTTTAATGACTCTAGGTTGTGGTGTGCCGTTCATTCTGGTTAGATCTGGCATGCACTGCAACTTCTTATGTGGCTGCATAGACAGGCAATGCAGGTGACAGGAATGTCACCATTGGCAGGGACACACTGGAGTATTAGGATCATTGCCATTTTGGATTGTCTTCATTCCTGTATGACCATGGGAAGCAAAGAAATCTATGGCAAACCATAAAGAAGCCCCCCTCCCCCCCCAGACCAGTTCCTCAAAAGCACATAGCCCTTGAACTGCGGTTCAGTAGCCCAGAATAGTGGGGATTTGTTTTCAAGGCTTCCCTAACAGGTAGAGCATAGTCTATCCTCCAAAAGACACACTCTTCCTTTACTCAGGTTTAGGCTGCTCCCAAAAGGTAAGTGAATGGTCTTTGGAGCAGGAAGCCTGATATCCTCTTCCTGGGGTGGCATGGGATCGGGTATCTATTCCAGTATACAAGAGACTTCGAATTCGAAAGTCATGACTTCAAATATTGCTCATAGTAACAGTGGTGCACATCCCCAAAGACTCCAGAGGCATAGGAATCCATAGCCCCGGTCTTTTGACAAGCTGCTGCTTAAATGCATTGATTGAGAGCACATCCGAGAAGACAATTCCAGCTTCACCCCAAGCCGAATTCCTTCCGTGCATTGCAACCTTCTGTGGGACATTTTCTTGGCAAATGAAGGACACTTTTATGGAGTGATTCCCAGGAAGACAATCAACACATAAGGAGTGCTCATCCTACAATGACTTTTTCATCCTAAGAGAGCTGAATTTGTTAAATGTCTGCAAGCTGCTTAAGGACCCGCCCATAGAACATTTCACTGTGGATATAAATGATTAAGTTGCTGGTACAAAATGAAGCTTTGAAATGTTGCTAATGAGTAAAAATGGCAAGTGAAAGCAAAAACATCAGATAAAAAATGTTTTTGGGAAGGAAAGTAACACTGAAAAGCCCTGACAGATTTCTCAGAAATCATGACTTCACAGTCGGAAAATTCACTTACTGTCGCTCCATTTACCACTCGGTTGCCTCATGAAAGCCGCAGTAGCCCGACTGTTTTGAGCTGGCAGTGTTTTGTTTTCACATTTCATGAAAATCTACCTGTCTCAATGTTTTCACTTTTTTCATTGTTAAAGGGTAAAACATTATTTTAAAAGAAACCCAACTGTGCTTTCTGGAGGCCAACTGTTAATTTATTGTTGAAAAAATGTAAATGAATCCAGATAGGCTTTCAATATTTTAAAATTGGCTATACATGTAAAGAGAATGTTCTCTCTATTGAAGTGTGTAGAGATCCCGCACAAAGACAGAGGAATCCATTGATTACAACTGCTAAAGAGAACTTAGGCTGGATAGCGCCGGCATAACACAATCCCCACAGTGATATCTAAACTGCCTGATATGTCATGTTAAATGGTCTTTGGTTAGCCACGATTAATACCTAAGTAGTAAACCCTGATAGGCAGGGTCATTACTGGTCAGGTAATGCCCCGGGTGAATTACAGGACTGAGTGAAGCGAGCGCCTAAACGTTAGCCCTGGAGCATTGCCAGACTCTACAATGCTGACACCCAGAGGGGTTTATTACTCTTAGAATACCAGAATGCTCTTCTTTGATGCTAACATATATGTTTTTTTTAAGTTGAGAACTGGCATGGTTGCCATTTCTCAACTAAAAAACATACAGAACAAGATGGCTGCCATGGACATGGGAAAAGGGAACTGCATGTAGTCCCTTTTCCCTTTCCATAGCAGCCATTTGCTCGCCAGGGGAATCGCCGGAAAAGTTCAGATTTCCCTGCACCGACGAGGGACGAGGAGGAAGTGGCAGCTAAGTGGGGTGGGTGTGGGTCAAGGGAGATGGAAATTGGGGTTTGGGGTGGGGATCAGGGTGCGTGGGTGTTAGGAAAGATTTCATAATTGTATGTAATTTTCCCTCCATGTGTCAACCCCCAAACAGCTGCTGTTTAGATACCATTGGCTGACTTTGCCAGAGAAGCACAGCCTTCAGCTGCACTCCTCTGGGCTTTCCCTCACTTTTTATGGGGGAACTGACATGCCCTTATAACAGTCAGTACTGGGAGACTTTGTTTCCCTTTGTCCTTTGCTCATGTTGCAACTTTTGTGCAACATGTAACAAGTGTGCAATGTATTTTACCATACACCACACTTGGGTCTCTAGTCATTTCCAAAGGCCCTAGATACTCTTGCTGGACTTTTAATGAACTGTGCAGATGTGTCATGGACAGGACTGGTGGCTGGCTATCTTTTTGCATTATTTTTAACCCTTTTCTGCCATGTTAACCGTGTTAATCGTGTTTGGCATGGATAGGTGGCCTGGCTCCAAAATGGCCATGCCACGAGGTTCTTTGTCCTGTCCTTTGGCCATCTTGTCCCTTCACCTTCCCCAGGTCAAGTCGACCCGGCCAGTCCTTATTTGGTCATGCACTTTCCTGTGAATCCCAATGTTTTTGTGGGCTTCTGCATGCCTTGTGTGTGTACCTCCAGGATGTACGCTGGAATGTCTGATTCCAATACACATCCTGGGTGCCAGAGAATCTGGAGTGCCATGAATGCCTGGGACAACAGTGGTCTGTGATTGGTCCACGTATGGTGTGTGTTTGTGAGCAGATCTCCCATTGGGTCCTCTCTGTTTTGGCGCAAAGGGAACTTTGGATAAAAGGAGGCTGAAAGCACCACTACCATGTCAATCTCCTGAGTTCTCACTGAACAAAGGATAAGATTCAAGTATCCTGCAACTACAAAGCTGAGTCGAGGAACCACTAGTGACCCGCTGGAAGGTTTGGCACCCTGAGCCCGCTGTCGTCCCGTGGGACCCCTCTGCATCTGGTCATCCTAGAAGGTCTGTGAAGACGCTTCGACCCATTGGAATCATGTGACCAACTATTCTCGGCACCTTCATCAAACCCTGCAAGTATACTTTCAGGAAGTGTTCCTGGGCCAACCAGTAGACTGACCAGCTTACCCAGTTGCTTTGCTCTGTCACCACCACCATTTCGTGGAGGCCCTCCAAACTTGGTATACTGCTAGCTCTGTGTCCACGGCACCCTCACACCGAAATTCTTACACTTGGCATTCCCAGGTCTGAAGTGAGAAGAGTGCACCAGGACCGGAGTAAGCGTAGTTACTGTGTTGTCCTGCCACGGCAACGTCCTGTGCAAGTTCGCTGCATTTGTGACCCTCTTGCCCCTGAACTTACCGCATAAGGGATAAGTACTCAAGGGCATCAAGGGAACGAATGAGTAGCGAAACTAGAACACATAGGGGGGTCCCCCAGATGAACCATTTATCAAATAGTTCAATGACCCAGTTTTTGCTACAATTGGGCCCTATTCCATGGGTTATTAAATCACCTCAAAGAACAGTACACATAGTGGGTAGTATTTTTGTTATACTAAAAGTTTCATAATTTATTACGTAGGCCATTGGCCCTACGGTTACAAGCTTAAAAAATACCAATTGGGTCTATTTATAATTATGTAGAAAAATCAAAACATAAATACATATGTCAATATAGAAAATGCATGCATGTATATGTCAACATTTTGTGAATTAATCAATTAAAACTTGTGACACGGTATAGTAATCAATTTTGAGGAAAATACTGGCAGAAAAACTATCTTGCTGGCCCTGTCTGTCTAATAAATCACAGACATCCTCAAATCGCCAATGTCACATATTTTACATTCTAAAAATCATTTTTCATCACCAAAAGCATATCCCAGGTCTATGTCCTTTGTAACGTTGTTAAACCGTACAGCATAACTGGAAAACACAGGGTTATGCAGGGGACGTTTCGGCAGAACATCAATTACACTGCCTTCGTCAGGACTCCAAGGGCGATGGAGCTCTGTGGATGTGATAAATTATATATTTACTGCCATGTAAGAAAATTCAGTAAAAACACAACAAACAAGAATATACAAATAAATAAGAAATGTTAAAATGTGAGGAAAAAGTCCACCAAAAACACCAAGAACCTGTGTGTATATAGTCAAGAAGGTCTACACCACCCTAACAATGTGGTCTCACTAAAATTAAAATCCTCCACCCTAACCATGGATACAAATCACCCAACCGTGCTTACAAATAATTTGTGAAGCAGGGAGGGGAAAACGGGGAGAGGGGAGGAATGGGGGGGAGATAAAGAAACAAGTGAAAACGTCGCCATGTCGTCGTGCGGAACTGAAAGGTGCCAAAAAGTCCTTTTTGCCGCATTTGAACCTGCCAGCGAAGTGGACTGAACTGGCAAAGTTTGGGTCTGCTTGCATCGGGGACTGGTGAGTACTCCTTACCCCAACCGGTGGCCCTTAACTCAAGAGCCCATTTTCACACATGAGTGGCCCCTGGGGGACGCTCTCCTTTCTACAGCTATTGCAAAATAGTGCCTTCAAGTGGAGGTCCTTCTTGAATAGGGGGAACTTGTTCTGCATCACCTCATCCACCTTCCTGAGGTGCTAGAGACCCTTGAAGAGACCCTATACCGCCCATTGGCACAAGCACGTGCATGTACTATTGAGCCCAAGGCTCCTCTCTTGGTAGGGCTTGGACTGCCTCTTAGCTAGGTGTATTAGTGATGTTGAACTGGGCCTAAAGATTACCTGCACTGCCTGTTTCCTTCCCCTCTAGGTTGTCGACATATTTCGTGCAGTCACCCCTTTAGACCCCCATGGTCCTGTATATATATTGTATTGAGTGTGATGTATTGCTTTACTTAGTGTTACTGTGATTCTTTTGCTATGGTCTATGTTGCAAAGGCCTTGTAATTAAGGTGTCTATATTTTTAATACAACACCTGTCTGAAGTAATTTGTAAGTGTACTTGCTATGTGTGCTCATTGAGGTCCTTCAGTCACCCTCACCCCTCTTGAGACTTAGTCTTGACCCCCTGCCATAGCTACCCTGATTGGTCTGGCTTGTACAAAGGTTACCCTGTTCCAAGAAACTAGGTTGGCCTTCTGAACCTCTGCCCTTCCAGGTCAGAGTTCAGAAATCTTTCTTAACAGTGGGGGAGCACATACCATCATCCCGGCAGGGAAGAAGGCTGCCTTGAAGTAAAGCCCCTGATCCAAGCTTCCAGTGCCCTCCTCCCCTGCTGTGGTTCTAATGATCATAAACCTAGGAGATTAAATACACTCTCATCCAAACTCAATAATTCTGACCGTAATTTCCTCTTGGTTGCAAGTAACTTTGTAAAGAAAGTACTGTACTACAGAGCGTGTATATATGAAAATCATTCTCTTTTCCTGTCATATGTATACATTTTTTAATTCTTAAATCGTGGGATTGGTCATGTCGATGTTTTATAAAGATGTTAATTTCCTTATGCTAATTGAGAAATTGGAATAAGCAATGTTTAATGATGATAGGAGTAGTGGAATAAATCCAGGGCGAGAAGAACAGTACACAGTCGTAACATATCCAATGAAATAGTGAAATACATACAACTTCCTGCTGTACATCCCAAGGGCTTAAGTAAATGTATGATGGCTATAAGTCATGATATATTGTTTTCATTCTCACCAGTCACAAAAGTGGTAAAGGCCATATCCCACGGGAGTGCAGAAAACATAGATATAATGAGAATTTAACGTAATATGTCATGGTTTACATCCTCCGCTTCAAGTACCGGGTCGCATTTGGAAAGTGGCTGCAGTATACCGCAGTAGGGGAATAGCGTGCATTGCCCTCTCCAATCTGGCACTTGCCTGGGCAGGCTCTAGACAGGAAAGGTCAGGCAGCCGTGTCATCCATTTGAGACATCCCCGACTAGATGGCTGTGAGATCGAGCAGCAAGGTGACCTCCTCACTTTGCTGCTTCTTCCATTAAGAGGTAAAATTACGAGACAGTGGAGATTCTATGAACGGCATGAAGGAGGGTGTTCTGCATCAAACTCCTTCTGTTCAATTTAACAAACAATTCTTCATAACTATAGCTCCCACAATCCATCTTTCACAGTGTAAGATAGACCTTGCTCCTCTCTCCCAATAAGTCATTGTTCGTTATAGTGGCCTCAGTCCCATCATCCTTTCTCCTATCGCGACCACCATCGCAACCCACAACCACTCTTCAGAGAAACAGTAGGGAGGACATGGAAAACAGCATCCAACGTGTGGATTACTCAGAGGAATTTCTGCCTGAAAAAGACACAAAATGAAGTTGGTGGGTGAGTAATCGTGGAAGGGATAATACTCATCTCCCTGCATTAATAGAATCTTGACTTTAGAAATAATTTACATTCTATTTCATGACAATGAGGCTTCCTATTATGTAATTTCCAAGCCTCCACACTACCACAGATTGAGTGTGCACAATAGGTTTGCAGTTAAATCTGCGAAAAATATGTTCATTTAACCACTGCTGCCCTGAGAATTACTTCTTTTTAAAAAAATGTTATTTATTATGTCACAACCGAACAATGTTGACTTTTCATAACATAAAAGAAACATTCATGAATTATTAATTCATTCATTAAAACATTAATTTAAGACGTTCATTAATATGCCAACAAACCCAGTGTCCGCATAATAGTGTCAATTTCATTGGTGAGTACAGTTTCATGTCCTACAGTTAGTCTTTCCCAGTAGTTGTCCATAAAGAGGGATTCATTTCTATGGACAAAGCATTTAAAAAATGTGGATCTTAGGGCTTGAGTCCCTTTACAGTCCATCATTAAATGGTTGATCGACTGCACAGTGGGCATGTGGCAATGTGTGCAGAGACCATTGTGTGTAAGATTTTGATTACGGAGTGATTTTGCTTTGCCCGTCGGTAGAAGGTTTAGGTGGAACCTTAAGGAAGTTGTCTACATGCTGAGCTCGGAAATTTTCACAAGTATTTAGCAAGATAGCGCCTTGATTTATTTAAGTTGGACAGTGGTCTAGCCACCTTTGATCTTTTGCACTTGTGTGATGGTGTTAATCCAGTTGTATCTGAACAGAGCAATTTTGAGTCAAAATTGATCATAAAGTTATTGTGCTGCAGATTTAACATTTCATTGATGTTTTCTAAAAGAGAACCCACCTTAGAAAGTCGAATCATTCTGTACAGTGATAGAACCTTCCAGTCCACCTGAGATTTCATACAGAGTGGACCCAGCTCGTATCTCAAGCATTGGATTGGAAGGCTCAGACGAAGACCCAACACATTTTTCCACATACAACCTTCCAGTCATGCCAACTTGATGGATCTGGTCATAGGATTCACTTTAATCCCATATAAAAAGGATGGAATAACTATTGCCTGACCTGAGAATGCCTTCCAGCCCAAAATCCGTCCAAATAGAAGAATGGGCTCAGAACAACTGGAACAATCCATGCAAACCCTCTAGTTAAGGCAGGTGATGAAAGAGGGTGATGGGGATTTTAAAAACAAAATGGTCAGCCGACATTCAGTGAATGGTACTGTCCTCATGCTATGAAAGAGAGTGAACTATACAAACAATAGGAACATTGTTAAAATAACAACATTTTATAATAAACGAGCTTCTCTTAGTTTGTCGAACTATCCTGAAAGACACACCACGAGGGATGAAAGATCAACCCAACAAATCTAGGGTTCTGCGAAGAGCCACTCTCCTGAAAGAAACTAAACACATTTACATGACAAGTGTAGCTGGCAGTTCCTGGGGGGACAAGTAGTCGTCATAATCCGGCCAATATGGCTTTTGTGGGGTGCAGACATGTCCTTTTTAGTGAACCCAAACATAGGTAGGCCTGAGCAAAGCGAGAGCCTCTGTGGGGGCTGGGGGCCATTGTAGGCCATGTCCGCCCACAGCGGGGAGGGATTGGGGGGATGAAAGTCATCTGCAGCCCAGGGTTTATCCGGGATGAAAATGTTTTTTTTCTCCCTCTGGAGCTTGGCTACAATCTCCAGAGGAAAAGAAAGGGTAGGTCTTGGGTTTGTTATGGGGGGTGGAGAGGCAACAGGAAGAAGTTCCCTGTTGCCTGCCCTCATTTTGAAGGAAAAAAAAGATGGAGCCACCCAGGGAATGGCATTGGGAGGCTGGAAGAGCAGGCAGCCCGTTTTTTTCGAACCACCTGATTGGCTAACGCGCTTCCCCAGATGCGAATCTCAAAGTATGGACCATCTACAGTTTACATCCAACATGCAAACGAATTAGACAGAAAGAGGTCCCATTATACAGCTTCTTCAGGCAAAAGGATTCATCACCATGGGACATACATTGACTAATTGATGAAAAGAGATGTCAGATCTGTACACATTGATCACACTGGCCTACCCATCCCTTCTATCACGATATATGGACCCTGATAGTGCTTGGGTCTATCAGTTCCTATCAGCATCTAATCCAAACGAGGCAGGACATCTGTGAGAATCAAAGGATTGCTTTAAGATGGTTGTTCAGGATCAGCTCCTGGAAGAATGGAAGAAGGGTGGGAAAGCCTTAGAAGGTAAATGGAGATAAGCACTAGTTGAGACAAACCCTCTCTCTGGGTAGTTCCTGGGAAATCAGCTACAAGTGAAGGAAGACTGCATTGCTGCAGCTCACAAGTCATACAGAAAAGAAATCCAAAATGTTGCCTCACCTTTATAAAGCCTTTGTGCCTGACTCAGTACTACAAAGCATCTAAGCCACTGAGCATGCTCTGGAGAGCACCTCACCTTTTCAGCCACTCTGGGAGAAGCTATTCAGTCCAGCCCTATATATATGCATGGTCTCTGAACAGCAGTGAAAGGAGATTTTGTGTGCAGAGTTAGCAAGTTCCAATGTTGCAGCAGAAGAAGGTAGAGAGAAATTGAAAACCCAGAAGGTGAAGTGAAAGTGAACACCAGGAGAGTAGAGGAAGGGGACGTGAAAGAGTAAAACCCAGAGTGTGGTTGAAGGTAGGGGGAAAGAGAAAGCAGGAGAGTTGGGGAAGGTGGAATGAAGAAGAATCCCAGAGTGTGGAGGAAGGTGGAGTTAAAAAGAACACTGAAATGTGTTATGTCTGTCCCTTAATACCGTATGCCATGAATGCACCAAGAACATTTATTGCAGGAGTAATGTCTCCACACGATGCAAAACATCTCAGTCACGTGGCGGCATGCACCACCAGAGGACAATTTGAAGAAAAATGGGCAACTCTACGATGGTGGTCAAGAAGACTTTCACACACCAAGAGATATATGTGAAAACAAAGAGAATGGAGACTGGAATGGGGATGACAAGTAAAAAACATTTGTATCCGTCGAGGTATGGAGAACAAATAAAAACTGTCAACATGATAAGAATGAACGGCTCGGATATGACTGAAAAATCAGGAGAGTCAGGATGCTGGGAAAGAACACAGCTGTTGGTGCATGGGCATGTATAAACCAGTACTGGATGGGAAGGTGGATTTATATCATGCCCTGCACACTTATTGAGAAATGAAGCAATCCGCAAGGATTTCTTTCTGCTAGCTGCATGCCCCACTCGAGGGCGAGTTCCTTCAATGCTTTCATGGCCCACCCACAAGAATCTGACCCATCTGGGCAGGTGAACAAAACGATCCTCCAGGAAATGGACAAGTGGTGCTTCCAGGAGGGTTCTCATAAATGCACATTTCAAAAAACAACTGAAGTGCTCAAAGTATAGGCATGAAACAGAGCATCCCATGGGCAGGCATTTGTCAAAATAAAAAATGTCCTCAAAGTGAACACAAAACCAGGGATGTGAGCTCCTATCTACCGGGAGTAATCTAAGAGTGGACTGTATGTCTGCGTTGGCCGATAGAGCACTCTTGCATGCCTTTCTCACTATGTCCAAGGCCTCTTGTAAGGTAAGCCCGCGTATGGCACTGATGCTTCTATGTTTGGTATGCCATTGTTCACTGAATTCCCCTTTCGGTGGGATACATGGTGGAAGAGTCTGAAATCACCTTTCGTCTTCTTGGGCACTAAACCCAGAGGTGACCAGATGTAATTCCAGAAAGGGATATGCTCTAAGGGGCTACTTACTCTACCCAATGCCAGTTTATTGTGTTTTTTCTTTCTTACAACTCCAGCGTCTGATGTAATGCAATTCAGGTCTTTGGGAAACTCCGGCGAGGTAGGACCTTGGTAGGGGTGTGTTGGGTATTTTTGTGGAGATTTGGGGCCTGACGGTATTTTCTTACCGCCGAAAAATAATTTAGCAACAATCACTCCTTGTATTCAGATTGGGCCATGTACAACAATAATACAGTGGACATGCATTATTTCAGCATTATTTATGCGTGGTTGGTATGCGTGATTGGTGGTATTTTGGTGAGCATAATTCCTTTGTTTTATTTGTGGCCCCAATATCCAGAACCCCTTATTTTTGTTTAGATTTTTCGTGTAATCACTAGAGAGACCTCAGGCTTGCATTTCAGGAACACCACATTTTCATTTTTAGTGTGCCACCAAGGGCAATTCCTCTCTGTCTTATCTACGGCAGTGAGCTATCATGTGGTATTTTTCACTATCTTATATACGGTAGTGAACTATGTCCCGCGCCTCCCTTTCTGCCGACTCATAGACCTACGGCAGACTACTTCTTATGTTTAGCTACCTTGAAAATGATAATTGCACTGTCTAAACATCTCCCCACATCATCAGCACTGTATTGGTAAATATAAAACACACCACCCGTCTGCTTTCAGATATTTTTGTGTATTATAAAAGTTGCATTTAAACACAATCTCACTCTTTACAGAAATAAATGAAATAGCACAGTAACAACATTATCTGTGATACACTGAAAAGTGGCGGAGACAAGAACTCAATTTGCAACATTAAACACGTGAGTAAAGCACACTAATCTCATTTCCTACACTGACTGAATATTCTCGTACACACTCAGCCCCCACACCTCAGCGAGATAATTACCAGGCTTATTCAGCATGTAACTTCTTTGGCTGTTCGCCTTCTGGAGGGGTTCACCCAGCAAGGACAAGCATCTGCTGTCTTTCAAACTGGGACTTGTTGACTGGAAAAGCCAGTCTCTGCAACCAAGTTGAATCTGCTTTAGGAATCAGGTATCCCCAGCTGTCAACCCCGTCCTTCTTCGAGCTGTGTCCAGATGTCTCTGCCTTTCTTCCCCCAGATTCTGCAGCAAAGCACTAGTCACAGCCTCTAACATGATGCTTGATGTGACATGCTCCAATCAGAATCAATCATGTTCTATCCTCCTACTTTTAACAATGGTTCTTCTTGTACAGTTGCAACTGTAACAAGCTGATGTCCTGCTTATTTGAAGTCTTTGCTTCCTGCAGTTACTGTGGACAGAGCACAGAAAGGCAAAGAAAAAAAAAACTTGAATGTGTGTTTAAAACTGATTTTCAGAGTCTGCCTCTTTTTGCAGTGAAGACACATTCTTTTATTAATGAGTTATAATTATTAGTCTTGTTAGTGAGATTAGTTTGTTAATTACCAAATGTGTCTCTTGCAACATAGGCATTTCAGGTGAGAAATGGTGTGCATTTTGAAGGTACAGATGTGTGCTTTTAACTGTGAAAAATGTATTTGCATTTTATATGTAAAAATCGTTTTTGACTGAATAACCTGCCCTTACTTATATGTCCATGTTACACTGGCAACACATAGCTTGAAACAACTGCATTATAGCAATGCACCAAACCCATGCAGTGGCGCCGCATAAAAATGCTCAATAACACATGTCTTGCTGTACCACATTATATCAATGCACCAAACCCATGCAGTGGCGCTGCACTTTAAAAAAAAAAACATGCTACACATTGATCCTGTGCAGTGGTGCTGTACTCTGTGCTCCCAAAACACGCTAAACACTCCTAGATATACCCTCCTTTTTTTTAATTTGGCTAATCCGAGCCACAATTGGAAAAGATCCAACTTGTTCCTTTCCTTCTTTCAAAAATGTAACAATCCAATACAATTAACATCCTTGTCGTGAAGATGAAAATTGAAAGTCGCTGTTCAATCAATATAATATTAAAATTCAACTGAATTTATCAATTCTTATAAAATGTTCTACATTTGCCTTCCCAATGGAAGTGTCCAGTCCCGTATTTCAATTGTATACTTGAAGTCAATTGAAAATAATAAAATAAAACAACTAACTAAAACAAATAATTAACATAACAGATTAAAACAATTAATTAAAATAATAAATACGTGGAACTCCATATGTCAGGACTCTTGTCTGCCTCTTTTGGTTCATTCGGGTACTCTTTCATCTTGGTACTCTTGGATCCTTCTCTATAGAAGTCATCTTTTCTTTGGCATTCCGGCTATTTTGTCTTCACCTCCACCCGGAGGCAGGCATCTTTTGGACCTACAGGTGGTGAAGCCATACTTGCAGCTCTCCTTAATTAATCTGCTGGTCTGCCTATCTGGAAAACCCTCAAACCATTTATTATTGACTCCAGTTTAATTGGTGAATTTCCTAGGGAGAAATTAACTTCCACTGGCCTGCCATTGCTTGGCAAAGGGGCCCTACTGGTGCATTTGAAGCAGTGGTGGCCATTGTGCATTCACTGCATTGGTAGTGTAATTTATATTCATTACCCCAGTTACAAAAGTGTTTCCCAAATTTCGAAACGGATTAACGGGTGGTTGCTATTACCCCCATCTTGTAGGTGGGCATTCTGATGGGGGTTGGGGCGGTGAAAACCTCTGTGGTTCCCAAACGGTTTGTTCTGAAAGGAATGGTTCAACTTATTCTGTTGCTGACTGCTCTCGCTAAACCTATGAAAATTATAATGACTCCATTTATTTTTGTGCCAAAAGGGGGTAGGGGGTATTGGTTGTGACATCCTGCTTAATAATACATTAAATATGTAAAGGTTTGCTTCTTCTTCGTCCCATCCTTGGTCCGGACAGCTATCCATCATCATTCTGAACTCCCTTTCATAATTAAGCCATACACCCCCCTATTGTTCGTTGTACCTGCAGAATCCTTGCGCTCATATGCTAAGATAGCATACACTACCTCATTGTGCCTGTTTCATCTCATTTTGTGAAACCGTCTTTTTGCTGCATATTTTACAGCGTTTTAGCAGCTGGGGTAAGGGAACATTTTAAATAATGATTTTTAGGGTCGTGAATAGCTGTGAGAGAGACATTATGGGGGGCTTGCCACCCATAAAATCAACCAAGAAAAATGCTGCCAAACCGGCAGGCAACTAGGTGGGCCAGATCCCTCGGCTCACCAGCCCCGATAAAAGCTTTAAAAGCCATTACAGGGTTAAGCCTGCGAGGCACAAGAGTGCAGCTCCGTCACACCTAGATGGGATTGTGAATGTTAGCATGTGCCAAACTTAGATGAAATGCTTAACTTAGCCCGTGGCACGCCTAGATAGGATTGTGAATGTTAGCATGTGCCACACTTAGATGAAATGCTTAACATAGCCCGCATCACACCTAGATAGGATTGTGAATGTTATCATGCGCCACGCTTAAGTGAAACTGTAAAGGTTACCAAGTGCCATACTTAGATGGAATCGTGATCACTAGCCTGCCTCACATCTACATAGGATAATGAAGATTAGCAAGTGCCACACTCAGATGAAATAATGAATGATAGCAAGCTTCACACCCAGACATAATTGCTAGGACACCAATGCCAATTAACCAATCCACTAACAATCTCACCCATCTGCATACAACTCTCAAACTCTACTCAAACACAGCCACAAGCCTACAACACAACAATCTGCACAAACTTCACTACAGTGCAACAACAAAACAAACCACACATAGACTCGCACGACTACCAACCGTAAAACCCCAAGCCCAGCCAACGGACCCACCTGGCTGAGGCTGCCAACAGCCCATCACTGCTCTCTTGCACTTTTCCAGCTCATTCCCACTAACTCACCCCCATTCCCTTTTTTTCAGAGCTGCCAGAGTGCCAGGGGACCACTCCAGTGGTGGTAGTGCGCGATACAAATATCCTTTAACATTAACATGAACCTTATTTATTTCACTCAATTCCACCATCTGTGGTGTCCCTGTCCCTGTTGGATGCCTGCATAGCTTTTCTTTCTAACTTGGAGACATCCATACCGTTGCCAATACTACTGCCACCTGAGCCGTGTTCCGATGGATGTGACGATCTGCACTGTGTCACTGCCCCTGATAAACTCATATGTCAGCCAGTACACCGCAACAGAGTTTCTGCCAGCATTGACGTGGAAGAACTGAGACTGCAACAAAGACTGTTGCCATCACCATCTGAAAAAACGAAACCACAACAGTCCCTTATCCTATAAAGCTGTACTTCCAAACACCAGGATCGAACATCAGCCAAATGAGCAGGACAATGAGGTTCATTTGAAATAGTTGCAGCATTTAGGAATTTTCTCCAAAATCTTAATGTAGGAACCTAATTCCCATTCACAGAATGCAGGTTTTGAACAGAACAAAAAGAACTGGACCATGAGTAGAGGTCCTTGCAGAACTACATGGTAGTTGCCCTGGTTACCTAGTAATGGTTTCCCGTGTTGAAGAGGTTGCAGAATCAAGACCAGTCACAGCTCAACCCAACAGTCTCGTGGCTGGCTTTAATTAAGAAACATGTTCTAGGTATGCTGCGTAGGAGCTATAGGAGCCTATAGACCAAACCTGCAGTCTAGGAGGACAGTGCATTTAACTGTAGATTATAGATTAGTAATGTTTGCGAAAATCAGTGTCTAATGTCAGAAGGTGTTAACCTGTACCTGGAGCTGCCCTGCTCCACCAGTCAGAGCTTGGCCTGGATCGCTCAACCACATCTACCAATGGGTGAGGCAAGGGCGGCAAATTGCCATGTTTGCCAATTTTAGAAACAGTACTCTGCCTTTGTCTAAGAGGCCTTAAAAAACGCTTGACATTTAGCGACAGAGGTGAGAAATCTGGTGACAGATCTAAGTTGGCGCGAATCTCAAAGATACACATTCAGCATGTTCACAGAAAACCTCTGACACGTGTGACAATGTGAGATGTATGAAAAAGGCGCCCACTTAAACCAAGCTTTATAGACTTTTGTTTTAATATAATGTTCGATAACATGGTTTATGTAAGTCACAGGTGCTAATAATACCCAAATTAGTGTAACATTGAATAGTAGCAAGTGTTAGCAATACCGAAATTAGTGTAACATTACAAATACACAGTGTAACTTATTAAGAAATAAATTGTGCATCCAGTATATATTTAGGCTCAACATATTTCCTGGATTCAGGATTGCAACAGCTAGTGAACACAACAGAACAGCTGGTCACTTGACAGTTTTCTCAACATCCTCTATTTCAGTAATTGTTGACAGATTCACACGTGCACAATGAAGACACGATAGGCAGAGCGGCACGCTTACATTCGCAGATAGCGAAGTATGCAAACTAACAGCTCAACACAAACACCCTGAGAGCAACACCTATACATCAACACACGCAGGCGCCCATCGACAGCTCTGCATCGATGCTGAGAAAGGAGAGACACACAGATATATATGCATGCACTGACATCTCCGCATTCTAGGGCCCTGCTCCAGAACTCTGCAGCACGAGTGGCGTCCCGGTTCTCGTTTTCCTCTCACATTTCTCCTGTTCTTCGCCAGCTTCTCTGGCTTCCTCTTGAAAAACGAGTGCAGTTTAAGTCTTACGTTTAGTGCATGCGGTGTTTTATAGATTGGGGGCAGAGTATCTGCGACAGAAGTTTTGCGGTATGTTGTTCCCAGTCGTATACTTTGTTCCCAGGATAATGCCGTTATTGCATTCCCAGAAACCGGCTTACTCGCATTGGTGGCCGCGGCTTTTCTATTGCTGCCAAAAAGCTCTGGAACTCGCCCCCTAATGAGCTGCAGGTTACAGGGAATCATTTGGCCTTCAGTTGGGCCTTGAAGTCCTTGCCGTTTTTTAGTGAGGTCAGATATTGGGTCTTCTGCTTGCTGGTTCTAAGCACTAAGGTGCCAATACATACTAAATCAAATCAAATAACATTTGCAAATATGCAGAGACATGGCACACTAACAGGCAGAATTCCACAACTCATTCCATGCCATTATCCTCAAGGGGGTCACTTTACCACAACACTCGTTTTGGCGTGTATCTCTGTGTCTGCTGGATCTCCGGATACATGCCCCCTGTTTTTGTACTTCCCTGTTTATTTTCTTATTGTCTTTCCCTTCAAAGAATTCTCTTCATTATCCACTTTCTTCCTTTATTTTTCTTTTTTTAATGCCATGGTAAGTTGGGCTGAATTGTAAAAACAATGCAGTGGTACAATATCCGGAACTGCTTTGTAAATAAACAGGGCCAGGAGACACGGATACATACTTTTTCCTGTTTGCTTTACATTGTCATTGGTTATGTCTCACTATTTTCACAACCTCAGAAACTGGCTCACCTTTCTCTTGTTCTCATCTTTCTGCTATTGTACGGGCACCGATCGTGGAAATGTCTATGCTATTGGTAAATGTGTTATTGTAAGTAAATTTCTGATCGAACTTGATATCCCTGTTTTTCTTCAAATAAAATCACATACATAGACAGTCACCTGCAGCCTTATATACGATAAAGGTAATGACACACATACAGATGTGCACACTTAGGTACAACAAGTGACATAGGAAGATGTGCAGAGCCTTTGTGCAAGTGTTGAGACAGGTATTAGCCACTGATGGATTGCTTATAGTCCCAGGTGGGGTCCCTGTGCCCACACTTCAGCTCCATGCACTGTTCTCTTGAGATGTTGAAGACTTCCTTGCATTCCGTTTAAGAGTGTGTGGACATTTTATCACATTTTATAATTGGCTCTCTGTGTTACATTCATGTCTTTAGGGCATAGCATAAAATGGCGCTTAACCACGATTATGAGTGTAAATTGTGTGTTAACGGCTTTAGCTTAGAGGAAAAATCTCAGCCACCGTCACAAGTCCCCTGAGACCAATTTTCTCCTTTTGGCTTTCCTGTAAACATTTCCAGGCGATCTTCTAGCGCTGATTCTATAAAATTAAGATACACCATGGAGACAGCTATTTTTGCTCGGGGATTTACTTAACTACAAATTGTAGCCACTCCAGAGCAGAATGGCATCCACCTTTCTAGTTTTGGTGCCTTAAAAACCAGGAGGTCTGGAGGAGCATAGGGATAGGTGAGCTGGGGAGCCAAGTGGCAGTGTTGTGGGGATATACATATAAACCGTAGGCATAAGGAATTAAGCTAAGCCTTGGTCAACATAAAGGAGGGTCTGGTGTGTGCAATGCTGCATTGGTCCACAAACGCTGCTCTTGAGTGCACCAGGTTGCTTCAATTGCACTGCCCCAGTACTAACTTGGGGCACATTGTTGGCAACATTTCTGTTGAATAGACCATTTTAAAGAGTTCTATGTGATTTCATTGAGGAGATTTGGTTGAATCCAAATCCATCTAATTTATTATTTCGTTTAAGCAATTTCGCTGCAAATACATCTGGGGAAGACCCCTTCCACAGCCCCCCTGTTCTCCCACCTTACTTATTACTCTTACACACCCCAACAAATATTTACAGACAAATTCGACCAAAGAAATTCAATGGATTTGGCTTCGACATAATCTCCTGCGATGAAACCTCCCTATCCCTTTTAAAGCACATTGGACTAATAACATTGGTCAAAGACCAGCCAGCACTTTATGTTTTATTTACAAAGAAAAATGTAAGTTAGCCAAGTAAGTGGAATGTGAGCCTCAGGCTGCGATATAGCCGTTAACAGTGCTGTATGAGAAAATTGGGGCGAAAATAGCAACTATATTTACATGTGTGCCTCTAATTCATTCCAGGTGATAATGCCGGCATGAAGAGATTGTCATATTCATGTCAGCACTTAACATACTGCCCTTACAAAAACACAGCCAGCTTCGTGAGGGGAATACGAGGTTCTTATAAATGATGCTCTGCATTCAGGATGAATCAGCTAAGTGCCTTTATTAGGTAAGTAAAAATGAAGCAGAAGATTACAAGAAAAGCAGAGTAGAAGGCAGAGGGCCCGGCATCCATTGTCCTGGGAGGTTAGATGCAACTCCTCAACTGTCACTCTTAACATGCTGGGAGGGAGAAGACTGACCAGGAGACAGATGACATCACACCCACACACAATGAACGCGTAGGCCCTTTAAGCGAGGTAGCGCTATATGGGATGGATGGGGAAGCAGACTTTACTCTTACACCAATGATAAGACTGACTCAGGAAGTCTGCAAAACGTGACTGTTTTATATGCAATTATCTAAATCAGGAAGTACAATGGACATCAATGGATGTTCACGTAAGTCTCTCTCTCGAGAGTTCTGAAAGCATTTCATAAAAAATTACATTTTTATAGTAAAAATTCATCATCATTGACGTCATACTACGTGGCAAAATAAGAAAACCTAATTTAGATTGTGGTTGGTCTAAGGGGAACATCTAGGTATGCTTTCTATGGGGGAGAGGATTGTGGTTAGGTCTCTAAGGCCAGGTGGACAGCTATGCCCACCCCTAGTGCAAGTCATCTTCACTGTCATAAAATACACAATGTTTCATTGGGTCCGAAACTATAGGGCTCTTTGCTATGTGGCCCTCTTTGATTGGTTTGCATGCTTGTACCCTTCTGTAATATTTCACTCGCTAGCAGCACGCAAGCTGATACCCCAGGTGCTGGAAGTTCTGGCTTGGTCATACCTCCCCACTGAATTAGCCCAACATTCATCATCACTCCTGCTGTCTGCCATTCGAATTGTCTTTGAACTCAGCCTTGCAAAGTATCACTTTGCCTGAGAATACAAGGGAGTGTGAGCATGGTCTTTCTTCAAGTCTCGATGTAGCGTGCCCAAAGCCTATTTTCATCTCGACCATGTGACAGGAGACGGACCGTGTTTGAGCTCTTTCTTTCGTATTGAAATCTATTAAAGGAATAAAACTTGGCGCTTCTAGTGTTTTTCCATTACACCTCAACAGGAGCTTGTCTCGTTTCTCATGTTCATTGTATCTTCTCGAATAGGCAACCAGCTTCTTAGCTGCCCCATCCCTTGACACAGGGCAAGAAAAGCTTTCTCAAATCTTCCCTCATTGTCAACTGTTTTCTTCTGCTGCGCCACACTTTCAGCCTTTCTGTTCATGGTGTCCTACTTTGCTTAAAACACGATGTGGAACATCCAGATTCTATACATATATATTTATATATTGGCGGTACTGCCTACAGTCTATTTACTACGTATAGCCATCCTTCATGATTACTTAGTCTACTTGCGTTTCGGCATCTGTACAATTATGAAACCGCTTGCATTTTTTTCAGTGCTCTCTGCACGTGCAATCTTCATTCTGCACATAAAATGTTGCTCAATTCTTCACTTCGCTATTAGATTCAAACGTCTTTAGATCATTGGGGAATCATTTTGCAGCATCTTTGGATCATCACTTAAGAATATTTTGCTGGACCCTGATGAGAGAGCAGTCCTCTTCAAGGTCCTCCTGTTGTTAGGTGGGGACAGGTGTTCTAAGGCAGAGACCAGCTCTGTCCCCTAATCATCCCCAGAGACCATTGGAGGTTATCTGCTGCTAGAACAGGACCTGCATATCTGCCAGCCACTGCGGTACCCAGGATCACACCATGTTTAAGGGTGACTGAAGTTGTGTGCCATTCTCCCACATGTTTGGGAGCATGATAAAAGGCCTCATCTTCTCCCTGAGCCCCTGGATCAGGACTCGAAACACCCTGAGAGCCAAGACAGCCGGTATCCTAGTGTTTTCTGCCATTGAACTGCTTGGAGATTGTTTCATGAACTGTTGAACACACCTCAGGACCGAGTGTTGCTGCCTTTTATTCTCTACCAATCTTCTCACAGCACAAAGCAGTCTCGTTTGGTGCTGCTGAACCACCAAGAACTGCAAAAAAGGTACTTTTGACTGGTAATTGCCACCATTGGACCATTTCTGGGCTCTAGAGACTGTTTAGGGCACTTTTGATCACAAGTACATATCCTTTTTCAAGAACATTGTTTCATTTCCTTGCCTTTCACCCCTGATTCATTACCCAGAGTGCTGCATCTACTCTCTTTGTTTATTCTGTGTTCTTTCCTTAGTGGTGGGTTTTGTGTAGTGTTTTTCTAGTTTGTTATTATTACGTGGTGTGTTTAATTAAAGTGTATACATTTTTAGAGAATCTGGATTGTACATTCCTTTATTTTGGACTGTTATACTTCACTGTTTGGCTTGCTATTGAACCACATTCACACCCCTCTTTAGAGTGTAGCCTTCCCTCGACCCATACTACAGCAAAAGGCAAAGGAGGAATATCTATTGACTGTGCTTGTTTTACCTTTATGATTGTGTTGGCTCTTGGTTTGTAGAAGTGTGATGGCTGAGTGTGTGTTTTAGCAGCTACTCATACTTGTACTCCCGAAGGGCAGAAGTCAATTTGTCACAGGGGGTGAGGAATCATGGGGTATTTGGGGGGCGCTGCAAAAGGAAATAAGGAATAAAACAAATGGAAACATGCCAGCACCAAATGCACCTGCCAGCATTTGATCAGCGGATGGGGCAAAAGGTTAACTAACTAATATAACTAATTTAACTAATATAACTAAGGCTTCCAGTTTTCAGTTTTCAGTTCTTACTGATTTTTACACATAAATGCAGATGGAAATCAATTTGTTTCTGTCTGTATTTATAAAAATGGAAAAAAAACAGAAAAACAGGTCTTTCTGTCAGGTTCTCTATGATGTCACTCATACATTGCAGGCCAATCACATTTCAGAGTGGCAGCATGGAAAGTGTAAAAGTTGTATAAAATAGCATTTGAGTTCTTCAAATTGCTGACCGCAAATATCTTAAGGCAGCAGAATTCACAGGAGCAGACGTTTGTTGTTATGGATAAAATGGTGCTAGAATTTCTTTCCTATATTGCTGCATGTGTGCTTTAATGAATAAAGTTTTTTTTAATAAGAATAAATACAGACAAATACTGGTTGTGAATTATCTTTTTATATCCTGACAAACTAAAAAGGATAAATACAGAAAAAAGGGACACAAATAAATATGGATAAATACAGTGGGAAATGGCAGAAAAATAAATACCATAACACCAGAAGCCTTAATCATAACCCTGCCAGCGCAATGACGCCAGGATAAAGAGAAACCGGCACTCTGGTGCATTTACATATTCTACTCTTGCTAGCATAACAGCTATTCCCATTACCCTTGTTTCTAACAATTGCACCCTTATTCACCGTAGATCCTTATTCATTCTCCGCTTAATGTACCATCGTATATAAGGCACTTCTAATCCTCTTTTCATATGATTGAATGCAGAAACAATTGCTCACTGGCATGCACGACCCTATTGGCCCATCGGCCAGCAACATTTTTGCTTTGAGTTCCAAATGTTTCCCACGTGAACGCTTAGCTCACTGAGGTTAATCGTTTTTATTATTGAATATACTCTTGCGCGTACCTCCAGGGTGTTGCTCCTTGCTTTTGCCACAGCTAAAGTAGACAGAGAATACCATGTCAGTAGGAACATCTCAAGTTCTTCTGCTCAGAGGTAGCCTGTGTGCCTTTCGAAGCTCCAAGCTGCTCATGCAAAATGCTTAACCCTCTAAAAATGGTGAATAGCACACATTCTTTTAAAGGCATTTCATCATTTTGCCCAAGCCCTCCTATCATGATGTCTCAGCAATGGGTGTAGTTTAGCATGAGTCCTTTTGAAGAGCTACCTGAAAGCCCTCCAGCAACACATAAGTGACATCCTCAGAGATATCTGCAAGCTACTGCTTCTTTGGTATGTTTTAGACCAACCATCATGATGAAATAACCAACTCAATCAATTACATTAGTTTTACTACTTCAACCCCTGGTAAAACCTTTCTTCCTGGTAATCCGAAAACTGGAATACTGAAACAATTATGAGTTGAAACACAGTCTTAACTGCCTCACTTGTGCTGAATCGCACACCTTTGTCAGGACGCACAATTTCAGCTACAATTGAGCCACTATCAATTGCTTGCATTTCTCGTTTTCTCCACTTCCTTTAAGAACATCCTTCTAATATTCTTCATGAAATGTCCCCTGTGTTGGTGAATAGCCCTGTACCACTTCCAATAGCGAAGTATGCCAGCCATCATTTTTTCAAAATCTGTTTATTGAGTGGAATCACTATCAAATCAATACAAAGCAAGTGAAGGAAGTCTCCAGCAACAACACAGAAGCATCATATTCCTAAATGGAAACAGACTATCCCACCTGCTGGAGATACACCCAAATGACTAATATAAGAATACAGAATGAATATACCCTACGTCAAAAACATTATCCCCTGAAATGGTCATATAGGGAATGAAGAAGAAAAGAGAGGGGATCGACATAACAAATTCAACAATCATATCACATGGTGGGGTATAAACCCCTTATTTCAGCACAGGACCACTCTTCTAGGAGAGTGTGCTCCCAACCAAGCAACAGCACCAGTATAGAAGAACCCCCCCACCAAACACAATCTACACCCATAGTTACCATGTGACTTTTACAAGCTCAAACATTATGCCCCTTCAGCTTCTCTACAAGTAATATTTCAGATTTTAAATATACTCCCTTATATACCATTTTAAGGCACGGTGCAGGGTTGGAAATTGAGGGGAACTGGGAGCTATTTAGCTCCTGCTTGTAAATTGTAATTGGCTATTTATAACGTGCTTAATACCCAGAGGTTTCTAAGCAAGGACCCGGGGATCGAACCTGTGTTGCTCCACGTCGTCTTGCTTCCAAGATGAGCATGTTGCCCCAGAGCTATCCTCATGAGACATACAGCCTAGAAGAGCCTGGTTAGCATGACACCAACAGCTACCAGGAGTTACTTGTGATACCCAGGACAACTGATTCCAAACAGGCATACCTGACTGAATTCAACTCTGTGCATTTGAGACAATCCATAAATACACATTAGGACACATCACACAACATTTAAATCATAAGTGGTCATAAATAATGGACAAAATTACAGTTTTGCCTCTTATGTGGAAGTTAGATTTCTGGAAGTGGTAGCTCCTGATCACAGGTTAATGCTAAATACAGAGGGACGTTTTTAGTTCCTGTTTATCAAATCTTAATTTTGAACCCTACAGTGGGTACCTCACAGTAGCCTGCACCCCCTACCATTTTGACTCACTCTATTTTTTAGCAACCTTTTTCTGTGTAACATCTTAAATTGGGGGAAATAGGCACACAACTATCTTCAAAGAAAACTTCCCTCTTCCCAATTGCAACTTGAATAATCACAACTCTGGCCCCTGGCCTGGTCTCCCACTTCCTCTCAAAATGGGCCAAACTCATCTCTTCTCTCTTTGCCTCCTCCTCCAAGCTTCTCCTCCTCAGAGACTTCAATATTCACCTCGACAGCTCTGATGCAGCCTTTGGTCTCTTCTGCAACCTCTTTCCCTCTCTATTTTTCCCGTTGGGCCGACACACTAAGCCAGACTCACCTTGGATGCTCTCATCTCTTCAGATATCCCCATCTCCAACCGTCTAATTACTCATCTCTCATGGTCTGATCATGCTCTCCTGTCCTCTCACATGGACCTCTTGGGTCCCCTGTTTAAGCCACCGCCCACATTGCCAGCCTCCTTTGCCACCATTCGACATATGAAGCTAGTGTCAGTTGCCGTTTTTGTCGCCACCTTCACTCCCCCTCCTACTCCTGCCACTGACTCTCATTCTGACACAGCTCTTACTAACCTTCAATTCTCCATCTCCAACACTCTGGACATCCTTGCCCCTGTTATAAGGATCCGCATGAAACCTGCTTCCAAGTGCATTTCCTGGTATCACTCCGATTTAGCCACCTGAAACACAAGTGCAGAACGGCTGAGCGGAAGTGGCAGGCCTCAAACACATCCTCTGACAAACTGGCCTATTGCCTGCTCCAAGGGCAATACAGATGCTCTATTTGCTTGAAGAAGAGGGCCTATATCCAAACCTACATCTCTGCGGCTGCTAACAACATGGCTGAAATTTTCAAAATCTGCAAAGAACTTGCCAACCCTACTGCAGTCTCCACTTCTCCACTGCCCTCCCTGGCACTCTGCACTTCTCTGGCCTCTCACTTCATTTTGAAAACTCAGGACATCTTTTCCTCACTCTCCTCTACTCCTCACCCATCTCCCAGGCCACTCTTGGCCCCCCTCCCCCTACCCTCCTACTCTCCTATTTTTCTCCCATAACACCTGATGAGGTTTCTATACAAGTTGCTTTATGAAAGTCTTATCCAAACAGGCACCCCCCTGCTCCTCCAGAACTATCATAGTCAACAACGTCTCCCTTGCTTCACCCTTGGCTGATTTCTGTAATCACTCCTTTGCCATTGATCCCTCCCCTCACTCCTCAAGCACTCCTTTGTGCATCCTCTCCTCAAAAAGCCTTCTGCCGAAACTTTCTGTCCCACAATCTACCACCCTATCTCAATTACCCCTTCATGGGCAAACCTTTGGAGAAGCTGGTCATCTCCCATCTTATCCACTGCACTGAATCTGTAGGTTTTCTCCACGACCACCAACTTGACTTCAGAGCTGCAAGAGGCATGGAAACTGCTCGCCTGAACACTTGTGAAGACCTGCTCTCTAATCTCGATTCCAACTCTCCTTCCGTTCTCATCCTTATTGACCTTTCCTCAACCTTTGATGTGGTCAGTCATGCCACCCTGATAAGTCGACTCTGTGATACCCTCAGCATCATGGACCTGGCTCTGCACTGGTTGACCTCCTTCCACTTGGACTACCCTTCCCAGATTCAACTGAGCCCCTTTCTCTCCCCCAGCTCATTCTCTACCTGCAGAGTCCCTAAGGGGTCTATCCTCTCGTCTTGGCTTTTCATCATTTACCTGGCCCCTCTATCCGATTTGACCTCCACCTTCTCTCCTAACTTCCAGGGTTATGCAGAAGTCATGCAGCTCTCCTTCAAGATTCCATCCTATGCATCCTCCTCTACCTTTCTCATTCCTGAATGCCTGTCTGCTATTCAGGCATGGTGCACTGCTGACAATTGTTGCCTAAATGCCAGTAAGACAGAGATCATTCTCATTGGAACCCCTGCTCCCTCTTTCCCTCCCACACTCTGGCCACCCTCGATGGCCCCCCTTCTCTCACCCTATTGTGAGGCAAAAATCTTGGTGTCATCTTCGACTCCTCTCTCTCCTTCTCTCCTCACATCACAGACCTTGCCAAGAAGGCCCATTTGAGCTGCACCTCCTCAGAGGCATTCTCCCTTTTCTCTCCTTCCCTCAGAAACTCAATGTCTCCAGAGCTATGGTCCTCTCCAGGCTGGATTACTGTAACAGCCTCTTCCTTAATCTGCCTAACTGCTCCCTTCGCTCCCTTCAACTAATCCAGAATAGGACAGAAGATTTATATTTGGCCTCAAGCCCAAGAACTGCACCTCTACAGCCCTATAATCTCTCCACTCTCTCAAAGATCCTGCAAGGATCAAGTTCAAGACCCTCTGTATCATCCACAAGGCTGTCTGGGACCCCTCTACATCCAGCTCTCTCTCCCTAAATACCTCCCTGCTAGAGCCCTTCGGTCATCTATCTCTAACTCTCTGCAGACCAGACACTTTTCCAAGCAGACAGTAAGAGGTAGATATCTCTCTTCCGCAGGTCCCTCCTTCTGGAATGTCTTTCCTGCCCCTCTCAGACTTGAGCCGGATCTCCTTAAGTTCTGAGAACTTCTCAAAACCTTCCTTTTCTCTTCTTCCTTTCCTCTCCTCGTCCCCTGCTAGTGTCCCTTCTGATTCTGGACTGGCTGCCTGGTTCCTTCAGAGAGCCACCAGGCCCCCCTAATGCAGTTTACCACTGCACTCGGTCTGCCCTTTCCCCCATCCATCAACCTGCACTTGCCCCTCCGGGCCCTGACCCAGCACTAGCCTGGCTGGGCCTGCACCACTGTAGCTCTTCTAGCCCCTTAACTCACACTTAGTCCGTGGACCTTCCTTCCCCTGCACTCTCTGCATTCCCCTGGCTCTGTCTACGTGGCCTCCCCTGGCATTCGCTTTTCTCACGGGCCCTGCTGCCCTGACAGCCCCACCACTTCCCCCTGCACTTCTCTTTACTCCACTTGCACGATCCAAATGTCACAAGGCCTAGTAGGATCATTTTTTTGTTCTGCCCTCCCTCTTGTCTTGTTGTGCCTCGAAATACATTGTGTATAGGCACAATATAAATACTGAGTAAATAGTTAAATAAATAAAACTCTAACAACAAAGCATCCTGATCACTATCCCTTTCCAGTTTTCAAAATTAGTCGGGTCATTGTTGACAACCTGCAAGCTTGTTTCACCAAAGATCAGTCCAGCACTACTGTTTGCCTCACAAATTGCACCAAAATGTTCTCTAAGGAAGAAACCATCTACTCCATTTAGACTATTTGAGGGATTCCTATGACCCTGAGGTGTGTTCACCTCCAGGCGTTGTTTAGTGATTACGCTTGACCCACAGCCTCAGTATGGCTGGGATGGTGCACATTTTTTAAATCCTCACGCTCTCTCTCTGGGCATGATTTGCGTCTGTGTTATCCCATTTGAGCACTTCAAGTCATTGATTATTCTTTGATAGATCACACTGCACATCCACTGCTTTAGTAGGTAGGGACTCCAATTTACACTCTGTCACCTGTGATGAATTACGGGATTCTGCCACTTCTCCCCAATAGGGACCCTTTCCCTGTGAGGCTTGGGAGGTCAGCACGCTATGCAATACCCACCCATAGAGGTAGAGGCATGCAGAATCTCAATGAGAGAGACTCTTCATCTTGGGACAAGGACTCCCATTCTTATGAGGAATTCCTTAAATCACATATCATCAACCCACCTCCAGTGGCATCTAATGACAGAAAGTATGAAGTACAGATTAGAAGCTGTTATTGTCAACCAAATACCCTGATTATGTCTATGGAGACACATCCATATATTACTGGGATGAAGAAGGCCAATAGATGAATACAGATTGTAAGTCAGACAGAGAAGACGGATTTAGATGCTATGCCAGGCAAATTGCAGGGCAGCATAATACATATGAGTTGTGAGACCTGGAGAATGATAGAGAGCCAGGGAGTTTCAAACCAGCTGGGAGTCGAATGCTGAAGTAAACATGGTCATTCTACTCCTGACCAGGAAAATAATCCAGCGTACAACCGCTGATGTGGGTAGGTAGATGGGAGGAGATGCAAGAAGCAAAGTTGGATGCAAAGCATCCTGAACAAAAACAAGTGAAGGGTGGTGGCATAACCATAAGCAAGTCACAGTGGACTTGGAGATCCGAGAATAATTTGAAACCAGTTTTGGAAATGTATCACGGAACAAGCTGATCAAATAAAGAATGTGAGAGAGAAACACCTACCTAACAGCGGAAGGAGAAGGACCCGACCTGTAAAAAGCCCCAGTGACACTATCCTCAAAGAGAGCAGGTAGCAGGACAGCCAGGATACCCGGGAAGCAATCCAAATATAACTGGAACTCTTATACTCATCCCAGTCAAGATCAAGTATTAAGATTGAGGAGATTGAGAATTATTACTTGAACACTACTACTCGTCTCAGTCAAGAGCAAGTATTAAGATTGTCTGAAGAGAGTGATGACGATTACTGATATGCTCATACTTGCACCAGTCTAGACAAATATTAAGACTGTCTGAAGAGAGTGAGAATCATTACTGGTACGCTCATATAAGTTCCAGTCAAAGTCAAATGTTAAGATTGTCTGAAGAGATTGAGAATCGTTACTGGAATGCTCCTACTCGTCCCAGTCAGAATCATATATCAAGATTGTATTAGGATAGTGAGAACCATAAGTGGAATGCTTCTACTCATCCTAGTCAAACCCAAGGGTCAAGGATAAATGAGGAGAGTATCATCCCACCCAAGATAAAGAAAGGTCATTTAGACAAGCAGAAATCTTGAATCCATATAAAGAGGAAGATAGCCAATTATATGGAAGTGGAAGAAAAGGGGTAAACCCCAATAAAGTGAAAGGAAAAGAGAGTAAAAAGGAAAGAAGCCGAAAACGAACAAGATACACTGTTGAGATCCTGAAGAATCGAGTATCTGAACTTTATGATTTGATAAGAAGAGTTGCCCAGAACTATCTGAGGATATGCTATTGAATTTAATGTGGTGGAAGACCCCCTTACAGGAGAAGGGAGGTATTCTCCTGTGTTTTAGTTATTGTAATAGTGGTAGGGTCAGAATATGTTAGTTGGGTCCCTGGACTGAATTTGGTTTGGACTCTCACTGATGGCTGACAAGCATATTAGTTAGTTTTGTTAGGAAGGGAACACACATAGTTCAGGGAAAGCTAGGAGTTTTCACCTTTCATTTAATGCATGACTAAAGTGAGATGGAAAACAAGAGGCTGTGTTCTTCTTCTGAAATACCACACACCCGACCCTCTGCTTCCACTTTCCCTATACCTAGCTTCATTTCTGTATGGAGGGTTTCAGTCGGGTGAAGGGAAATATTTTCACCAACCTGTAAGCTCCTCTCATCTTTAATGTCCCCAGTTTTTCACACATGCTGACTCATTTTATGTAAATAAGACCATGGCCTAAAGACCCCTTCTGCACCTTCCTTCCTCCGACTGACAGATATCCCCGGGCACCACTCAGGTCTAAATAGGAGCAAATACCCCATACCGAGGTAGACAAGCAGTCTATTCAATGAGGTCAGATTACAGGTGGTTTCTATCTTGGCTCATGCACTAGGTGCTGAAAGGGATCTCTGCCCAGTGGCTTCATGCATTAGATAATGTGCTTCCCCCATGTATTAGTGGGGGCATGATTGCTCCACTATGTCAGTACAATGTTCCCCCCTTGCAACCTCTGGCACATGATTCAGGTGCCTTCTGCCGCTCAGGTTGGCACCACAGTCTTGCTCTTACTGAGGTCTCTCCAATGTACCCATATCCAGATCCTTCTTCGCCACTTCATCTGGCTCTGTCACTACTGGCTTCTCAGCCTCTATGTTTTCTGAATTGCAGTGGGAGATGAGAGCAACAGCGATGCAAGAACACTCACAGCGCTACTCCCGGGATGTCTGTGACTCTTACCTAAACCTGGGCACCATGGTTGTTTAGCAGCTGCAACAGTACTGCTCCAGGTCACTCAGAGACAGCAGAACATCAAGGTCTGTGATGAATGGTGCATTCAATGGAGCTCTGAAGAAAGTCATTGTGGATCCTGCTCAACTCCGCAACCCCAGCTTTTTTTTAACATTGTCACTGACAACATTCTTTATGCAACCAGATCCACCAAAACCTGAATTAAGCTAATTTTGCATCAAAGTTGATGTATATAATGATACAAGGCGGCCATTCTGAGCACTAGTGCCCTCCAGCCCATGTTTTCTTTATATCATTCAGCATCACTGAGACGGTACCCGCTTCCATTGAAGAGATTGAGAACCTCTTAATTCTCATCCACTGGGATTACTGTAATATTACTCCCTAACTCAGGATGCCTTGTCAAGGACCTTATTCGTCAGGCACTGCAAAAATGACGCCCTGGGGAGTCTATATATCTTCTTATTCCCAGGCAATTGCTGGATGCCACCATATCAGTGTCCATGTTGAAGTTCACCTCCCTTTTTTCTTGCAGTGTGCCCTATAAAGAGAGTGCCAAGATAAAAAAAAACAAATTAAGAAATGCATTTCTCCTCCATGTCGTCTTCCAACTCAATGCATATTCCTTGAGCCTTCCCAACAATTCCAAAGCATCATCATCCTATTACATCCGAAAATACTAGGAATTGACAACCCCATAGTTCCCCTTGTCCCCACTTGCACTCCACTTATACCTCCAGAAACTCCATCACACTCATATGACAGGCTCTCTGCACCTGGTCTTTCCACAAAGCGACCTGGTTTCTTCACCCCTGACAAAACTATTCAGTTATAAAATTAGCCCAAGGGTGTCACAACCATGCAAAGTTCAGTTGCCCAAGTGGCTGCTCCGCTTTCATCACTCAATTAGTTTGTTCACTATACCCTCCTTCAGTACCACTGTCAATGCTCATATTTTCCACCAGAAATCGTGCCTGCCTGGCCAATGAGCCTAGCTCACTAACTACCGACATTGGTGTTACTTTCATACTCTGGATATTTTCAGCTACCAGTGGCACTGACAACTTTGTCGCAACAATTACAAGCTTCTCTGGGGTTTCCAGGACTCATTCTTTGTTCCTGATGATCACAAAATGACCTGAGTACTGTGTCATGTGCGCCAAAGTCACTCACACCTCAAATGCCCACTCTGCAAAGGTGGTAAATCTTTCGAACTGTGCACCTGAAAGGGAACACCCTAGTGATATTCGGCCTCATTACAAATTGGCCGGTACACAGTAAAAGTGGGAGTAATAACATTTGCCTGCACTTTTACCGGACCGGCCAACCACAGCTTTTCAGGTAATAATCTGCCAAGTGCCGGTAACTGCCATTCCGTTTGCCAGTATTCCGGCAGATTTACTGCCGGGAATACCAGCAAATGCCTTGTACAAGTAAACCAGTTCTTCATGCGGCATTCCTCGCAGCTTAAGATACTGGGCTGTGCATGTGCTACTGAAGAACTGATTTTACTCCTTTACTTTAATGTTTTCTGCTGCTGAGACCACTCTCACATTCTCTCTAACAAATCCCCCTTCATGCAGTGTCATTGGCTCATTCCCCCAGTAACTTGTCATGGTTTTGCTCTCTTGCAACGAAAAAGAAGCTACAGTGCTAAGGTTTTCCGCACGAAACCCCCACCCACCCAAGACGAATCCCCCTCCTGTCCTCTTCTCCAATCTCTGATGGAACACAGCATGCAAGAGATGAATTGCACCGTCTGTGACACCATTTCACAGAATCCTTTTATAATCAAAATGTAATGAGCTGAACCACAGAAGCCAAAGAGGGAACGCGATTTACTGAAGGATGAATTCACGTGAATTGTTGTAGGGGGCATGAAAGCAGATCCAAAAGTACAGTTGGAGTCTGATGGTAAGAGAAATGGGCTTATGGTGCTGCATGGCTCTGGAGAGAGAGAGTTCTCCCAAAAGGCATCGATACAAGTGTTAGGATTAGAGTCAAATAGTGGTAGTTGCTAGAATGGTGACATCGGCTGCCCCAAACATTCTGGAGTGAAACTGTTGCCGTTCGGCAGCAGTATTATCCATGCACGCTGGATCTTACCAAATCGAACGTCAGCCCAATGTGGCCAAAGTCTCAGTTTGGCCAAGACCATTGGAGCTTTAGGAGAGCAACCGTCTAACCAGCAGACTGCTCTTGAACTTTGGAAGCCAAGGCACTGCACAAGAGACTGCCATGTCTTGGATCTTACCTCTCTGAGGGGGATTCGCCCTCAAATGTGGAAGTCTCTAGTATCCCAGGAGTCGATAGCACCTAGAGATCTGGCTGAGGTTGTGTTCCGTAACAAGACCCAATACCAGATCACCTTTCCGCCATATTCTGGGCTCTGCAGTTTTTTTTATTTGTGTTTATTTGGAGAGAGAGTAGAGCTTTTTCGTAAAGCTCTGCACATGTATACGTATGGCTCACTGGGCAGTCACATGCTTTGATGCCTTACATTAGTGAATGAGAGACACAGACTGGCACATTAACCAGTTGTACTGAGTGGGGAGGAAAGCAATATGGAATGGCACTGATGTACAAAGGAACAATTGTCTGGATAGTTGCCCAGAGCAATTGTCAGTGGTTAAGATTAACTCACAATAATACCTGGCGATTTTTCACAGAAGGGTACCCCATTGCCTCCCATGATCCTCAAACCTCACTTATACAGCCACAGACTAAAATTAAAATGAAATACCACCAACCCCTCACCTGTGGTCGTAGCCGCTCCATAACTTCAGTTTACAGTGATGCTGAAACCTTGGAGGTGCTTCTGCACGGGAATGTTGAAGAGATCATGTTTCCTGTGCCAATCACACACCTAGCCAACAGTTGGTTAAAACCTGCATCAAGCACGATCGGAATCATGCCACCTTGACTGGGCAGCTAGTATACCAGGAGCAGTCCTTAAGTTCCATGGAGATGTACTGCATTTGGGACAGCTTACAGCCACCAGCTGTTCATTCTTCTTCCTTGTTTGCACAGCCGTCCCTAGACCATACATTGGGTCCCCACATCCACAGTGACAGTGGGTGGAAAACAAACAGCATGTGTCACATGCAAAAATAGGCACATTGATTTTGCAATTTACAACATCTTTTGGAGGTGGGCTGTTTGGGAAGATGCGCATTAAACCATATTAGGTTTTTTTAGGGTTAGGGTGGTCTCTCTGTGTCTAGCCTTTGATGTTACCTCCGCCTCCATCCCCTGGACCTGTCCTCCCTCTGATGTCCCCACATCTGTTATGCCCTTTACTCACACCAACTCCTCTTACCCTGTCTCTTTCTTTGATGTTACAACCTCCTCCCTCTTCAACGTCTTTACTTTCCTCACCTGCTTCTTTATGCTTTTGCCTCCTGATGTTGACAGCTCTGCCTTCACCTTCTTTACTCCCAACCACATACTTCTGTCCATTTCCGCCTCCTGGTGTTACTACTTTCCCCTTTACCTTCTTTGCTCCTTCCACCTACTACTATTCACTGTCACCTCCTCTCCTCATGTTACCACCTCTTCCTGGACCTTCTTTACTATCACTGTCACGTCTGCTCTCTCTCTCCTTCTGATGTTCTCACCTCCTCCTTGACACTTCTAGATCTCACCACCTGCCCTTGCTCTCCACTGCTGCCTCCTTTCCACGCTCTTCTATTTCTCCAGCTTCTGCTCCTTCCATCACTCTCTACCCCCCAGCCTTCTACAAATGCCTACCTCTTGCTCCTGCAACTCACACCCGGCAACTAGGACTGAATGCATTCATACTCTGTCAATCTCTCCCCTGTGTGAGCTTTCCATTAAAGTTCTGCACCAGTGAGCGGTAATTGAGCGAGGACTGGGATTGGTTAACTTGCCTGAGGTTATCTAGCACTGCCTTGTGCTCAGGGATTTTCACAAAGTCTACATCGAGCCTGTTCACCATGTCGGATATGAGATGTTCTCCTCTACCCCCTCTTCTTGAAGCTGACTGCACGGAGATAAGGGCTCTGATGTGTTCATCCTATGAATTATAGAATGGGTATCCCTGCTTAAGCAATATAATGAATTTTTCTGACATAATATTGAGCTACCTGGAAAAGTTAAACAATGTTTCCTCACACAGGAGATTCACTAGTATGAGAACAAAGACGTTGCACTTTTGCTCTTATTGTAAATGTCCGCTCGTTAGAGAAATCGCCAGTCCTGTGGATCTTTAAACAAAATTCCTTTACTATGCTGGGTAAACTAGGAACAGAAGTAATTTACGAGCTGCCTTTGTTGGTCATACAGAAAGTGTTTCTCTTAAAGGGAACCCCCTCACCCTGCATGCCAGCATTGGAAGGAGGTTTTGGTCTGGCCAATGTGAGCTTTAGACTCTTTCAATGAGGGAGCAGGAACATTTCCATTGCCTTGCAAATTATTACACCAGATTAGGTCAGGGTTTAAGCCTCTATGGCTAAACTGCCTCACCGGGCCAGTGGGGTGGGAATGGAATGGGCACCTAGGATTGGCCATGTGGCAAGGCACTGTGACCATCCATTACCATGTGTTGGGGACCAGGGAAAGGTGACGAGGGTATTATTCCTATACCACCCAACAGCCTGAGTCACTGCCCCCTTAATTTCCAGAGCCGGGCAGTAGACTACATCACAGAGGAAGAAGTTTAAGAAAGAAGTCTGGTTTTCATGGAAACAATACGAAATGGGAGGCAGGGAAGTAGGGCAATGTCTGGTGAGTGGGTGAGGTTGGGGAACAATGGGAAGGACCAGAGTTGTGATAATTAAGTTAAAAATGGACACTTTGTGATTGCAAAAACAGTTAAAAATAAATACACACTTCTCCCCACAAAGTGGGCCATTATTGGATCCCTTGTGAAGGGCATCTGAACACTAAAGACTATAGCCCAAGAAAAGAGTGCTTTATTTATATTGCTTCCAGAATCCCTGCACTGAGCAAAGATTTCTAGTGGATAAGATGCTATATTCAAACCTCCTCGGCTTCACCATTTGCTGTACGCTCCCAACCAAGAACATCACAGAAAGATGATTTTGTTTAATTTAAGTAACATTGGTACTAGAGCGAGGAGTCTCACTTTGCAAAGAAAAATGGCGGCCAGCAGCTGGTGGTATGATTAGCAAAATCCCATACAGGCTAATTTTCAAAGCCATGGAGTTCAAAAGTAAAGAGTTAAAGCAAGGCGTTGACCGTTTACACCTTACTTTGAAACTCCAGAGCCTTTCGCAGCTCTCTGTAACCGAAGAAGGAGCACAAACCAGAATTACCATCTCTGCCGTGCAGTGCTCATCCAACTTCTACGGGCACATGCTTTTTTGACTGCATGAGATTTATATGCAGCTGTAAAAGCAATATATTCCCATGGAATCATCCTGTTTTTAATGCCAGCTCAAAAATGTAATTCTATAGAAATCCATTGTGTTGTCTGAAAAGTGTAATTTGGAGATGGATTTTAATTTTCTTTTACAAAACAGAGTAAAGGCGATTTTTCCTGTTTTAAACTGTCCTTTAGCACTCTTTCTTGTAAATGTTGAAAATTGCCTTCAGACGTAAGTCCTAACATGGACTGGCTGTAGCATGCAATTAAAACTTTTTAGAAAAAAATCCTCTTAAAAAGAGTGTGTGGGGCGGTTGGTGGGGAGGAGAGAAAGTTTCCTTTTACTACAGTATTGATGCAAGGAAGATCGGGGAAAGTGTGCCTTACGGATGGCACTGGTAAGTGTTTATACACTTCAGAGCTCCTGGGCTCACAAACGTGGTCTCCAAGTACATGATCCGGCCGAGCTGATGAGGAGCCAAGATTTGGTGACTGGGCAGAGTAAACCACCCCACAGATCAGACAATGGTTGCAATAATTTGTTACACTCAAGCTACCGTTCTGCGTTGGGAAATGGAGCACTCTCATGGCAGTAATCGTTTACACACTGTTATGCCACAGACACATTGTTGCACATCACAAATATATAGTTGCACATGCACCGTGAACAGGTGTCTAGCGGGCTGGGAACTGAAATTATCCCAGGTTTAGGTGCCCGCGGCTTAACCAATCAGAAATCATGGCCCTAGGGGTGGGTAGCTGGGGTCACTGACCAATCATGAGGTCTGCATACTGTAACAAATAGCTAGTATCAGTTTTCGGAGATGGTCCAAGCCCACCACCTGATGCAGCCTGGTCCAATAAACTAACTTCTATATCAGCTCCTATATGGGAACTATCACTCAGCAACCTATCAGGAGTGGAGTTAGGTTTTGGAGAAAAGCCCGGAATGTGATGCAAGCTGTGACACCACACGCCACAAAAACTGGCCTGGGAGCCAGAGTGCGGCGAGCAGTGCCTGGACTTCCCTCCGTGCATGTGATCCTTGTGGTTTGTTGGCTGTAATAAACCCCAGTTGTACCTTGCTACTTGTGAGGACCTTGCATTCATTTGGGCAAGGGAAGGATTTAGGCCTTACACGAGTTCGGCATCCGCGGACTGCGAGCAAAGGCTCTGCCTGCCGGGGGTTCCACCCTAACAGAGGTCCTCTGGTTTTCCATTACTTCCCCCAGAAGCTCACTGTCTCCCGAGCCCTGGTTCTCTCTAGGGTGGACTACTGTAACAGCCTCTTTCCTAATATACCTCCCTCTACTCTCCACCCTTTGCAACTCATCCAGAACAGGACTGCAAGACTTGTCCTTGACCTCAAGCCCTGGGATCATATCTCTCCAGCCCTGAAATCTCTCCACTGGCTCCCAGTGGATACAAGGATTAAAACCCTTTGCATTGTTCACAAGGCTTTCTGGGGCCTGGGTCCAAAATACCTTCAACTGTTCCTCTGTAAATACCTCCCCTCTCGAGCTCTTCGCTCCTTTACCCCTAACTCCCTCAGGGTCAATCGTTTTTCAAATAATCGGGCTGGGGATAGATCTCTGTCTTTTGCTGGGGCCTCCCTGCCAATCTGAAACTTGAGGAGAACCAGCTCCGGTTCCGGAAGCACCTCAAGACCTTCCTCTTTGCTTCTGCTTTTGCCCCTCCTCTCCCCTGCTGATCTTCTCTCTCTCTCTGCACTGTGCACCTGGCCTACCCTCTAACTTCCAGGCCAAGGTACCTGCTCACCCTGCCACCCACCTGCACTGCCTCCAGGCAATCCCTTGCACTGGGGTCTGTATCTGTAATCATACAGTCCCCCACCCTTTTTTCCTGCACTTATCAGACATACCCTGTCTGCTGCTGTAAACCCAGCCTCTGCCACTGTTTTTTGCCATTATTATTTATTTATTTTATCATTTATCTGTTTTCCGTTGCACTGCACTTTCCACTTCTCCCCCCTTCCATTCACTTTTCCCCTTTCCCTCTCCCATGCACGTGCATGTTCTTAATGTCACTGGGCCTAGTAAGCTTGTTGTTTTTGTTCTCCATTGTTCCCCTCCCCTGCCTTGCCGTGCTCTGAAACACTTGTGTACGAGCGCGATACAAATAATATATTGATATCAATATCAATACACTAAAATGCTTGTGATTTGTGTCACTATAACGGTGACAAAAGCCAAATCGAAAAAAAAAAATGTACTCTGCTGCAGGCTATTGCATACTTATCTACATGTTAGGGAGCGTGTTGTTGTGCAGAGAGCTGCCTAGGACTACTAGGCAGGGTGTAACACTGTAGCTTTATAGCAAGCTCTGACTTCTTGACCCCAGTTCTTGTAAAATGTGGTATTTCACTTGCAAAAATTCCTTTTTGACCTCCAAAAAACATGTTTGCACCTCCAAAATTATTTTTAGTGCCCTTCAAAACTGCCTTGCCTGCTTATAATCCTGGTGTAGTATTGTTTCAGCGTAATATCTCCTGGTCGTCAAGTGGATTGATGCAGATAGGCGTCGACGGTCGTCATCACAATCTACAACAGGTGTAATCAATGGTTGACTTTTGCATGTGGGTCAAGCTGGAGTGCGTAGGTGAAGGGGAAGATAAGTATTGGGTGTGCCTGAGAACTTGCTCTTGATAAAGAGTCCTGATTTTGAGCCGGGTATTGCATGCATGTGGGCTCGGGGGAAGGATAATGCATTGCACTTAAAATGCACCTCAGGAAACTCACTCTGATCTTCGGGGAGGATGACACTCGGGCACTTCGGATCCCTCCCTCGTAGTCGGCACTTTATGTAACTCTAAAGCACATGAGGGTGGGCCATGCTGCTGCACGTAACCTTGAAAGAGGACCTTGGGCGCATTTGAAGGACCTAGGCATGGCAATATTATCACTCTAAGACCCGCTCAGAGGGTGAGTGTTATGTATTCATTTAGCTCTTAGATTGTCTTAGAATGTAGCCCTGATCCTTGCACATAGACGGAGTACAGGATGTAGACATTGGTGTCTGTGCAGCTAACCCTTTTTCTCCTCTCGCAGACTGCACCTTCGCAACTTAGCAGAAGGGACGGGCTCATGCCACATACTCTGCACTCACACATAACACAAGCACTATTGCACAAAACCTTTGCCATAAGAATAAAGCTACTTTTAATGGCAAAAATTAAAACCTTAGCATCCCACATAACTCTATCTCCTTAAACACCCCCCGCCCCTTTAGTTTATTGTATACCTCTGCTGCGCCCATCCACATACCACTAGACATGGGTGACTAGTAGATGCTTGGCCGCCCTCACATAACATTAATGGCTGAAATGCACAAACACATAATAGCACCGCCCAATTTTCCCAAATTCTGGACTCCGGTCCCTAGCAGGGCTTTCAACCAACAGTGAGTTGGGACCATAATTATGGTGAAAGGCGCTATATAAATGCCAAAATTAATGAAATCCTGAATTTTAAGATTTGCGTGGCATGAGGTGTGAAGTTATTGCTAGTCTAGAGAATCAGTTAAGTAACAATGTTGAGGGTTTGCTGTTAGCACTAGAAGACAGTCACAAACGTTGCACAGTCAGTTCACAAGTTAGCTTTTGACTCTTTCATGGATCCAGCCTGAACTCTGCAAGTCCCAAAACCCAGGGAGGGACGGATCAGTCCTTCATTCTTCTGAGGTTGATAAATTCAGTAATATTAAAATGGGTTATAATTACAGCTGTTATTATAGCCCTTAGAAGTCAGAGAAATGTGTCGAAGCACTACATAAAAAAGCTGAAATACTTATAAATTTGCAAACAGAGCGAGATGTTGTAAGCATTGTATAAAGTTGTGAACATTGCATTAGGGGTGCACATGGTATGTCAGATAAAGGTATATTATGGTGTAGCATGATATAATAAGGAAAAACATTGCATATCGGTTGACGGAGGGTTGAAGTGACGGTCCCATGGCACTTCACCCCAACCCACCCAGGAATCTCCTCAGCACTTACCCCTTTTCCCCTTCTCCTCACTCTCTCTCTCTGCACTTGTACGATACAAATGCTCACAAGGCCTAATAGGACCGCCTTTATCCTGTTCATTATGGTATTCTACTGCCTTTGTCCCATGTTCCCTCCCTTTGCCCTGTGGGCGCTTTGAAACACTATGGACCACATCACAAGTTCACCGGACTGGAAACAAGGGTTCTGGTAAGCTCACCGGAACCCTTGTTTCCGGACTGGCAAACTACAAGTCTACCTGCCGGGGCCGCTGTGCCCGACAGGACAGACCCTGCCGGGCGCAGCGGTCACAGTAGGCAGACTTTTCACTGGAGCACTGGCACCGTTAGCACCGGTGCCGGTGCTCGTGTGTCCCCACTCCCATAGAGTCCCAATGGGGATTTAAAAATATACCGGTACCCGATTTCCCGGCCGCCGGACTCGGAATGAGCCTGTGGCCTCCGGGAGGTCAGGCGGCAGTAAATTATTCCGAGTCTGGCGGCAACCCGCCAGTAGCACCGGCTGGGCACCGCCAGACTTGGAATGAGGCCCAATGTCTTGCTGTATAAGCACCTTACAAATGCACAATAAAATAAAAAATAAATAAAATATGTGCATGTAAAGTACCTAGGCACATATTCAAAGGATTCAGGGTCAGGCTTGGCTAAAGGTGTGGCTGGGAATATGTCCATCGCACATGCAAGGATATGTGGGAGGTTTGCCTGAGCCATGTAATGTTTCAAGAGAGAATGAGAACAAATCTGAACAGACCATGAGAAAATTGTAGTTTGATTAGAGGCAGTGAGTAGAGCACCTCCAAAACACGGTTCATATTTACTTTGCATAGTGCACGAGGCCATGGTGGAGGTCTGTGGAGGGTTGGCATTAGATTGTGTGCCATGGATTAGAGGAGTAAGTGTTTAGACAAACTGTGGGTCCAATTTAGACTTGTATACTCATTACTGAAAACGTCAGTAGAAGACGGTGAATTGAATGCCCAGCTATTTGGAGTATTGCGTTGGGCGCCTGATAATCCATTGCAACGATCGAGCTGCTAATGAGTTTTCACCCACAGCGACTAACAACGTAGGCAGTATTTTCACACTCCTTCGAGGTAAAAACAAACTGTGTCAATACAACATGTTTACAGCCCGTCAGACGTTGCTCAAATATGTTTGAAAGGAAATGCAGGGCAGTCACATGAGAAAGAAGTCAGCAGACCGACGAAGGCCCACTTTCTACTTGTGTGGACTGCACGATTTCCAGAAAAAGGAGTTGTGAGTCGGTTTGCGTTGGAATCAGTAGCTGGTTTTGCACTCTGTTCCTTGTGATCTGGAATCTCACATCGATGAACAAGAATGGTGATCCGGTGACTTTTTCAGTTGTGCACTTTCCTTTTGCAAATCCTTGTTAGCAGGTGCATTGGTCTGCTTTAAAGTGGAGTAAACCAATCCCGGGGCTGCCAAAGTGGTGCAGAGAAGTCATGAAAGGATCTGGGCACCCTGTGCACGAGCCATCCAGGGCAACAGAGTCGAGCTCCAGTGACAGAGAACGTGGGGAAATGTAATCTTACTCTCGCATTTCCTTGACTTGCTTTACTCAGAGTTGTGTCAGAGAAGAGGCAAAAATCAGAGCAGCTTCACAACTACTGATTCTGCTGGGAAGTATGGGCCAATCCATGGCTATAGAGTGGGGTCTCTGACAAATCCTCACTGAAACCCTCACATCTACCCAAGCTTCAAAGGTACTTACAGGCACAGTAGCTGTTGCTGTTGCCACAGGCATCGTGGGGCTGGGGGTGGGGGGAATGGGGCTTGGCAGTGGGGGGAGAATCTGCTTCCAACAGTACAAAATGGTGAACAGTCGGGCGTCAACAAGGCTTCATTGTTTGGTGGTCCTCACAGGTACTACTGACCGAGAGGAAAGAGGTGAAATGTATGTTGACCTAGAGGGGTAAGATTAGGCAAAGCAGGGTAGTTGGTGTCTGTAACATTACCCCCACAGAGTAATGACGCTCTTGTAAATGAACTTGGTTTCAAATGCAGCTGTATTTACCTGAATTATAAATAAGGCTTACAGTTTTCTGTTTTTACTGATTTTTGTACACATAAATACAGACAGAAATCAATCTGCTTTCACTCTGTATTTATTTATAAAAATTGAAAAATACGGAAAAACATTTCTTTCTGTCTGTTCTCTATGATTTCACTCATACATCGCAAGCCAATCGCATTGCAGATTGGCAGCATGGAGAGTGTAAAAGTTGTATAAAAATAGCATTAACGTTTTTAAAATTGCTGACAGCATATATCTTAAGGCAGCGGCAGTCACAAGAGCAACCGTTTGTTATGGAACATATAGCAAGTATTTCTTTCCTATATGTCTGCATGTGTGCTTTAATAAATCATGCAGAAAAATACTGTTTGCGAATTATCTTTCTATATGACACAAAATAAATGTGGATAAATACAGATAAAAAGTTCAAAATGAAATATGGATAAATACAGAATACAGACTGAAAAGGAAGAAAAATAAATACCATCAAACCAGAAGCCTTAATTATAAAGTATTCATAATTATATATTTATAAGTCAACAAAGTTGATTACCAGGGCGGTGGCTGTGCTTGACACTGCATGGTGTCCGAAGGTGGACCACATCTACAGTCAGCAGTGTTGGAAAGGCTCAAATGGCTGGTTCTCTAAATGAAAGGGTTGGGAAGTGAATAAAGGGGGGCGGGGTGTATGTTCACAGGCAACATGGGTGAAGGCTGTATCACTTATGGCTACAGAAGTGACATCTCAGATGGGTTGATGGTCGACAGTGAGGATTCATAGGGTCCTAAAACACATGTGATATGCACCTTATGCCATGGATACAACTATTTACAGAAGAAAGTATGTGGCAAAAATAATGTAATCACAGTAAATTACTTGACCGCTTCCGTTTGTATTTCTTAAATCTCTGTTGAACTTGTCTTTGCTGAAGTGCGATTCAAAATAGTGTCTATTCAAGGATGCAAGCAAAATATTAATATAAGTGTATTCCCTACTCAGCGCAGTCACGGACAGAAAGATGACTGCCCTTCAAGGTTTCTGGGGTGTAATAAAGGGCACGCCCTTAAATAATTGCCCTGGTCTTGGGCCACGCATAGGAGCAGGTTCTTTAGGAATGTTCAGCTGGAAGGAGTGTGAGGCTTCACTAGGTTCCTAGCGGCGTTCAATAGAGACCCAACATTAGTGCTAGCTTCACTTTGGTCCGTCTGTGGCTGCAACAGGGCCATTTCGACAGAAGGTAGGAATGATGGTTAAAGGAAAAGGCCAAGGGCAGCCTTTCCTCACCATCACCGCTTTCAGGCAATTATGCTGGCCGTGACCATGTGTGGACCCCTGCAGGCCATGCTCAAAGGAAGATGCAAGAACTGCGGAGGCGCTCTAGTGATGATGATTATAATGGTGCTGGTGTTAGCCCTGGACTTGTGAGTGCAAGTGTCACTGAGGAGCAATGGAAGCACATCGTTAAGCTAAACACATTTAGGATACTCGCCATGCAACATGAGTTCCCAAAAAAAGAAGCTTAAGCCACAGTAGGGCAAGTATTTGTGGGATGTTTTTACCCATGCATCCCATCCTAGCCCTACCACAAAAACTGTGCCTTACTGGCATTGAAAACATCATGATGGCCAGAACTTCCCAGAAAATGCACAGGGAAATGCATGAAGAATAGGCTGCCACCCATTTTGCCTATGTTGTGAGCACAGGAGGGCACTGCCTAAAACCACCAGTGGACTACACACACAGTAGCCTGAAACCATTGGGAATGGCAACGCTGATTGCCAAAAAAGCAATTCAGAACTGTGGGGAATTCATTTTCTTAATCCCAAAAATGGTTGCATTACCAGTACTCACCACTATCAGAAAGCCAGTGTTTTAAAACCACCAGACTTTTGTGTAAAACTGAACAAATGAAACAAAACCAGACCAAGGAAAGACTTCCTAAGAGGTGGATACAATGTAAAACTATATTCTGAAATGACTTGAAGGAAGTAATTATTTAATGTATATGTAAAAATTGTAAGTGATTTAAACTGGGAACAAAAAGTGACATTTAGCTGAAACCTGGCTTAATGAAACTGAATTCTGCCTGACAACTACCCCCAACAGGAGTTGAAACTGGATCAACAGCTGTGTCTGCCAGGCCTGGCTGCATCCTGAGGTCACATGACCCTGTTGATTGAAAGGGGAGTGGCAGTTGGGGACTAAAAGGAGTTGAACAAAGGCCTGTCCTGGACTCAAGCAAATGTTATATTGGGGGCGTCGTAAAAGTGGCTTCCTCTTAGGGGAAACTGGGAGGGGCAGTGCCTCTGCTAGCAGCTGAGCTTGGGGGAAGTGGATAAACCAGTTATTCCACCCTGTGATGTGGGAAGCCACACCCCTTTTTGACCAGGGAATCATTTTAAAAAGATAGATAACTCATAGTGCGGACTTGTCAGAATTATATAAGTAATATCATTATTTTTGTGATTTTTCTGTGAACATTTTGAGAGGCGTTAGGACCCTGTGGTGTATTCTGGGAGGTTGCTAGCGGAAAATAGGGTCTCACTCCAAATGTTTGCATGTTAAAAATCTGACACTTCATCAATTAATGTCCATACTCCTTGCGCACATGTGTGTAATTTTGGGTAAATGTCCGATATTGCAAAACCAGTTAAAAAGCGCAAAATGTTGTCATTTTTGAATGCAAGCCCCCAGGAAGCTCAGAGGCGGACAAGCATGGACCATAAGGAATATATAATGTGCACATGTAATTTCAACAAATTGTATATCTGGGAAGGATGTATTTGAATCAAATATAGATTTGTGGGCAAACTGACCAGGGGAGGATCCTCTGACCCATAAACCTACAGCATCACTCTGACTCACATTTCCTTCCCCCAATCAAGGGAGAGAGGAGGAATTGACCAATGATAAGTGAGAGGGGCAGGTTTAGTTATGACCAACGCACACACCCACTTTCCAAAACACATAAAAAGAGACTGCTGGGACAGGCAGGGACATTCAATTCCATTTGCTGCGGAGCATGCTGACCGACGACTTCACATCCAGAGATCCTGACTTCAAATCCATCAATCTCCAAAGACCAGAACTTTACTTCAGAACTTAAAGCAAGGGCCTAAACCCACAAACTGAGAACTCTTCTCAGCAGGCCTCAGCAACCTTAAAATCATTTGCGAACTATTCCACAGCCGGGCGAGCTGTTTGAATTCTTTTGCCAAGAACAATTGCCAGAGACCAGACCAGAGATCCAGAGTGACCCAGACCGCTGTGAGCAGAACCAGAGAGCTGACCCAGATCACTGTGAAGTGCCGAGACCAGAACCGGAGTCCAGTCCAAAACCTGACCAGATCCGTGGCGAGGCCTATTTCAAATTCATATTGTGAGTACCTAGCAGAACTGTGCAGAACTAATCTCTTAGTTAAAATAATCTAATCCAAACTATTTTAACCTAAGTAGAACAGCCTCCTAGAAATTGTGTCATCTGTCATTTGTAAAGCTGCGCAACTGTCACCTGTCAATTCTGAAGCTGCAAGCTGTCACCTGTCATTTTGAGTTTACTTTAAATCCGAAAAAATAACCTTTATTTAATCGTCCGTATCTCTGGAACCGTTTGGGATAGGAACGAAATTTAACTTTCCTCTGAAAGCTTAGAATCTCAGATTTCCAACGAACCTAGAACACACTTGCTACTCCTTACACTTTTGCCGTAATCACGATTCCCGCACTCGCTAATTCTGCCGCGATTTGCGATTAAGCCTGATTTCTTTACCTGTAAAAAGATAGCAGCTCCATTCTTTCCTTTGTTAAAATCCGTTTGCAACTTGGTAATAAATCATAGAGCATTGCTAAATTGAGCCTGAACTAATACCAACACGCATCTCCCACTCACCCTGAATCTCTAGAGGGAATTAAAATCATTGGCACATTTTCCCACCCATTGCCATCACATTTAAAAAGCATTTTGGGCCTGTGTTTCAAACTCCTACCTGTTTCCTCTAAGCTTGCTGGGGGGGAACTGAATTTCGTATTGTATTTGATTGCATTCCTGAGAACTGTGTGCTCCTCTTTCCATCTCCTTCCATTTCTTACATTGCATAGGGGAGGGGAGTGAATTGCCAGAGAAAAAGTGATTATCTTATCTTTTGCTAAAAATCATATCAAGCATTTCTGTACTGCATTTTAGTCCTCATTGCTTTTCCCTTGAAACCATAAAAGTATTTTTGCTACTTTATCCATCCTATACTAACTCCTCATTGATTATAAAGAAGTGTGCTAGTGTCAGATTACCCATTGTTGATTAACATTATATTTATAAGGGCGATATCGATTATTAATTTATTATAAAAGCGTGGTATCTATATTTTGTTTTATTTCTCAAATAAACCTTTTAAATTTGCAAAACAAACCTACTTCCTGGCTCGGTGGGGTCAGGGGGATTCTAAGAGTGGGGTGTTATATAGGGGTAGTCATCCAGAGCTCATGAACTGGACATAAAGATATATCAATAAGGGTTTCCATTCAGTATCCCATACTAGGCATTGACTTAGCTGTAGTGTTGAATTGAATCCTCTTACATATTCCAACTCCGACTTGAAGCAGATTGACAGAAGCAGCCAAAGGTCTTGCACCTCTAGGTGGCCAGAGTTCTTCTATGTCCACTGCTGACTCTACCAGCACCACTAACAAAATAGGATGCTCTGTCACTGGTTTTACCAGTGTATAAAAGCCCACATCATGCACTTTTCATCACTGATAAGATCTATCACAAAAATGCAATCTGCGTTCTCTGCAGAGCACATATGCATCGTGGGAAGCGGGGCACATATTATGTGACTGGCAGACTGTGGACTCACTGCAAATACAATCTTTGAGGGCAATTACATGCTTAGGAGGAAAAGAGCAAATGTGGGCTTTTCATCAGTACTTATGGTTGAGGAAAATTATGGTCATTGTGACAAGGCTGTCGGAAAGAATCCTCAAAGTGTAAGCAGAACATTAATCCTCCTGCCCCCTGCACTCTCCTCAAGGCAACACAGATATGCTACCCTTGCTCATTCATGGTCTTCACTTAGTGATCCTGGCCCCACTGCTAGCACTGGCACCACCCTTTAACAGCCTCACTTTAATCGAATATCAAGACTCATTTGACAATGTCTACAAAGGACCATAATAACTATTACTAGTGCATTTTTTAAAGGGAAGTTGGTCAACATATAATCACCCTTGCACACCATTTATGTGATGATGGACAATTGGATCAGTGAACAGGCAATATACTATATGAGCATCAATGCACATTGAACTTCTTTGAAGGATTGCACACCAGAGACTCAACCACTCTACCTCAACTGGTCAAATGCAAAAACATCAAAAGTAAGTTACTCTTTCAATGTTTGCAATGCAGAAGCAAATTCTCAAGAAGTATTCAATGCTAGGATTTTCTTCTGGCTTAAGCAAAAAGACTGATGGTTGCTTTTGTTTTTCAACAACAATGGTATAAAAATTGTGCCTGCAGTGGCAGATGGCAATCACTATTGTGTGCACTATTTTGTGAAATGCTTGAGCCACGCAGTACAGGACTTCCTGAAAAACGACATACAGAGGTTGTCAATGCAGTGCCCATATGTCACAAGCTTTGTGGCCATTTCAGTCATTCTGTCAAAGCCCAGGAGATGCTGAGAAGTTTTCCAACTGTTTGGCCTTCCCCAACTGAACCTGATATAGGAGGTTTTCACACAATGGACCTGCAACATATTCAAGAAGGACATTTGAGACTTCACCACTCTCTCCACATAGAACAGTTCCAGTGACACCAGCACAAACCACATCACTGCCACCACACTCCCAGGAAAGCCTCTCCAATCCATGTTACCAGTGAGCACAACATCACAAAATACTGTGATAGCACATATCACAGTACAATAAAAAATATCAACTGTGTAGAGGAGCAGCCGAATGCCTCTGCAGGAAGTCCCGCCCCTTTTCAGCCTATATGTTGGAAACCGGAAATTGCGACATGTTCATTGCCAGTAATGGTACCTATACCACGAAGAGCCTTTGAGATAAGGTATCCACTGAGAAAACCCTGCATGATATATCACCGAAGAGATGACGTTCTCCTGAGGGAAACCCGTGAAGAAGTGTGAAGATGTGAAAAGAAAAGACTGGTGATGTCACAAGAGATGAGTGTGACACACTTAGAAGGATGACCATAGAAGAGAACGCATAAACCTTGTAGAATCTGATGGCGAAGTAAGGAATCGAGAAGACTTTCATGTGCGAAATGAAGATTGCACATGTGAAGAAGCACTGCAGAAAATGCAAGTCGTTTTTATAACTGTACAGATGCAGTAACACAAGCAGACTAAGTAATCATAAGACTGGCTATACGTAGTGAATAGACTGCAGGCAGTGCTGCCAATATATACATATGTGTAGAATCTGGACATTTGATGCCACCATTTTAGTAAGCTCACCCCGTGGAGAAAGGAGGATTGATAGCTGTGTGTGTGTCGCAGCAAAGAATAATCCGAAACTTGAAGATGGACCAAAGGAAGACTGCTTGGCCTGGTGTCAAAGGCTAAAAGCAGCCAAAACGGGTTTTCAGTCCTTGAAGAGCAGTGAATGTGAGATGCTGAGGCATCCCTTGTTAAGTTGAAAAGAGAGAACACCATGAGAGCCAAGTTTCTTCATTTAAGACATTTAAATGCTATAAAATGGGCCGATTCACGGTCTCTGATCACTTGAGTCCACGATGAAAATAGATGTGGGCATGCAAGCTTGAACCTTGATAAGAACGTGCTTAGACTTCCTTATATTCCCAGATATGAGAAGCAACTACAAAGCCAAGTTCAAAGACAATCTGTATGGCAGATGGCATGAGTGATGAGAGATGATGGGCTAATTATAATTGGGTAGGGAGCTATGGTCAAGTCCACCCACCAGGACCTGGGGTACCAGTTTATGTGCTTCTAGAGAATTGAATATTCCAGAAGGGTACACGCATGGCAGCCAATTGTAGAAGGCCATCACTTTATTGTGATTTAGTTCATTTAAGAACTTTGCACAACATTCAACATACCATCAAACAATATATAAAAGAATGTCCAATAGTCAAACATATATGATAACTATAGGTCACATTAAAACAGAGCTTGATAGAACAAACATTTTAAAACACAGACATATATACAACTCAGTGAGAAATAGTACAAGCGTAGTAATGAATGTCCACATTCTAGCAATATTCTGATAATGCCCTCTTCGGCATCACCATCTATATGGTACTACATTCAGTTTCACTATCTGAAAAACAGATATTTAAATTTATTTGTTTGTCCAAAATGAAGGCTTTAGGGTGATTACCCAAGTTCTTCCTTCTTCAAAGCTAGTGCCCAAAGGGCACTCCAGGGACAATTATAGTCAGTCTGGGGGCAGCACCATGAGGCGGTTGAGGAGGTATGACTATAGTCACTATCATGTTAAGAGATAATAAAAAGATAAAAGCACACTAATGCATTAACATACAATGAGGACACTCAATTCCTCCATAATGGGTTGTTAGCAATCAACATTCAACTTTAGATATAAATCTAAAACATAAAAGGGTTCATTGTCCCTAAGCTATGGTAGCATCACAGTTAGTGCAGAGCAAGCCCATCACACATATCTTCAACTTCCTTACTTCTTTCTTACCATCACATAGTAGCACTCGTATATCAATGTTGGATCAACCAAACCGCAGCCTACACTCCGGTCATAGCTTTTATTAGCTTGTCCAAGTGTAAGCAGGTGAAATCAATCTAAGTTATAAATGATCCACCCACCTTATAGTTTTATAGCCAAAGGTGTGCTGTGTAGCTAATAACTGATGAAGATGACTTGCACTAAGGGAGGGCATGAGTTGCCCACCTGACGGCAGAGACCCAATCACAATCCTATCCCATATGGAAAGTATACTTAAGATACTCCCCTTAGTCCTTTCACAATCCGGCATAGGTTTTTGTAGTTTACCACAATGTATGATGTCACGTATGATGAGTTTTTGGTATAAACGTTTTTTTTTAATTAAATGCTTTGAGAACGTGCTGTGCGACGTCCATTGATGTCCGTTGTACTCCCTGTTTTAGACAATTGACAATAAAACAGACATTTTGTCAACTTCCTGGGTCGGTCTTCTTACTTGGTGTGAGAGTTATTCTACATCCAATCCATCGTATGATGTGTTACCTAATTAAAAGGACCATAAGGGTTCAGCTGCCTGAGCTAAAGTGATGTCTTTCTACATTGGAATGTTTTCTACCGTTGTGTACTCTTCTTTTAACACCTATACTATCTATTTGGATTATTTGGCTTTCTATGTTCTGTTATAATTTATTTTTCGAATGCACACAGCACTTTACCCCTAGGTAAGTATTTCACTTAATATACTCAGTCACGTACTTCAGAAAGGAAATATATTTTAACTCACTTCACTAATAGAAAACGTCAGAATGTAAGAGCCATAGAAGAAGAGACCAACATGCACCACTACTACATCCCAGCAGCCCACAAGACTTACGCCCTATGTCACCCTTATTTCCTTTTCACCAGTCACATAGATAGTATGACACTGTTCTAGTGCCACCAGTGAGTCAAAAACAATAACATGGCAAATGGCTCAAGGGGACACAAATACATTTTTGTTACAAATAAAATTAACAATGTTACTTCACAGCAACACTAAAGTGAAAGTGGAAATAAATTAAATTCCACTGGTAGTCACAAAAAAGGTCAAATAAAATACATAGAAAAGAAAAAAGGGGGCGTGGCCTGGTAAGGGCTCAAAGAAGACTTGATCTCCTGCTTTCTCCTGAGCACTGCAATGCTTTCTTCCCCAAGCCAGCCTGTGATGTTTGACCCACCCTGGGACATAGCGTGGTAATGGGAACTGGGGCAATGGGTCTATCTCACCACCCTTGATGTAGCAGATCTCCTCCTACATGGGGTTGAGCTCTTAGTGGTGACTCTGCCACTGTCCGATCCGTCACAGCAACTCATGATGGCAGATCTGGTGGTTTTTAGACCGGGATTAAGAGCCGAAACAGGAGGTGATGGAGCTTTCTAATGAAGGCCCTCTAGAGGGGATGCCGAAGGCCACAAAAGAATCCTGTGGTTTGTGGGGGCACTGCGTCTCTGGTTCCCCATTTGCCCTGAAACACCATCCGGTAGGTCCTCCAGCAGTTTCTCTAATATTTAAGAATATGGCTAGGCTGCACCCACCAGTTTGTCTCCAAAAGCGACTCTGGTTGGTATCTTCCTACCGAGGATTAGACAGTGATCGGAGGCCCGCAGGGGTAGCATGGAAGGTCTCTGCTTTGTGGATGGTGCAGGCGCTTCCTCCTCTTTTCTGCCCACAACCACTTTCGGCTCATGCAGCAATGAAATGTGAACTCGTAGGTGTGCCAGCTGCAGGTTTCTTCCAGCATCTTTACCTGGAGGATTTGACCAGTGATGTTTTCTTTACTTCGCTTGGCACAAACAAGTGAATACAACCCAACCAGAAATCAAAATTAAGGCCACGTTGAACCACAGGAGAGCTCCCTGAGACCCATTATTTCTTTGATTCTGATCTGGTTTTCATACCGGGCAACATTCATCTAATACCCTAAAAAGTCAAACCCCAAACTTACTTAGAGTTTTATTAGGCAACACAAGCCCTCTCTGCTGGCCTTTTGAGAGTCTCTGTCCCTAGAGCCTTGCTTTCAGATAAGAGACCCTAAATCCAAGGAAATAAAACCTGTTTCTCCATTAAAGACCTACTCCAGCCCTCTAAATGTTTTCATCAAGGATCTTCAGCCTCAGTTCCCTCCTCAAACGCGGATCTTGATACAGAAGAAGATGTGGCCCTGGCCATTTAGGGGGCTATTTTGCATCTTCTGAAATATCTGAAGAAAGATTTAGCTACCTCCATGCAGGAAATAAACTCCTTTTGTGATCTATCAGATAGTGTCTAGGGGATGGACAACTAGAATTTAGGAACTAGAGTTGTCAAATCCTCGACCTGGAAGATTATCAGCACTGCACTGACAAGATGCTAAAAAACAGTGAGACACGCTCACTGAGAAATAACTCAAGGCTTATTGGATTTCCCAAGGAAATCTCCAAAGATGGTCATTGGTGAAGCATTCACAGCTGACCTCACTCTAAACACCGTGTCATTACAAACGTTCAAAAATGCAAAACCTGATTACAGTGATTCTTACAATGCTGCACTATTTCAAAACTAAAGAATTGAGTCTTCAAAAGGTGAGATCATATGTTATCATCCCCTTCGGAAGTTCATCCATTTAACTTTTTCACGACCTTGCTCCAAATACCATAGCTAGGCACCACCTCATGCAGCCCTTTACAGCTTGTTTGCAATGTAAAAACAACCCATATCACTGGGAATTCCCCTATGAATCTATCTTTTGTCTAGAGGGAGATCAACATCAGTTTTCCATGCTCCGAGCGGCAGTAGATACACTTAACATCCCACCATCAAAATTACATTTACCTAAGACCCCAGAGATGGACCAGTCTTCAGCAAGCTGGTTTTAACAAATTTCTGGCCGGAAAAGGCACTGAGGAGACGTTCCATGGATAGAGGCAAGAGTGGTGCAGATTCTTCATGGCCTACCTGACTTTGCCGGTGCTGCTCATCCTGGCTGGTACCAGACTTGCTAGCTCTTTAGAAAGGTTTCTATTTGCTCTGGTTTTGGGTTGTTCCTCATGGTATTCTAACTGTAGAGCGCTTTTGCCGGTGCATCTTGAAGTTTCGCTCATTTAAGATTGCTACTCTGCTGTGTCTCCTCTATAGGGTTCAGATGCTTTTTGATGCACATTGGCAAGTAATTCAACACAGTTTATAAGCTGCGTGGGTATGCAACGGCTTCATATTGCTACAGATAAAAAGCAAAATGACTCATACATGGGTTGACCCTGCAAACGTGTGCTTGGTGGATGCTATTGTCCGATCATTATATTTTATATGTTGTAGTTCAGTACGTATTACAAGACTTTCAACATTGTCCCTGCAGATAAAACAAACAATATACGATCAAACCCTTAAAGGGCATTTCAATAAGGCAATATTGATTCATTTAAACTTAAATTCCTTTACCTCAATCTATTGCGTTGTAAATGGCCCATGACCAACCTTAAAGTAGTCTCTTTAAATGTACAGGGTCTTATATCCCCTATAAAATGTAAACGTGTTATGTGTAAGTTATGGGACCTTGGAGTCAGTATTGCTCTCCTACAAGAAACCCACTCTATGAAAGAAGACTGTCTTTGCCTCCATTTCAGATAGTTCCTGCCATCAATTTTTCCCCTTCTCTCCAGAGAAAAAAAGCTTGCTGGCCATTTTTATAGACAACAAACTCAATGTTAGTAAAACTGGTGAGATCAAAGATAATCAGGGTAGTGTTTGGTATCAAAAATCAATGTTGGGAGAAATTACTCTCTATTTTCCTTTTACAAACCAAAAACAAGACAGCTTTTCCACAAATCTCTTCCCTCAAATTGCCCTGTTTCAACAGGAAGACTTGATCATGGGGAACTTTAATGCACCCTTACACCCACGGTTACATTGATGCCAAACACAAATCTCTCATACAATGAACCCACCAGCCTCTCTTAGCAAGGAGATTTCGAATTTACTTCTGATCAACATTTGGTGGCATCATAATCTCACCATGAGAGACTGTACATGTGTGCCCACATAAATCAACGCTTCTCCCCGTGACTTCTTAAAATAGTACTCCCATATACATTTAGCAATCTCCTTTTCAATAGAACTACAACCAGTGTTGGATCATGCCCAAACTAAACCACAAAATATGTATTTCTCAGCAAGGCCTCGTGATTTACAGTCCTCTGTTTTAATCTGAACTAGTCTCATTTGATTATTCATTATCTGTTTTTTAGCTATGTTCATGAATTCTATATATATTGTGTTACTCTCATTACATTGATGTGACTTATCACGAATTCACTACAATTATACTAATGAACTGAAATTCGCTTTGATGTCTTACTCCTTTTTGTTGATTTACTGTACCATTGTTAACCAATTGTCATGGTTTTGTAGACGGATAACTTAATAAAGTAATTTAAAAGAAATAGCAACAAGGGAAAGTGAACTATAAAAGGCCAGTCCTGTGGAAGACCTTGTCTGGCTTCTCTTCAAAAAAGCCTGTCGGGACGTCTGTATTGTCCAACTAGTTTCTCATTTCCTGCAGCTTCCCATTTATCTTCTTTTACAGTCCTTGAGGGATTGGGTGGCAGCTGCAGGTGTGGTACGTTGGTGCCAGTGCAAGTTGTGCAGGGGTCACCGCAGGCTGCTGTCTCTCCTTGAGGTATAATTATCACACCAATGTACACTTCCATTATCACAGTGAAATTCCCACGCCACTGGAAAATTCTGGCTGAGGCTTATGAATATTTTCATCTGAGAAAAGCAAACAGGTATATCGTGTTAAGTTAGTAAAGTGCAGTATACTCTAGTACTTTGGGGCAATTGCCAATGATCACACCAAGAAAATGCAACCTGCTAGGGAAAAAGACTAGGTGCACCCACTTTTGAGAAAGATGAGGGTTTTATTTTATATACAAAAAGGAAAAGGCGACAGAGTATTATGAATCCATTGCCACAGAGCTCTCTGACGTATTTCATCCAAGATTTAAGTTATAGACACAGAAATCATCACTGATGATGCAATTGATATACAGTGTCAATCCCCCACCCTCAATGGCTGCCACCTATTTACATGCTAATGATTACATATAGCAAATTCTCCAATAAGTCCTGCTGTCTTCTCGCTCATCTTCACCACACGTAGGTAGCATCCTCGTGAAATACTGTAAAGCAATTGGTTAACATCAATTGGCCAGGGACGTCATTTCACCAAAAGGCCTGGGGTAGCGGAAGTGACATCACACAACACTTGACCCCTAGTGAAATCACAGGAAGTGATGTCATTTGACCCCACCTCAAAGTGATATTGTGGGATGCGATGGAACACAACCTTTCACCCGTTGACAAAACAGGAAGTGCTATCACATAGCATTGTACACTACAACAAAATATGGTTACAATATCTCTATAATATGATGTACATTTCATACAAGAATGGATCGCCATATGTATCGTTAAGAATAGTGTGTATAGGCCCATATTACCAAATGACTGTAAATGCAAGCAGACGTCCATGGCCAAATGATAATGATGTGTTTTTATATAGCCCTTACACCTAAGCGCTTTATATAGAATAAATATACACCCAATATCACCCAACCTGTGTTGATACTCATTTATCAACCTCAGAAGGATGAAAGGCTGAGTTGAGGCGTTTAAGAACAGACTAAATCAGTGACTCACCACCTGAAGTGTGCCTTAAATAAACCTTTAATGAATTTAGCAATTATTGTATAGAATTCCAGAAAGACACATTATTTGGCATTCCTAATCTTTCTTATTTAGGGTCAGTGCTGAAAGTGCTAGACTTGTGTCACTCCTTTTCTTCTTTTTCTTCTTTTTTTTTTTTAAGGGGTTTTAACAAGAAAGCTAGCCACTGCAAAACTAAAGAGCCACATGGCGCTGGCCACAGCCCATGAGCTTGCATTACAAAACAAACAAAAAAATCTTTTTTTCTTTTTTTTTCTTCTACAGGTCGCAATAGTGACCACAGAGGTCGCAAGGGAGACCTCAGAGGTTGCAGTTGCGACCTCTGGTGACCCCTAAATGATGTCCCTTCGATTGGCACCACCCAACCTTTTATCCTGACCATGTGGCATACACCTGGTTATCAATATGAACTCAGTGGGACTCTTCGAGGTCATCTGGTCCTTGCAAACAAAGCATCTCTTTTCTCAACCCAGACAAACTGGCACCCCCATCATGACCACCCTACTCTATGGGAATCATTATTTGCTCTCCCTGGCACAAAACATGCATCATGTCATTCTCCGTTTTCCCCTTTATCAGTTCCCCCTCCCCAAGAGTGAACATAGTGTCCAACTAATCAATCTAATTCATGCAGGATTAAGTGCTGTTTCCCTGCACATCTGGTAGTTCGAATAGAGTGACCATCGTTCTGGGGGGCGCTAGTGCCCTAAATATTAGTTCATGTTTTGGCATGCAGAGGTCTCACGGGCCATGGTCAGAAAGGGCAAGGCCGCTCCTCTCCTTGTCACCCTCTCAGTTCACACAGTCTTTCTCCTCCTCTTCAACTGCCATACTTGGATAGCTTCCTCGTCATGCGGTCTTCCTTGCTCGTATGGTGCTCTCATGCTCCACCTTTTATTCCTGTGGGGAAGGGCTGTCAGGTGTGTGTGATTCTGGTCAATTGCCTGTCTTTGCCTGACCCTTGTGTTGGGACACATCTGATAAACGGCTCTAGTGTTTGTCTGTCATCTTTCATGATGTGCGAAAGTGTAAGAGTTGGAAATGGGGGTGTAGAGTATTTGAATATCCTATGGGGTAGGATGGGGAAAAGGTGTTATAAAAAGGGGGATTCCGTGTCTCACCTGTCAGAGTCCCAACTTCCGCCCTGTGGGATGTTTTCCCTCACTAGTCCAGGCCCTGCAACATTACTGTGCATTGCTTGCATCAGGAACATCAGAATGGCTGCTGGAAAGCATGCTGCTCGCTAAAATTCACCGAGAATTGCGCAGGAAAAATTAGAAAAATAGGCCGCCATCCACTTTTGCCTATGTCATTGGTAACACAGGAGACCACTGCCAAAACCCATCATTTGGCTACCCACAGATCAAAATGACTGCAAAAGAAACACAGAGCTGTTTGGAAATCCGTTTTTCTTGGTTGTCAAATTTGCAGAAATCATGCCTCACAAACCACCCAAAAGACCCAACCTCCTTGTTGGGTGTTACACATCATTCTTCTTCAAGAATCCACATAAATACAATGTCTACAGAAGTACACTTATCAGAAGAAAATCCACTTTGAAGATTGCTTGCTGGAAAGAAATCTGTCAAAAATGGGTCACCCTGTTACTCGCCTCTGTCAGACGCTGGTGATCTCTAAATCTGACAGGAGAAACTTGTGTCAAAAAAGCTAAATATGCCAAAGAAGGGATTTACATCAAATGCAATATAGGGTGCCACACATTGATTTTCATGTTGAAAAAAGACTGGAATTGAAGATATGTTTGCTTATTTTAAATTTGTAACTGTAATTTTTCACAAGGAACTATGTCACAATTGACCATAAGGTAACCTGATTCAGCTAAATCTTCTAAGAGGTTTTTTTTCCCTTGAGAACATACCACCCTGTTTCTTCCCACCAAAAGGAGAGGATATCGCATTGGCATGTTAATGAGAAGGGGAGGAGACTTCCTCTTCTGCTCTGGGAAAGAGAACTGAACTGAACTGAATAGAAAATGCTAATTCGGGTGTGACTGACACCAACTGCCCTGGCAGGAAGAAGACGATGTGACCCTCCAGCCCAGCCAGACCTTGGAGGCGGAGACAAACCGTTGTGTGGATTCAGAAAGCACAGGAAAAATCTTTTAGAAAAAGACTTATAACAAATTGTACTGAACTGATACAATTATGAAATGTATAGGTTGTTAAAATGAACAATTCGCTCACAGTTTAAAACTAATCTGGAATCTGTATGACATTCAGAGACTGAACCACAAAAATGTTCATATTCTAGCAATTGCGATTATGTTAGGAACATGAACAATTACAGGAATATGCCCAGATGATATGTGCATGTATGTGTAAAAAATTGTACAGATCCTAAAATGTGTAACCAACCAAAAGTGTGAAAAACTGTCGTTTATGAACCAAAACTCGTAGGAAGATAGGATTTGGACAGAAACGTACCTTAGGCAATATGTGATGTGTATATGTATTATTAACAATTTGTGCATATTGGAAATATGTTTTTGGGGAAAAATAGATTTTCTGGGTAAAAGCAAAGGGGAGGTATTTTTTCTGGACCCTAAACACTGTGTTACTCTGACACATGATGACACCTCATGAGACACTGTTCCCTTCTCAAATCAGGAGAGGGGGAATTCTCTGACATATCAGATCCTTAGAGGGTTGGGCATTGTGAAATCAGCCTCCCCACCACTTTGGAAGATGGATAAATAGGGACTGTTGAGGACCCAGAGACACACACTCACTCATGAACTGATCCACTGGTGAAGCACCCTGCAGGAGGATCCAGACTCCAGAACCTAGATCCAGACTGGAGGAAGACCCCATCTCTAGAACCAGGCTCCAGAACCCTGAAGCTGAGGCCTAACCCAAAGAGCTGAACACTTTTCAGCAGGCCTTTAAAATCGTGCAACCTGATTTAACCCCTAAACTTCCACAGGGCCTAACCTTACTCATTCAACAGCCTGGCTGAGCTGTTTTGCTGCTTCTGGCCAAAACCTGTGCTAGAACCCAAGATCCAGATCAGTCCAGCAGAGCTGTACCCCAGAAGCCGTCAGATCCAGTCCAAGAGACTTTGCAGAGACCAGAGTGCTGAGAGCAGAACCAAGCGCCTGAGACCTGTCCGGTGGGCGAGCGAATCCCAGCCAAACCCTTGACCAGATCTTTGACAGGTCCATTTTAAACCAGAGTTGTGAGTATTTAGCGTAGAACTGTCCATAGTCATCTCTTAGTTTAAAGTAATCCATCCAACCCATTCCAACATATCCAGACTGCATTATAGAATCTCTTATGTCCATTCTGAATCCTTTCTCATCCATCTAATCCTGTGATAATTGTTAATGTAAGCCAACCTGTTTGTAATTCAATGCGCAATTTCATTAGAAATCTTGACTCCTTTTTGAGAAAAATCTACCTTCACTAAAAACCTCTGTAACTTTTGAACCGTACGTCCTAGAAATGTAAACGTCATTTTGAAGCTAACATCCTCAGCTTTCCTTATATTTTTTCCGCAATCGCATGTATCGCACACAAAAGTTGCCGTGAATTTGCATTTGGCTCAATTTCACTCCATGTAAAATAGCTGTTTCTTGCTTTCAACTTCTGAATTTTGTTTTCCATCTGCTAATCATTCTACTATCATTGCTAGTGTTGACCTGAACCAATCCAAAGCAACTCTCACTTGTTCCGAATCCTATTTAGCAAATTAAACTCTATTTTAGCATTTTTCCCATTTAATCCAAACCACATTTAAAAGCAATTGACCTGTTTTAAAATCATTACTGTTCTCTCTAAGCTTGCTGGGGGGAATCGGGATTGAAACTGCAATTGCTGATTGTTATTCCTGAAACCTGTGTGCCCTTCATTCCATCTCTTCATATTGCGTATTGGGGGGAGTTAGTAGTATCAGAGGGAAAGAGTGATCACATTGTCTTTGATTGAAGTCATATCAAGTCTTATTTCTGTGTTGCATTGTTCTTATCATTGCAATTTCTTGAACCAATTCAAAGTATTCTCTGCTACATTATTCTTCCTATTCCTACTCCTAATTGATTAAAGAGATTGTTGATATTGTAATATTACCCATTGCTGATCATTGTTCATATTCAAGTGTGATATTCAGACATTATTAATATTCATAAAAGTGTAATCTATATATTGTTCAATTCTTCAAATACATCTTTTAATTTGCAAAACAAACCTTCTTCTTGGTTCAGTGAGACCGGGAGGATTCAAAGAGAGGGGCTTTATATAACAGTGCATCATCCAGATTTAAAAGAACTTTTGACATAAAAATATATAAATAAGTGTTTCCATTGGGCATCCCATACTAGGCATTGACTTAGTTTGAGTGCTGGATTGAAATCACTTACACATTGCATATTTTCCAGGACAGTCTGCGAGTGAACCGATTGTTTATTAATCGGATCGTAAATTGGATAATAGGTCTGTGCTGAAAGAGCCATGGTTAATTAATGGAAAAATAATAGGGAAATAAAATTAAATTAAAAGTAACAGATGACATATACTATCTTTACGAAAACAAGAGGTAGGCCTATGTGAGAATAGAACATGCAGAATAGATGTACACAATATTTTTGCATACATTAGCATACTAATTTCAATTTTTGGGTCTGAGTGAAAACATTTTCAGTGTTACAACACTATGAGAACTAGTTAGAACATTCTATCTTGCATGTAATAGCTCTGGAGTTGTGGAGAGTATGAATGTTATGAGCAGTGAATGGATTAGCATTTTACACCTGGTTGCACTGCAAACAATTAATCTTTAGGAGCCTTGTACCCATGACAACAGGTAAGGATGAGATACAGGTTTCCGCATTTCAACAAGAGGCTCGACAAAGCAACTGATGAACAGGGGTGCACCCAATGTTCAGTGGGGATTTGATCTGAGGGTTTAACAATAGGGATACATGAAGCATACTAGTGCCTTTCACACTTTCCAAGAGTTGATAATTAGATTACCAACCCACGTCTCAGCCTACTGGAGCCTACTCAGTCGGTGTGGTGTCTCTTGAGCCATCACAGAGTACTTGAAATGTAGCAGAGCCTGACTCTTGGTGGATACGAGTGGTGCAATGCTGGAATGACTGGTAGAACAGATGATGTACAGCTGGATCAAACTGCTCCTGCTCGTAGTCAACGGGGTCTACAGCGAGAAAGCCTGGCAGGACAGATACATGCTGCTCGGTGGTACAGAGTAAGTCAAGATAGATGCTTGCCCCTTCTACTAAGTCATAGATGGTGCGAGCCACCATCAGGTGTGCATATAAATCACAACTGCCTCAGTCTAGTGTTGGGGGTGCAGCAATCCTTATGTCTGGACAAATGATTGTGTTAAGTGTGCACAGGAGGTTGCCCAATGAACAGATCAAATATCAGTTTCCAAGTCAAGTCCCTAAGCATATTTATTGTAGAGATATTGTATACCACATTTAATTTATCAACAGGTTTATATCTATTGTGTTTATATGATTTGCTTTGCTATATACAATACGTGTTACCCTTTTGTCCACTTTGCAGCACTTGGAGTGGTGGCAATATCGACCCAGAAGGCAGAGGTATACATTTTAAGTTGCAAACTACTAGCCAGCCATAAGAAGTCACTTGCCACCGCAATTTTACACATAGACAAAGTGCACCATTTCTTGCTCATCAAAGGTCAATTATCACTATCCAATGGCTCGTGGCCAGAACAAACTTTAAGCCCTTCAGAAGGGATTATTTTGGTATAAGTATTTAATCAATGCCAGATAAGTGTCATCTCTGTATCAGAACTTGGTGGGACACTAATTGACCATTTGCGAGGTTAGGTGGTGTGGGACCTGGTACCTCAATTTTAAGGGAGAGTCCAAATCACTCAGATGGTCGAATGAAAGCTTCTTTATGTAGAACCGTTTTTAAAGCTACCTTGAATGAGGTACCTAAGCTGGATAGGGTTCCCAGTCTGTTCCAGAGGCTGCCCCCACATCCCCTGCTTCTTCCACCTAAATTTGTCTTGGCAGATTAATCTGATTTTCCTTGAACTGAGGTTTTGTGTGGGTAGGCAGTAGGTATAGGGGCGGATTGGGAGGGAGGCGTTAAATACAGTAGTAGCCAGACCATTTGCTCCTGTGGGTTATACATAGTACACATACATTTGGACTTTGTGTGTTGTTGTATAGGTAACCAGAGTATAGTTATGTAGACACCATCGTGATCAAACAAAAGGATTATTTAGAAAATGTAAACATTGTACTTGACCAACAAAAATGTACAAGGACGTTGAAATCTATTGATTTTTGAAGTGACAGACAATGGTTCAGGAATGCACGCTTGTACAGATGATCTGGAAGGACAGACATCCAACCAAACTTTTTTTTAGCAATTAGAGAGTTGTGAAGGCATAATGAGGCAAGACACAAACAACAGATTCAAAGATCAAATAAAATACATGTATTAAATTAAATGTCAGTTTGGTGTAAGGTCTAACTTGTCCTATGCTAAGGTGGGATGTCCCTACCTAAAGAAACTAAGGATAGGCTGAGTCAGTAAGTTCAACTTAAAAGTATGTATGTGTCCAAAACCTATACTTGCCCTCACACCTAAAGCTAAACAATGTCTAGGGATGTCAACAACAAAATAAGCAGTGTTCCAAAATAAAGTTCATAGCTTCTTCCAGCTCTTGGCTTACTTTTCATCTCACCTTCCCCAAGCTCAAGACAGTTCCATAAGGTCTTGGGGTTCCCTTACGCAAGAAGGCAACACAGTTCCAAAAGGGCCTTGAGGTTCCCTTCCCCAAGGCAACAATGCAGTTCAAAAAAGGTCTGTGGTTTCCCTTCCCCAAGATGACAACACAGTTCTGTAATGGCCTCAGAGTTTCCTTCCCCAAGGCACTGGCATAAGCGTAGAATTCTCAAGGTTCTCTTAGCCAAGATCAAAGCAATCTCCAAAACGGTCTTGGGGTTGTCTCTTCGACAAAGAAAACCTACTTCTAAGGGTGGCGACAGGGTTTCTCTCCACAAGGCAACCATATGCTTCTGTACAAGCCTCAGGATTTCCTTTACCTAAGGCACCAACAAAGTTCAGGTCTTAGGTTTCCCTACCTCGAGACATCAGCTTGTCCAGCTTGCCAGCTAACCCTTTGTTTTAGTCTCTTAATACTCAGAACCAGTTCCAGTTCAACATTGCACTATTTCTGATTCCTTTAAACAGATTGCTCTCTTCTGCTTTCATTTCAGCAATCTCTTTCATGCTTATCTGTATGTTTCCTTGGCTTTCACAAACAGGGTATCCTTAGTCTAGGTGCAGTTGTCAAACCACACAATTCACCCATTACAGGTCATGCAACCCATAACCCTAGGCTTTCTTGTCCGCACAGGTTTCTCTGTCACTGCCTCTGTGTTTTGTTTCTCCTTCACTTTGGTTTCCCCTTACCAGTCTCTTGGCTTTGCCACAATGTGTTTTCTCCTTGCCAGTCTATTGGCTTTGCCTCAATGTGTTCTTTTCATACGGTTAACTCTGTGGTGCCTACTTTCCTTCACCACATTACTTTCACACTCATCAGTAATGTTCATCACTTGCTTTTCACTTTGTTTAATGAAATGTGTCATTACCTTTCAGCATTTATTATGTATGTTTCATAGATACTTGCTTTTCATTCATAAGTTTCTCAAAGCTTTCCTTCAGTTCGGTATCCAATAGTTCTTAATTTACGAGGCTTAATCTTATAGTTCAACTTGCTCCTATAACCCATTTTGGGTTCACTTTGGATGCATATATATTTTCGTTAATCCAGCAATTACATTTGTCCTACAATAGCCCCAGAAGTGCACGAGTGCGCGTCTCCACTTTTGTTCACTCACCGGTCCCTGGAAGCTCCTCCGGGCATCTTCTTTCCTTGCTCTCTGCTCTGCTTCTATGTCTCTGTAGCATTGCGAGCCACGCTCGCACTTTAGAAACCTCTCTTTGGGTTGCTGGCAGCTCTGCTCAACACTCCGGATGCTGCCGGTAGCTTGCATTACTGGCATCTCTTCCATGTCCCACAGCTCTTGCTGTGGGCACCTGCCTAAGCAGGCTCAACAGCTGTGACCCTCCCGTGGCCTGCCAAGGCCTTGGCATCACAGTCTGTCCTGGATATTTGCTGCCATCCTGGACTCTAGGCTGGACCCTCCTTGGCAGCCTCCGTCTTGACAGGATTTCTCTTCTCAAAGACAAGACACACCCAGCCCGGCTTCTCTCCTGCTGGTCTTCCCTCTTTGATTGTCGACTCCACCTTTTATGTAGCTGCAATCACTTAAGTTTAGTTTTGTTTACTTTATTTATAAAGCGCGTCCAAACCCTCAGGTAGCTGGGCGCATAATCATGTGCACAGCAGAGTTACATATCGGTACACGAGCAACAATAATACAACAATCAGAGCACACATTAGTCCATGCTCTGAGTAGTTACATATAGATAGTAGAATAAATAGAAAACAAGGTACAAGATGGTTACAGTGGAGAGTGAGGACCGGGTTACAGGGTGGTCCTGAACAGGATATAGGCAGGGAAAACATTACTACATGGTGGAGAACGGCGGCTGGCCGAGCGTGTATGTGAGAGACTAAATGTTTAAGCTAATAGCCATGATTTCACCATGGCTCTGAATGGCCAAAACGCGGCTTCCAATCTAATTGCAAGAGGGAGAGCGTTCCAGCATTGTGCTGCGAGAACTGGGAAACTGGAATCTCCTGCTGTTTCTAGGTTGTAGTTGGGGATCTTTAGTTGGTGCAGGTAAGGGGTTCTGGTGGGTCTATTGGAGCAGTGTCTAGAAAATTTGTCAGAGGTAGCGAGGGGAGTGTGTGACAGGCACTTGTGGGTGATGACCAGAGTTCTTGGCTTAATTCTGTCATGGATCGGGAGCCAATGCACTTCTTTGCTAACCGTGGATATGTGAGCCTTGCGCGGGAGGTTGAGGGCCCATCTTAATCTGGAGCCTGTTCAAGTTTTTAGTAGGTAGAGTGTGTTGCAGTAGTCTAATTTAAACAATATCAACACTCTAAATAAGGTGAGGCAGCTTGAGGGGGAGAGAAAAGGCCTGCAGGCATTGATCAATTTATTGGTGTAGGTGGTGGCTGAGATGGGGGAGTTTATTTGTTTTTTTAGTGACAAGGTGGAGTCGAGGTACACACCTAGTGTTTTGTCCTCTTTGGAAACTTTTATGATGTTGCCATCAATGGTAAAGGATTGGTACCTTTGGTCCAGTTTTTTGAGGCGAGCCTGGGAACCTACGATAAGCAGTTCTGTTTTATCGTCGTTGAGGCAAAGACTGTGTGTGGCCATCCAGGCTTGGATTTCTAAGTAGATTTCATTAAGCTTTGCAACATCTTCTTCATAGCTGCCAGTGAGAGTGATGAGGACCTGAGTTTCATCCACGTAATTAGTGTAGCTGACACCCAGATCGTCAAGACGGTCAAAGAGGAACTTTGTGAAGATGTTGTAAAGTGTGGGCGAAATACAGGAGCCTTGGGGCACTCCACATGTAATTGGGATAGGGTCCGCAGCCGCGGAGGTGGCGAAGACCCTAGTCGACCTGTCAGACAGAAATGACTGGATCCACTTAGTGGCATTCTGAGAGAATGCAACAGCCGAGGAGAGGTGTTGAGTGAGGATCTGGTGGTCAACCAGATCGAAGGCAACAGATAGATCCAAAAAGAGCAAAATGGCCAGTTTGCCCTTGTCTTTGGCATCATCCATTTGGATTTTTAGGTCCAAGAGGGCAGTTTCAGTCCCATGCCTTGGTCTAAAGCCGGATTGTCGCAGGCCTAGGAGGTTATTGTCTTCAAAATGTTGTTGTATTTGGAGGTAGGCTACCCTGTCCAAGATTTTGAGGAGAAATGGGACTGTGGTGATGGGTCTGTAATTAGTGGGGATGTTAGAGTCTAGGTTAGGTTTTTTGAGCAGGGGGAGGACCCACGTTTCTTTGAGGTTATTGGGGACCACTGAATTTTTGAAGGAAGAATTGATCAAAGGGGTGATGAGAGGGGCTAACTCATTCGCTCCGTTTTTGATGACGGGGCGGGACAAATGTCACCTTTGCAGTTGGATGGTTTGAGACTGGCGATTATCTTGATTACTTCCTCTTCTGTAACTGGTGAGAAGTGGAAGGAGGGGCAATTAGGGATGGTGTGGTCTATTTTGCTGTTGGGGTTCTGTTTGGAGGCTAAATTGGAGGCTACATTTTTTGCTTCTATCTTGGAGGAGGGCAATTTTGTTAGCGAGGGCAAGCTGGATATTATTACACCAGGCCTTGTCTTTAGTGCATTCCACTGTAGGAGGCAGTGGTGATTCGAGTTCCCTTAGTATAGAGAATAGTTCTTTAGTGCCAGATTTGGCGTTTTGTATTCTCATGTTATAGATCTCTTTTTTAGCGTTTAGGATGGCAGATTTGTAGGTGGAGGCTGCTGAAGTGAATTTATCTTTAGTGGAAAGAGAGGGGGCTTTTCTCCAACTAGTTTCTGCAGTTCTTTTGATATTGCGGAGAGCCTTTAATTCTGCTGAGAACTATTTGTTGGAGTGGGCAATCGATTTGGCTTTTCGTTGTTTAAGAGGAGCTATCTGGTTGAGAGCTAGTTCCAGAGTATTGTTGTATAAGTCTACGATGGCTAATGGGTTGTCATTCTGCGTAGGTAGATTAGCTTTACTGATAGGCACGAGAAGAGGTCTAAGGTTCTCTATGGTGATGTTACAGTTATTTCTGGAAGTTATTTGAGGTATCCTAGTGGGTAGTGTGGTTAAGGGTATGGATCTGGGTAGAGAGAAGGTAAAAAAGGCGATGGTCAGTCCAAGCACAAGGAGTGATGTCAGTCAGTGAGAGGTTGCAGTTGGCATCTGCAAGCCGGTCCAGGGATCTTCCTTTTGTGTGTGTAGGTTTATTAATGTGTTGGGTGAGGCCTAGATGAATAATGGTGTCATTAAGGGAGGTGGCATGATTGTCATTGGGGTCATTAAGTCCCAAGTTGAAATCACAGAGAATGATGATTTGTGATTTGGGCTTCATGTTGGTAGTGAGTAAGAGAGATATATCCTCTTCAAAGGTGGAGGAGGGTCCTGGAGGTCTGTATATAATATGGAGAAGGATGGTTTGGGTGTTAGATAATGGGAGTTTGACAGGTAGGAGTTTGGCTGAAGGTAGGGTTGTGCTAGTTGCTTCTGTGATGTTTAGGGTGGATTTCGCAATAATTGCTTTTCCTCCTCCTATTCCATTTTTTCTGTCAGCTCGGATGATGTTGTAGTTATCCGAGGTGGCTAGAGCTATTGTGGGACCGGCTGCTGGGTGGAGCCATGTCTCCGTGATAGCGATAAAGTCTAGGTGGTTGGTGGAGATAATGTCGGCGACATCAGTAGCATGGGCTACCAGTGAGCGTGCATCGATAAGAGCACCCTTGATGGAGGAGGGTGGAAGGTTGACCTTCGTGTGTGGTAGCGAGTGAGGTATTATAGGATTGTGAATCGGTGGAGGGTCAGTGTGTGCGGTGGGCTGCGTGAAGTTCTTAGCCTGGTTAGTTAGCATTCTGGTGAGTTTTACATCAAGATTAGTGTGATGGCTGAGTCTTGCGTTTCTAATCATGGTCGGTGGGGCTGCGTTCAGGAAGGTGGTAGATGGTACAGCAAGGCGAGAACCTAGTCTTGTGTTTCTAAAGGGTGTAGGACAAGGTGTGAAGGGTGAAGGTGGGTGGGCGAATCTGTTTATCCAGTCCGCTGGAGATAGTAAGTCTGGGTAAAGTGGTGGGTTTGTGTAGGCGCACAGAGGTGAGATATTATGTAGCAGTGGGAGGAGTGTAGCCATAGTTAGAGTGGCGCCTCTAAGTGTGGCCATCATGGGTGACTTGGCTCTGGTGATGGAAGCAGTGAGGTTCATAAATTAGCAAAGATGGTTAGTACACTCAGTTAATGTATGTATTGAGAGTAAACCTGGGCATCTACTCAAGTTGCAGTTCAAGTGTGGACACTAGATATCCTTCTCGATAACAATAAGCAATCAGCTCAAGTTGCAGTGTGCAGCGGGCAGTGTGGACACTAGATAGGCATTTCAATAACAATAAGCATGGGCATCAGCTCAAGTTGCAGTGTGCAGCGGGCAGTGTGGACACTAGATAGGCATTTCAATAGCAATAAGCATGGGCAGCAACAAGGCAGTGAGAGATCGCAGCGAGCAGTATGCAGTATGGAAGAAATACGCAATTACGGTCACGGTAAGGTGAGCGCTTAAGGATGTTATGCAGCAGGGGACTATTAGTGCCGTTAATAAGTGCTGCGTAGAGCTAGCAAGGAACCTGCTAGGTATGCGACGGGCCAAGGCAGACAGGCAAGATGGGCACGGATTCTCATCGCTCACTCATCAGATACGGTAAATCAGCAAGAATACAGACATATATGTTATGTAGAATAAGTGATATATATAATAGTATCAGGAACTAGTATAGCAGTGACATAATTAGCAGTAGCATATCAGGATTAGATAAAAAGGGTATCAATATCCCATAAATGGTGCTGGGACTGAAGATTTATCATGGAATGGAAATGGGGAATACTGCATCTCACCCAAGGACACCCCCTTCCATTCCCCAATTCTCCTCTGCCCAGGTGATCCTCCCTTGCATATCCACCCACAGGGCCGGGATCCAAAACCGATGGCCCTTCCCTGGTCACTGGACCAGGGGATATTGGGGAGAAGGAAGTGAGGACACCCTCAGGTTCCTCACAGAGTACAAATGGGGAGATGTGCCAATGAAACATGTGCAGTGGTGAACTGGCCTACATGGAACTTTGGACATTTCTCGGTAGGCCTCTGCACCCAGGGCCTCTTTTGTGTGGTTACCTATTTTATTTCCACATTTTCTCATGAGGGTTGGGCTTGCTGTAAATGTGTAATATGAGGCAACTTTCACACTTATTTCCAGGGTCACTTCTGGTTCCCAGTCCAGCAAAGCACATGTGCAGACAAATGTGTGCCATTTGCAATGGTGCATGACGTTGAGGTGGTTTAACCAGTACTAGAGAAGAGGAAGTGAATGTGCCACTATACTTAATAATGTACTGTTTGATGTTCTATACACTACAATATAATGGAAATTCCTGTTTCAGTGTGATCTGCAGTGGGTGCTACTAATTACCATAAAAATTACAAAATTAGCCACACTGTGGTAGCAAATTTAGGTTCCATGTGTTAATATCCCCGCAAAAATATTGCAATACAAAAATATCACCATATTTTTGCGGTGATATTGACCCATGGACCATGCGGGGGACACCCCTGCAACCTCTGCATTATTTTAATATCACAAAAATATCACCTATGGCGAGACAAACAGCCATATGTATGGCGATATTTTTGGTGGGGATATTTTGTAGGGATGTCCAAATTTACGACCTAGGAAGAATGAAGGCATGAGTTGGCCCAGAGAAGTAGCAAACCCTTGTCAGAGCAGCAGCTTCTCTTCATCGGACACACATGCGCCATGTATTGAGTTATCCACTCCTCCCTAGTAAGCTAAAGCATAGACTTCCTGCTCACACCTGTGAGGCTATGAACATCAGGGTCATGTTCGACTTCACACTCTTTTTCTCCTCACATCTCTGACATATCGAAGAAGTCAAACTACCAACTGCACCACCTCAGACTTATTCTTCCTTCCCTCTCCTTCCCCCAGAAGCTCATTGTCTCTAGAGTTCTGTCAAGGCTGGACTACTGCAACAGCCTCTTTCTAAATCTGCCTACTTCTACTCTCCACCATCTGCAACAGGACTGCAAGACTTGCCCTTGGCCTCAGGCCCATGGATCGTATCTCTCCAGCCCTGAAATCTCTGCATTGGCTCCAAGTGGCTGCAAGGGTTAAGTTCAAGACCCTCTGCATTGTCCACAAGGCCTTCTGGGGCATGGGTCCTCAATACCTCCAATTCTCTCTTCATAAATACCTTCCTACTCGCGCTCTTCGCTCCTCCACCTCCAACTCCCCCAGGGTCAGTCGCTTCTCCAAGCAACAAGTTGGTGGTAGATCTCTTTCTTCGCCTGGGGCCTCCCTCTGGAACAGCATCCCTGCCTCTCTGAAACTTGAGGAGAACCATCTCCGGTTCTGGAAGCACCTCAAGAACTTCCTCTTTGCTTCTGCCTTTTTTCTTCCTCTCCCTTACTGATTTCCTGTCTGATACTGCACTGGTCACCTGGCTACCCTCCGATTTCGGGTCCAGGTCCCTGACTGCCCAGTTGCACACCCGCACTGCCTCCCAGAAACCCTTGCACTTGGGTCCGTATTTGTAATCCTCCAGCCCCCTAATTGCACTTTTGGACACCTGCTGTCTGCACTTACCCATGCACCTGCCACCTGTTGGCCGTACTTCTTGTTATTGTTTTGATCCCATGTACAGCAATGCCCTCTCCCACGTCCCCTGGCACTTTCCAACTGCGCCTTCCCCTGCAATTGCGCAATCTCAATGTCACTTGGCCTAGTAAGATCGTTGTCTCTGTCCTCCCTATGTTCCCCCTTCCTTGCCTCGTTGCACCTTGAAACACTTGTGTATAGACGCGTTACAAATGCCATATCATATCATATCATATCACAATAGGACCACTGCACACCCAAATTAGCATAACTCGGAAAGCAAGGAGAAAATGACTCAGACCACGCAAAACTTCCTTCAAATTGTGACCGTCAAAAACGTGTGGCTTATTTGGTCAGGTCGATCCTTTCAGCACAGCTTGAAATTCTCAGTGCGGGTGCAATGTGTCCCAGGAAAGATTGACTAAATTTCAACTGAGGGCAAAACAGGGTTTTCGAATCTTTTTGTATAAAAAAAAAAAAAATCAGATTTCAAAATGACATTATTTCTACCATGCATCCATGATTCCGGGGCTAGTATGTTTTGTTATGTACTGTTCCCCTCAATTATCATAGAAAATCCAAAGGAAAAAAACTTGTTATCAAATTATCAGATGGCGGGGTCGAAAAACTGCCTGAACACCGAACACCGTATGGCCGCATGCCGTTGTTCATGATAGAAGCAATGTTCATTATTAAGCCGTGAACATAGAATTAGGAAATTAGAATGACAGTGATAGAAAGGATGCATCTTCTCTCCCAGATGCTGGTACCACAGCCTTGACATGTGCCCGCTGTTTAATTAAGAGAACGGCGGCGGAGTGGTGGACACTTGCCAAGCCAATCATTTAAAGCAGTGTCCCCCTTCCTCGATTTGAATGCAACCAACACATCAATCATCTGCAGTTCGAAAGCTGGCAAAGGGTTTCCATTTCAGACCTTTCCCCACACGCCATAAAACAAGTCAAACTAGAGACAAGGCCGGGGGGAGATATTTCAGCCAGTCCAGATTTCAGCCCCTCTTCTAGCCATTCATCATTCATTGAGTGAATAAAAAAATCATTTTTTCACAACACTTTATTTCTGTATGCAGGCAAATGTGTTTGCAGGGCCACTGTAAACTCTCCCAGCTAAGCAAGTCACTCTGGTTCACCCATTGTGCCATTAGTCCTAAAACACTTGTGTATGGGTGCGATATAAATAAAATAACATATCATATCATACATTAATGAAAGCTCTCTAGGGAATGGATCTCTCAGCCACTTGTGCAAGCACAACTTTTAATAATGGAGGCTCAGCAGGGTCAACGTTTTGCACTACAACTCACATCATCTCTAGGGAGCCTAGCTAATGATGTTGGATCATGGGAGTTTCAGTCCAAAACATCTGGAGAGCTACAGATTGCAGAACTCTGCTCTAGCAAAAGTAATCCAATTCACTAGTATGACTTCTGTTACGGGAAGCGTTCTGGAAAAGGATTCATCTTTTTTCAAGTGCAAAGTTCTCCATAGTGTGATGCTGGAAATGCATCGGAGGGACAGGGCCTCTGTATCCTTGTCCTTTACTGCTTTTTGTCGTGTGTTCTGTCATGTTTTCCACGCAGGAGTTCGTTTGGGACTCCTGGCGGTGCAGCTCTCTCTCTTGGTTTGGTGAACAGATCCATGGGATATCCTTATGGCACCCAGGGGTAGGGGTGCAACCCTGTGTCCCTAGTGTATGTTTTTGGGCACCTGTGGGTGGGCCACAGAGCAGGGTGCGGGCTGGTGGCAGTTCTGTGCTGAAATGACTGGTACCCTGAGCGTCCTCCATTTTGGGATGCCCAGGCCCTGTCATTGGAATTGGTAGATTCCTGATGGAGACAAAATGGCCCCCATGGCCTCTTGCCTTCCATCGCCTGTTACCTTGAACTTCCCGAAGTCCTGGGAATCCCTGACTCTGTCCTTCCACCTGACTGGCTGTTGGGTGGAAGTTCCATATATGGTAGTGTGGGGAAGTGCTGACCAGACTGGCTGGAGCCTTCCCAATGACTGTATGTTGTGGGTACGCCTGTGGGTGGGACCTGGGTGAAGGGAGTGTGTGACAAATATGCATTCTAGGTTGTGGGTGTCTAGTATCTGGTGGTTGACACAATGACCGAGACAGCCCTGCCCGAAACCGGTATGAATGCAGTATGAAGTGTTGAATGGCTTGGTTCTTGTCCCAATACACATAACTTGTTGCGAGTGTCTGGAGGGAAGTGAATGGCCTGAATGTACTGTGTGCTTGATCGGTTGCCTGCCTGTATGAATGCCCTTCGTAGTGATTGGATGCTTCAGTGTGACCCAGCGGAATGAATGGGAGATCAACAGTATATCTGGGGACCTCTCACTGCTAGGACTTGTGTTCAGAAGTGTTCAGAGGTGAAGTCCAAACTACGAAGAGTAACTGGAGTGAAACTGACGCTTGACCTTGAAGCCCTGCTGGAAGAGAAGAATTGCTGTTGCTCTCCTTCGCAATCTGAAAGCTGCTCTGTCTCCAAGGACTGACCCAGAGAGGACCTGGTAAGGCGCCCTCTTCCCGAGCTGCGAGGGACCATCGTGCACCAGCTGACCTTTGCCAAAGCTCCCTGGTAGACAGAACTTCGACAGGCTGCCGACCCGATACGGGCACTGCTGCGGAACTCCAAAGACAAGCGCCCGGACTGTTGTGCACCACTGTCGACGACCGCCGTCGCTGACCGGAGCCGCCGTGCTCCCGTTTGCCTAAGAACTTCATTTGATCCAAGGACCCTCTCGACCGCATCATCGCCGCTGTATCCTGCTGGAGAAGGCCTGACCATCGACGCGCCGAGGAGCATCCGCCAGTGGGTTTCCCACCACCCAAAAGACCACAGAGACACTAACGACGCGACGCCCTTGCTGGGCTACAGTTCTTCAAACTCTTTGCGGACCGAGGTGTCCCGCACGTCTCATCCTTGCAAGGATGTTTATGCTTCCCCGTCAACAAGCACCGCTAGGAACGACGCGGTCACTTCAACGTCGTAGCTCGACCTGCTCTCCGTCAGATGTTCGACGACCCGTGACTCCTGCCTTAAAGGGAGGGCACTCAAGAAGGGCCGTCGATTCCCAGACGAGGAACATTATAACGCCAAGGTACTTTGGGGTTGCAGAACTATTGGAAAGTCTAGTGTGAACAATATATGGACTGGGCTTGTATCTTTCTTCTACAGGTTGCCCATGTGGGGGGATTTCCACACAGAACTGTGTCTAGTGGTACGGGGCCAGTATTCTGCCAGGTGTTTAACCATCTTCCTTTCCTTCCTCTCTCTACTGCTGGTTTCCTCCTTATTCTGATCTGTGTGTCATTCTAACCGTATGCACTTTAATGAGATCTAATAACGTTAGTGGTATCACTTTAGAACTGTATATATTTACCATTGCTGATTTTCGGAGTAAAAAGTGAGTTATCTTGATATTGTATATACCTTTGAATATTAGTTATATAAAGACTGTGTTGTAACCGATACAGTGTGTGGACATTCCTTTGTAGGTGCTTGTGGAATACACTGTACTTAAGAACCAGCCTGCATCACCTCCTGAGAAGCTAGGCCTTAATTGCTCGACCACGCACCAATAACAGAGAATCTTGGCTGGGGTCCTCTGTGCCTCTCCTCTACCATATAGAGAGCGGAAGTACAGACACCCCCCACCGGCGTCTTTACACTGGTGGGATGCTTATGGTTTTGAGAATCAGTGTATAACCGTGCTACTTACGAAGGATATCTGCACTTTATTAAATTAAGGTTTAGTTGTGTACAAGATTACTGCATTACAAACAATGTAATCTATTGCGAATGGAAAATTGACTCGGATGAGCTTGAAGGCTCTCCAGAGTGCTTGTGAAGCCAGGGAATTGGACTTTGTGGATAGGTCTAGGGCAGAGCTGATAGCTGCCCTGGTGGACTACCAGATCGATTGTGAAGCTCTTGAAGGGGGGGATGCAACCAATGAGGACTCTACCCCGGGGGTTGTCGCCGAATCCAATTCTGGGAATGCCACCATTCCTGCTCCCCCTGTTCCAAACCCCAGCACTGCTCTTCAGGGGGAAGCCCTGAAGAATGAACTTTTAAAATTGGAGCTACAACAGGAACAGTTAGCGTTTCAATACAAATAGTTGGCAACAGATGCTGAGCTTAAGAAGGAGGAGTTGGCACAGCAAGTGATTCTCAAAGATAGGGACACTGAGCACCAAAGAATCCAGCTAGAGAAAGCTTGAGTGGGGACTTCAGCTAAACCAGTTGAGAGAGTCAAGTCCCCAGCAACCAAGTTTATGAAAGATTTGGTTGGTGTGTATGCGGAGGGTTCTGATATCCTCCAATTGGTTGAAGTGTTTGAAATGGCTTGTGCAATTCATGATGTTGATAAAAGAGATTGGGGTAAGTGTTTGTTAAGCAGAGTACCTCAAACTGGATATGACTGTATTCTAAAACTGGGGGTGGAAGAAAGGGATCAGTATGGGTGCATGAGGTCTGCCTTAATCGCCAAGTTTGGCAAAATGCCTACCCAATACCTTAAACGGTTCAGGGATTTTAAGAAACGAGAGAATGTGTCTTGGATTGACTGGGTGAGTGCTGTGCACATGAACATGAACATGATGGGGTGGATTGATGGTTACAAAGTGAAAACGTTTGTTGAATTGTCTCACCTCTTGTTTTTTGAGCATTTTTCGGAAGCCTGTTCACCAGAGCTGCGTCAGTATGTTGTTGACCAGAACATTTTGGATCCCTTTAAGATGGCTAGTTTGGCTGACAAGTGTGTCTCCTACCGGGTGCCCCCTAAGGTCTCCAGTGGGAAGGACAAGGTCAAAGAAAAGGGGGCCTTTCCGAAAGCTGAGGAGTCCCAAAAGCAATCACAGTCGGGTAAACCAAAACCCTCCTCTCCGAAGACCCAAAAACCTAGTGGGGATAAGTCTGTTGTGGGTGGGAGTAAGAATAGTGGTCCGCCTGCTGCAAAGCAGGGTCCCAGTGGTTCCAGTACCGTACCCCGCACCCCCAGCAGTTGTTGGGATTGTGGGGCTCTGGATCACCGAAGGGGTGACCCCAAGTGTAAGGGTAAGGTACTTGGAGTCCAGGTTGTCAGCCTGACCTATCCCTACTCCGTACCTGAGGTGGAGGCCACTGTCCTCCCCTCCTCTACTGGGATCACCTTCGGCGCTCCAGTAGAGATTTCCTTAGTGTCCCTTAGGGCCTGGGACCAGTACGCAGAAGTACTGGCTACTATCCCACAGAACACTCATATGTTTTTGAGAAGAGTCCTCTTGAATAGCGAACATTCTACTGGGTTGAGAGACACTGGGGCAAGCATGAAGTGGTGGACAGGACCCTGCTCAAGCCATAGGACTATGTAAGTGCTCCTCTGAGAACCACCAGGTTAGCTGGTGGGCCTCCCAATTTATCACCTGGAGCCTTAGTCAACATCACGATTGGAGACAAGACAGCAAAGCTTCCTGTCCTGGTTCAGGACAACGTGCCTGCGAACATTTTGTTGGGAAATGATTTGGTCGAGTTGGGGATGATCACGGATGGTCTACCCATGGCTGCTCTGGCAGTCACCCGATCGCAGGTCACACAGGGTCCGGCTGCGAGCCCGGTATCCTTGCCGACGGTGAAACCCAAGGCACGAAGGAAAAGGAAAAGTAAGAAGGCCACTTCTGTGGAGGGAGCCCCTGCTCTTCCTGCTGTTCCGACAGCACCCATTGGGATCCATACTCCAGATGGGCTGGGTCCAGTGGTGAATCCCGTCTCAACTCCTGTGGGAGAAGAGCCAGAAGACTTTCCTGTGGGAGAGGCTCTCAACCCAAAGGATCATCCCAACCTTCAAAGCTTGTTTGCTTGAAGGGCGACCCTCCCGGGCAGACTTCTGTAAGGGACAGAGAGAGTGCCAATCTCTTGAGGGTCTGAGGAAACAGGCCCTGTCCCAGGCGCAAGAAGAAGTGCCTAGGACATTCCGGATTTATTGGGAGGGTGAGCTCCTTGTTAGTGAGCCCACTAAGCCTGAACCTGGTGCCCTCAAGAGGTTGGTGGTACCCCAGGTTTACAGGCCTTTCCTGCTGCAGTTGGCACATGAGGTGCCCTTGGCTGGTCATCTTGGTACCAAGAAGACTAAGCAGAGGCTCTCTGCCCATTTCTACTGGCACCGGATGGGAGTAGAAGTGGAGTCCCACTGCAGGACCTGCCCAACTTGTCAGTTGTCTGGCAAGACTGGAGGCAGTCTCATTTCCCCACTGCAGCCGTTGCCAGTGGTTGGCCCACCGTTTGAGAGGATGGGCATCAACATCATCGGTCCCCTTGATCCCCCCACGTCAGGTGGACATCGGTTCATCCTGGTCTTGGTAGATCACACCACCAGGTACACTGAGGCTATACCCCTTCGAACTGTAAATGCCAAGGTGGTTGCTAGGGCTCTCCTGGGCATTTTCACCCGTGTTTGATTCACTAAGAAGGTTGTCTCTGATAGAGGATCTAACTTCATGTCGAGTTACATGAAAACCATGTGGAAAGAGTGTGGGGTAACCTATAAGTTCTCTGCCTTTTACCATCCCCAGACCAATGGTCTGGTTGAGAGATATAATAAAACTCTGAAAGGCATGCTAGGTGCTTTGGGAGAACCCCAAAGGAAGAAGTGGCATCTTCTCCTGACATGCCTGCTGTTTGCCTACAGAGAGGTACCTCAAGATGGTGTTGGTTTCAGCCCCTTTGAGTTACTCTTTGGACATCCTGTGAGGGGGCCCCTTGCCTTAATCAGAGAAGGTTGGGAGGCCCTCCTCCAGGTCCCCCCAAGCAAGTGGGGGACTATGTGTTAGGCCTCAGACAGAGGATGACACAGATGATGGGTCAGGCAACAGCGAATCTTAAGGCGAGCCTGGAATTGAATAAGTACTGGCATGACCTTAAAGCATCGCAAGTGGACTGGACTCTGGGACAGGAGGTCCTTGTGATGGAGCCTACCAAGCCTCGGGCTTTGGCAGATAAGTGGACTGGACCCTTCAGGATAATCTCCAAGATGGGCAAGGTCAATTATCTGGTTGACATGGGAGCCTCGGGGGTAGCCCCACATGTATTCCATGTTAATAGGCTCAAGCCTTTCCACCGGCGAGCCAAAGTCTCATGTCTCTTGCTAGCTTCAGAGCAAGCAGAGGATGAGAGTGAGCCCCTTCCTGATTTGCTGCATAGCAACCCTCAGGATTGCTCCGTGGAGGGAGTACATCTCTCTCCCGATCTGACAACAGAGCAGCAGAAGGCCTGCAGGACTTTGCTCCGGCAGTACGCCTCTCTGTTCTCACTGACACCAGGCCTTACACCGTCATTTTTCACTGTGTGACACCATATCAGGTATGGTGGAATAATGAAAGCTCCAGAGATAAACAATGCTGTTTTTTGCAAGATGGTTGAGAAGGGGACATTTCACTTTTTATTACTGGGTTGCAGTCATTTAGCTGACTTGGCCATGTTGAGGCTTTTACCAGGATACTTCAACTTTATTATGATAAGCACTGAGGAGATGACAGTCACGGTGAGGGGATTATGGATGTTGTGCAGTTGTTCCCTATTGCCTTGATGGACTAGTTTGAAGACTGCAAGATGCTGCCTGTGCAGCCATTTCCCTGGAGACTGGCTGTTGAACTTCATCGGTTGCAGGGAACATGGTGGAGGAGGTGGCGGTCTGGAAATTGGGTATCTCTATTTCGTGGGTTGCACAGGAGGTAGGAGAGATGAGGGGCTTAGATTGGTGCTAGATCGAGGGGTCCTTGCTGGTGAGGGCAGGGAAGGCCATAGGTTGTTGATCTGCAGGCCCTTTTTTAATGTGTCCAGGCGAGCTGCGGGATCATTGAGGAGGGTAGGTAGTTAAAGCAGCAAAACATTTTTGGGTGCCTTCCTATTTGCTGTTTATTAAGATACGCATCTTAACAGTATGTGTCCCGGCTACTCCTCACCAGCCTAGTTAAAGTGTTTGGCCTAAAGGGACTATGGCGGAGTAGAAACTTAAGTCCCTTTTCATTCTTGGCTTATATGTAAAATCTGTAGTAGGATATGTTGCACTACAATACCCTTATTTTGGCGTGATGAAGTGCAGAAAGAAATATAATGTGGAGAAAATGGGAACTAAGGAGGTTTCAAAATTATGAGTTGCAAAGTGTTTAGGGGTATTCCACATGAACACTTCTTGTCATCTTTCAATGCACAAGGAACAGGTTGATTAATCCTGGGAGTTCAATCTGACAACTAGCCCATGCAACGGGGAGACACTAAACAATTGAGACTAGCTCCTAGCATTTTGAGGTTGTCAGACTGTCATTGTGATCGCTTAGGTCCAAGCCTGACTTGTTTAGGCCTGGCTGTGTCTATAGAAAATATGAAAACAATGAAAATAGTGTGTTTTCTCCCCCCTTCCCTTTCCCTCATGGCATCCTAATCTTACGCTTACTGACTCAAATAGACCATCCCTGGTCCTCAGTTTTGGCAGTCCCAGAAACAAGATTCTGGATTTAACCCTCTGGAACATTTAAGATGATTACAAGAAAATAGAGCTTGCTAACTTACATGGTCTGCTTCAGCACTTCTCGGGGCAAACACACACCCAATGTCCCATTTTGCCCTGGGAATAATTAGGATAATCTGCCTAATGCTCATTGGCGACACTAACAATAAACTTGCATAACAGTGCTACTACAACACTTACATGGGGCCTGCATGTAAGTGGACCAATACAACTTAAAACACCATTCACCTGGATGCCTCACCCCCTTCCCAACTACTCATCCCTTCTTCTGCCTCTTTATGACTTTTTCTACACAGATCAGACCTGACATCTGGCAAGGACACAGCACACCACCCTTTTCACAAGCCTAGGTGTTCTGATAACAGCACAGAGGTCATTTGGCACATTTGTAAATGCTCTATGACATAACTTGTGCAATGGCACCTATACACAGGGACCATTTTTTTCTTGTAGTGGATTGTTAGTGTGTTAGTCCTACCGAATATGTCAGTTGATAAGAGCCAAGAGATAGGGGGGGACAAGGAGGGGCCCTCTTTTTGTTTAAGGGGGGCCTGATTCTAGAGGGTATGCAATATACGAGAGAGAGAAGAGGAGTCAGAAGCTACCCCTGTTTAAAGACAAAGGTAAGAGTTGCAGCAGAGAGACTAGTTAGTCTCAAAAAATGGCCACAGAAAGAGTAAAGTGTATATACTATTTATTTTTGAACACACATCTAAAAATTGGTAGGCCACTGATTCACACTGGGCCTTAGAAAAGACATACATGAGCCCATGAGTGTGAAAGTTTACAATGGTATATTAAACTATGCATTGTAGTGAGGGTTAGTAACAACACTCTTAGTGCAAAGGTTCTGTACTACTCAATGATGATAGTACGCCATTATTGTCGACACATTTTGTAGTTGGTGTTTCTGGTTCGGTAAAACATGACCCTCAGCAGGTGTTGTGTCTTGTCAGTTTGTCTGAAGGGACCGAACCATCCTCAGGACGAGGATGTTTGAGAAGCGGGTACCAGACAGTGCCTATAGGGATGGATGACATGGTGTGTGTTACTTGTGAATGACCAAGTGGTTAGTAATAAAAGTGGGCTGCCTGCAACTCAAGGATTTACCTTGAATTAGTCTTATAAACTCTGGTGAATGGGTAGCTGCCGTGCTTGAGACTGGCAAGGGTTTATTTATTCTTTGGTGTCTAAAGGAAAAGGGGGGAATTGGTTACCTTAATGTCTGTAGAATGTATCTAGTTGCAAAAAAGCTATTGCATAAAGGGTTAAAAAGTACCTGGTATAATGGATGCAACCAGGTGGAAAAGAAGAGTAGTAAGTAGTTGCTGCGATGAATGCAGTACGAATGAGCAGGTTCTCCTGAGAAAGTAATAAATGGGTTTTAAGTCATTTAGAATTAGACTCGCAAAATTCTTCAATGGGGCCAAACCAAAAGTGTGTTTAGGCTCCATGCAATGATTTCTATAGGTGAGCTATAGAAGACTACAAACAATGTCTAGTATGATTCCATTGGCTAAAATGCCCGGTGTATTTCAAGCCGTTGGTGAGGCGTTGAAAGAATAAACACAAGTATGGGGTGGGTTAATTTACACTCGAAATGCTCACTAATAGTAAGATCGTTTTCAATGTCTCTTTGAATTGAGTTGCTTTTTTGAGTCTTCCATTGAAAAAACACTCTTGCAATTTAAATCAATCTTGTCCACTATAACCATAATGCCATAATAGGTAGAAGGTTCAAGGAATAAGGGGAACCAAGTTACCAGCTACCCCAGATGGACTTCTGTGATTATGAGGAGAAAAGAAATCTATTTCCCCCATTGTTCTTGTATGGCATGGGTTGTTGAAAGTGGAGTGAGCCAGAGCTCATTTTGACTTACTTTGCCAAAAATGGGCCAACGGTCAAGCCCATAATATTGTCTTGGTAAATTGATGAAACTGCAGAAAAAATGTGTCTCCTCATTTTGCACACAAGAGCTTCCTAGGCCCAGTGAGACATGGCAAGCATTTCTTTCTGTGTAGCCCCTCTTCTCAGAACGATGTATTGATGGACACAAATCTCAAAGCTGAAATGTGCACACAACCCAAAACTCAATGGTTGGTATATAGAGGGAAATGCCAGCGTATGCTTTTTCTCAATTCTGGGTTAAATGTCCACCAGGACACAAATAATCCAATGGTGAAGAATACAGAAAACACTAAAAGGTTCAGTGTCATCGTCATTGCTCACTACCATATGAAAACTGAAAAATCTTGTTTTATTTTTCTAAATGAGATTAACACATTTGCAGTTGAAATAGCTTCAAGGCAAGTAACAGTTAAGCTGAACCGTATAACATCTGGTATTTTATAGAATTTTTCTGGTGCTGGACCTGTAGGAAATACAAGGTAGCTCTGCATTTCATCGTCCACATTTAGCAAATTTTGAATCACTTTGGTCCAAGATGCCACATTTGTTGGCTGAGTTGCATTGAAAATAAAACTAACATGAAACTAACAAACTAAGTTACCTTACCCATTTAACATATAACAGACTCCCATAATAACATTTAGTGCAAACCAGTCCATGATATAAACTGAGTGCAAATTGATGGAAATGCATGGTGGTCTGGAAAATAAACTAAACGTGCAGGCTTAAAGCTGCTCTGTGTTTTAAGGTGTGGAATGTGAGATCCATTCTTCCAAATACATTGCATTGTCTCAGGGCAGGAAGTGTCTGAGGAATGTAACACTTTCTCTTCAGAGATGCAGTTTGTATCTCGGGTAAAGGCACAGAGGAAATCACATGCTATTTTAATGGTCTGATTTGTCAAGGGGAGGATCTTTTTGAGTGACACATGGGTTCTAGATAAAGGTTTGAAGCAGATAGGGATGGGTCATTCACTCACCTACTGACAAAGGGAGCAGAAGTGCTGGGAGAGAGGGTTGGTTCCTGAGAGGCTGAGTCTCCTGTGACGGCTGGCTTGTGGGCTATCAGTCTTTCTAGTGAGTTGGCAGTCCCTAGAAGAGTTGCAGTCTTGAGAATCCTTATCTGGGTTGACCCTGAGTGCGCAAGCAGAAGGGCTGAATCAGGGAACATCGCCAGATTAACATAGGTAATTATACTGTCATTTTGGAGTGTGTTAAAGTGGGTGTTTGTAATAATTCAGTTAATTTTTAGGCGTTGTATTAATAATAATTTAAACATGCATGTAAAACTGTGATTATATTTCTACAAGTTTTGCTCTGATTCAGAATTATAGAGGCTCTGACAGCTTTGTTGCGAAGTTCGAGGCCGACAACAGGCAGAGCTCTGGACATTATCGTGGACAGTGCATTGAAGTCCGTTGCAGGAAAACCTTGTTTATGTTTGAATTACAATGTGAGTGCCCATGCCATTCTGTGTAACGTGCATATTTCTAGTTTATGATAAAGAATAATCATTCGAAAAGGTAATTTAGTTTTAGTGTATTTACTCTGCACTCAGTCTCATTGAGTAGGCATAAATAGAGATGTAAAACATGTAGTAAGCAAAATATCAAAGAAAAGTTAGTCACAGTAAATTGCTTTACACTGAGAAGCTGAATAAATGTTTTTTATTTCATTTGCATGTCTAATGTATTCTGGGATGCAAGCCACACGGGCATAAAAGAGTGATATTGTAGATAAAATATTACAAGAGAGCATGAGCTAATTATTCAGAGGGTATTTGTCAGTACTTGTTTACTGTTAGTGACCCTGGTGAAATAATTATTAGGCAGTGTTCTAAAATTAATCTCACCAGTATAACAATAGCCCAATAAGTTTACCACCATATTGCCAAGAGATAAGAAAAATACCACCATACCAAAATACCACAATATACCATGAAATACTAAATATAGCCCAAAAGGATCTCTAACATTTTGGTGCCTTGGCGGGAAGCGTGGCCTTGCAACATAAAGCATAACCATATTGTGCACTCATTAACTGAATTAGTACTGTGAGGTAGTGCAGTATTGTGTGCTAACTTGACTCTTGTTATAGTGTTATTGGCAATAATACCGCCATGTCCCAGATTCAAGCTGAATTTTCAGAATTATCAGATTACCTCGAGATAAAGCTGTATGCTCATGCAAATTGGTCCTCGGAAAATGTGACAACATGGAAAAGCAGGATTAGCACAGAAGTAGAAAAAGAAACATTTGAAGGTATTTTTGATTAATGAAAAATGGTTTAAGCGTGTCTACCTTGACTGTTCTGAGTGCTAGAACACACAGAGGAGAAGAACTGCATCATCAGACTGTGTGCAAGACTTTGGTTTCTGCTACACAGATCCACAAAGATGCAAGGGAAAGACACTGAAGTCATTAGCAAATTAAAACACAGTTTGGACAATGAAAGTGATCAAGTGCAGCAATTAAAAACAGAATTAAAGCAGAAGAAAATAGATGGGGATCTGCAAGCCAAATGTAGCAACCTTGCTATTGAATTGAAAGAAACAACTTAATGAGAGTGAGCATGTATTAACATATTTAAAAGCAACATTGAATGATATAAGACAAGATAAAGATATTGCAGTTCTCAAAATGCAAACCCTTAGCGAAGATAACAGAGAGAAAAAGAAAGAACTCCCTGCTATGGAACAGGAGCTACTTACATTACTGGAAGAAAATGAAAAGAAAGCCAAAGCACTTGATCATTATCAGACACAAATCCATGAATTGCAAGCAATAATCAATAAAGTCAGGGATGAGAACAGCTTCATGGACAGTGCAAGAACCTGGAACAGCAAATATTGAATCTCAAACCTCAGGAAAAGCGAACGGGCACTACATTACCTGGAGCTGAACTCAACCACAGCCCTAGCCAAGGAAATGTACCAGGAGATGTCCCCTTGGCCAGACCTGGTTCTAATGCAATGACAGGGGTTGAATCACCTACAAATATTGACACACATTCTTGCCCACAAGAGAACAGGAATGAGCGACCAAAATTACACATACCAGAGTGCACCATGTAGTCCTTTAAACATTATGAAGTCTATCAAGACTTTGATTAAACCATTCAAAAAGGGAGGTGATTGTTGTATGGAAGACCACATAGAGGCTGTTCATGATATATTTCAAAGCTATTCAGATCCCTAGGGAACAATATAGACAATACGTTCACCTCACTCTAGATGCAGCATCTGCTAGTATCATTTGTGGTCTCAATGAACAGGAAAATGAGTCATGGGCAGACTTTGAGAAGAAGTTTAAACACCAAGTCTCATCTTACCAGTCTATAACAGAAGCCAAGAAAAGCAAAATGAGTTACCTTGCCAGTTCTTTCAAAACTTAAAAAGAGCATTTTCACACTTTGATTTGACCTTTAACCATAACTCTGTAGAATTTAAAACTGCATACTTTCATGGGCTCCAAAAAGAAATTGTCTCCCAGTTAATTTGTGAATTTGACAGGGACAACCCCCTAGAATGGATAACAGAACAAGGGACCAAACTGTATGAAGTGATATTTGGTCAGAAAGAGGAAGGGCGTAAGAATAAAAAGGCTAAACTAAAGACTAATGAATCCACACCAGTGATATAGAGGTAAAATCAGTAAAGATGCTGCTAGAATCCACCCGAACTCAGCAAAAGAACGACATGACACCTAGTCAAAGGGGTGTTCCTCCACAGGGGACATCTCCCCAAAATCCTATGTTCCAATCCATTGATCCTAGGGATAGAAATTCTTACATTAGCCCTAGATATCTCGGTAGTTCTCCCAGGATGAGATTTCACCATGATATGCCAAGCCTAAATAATAATCAAAATCAAATGTACAATGGCGCATACCAGACAATAGGGGACCAGAGTAGATTTTAACCTAATATAATGGTATATGGCCTCCAAGAAAGACCAAGATATGTGGATGGATTCATTGAAAATCGAAACCAGCATAGGGAACAGTTCCCACCAAATGAAAGACAAAATATGAATTATGTACCTCACCAATATAATCAGTCACCACCACTGGTCGACCATGGATGGTCACTATACATTAACCACCTACTGTGTCACGTGAATTAAGAGTTAACAAAAATAGAAATCAATCTCCTGAAAGATATTAGAACAGGCCTAACAAGAGTGAGTTTAATCATTACCGGCCCAGACGACAAAGAGAGGAATTCAGAGACATGGAGAGGTTTCAATGTTTAGAGGCCCACGTCAAAATGCTGTCTGAACAGATAAGAAAATTAGATGAAGCTCAAAAGCAACAGCCAAGTGAAGGTGCAGAAGATCATAGGAGTGATCTTGTGCGTAACAACAACAAGTGACTAGCTAATCACCTCTGCTGTGATGAGAACACAGATGCCCATGAATCGCCCTTGCATTAAAATACTGAATTGCTTGCTGATTTAAAAATGACAAAACAACTTAATGAAAGTGAAACAGGGAATCTCAACACACACAAAAAGGGATTGTGATTCAATTTAGAGTTGAACCAGACCATTCAGGTGTGTGAAGATGACGAACAGAAAAGGAAAATGAACAAGAAAAACCCAAAGAACATAGAAGTAGATTTAAAAAGAGCATCAAATGTGAAAATGAAGAATTAGAATCAACAGATTGATTATCCTTAATTGACAATCAAAATACTGTTGACACCCACACAGAGGAAACAATTGCCCAAAAGGCTGGTACAGACGCTTCACCAAAGGAGTATTTTGAGCCATGGATATCTCGAGGGACACGAATGACAGGTTCCTTACAAAACACAGATAAGTATCATAAGGCAGAAGCTGACATGCCGTCACATGACATTTGGGAAACTACCCAGCCAATAGGTTGCAATGTGGAAGTAAGTAGAGCAGATCCAGACAATGGGAAAGGCACAATAAGAAATTGGGGTGTGAACATAGTGGTCCCAAGTCAGAGGGGCATTCAGTGACTACACCCCAAATGGGTTCTGAGTCAAGGAATATAGACCAAGAAATTGAAAATTAAGTGGACAAAAAGGAAAGTAAAATGTCATTTCATATGCCCATTTACCTAGCAAAAAGTTTAAAAGAGCTAAGAAAAGTAAGTCCTGAAATTGGTATAAATTCACATGTTTTATGCGTACTAGAAGAGGTTGAAGATAGGTACTATGCTCCTATCACCATTGAAGAAAAATGTAATGCATTTGCAATGATTGACAGATGTGCACAAGCAACAATAATATTAAATGAACTGGTGAAAAGTATCAATGAAGGGAGATCCCCACAAAAGCATGTAAAGATGAGATGAAATGAAAGCCCCATGCACAATTTCAATGGGGAAGCATCGGATGAGACAGGAAGTGTTGGTCACACCCATTCATGAAATAAACTTTCTAATAGGGACAAATTGCCTGAAGAGATTATCGCCCCTCATTGATGGGGTGAATGGAGTGTTGTTGTCCTTAGCTAAAAAGCCATTGAGACTTAAGAAAATAATGACCCAAGGCAAAAGTGTAAAAGAATGCCACACCATTGCTAAATCAGAAAGTGTAATGTAAGTGTATCTTCAGACTGTCTGTGTGCCTAGTGTCACTTTCATTCTCATGTGTCAGGATGAAATGTGAAGAGAAAAATAGAATTAGGCAAACAGAAATAGACGAAAACAAGTTGTTTTTTTTCTAAATGAAGAACAAAGAAGAACAAAGGAAACCAAATTTATGCTTGAGAGTTAAATCAAGAAAAACACATGTGAACAATCTCAGAAATACACATGGGAGAAGGGCAGCCATGGATCCATATCCATGTGAATGGGCATTCTGAAATGATTGAAGCCAATTTGGCGCTTGAACATGAAAGTAGTTTTGTTATTGAAAAGGTACTCCGGCAAATACATGACAGAGAGTTTAAAATAAAGACCAACACATTTTTGGCTTAGATGATCCTGAGTTGGGACAAAGAATTGTAAGAAGATGCATGACAAAGATTACAATTGGCTCTAAGAGCATTGATCATAATATATAGATCGTGAGCCGAACACAAAACAAATTTTATTTGGGAAATTACATAATGCACCGAATGTGTATGGTATTAGACTTTATAAATCAAAATGTCTGGTCCAGGTTGGCTGGAGCCACACCTGAATTTGAAGACAAAACACAAGCTTACCATTGTGACCAAATGACACCATATGCAATGGAGCTTCAGGTGAAAAAGGATGTTACCATTCCCTCATTTACCAGACAATTTACAGTAGCATTAAAATACAGGAAGGGACAACAGATAAAAGATTGTGATGCATTTGTATGCCTGAATGAATCCATAAAGCAGCAAGGGTTTGAATGTGAATATACACCACTGATAGAGTTTGAGGACGGACCCATTCAAATCCTAGTGGACAATAAATGGTGTTAACACATTCATTTGGAAGAGCACTCAGCATTTGGAATGGCAATAAAGAAATCTTACTATACTGCTGATTTCAGTCACACAGTGTTCCAGAACATCCCTGAAAGCTATGTGACTGCACAGGGTGAATTACCAGAATCATTGGAGTCTAAGCTTAAGGGAATCTTTAAAGTTCAGTCTGTGTATCCTTATGAGCCAGGTGAAATGGTCTGCTGCCATCAGGATGATTGTATTCTATTCGATTTAGGTGAATCTAAAAGAGAAAAACTGCATATTGAAAAGGAGGTCTATATTCCAAAATATTTGCGTGTAGCAACTCTTCAAAGAGACACTGCCATGCGGTTAGAGGAAAGTACAGAAGCTCCTCCTTTGGAGGATTTCCCAGGGTTTTCAAAAATGGTAGAGGAGCAGATTCAAGCTGCAAATGCTTGCATAAATGAAGAAGAAAAAGACCAATTGAGAAAAATATTTTTGGAGTTCAAACAGGTTTTTGCCAAAAATGCCTATGACTGTGGGCTGACCAATTTGCATGCAGCCACACTACCAGAAGTACATGGTAGGGAGCCAGTATTTCTGCGACAATATAGGTTACCCCTGGCATGTTTAAAATCACTAGTTGCAATAAAAACAATTTAGAATCTACAGGAATCATAGGGCCTATTCATAGTACATCAAATACTCTTATGTGTGCTAAAACCCGATGGCCAATGCAGCTTGTGTGCAGATCTATGAGAATTGAACAAAAAGGTACCTGATTCAAGGTGGCATCTTCCATTTATTGATCAGGGTCTTGCACAGGTTCATGGGTCAAAGGTATTTACCTCCTTAGGCCTTACAGCTGGATACTGGTGTGTGCCACTAGCTGAAGATATTCAAAATGTATTTGCATTTTCATTTGACAAATCACAATATGCGGGTGCAGGACACGTTTTGGGTATGTCAAAAGTGGGAGTGAGTTTGGGATATTCCTGAGCAAGGCACTCCCGAATGCAGCTGAAAGAGGGACAATAGTCTATGTGGATGATGTGCTAATCAAAAATGAAGATCTGAAAAGCACCTTCAATGAGATTAAACATGTACTCAGTCAGCTACAGAAGGCTGGGGCAAAAGTATATTTACAGAAAGCACAGTGGTGCAGACAAAGGGTAAACTTCCTAGGCATGAATTGACAGAGCATGGGTTAAACCCACAAAAGAAAAAGGTGAAAGTCATTCTGAAACTAAAAGATCCCACTAACTTGAAAAGTTTAAACAGCTTGTTAGGAATGACAAGTTACAACAGAAAATGTATTGAAAATGATGCAGAGATTGTGCAACCTTTGACGAGATTACTGAAGCAGGATGTACCCTGAAAATGGGAAAAGGAAAAAAGTGAGGCAATGGCCATGCTATAAGGGTTTCTAATGAAAGCACAATGTTTGGCATATGCAATTAAAAAACAGTTTTTTTGTAGAAATCGGATTTACGGATCAATGCATGTCAGCACTGTTATATCAAAAACACGATGCAAATAACAAATCCATTGCATATGCTAGCAAAGCATTGTCACAGGTAGAGACCAAATTTAGTGAATATGAAAAAGCGCTTCTGACCACTGTCTGGGCATTGCAACAGTTCTGTCCCATAATTCAAGGGGAGCGAGTGATTGTAGAAACAAATCACCAGCCTCTGCAATTTTTGCAAAGAGAATCAGATCAGTGAGTTTGGCCCAGTCAAGAATCACTTCATGGAAATTAGCACTTCATGGATATCCAGTAGAAGTAAGATATGGGGCAGAATTAAAAGAGCCCAGTTGCTCAATGGCTAGCAGTTTTGCATGATTGTGCAGCTGTCTGTCCGCCTGATAACACAGAGCTAGAGATAAGGCCTTTTACAAAGAAACATGTAGGGACTTACCAACTGTATATGTAGATGGATATGCATACCATGTAGAAAGAAAATTATACTGAAAAATACCTTGTAGAAGTGAAAGGGGCCCCTAGGGGACCCTGACGTCTATAGAAACAAGGCGAGTCACCACACACGATAGATACGCCAGACACGAGGTTGTATTCCCAAAGCTAGGGTTTATTGCAAAGCAAAAGTCTCAGTTGGCCAACTCGGTCTCACGCCCCGCGACGTGTATCTCTAGACCTCGAGAGACGCAAGAGCGTGAATTACGTACATCAGTTACATATATACAAAATGCATATCAAACAATCAGCTATGACATGTTTAACACCCCCCTTTATTGGGTTTCTTTGAACTTGGTGTGATGATGGACATCTCCGACTACTATGACACCTTCAAACATCTATTCTAGTAACAATTTGCAATTTGTGAGTGCGAAGGCATCTTTCAGTTGTTGAATAGAACACAGCGCTTCTGTTCTTGGAAGCGAGCTACATACGGGGAGGAAGAGTTTCATTCCGGACCTTGCTATCTATTAGGTGCTATTCGCGTCCTGGGAGCCGACACGCTCTAGCGGGCTCAGCAAAGGGGGGCCGTAAAAAAAGCATAATTGAAGCCTTTAGCGGTATTATTCTACATATTCTACCATATAAAGAGACTAGCTGGCAGCTGTGAAATGATTAAATGCCCTGCAGCTCTGCTTCAAGGCTACATTCGGGAGGGAGCCGGGCATTCTTCCTGGAGCTGCCTACGTTTGTGTTTTTCACGTACTCTTGTTATCCTCTCGGCCCTGCGGCCTTGTCCTTTTCACATACAGACAACAATGTTTTATAGTCGAGCAGTGTAAGCGGAAAATATACTGCGAAGCAATGGGAACAGAAAGCAATGAGCAATGGTTAGAAAACAAAATGGCGATTCTTGTTACATCAAAATGGCCGTTTATTGGCAAACTTGAAAACCTATATTCTGTCATATCGTGCATGAGACGGTTGGCCCATGGCCACCAAAATGCGTTTGTGGTCACAAAGTAGAGGTATCCATTTTTCTAGACTGACAGAAGGAATAGGAAATGTATGGTTTAAATGTGACAGCATTCCAAGAGTAAGCATGAGGATTGGTCCCAAAAGCAATCAAGTGGCAGAATTGTCCGCTATTTATAAGGCAATATCTACATCAGTAGACAATAGATTGAAATAAATAGTATTAGTCACTGATTCTGATTATGTGCGAAATAGTTTTATGGAGTATTTACCTGGCTGGACGGTGAAATAGACGCTGACATATAACAAGAAGCCACTTAAACATGGCAAGATGATTAAAGCTATGGACAAACTTGAGACAGAAAATTACCTGATAATACAATGGAGGAAAATATGTGGTCATTTGAAAACACCAGGTGAGGATAAGGAAGGAAATGATAAGACAGATTAATTAGCCAAAATTAGAGCTGTCATGGGGGAGTTATTTTCTATTGAACATATGCTTGGTGAAATACAGGTGGATACGATAACACGTTCAAAATTTTGGAAAACAGTTGAACAGCATGTGGCACAATGAAGCTTTGATACTCCAGATCAAGACTTGTTTAAGGCACAAAAGGAAAATCTTATTCTAGGTCCATTCTACACCCATTTGCTAGATGCAGAACAAAATCCACTGACTGAAGAGGAATGGAAAGGGAAAGAGGAATTGAGAGTGCTATTAAAAAACAAAAAGATAATTAGGTTACAAGATGGACTGATGATTAGAGAATCCGTGACAAGCCAAATCCAATGGATAGTGCCTTTGTCATTTCGGGGATTGATGCTACATCATGCCCCCGATGCCATAACTGCAGGATACAGAGGTTTATAGAAGACTTTGAGCATTTGAAAAGATTACATATATTGGCCATACATGTCTCAAGATGCTGAGCTCTACACCACAGGGTGTTTAGTGTGTGCACAGTTTCAGCTTGCGTCACCATCTCATAGAGCACCTTTAATGAAAAGGGGTTTGACACTCCCATGGTCTGATTTACAAGTTGGTTATGTAGGGCCTGTGAGGAGATCAGCGATGGGAAACAGGTACATGCTGGTGGTCGTTGTCTAATGTCTAAATGGTTGGAGTGCATTCCAGCTCAAGATTACATTGCGCAAACGGCAGTCACTTTACTTGTAAATCTTATTTTTTCAAGATTTGGTTTACCTCAAAGAATAGAATCGGACCATGGAAATAATTTCACTAGTGCATTAATGACAAACATGTGGCAAATGTTGGGTGTGAAGAGGAATCTACACATTTCTTACCAGCCTTCCTCTTCTGGGGGAGTAGAACAGTGTAACAGATGGATAGTTCACATGTTGGAAAAGTTTGTAGCTGAAGCAGGATCTAGTTGGGATTTTCGGCTTTCATTGGTACTAATGGCTCTTGTTCAATGCCCTCTAAATCAACGAATCTCAGCCCCCATGAAATTTCGACCAGAAGAAAAATGTTTTTCCCACAACACTTACTTTACAGAACAAATTAACAGGTTCTTGTAAATGATTCCACAATCCATGAATATTTGGAAGAACTGAGAAAGCACTTGCAATATGTGTTTGCCTTTGCACAGCAAAATTTGGAAAAAGGCTGCTGGCAGTGCAAAGACATATTATGATACGAAGATATCTGTGAGAGTATATGAAATAGGAGACCAGGTGTACACATTTAACTTTGGGAAAGATAAGCATAAACACTCTAACTTTCTTGCAGAATGGCAAGGGCCATATAGAATTGTAGATAATGTTTCACAATGTGATTTACATAATTGCTAAAAAGGTGGGAGAATTAACAGTGGAACAGTTTGTCCATGTTAATCAAATTAAGCCCTTCCGCCCGAAACATGAGGTGAAAACACTAGAGTGAATTGAGACTAGCAGGGAGTGAAAAAGTAAAGTGCTTACCTATTAAATAGAATTATCATAGCAGGTGAAGACGTGTAAATAGTTTGAAGATATCAAAATGGGATTGAAGAGATAAAAAGGGAAAACTATGTCAAATTAGTGACCATAAATATAAATAAGTAAATAAGAGAAAGGAGTGTTGTGTTAAGATGGGGTGTGTTTGAGACTGTTGCCTGAGAAGTGTCATGTGAATTAGTGTGCTTAATTTATGTTATTTATAGATGGTCCTGCGTTATATCTTATTTGGTACAAACTGCATTTGTGTGCATAATATACATTGATTGCAGTTATCCCAGTGAGAAGGGAAAGGTAAAGAGATTGATGTGCTTGATTCTTAAGTTGTCTTTTCTTTTTAAACTAGAAAAAATAATTGTTTTCCCTGTCAGTTCATCAGTTCCTTGGAGTGTGCTGATCCCTGGAGGATGCCACTGGAATGGAGTCCCCTGGAAAGCCCGCTGGACCGAAGAAGGGGGTGAAGATGATAACCCTGAAAGTAGTCCCGTCTGCAGAGAATGGAGGTTCACTTCACCAAGAAGGGTTTCCTGAATGATTTCTGAATTGACTGTTAAAGAATATTTTTTTAATTATTTTTACAAACTGATTTTTACTGAGTCTTTCATCAGACTGAAGCCAACGGCACAGTTTTATGGACTTATGGTTGTTGAAAGTGACAATATTTTCCTTTAGCAATTTATTTTTTATTAAAAAAAGATTTCAAACAATTCTAAAAAAACAAAAACAAATAAGAGATCACCAATTAAAAGAAGATGAAAGATACAGGTGATCAAAAGATCAAGATATAAGATTAAAAAAAACAAAAAATAACAACAAAAAAGGTTTCTTTTTCTTTTGCTCAGGACAAGAGATATATATACATAATATTTTTCATGTACGAATATTACCAATGGCATGTTATTTGTTTCTGGACTATTAAGAAAAGGTAAAATGTGTTTAAGCAGCGATTTCAGTGGTGTCCCAGCAGAAAAAAAGGAGGGTGTGTAGGAAATACAAGGTAGCTCCACATTTCATCGTCCATGTTTTAGCAAAGGTTTACATTGTAACTAGGGCCAAGGGTGTGAGATTCATATATGTGACTCAGGGGTATGAGACTCAGGCTGAATCTAAATAGATGTAAATGCACAGAACACATGCTAGAAAATAATCCCTTGATGCCACAGTTGTGGGCTGAGTTGCATTAAAAATAAAACTAACATGAAACTAACATACTAATTGAGCTTACCCATTTAATATATAACAGACTCCCTTAATAACATTTAGTGCAAACCAGTCCATGATATAAATTGGGTGCAGATTGATGGAAATGCATGGTGGTCTAGAAAATAAAAATAAAATAAACGTGCAGGCTTAAAGCTCTACTTTGTTTTAAAGTGTGGAATGTAAGATCCGCTCTGCCAAAGACATTGCATTGTCTCAGGGCAGGAAGAACAGGGTGGATATAACAGTTACTCTTCAGCGATGTAGTTTGTATCTCGGGTAAAGGCACAAAGGAAACCACATGATATTCTGATTTGTCAATGGGAGGTTCTTTTTGAGTGACACATGGGTTCTAGAAACTGGTTGAAGCAGATATGGCTGGGTCATTCACTCACTGACGAAAAGAGCAGAAGTGCTGGAAGAGAGGGCTAGTTCCTGAGAGACTGATTCTTCTGTGGTGGCTGGCAGACTTGTGGGCCATATGCCTCTCTACTGGGTTGGCAGTCCCTAGAAGAGCTGCAGTCTTCAGAATCCTTATCTGGGTTAACCCTGAGCATGCAAACAGAAGGGCTGAATCAGGGAACATTGCCAGTTTAACATAGACAATTATACTGTAATTGAGGGGTGTGTTAAAATGGATGTTTGTAATAATGTTTTAGGCACTGTATTAATAATAATAATGTAAATGTGCATGTTAAACTGTGATTATATTTCTCCAAGTTTTGCTGCGATTCAGAGTGACAAAGGCTCTGCCAGCTATGTTGTGAAGTTCAAGGCCGACAACAGGCAGAGCTCTGGACATTATTGCAGATAGAGCATTGAAATCCATTGCAGGGAAAACTTGAATATGTTTGAATTACAACGTGGCTGTACATGTCATTCTGTGTAACGTGCATATTTCTAGTTTATGATAAAGAATAATAATTCAAAAAGGTAATTTAGTCTCAGTGATTTTATTCTGCACTCAGTCTCATTGAGGTATCATACATAGAGATGTAAAATGTGCAGCAATAAAAATATGAAAGCAAAGATAGTCACAGTAAATTGTTTTACTCTGAGAGGCAGAATGAATGTATTGTATTTGCATGTTTAATACATTCTGGATACAAGCCACAAGGGCATAAAAGAGGGATATAGAATACCACAGGAGAGCATGAGCAAATTATTCAGTGTACTAAGTCCAGTACTTGTGTAAAGTTAGTGACCCTGGTGAAATAATTATTAGGCAGTGTTCTGAAATTAGTCTAACCACTATAAGAATAACCCAGTATGTTTACCACCATATATTGCCAAGAGATAAGAAAAATACCACCATACCAAAATACCACAAAATACCAGGAGATACTAAATATAGCCCAAAAAGATATCTAACAGACCTAAAGTACATTTAGCTCACTTTTTAAATGCCTTCAGGAGAGGAGCTGATTTTGTTACTGCATATTTTCTTCAATTTTTGAGATCTTGCAGCGCTCATAACCCTCATGCCTCAAATTTCAATTTGAAAAGGGGTTCCTGTCAAATGAACTGGTCTCTCACAAGTACACATTTCATTATACTGTGAGAAATTCAATTTTTCCAAATCTCATTAAAAATGTTCAAACAAAAAACAGACAAACTCTTAATTGAAAACATCTGTAAATGCAGCAAACAATAATTATTCCCACATACGACAATGCTGGCCCACAGTTACCAATTTGTATTGGGTAATTGTGTCTCAAATTCATCCTGCAGAGCATTTAGCCTTAAAATATTATAGTTGTACTATAAAACACATGAGGACGATGAGCGATAAGATAACTGAACAGCATTGAGTGGAGCTTGCCGGTCCTGAATATTGCTGCTCTTGGTGCTTAAGTTGTAGATCACTATTTCCAGTCAGGACTATACCCAACTGTTTAGAAGAAGGTTTAATAATATACCTCTGGAGTAGCAGCCACCTTATCTGGGAGACAGGGCAGCAGACACTCCACCTTTAGCTTATTGTGAGCCTCCTTCTCATGAGCTTTCTAACCCAATGCTTCATGAAGCCCCCACAAACTCAGACAGATATCACTCCGCTGAGGGAGGGTGCTGAATACTACTAGGGTCAAAAAAAGGTTCCCCATTATATCCTTGATCATTGCCTACTTTTTTTTATCTCCCTCTGTTTAACTCTCTTTCTCCTGGGACTGGACTTCTCTGAGGATGGTGTGGTATGGTTGTGTTTATTTATAAAGTGCATTAACAAGGCAAGTGTTTCAAGGGGCTGAAGGAGAGAGGGAACAGGGGGAAAAACAACAGTTGTTCAGAGCACTTGAAATTCTGAAACGATACAAGTCTGTACATGCAGAGTAAGTGCATAAAATACAATTAATAGTGGAGATAACCGCAAATAGGTCTGACAACGATTCTGCAGTTTTTCCTTGTGCATTAAGGCACCACAATGCAGGGAGTGAAGACAAGAGGGAACTAACAGACGATCTTCAGGCATGGTGCAACCGGATTGTGCAAAGTGCACAGACAGTTACAGGGGAGAAGAAGTGGGAGGGGGGACAAGCCATGGGGTGGGTGTGGGGTGGGGGTCCAAGTGCACCCAGTCAGTGGAGGCTGGGCTCAGTGCAGAGAGATGCCACTCTCTTGGGGCATTGACAAGTGCAGTGATGATGAGGCGAGTGCAGGTCCCGGAGACAAGTGCGAGATGACTGGTGAGGGTGCCAGGGACTTGTGACACTCTGAGATACACCAGGCAACCTGTCAGCAAGCTGTGCAGAAGAAGGAGGGAGAGAGGGATAGAGCAGAGGGATGGGTTAGCAGGGTAGATGGAGAAAGAAGGAAGAGGAGAGGAGGAAGATCTTGAGGAGTTTCCAGAACTTAAGGAGATCAGGCTAAAGATGGAGGTTGGCAGGGAGGCTGTTAAGACGGATTTCTGAACTCTGTCCTGGCGGCGCAGCAGTTCAGAAGGCCAACCCAATTACTTGGAACAGGGTAACCTCTGGACAAGCCAGACCAATCAGGGTAGCGATCGCGGCGGTCAAGACTAGGTCTCAAGAGGGGTGAGGGTGACTGGAAGCCCGCAATGAGCACACAAAGCAAGGACACTTACAAATTACTCCAAACAGGTGTTACATTAAACATATATACACATTTATTCCAAGGCCTTTGCAACAATGACCGTAGCGAGAAATCACAATAAAACTCTAGTAAACCAACACATACCAAACCAATACAATATATATACAAATACAAACGAGTCTAAAGCGTTAGATGCACGAAATGTGTAGTCCACCTAGAAGGGGAGGAAAACAGGCAGTGCGAAATAATGATTAGACCCAGTCCGCCTTCAGAGGCACCTAACTAAAAGGATGTCCAAGCCCTACGAAGAGTGGAGCCTTGTGCTCAAAAGTACCTGCACACGCTGGTGCCAACGGGCAAAAAGGGGAGTCTCTTCGAGGGAATCAGGCAGTTCAGTTTGGTGCACAAATGAAGAAGAACAGAGTTCCGCGACTCAAGCGCAGCCTCCACTGTGGGCAGAAGCAGAGCGCGAGTACGGAAAGGCGTGCTGTTTGACATAGCGGGGAAAAGCTATGGGCTCCTGCAGGAGGGCAACCAGTTCCTAGCTATGCTACTCACCAGTCCCCGATGCAAGAAGACCCAGGCTTCTCAGCGTCAATTTCAGTGCTGGCAGGTTCAGGGGAGCAGGGGACGTCTCGTAGTCGGGTAGATTCTGCAGCAGCAGAGTTGAGTTAAAGATGTCCCAAACGAAGTGAACCCGCACAGTTTGTTACCACAGCAGGGCAACGGAGCGGCCGTGTGTATCTCAGCCAAATGTACACTACTCACTTCAGACCTGGGAATGCCAAGGGTACGAATCGTGTGAGAGTGACAAGGACTCGAAATACAACACAACCTGGCGGCGGTTACAGAGCAAGACTCCTGGGTAGGCTGGTCAGTCTGCTGGATGGCCCAGAGACACTTCTGAAGGCTTACATGCAGGAGATGGTGAAGATGGCGAGAATAGATGTCCCCGCTATTCCAAGGGTCGAAGTACCAGTACAGGCCTTCTGGTTCGATCAGAGGTAGAAAGGGTTTCACAAAGCGACAGCAGTGCAGAGGAGCAGTCCTTCAGCGGGTCACCAGCGATTCCTCGGTTCTGCCTCGTTGTTGCAGGATACTTGGCTGTATTCCGTTGTTCGTGAGAACTCAGGAGATCGACATGGTAGTGGCGTTTCCAGCCCCCTCTTATCCATGGTTCCCTTTGCGCCAAAACGGAGGGGACCCAATGGGAGATCCGCTCATCAAACACTCACACCATTCGTGGACCTATCACAGACCACGGTGGTCCCAGGCATTCACACCACACTAGACTCTCTGGCACCCAGGATGTGTATTGGGACTAGACATCCCAGCCCACATCCTGGAGGCACACACAAGGCCTGTAGAAGCCCGCGAAAGCATCTGTGTTTCACAGGAAAGTACATGCCCAAATAAGGAAGGCCCCGGGTCGGCTCGACCTGGGGAAGGTGAAGGGGGCAAGACGGTCAGCGGACAGGACAAAGGAGCCTCGTGGTCTGGCCATTTTGGGAGCCAGGCCACCATTTTGGGCTAAGCGCGAGAAACACGTTTAAAACGCCAAAAGGAGCTCAAAAACACAAGAAACGATCGCTGCCACCATTCCCGTCCGTGATTCACTTGCACCGATCAGTTACAATCCAAAAAGAGTATCTAGGGCCTGTAGAAGGCTAGAGACCCAAGAGAGCAGTAACTTAGCTTACACTGCCCTCTTGTGTCATGTTGCACGAAAGCTGCAACATGATAAAGAAACTACGGAAAACAGCGTTTCCCAGTACTGACTGTCTTAAGGGCATGTCAGTTTCCCCGTAAGAATGGAGCGAAAGCCCAGAGGAGCACGGCAGAAGGCTGCACTTCTCTGGCAAAGTCTAGATCATGGTGAAAACAACAGCAAAAAGTTTAGGGGTTGCCACATGGAAGGAAAATTACCCACAATTAAGAAATCTTTCCTAACACTCGCCCCTCCCAGACTATGGACAGGGGGAACTAATCCACCCCTGGATGAGTCTCTTGTTCAGGTCGGTTAGACATTCTGGACAACCCATCAGCATTGCTATGTTGGACACCTGGCCTATGCTCAATAGTGAAGTCGAAGCCTTGTAGACTTATGGACCACCTAAGCAACTTTGGATTCTCTCCCTTCATGTTCATTAGCCACTTTAAGGGCTTATGGTCAGTTTGCACAGTGAAGTGGGTCCCATAGAGGTAGGGCCTAAGCTTCCGTAGGGCCCACACAACAGAGAAACATTCTTTCTCCACTGTGGACCATCTGAGCTCTCTGTCCTTAAGATGGCGACTAATAAAACCAATAGGGTGTTCCTTACCCTTCTCATCTACTTGTGATAGTACAGCTCCTATCCCAGTGTCAGAGGCGTCCGTCTGCACAATAAAAGGTCTTTGATAATCAGGGGCCCTGAGGACAGGGGCCTGGCACAAGGAGTCTTTTAAGCCATTGAAGGCCTTCTCACACTCGTCGGTCCAAGTTACCTTCTTGGGTTTCTTCGGAGTGGTGAGGGCAGTCAGAGGGGCAGCTATGGTGCCATAGTCTGCCACGAAGTTGCGGTAACACCCCGTGAGTCCTAAGAAGGCTCTCACTTGGGTCTGTGTAGTGGGGGTAGGCCAGTCTTGTACTGCTTGTACTTTACTGGGAAGAGGCTGTATCCTCCCTCCACCTACTTCATGTCCAAGGTAAACCACTGAGCCTTGTCCAATCTGGCATTTACTAGCCTTTATGGTCAAGTGTGCTTTCTGAAGAGCCTGGAGCACAATCCCGAGGTGTTTCACATGGTCTTCCCAGGTGGCACTGAAAACTGCTATATCGTCCAGATATGCAAGACAGAATTCGTCCAACCCATTCAACACATGATTCACAAGACTCTGGAAAGTGGCAGGTGCATTCTTCAACCTGAACGGCATTACCCTGAATTGGTAAAGGCCGTCTGGAGTAGAAAACGCTGTCTTCTCCTTGGCATGTTCTGCTAAGGCTATTTGCCAATAGCCAGCAGTGAGGTCAAACGTGCTGAGGTACTTGGAGGCACCCAAAGTATCCACCAGCTCATCTGTTCGAGGCAAGGAGTGTGCATCTGTCTTGGTGACAGCATTCAGAGCCCTGTAATCCACGCAGAACCTCAATTCAGAAGTGCCTTCCTTTGGAACCAAAACCACAGGGCTGGACCAAGCACTACTAGAGGGTTCAATCACCCCAAGGTCTAACATCTTGTTGACCTCGGTCTTAATATAAGACCGTACTTTGTCTGACATCCTGTATCCCCTACTTTTGGTAGGTACACTGTCTTCCGTGTCTATGTTATGTTTGCACCAAGGTGTCAAACCAGGCGACTGTGAAAACAGGGGGGAAAACTGCCTAAGCAAACTTTTCACCTCAGCCTGCTGATCAGAAGTCAGGTGAGGGGCCACTCAGACACCCTCAAAGGAGCTATCTGAAGGACCGCTTTGGAACAGGTCGGGGAGAGGTTCAGACTCCTCTTGCTCAACATCTGAAGCCAGTAGCAGTGCTGCGATTTCGACTCTTGGGACGAAAGCCTTCAGCCTATTTACGTGAAACACTTTTGGAGCCTGTCCAGGCCTTCCAAGGTCCACTAAATAGTTAACTTCACCCAGGGGCTCCACCACTGTGTAAGGGCCTGACCATTTGTCCTGTAAAGCTCAAGGCCTTATGGGATTCATGATCAGGACTTGCTGACCAGGTGTAAAGTTGATGAGGGAAGCTTTCTGGTCGTACCAATGTTTCACCAGCGCTTGTCCTGCCTTCAATTTATCACAAGCCAAGCCCATCAGAAGTACCATCCGTTTTCTGAGCCCCAGCACATAATCTACTACGTTGGTAGTAACAGGGGGAGTGGGCATCTCGCATCCCTCTTTGACTATGGCTAAGGGTCCCCGTACAGGATGACCGAACAGATGTTCGAAGGGGCTGAAGCCAACACCCTCCTGTGGTACCTCTCGGTAGGCAAACAGTAAGCATGGTAAAAGAAGATCCCATTTTCTTCTCTGAGGTTTTCCCAGAGCCCCAATCATGCTCTTTAACGTTCTGTTGAAACGTTCCACCAGACCATTGGTCTGGGGGTGGTATGCAGACGAGAACTTGTAGGTGTCCCCACATTCTTTCAACATAGCCTGCATATACTTCAACATAAAGTTGCTGCCACGATCCGACACAACTTCTTTAGGGAAGCCAACCCTAGTAAATATGCCAAGCAACGCTTTTGCAACTGACTTGGCAGTTACAGTTTTCAATGGGATGGCCTCAGGATATCTGGTTGCATGGTCGACCAGCACCAGGATAAACCTATTGCCTGAGGATGTTGGCGGGTCAAGGGGACCAACAATGTCGATCCCTACCCTTTCGAATGGTATTCCCACAACTGGGAGTGGTACCAACGGAGCTTGGATTGTCGAGCCAACCTTACCAGATAACTGGCAGGAGGCACAACTCCTGCAGTGACTTTCTACTTGCACCCCCATCTTGGGCCAGTAGAAGTGCATGGATAACCGTTGCTTGGTCCTCTTAATACCAAGGTGACCAGCAAGGGGCACTTCATGCGCCAACCGCAGGAGGAAGGGTCTTAGAGCAAGGGGAACCACCAACCTCCTATGATCTCCTTCTGTAGACTCTGTGGGCTCACTATACAGGAGACCACCTTCCCAATAAATCCGATGCGTCCCAGGAGGTTCAACCTCAAGCTGGGAGCAGGCCTGTCTCCTTAGGCCTTCCAGAGATGGGCACTCACGTTGGCCTTTACTGAATTCTTCCCTGTCAGGACCACCTTCTACTAACAAGTCTATTAGTTCAGGATGGTCGTTGGGGTCAAATACTTCAGGCATCGCCACCTCCTCGTCAGGCCCGGGCGATTGACCAACTTCCTCCACCGCAGTGGTAGGCGAGCTCGGGGGAATGTTCTCTTTCCCTCGTCTTGACTTGTTTACTCCTTTCGCCTTGGGTTTCCCCTTCGGCTGGGGCGGCGTATTGGTCTTGGACAATGCTGCCCGTGTTTGAGACCGTGTGCAGGGTCTGTCGGCAGTGTCTCCTACGAGCCCTAAAGCTCTGAGATCATTGCCTAAAAAGACCTTTCCTGGGACTTTTTTCTGAATGCTCACTGGAATCCTGACTGCTGTACCATTCAAAGTAAGATTTACAGGTATTACTGGAAACATGCGAGGTGGGCCGTCAGCCAACTTAGTGGGCATCAGAGTAGCTCTGGCAACTACCTCTGCGTCTACCAAGGTAGAATCCACTACAGTTCGACTGCACCCACTATCCCTAAGAGCTGGAGTATCTACTCCATTGATCAGCACACTGTCTTTAAAGTAGTGCTTGGTATTATCTGGAATCCTAGCATAAGCCTCTGCGACTTTAGGCTCCCAGGAACCCAGGGAAACTAAACCTACCTCAGCTTCTATCCCGCTGGGGAATGAGTCTGAGGAGAAGGATGCTTCTGTAATGTCTTCTTCCTCGTAGGAGGAGAAGGCCAGATTAGCGGAGTGGACCCCCAAAGGTTTAACCTTACACCGGGGATCCCCCTTCTCGTGGTCAGTTGCTCCACAAACAAAACAAGATCCATTGGGTCTGTTTACATAGGGAGGCTTATTGTAACCAGAGTTCTGTTTCGGAGGCTGACCTCCACTACCCTGTGAGTTCTCTTGTGTCTTACCCTTATTTTTCTTTTTGTGGCCCTTTTGAGAAGAAGATTTATCAGATTCTCCGCCCTCCTTATCTTTGGACTTTTTCCCTTCCTCCTGCTTACCAGGATGAGTTTTGTCCTTATGGGACACTCAATGTGACACCCATAAGTCGGCTGCAATGGCCAGCTTCTTAGGATCTATCTCCTTCGAATCGGCCAAATGCTGCTTAAGCTCTGGGGAAGAAGATGCAAAAATGTGTTCCAGCATGACAAGATTTATCATGCCTTCAAAGGTAGAAACCTTATAACCTTCGACCCAGCCAGTCAAGTTTTTTAAGGATTCGGTTACATAAGATACCCAAGTACCACCTTCTTTTTTCTTGTACTCTCGGAATCGTTTTAAATATTGGGCAGGAGTCTTTCCAAACTTTAAAATGAGAGTTTGCTTTAACATTGCGAAATCAGCTCACTCAGCCTTCGACATTTCCATAATGGCACTACAGCCAGAATGGGGCAGTCTGCTGAGTAACCAGGTAATCTTATCAGCATTGTCAACTTGTTGAACTTCACATGCATACTCAAACGTATTCAGCCAGTCCATAATGTCATTCCTTTCCTCATACACACTGAGCAGATCTTTCGGAAACCGTGGATGAGAGGAGGCCCCAGACCCATGTCCAGGACCCTTGGATCCATTTGCAACCTGAAGCTTGGCCAGTTCCAACTGGTGATACCTGTCTTTCTGTTTTTCTGCCTGTTCGATTTGTAGTTTGGCTATGCTGAACTCAAGCTCCTTCTGCCTAAACCGCAGTTCTTGCTTCTTGAATTCAAGCATAGCCTCCCCATCAACACTGGCAGAGGAAACATTAGACATCTCATCCTCCCTGTCCTCGTGGTCACTGTGGATCAGTGCAGCGGCAGAACCGTCGGTTCTACCAGTGAGAGCAGCCCCACCTCCTTCCGCACTGTCCTCAGAAGTTATAGCGTCTAGCTGCGCTTCTTGCCACGCCACGATTCTTTGGATCATATCCAATTTGGTGCCTTGAGAGGAAACACCTCTCTCCGCACACATCTTTTTCAATGTTTCGGATTTGGAAGCATTTAAAGTTAACAAGGTATTTGTTTCCATACTGTTAGATAGGACTATGGCCTTTTTAAAGTTATACTATAACAATTCACTACGTGTCCTGGTAGGAACAACTTGAAATGCCTTAGTTTGTGCGCAACACTGGATACCCTCAGTCGTATCCACCGCTGTACACCAATTTGTTAAGACGGATTTCTGAACTCTGTCCTGGCGGCACAGAAGTTCAGAAGGCCAACCCAATTACTTGGAACAGGGTAACCTCTGGACAAGCCAGACCAATCAGGGTAGCGATCGCGGCGGTCAAGACTAGGTCTCAAGAGGGGTGAGGGTGACTGAAAGCCCGCAATGAGCACACAAAGCAAGGACACTTACAAATTACTCCAGACAGGTGTTATATTAAAAATATATACACATTTATTCCAAGGCCTTTGCAACAATGACCGTAGCGAGAAATCACAATAAAACTCTAGTAAACCAACACATACCAAACCAATACAATATATATACAAATACAAACGAGTCTAAAGAGTTAGATGCACGAAATGTGTAGTCCACCTAGAAGGGGAGGAAAACAGGCAGTGCGAAATAATGATTAGACCCAGTCCGCCTTCAGAGGCACCTAACTAAAAGGAAGTCCAAGCCCTACGAAGAGTGGAGTCTTGTACTCAAAAGTACCTGCACACGCTGGTGCCAAAGGGCAAAAAGGGGAGTCTCTTCGAGGGAATCAGGCAGTTCAGTTTGGTGCACAAATGAAGAAGAACAGAGTTCCGCGACTCAAGCGCAGCCTCCACTGTGGGCAGAAGCAGAGCGCGAGTACGGAAAGGCGTGCTGTTTGACACAGCGGGGAAAAGCTATGGGCTCCTGCAGGAGGGCGAACAGTTCCTAGCTATGCTACTCACCGGTCCCCGATGCAAGCAGACCCAGGCTTCTCCGCGTCAGTTTCAGTGCTGGCAGGTTCAGGGGAGCAGGGGACGTCTTGTCGTCGGGTAGATTCTGCAGCAGCAGAGTTGAGTTAAAGATGTCCCAAACGAAGTGAACCCGCACAGTTTGTTACCACAGCAGGGCAACGGAGCAGCCGTGTGTATCTCAGCCAAATGTACACTACTAACTTCAGACCTGGGAATGCCAAGTGTACGAATCGTGTGAGAGTGACAAGGACTCGAAATACAACACAACCTGGCGACGATTACAGAACAAGACTCCTGGGTAGGCTGGTCAGTCTGCTGGATGGCCCAGAGACATTTCCGAAGGCTTACGTGAAGATGCCGAGAATAGCTGTCCCCGCTATTCCAAGGGTCGAAGTACCAGTACAGGCCTTCTGGTTCGATCAGAGGTAGAAAGGGTTTCACAAAGCGACAGCAGTGCAGAGGAGCAGTCCTTCAGCGGGTCACCAGCGATTCCTCGGTTAAGCCTCGTGGTTGCAGGATACTTGGCTCCTGTATTCCTTTGTTCGTGAGAACTCAGGAGATCAACATGGTAGTGGCATTTCCAGCCCCCTCTTATCCACGGTTCCCTTCGCGCCAAAACGGAGGGGACCCAATGGGAGATCCGCTCATCAAACACTCACACCATTCGTGGACCTATCACGGACCACAGTGGTCCCAGGCAGTCACACCACACTAGACTCTCTGGCACCCAGGATGTGTATTGGGACTAGACATCCCAGCCCACATCCTGGAGGCACACACAAGGCCTGTAGAAGCCCGCGAAAGCATCTGTGTTCCGCGGGAAAGTACATGCCCAAATAAGGAACGCCCCGGGTCGGCTCGACCTGGGGAAGGTGAAGGGGGCAAGACGGTCAGCGGACAGGACAAAGGAGCCTCGTGGTCTGGCCATTTTGGGAGCCAGGCCACCATTTTGGGCTAAGCGCGAGAAACGCGCTTAAAACGCCAAAAGGAGCTCAAAAACACAAGAAACAATCGCTGCCACCATTCCCGTCCGTGATTCACTTGCACCGATCAGTTACAATACAAAAAGAGTATCTAGGGCCTGTAGAAGGCTAGAGACCCAAGAGAGCAGTAACTTAGTTTACACTGCCCTCTTGTGTCATGTTGCACGAAAGCTACAACATGATAAAGAAACTACGGAAAACAGCGTTTCCCGGTACTGACTGTCTTAAGGGCATGTCAGTTTCCCCGTAAGAATGGAGCGAAAGCCCAGAGGAGTGCGGCAGAAGGCTGCACTTCTCTGGCAAAGTCTAGATCATGGTGAAAACAACAGCAAAAAGTTTAGGGGTTGCCACATGGAAGGAAAATTACCCACAATTAAGAAATCTTTCCTAACAGAGGCTATTCCAGAAGAGGCCCTTGCTTAGGATAAAGATCCTCCTCCATATCTCTGCTTGGAGAACCAGCTAACTCGCAGAAGTTTGGAGGTAGATGAGCGGAGGGCTCCAGAGGGAAGGTATTTAGGTAGGCATTGCTGCAGATAGGTAGGTTGCAGGCCCCAGAAGGCCCTGTGGACAATGAAGAGGGTTTTGAACTTGATCCTTGCTGCCACAGGAAGCCAGTGGAGGGATTTCAGTGCCGGAGAGATGCATCCCCTGGGCTTGAGGCCAAGGATAAGTCTTGCGGTTCTGTTTTGGGTGAGTTTCAGAGGTCACCTAGCAGAAGCAGGGAGGTTGAGAAAGAGGCTGTTGCAGTGGTCCAGCCTAGAGAGAAGCAGGGCTCTGCAGACAGTGAGCCATTGGTGGAAGGTGAGAAAGGTAGAGTACCACTGAGGAGGTGTAGCTGATAGTTAGACTTTTTTTAGAGATGTCCGAAAAGTAAAAGGAGAAGGAGAGAGTGGAATGGAATATGACCCCAAATTTTTAGCCTCACAGGTGGGTGCGGGCGCAGGGCCAAGGGAGGCTGGCCAGAGTGAAAGTGGGAAAGCAGGTGCTGGGGTACCAATGCGAACAATCTCAGTCTAACTGGCATTGAGGTAGAGGTTGTTGCAGCGCACCATGACTGAAAAGCGGACATACAGTAAGATATGAGTGAGGAAGAGGAGGCAGCTGAGGGTAGCCTGAAGGAAAGTTGCATGTCATCCGCATAACACTGGAAGTTAGAGGTGAAAGTGGAAATCACATGTGTCAAGGCAGCAATGTAGACATTGAAGAACAAGGGGAATAGGTTAGATCCCTTGGGAACTGCACATGTTGAAAGAGCGATAGTAGAGAGAAAGGCTCTGAGTTCCACCTGGGATGGGCGGTAGGAAGGAAAGGAAGTTAACCACACCAGAGCCTGTCCTCTGATTCTCAGGGTGTCACAGAGACGTGCAATCAGAATGGTGTGGTTAACCGTGTCAAAGGCAGAGTAGAGGTCAAGGAGAATGAGGACAGAGGGAGACAGCGGCAGCGTCAAGATTTGAGAGCAGGTATTCAAGGGTGTTCAGAAGAGCAGTTTCCGTGCCTCTGGATGCTCTAAAGCCAGACCGATGGTCCTGAAAGCAACCAACAGATTCAGTGTGGAGGGTCAGCTAAGAGATAGCCAAATTCTCTAGGATTTTGCCCAGGAAAAGAGTAATAGAGATAGGGCAATAGTCTGCTGGAATGGAGGGTTCAGCAGAGGTTTTCTTGAGCAGAGGGTGCACAAGGGAGTGCTTAAGAGCAGTTGGGAAAACTCCATTGGCAAAAGAAAGATTACAGAGTTCAGCCAAGGCTGGAGCGAGAGAATCAAGGTTGTCCTTAATGGTTTTGGAGGGGCAGTGGTCCATCTGTTTGAATGAAGCCTTCATAGACCGAACTTGTCTGGTGACCTCATTGGGTGTGACGGTGAGCGAGAAGAGAGGAGAAGTGGAGAGAGGCCAAGGGAGGTTCCGGTTTTGGTGTATGCTGTGGTGTGGAAGAGAGGGAAGAAAGGATGTCTTGCGTTTTATGTGATGAAGTGTGCAGCCAGGGCCGAGCAAAGGTCCTGGGTGTGTGTGACAGAAGAGGCAGCTGCAGGATTGGCCAGTTCCTTACAGGCTTTGAAAAGTTTGGCTGTGTTGATTGATGCCACTGAGATGCAGGCTTGAATAAAGACTCCTTTCTTGGAGTCGATATTGCTTTTGAAGGAGGTGGTAGGCCAGCTTCTCAGAGGGTCCGCACGATGAATTCCTTTTCCGCTCAGCTGCCCTACACTTGCGTTTAAGGGCAGCCAGATCAGAGTCATACCAAGAGTTGCACTTTTCGGAAGTCTTCAGTCGGACCCCCATGACAGGGGCAAGAGTATCAATAGTGTTGGAGATAGAGAGAAATCAGTTAGAAAGGGCTGTGTCAGGGTGTGAGTCAGCCGCTGGAATAGGAGGAAGAGAATAGGTGGAGGCAAAGGCAGCTGCTGTCACTCTTTTCATTGGTCAGGTGACTTTGAAGCTGATTGGCCATACCAGGTGTGCCGCTACAAGAGGAGAGGGGAGTTTCAAGTGTGATGAGAGAAGAGAGTGGCAGTGAGACGGATAGAGAGAGGGATGTCAGTAGAGATGAGAGCATCCAAAGTGTGGCCTGCATTGTGCGTGGAGCCAGAGGGTATGACAGAGAGGGAGAGAGAGCCGCAAAGGTTGCTGAAAGGTTCTGAGTAGTGAGGAGAGTCCAGATGGATGTTGAGATCAACCATCAGGAGGAGTTGAGAGGAGGAGGAAAGTAGAGAGGAGGCCAGGTCAGCCCATTGAGAGGGGAAGAGAGTGGACTGTCCTGGTGGCCGATAGAAGACGGCCAGAAGGAGAAAAGATTTAGGAGAGGGTAACAGCCTGCATACTAGGCACTCGAAGGAGGAGTAGGTCTGAGTAAGGATGATGGACGCATGTACCCATTCTGGGAAGATCAGTGTCACTCCCCCACCTGTTTTCTTTGGCCTGTGCAAAGAGAGGATCTTGTAGCCTGCAGGGAGGAGTGTGTCAAAGCTTGTGACAGAGCTATCCTTAAACCAAGTCTCAGTGATAGCAAGCACATCAAGATCCATGAGTTTGAGGAGGTTGCCGATGTCATACGAGTGTTTGACAGTGGAGCGAGAGTTGAGCGTGGCAACGTGGAGCAGCTTGCCATCTTTGAAGGTCTTCTCTGGGATTTGGGTGAGGAGGAGGAATAAGGGGTACCCCTATCGTTAGTCCTACACCTTTTCTGGGATCAGGATTTAGAGTTATCTTTAGGCGCATCCACTACAACAAACTTATCCAAGTGCTTCGTCTTAGCCACACACTTCCTCTAAGGAAAAGCCTTAACCTTGAGGAGCCCTCTGAGCAACAGAATTACCTGGACAGTAATCTGTAAATCCCACAATAAGGCAGTCAAACGCTGAAGCTAAAGTGGTATTCAGATCCCAAAAGGCCCCATCTATGGACTCTTGGACCACTCTACATATGTCCCTAGTAGTCTCTTGTGGCCCAGCAACCACTTGTTCCTGCCTACTAGGAACACCCTCAGAGTAACTACCAACATCAACTAGGACACTGTTAGCCCCCAGGCCTGCAGACCCTCCAGAAGCCGGCACACCCAAAGCACAGGAAAAACAAGGAAGCAACCACAGTTGCAGCAGAACCCTCGAGCAGAGGCTTCTCTCGCCTCAGCAGGCCACATCCAAGTTTCAGAGGTGAGAGGAAAGGCCAAGCAGGCATTTGACACCCGCACGTCACAGGGCTTCAGCAACCCCACCGAGCACACGGGCCCTCTTGCGGTACACACCGACAAATTTGTGCCGAGCAGGCACTACCCCAAATCTCGGCAACAATGAGGAATGAAACGTGTTGCCGCCCAAAGCACACACACTTCTTCTAAGCATTCTGGGACCGCTGGCGCTGAGAAGAATGACGCTGCGCTGCTGCAAACAAAGGCAGCACAAGCCCTCATTGCGACGTGAGCCATCATGCGCCCTTTCCCAAAGCAAACACTACCGAGTGAACATGCGCCTGAGACAAAGAAACAATGTCTACAAAGTTGTGTACTGTGACAAACACAGTTTACAAGTCGCACTGCAACAATTAAGAATTAAGACCTGAAACTAAAATGCATAACAATGATTTGCAATGGGAAAACGCTCAGATAGTAGAAAAACACTTATCTGCTGGACGAGCAGCAAAGAAGGGACTACGCGCACAGTACTTTATACGTGGGCTCGGACCCTCATTGGTGGAAAAGGCATGGTTGTGATCTTGGACTGGGGTCCTCTATATTTGAGTGTTAACTCTTGTTCATGTTTTTAAAAATGTTCAGATGTTGCTGTTCGAGAAGTAAAGGAGATGAATTCATAATCTGGAACCTCTGGTATTGCTATAGAATTTAACAACCCTGCTTATGACATGCAGATCAGATGGTCATCTCTGTGTTTTAACTGTTTAGTCATATTTGTTGCCACGTGTTTCAGGGGGTCGAGTTCAGGTGTTCATATTAGCCGAAACATGGTTGATAGTGGCACATTAACAACCTGTAATGCCCAATGACCCGAGGGCAACGGGTGTTAACATAGAATCCGGCGCTCATTCAAAAGGAAACACGGGGTGAAGACAAGCCACCTGTCCACGAATAGGCCTCATATCTGACCTTCGCACCAAAACCTGCCTCTTCGCACTTATCGCACTTATCACATAGGTTTTCATTGGTCAGGTCACAGCTGAAAGTCATGTGAAGATGCAGCTAACGACTTCACAACACCTTCTGTGCAGTAATATTTTTATAAGCAACTAGCTATTGTAATAACCCTGCTAAAATGTTGTGGTTCACTACAGGCCTATACATGTGGCTAATATTCGGGGCGACACCCTGAGCGCAGTTCCTAAACCGAGCTCACTTACGACAAAAGGTTGTCTTCTCTAAAGGTGCAGGAGCATGACAAATATATGTAATTTGTAAATTGGCCGGTCTTTTACAATAATTTAGAGACAATAGTTAAAGGCAATCGAAAGCCGACAATTACCGATGTTTAAAGGTTTGCTTTGCTGCTCTGTGAATATTTCACGCCCAAATGAGTTTCCTCTGGACCCCCGCTGTTTCTGATGAGGCGAGCTGAGGCTTTATTGCCACGCGCACAGCGGGGCTCCTCCAACGAGGCGCGGCGCCGGTGATGCATGGCCTACGCACTTTAAATAATGCATGGCGCCTGCGCGCTGCAACGAGGCGCGGCGCTGTATTTACATATCAATTGGGCAGCCGCATCGAAAATGAAGAAATATGAGGGGGCTCGAGACATAGATCCGCGTCTGCGATATCTACATAATATGTATGCATGTTACAGTAAAGGCACGGCCCATTACATTTACCACAATGGAAAGCGCCCAGCATGGGGCTCTCGTTTTCTCCTCGGGGTTCTTTTACTGAGCATTGGCAGTTATGGCAAGGAGTGAGGATGCAGTTGGAAATGAAAGCTGTGTGATATGGCCAGGCTCGCACGGGTTTATAAGGCAACAAAGCAGTGCTGGAGGGCAATCTCATCTGGCAAGTGTGGTCACTTGTTTTGGGCACTGTATGGGCCTCTTTGTTAAGTTAATGCATTGTATGGCTTGTGTTTTGAGCAATGTTATTAGCCCAATATGCATTAGAAACCTCATTTTTTTCAGTAAATATTACCCCAAAATGCTCATGCAGGTACTTCTCAAATGGTCTGCACCAAGTAATGAAAAGTAATGTGCAATTGAGGCCCAGTTTCATTGTGGCCCAGTTTTTTCCGTCTCAGTCTGACGCAGATTTATAACGGCACAGACTATTAAATCACCACTTCAGACCTGCAGAACCTTGATTAAAACTTTGTTGAGCATAATAGCAGGGAATAAGAAGGTTGGGTCTCATGAGTATGATTGGCGATATACTTTACAGAGTTGTGTACCTGGTGCTTCAGTGCATATGGAATCTACTGGCGGTGGATTAGAATCTGGGCAAGAGAAGTCGTATTCTTCAAATGCCATTGGTTTGGGCATTAGTATTGGCTGTTACTGCAGCTCCTGGAAGCAGGAAATCCCAGATTATAATTAGTAATCTTCATTACTGCGAGTTCTACTCTTTCTCGTCACAGTCATCACTAAATGAGGTATCAGCCTCCTCACAGGAACACATTCCAAAGGTTTTTCCCCCTTCATCTGGGAACTGGGTGAGATCCTTCCTCATCTTTCCCTTTTAGTATACGGGTGGCGCTCACCCAAACCCTTCCTGTGTGATGCCAATTTCACCCATCAGCCACTGCCTTCCCTTGTAGGGAGGTTGGGCTGGTTGCAGTCTGGTTGCAGTAACGTGACAAGGGAGAGTAAGACTTGGAGTAATGAATATTATCATTCACAATCAGGAAAGTAGCCCATGTGCATCTTTCCCCTCCGGGCATCACTAAATGGGGAGTACACAAGGCAGGGCAGTGGCAAATCACATAACACACAGAATCGGAGGTGGATGCAGCAACCATGCTTATTGCAAAACAACAGATGAGCCAGACACTTATAAAATCCAATACACCTCTACTGAACCTGCCGCCCCTGTCCTTAAGACGGTCACACCGGTAGTGTTAATGAAGGTATGTGTAACCGCCTAAGTTGCAGCCTGGCAAATGTTTGAGAAATTGATCTCCAGAAAGCCTTGCCATAATGGGGCCAAAGGCCTAGATCACCTCTTCTGAACTAAAATGCCAATGTTGCTCCTAAGAAAGAATGAGTTCCTCAAAATGATGAAAAGAGGAGAAGACTTTGGGGTTCAATCCCAGATCAGGTCTAAGTACATGCACCTCTGGTTTGATCAGGAAGGGTACCCTGCAGAGATACCTCCCAATTACCCTAGTCAGCGCACAAATGCAACAGCAAACCAAAAGCGAGGTTTAAAGGAAACATACTTTAACTAGACAGACTCAAGCAGCTCAAAGAGGGAGTCCTGAAGGGCCCTTACTACCGATCCCACAGTGGCAGAGGACACCTAGATTTAGGTGTTTAGAGATTGAAACTCCTCAGGAGTCTTAAAAACAAACACTGACGTTCCAGCCTCCCCACCTCAAGGACCTCCAAAGGCTCAGGTTGAAGCCCACTGGTTTCTCCATGCGGAAACAGAGAGATCTAAGTTGAACTGATCCTGCAAAAACTGAAATATGTGGGGTGCTGACAATTCCAATGGCTTGAGTTGTGAGCACACATAGTGAAACAAGGGCAATTTCTAGCAAATGCCTGCAGGGTCAAAGGGTGTCTAGAAGCCTAAGGCAAACAGATAACTCCTCTGAGATCCCATAACTTGTAAGGCCTAAGTGTTCAAAGTCCATGGCCCGAGTCGCAGTATCTTCTTCCTGCTCTCTGCACCAAGCCCCTGAAGGCCAAGGCTGGGGAAAGGAAGCAGGAAATAGACAGTTTCCACTGCCAACTGGCATAGTAGAGGAAACCAAGACCGTCAGTGCTAAAACAGCATACCCATGATAATGGGATGGTTATCCTCACTTACCTGAGCCACCTTTGGCAGAACCTTCTGTATTGGGGGACACGGTGGAGTGCATGAAGAAGTAGTCCAGGCCAGGAAAACAACAGGGAATCTGTTATGATATGATATGATATGATAAGTTATTTATAACGTGCTTAATACCCTGAGGTTTCTAAGCACGGACCCGTAGATCAAACCTGTGGTGCTCCATGTTGTCATGCTTCCAAGGCAAGCAGGTTGCCCCTGAGCTATCCTCCCGAGACACTCTACTCCTAGTATATCAAACAGAATTTGAATACTTCCACCCTTGTGGAAAACAAATCGAGGAAGGGTTTGCCAAACATCCTACATAGTCTCCAGAAGATCTCCTTCATAAGAGACGGTTGTTCCAAGGAGGAAAATACCCTGCTCATGTGATCCACTTTTGAATTGTCCACTCATCGGATATGAACATCTGAAAGGGACAGTAGATGACGTTTTGCCCAGGACCCCTGCTACCTGGTGAGATTTGCCAGAGTGTGCAACCTTGCATCCCCTTCCAAGTTTATAGAAACAACACAGACCTGATTTTTCCATTCATTCCAGCGTGGCTCTGCCTTGCAGATGGCGAAGGAGGTGCTGTAGGGCCCCGAAGATCACTACCAGCTTCTTCCGGTTTGATGGCATAACTTGTTTCCTCCCAGACCACACATGCCAAACCACCTGTAATTCACAGATTGCCACCCATCACTTGGAACTGGCATCAATTGTCATGATTCTGGTTTCCAGATATATGAAAGGCACTCCCTTGGTCAAGTTGGTGTCATGGGAGGTAACTGTTCCAAGTCTTCTAAATTGAGCTTCCAGTGGCTGTGCAGATGTTCCCACAGCAGATGCAGGTGGGGGTTTTCCCAAGGTATTGTGAACACTGATGACACTATGTGGCCCCTAGCCCTGAGTCACTGGCATGCTCAAGCATCCTGCTGCAGGTTGACCAAATGTGAATTCTTTAATCTCTGTTCCTTGTCCTTAATAAGTTTGGAGTTCTGTGTTGGAAATTGGTTGCATTTGTCACAGTTGATGGCTGTGGGTGGAATGGCCTCCCTTTGTAGTCCCCCAACAAACGGGTGCCAGTACCATTGTAAAAACACATGCAGAAGATTTGAGGCCAAAGTGTTAGACTAGGAACTGATAGTGGGAATGACCATAGCAAAGCATAGAAACTTCCTGTATTCTGGATGAATAATCATGTGTTGGAATGCATCCGCCAGATCCAGAGATGCCTTATATTCACCTTTGCCAATAGTGAAATAATGTGCTGGAGCGTCTCCATCTTGCAATAGACTGGCTATAAATGTCTTGATGTACTTGAGGTCCAGCACTATCCTCAGAGCACCTGAGGTTTTCTGAACAATGAAAATAACCAAGTACACTGCTCTGATCTTGAGGCATTCCGAGACAGAGCAGATTGTGTTTTCTTTTCAGTTGATCTCAACCGGCTTCTTCACCAGTTGTTTCTCACATCCGATGGGGTTGGGGTGGTCAGCATTCTATGCTCAGGTTTTGATGCAAATTCCAGCTTGTACCCCTGTGTAACTATTTATGTCACCCAGTTGTTCATGATTGCCGCCAAATGCGGTTAGAATGGAGCAGACTGGGGGTCCCGATCTGGTGGCATGCTAATCACGAGCAAGGCATTTTCTGGTCCAAATTTTTGCTCTCCCGCACCCCTGGGCTCGATACCAAGAAACGCTTCTTCTGCACTCTGCATGAAACACTGCTCTGGTGAAATGGTACAAAAACAATCTTCTTTGCTTGACGACCTGGGAATGTGGTTGGGTTTGTCATTGTGTGGCTGGGCTAGCTTCCACTCGTTGTAGTCTTTGTTGACTTCATCCTCAAGTTGGTCACCAAAGATCAAAAGCCCTTGGAAGGGGATGTGAAAATTGATTGCCTTCTTGGTGGAGTCTGTGTGCCAATCACAAATGTGGACGTGAAGCCGGGCATGAACAGTTGCTTCTGATTCTAGGACTATCAGCTTCTCCACACTAAACCAGATCTGAGAGAAAGCCTGACTGTCTTTGGACGTCCTCTAGGATTTTGACACATTTGTCTCCCTCCGCTCCTGCCTTGTATATCATAGAGCAATGACTCAGGTGCACGTTGCATATGCACAAGCTCTTAGCTCTGGATGGGATGCTGCACATGACTTCTAAAGAAGGGAGCCGACGTTTTTGTCAGTGGAGTCTCAGATTGTAGTTTTCTCTGTGGACATGGACGGATCACCTGTTGACCTGACAAAAAGGAGTCTACTTCAAGAGGTTCAGGTAACTTAGCTGGCACTCCATTGGAGGATTTAGTTTTGAACTGAACCTTGAGACCATACTGTTTCAGTCCATTCTTTCTGCAACACCTGGAATCTTTTAGATTCACCTTGTACCATCGCAGTGTAGAAGCTACAGCTGAATTTCCCATGCGCATAATCTTGCAACCCAGATTTGTTCATACCCTTGTGTATACTTCTGGTAAGTCCTCCTTGCCACAATATTTAACTTGGAGTCGACTTCACTTGGCGTGGCACTCTTTCCTGATCCTCTGGCTTGGAGAATTCTTACACTGTTTTCCTCACAAATAGTTTCATTTTCTCCTTCAATTCCTCCTGCTCTCTATTGACATGTCTTTGTGGGAGAGTGATGTGGGTACGAGGATGTGGTGGAAGAGGAGGAACTGGAGGCCGCACGCCTAAGCTTATGATTTTCAGAAAGCTTCGAAGGCACAGCGTTCACAGGGTAGTTAACGCCACTGCCAATGCTCTGTCTAATGCCATGAGTGCAGCAAGTGACTTGTGCACTTACATGATTCAAGGGTGCCGGCGAAATGAAGCATCCATGTGAGTGCTATGGGTCGATGTTCCATTTCTCATGCAAGAGCACTCATAATCAGGAACGCAACAGCATTCCACAGGAAGACCATTTTCTATGTTGATGACGTGCATCATCAACAGTGAAAACAGGCTCCCTGTCACACAGGACTGCACAGTGTTGAGCTGCGCACCTAAGGTCAGTTGATTTTTTATTTTAAAAAAACGCTCTTAGCACCCATGTAGGAAACTACACGGGTGCTAAGAGATGAAGTGGAAGGGGGATTGGGGAAGGGAAGGGGGTTCTTTCTGATGATGCATTTGTGGCATTGAATATGACTATGGGTGTGACAATTTCTTGTAGAGAGCACCTGTTATTTGGTGATCATCTAAAGTATTATTCATGTTGGACTGCAACTCCTGTGAACCTTCACCATTGATTATGCTGACTAGGGATCAAGGAATTTGAAGCCCAGAACACATGGAGACACTGGCGTAACGGGGGCCCCCGCAGCGCGGGGGGCCCCACCAGCACATGTCCTGGGAGGACGCCCTACTTCGAGAGAAAAACAATGAAATGCTCTTTTTTAAAAAAAAGTTTTTTTCTCATTGATTTCACTTTGCATTTATAAAGAAATTATTTCTGTAACAGAAATAATGTCTTTATGAAGGCAGAGTGACTACAAAAAGAAACTTTCTTTTTGAAGTCTGAGAGATCCCCGCAACCCATGCAATGGAAGACCCTAGGCTGGAGGCCTCCATGTCATGGGGTGGGGAAACCCTATGACTTCAAAAAGAAACTGTGGGCCTCATTATGAGTTTGCCGGACTGGAAATAACAGAACCGGTAAGCTTGCCGGTACCGTTGTTTCCGGACTGGCAAACTACGAGTTCTGTGAGCGGGTGGCTTTCAGCCCACCAGATCTGATCTGGCGGTCAGAACGGCACCGGCATGCAGAATTCAACGGATGCACCGGCACCATTCATGAATGGTGCCGGTGCATCCAGCCTCCCCATTCCAATTGAGTCCAATGGGACTCAAATGGGAATGGGGAGTAATATTTTCCGGCGCCCGGGAATGGGCAATTCCCATTGCCAGTCTGCCGGGGCTGTAATGCACCGGTAATTGCCCATTCCCAGGAACCGGAAAATTCATGACTCCGGCAGCAGCCGCACTGTTATTTACCGGCATTGCTACCGCCTGGGTCATAATGACCCCCAGTATCTTTATGAAGTCACTCTGCATTCATAAAGAAATAATTTGCGTTATGGTTCAGTCCTTAAGGGAAATCATTTCTTTATGAAGTCAACGTGACTTCAAAAAGAAACAAATTCTTTTTGAAGTAATAGGGCTCCCCTTAACCCCATGACGGGTGCGTGTGTGAGTGTATGGTGAAAGGGTGCACACTTAAATGTATGGGTGGTTGCCTGGGTGTGTGTGCCTGTATGGTGAAAGGGTGCACACTTAAATTTATGGATGGCTGGGTGTGCATGTGTGTATATGGTGAATGGTGTGTGTGCGTGTGTTCAGGGGTGCAACAAAACCTATATTTCTGGGGGGCTAACCCTTCAAATGTTGGGAGAGGTGCTAACTTCACGGGCGGTGGAGGAGGGGAAAACTTATTTGTGTGGGGGAATCCAATTTCTTTACGATTTTAATGAGACTATTGTAGTGCAGCTTCAATGTTACACACAGTTAACTCTCTCCCACTTATGGACTGCTGCAAGAATTGAGTGGTGTCCTGTTCCCTCTCAACCCTTCCAATCACTCCCCTGGCATGCAAGTACTAAACCCACATCACAATTTCAATTGGCTAAAAAATGTGGCATTAGAGTGCCGTTTAACATCTTTTTTTCTGTTCTGTCCGGCAACTGCTCTGAAGGCCAGCCAGGTCCAGTCAACATAACACAACATTTCGGGGGCAGGGGGAGTGCTGAATCACAGTCAACTCAATGGTGTTGCACCACTACTTGTGTTTAATGCCTTGATTACTTATTGGTAATCTTCATCACTCCTAGCCCTATTCTTCCTTGTCCCACTACTTGAAGGAGGTAGAGGTACATGGAGGTAATGCCTGACTTAGCTACCTGTAATCTTCATTACTCCTATTCACACTCTTCCTCGTCCCAGTACTTACCTATGAGTAAAGCAGCCTCACATGTAAGCTCTGGGACACGGAAGAGGGACGTGGAAATAATTCTGGGGCAAGGAGCTGATTTTGGAGGTTGGGGTAGGGGTGAGAGGGAGAGGGGATGTTTGTGGGGCGGCGGGATTGTGTGACAAATCATAATGGTTGTCCATGTCCAGTCTAAGCAGGCATGATGTGTGGTATTAGTGGCTTGAGAGGCATTTTGGTGCAGCCAGTCTAGTCATTCCTCAGTTTGGTATGACTTTTTTTTTATAACTGGGCATTTCTGATAAAGCAGTCCTGCTAAGTGCAATTACCTGGCTAGACTGGCATTTCGGTGCTGCCAGACTAGTTGTTTCTTACTAGGGCATTGTATATTTATCTGGGAATCTGCGATAAATTGATATGTTATATATGTCATTTCTAACGCGCCTGTACACAAGTGTTTCTAGGCACGACAAGACACGGGAGGGAAGATAGAGGGAGGACAAGACAAACGATCTTACTAGGCCTTGTGTCATTCAGATCGTGCAGGTGTGAGAATGAGAAATGCAAGGGTAAAGGGAGGTGGGAAGTGCAAGTGAGAGGGGAGGAAAACACAGGGCAGCAATTCTCTGAGTAAGTGCAGCCAGGGCAGTGCAGGTCTGAGTAGTGCAAGGAGAACAAGGGACTGTAGGGTTACAGTTACAGTCCCTAAGTGCGTGGTAGGCCCAGAGGCAGTGCAGGGGTGACTGATCAAGAAAGTCTGGACACAGCGAGACTCTGAGGGTAGCCCAGCAACCAGTCAGTACGGCAGACAGGTAGGTCAGGTGGACCAGGAGGGGAGGGAGAGAGAGAAAGCAGAGGAGAACAGGAACATTTTTAGTTGCTTCTGGATCTTCAGGTGGTCCGGCTCAAGTTTGAGAGGGGCAGGGAGGCCTTTCCAGAGGGAGGCACCTTCATAGGAGAGAGATATACCCCGCCCCCCACTCTCTGCCTGGGGAAGTGTCTAACCCTTAGAGAGTTGGAGGTAGCTGAGCGAAGGGCTTGAGAAGGAAGGTATTTTGGAAGAGAGCGATAGATGTAGTGTGGGCCCGGGCCCAGAAAGCTTTGTTGACAATGCAAAGGGTCTTGAAATTGATCCTTGCAGCAACCGGGAACCAGTGGAGAGATTTCAGGGCTAGAGAGATGTGATCCTTGAGCTTGAGGCCAAGTCTTGCAGTCCTGTTCTGGATTAGTTGCTGAGAGCAGAGAGTAGAGGATGGCAGGTTGAGGAAGAGGCTGTTGCAGTAGTCAATCCTAGAGAGAACCAGGGCTCTGGAGATAGTGAGCTTCTGGGGGAAAGTGAGAAATGGAAGAGTCCCTTTGAGGAGGAGCAGCTGGTAGTGGGACTTCTTGGCGATTTCCGAGATGTGAGGAGAGAAAGAGAGAGTGGAGTCAAAGATGACAACCACGTTTTATGCCTCGCAGGAAGGTGAAAGAAGGGGGGCCAAGGTGGGCAGAGAGAGTGCGAGAGGGAAAGCAGGAGAAGGGGTCCCAATGAGAAGGATCTCCATCTTACTAGCATTAAGGGAGGGATTGGTGGATGCGCACCAATCCTGAATCGTGGATAGACATTCAGGAATGAGAGAGAGAGGAGAGGAGCCTGAGGGGAGCCTGAAGGAAAGCGGAGTGTCATCTGCATAAGAAGAGAAGGTAGAGATCAGGTGGGCCAAAGGGGCCAAGAAGAGGTTGTAAAACCAGGGTGAGAGTATGGAGCCCTGGGGAACACCACAGTAATAGAGAGATGTGGTGGAGAGAAAGGGACCAAGGTGCACCTGGGAGGAACAGTCCAAGAGGAAGGAGGTCAGCCACTCAAGGGCCTGATCTGTGATGGCCAGGTTCTCATGGAGTCGATAAATCAGGATGGCTTGGCTGACCATGCCGAAAGCAGAGGAAATATTAAGGAGGATGAGGACAGAAGGAATACTGTAATAAAGGTTAGAGAGCAGATCTTCACAGGTGTTCAGGACAACAGTTTCCATGCCTCTGGCAGCTCTGAAGTCAGACTGATGGTGATGAAGACAACCAACAGATTCAGTGTGGAGAGGAGGCTGGAGGATGGCCAGTTTTTTTTTACAACAGTTTGCCCAGGAAAGGGGTGATAGATATTGGGCGGTAGTTTTCCAGGCAGGCAGGAAAGGCAGGCAGCTTCTTGAGGAGTGGGTGCACAAGGGAGTGCTTAAGGGGAGAGGGGAACATTCCAGTGGTAAAAGAGTGATTACCGAAATCAGCCAAGGCTGGAGCGAGGGTGTCAGTATGGTCCTTGATGGTTCTATTGGAGCAGGGGAGCACATGGTTGGACAACATATTAAAAGATCAGACTTGTCTAAAAACCTCATCAGGTATTGTCAGAGAGAAAGAGGAGAAAGGAGGAAGAGAAGTAGAGGTGGCCAATGTGGGGTTAAGAGAGGAAGAAGGAGAGGAAGAGGAGATGGGGGACTAGATGTCCTTAGTTTTAGTGGAGAAGTGAGAGAACAGAGCCATACAGAGGTCCTGGGAGGGAACAGGAGAGGTAAAGACAGCAACAGGATTGACCAGTTACTTACAGATTTTAAAGAGTTTGGCTGTGTTGTTAGAGGCCACAGAGACGCAGTCTTGAATGTGTGTTCTCTTCTTGATGAGTGTTATTGCTTCGACTGGCATTTTGGTGCAACCAGTCTAGGTATGTCTAAATGTTGCCTGGCATGCTTTACTGTAATGTTATTACACTGGTCTACATTGTGTAGCCAGTTCGACATGTTTTCATTGTGGCATGGAATTATTAATAGCAAAGCATTAATGTTCCTCTGCACTGTTGGTGACTTGCATGTATTGGATTGGTGTTACCTACAAAACCATTGCAAACACTGACTTTTTAGCCAATTTTTCTCAGAATATGTTCTGTACATATTGCATTAAAACACATATTTATATCTTTCTCCTAGTGCACTGTGTGGCATACTGCTTCAACCGCACATTTGTGCATATTACGCAAGCGTGATAATCTAGGCCGGCCCAGAGTGTGGCGCGCCTGTGCTTTGTTGCTGAGTTGGGGGGCCCTCAGCATGGCTCGCAGGGGGGCCCCCACATTGTGTGTTACGCTACTGCATGGAGAGCCACGTAATGAGTAAACATGGTAGAGGGCAACATACACCGGGTATTTAAAGATGAAAAGCATGTAGATAAGCTGAGGAAAAAGAACAAACAGCCTAATAAACCAAAGCAAGGGAGCTAGAAAAGACATTACAAAGCAGTCACCTCTTTGACCAAAAGCCACGTTGTGCCAGCATCCCACTAAAACTGCTTTGCCACAAAATAAACTAAGTCCCCAAAAACTAAAGCAGCCCAGTGCATGCTGAGGTATTACATTGTTCAGATAACTGTACATAGATAACCAAGAATCAGTGGGGTATAAGAGTCCTCAAATGGGGAAAGAAAATATAATTCCTTGTTCCATTTCCTCATCTGGGTCTGATCAGAGCCCTCACCATGACATTTCTGTTCAATCATGTGTGCCTGGCCGACCAGATGATGAAATCCATGGACCTTTTGATCAATCTGGAGAAGTCTAAGGTCAATCCGTCTCAGGATCTGAAATAAATCAGAGATCATTTCAGAACCGACCTTCCATGGTCATCAGGATAGATTGGCAAGAGTCTGAGAACTTTTAAGGAGAATACTGAAGATGGACTACACCACACCAAACAAGGCACTTGTCATGATGCAGTCACCCAAAATGCCAACGAGGCAGCTGCATCCAGGAGGTCCGGCGGCGCTGCGGTGCGGGTTGCCGGTTCCGCGGCTTCGCGGGTTGCAATTACTATCAGCACCCGCACGCATATCGCACTTACCTTCGACCTTTAGCCTGGCCCGATGACCTGCAGCCTCTCGCATGTCATGGCGCCTCTGGCCTCGCTGGCTGTGGAGACGTCCATGGTGGTTCCGCTCCCAATAAAGACCTGCCTTACTCTCGATCACTCACGTGACCTTTTTTCTTGTCTTCTGCACGCTCGCTTGCACAACGATCACATGACACTGGGCGTTCACGTGATCAGGTAGCTATGGTCACGTGATCAGGAAGTCATGGGATATAAGGGGCAAGATTCATTCAAGCAGTGCTTCTCAGCTGTTCAGACGGCGATTGGCGTTCTCTGTGTTCCATTACCACGTATCTTTGGATTTCTGGATTTTGACCTTGTTTTGGGCTCTGGACTATTTTTTGGATTACCCTTTTGGATTTGGTGCCTGATTGGACTGTTTACCCGAATTGCTTTTACCCTGGAATTTGCTCATGGACTGCTTTTTCTCTTTACCCTTCTGCCTTGGTAAAATTGGACTTGAGTATCACACACTAACGCCTCGTCAAGCCCTTGTCCACGCACTAACTGTATCTGCAACACCACAGTGGACCCTGATTACATTAGGGGTGACCCAACCTCATATTTTGCCTCATCTTCAACATCTTCAGGGGGAACAGTTAGGTTTACGGCGGCAATTGGTCATTCCAAGGGTAGGTGCCTCTTTTCTTTCCATTACAAACAGTCGTGTTTTCTTACCTGGCATACTTAACCCTGTACTTTCCTTGCAGCCATCTGGGACCCGGTGTTTCCTGTTCCTACCACCTGTGGCCCCAATAACTGGTCAGCGAGTGTATACATTTTTCTCTGACTGGTACTTGGGGACGGAGGTATTCTAATCTACGTGGACCTCAGATCTTGACAGAACTTCCTCCATCCTTGGGGCTTATAGCCTCCTGAATCCGTGTGGTTCCATGGGCCTCTTTGGGCATTGGTGGTGCACATACATAGACTCTGGAGAGCAGCAATGAATGAGAGCCTGAAGGAGGATCTCTAATGGTAGCTATAGGAGAAAACCTGGACAAGGGATTGTTTTGAGCATTCTTACAACATATGCTGTAGGATTTGATGAGGATTAGCCTTGTACTGTCATCAGGAGAGATAGGAACTTTATGTGGGAGATTGCACCCCCAACTGAAAGTAATTGCCCGCAGACTACATAACACTCCAGTGGTTTTGAGACAAGAACCACGAAAAGGCATTAATAGTATGAACAGACAATAATACAAGGATGTCTTAAATCAAAATGCAGGAAGGAGGTACAAGAACTCAGCACTTGGCAACACTTGCTTTGAGTTGGGATGTTGAGGGAGAGGTTCCTAATCTTCCTGACCAATCTGAAGGGAGTACATATCAAGGTAGAAGACAACATCCTTGGCAGATCAACACACTAGACCATTTTCTCTCTCCCCGTAATAGGTATTGACCTTCTGGGTATGGAGGGAGATCTGCTTGATGCTTGGGATTCTCTCTCTTGATCTTTTTGCTTTTCAGGTGAACATGTTAATGCTAAAACTCTGCTTAAATTTCCTATGCAGGGAGGCTTCGGGGCAAGTGGGATGAATACAATGTCTATGACTTGGTCGGCAGACCTGTTATATGCAATGCTCCGATTCCCCTGATTCCCAAGGTCATTAAAAATAATCAGGGGTTCCAGAGCCGAGGTCATACTTGCACTCCTCTTTGGCACAAGGAAGCATTGGTTTCCTCTGCCAATGGAGCACGCTGCAGAGCAGGTATGGAGATCCCCTCTTTTCCATACCCGATCTCAGGACAAGCAAAGACCCTCAGAAACAGGTGAAGATAGGCCTGTAAAAGAGAAAAGCTAAATATTTCAGCACAGCAGTCTCACAACTCAGTTAGCCCTTCCTGTACAAAGGTCTTGCCAACTGACAACTATAAAAGCTTAAAATAGACATTGGGGTAACTTTGCAGCTTGGGGCAGTAGACATAGCACACTTCCCCTCTCTGTTGGGCACCTGGAAGTGATGCAGTTCCTCTAACATGGGTGCTTGGAATAGCTAGCAGCCTATGGCTTAATGGTCAGCTATCAAGTCTTTGCATGATCCGCTGGAGGGTCTTGCACAGGGAGAAAGTGCTATTTAAAAAAAAAAAAAAAGTTTTATTGGTTTTGAACTAGTACAGCAAAGTAACAAAAGAAACATTTAACAGTTTTAAAAATCCCACAAACATCAAGTTACATTTTATCCAATTAGGAGAAGAGGAAGCGGAAGGAGAAAGAAAAGTACCTTCCTGTTAGGGAAAAAAATAAAAAATTTAAAATAAAAAGAAGATTCGGCCTTTCCTTTCTTTTTCCTTTTCTGCTCTTTTCTTTTCTCTCCCCTTCACACTCTCCTCCATATCATACATAGGTTTTAGGCTCCTACAGCCTTTTCTCTCTATTCCAACAAAAGATCCAAGAACAAAACAGAGGGCAGATAGCATAAACAGAATTCCACACACTTCAACAGGCTGCCTGGGTGTTCACACCTCTATAGTCTCCAACTTACAGATAGACACCGCGTTAGCGTTCCGACCAATTGTTGAATCCACACATTTGAGCATTCACAAAACCTGGTTTAACTTTGCCCCATTCGTTTACAGTCCCAACATTTGCCCACAGATAATGATCTTATCCTCCCCAGATGTTCTCCCATATGTTGGGTTCGAGGCTCAGTAAGTGCATGGCACTCCATCACAATGTGAAAAAGCAATTCCAGTTGTTCCCTATTCCCAAAGAATCTGCAAAAACTACTTTCCACCCCAATCGAATGTTGTCTAAACTGTACCTCAGACGTGGGCATAACATTAATGCAGCACTGCATGAGGAGCTGAGGGGAATTTGTGAAGATAGGCAGATCATTCAACCCCTTTTTTTCTACCCACCACCTAAATGTCAAGGGTCAATTGTTCTTGCTTCACTAGTATTGATCCAAACTGCCTCTCTAGGGTCTCCTTGCCCTTAAGGTGGTTTGTCTTCAGCAAATCAATATCCACCTCACATTTGTCCAGTGTCTCAAACACTTATCAAACCACAGGTTCAAGATTCTATCATTTGACCTGTCCAAACATCTCAGTATGGAAAAGGGCGTCGGCCCCTCAGTTACGATACATTTATTATATAAAGAGATTGCCTTCCACAGGACAATGGAGGACATTCATGGCGGATGCAAACTAAGACTTAGGAAGTCTTAGTACGCTACGCGAAAAGTACCCCTCCATCACCGGCCACACCTTTCCACTTAAGTTAAGAAGCATCTCTGTTCCAAAAGTCAGGGCCTGAATTACCTTCTGTCTATAGAAGGTCAGGAGCGGTATAATGGAGAAGGCCCCATATCGCCTGTTAATGGCAATTCCTTGATTAGTAAGCTTTTTAAGTTTGTTTCTTAGCCAGTCCAATTCGGCACTTTTGTTTGTGTTCCTGATATTTTCACTCCCAAATATATGATTGTTTCTACAACCTCTAGCCGGCATTCCTTAACCTTCCACGTAAATGGAACCTTTTTTTTTGCTTCTAGCTGATGTTGTGATCAGAACTTGGGATTTTTTTATGTTCATTTTCATAGCATTCTCACTTAGATACTGGTTAAAAGCTGAGATCCTGTGCTGTAGACCTACAGCCCTTAAGTCGAGGAACACTTTATTGTCTGTGCATAATAACCAAGGGAGCTCACAGTTATTAATCTTAGGTGGAAATGCTCTAATGTTCCCCTGTGAGCTCTCAAGGTCAGACAAATACAGGCTAAACAGTAAGGGAGCAAGGGCACAGCCCAGTTTGAGCCCGCAGAAAGTCCCAATCTGTCTAGGCATCAACCCCCTTTCTCCCAGTCTGATCTCTATCGATGTTCCTGTATATAATGCCTGGATGGCTTCTAAGATGTCAGAGGGACAGATCTAGTTTTTCAATTTTTTCCATAGACGATTCGATAGACTCCATCAAAGGCCTGATGTAAATCTAGAAAGGCCATGTAGATTGTTGATTTAGTTTCAATCACCCTCTGCTTCAATAGATTCATGACAAATAGATTTAGAGATGTCCCTATACTCTTTATGAAGCCCGTCTGTCTGTGGGATCGAGTATTCCAGACCTGGTCGCCCAAGTATTCAGATCTCGGAGAACCACAGAGGCAAAAAGCTTGCCCAGTAAATCAAGACAGGCGATCGGGCGATAGTGCTTCAGTTCAGCCCTATCGCCCGTCTTGATCACCGGGACAACCCAAGCCTCTCGCCAGGACTCAGTAACCTGTCTATTCAGCGTCACTTGGTTAAACAGTGGCACAGAAAACTCCGCCCAAACTTCGGGATTGCTCTTCAAGACACTATTGGACACACCATCAGGCCAACTGCTCGAGACGAGCTGAGCTTCATAATCATGGCTCTTGCCTCAGTTACATCAAATTCGAAACACCAGCCCTTGGTCTCTCTCTACCCTCTTGGACCGGGGGCTGAGCATCCACTCCAGAAAATTTCTTGGAGTAATGGCGTATCCAACCCTCCTCAGTCACATCCCCATAATTTTTTTAAAACTCTTTTTATTGATATTACAACATTTTAAACATTTCCCAAACTGCACCCCCCTCCCCCGCTAACCCCCACGCCCCAGAGGCAACTTCTGCATTGTCCTTGATCCATTCCTTCCATGAACCAACCACCAGAGTTTAATGTAAATCCAAAAGTCTTAGGTGCTGAGGGCACCATGCAACCCGAAAATTGTCTTTGAGAAAGGCCATAGTCTCTCCCCAGTCTTTTGCAAAGTTGACCAAGTTGTTGTTCATGGCATACGTTGCCCACTCGAGAGCTATGATTTCCCATATCTTCCGCAGCCACTCCTGCAACAGTGGTATCTCTGGGCTTTTCCACCCCTGTGCTATTGTTGTCATAGCTGCAAGCGTGAGGACTACCCTCGCTTTTTCACGGTATCTAGGTTCCTCCAACCCGGTATCCCCTTTGATTCCTAATAGTATCTGTACCGGTGATCTTTTATCCCCTGCTCCATAAGCCTGCTCCTATGCCGTTTGCACCTCCTGCCAAAACGGTACAATTTTCAGGCATCACCACCAGATATGCTCTGCCGTGCCCTCCAGTCCATAGCCCCTCCAACAGTCCCCTGCGGTCCCCGGGTATATTTTGTGGAGTCAGGCCAGTGTATAATGCCAGCCAAGCAATATCTTGTCCCATGCTTCCTGCAGCTGAGAAGCTCTAGTCAACTTGGGGATCCGCCTCCACAACCTCTCCTATTCCTACCTTCCAATGTCCTCCCTCAAAATGCCCTCCCATCTCCGCATATACGGCCACTACTGCCAAGCATTTGAGTTATCTAGGTCCCTATACAGGTTGGATATGAGACTCTTAGACCCATCGTTGGATAAGAGGAATTGTTTCCGTAAACGCCACTTGCCTGTTTCCAGGGTGCAGCACCCAATGTCTGATCTGGGCATACCAAAGTCTTTCCCCCTCCCTTACCACGAATTCCCTTTTACAATCTTCAAACATATGTATTCCCCCCCTAGAACATATCCCCAAACTTCCTACAACCTCCTTCCGGCCACTGCATGAATGCCCCCTTCTCTAGCCCAGGTGGGAAATCCCTATTGTTGAATATAGGCGTGAAGGGGGACGGGAAGGTCGTAATTCCCTTGGTTCCCACCAGTCTGTCCCAGTTGTCAGCCACCAGTTTAGTTATAGTGCTTTCGTATAAATGCTGCGGCCTATGTTGTTTCGGTAGCCACAATACTTCCGCCAACCCATGGTGCGCCACCGCTCTGTCCATTTTCACCCATTGTTTGTCTTGTGTGCTTTCCCCTTCCGGAAGCCATTCTCTAATTACCCGTAACTGTGTAGCCTCGTTATACTGCTGGAAATTCGGTAGCGCCAACCCTCCCTCCCTTCTGGGTGCCATCTATAGGTGCCTACTGATTCTCGCTCTCTTTCCATCCCATATGAATTCATTGGTCAGGGCTTTTAGCTCCCTAAAGAAGCTTGTTGGTATTCCCTGAGGGATTGACTGGAAAAAATACAATAATAGTGGGAGCGTGACCATTTTGACTGCCGCTAACCGTCTCAGCCAGGAAACCTGAGATTCCTCCACCTGAGGAAGTCCCTCTTTATTTCCTTCGATAGCGGGGGGTAATTAGCTGTGTACCAGCCCGTTGGCGTGGGTGTAATTCTTCCTCCCAGATATTTGATTCCCCCCTGTCTCCATACAAAGGAGGTGGCGGACCTCAACGCTTCCCGGTCCTCTGCCTTCAGAGTCAAATTCAAAATTTCAGATTTGCCTATGTTGATCTTCAGGCCCGAGCCTTCCCTGAATTCTTCTAGCAGTGTTTTGCTTGCCTGGATAGACTGTATTGGTGTTGTGAGGGTAAGCAATATGTCGTCAGTGAACGCTGCTACCTTTTGGATGCTCCCCCTGAACGGGATGCCCCTAATTCCCTCTGCCTCCCTTATGGCCATAAATCATTGGGGACAGCGGACATCCTTGTTTCATGCCCCTGCTGAGCCTAAAGGGTCTTGATGTGTCCCCATTGACCTCCACCCTTGTTGATGGTGATTGGTAATTGGCTTGAACCATTTTCAGGAATTCCCTTACAATACCAATTTTCTGCATTACCCGAAACAGAAAGGACCACTCTACCCGGTCAAACGCTTTTTCCGCGTCGAGCGCCAATAGGACCGCTGGAGTGTTTGTCTTCTGTGCCTTTTCCACCAGGATAGCCACCCGCCTTATGTTGTCTGCCATCTGTCTACCTTTTATGAAACCAGCCTGGTCCGGGTGGATCAGACCCGGCAGGTAGGGCTCGAGCCTATTTGCCAAGGTCTTTGTGTAGATCTTGGTGTCAACATTTATCAATGCGATGGGCCTATAGGATGTTCTGTCCTCTGGGTCTTTATTGGGCTTGAGGATAAGGGTTAGTCTTGCTTCCTGCATAGACGGAGTTATTCTACCTGTTGTCCTGAAAGTATTAAAGAGAAATGTCAGGTGTGGGATTAGTTCTGTTGCAAATGTTTTATAGAAGGCTGCAGTGAAGCCATCTGGGCCAGGTGCCTTGTTTGGCGATAGGTTACCGATCACCCTCTGAACCTCCTCCTCCGTGATCTCCCAGTTAAGATTTTCCTCTGCCTCCCTCCCTATCTGTTTAATATGCACCTTGTCTAGAAACTCCATCTGTAGGTGGGGCTGGGGGCTCATTGAAGTATATAAGGATTTGTAGAACTCCGTCAATGTTTCCTGGATGTGCCCCGCTTTCGTAACCCTTTCCCATGCTTCGGTTCTCAGGGCTGTAATTGTGTCCTTTGACCTCGCCCCCCTCAGTAGACGTGCCAGGAGAGCGTCCGCCTTGTTTGCCTTGGCGTAGTACTTTTGGCGAACAGCAAGTAACGCCCCTTTAGCTTTTTATGTTCGGAGGATTTCTAGTTATCAGTTCCCCCCTGATCATATCCTTAAACGCATCCTACCTTGTCTTCTCTCGTATCCCCTCTCCTGTTATCTGCGAAGAAGGTCTTAATTTTCCCTTCTATTTCTTCTCTGATAATTGGGTCCCTGATTAAGAATTTTGGGTATTTCCAACCCCACATTCCCGGCGCCCTAGATCCAATTGGATGGATACAATCTTGTGGTCTGCTATTCCGATGGACCCCATCTTGACTTCCTGAACTCGCCCCATCAGACCCACTGAGAACCAAATATAGTCAATCATCGATTGTGACCCATGGACTCCCTGGAGGAAAGTGTAGCCCTCCTCGTCCACCCCGCAGTTCACTCCACACATCCCGTAGTCCCGCTTTCTCGACCCTATCTCTTAATTCTGTTGACATCACCGCCCCCCCACCCCTCACCAGGCCCCCCGACCTGTCCCGATCCCTCTCCCAAGCTATGTTAAGGTCCGCCATCAGGATTATATGCCCCCTCACTTTGTCCTCAAGAACTCCCAGGACCCTCTGCAGAAACTGCTCCTGTCCGGCATTTGGTGCATACACCACGGCCATAGTGTAGGGGAGTTCCTGATATGTCCCAATAGCTATGATATACCTACCACCCTTATCCCGTATGGTCTCATTGATCTTCAAGTCAGCCGTATTCTTGATGGCCAACGCTACTCCCCCTGTTTTGGTCTTCCCAGAAGCATGCCAAATCTGGTTAAAACCCCTCCATTTCAGTCGCCCTTGATCCTTAGGCATGAGATGCGCCTCCTGGAGCCCCAGGATATCTGGCCCCTCCTTCTTCGTGAATTGCTCTAGTTTTTTCCTCTTAAGGGGGGGATTTAACCCCTTAACATTATGAGTTACCCACTTGAATGATCCTCACTGTTATTGCCCCTGCTTTATTCTTTGTCTCCCTTCTTTAGATTTGTCATGAGATTCATCCTTGCCTCCGCCGCCCTGCCCCCACCTTCTGTTTCCCCCCTTGATATGCCTAACCCCCTCTGACGAGTCGACCCTTTACCCCTCCTTACTTCCCCAACTGGATCTCCAATCCTATCCGCTCCCTCCCTCGTTCCCTCCCTCCCCACCGGGTCTCATCGCCCTTTCTGATCCCAAGATGTTTTCGCCCCCTCGCCTTCTCTATATTCTTTTCCTTTTTCCCCACCACCCCTTTGTCAGATGTCTATTCATGGCTCTCCTCCACCCGTTGCCCCCTTCTCCTCACCGTTCAGCTTTTTACCTCCCTCCCTATATGGTTGGCCGTGTAACATAGCCCTTCTCCTCCTTTTCTATCGAACCATGGACCACTCCCATGGCTTTGATCTCATTCCACTCGCCCCCTCTGAAGCCCTCCCAGACCTGCCCTTTCTCTGCTCCTGGTCCGAGTCGGGGTGTAGCAGGTTCGCTCCTTCTTGTAGAGTAGTTATGCATTTTTGCCCCACTGCCCCTTCGAAGAGGAGACCAAAGGGAAATGTCCATTTGTATCTTATTCCCTTTTCTTTGAGTACTGTTAGGACCTCCCCGTCTGGCGCCGTTTAATCAGCGTGCTGTTGGCCAGGTCCTGGAAGAGTTCCACTTGCTGATCTTGATACCGGATGGGTTCCTGTTGTCTTGCTGTTCTCAGAACTGCCTCTTTTTGTGCGTATCTTGTGAATGCTGCAAGGACATCCCTTGGCCAGAACTTTTCATCTCTGTTGAGGGGTCCCACTCTATGGACTCTATCCAGTTCCACACTGTTTGGATCCGTTTCACCTAAAACATCTGCGCAGATGCTTTGGGTGACCCCCTTCAAGTGCTTGTCCTGTACAGATTCCGAAAGCAGTTTGAATCGTATATTCACCCTCCAGGACCGATTCTCCATGTCCTCCATTTGGAGTTCAAGATTCTGCGTCGCTACATCCAATCTATCAATGGCTTCACCATTCGCTCTTGCGTCTACAACCACTGTCTGCAGCCCCCTTTCCAAAATGTCTGTTCTCTCGCCCAAATGACTCCGTTCCTCTTTGACCTCACCCAAGGCCGCGTTGAGATCTGTTTGCAGCAGTTGAAATTGATCCTGGAATGTTTTGACCAGGTTAGCCTGTAGGGACAGCATTTCTCCATGGAAGTCCTGTTGTGTGATTGGTGCTGTTGGGTCCGTCTTCTCTGTGCGGGCCTCTCTGCTCAATTCCTTTGTGCCCAGAGCCTGTGGCCAAGCAACTCTAGCATTCGTGTGCAGGGGGGGTCCGCTTCGCACTGCTCCATGAAAAGCTGCAGGGGGGCAAGGGGGCCGCTGAAGTTCCCGCTCAGTCCTCCCTCCTCCCCCAGCCACGAGCCGACCGCAGCGCATCTTTCCTTGGCCACAATTTCCCGGACCGCTCCGCGCTCCTTCTGTCTCCCCGCAGTGCCTCGGAGGGGGGGCCACAACGCTTTTCCTGCCCCCGAAGACGCCTCCGCCGATCCTCCTCTGCTCGCCCCAGTAAGGCAACCAATGCGGAGTGGTGGGTCCAACAGTAGTTGTGGGAAGGTTCTGGGAGCTCCGCCAGCATGTCTACCTAGTGCCGGTGGCCATCTTTGAATCGATCCCCACCATTGTTAATAAGCTCCCACATACTGCGGGAGTTTTTACTGCAGACTGCCAATAGCATCGTCTCCACATTATTCTGGGCCAGCACAGCTCTATGCGCCTTAACACAGTTCTTATAGGCTTGTCTGTGTTTCATAACTAGTTCTTTCGAATCTGGTGCATTCCTACGCCTTAGTTTCCTCACCTCTGCCCTACATGCCCTGTGGGCTCTTACTAGGTCAATGTTATAGAAATGTTTTGTAGTGTGGTGGATTTTGCCCTCTCCATCCGCCCTCTATTTAAAGTCTCGCAGTATCTATTCATACTCTACCAAATTATAGTCTCTGGCAATGGTTTGAGCTAATTTAGATAGTCGAAGGGGTATTTTAGTTGGTGGGATTTTCACTCTATTCATCCCCCAATTTAGCTCGACCAAAGGCATCATTTTATGATGTTTGTGAGGCCCCGAGTGCACTGGCAAGATAATGGATAACAGGTCATGATCACTATGTGGTAAGGAAACTATCTCAAACATGGAGACCCTCCCTCCCAGATTAGATGACACAAAACAATAATCCAGGCAGGCTGGCTGTATACCATTTATCCAAGTGGGAGCCCCCGGGAAATCACCCTCAGTTTGTCCATTTAGCAGCCATGACTTTCGTATTTTTGCTGCCTTAGCCCATCTGCGAGCGACCCCATCCATGTTCTCCAACCGCAACAGCCATCCATCTTCGGATAACAATCAGAAATTCAAGTCGCCACAGATCAGTATTTCAGGGGTTTTCCAGGCTGTTAGGATCTCATCTACCTTCTCCATAATGTGTTTCACAAAATCACCAGCTTGCAATACTTTAATGCCCCAATAGGTGTTTATCATAAGCAGGTTAGCCAATCCCTTTGAATGGTTCCTCTCTAATAACAGAATTTGAACACATGGGTTAGGTGTGAGGTGATGATGAATCACAAATCTCTGTTCTACTTTAATGAGTGTAAGTAGGCCAGAGAAGGGGCGGCCCAGAGTTCTTTTGATAGCAGGATTTCAAAAAATCCTGTCACATGTAGGCTTTTCTCAGAACCATGTCTCCTGGAGGATGTCATATCTCCCCAGGACCTTCCCTTCTTCCGTAAACAAAGATTCAAAACCCTGGGTGTTCCATGAAACCACTGTCAAGTACTCAGGGGACTCTTCCCCATCAATCTACTCACCAGCTGGTCATGCAAGCGCACCAGCTAGCCAGCTCCAATCAGATTGATTTATTTCAGCATTGGCCAAACTCGCATTGCCAGTCTTCAGGTTTTTTTTTGGATCCAACATTTTTAATTGTGAAATTCATTGAGGACCTCATTTCTATCTTCTGTTATCCAGTTGTTAGCAATGGCCGATCCACCTTGTTTTTGATTCCAGGATTTTTCATGCGTGTATTAGGGGGTAGTTGAGGAGCCTGTTTCTGGGCCTGATTATTCCAGAATCTCTCCTCACTATATTCACTCAGATCAGATCATAGCCCAAAGGGAGCAACTTTTCTCACTGCTCCAACAATAAGGCGGGATTGTGGATAAAGAATCAAAAAGTCTCCTCGTCCTCTGATACAAATGTGACCACTTTTATATCATCTGTTGTTTTGAACCTCAGTTGCACTGCAGGAGCTTCATCATGTTTCCCATGTTAAGAAGTAGAGCTTTCCGGTCTACTATGATTCTTTCCAGACGTAATTTCTTAATCTCCTCTGTTCTGCTTGGGGAGTGAGAATGATCATCCTGGCCAGGCTTTTTCCGTAATCTATCGCTGTTGCCAGATAGCAGCTTCCCTTCTTCCTTGGTCTTAAATCCCATAGGTACTTGACAGCTCTTCAAATCAAATGCCTTTCTTTTTGCCTCCAAAGTTTGGAAGCAGAGATCGACTGATGCTGCATACGTCTCTTCACTGGATTTTTGTTCCTGGGTTTTTGTAATATGAGGGCTTCCTGCTTCTCGAGTTCCCTCAGCCAGAGTCACTCAGGTTATTCCACCTGTCATCTTCCTCAATGTCCATAATTTCCAAGATATCGCTGAGACAGGTATCTGACTGAAAGGTGATTTCACCAGTCCTGGATTGGGGACTTAGATCCAGGCTGTTCGGGTCACTATTATCTCAGGGAGGCACCTCTTTTGGCATCACCAATTTAATGAAGGATCTTTTGATGGGGTGGGTCAGACCGCCTTTTGGCAGAACTTAAATGCTCCGTAAGAACACTCATGAGCTGTTCATTTTTCTTTTCGGGGGCCTGTGTTAGGTATTTTTATTTATTTTCTTGTTTAACATTACTTTTCCTTTTCCGACCCGGGGCACTATTAGGGAGAATTCTCCAGAATGGCTAATTTCCCTTACCTTTTGAGTCCCTCAGCAGCTTTGCTGGATTTCTAGGGTTTAATTGTTTTACCTGGTAAGAGTGTGAGCCTTTTTTTCCACTCTTTCATGTGCTTTGCTGTGTGTTGTACATTTTTATGCTCATGGACAATGGAGTCTCATCCACCCCATAGGCATCATCTTTTTACTGTGTGTCACCCAGCACATTCAGTGCAATGCCACAGGGTTGTCTTTTGAGACTTCCCACTTTAAACTCCATTTTCTGGCACTGACTACTGTCTCCCAGAACATGTAAAGTTGCCATTGACTTTACTAATCTTTTTAAATTTACAGAACCAGTACACCCTATCTTCCAATAGAGCACTCGAGGGGTTAATAGTTATCCCGTTTTGTCTGATTCTCATGGAACATTAGTATGTTCCCCTTTCTCTAAGATTTGGCTGGTGGCAGTGGTATCTACCATTTTTATTGTAACGCAGACAAAGAAATAGCCTTTGGTACCATTTTTGGCTATGGTGTTAGCCTCGAACTCAGACCTGGTAATCCACTTTTAATTTAACTTGGTTCCGGTCGAGTTGTTTTGCCATATCTTTTTATAAAGGTCTTTCTAGAGTTTAACTCTGTGCGCCATATCAGGTTTGGTTCCTTCGTTTGCCGTCCTTGGGCAGGTTTCTGCACAGAAGCCCTCCTTAGGCACCTGATTGTCTGGGTGGGCAGGATGTGAGGAAGGGGTTTGTGGCCCCCTGCATAAGGTCTCCTTGGAGACCCAAGTCGCACTCTTGTTTGATTGGCTAGGTGGCTACCCTACCAAGATAGCCACCCTGCTGTGTGATTGACTGCCAGGGTGTGTGAATGGAGCATTTGGTGCATAAAAAGCCAGTCTCTGGGACTGGAAGGCAGAGTCGCCACTGGAATGAGAGAACCAATGAGAAGCTGAAGGAAGACAGCTGCTGCAACTACTGGACACCCTGTGAAGCCCTGCTGCATGTCCAAATTGCCTGAAACTTCGAAAACGGAGGAGATCTGCAAGAAATCTTCGCCCCTTGAGCTTGGTGGGAACAACCAGCTCGCCAAACACCAGACACTGGTCCTCATCCTGGTCGAATTTGCTGTGCATCGCTGCAGTAGATCGGATAGCCAGTGGGAATAGAACCAGATTGGGTTTTAAGGAGCGCACCTTTCATTCGTTGTTTTGCTCCACTGCTGGCTTCTTCCCTGGGCAGTGCAGGACCCTCCAGCCATCCTCCTTCTTGTCACCACGACGGAAGCTTCAGGAACTGTGAGCCTGCAGGAACTTCCAGGAACAACGGCCTCAGCTACAGCATTCTTCTTCTTTTAAAGTACTGTGCAAATTTGGTTGTTCGTCCGCCCGACCGCGGTGAATGTGCGGGAAATCTTTCACCTCTCCGAAGGCTTGTCCTTCTCTTCTCCTTTAAATAGCTTTTCCTCCGACCAACTTTGTTTTGAACTCTTGGCAAAGATTTAACCGCAAACTACTTTGAACTGTGTGATCCTCTGCAAAGACTCTGAACCATTAACATTTGCCCAGACCTATTGACTTGAATCCTAGTTGTAGTAGCCTTTTCTAGATTGCCCTGCCTATAACTTGTTGGTGCTATTGATTTTGGATAACCTTGTCTTTTCTCCCTTTTAAATTGCTGCATTGCCATTTTGCCCACACTTCATTTTGAACTTAACTTGTCCAGAGTAGATTGGGTGTTGTTGTAGTATATTAAGAATGTGATTGTCTGCTGCTTTATGATAGTGTACTGTTTTATAAATAATGGTGTAAATAAATGTATATTCTTTAACTCAGAAACCTTGAATCAGTGTTTGTTTGAGCCATAGCAATTGCTGTACTTTTTGTAAACTCTTGTACTGCTCACTTTACTATTGAGATAAGTCTGGATGCTAAGCCATCGCTACCACTTTACTGTGTAGTACATGCTTGTACCAAAGGTGAAATTGTACTTACACTTGTCGTCTTAATTGTGTGTGGTGTTCCCAAAGGGTACTGCATATGATTCTGCCTAACCCCTCGTGTACAGTGGTGAGGATAAATTATAGAGTGCTGCTAAACTAACCACAAGGCTAAACACCACTAAAAGCATTTTTAATCATGTCTGATATGGAAAGCTACAGTCAGGAGACCATCCTTACTTACACTGTTGATCATTTGAAAAATCTGTGAGGAGATACGAATCTCTCTGTTAAAGGCAAAAAGTCAGAATTAATTGAAAAGTTGTTGGAGAACAAAAGTCTGCAGAGTGGGTCTGAAATGCCTACCCCTCCAGGAAATGTGGAAAATGATGAGGAAGATAATGTTTCAAATATTATGGATGAGTTAGATGAGGCAGATGAGTCTCACAATCTAGGCCCTATTGCTCCTCTACTTGTACAGAAACCTCAACCTTTGCCCACTGTGACCCCATCAGTTCCTACACTCAGTCCTGAATTCATTGCTCTAGAAAAGATGAGGCTTGAATTGTAATTCAAACGTATTAATGCTCAAACGGAACAAAAGCATCAAGAACTTAATGTTAAACGGAAATCATATTAGTGCCTCCTTTTTGATTCATATTGGCCTAAGTCCAAGTTTCTCTATGGGGAAAACTGTGTTCCAAAGTTCTTAATTAGAATTGACTTTCAAGTGCCATCTTGGAAAGTGCCCTCCATCTTGGTCCCAATTGCTGCTCACTCTCTGGTAATGATTAAACCATGTTTTCAGCTGCAAAGTAGAATCAACCTTTGACCCTCTGTCAACACCAGGGCTGGCAGAGCAGACTATTTGTCCTGTGCAAACAAGACCTTGCAGGCAGAACGAGCTCACATTCAAAAGTGTTATCTGTGTCTATAAACCTCATCTTCGCACAAATAGTGTAATACAATGAATGCAAACTGATGCCGCGGGTTTCTGAAGGAATTCTATGTATATTTGAAAGCCAAAGACACACACAACTGGTTTGTCAGTATGTGTTAAGAACCTTGGGGTTAAAGTGAACTCCAGATAGAATGTTTTCTGTATAAACAGTCTTCGCTATATTCAAACAGCAGAACAGAATGCTAAGTAACTAAAGCCGTGTGCTTTGACAGAAAACCTTTGTGTTCATCTCTTGAAACTGGACTTACATTAAGCTCAAGACACAAGTGAAGATCAACATGGCCGAGTTAAACAAAGTTGTTACTATTGTATTCTGTCTATATGAAAAACATGACTTAAGCCAGAAAACAATATTGGTGTATTTGTCATGTGAACTGGGCACAAACCCAAATCTGTAACTTATTACTTTAGGAGATGGGCTGAGCTATTGCCAGAATTCTGTATAAATACTGCCTGTTTTGTGATGATCAGGACTCACTCTCCTCACAGTGTTTTGGTGCACGCTGAGAGGCATTGTGAATCAGATAGCTATCTGTTCTTGGTATTTGACTCTGCACAGAATAAACCTTTGAAAACTTTGTGACTGGCGGATCCAATTTTTGGTGGTACCAAGCCTTGATATTTCCTTGATTTTACAAGATGGCGCCCGAATAGGGACCCTCAAGATTGATGCCCTATCATTGAAGGTTGATGCAGCTATCGGACCGGGATCAGACGATGAAAAAAAAAAGAGGGCCCCTTTTGGATGAGACGCGACACCTCAACAGTACTGCACGTCCTGACCCCTGGACGGTGAGCTTGCGGTCTGAGACGGCATCTTGACGAGGGTCCCCATATCGAGGCGGGTATTTTTGCCGGAATCGCCAGCCACAAGGATCTTTTTGTTGTTCTTTGTAATCCGATCGGACCTCCCTTTGTCCTTTGATCAGGTGAGTCATGCCCTGATTCTTAAGGTATCCTGATATTTGAATTTGGCGTATTGCACTCGCAAGTACAATTATTGACCAGGTAACACCAGTATTCTGACATGCCTGGGAAATTGTCTGCCTGCTTCAGGGCATTATTCCGCAAGTACAGACAATCTTTGGAATTTGGCCGTCCGGCACCAATGGAGGGGTCGCTGGCATGTACCATGTACTGTAAGCATGGCATTGGTAGCATAGTTTTTAATGATATTTGGAACAGACAAACTAGACATGTATCCAAACTTCAGTGGCCAATCAATGGTAGTTTTGAAATCCCTCGTATTGAATACTTAGAATCCATATTATTAAAGAAAAAGGCTAGACCTGCAGCATTTGATGTATTACAGAATTGGAAGAAAGAAGCTATGCAGCAGCTTAAGAGTAGAGAAAAGCATGCGTGCCGTCATATGACTAACGCCGAAAAAGCGTTGTTATATGACCAGAATAAACAATCTGAGTCAGTTAGGAATATGGATAGGGCTTTTTCACTTGGTGTCCAGAAAATGTATCCTTCTAAAGACTTTCATGTTTCTGATGAGCTTATCGATAAACTGTTAAATGAACGAAGGCCTGGTGCCACTATGCCACCTCCGTATGTTCCTCTTCCTGCTGTTTTGGCTCTCTCTGGTGTTATTCCTCCTCCTGTATTCCTCCTGCTCCTCCTATTGTTCCTCCTGTTACTCCTCTTCCTCCAGTCATTGTTCCTCCTTTTTTTGTCGCTCCTCCACCTGCTCCTCCACCCTTGCACCTTTGTTTCCGGATGTTCAAAACTTGCCTACTCTCCCTCTTCCAAGTGGTTCTACACCGCTTGTAGTAGATCGGGGAGTGGGATCGAGGGTTGTAACTCGTAATACTGTGTCTTCAGAGAGAAAGCATGAATTGACGGCATGGGCTAAACATTGCATGGAGAGGGGAGAACAAGCTGATGTTCTTGCCACACTTTATAATTTAGACAATTTTCCTGAGAAAAACGTTTTTATTGAAGGATTAGGAATTCATGTATGTATAATGTGGAACAGGCTAAACGATATAGATCTCCCACAAGGGTTGAGGGATCTGAATACTTTCGCTTTTTCTAGAGATACTGTGGAGAAAGTAAATGAGCATGTTGAGAGGGTTTTTGTGTATAGAAGGGAGTTGGAAAGGTTGCGGAATGAAGATGTAGATGGTGATAGTTTGGACGCTATGTTAGTACAGAAACGGTTCTTTCCTTGTCGTAAGACAATAAATGAGGAAACACGAATTTGTACAAAAGATGTGATTAGGTGGATCTCAGACACGTCAATAACTCCCGTTGAAGTATATGACACGTATAGTCAGTATACGCCAGATATGCAGAGGAAAGTGATACAGGTAATGGTAGAGTACCTACAGGATGAATGTGTAAAAAGAAAGATTTATTGTCCCACAGTGTTATTGAGTATTTGTAAGAGGGCTTTTTCGTTTGACACTTCTTCAGCTGCTTTAGTGCTCGATCTAGCTCTGTTGCTTAGTAAGCGTTCAGAGTTGCCTACTTCTCAGTTGCCTATGAGAGAGGTTCCTCTGACATTTGTCCCAAAAGTTGAGATTCCGGCTAATCCTGCAACAGGTGCAGCTGCTCAGGATATTCCTGCACGTTATGTGTCACAGTTTGACGTTCTCGAGACAGGAAGTGAACACCATTAAACAATCTATTCCCGATATTAGGAAGAATCCAACGGGGTTCTACAAATAGATAGAGTCTGTTTTGCAATCATCAGTATTTACCTTGAGCGATACTGATTTGTTATTTCCCGTGCTCCGATTTTGCCCGTGTGCAAAAAAGGCGATAATTGAATACCTTTTCGTTTCATTATTGATTTACGTGCCATTAATAAAATCGTTGCTCCACAATTTCCTATTGTGCCTGATGTGATGACAATATTAACTATGATTCCGGCTTCAGCTACTCACTTTAGTGTTGTGGATCTTAAGAACACTTTCTTTAGTATTCCCATACATAAAGACAGTAGATACTTGTTTGCGTTCACCTTATGGGGACACTTGTTTACCTTCACCCGTGCGCCTCAAGGTTACACGGAGAGTCCTAGCATCTATAGTAGGGCTTTGAAAGAGCAGCTTGACACACTCGAGTTGCCCACTACATGTACGCTGCTTCATGTCGATGATCTACTCTTAGCTGCTGACTCAGAGAGCGCTTGTAAGGAGGGCACCGTGGTGTTGCTTATCCATCTAGCACAACGTGGACACAAAGCTTCACTTAAAAAATGTCAATATGGTCGACAGGAGGTTGCCTATTTAGGCTATCTCCTGTCAAAGGAGGGAAGAAGGTTGACGCCTGAATGGATTAAAATAATTTCTAGCATGTCTGTCCCAAATACACAGAAGGAAGTTAGAGCCTTGATAGGAATGGCTTCTTACTGTAGACAGTGGATCCCGAATTTCTCCTTAGTGATTAAACCAATGTTGGCTTTGACGAAGAAGGGCATTTCTTCGCCATTACCGTTGAACTTGGAACACCAGCAATCATTTGATCTGCACAAGACTGCATTGTGCTCGGCACCAGTTTTGGGCACACCAAACTATGAAAAGGCATTTCTGTTGTATGTGCATGAATGTGATGGATGTGCTTTGGCTGTATTAATGCAAGAACATGGAGGGAAGAATAGGCCGTGCGGCTACTTTTCTTCCGCCCTTGATCCTGTAGCATACGCTTTGCCAAGATGTTTGCGAGCTATCGCTGCTGCTGCTGCATCTGTAAAACAGAGCGAGGGAATGGTCCTAGGCCATGCTTTAACCCTGATGGTACCTCACTCTGTAGATGTTTTATTAAACAGAACACAAACGCAACATCTCACCTCCACACGATTAACGAGATACAAATTGATCTTGTTTGCACCACACATCAAAATTCAGAGATGTTGTGTTCTCAATCCGGCTGAACTTTTACCATTCCCGCAAGGTACTGTTTGCAGTGACAAAGAGTCACATGACTGCCTTTACACTACAGAACAAGAGACAAAAGGCAGAATTTATCTAAAAGACACTCCTTTGAACAATCGACAAGGGGAGCTGTTTTGTGATGGCTCCTGTTTCAAACTCCCGGATGGTACATCCACAGCTGCTTATGCAATCACCACATTAAGCACGGTCGTGGAGACTAAAAGAATCGCACATAACTCCGCGCAGGCCGCAGAGATTATAGCATTGACCCGAGCTTGTGAACTTTCCAAAGGGCTTACAGTAAACATATATACTGACAGTCAATATGCCTTTGGGGTGGTTCACAACTTCAGCAGACTTTGGGCAGAAAGAGGTTTCTTGACCTCACATGGTACAAAGATTCAACATGGCTCCTTGATAGTGCGGCTACTATCAGCACACTCACTCCCTACTCAGCTAGCCATCGTAAAATGCACAGCACATCAGAAGATTGTAGACGATGTAGGAAAAGGGAATGCTTTTGCTGACCAGATAGCCAAACAGACTCCCACTAATCTCTCTGTAGAAATATATACTTCAAGGGAAGCCACAAATGCCTGTACTTTAGATGAGGCTATTGTCTCCGTAAGGGATATCCAAGCTGATGCCACATTAGAAGAATCTCAGAAGTGGGCTGAGGGATTGGGGAAACTGGATGATGATGGGTGTTGGGTGGACAAAGTTGAGGGGAAATGGTTACTGCCTGACGCATATATTATGATGATGGTTGTTATGGCTCATGGTCCCACCCATATATGTGCTCGTAAACTCACTAAAATGTTACAAAATGTGTGGGTGAATGACTAAATCCCTAAAGTAGCTGAACGCTTCATTCAGGTGTGCATGATTTGTTTACAGCATAATGTGGGAAAGGGCACATCAACTCCTAGGGGTAGTTTCGGTCCACCTTCTGTCCTCTTTGAAGTGATTCATTTTGATTTTATTGAAATGGAGCGTTGTAACAACTTGAAATACGCATTAGTTGTCATCTGTGCCTTTAGTAAGTGGGTTGAAGCCTTTCCCATCAAAGATGCCACTACTATGACCATGGCAAAGACCATGCTGAAGGAATATTTTCCTAGATTTGGTTTGCCAAGAGCCAGCTGGTCGGATAATGGTCCACATTTTATTGCTTCTGTAATTCTGCAGATATGCGCGGGATTACAGATCGATAAACGGTTCCTTTCGACCAGGCACGCACAGAGTGCTGGACTAGTAGAAAGACACAATGGCATCATCAAGAACAAGCTTGCTAAGATGTGTGCCGGCACTAAACTAAAATGGCCGACCGCCTTACCGATCGTGTTGTTATCAATGAGAACAACTCCTCTCTCCCTTTGAGGTGGTTATGAGTAGGCCAGCTAATATCTGGAATGCTCCAAAGTCTCGTTCTTTAAGAGATGTTGAAAATGTACTTCTCTCTGACTACTGTGGCCAATTAACTAAAAACCTATATTCGATTTATCACCAGGTGCAAGAGGCTTTACCTGTACGGTACGAGGGTCCCAGCATACGACTGGGCGACTGGATCCTCACGAAGTCATTTGAGCGATCCTCTTGCCTCACACCTCATTGGCGGGCCCCTTCCAAGTTTTGCTGGTCACACAGACTGCGGTGCTGGTAGCAGGCCGGAAACACTGGATGCACACATCTCATACCAAGAGAATTCCACACCCAGTGGCATACAATACAGAAGATACAGAACCCCTCACCAATGCTGCAACCATAAATCACGAAGCAGCAATTTGCATCGAGAGTGCATCAGAGATTCTCCCTGAGCCCGTGAAGCCTGGGGAAACAACTATTTCGTCTCCACACTCTCCAACAGTTTTGTTTCCGGAAATTGTCCCGAGTTCTATCTCTGATCTTGCTTTTGATCATTTGCCACTTCCAGTCGGAAGTGACGACACGTTGTTCGCAGATCATTCAGTACCAGGGATCACAAGGTATGATCTGCATCCAAGGAAGTAGACTTACTGCACAGTTCATCTGTGCGATCAAGGAAAGAATAATCAAAGGGCTTGTCTTTTTGGCCCGATCATCTGTTTATAAAAAGGGGATTCTGTTGGCTAGGGTTTGTGGAAGGACTAAGAAAATGCTCGGCCTGGAGGTCGCCAGCAAAATAACACTGGTGCTTTTGTTTGAAGACTACAATGCCTGCTACCACTTCCGCTCATACTGGACTGATGAGCGAACGTGTGACCAGCTGTGAAAATAGCCAATCTGTTACATGGGCCATGAAAACGTACTGCTGTTTTTTGATAATGTTATTTGGTTGTGTAATAGTCAGTGTTTTAGGGTTCTGGAATCTAGAAGAGGTACATCCGCTTGAGAATTTGTTGCCGACTGAAAATGTACCTACTGTTTCTACTCTTTCATGCATCTTCACACTCTATCTCCTAGAGACTCTCAGCACAGACAGAGTTATCACAACAACACATTATTACTCATTATGAATGCTACACATGCCATTTTTAACAAATCTAATTGTTGGGTCTGTTCACATTTACCGCAACATGGGGATAAGGGGCTGGGCTGGTATATTCATCCTTTACCTTTGACAACTGCTTGCTATGCTTCTCTTAGAGCACTATTCTTTGGCCGCTGGAACGATAGCATCTCGAAGAACTTTGATGGGACTAATCTGAATCAGTTTGAAAAACGTGTTTTGACTCCCTTTGCAAATAGGAGTAAGCTTAATGTTGCTTCTATTAGGTCTTCTGATAGACTATCCCGTCCTTTTCAATCTCTGATCTCTTTCAAGATGGCTCCGATAGGCAATAGGGATGCCACGCCACCTTCTTACACTATCAACCACAGCCCCGATTCAGTTTCTTCCTGCATACAGAGGAATGGTACTCAGTCTATGGGTGATTTCAAGGGTTGCGCCAACGTTGTAAATTTGACTAGTGAGGACAGACCTTTGTATGTAGGCGAACCTGTCTACTTTGTTTGCGGTAATGTAGCATTTCCATGGTTACCCAGGGACTGGCAGGGAACCTTTTATTTAGGGATTCTGTTACCCGGGGTGTTCATTGCTAGCACTGTAGAAATTTCAAAGGCTCATCCACGGCAGGATGAGAATGTTGATACTTCAGCACAAGTTCTGGGTGATGTAGCTAAATCATTTGTGCCATTACGGGGACAAATACTGACCTCTGAAGATTTCAGGAGACTAACGAGAGTACTGGAGAGGACCATCAAGCAGACCACTGACATACTCTATAATATGACGTTAGAACAGAAAGCAATAAGGTTAGTGGCACTTCAGAGCCGGATGGCATTAGATGTCATCCTGGCTGAACATGGTGGGGTATGTAAATTAGTGTAGTGGGGTCCGCTTGCTGTGTCTTCGTGCCAGATTCCTCCCCAACTATCTTTAGGACGATTCAAAATCTGCATGTTCTCAGTTCAGAAGTGCATGTTCCCGAGGGAAACTGGTATCTTAATGCTTGGTTCTGGGACTTCCTGCGATCTTGGGGATGGAAGCTACTTTCGGTCTTGCTAATTATTTCAGGTATTCTGGTGTTTTTTTGCTGTTGTATACAATGCCTTCCTGGTATGTGTTCGATGTTAGGAGGTTGTTGTGCACAAGCGATGGGTACATTAGGGCACAAGGTATACGCCCCAGAGAAAATATCTAATTAATTTGTGCTGAAGGAAATCTCAGTATCTGACCTTATGGCAAATTGATACCTCCGATAGTGACTCATGATGTATGGACATTGAGACATGGAGTTACTCGTAGAGCGACTAGTTTAGTTTAGCACTTGGCTTAGGCCAAAAGTAGGGTTTGTTAAACGGAAATCATATTAGTGCCTCCTTTTTGATTCGTATTGGCTCTATGGGGAAAACTGTGTTGCAAAGTTCTGAATTAGAATTGACTTTCAAGCGCCATCTTGGAAAGTGCCCTCCATCTTGGTCCCAATTGCTGCTCACTCTCCAGTAATGATTGAACCATGTTTTCAGCTGCAAAGTAGAATCAACCTTTGAGCCTCTGTCAACACCAGGGCCGGCAGAGCAGACTATTTGTCCTGTGCAAACAAGACCTTGCAGGCAGAACGAGCTCCCATTTAAAAGTGTTATCTATGTCTACAAACCTCATCTTCCCACAAATAGTGTAATACAATGAATGCAAACTGATGCCGCGGGTTTCTGAAGGAATTTTGTGTATATTTGAAAGCCAAAGACACACACAACTGGTTTGTCAGTATGTTTTAAGAGCCTTGGGGTTAAAGTGAACTCCAGATAGAATGTTTTCTGTATAAACAGTCTTTGCTATATTCAAACAAAAGAACAGAATGCTAAGTAACTAAAACTAAAACTAAAACTGTGTGCTTTGACAGAAAACCTTTGTGTTCATCTCTTGAAACTAGACTTACATTAAGCTCAAGACACAACTGAAGATCAACATGACCAAGTTAAACAAAGTTGTTACTATTGTATTCTGTCTATAGGAAAAACATGACTTAAGCCTGAAAACAATATTGGTGTATTTGTCATGGGAACTGGGCACAAACCCAAATCTGTAACTTATTACTTTAGGAGATGGGCTGTGCTATTGCCAGAATTCTGTATAAATACTGCCTGTTTTGTGATGATCAGGACTCACTCTCCTCACAGTGTTTTGGTGCACGCTGAGAGGCATTGTGAACCAAATAGCTATCTGTTCTTGGTATTTGACTCTGCGCAGAATAAACCTTTGAAAACTTTGTGACTGGCGGATCCAATTATTGGTGGTACCAAGCCTTGATATTTCCTTGATTTTACATTAAGCTCAGAGAAATGGAGTTGAATCATGCAATAGAAATGAAAAAGTAGTCTATTGAGAATGCTTCTCTCCCAGAGTCTTCTAGGTCTTCTAGTCCTAAGAGACCCTATATGCCTAAAGAAACTGTGGGTATGTATGAGGCTAATCTTGCTATTTTTGATTGGTTGGCAATGTTTGAGTATAACCATGGGATTCAAGACATTACAGGGAATTTGGGATGGAGTTGGGGAAGGTGGATAGGATGGATTATGAGTGTGTGAAGCTAGCTTTTAATTGCTAGATTTGGGAAGACCCCTTCCCAGTACCTTAAAAGGTTTAGGACCCTCAAAAAGCATGATGGTACCCCTTGGGCTACCTGGGTGTGTGAATATTTGAAGAATTTAGAGGGTTGGATTAAGGGGTTGCAGAGTTAACACTTATGAAGGTATGACAAATCCGGTTATGTTGGAGTCAATATATGATGCCTGCTCTCCTGAGCTCAGACAGTACATGGCTGATTCTAAGGAGTTAGATCCAAAGGCGTTTGCTAAGGCTGCTGACTTGTGGGTTGCCAACAGGGCTACTCACAAGGATTCTGGGGCAATTCAGAAGAAGGATGAGGGAATGAAGCCAAAGAAAGATAACAATGGAGCATTCTAATACCTCCAATCCAAAAGAGGGCCCCAAATACAACAAGGGTAAGCCCCAAGGAAAACCGAATCAGGCTAGTGTAGCTCCTGGCACAAAACCAGAGGTGGGTCAGAACATACCCCCATTCATCAAAACATTTGGTAAATGTTACGTTTGTGGGTCAACTGACCATGTGAAAGGGGATCACAGATGCAAGGGTTAACCTTAAGGGGTCCACGCTGTCTCCTTATCCTTATCCCCAGAGGAAGAAGTACCTATGGCAATTGAAAACATTCACCTACTGGCTGATGAGCCTATGAGAGTCTCAGCTAGTGTTTCTTTAGTCTCCCTGGGTTTGTGGGAACAACAGAATTTAGATGTCTATAATTCCATCTCAGAAAATACTAAAGAGTATTATAAAGATAGTGCCCTTGTAAATAGCCAGGAGACCCCTGCCACCAGAGACACTGGAGCCAGCATAACTGTGGTTGATGAATCATTTTTCAAGGAAGAGGTTGTTGCTAAGGCACCCAAACACCTAACCACGTTAGCTGGAGGCCCTGTGCAAATGTTTCCCCAGTTACCAGCTCTCATCCAGTTTAATGACATGCCTGTCAAAATACCTGTTAGTCTGCAGAGTGAAGAGCCTGGGAGAGACCTGTTGGTAATGACCTGAAAACTCTTGTAGTTGTGTCTAGTACCCTCAGGCCTCCCAGTAAAAGGAAACAGGAGCTCACTAGGCCTGCCATGGAGAGGACCTTGAGGGGCTCTCCAGGGGACCTGATAGAGGAAACTATCACCCTCCGTCCACAGGACTTACTAACTGCTGTTTCAAAAAAGAAAGAGGGAAAGGGGAAACCTAAGAAATCCCAGAAGAAAGCAGATAGCACCCCTCTGCTACCAACCAGGACATCCACAAGATTGTCCAAAGTCACACCTGTGACTCCTCCACCAACTGTGGTGTCGCTTACAAGTTCTCTACAGCCTGAGGCTGAGTGTGAGGTACAGCCCTGTGTGGATGATCCAGCTACTGAAGAAAGAGATCTGGAAGAGGACCTTACTCTAGTTGAAGATCTGGACCCTGTTGACCATCCTGAGCAGCAGTCTTTACTTGCAGAAGGTGGACCCAACAGGGCAGACTTCGGCAGAGGACAAAGAGAGTGTCCTACTCTTGAAGGTCTTCGCCTACAGGCAGCTTCTGAGCTTGATGGGCAAGAGCCTGGGAAGCACAGGTTGCATTGGAAAGAAAGATGGCCTCTTCTATAGTGAACCAACTGAGTCTATCCCTGGGGACTGCAAAAGACTTGTAGGGCCCCTAGAAAACAGACTCCAGTTCCTTCAGTTGGCCCATGAGATACATTTGGCTGGTCACTTGAGTTTCAAAAAGACCAAGGAAAGGCTCTCTTTATACTTCTACAGGCCTAAGATGGGTTCAGAAGTTGACAAATTCTGTAGGAGCTGTCACACCTGCCAAACCTCTGGCAAGAGTGGAGCCAAGAATGTGGAACAATTGGTGCCTCTCCCAGTGGTGGGAGTTCCTTTTGAGAGGGTGGGAATCGACCTTTTTGGTCCGCTTGACCCTTCCACATCTTCAGGAATCAGGTTTATCCTGGTTGTAGTAGACCATGCTACTAGATATTCTGAGTCGATACCTCTGAGAACTGTTACGGCTCAGGCTGTGCCTAAGGCTCTACTTGGTATTTTTACCAGAGTAGGGTTTCCTAAGGAAGTGATATCCGACAGGTGGGTCTGATTTTTTGTCCCACTACATGCAAGCCATGTCGAAAAACTGTGGTGTCACTTACAAGTTCTCTACAGCCTACAATCCACAAACCAATGGACTGGTTGAAAGGTTTAATTGTACTATGAAGAGCATGATAAGTGCTTTAGAAGAACCCCTTACAAGAAAGTGGGACCTTATACTGCCATGCCTTCTCTTTGCTTATAGAGAAGTCCCTCAGGAGGGAGTTGGATATAGTCCCTTTGAACTTCTTTATGGCCATCCAGTCAGAGGTCCTTTGGCCCTGATTAAGGAAGGGTTGGAGAGTGCTCCTTCCCCCAAGCCAGTCAGAGTGACTGACTGTGTGATAGTTCTGCAGAGGAGAATGTCGCACATGATGGCAGAAGCTAGTGATAACTTGAAAGCAGGTCAGGCTCTGGTCAAACATTGGCATGCCCAGAAGGCCAACATGGTTGAGTTCGCTCAATACCAGCTTGTGCTAGTTATGGTGCCAACAAGGCAGAGGGCTTTGCTGGACAAGTGGGTAGGACCCTTCAAGGTTGTTGGAAAACTTGGAGAGGTGAACCATCTGGTGGACTTAGGCAGACCTAAGGAGGCTCCAAGAGTCTTTCACACAAACCGTTTCAAGGCCTATGTTTCGAGACCAGAAGTGGAAGCTTTGCTTCTAGCGTCAGCTCAAGAGGAGGAGGAGAGTGAACCTCTACCTGACCTACTCAGAGGACAGCCTTTAGATGAGAAAATAGAAGGAGTTAATCTCTCTTCTAATCTGACATCTGAACAACAGGAGGAGTGCATGTTTCTGTTAAATCAGTTTTCCTCCCTGTTTTAAATATCACCAGGCTTGACCCTTTGGGGCCAGCATGATATTCTAACTGGTGACTGTTCAACTGTGAAAAGCATAGGTTACAGAATGTCAGACATGTAAGGACCCACATAAAGGAGGAGGTCAACAAGATGCTTGATCTCTGGGTTATAGAGCCATTTACAAGTCTATGGTCTAGTCCCGTTGTGCTAGTACCAAAGGCAGGATCCAAGGGGTTGAGATTCTGTGTGGACTATAGAGCTCTAAATGCAGTCACAAAGACTGATGCCCATCCTTTACCAAGGACAGATGAACTGGTGGATAGACTTGGTGCAGCCAAGTACCTCTTCAGGATATTGGCAAATAGCCCTGACAGACCATGCCAAGGAGAAAACTGCATTCTATACCCCAACAGGCCTCTACCTGTTTAAGGTTATGCCTTTTGGATTAAAAAATGCACCTGCTACATTCCAAAGGATGGTTAATCAAGTTCTGAATGGGATGGAGGACTTTTGCATGGCATACTTGGATGACATGCCAGTGTTGAGCCCTACTTGGAAAGAACATGTTGACCACTTAGGATATGTATTGCATGCTCTTGAGCAGGCCCATCTGACCATAAAGGCAAGTAAATGTCAAATTGGTCAGAGCAAAGTGGTCTACCGTGGTCATGAGTTAGGAGGAGGTGAAATAAGGCCATTGCCTAGCAAAGTACAATCTGTACAAAACTGGCCCACCCCTACTACTCAAACCCAGTTGAGAGCCTTCCTATGTCTCACTGGGTACTACAGGAACTTCATAGAGAACTATGGGACCAAAGCTTCTCCCTTGAATGTGGTCTCCTCTCCAAAATTACCGAAGAAGGTCAGATGGAATGAGGAGTGCATGCAAGCCTTTGAAAACCTGAAGAAAGCCCTTTGTCAAGCTCCAGTCCTAAGAGCTCCTGATTATCACCAACCCTTCATTGTGCAGACAGATGCCTCCAATACAAGTATACAAGTATAGGTGCAGTCCTTAGTCAACTGGATGAGAAAGGTAGGGAGCACCCCATTAGCTTCATCAGCAGGAAGCTGAAGGAACCAGAAACAAGGCGGGCAACCATTGAGCATGAGTAGTTTGCTGTTATGTGGTTGTGTGGTCTCTGAAGAAGATTAGACCATTGAGATGGTTGATGCAAATGAAAGGGGAAAACCCAAAACTACTAAGATGGTCAATCTGCTTGCAAGAGATTGATTTCACCATTGAGCACAGGTCAAGATGTCACCACCAAAATGCTGATTGTCTCTCTAGGATGTTTGACCGACCAGAGTGGAGAGATTCATCCAGGAGTGGATTAAATCCTCCTGTCCCTTAGTCTGGGGGGGGTCAAGTGTTAGGGAGAATTTTCCAGAATGGCTAATTTCCCTTACCTTTTGAGTCCCTCAGCCGCTTTGCTGGATTTCTAGGGTTTCATGTTTTCACCTGGTAAGAGTGTGAGCCTTTTTTTTCCCACTCTTTCATGTGTTTTCCTGTGTGTTGTTCCTTTTAATGCTCATGGACTACGGAGTCTCACCCACCCCATAGGCATCATCTTTTTACTGTGTGTCAGTGACAGAGGGTTGTCTTTTCAGACTGCCTACTTTGAACTCAATTTTCTGGGACTGACTACTGTCTCCCAGAACATGTAAAGTTGCCATTGACTTTAGTAGTTTTTTTTAATTTACAGACCCAGTACACCCTATCTTCCAATAGAGTACTGGAGGGATTAATAGTTATCCCCTTTTGTCTGATTCTCTTGGAACATTAGCATGTTCCCCTTTCTCTAAGATTTGGCTGGTGGCAGTGGTGTCTACCATTTTTATTCTACTGCAGACTATGAAAAAAGCATTTGGTACCATTTGAGGCTATGGTGTTAGCCTCGAACTCAGATCCGGTAATCCACTTTTAATTTAACTTGGTTCCGGTTGAGTTGTTTCGCCATATCTTTATGTAAAGGTCTTTCTAGTGTTTATATCTGCACGTCAAACCAGGTTCAGTTCCTTTGTTCGCCGTCCTTTGGCGGGTTTATGCACAGAAGCCCTCCTTAGGCGCCTGAGTGTCTGGGTGGGCAGGATGTGAGGGAGGGGTTTAAGACCCCCTGCACAGGGTTTCCTTGGAGACCCAAGTCACACTCTTGTTTAATTGGCTAGGTGGCTGCCCTGCAAGGACAGCCACCCTGCTGTGTGATTGAATGGGGGATTTGCTGCATAAAAAGCCAGTCTCTGAGAATGGAAGGCAGAGTCACCACTGGAACGCGAGAACTAATGAGAAGCTGAAGGAAGACGACTGCTGCAACTACTGGACACCCCGTGAAGCCCTGCTGCATGTCTGAATTGCCTGAAACTTTGATGACAGAGGAGATCTGCAAGTAATCTTCTCCCCTTGAGCTTGGTGGGAACAACCAGCTCGCCAAACACCAGACACCGTTCCTCATCCTGATCCAATTTGCTGTGCATCGCTGCAGTAGATCGGATAGCCAGTGGGAAGAGAACCAGTTTGGGTTTTAAGGAGCGCACCTTTTATTTGTTGTTTTGCTCCACTGCTGGCTTCTTCCCTGGGCACTGCAGGACCCTCCAGCTATTCTCCTCTTGTCACCATGACGGAAGCTTCAGGAACTGTGAGCCTGCAGGAACTGCCAGGAACAACTACCTCAGCTACAGCATTCTTATTCTTTTAAGGTATTGTCCAAATTTGGTTGTTTGTTCCGTCCGACTGTGGTGAAAGTGCAGGAAATCTTTCGCCTCTCCGAAGGCTTGTCCTTCTCTTCTCCTTTAAATAACTTTTCCTCTGACCAAATTCGTTTTGAACTCTTGGCAAAGACTTAACCGCAAACTACTTTGAACTGTGTGATCCTCTGCAAAGACTCTGAACCATTAACATTGGCCCAGACCTATTGACTTGAATCCTAGTTTTAGTAGCCTTTTCTAGATTGCCCTGCCTATAACTTGTCAGTGCTATTGATTTTGGATAGCCTTATCTTTTCTCCCTTTTAAATTGCTGGAGTGCCATTTTGCCCACACTTCATTTTGAACTTAACTTGTCCAGAATTGATTGGGTGTTGTTGTAGTATATAAAGACTGTGATTTTCTGCTGCTTTATGATAGTGGACTGTTTTATAAAGGATGGTGTAAATAAATGTATATTCCTTTACTCAGAAACCTTGAATCAGTGTTTATTTGAACCATAGTAATTGCTGTCCTTTGTGTAAACTATTGTACTGCTCACTTTACTCTTGAGATAAGTCTGGCTGCTCAGCCATCGCTACCACTTTACTGTGTAGTACAGGCTTGTACCAAAGGTGAAATTGTACTTACACTTGTCGTCTTAATTGTGTGTGGTGTTCCCAAAGGGTACTGCATATGATACTGCCTAACAGGCACCCCCTTCTACCACCGCCAAAGGTTTGAATATTGCAAAGGTATTTGCTTTGGTTGGCTCAAGAAAGGGCATTGTTGTCAAGTCTACCATTACATTTCCATTCACCTTGGTGGCATACAGGGCAGGTCAATCGTTATTTGAGTACTCTGGGCTGAATACTGCATTGGCTTCCAGTGCACCCTCATCCAATTTTCCATCCTCTATAATGGCCTCATTCAATGCAGTTTTGTGTGCCGTCTCCCTCCTGGCCAGATCATAGAGCCTTTGCTGTCACTGGTTGGAAGTATCCGCATCTGTGTGAAGCCTTTGTTCTCGTTTTTTTGTAAACGTATCCAGGTTAGTCAAATTGTTCTGCAGTGTACACATGATGCTCACTTGTTCTTGAATGGTGGAGTTTATTGACTCATATAGCTTACAGAAGGGAGAAAGAGATACAGCCAGTGAGGCCATCACTGTATTTTGGATGATTACACCCAGCCTCACTATAGTTGTTCAGCATGCTGGAATCTGAAGAATAAGAAGGGCGCCTTCTGGCTGGGGAAGCTAAGAAGCATTCATCCTCCTCATTGCTGTTGCCCACAACTGGGGCTTCCACTGAAATGTGGCACCTTGTAGGTGCACCACAACAATTTGCCATTGAGCTCCGAGGTTCTCTGTCCACCGCAGTTTCAACTCCCAGATCACTTTCCTTCGCCCCTGACCTCAGACCACCTGTATCGGTGGTGAACTGAATTCCTGTTGGGGCAGCAGCCCTGGAGCGTCTATGTTAATCTCTCAAGGCATCTAGCCTCTCTTTTATCATTGAGATACTGAGACGCCTTGGTGTATATATTTTGTCCTTCAAAAGCGATATATTAACAGCCAATTTTGCTGCCAGCTCCGAGTTTTTAGGCTGACTCAATATCTCCTTAGGAATGAGGTTCAGGGGATTTCCCGGCAGTCTTCGGATTGGCAATTTGCCTGTCTCCATTTCCCTTACTTCACTTCGGGGAAGGATAAGTGCCGGTGAGTGATGTATAGGTCTACTCAGCCCTAATTCCATAGGGTACTGTTGCAAGCAGGCTGTCTTTTCCCAATCCCGGGGCCCCGTGATGTCGGGCTATTGGCTGTTTCTTTGCAGGGGGCCTGGCGTCAGCGCTTCCTGCTCTGTCCGCCACCACCACCTCACCCCTGATACCACTGCATCCTTCACTGACCATAACAATCCCGTCTACGCATTTGCGTTGAATTCCCCTCCCTGAGTCAAATTCATTGGTGCGTCCCTTCTCTCTGATGCCTGGGGTTGACTTCCAGAGCCCCCGATGTTTGTTAGTTTCATTTATTTTATGAAATCACATGTCTAAAAAACCCATATCCCGCACTGTGGCAATATCCGGGCTCGCCAAGCTTAGTGTCAAAATCTGAAATGTTACAGGGCCAAGGGAGCAGATTGAACTCCTAGGGGGTGACAAGGGCCGCAATGGAGTTGTGATGTATGGACTCGCCAGTGCAGATGCCGCAGGTGCTGCGCACAGTTTCACCTGCAGTCTTGTTCTGGCGCTTACCTGGTTGTTTGGATCCATTGACATTTATTACTTGTTGATCAAGGTTTAAGACAGCGTGCGGAGCACCCACTTGGCACCACTTTGCTCCACTCACTCCGAAGGGGCTTTTGTGAAGATTAGTGGGTGAGCAATTTGTTACACGCAGTCAGCCGGGACGATGGGTACTTCCCTCTTCAAAGGATAAAAGATGTAGGATCACCAAATTTCGCTGTAGCAAAAAGCTCCCGCCAAGTGAATCCAAGTCTGTCCCACAAACACCCACTTAGCACCACTTATAGTAAGTGGACAGAATACCAGCTAGCACAATGGGCGTAGCGCCACGTGCCACAGTGAGGACACTGTCAGCAGGTACCTAAAGCCCTTGTCATAAAATTCCTACCGACAAGGTCAAAGTGTCGGAGCCCAATGACCCCCGAGATCCCAAGGCAAAGGCAGCCCCCACCAGCCAGCCAGGGCTCCCCCTCTTACCAACCAATCTGTAAGTGGTGCCGTTCGCGGCACCCAAGGCGTCAGAAGTATTCCCGCTAAAGCAACGTGAAGACTCAGAGTTTCAAATCCGCAGAGCTCGGACTCGCTGCATCCACCCGGCTAGGAAAGGTTAGAGGAAAACACCTGCACATTCTCTACACGTATCGTGAGTCAAGCCGCACTGCACTGCATCCACCGTCAAGCAGAGTCAAGCAGCCGCTTCCGACACCGACCATTTCTAATAAAGTGCTAATAAACTGACTGGCCTCTTGAAGAGTTTCCTGTTATACGCAGGGGCGCCGAGTACGGGGGGCTCCTGGGCCCGAGCCCCCCCCCCCCCCCGCAAAACCAAGTCGGGGCTGAGCGCCCCCCAGCCAGAGAGAGGTATTGCAGCATCGATGGCCCTTTCCAGCGATACTGCATCACTTCTCTCCGGCCGGGTATAATCGCGAAAATGTGCGATTAAGCTCTCCCCTCTAGGACTCATTGGTGTAGGGTCCTGGAGGGGAGGGTTTAGGCGCAGCAGTATTCAAACTGTGGGGCGTGCCCCTCTGGTGGGCCACAGCCTCATGCCCAGGGGGGGCACGCATCCACAGTTTGAGAAAAAAAAAAAGAGGATAAATGACCAAAGGGTCGGGCTGTTGCTTCATTAATGAGCAGCAGCCCGATCCACGGCCCCTGCCACACATGCTTAGTGCGACAGGGGCCGGGCCTTTGTGAGGTCTCAGGCTCCATTAGAGCCTATTAATGAAGACAAAAGAAAAAGCGCACGCCTTCAATTGCCTTGATGATGGTCATAGCAGCAAAAGAAGGTGTGTGCTTTTTTTTGTATTCATGAATAGGCTCCTAATGGAGCCTGAGGCCCCACAAAGGACCTGCCTCTGTCCCACTATGGGTGGTGGCAGCAGGGTCGGATTGGCCCCTGGCCGTGCTGAAATCGTCCCTGGGGAGTAAGGGGCGGTTTCAGGCCATGCTTGGGCCGGTTTGAAAAAAAAATTGGGGAAAAATTCATTTTTTTCAAATTTATTTTTTCATTTTTTATTCTTCAAAAACCTTTCATCCTTCTTGAGTCGATATGAGTACCAACACAGGTTGGGTGATATTGTATGCATATTTGTTCTATAAAAAAGAACTTAAGGCTAAGTGCTATATAATAACATATTATCATGTGGCCTTGGACGTCTGCTTGGAGTCACAGTAATTTGACAATATGGATCTATACACACAGATATTAATGATACGTATGGTGATCCATTCTTGTATGAAATGTATATCACCTTAGTGAAATCATAACCATATTTTTCGTAATGTAGTTTACTTAGGAACAATGCTATTTGATGCCACCTCCTATTTTGTCAAGGGGTGAAAGGTTGTGTTTAATCGCTTCCCGGGATGTCACTTTGGTGTGGGGTCAAATTACATCACTTTCGGTGATATCATCAGAGGTCCGGTGTCGTGAGGCGAGGGGTGGGCCACTGTTTTTTTGGGTGACCGGGCCTATTTCTTGTCCCAGTCCGACCCTGGGTGGCAGCAGTGGTGTGGAACTGCCCAAGTGTCACAGAAGTGCTAGAACATATTTGGGCACAGACACCTACTGTTTTACAAATTAAACACTTGGTATACACATGCAGTTGCAATTAAATGTTCATTAAAAAAGTATGCCCTCAAGAGTATGCTATCACAGAGAAACAGGGACCCCAAAGTCAGTTCAACTACCCACTCCCAGGTGTGCTACTGAACAGGTAGATGTAAGTTGAGAGCCAACCAACCTCTTTCTCCTATCTGTGCTACTGTACCATACAAATAAGGGTGAATCGCTCTCCTGCAGCCTCTCTCCCAGTCATTGATTCTTGATGATTTACTGGTGCAGTCACAAAAAAAAGATTTTTTGGGGGTTCATTTTGTTTACAAAAGTAGCGCATTACTAAAACACCCTGGCTGCCAGTTCATTGTCCTTGGAGCGTCACAGGCTCCCTACCCCCTGAGAGCCACCAACCTTGGGTGCTGTTTTATAACAAATGAAAGACGCAGACAGAACAATAACTGTATGAGTCAACTGAGAGTTGAATGCACTCATGCTCCATTCAGAGAGAGGCTTTGAAAATGTAGCTCTGACAAATCAGAGAATCAGGGGGGCAAAGAAGCACTGCACATCTCCGCTCCCTCTTCATGGGTTTACGGTTACCACCTGAAAGGTTGCCAACAGCTAACCTGCCATCCTGTCTCAACTCCATGCCTCGTGTGCTATTCCCTGGTCAACCAGACCCTGTGAACTCATAGGACGCATACAACCCACAGAAGTCTTTTTACCGCCCGTCCTGAACGTCTGTTTCTTGCACTAGTTCTATTAACTCATGCAGCTCCAAGGTATAATATTAACAACCAGTGTTTGTGGGTAAAGGGCCGGCATAAAGTCTCTATTTCAGAGCCAAATGATAAGGTGCTTGTGGCAGTATGGAGTTCCAGGCCTCTGCTTGGACGCCGGGTTCTGCAACCTTTAGCTCTGCAGATGTGTTGGACTACAATGCTCATCAGCCCCAGCCAGCATAGTCAATGGTGATGGATCATATGAGTCGTAGTCCAAAACATCTGGAGAGCCACATGTTTAAGACCCCTGGCTTTAAGGAACAGGAAGTAAAATAATCCATGAAAGTAACAGGAGTATGATGTTCCTGGATCTACATGGGTAGAATAAAAGTAGACTAGAAGATCAACAGCCCGGGGGCATCAAGTTTATGTAGAATGGAATGGTGGGGGTCTGTGAATGGAATAGTGGGGGTCTGAGTCACCTGAGGTGACAGGGGTATCTTACAGGTCTGAAACCTGGTAATCCATTTTACAATAGTTCTATTTTGGGCGGTATGGTGGAGGAAATACCTCCACCTTTGCCCTCAAACTCTTAGTTAGGCAGTGCGATAATGTGGCTCTATACGGTATTACCAGTGTTGCCAGTCAGAACTCATTTACCTCAGCAATGTATTCAGTTCTCTGTTTTTTGTCCTGATGCTTAAAATGTGCGATTTGCATTACAAGCTGTGTGCCGCAGACTGCTTCCACTCTAAGCGGGGGAGAAGTTAGGACTGTGGGGACTGAGACGGCAGGACTTTTCAACCTTTTGACACGAGGGGCCTTCACTGAGTCTTGGGGGGGCATCACCTCCCACAGGATATGGTACAGTATAATTACCTCATTGCTTTCTAACACTGGTTACTCTACATCAGCCTCTTGCCGACATAGAATGGTTTATAGCTGTTTAGTGGGCATTCAGTGGTTAAGATATATGCTGGCCTGCCATCTTGTGATAAACGGCAGCTATTAACCTTAAATTTGTCGCCATTGCAAGTCTCACTTCTCCCACAGCAACAGCAGAGCCCGCTTGCCAGTGCCTGATAATCCCAAAATTCTCTGTAATTTTATGCAAAGCTGCATTTTATTTTTATAAGGTTATTTTACTCACTGAATGCTGATCAAGTGTTTTAAGTCTGGACTTTATTAACTGGGTGCTTGTAATTGCAGCACAAGCACTCTTTACAATATAAACTAGAGGTGTGTTTACAATGTTCATTGTTCCAGAATACATCTCCTAGTGTGCTGCTATGGGTCAGGTGGCCCCCTTTAAACTGTACACAATGATACATTGTCTGGTTGACATACTATGCGATTTGTGTATTTTATAAAGGAAACTAAGACCACTAGAACTCACCTCCCCAGAAACTCCCAATCCCAACTTTGGGGGCATTCCTGTGGACATGGGAACACAGAGGAAAGAATGAATAAAAAAGTATTTGCCTTCAAGAGGAAGCTAGACCTTTGCAAAAGAACAGTTGGAGCTGGGCAAGACACCTAGCAACATTAAGGTCCAGCTTTGATGAATACTTCCCTTAAGTAAATGCTGGCATTAATGACTGGGTGATGCAGACTTTTCTGGCAGAGGAGGTGGTGCATCATCCATTTGATGCCCAGGAAGAGCTGATTGAGGTTCAGTCGGACACTACTCTGCAATCTGAATTTAGGAACATTGCAGTGGGTGAATTTTGACTGAAGGTAATCCTGAAGTATCCTACATTGGCATGGTCTGCTATACAGTCGCGCTTACCCTTTGGGTCTTACTACTTGTGCGAAATAGGCTTTTCACCATTGGCTTTTTTACTGACTCCTTCATTTTTTGAATGAGGGGTGTTTCAAATGAATGTTGAAAACCCGGAACGTGGGAGTTTTTAAAACATGGAGACAACCATGGCTACAACATTTAGACGCGAGTGCTTCGATCAGTCCCAAACATCACCTGGAAGCAGGGTGAGCCTGGGTAACGGCTTTTTAACATTGTACACTACTTTACCAGAATTTCTGGTAAACTACAATGTTAAAAGCAGTTAACACTCTTTCCCCCAAGTCTGAAACCACACTTGATTGCATTATACTTCAGCCAGGATTGCATTATACTTCAGCCAGGATTGCATTATACTTCAGCAGCACATCTGATGTGTCCACTGAAAGGTTTAAGATTAAGCTACATCCCTAACTCTATCTGGTTACCCAGAGGTAACTTCTTAGCAAATGTCACTTGTGGCTGGCCAATCTACAGCAGCACTATTGTAAGTTTGAATTGTTGATGTTTTACTGAACTATGGCACCACACACGTCTTGCTTGGTACTTTTTAATCAGGAAACGTCTTTACTTCTCGTTTCCCTTGAATTGGGAACTTTTTTTGGTGGTGGTACTCCACCTTGCAGCTGTACTTTCTGTTTAGCAAGCATTTCATTCTCCCATCCTAGTTGTGTTGCTGGACGATTATAGAGCGGTGAAGTAGGGGCAGTGATGTCTTACTGGAATGCAACTCGAAGGCTAAAATCTCCTTCTTTCTTGACTTTAGTATATGCAGTGCATGCTAGCCAATGTTTCCACTGTTCTGCGCTGCACGCGCCAACACACGCCCCCCCACGCGCCGTTGCACCAAGTTGGCGATTACATGCAAATTTGCGGTCATATAACTGCCAGTGATGTCACTTCCTGTATTTGCCCCCCCCCTGGGAAATTCATAAGTCGGCTCCCCTGGTTATACGTACCTTTTGACGAGTCTGGTGCACCTCCATGCTATGTCTCCCGGTTTCTTAAGGTGTTAGAATCTACTCCCTTTGAACCTTTTGAGACAATTGATCTCAGGTTACTGACCCTAAATATTGTTTCTAGTGACTATTACTTCTGCCAGGTGGCTAGGGGAAATAAGGGCCCTTTTAGTCAGAGTCCCTTCCTGATAGTGTTATCAGTAGCGATTATTCTAAAATGTGACCCTTCTTTTCTTCCTAAAGTTTTCCAAAAGTCCATCATTCCCAGCATGTGGTACTACTGCACTTTTTCCAGAACCAAACACACTTGAGGAAGAGCTGTATCATCATGAGGATGTGATCCTAATCATACCTGGACAAAACGTCTTTGCTGAGAAAGTACCAAAACCCTTTTGTGGCATTTGGGTCCGCTGGAAATGTTAAAAAAGTTTCAATCACCTCCTTTAATTGGTGGACTCAGACGACATTGACAATGACGTAAGACGTGGCAATGGTGCCTCTTTCAGCCAGGATCCATGGTCGTTCGACAACTGACATGGCAACGTCATGGACGGATGCTTAGGGAGTTCCATTATTAGAAACTTACAGTGCAGCCACATTGGCGCCCCCTAATAACTTCGTGAACCACTACACGCTTCTTGATTGTCATGCTTCCAGTACTTTTGGCACCAGTGTACGGACTACAGGATCCCACAGAGGTGAGTGGGTTCTCTGAGATCAGATGTTGACATAACGGTGTGCTTCTGCATACTTTCGTGTTCTGTTTAGATTATGCTGATGGAGAGGCAATGAGGTGATAAGTTACTCGTGATCTTCATTACTCCTGGTGCTACTCTTCCTCATCACAGTGCTTACAATTTAGCCCTTCTATCCTTCTGAAAGGAAGGGCTCAGAAAATGCTTAGAAAAATATTAACTAGGGTGTTGTGCTATATCAGAGGTATATGGGCCTCTAGTACGGTGGCGAGGATGAGCAGAAAACAGAATAATGAAGATTACCAGTAAGTAATCACTGCATTACTCAACTACATAGTGCTGGCTCACTGTAACAGCCTCCAAATGTGAAAGGCTGATTTGAACTGGGGAGATCTAAGCCTGTACCCTGCAGGCAGGGCAGTGTGGTAGGTCAGTGAGTTAAGTGCTCCCTGCTAAGATCTACATGTGATCTGATGGTGGAAAGGTTGACTCAGACGTTCCTTTTTCCCAGGTCGATAAAATGAGTACCAATTTTGACTGGGTAACATTTTTATACAAAATATGTTCACTCTAAAGTGCCTTAATGAAAGTGGACATTCATTTCTGAATATTGTTTGTTGCTGCAGGGAGTATTGTGTAGCAGTCACATTTAGCCACATATTAAGGGCCAGTCACAAACTTATTAATAATTTTAAGACCTTACCACTGCTTTTGTTAAAAGGCTAGAGGCAGCAAAGAAAATGCTTGGATGGGCTGATTTTGAAAGATCATCACAGCTGAAGATGTTTCATGTTTCGGGCAGTTGAGTCCCTTTGGATAGGATGTTAAGGGTCAATCTTGACATCAGCTGAGATAACTCATCATAGCCTCATGTGTGGGGCACATATTTTAACAGAGGTGTATCCTAATGCAAACTCCGATTGAAGATTTCACTGGTTTTATCATTCAAGGAGCATACCATGAGGCCCACCTTGGACTTCATTAATCTGCAAGCATTTTCACTGCCCCACACTAAAGAACTGAAAGGAGGGTTCAACATATCTGATAATGTATGACCTTTTAAAGAGGCCTGTGCTTGGTTGGTAAGTAGGCATTTAATGTAGCACAGTCTTTAGTTTCGGATCACGTATGCCTCCTTAGAAAATATGTCCATGCGATTACATGTGCCTTTATTCTGTGGCAAAATCCTAGACAAAGCAATAGAGCAATCAGGTGAGTGTTTGCAGATTATCATGGGCACGTTTATTGGCCTCTGCACAGAAGAACAAAGACAAGCAGCAGGTAAGCCAATAGCTAAAGGATCACTTTAGAGAAGCTATTAAGTTTTCATTTTCTGAGCCACCCCATAAACCCCCTCCACCCCCCTTAAAGGAGTGCCCGCTCTCCCCCAAAGGAGGGGGGCCCAATTTAATTGCAGGGGTTAAAAGGTGTTGTTGCTGTGCTTGCGAGCTACAACCCAATATCAGGTACCTTAAATTGAGAACATTGTTCAGCTTTATTTCATTACATTTGTAATTTAACCCTGGAATGTATGTGTGAATAAATGTATGGGATTTATTTAGCACAAGTATGCCAGTAAGCAATGGAGCATAGTACAAAAAGGAACATAATGCAGAAAGAGAAGGGTATGGCGCTGGAGTGGAGCGAAGGAGGCGAGAGGGAAAGATATGCTATCAACCTACCAGTTGAAAATGCAGGCAGGAAACAAAGGACACCCAATATAAGTCGGCATAATCCCGCAAGTGTATTCCACACCAGAAACACTGAAACGCAGGCAGTGTAAGACATGATCAGTAGGATGGAGGGCCACAGGCGGGAGCAAAACAGAGAATTCAAAAACATGTTCGCAGGACAGGCAGTCCTATGAATGCCAATCCTAAAACAGCAAACACTTTTAAAATCTGAAAAGCGTTTGTTTTCAGTATTAGGATGGCATTCAGAGGGCTGCCTGTCCTGTGAACATGTGAGCGAGGCAAACATGTCCTGTTTATTTAAGAGGGCATATTTGCCTTACTCTTTCAAAAGGACTCATGTGGTCCAGTGATAAAGGGTTAACCTTTTCAACCATGCAACCCGGGTTTGATTTCCATCCTAACCTTTTCTGGATGGCTCATATTTTGTTTTACAAACAATATTTGAAGCACCAGACAAAAAAGGTAGGGACTCCAATCCGGAATGTGTGACTGAAGGAGCAAGCCCTTCATCAATGGACCAGAGGAGCCCCTGCAAAACACATGGTGCTCTTTGCCATATTGCTGTACAGCACGGCAAAAAGCACCATGAAAGCAGCTAAGGAAATAGACCACACGAGTCCCTGATTCGTGTGGTCAATTTCCTTAACTGCTTTCACAGCGCTCTTTGCCATGCTGTAAAACAACACAGCAGATGGCACTGTGAATGCCATTTCACAGCTCAGGAAATATACTACACGAGAATTTAGTTTAATTCCTTAGCTGCTTTCACAGTCCTGTTTGCTGTGCTCTACAACACGACAACGAGCACTGTAAATGACAGGGATTTGTGTGGTGCAGTGGTAAAGGGTAAGCCCGTTCTACCACTGGACCCATGTTTGAGTGCCAGCTAGTCTCTTTTTCTCCTTGTGCATCAAATATGATTTTTAAAAAAAAAAAAAAAATTGATGCACAAGAAAAAAGACAGGCAGGGGTTTGAACTCAAGTCAAGCGTTCAAAAAGTTATAACCCTAAACCACCAGACCACATTGGTCCTTTTGGGAAAGCAAGGCAAATACGCAGTGTTAAATGAGCAGGACTTGTTTGCCACACTCGCATGTTCACAGGACAGGCAGTCCTATGAATGCCACCCTAATACAGAAAACAAACACTTTTCAGATTTCAGATTTGAAACGAGTTTGTTTGCTGTATTCGGTTTGGCATTCATAGAACTGCCTGCCCGGGTGAACATTGTTTTTTAATTATCTGCTCTAGGGCAGTAACAAGCTTGAGCTCCTAGTAGGGGGCTCTTGCTTGATTAGTGCCGTGAATTGAAGTAACACATGAAACTGTTCTTCATACAAAATGGATGCCCCCAAGTCATGACTTGAAGGCACATTTGCAGTTTATTTTTCATAGGAACTTTTTTTTAATGCTAATATATATTTTTAATAATGAGCAAAATATTTAAAGCACGACCATTTTTAGAGAACTTCCCCTTTAAGAATTGTGTCAAATCATAACACACATAGACGCATAGCGTCTCATCATGGCCAAACGTAGTCCTTTGGAACTGTAAACAGACCTTACATGCGTCTGGACTTCTATAGGTTCATCTCAAAGCTGAAATCTTCTCAGGGGCAGCGGTTTTCACTGCCGCACTGACTCTCTGACACTTCCAACAACGTGACTTCATACAAAACGAAACACTAATTTTTCATTGATGGAATTCAGCAAACATAACACTAATTGTGCAAATAACTGAAAGCTTCTGATACTTTGGTGTAGATATTTGAATTTAATTCATGTTTTTGATATACCTCATATTTGTGTCATTAATTATTTTCTTTTTTCCTCTAGCATCTGCTGTGCTGCTTCATTTTATGAGTTTGCCTTGATGTTTAAAAGAGGAAATCAATGAGGAAACTATGATGGCCACAGTGGGACCTTAACAAGGACCTAGGCCGGTTACCAGTCAGTACAATCCACGTCGGCTGTCACATTATTGCCATTAGCACCATGGAAATTAGCCTTAAATGCCTAGGGCCTTTTGGGGCAAATGAAACAGCTCACATACAGAGTGCTAGCCATGTCCAAAATAAAAAAAAGATCTTTGACATAGAAATGGCAAAGGGAGCTCTGAGCAGAATCACTTTTTCTATTCCCATGGCCTGGCAAGACCTCTGCATAAGACACAGAGGGTGGTGAGCAGGCCGTTAAGTGTGGGCCAGGAGTGGAATGCGGCAGAGAGAACCTGGAAGAGACAGTGAGGTTGAGACCAGGAGGAGGTGATGAGCTTATATTAAGCAGAGAGTGGTGGAGCAGACCAGCAGGTTGCCTGGAACCCTAGTCATCACCAACAGTTCCCGATGCTTTCTGAGAAACCTAATAATCTACTCACGCAGCTCCAGGGTGCTAACATGTAGTTATACCTTTGCAGACATAGTCAATTTAGGTTGATGCCATCTCAGAGGCTCAAGTTCCTCACAGCAGTTCTGGATACGTGGTTAGGGAAGGCTTCTCCACCCGAGGAGTGTAATCAACATTGAGGAGGTGGTCCATTGCTTTCAGAATGCACACATGCTACAAGCTTCAGCCTTTCCCTGCTTTCTCTTCCTCATGGCATCCTCCATTTCTCTGGTGCTGTAAGCGTGGTTGAGAATGCATCCTCTCCAGAGGTTGCTCTTAAGCCTATGGTCGCAGTTTTCTGGTGAGATGTCAGATAAAGTTCAACTCTCGTAGGAAGCTGAAGAACTGTTGTTGTGGTCGAGGGTGGAGAACTTGCTGGAGATGGGATCCATTTTTGACTTCAGTGGCCAGAAATTCAGATCATCATGGACACCACTTTGGAAGGCTGACGTGTTCACCTTAGGGATCTTGAGCCGGCTTTGGTTCCAGATAGAGTGTTTCTCACACATTAGTTTACTGGAGCTGCGAGCGATCAGACTTGTGCTGATGTCGTTGTTGCCCTCTTCAGGGGGGAAATGTCTTGTTCCTGGCAGACAAAGCAATGGCAATGCTCTACCTCAAAATCTGAATGCAAATATACTATTTGCTAGCTTCAGTAATGTTCCATTCACAGTATGCAATGCTTTTAGCCCAATTCTGGAAGTTCTAATTCAATCTTGGTAAAAGCTTCTCTGTGTAGAAGTGTCACAATTCTAGGGAGATGTAACCTACACCAGAACGGGATAAGATAATTTGCAAAGCTCCATGAAAGCGAGAATACAGGATCAGTCTGGCATACAGGGAAGTATGTTAATGCTAGAAGTGCCGATCCAACTGCATGCGTTGGCCAATTTTGTGGCCCCAATTGAGTAATTGTGCACTGCTCCACTAGTAGTTTTGACAAATGCTATTAACCCAATGCCCATTAAGTTGCCCTATTTGCAACCCATTTTACCAACAATGTACCCGCAGGCAGAACTAAAATACGTTAGGGTTATAGGTAAAAAATAGTGATTTGCAATTGGTGGCCACATGGGGGCTATGGCTCATTTTCTCGCCCGCTCCAAAACTGGGACAGGCACAGGTCCAAGGTTTTGCATCTCGTACTATGGGACCAGAATCAGCACTAATCTCTGTCATGAAGGACCTGTCTCTGGTCATTTATCATGGCAATATAGGGCTGCTTATCATGTTGGATCTCTCAGCAGCATTCGACACGATTAACCATAGCATACTGTGTCAACTTCTTGAGGAGGTTAGGATTGGCAGGACTGCCCTTGATTGGTTTAGGTTTTTCCTGGATGATAGAACTCAAATGCGTTCGCTTCCCCCCTTTCTCAGCTGCTCCTACCCCTCTTGTCTGTGGATTTCTGCAAGGTTCAGTCATCTCTCCCCTATTGTTTAATTTTTATGTTCTCCCACTAGCAAAACGCATTCATGCCCATGGATGCCGTGTTTATGCATATGCAGATGACACACAGCTTACCCTTCGTATCGACTGTGATTGCGATCTGGTGTCATCTTGCTTTAGCAATTGCCTCGCCGCCATTGGTAACTTGATGAATGGCAATTGGGTCAAGTTTAATTCTGAGAAAACAGAGGTAATGATTGTAGGAAAATCCCCCATTGCATCCTCTGTATAGACAAAGGACTTCTGGTCTAACTCCTGGGGCCCTTTACCAATCTCAGTTCCCATTGTTAAAAACCTGGGAGGGAAAATGTCACTTTCCATCACTCCAGAAGTCAGTGTGAGATGTGGTTCTGGTCATTTTGAACTTAAAACATTGATGTAGACTATGCCCTATATTCCAGAGAATCTGAGGAGCTAGGTGGTTTCTGCCACCCTAACCAGTACTCTGGACTATTGTAACGCCCTGTTACTCTCTCAATCTAAATTCCAGGTGCTGCAAAATTCCACTGCTCCTCTGGCTAGGGGCCTCCCTAAATCGGCTCACACCTCTCAGAAGCTCTGTCATTTGCACTGGCTCCACGTGGAGTCCAGAGTCAAATTCCTATGTTCATAGGGCTTTTTCTGGCTCTGGAGCACTGTTCCTGCAGAAGAAATGTATTAATTATGCCCCTCCGTAGTCTTCGCTAAGCTAATCTTTTGCCTCTTTGTGTTCCTCGCGTGTCCAAGAGCGATATTGGTGGTTGGGCTTTCTCAGTGGCGGCTGCTGTTCTTTGTAACTCCCTTACTTTTGCTTTGAGGGCCACGGCTGACCATTTTTCTTTAAAAACAAAACTTAAGACTCTTCTTTGTTTAGACTGAGTGTTTTTTGTTGCCCTCCTTCTTGTGGGGGCCTTCCGGTTGACAGTGTTCTTAATAGCGCCAAGATACCCTGCGGTCCATGTCGCGCTTTAATAAATGCATTTAACATAACATCACCAGCCCGAGAAGGACTTGGAGTCTCTGGCCTGAAGGTGAACTTGTGTTTTGCAGTCCTCAAGCTCTATGCACACATATTCAGAGTGGACAGTTTATTGACAAATAAAATAAATATGATATTCTTATGTCGATGACAACTGCATTATATGACCTGTTGTCACTGGACAGATTAATTATACATTCTGGGTGTTTTGCACGAGAACATCGGTTTGGTGTAATTGTGCACGCACATGCCCCAGAAACCTGATCGTGTTCTGGGCTTGTTGCAATGCACACTATTTCAGTTTAGCTTTAACCTCTTAATATTGTACATTTGTTGATGTATCTTATCGTATCTTTATTCTTTTGTAGTGTTCCAGTGTCCTTTTAAGAGGTGGTTTGTAACACTTTTTAACAGATTTGGGCCTCATCACGAGTTGGGCGGTATCCTGGCAGTAACAGCCCTGAGATACCAGCCAATGCTAATAGCGCTACCGCGACTCGGTACTGTGTAATTTGCTCCGGATTATGAATTGCGCGGGGACGGTAAATCTTGCCCATTGGGGTTAGGGAGCGCTATTAGCGTTGGGCAGGAATAGCACCGTAAATGGACGTAAATGGCTCAAAAATTGACATTTTTACCTCCAGCTTTTTGCTGGAGGTAAAATTCCAATTTTCCACCCAACTCATGATTTGGCCAGCGCTTAAATGCAGCAGTAATACCATTACCGCCACATTTAAGGGCTTGGGCCAAACTCATGATGAGGCCCAAAGTGTCAGTCATTTTCACCAGTTTAGTAATGTCCGTTGTGTTACAATATCACTTAAACGGACGAATAATGTGTTTAATATGTGGTAGGTTTTCAATGAATTGTACAAAAAAGTGAAACTTCATGTTATTTTAAAACATGTCTTGGAACATTGGCTGCAGCCACAAGGTACCATTTAATGCTAAAGGTTCATGCCTGCAGAAGCTTTGTTAGAAATAAAATCAGTAAAAACCTTGATTATTCCCTGCTTCTTCCTTGCTCCATCATTCCGCTCCTCCGGGATCCCCGGGAACTGCCGCTCTAACAGCTCTGCCAGCCTTTTCCACTATGATAGTCAGCAGATGAAGGCCTTCACATTTAAGTGTAATAGCGCCAGAGAGACCGCGGCTCCTCAGAGTTACAGCCTATAAATGTCACTGGCGTGTCAGAGCCAGACTGTGCCAAGCAAGATGCTGAAGTCTGCAGAGATTGACTTGACAATTCTTGCTGGCGGCTTTCTCCCACTTGGCACTTTGAGAAATCTTTCTTCTTCTCGTCCAACTTTTTAGCTTAAATCTTGCCCCGTTTTCTCTGACATGACCCCAATGAAACGCGTCATTCTCGACTCTTGCTTCACATCCTCTCTCCGATTTGGGAGTACATTCAGGCCTCAAGTCGAGGATACACACGGATGGACGGAGCCCCCTACTGTTTTCAGAAGTCCCCCCACTTTTTTCAGAGGGCATCTTGATATGCTGATTTCTGGTGACACCACATTCAATTGGTATGTTAATGAGTCCCACACTTTCTTTTTTAGGACTTCACCCCTGATACGGTTCCTCGTTGCCTGCAAGTCGCCATCGGTGCTCATAGCAATGAGTGTTCCACGTAGGACCATCCAATGGGTGAATGAGCATATGCGCCATGTGCAGGTGTAGGTGTAGCTGGGGTCAACAACTGACCTAATGGGGATCCTGTGGATTTAACAGAGGACACAGTCAACCGCTTAATCGACACGCATGTGGCTCGGAAAGACTGGGTAGGGCTTGGGCTCGCTCAATCACATCTGGCAGACATCGCTCATCCCACTTTGGACGTACCATCCTATCACCAGCTTGTCGAGAAAACTCAAATTTCTCTATAGTTCAAAATGCCTCTGGAGGCAGACATGCACGGGGATAATTATCCATGATGGTCATGATACCACTGTTCATGGCTTCTCCCTTACTATTTTACAGCCCAGTCTTATAATAAAAATGGCTCCCAACACAAACCACTTAGAAAAAGACCCACACACACTATTCATGGGCATATGGTGCAAGGCCCTTATAGAGTCAAGAGTCTATCTGTGCCTTGCACTTGTTCCTGCCTGTGACGCTGTCTATAACTATGTTTCCCTGTTTGCACCTTGTACTTCTGCCCCTCACCTTACCCAGGCATTTACCAGACCTGAATGTGACGAGGCTATTAAGAGTTGTTTGTCTTCATTCTCCCATTCTCGGGAGGATAGCTCAGCGCCAACGTGCTTGCCTTGGAAGCAAGATGACACAGAGCAACACAGGTTCGATCTGGGAAGCACGATTACAAACCTCTGGTTATTAAACGCATTATAAATAACCTATCATATCATTCCACTTGTGGTGCCATGAAGTAACTGCATTTCACAAAGGACGCTTAATAAATCTACTATATATAAAAATGTGTAGAAAGGAAATAGAAAATCTTATTGGGCCTGGACTTTTGCTGTCAGTTGTAGGGAGGTCCATTGAGGAATCTATCACACGGCCCACGGTAGCGACCGTGTAGTTATGGTTAAGTTGCTAAACCCATTGGAAGACCACTTTTTCAGAAGCTTATAACTCTACAGCCCCTGAAGGAATCCTCACCAAAGTTTGCAAAGAAAGTATATTGGCCGCTCTGAAACATTTTGGCAAGTTTAGTGAGGTTTCGTGCAGGGGGGGGGAGGCAAAGTTATAGTGGTGTCCCAACATTTTTTTTTCTCCATAGACTGAATGGGGGAAAACTTTGCGCACGGCTACAGGCCGAACGGCTGGACGGATTTTAACCAAATTTGCGGCAGGAGTGTGGGATTGGTTCAGAAAGCATGCTTTTTTTGTGTTTGGTGGAAATCCGACAAGTACTTTTGTTGTAAAGAACTGAAATGTACGTCTAAAAAAATTAGTGATATCTGGGTCCGCTGCGCAGACCCATTTCCCTGTTCGCTCCATGGAGACAAGTCTCATTAGCTTGCAGTATGCCGTGATGACGGCGAACATTTGACGCGGGTGGTGGTTGGCTGGAAGGAAGCGTGCTGTGCATCAAAGTTTTTGGGAAACGCCGTCATGGTGTATCAGAGGATAGTGCAAAACATGGTTTGCAGGATCGGGTGGGTGAAAGAGGGGATGAAAAGTTTGGGGCAGTGAAAAGCAGAAAATATCATATATTTGTTTAGGTCAAAGAAGACGGTGGTGTGCGAGGGGTGTACGCGAGCAATGCACTAATTTGCGGGTAGCTCCTCAGGCGACAACCTTCTGTACTGACTGCATGGACGCTCCATTAGGAACACGGAGTGCATAGTAGAGGATGCAAAGAAATTGACAATGTGTTGTGCTGTTGCCTAGGGGTGCCGGTGCTTATGTTGACTTTGTGGGTTTGCATTGTGTTATGACATGATATGATATGATATGGCATTCATAACGCGCCTATGCACAAGTGTTTCAAGAAGCGACGAGGCAAGGGAGGGGGAACAAAGGGAAGACAGGCAGCGATCGTACTAGGCCAGGTGTCATTCAGATCGTGCAAGTGCATGGGAAGGGGGAAGGGGAAAAGTGCAAGGGAGAGGGGGGAGTGCAGTACATGGGATAAAGAATAATAACAATAAGTGCAAGGGTAAGTGCAGATATCGGGTGTCAAGTGCTGGTAGTGGGATTGTAGGGATACAGAGACAGTCACAAGTGCAGGGGTTTGCCAGTAAGGCAGTGCAGGTGTCCGACTGGCGGTGCATGGGACCTGGCCCCAAGAACAGAGGGTGGCCAGTTAAACAGGGCAGGTACAGCCAGGGATTCAGCAAGGGAGAGGAGGAGAAAAAGCAGAAGCAAAGATAAAGGTTTTGAGGTGCTTCTGGAACCGGAGATGGTTCTCCTCAAGTTTCAGTGAGGCAGGTAGGCTGTTCCAGAGGGAGGCCCCAGCCGAGGCGAGAGATCTATCACCAACTCATTGCTTGGAGAAGCGACTGACCCTGAGGGAGTTGGAGTCGGATGAGCAAAGAGCTTCAGAAGGAAGATATTTAGGAAGAGAGAGTTGAAGGTATTGAGGCCCCAGCCCCCAGAAGGCCTTGTGGACAATGCAGAGGGTTTTGAACTTAATCCTCAAAACCACTGCGAGCCAGTGCAAAGATTTCAGTCCTGGAGAGATACGATCTCTGGGCTTGAGGCCAAGGACAAGTCTTGCAGTCCTGTTCTGGATAAATTGCAGAGGGCGGAGAGTAGAGGCAGGAAGATTTATGGGTTCCATGTGTTAATTCTGCCACAAAAATATTGCGATGCAAAAATAGCACCATATTTTTGCAGGGAAATTCACACATGGACCCTGTGGGGGACACCCCCGCAACCCTGCATCATTGATTAATGTGCGGGGGACACCCCCGCAACCCCTGCTCCCACATAATATCCCCTCCCAAAAATATCCCCTATGGCGAACCAAACGGCCATATCTACGGCAATATTTTTGTTGGGGATATTATGTAGTGATAGCGATTTATGGTGGTGGGTTGGGCTGTCAGTGGCTGCAGTACATTTGTGAAGTATGGTACATGGCCAAATGTTCCCATGCATGCCTGCATTGCCTTGTAGTGGTTATGGGCAAGGCCTATGCTTTTGGGTGCATGGGCGCAGGCCGTGGAGCTCTGCTTGTACCCAAGAGTCTAGGGCTTGGGCCCCACCCCCGCAATGGAATGCCTCCAGGCATGGGAAAGCAGTGAGGCAATTTGCAGGTAGCTCATCAGGCGACTACCTTCTGTGAAGACTGCACGGACACTCCCTTACGAATGGGGACAGCACTGCAGATGATGCAAAGACATTGAGATTGGCTCACATTGCCATATGGAAGGATTTTTTACGATCACAGTTTTGCGATATGGACGATTCATGCAGCTACTCACATATACTTCATTGGCGGATAGCTGCACAGGCGACTATCATTTTTTGGTGAGTGCAGGCAGATTGCGTTGGGGATAGGGAGTACATTGGAGACAATATAAGGATATTTCCAGTCGGTGTACTCTGTTGTGTTGCGCCTGCAAAGGCCCTACTGCCTTGTGTGCATAGCTAGGGGCCTTGGACCTAAAAGGCTGGCCACTGGTTGGAAGTAGGTTTGAGAATGTTGCCTTGTTTGGGTCCGTTAGTGTACCCATATGTAGCTGTAGTCAGGAAAGCTATGTGGCCACATGTTCCCATGCATGGCTCTATTGCCTTCAAGTGGGTGTGTCCAAGGACTAGGCTCTTGGGAGCATTGGCGGAGGCCGTAGGCTTCCGCATGTCCCCAAGAGCCTAGGCCATGGGCACATTCCCCGCAAGGCAATGCAGCCACGTATGGGACTACTATGATATTGGTATGTGGATTGCACATATATGTATAAAGAGTGCATTCCCTTTGCCTTAGCTAATTTGGATACATTATTATAACCATACCTTCTGACATCCCACTGTTGGCTAGGGGTGTTGGAGGTTATGTTGACGCTGTGGGTTCCCATTGTGTTGCGGCGGTGGGTAGTGGAGTCGGTGGCTGTGGTGCGTTTGTCAAGTATAGTATGTGGCACCATGTTCCCATGCATGCATCCACTGCCTTGTAGTGGTTGTGGGCAAGGCCTAGGTTTTTGGATGCATGGAGACTCCAATGGGGATGGAGAGTGCATTGGAGACAATATGAGGATATTTCCAGTCGGTGTACTATTTTGTGTTGTGCCTGCAAAGCCCCTACTGCCTTGTGTGCATGGCTAAGGCCCTTGGACCTAACAGTCTGGCCACTGGTTGGAAGTAGGTTTCAAAATGTTGCCTTGGTTGGGTCTGTCACTGTACCCATATGTACCTGTAGTCTGGAAAGCTACATGGCCACATGTTCCCATGCATGGCTCTATTGCCTTCTAGTGGGTGTGTCCAAGGACTAGGCTCTTGGGTGCATGGGCGGAGGCCGTAGGCAACCGCATGTACCCAAGAGCCTAGGCCTTGGGCACAACCTCCGCAACACAATGCAGCCACATATGGGACTACTGTGATATTGGTATGTGGATTGCACACATATGTATAAAGAGTGCATTCTCTTTGCCTTAGCTCATTTGGATAAGTTATTATAACCATACCTTCTGACATCCCACATACTTTTAAATATGTAAGTGTTCTAAGGTACTGACGTTTTCTGATTCATTGTGGAGGACATGTTAGACTTCTTACAGCAGCAGTGGTGAGACATGCCACCATTTCCCTTGGAATGGTGTGCCCATCAATAGAGCCTTGCTTCAGGGAGTACAGTAAGACATTGGAACATGAATGGGAACACTGTGATAATGGTATCTCGGTTGCACATATATGTATACAGACTGCATTTCATTTGCCTTTGCTAACTTCGGGAAGTTATTTTAACCATACCTTGTTCTATCCCACACATTTTTAAATATGTGAATGTCCTAAGGTACTCGCATTTGTAGAACAATTGTGGAGGACATGTTACACTTGCTACAGCAGCATTGGTGAGATATGGCATCATTTGTGTTTGGAATGGTGTGGCCGTGAATAGAGCCTTGCTTCAGGGAGTGTAGTAAGACATTGGGACATGAAAGGATTTTTTTACCGTCACACTTTTCCAACATGGTCCATGTACAGCTACTGACATATATATAATTCATTGTGGAGTAGCTGCACAGGCGACTACCTTCAGAGCCCATTGGGGATGGGGAGAGTATTGCAGATGATATCAGGATATTTCCATTTGGTGTACTATGTTGTGTTTGGAGTGGCAAGCTCCTACTGCCTTGTGTGCATGGCTAGGGCCCTTTGAACTAACAGTCTGGGACCTGATTGGAAGTAGGTTTCAGAATGTTGCCTTCGTTGGGTCCGTTCCTATACTGATATGTAACTCCAGAGATCACTCTTGGAAATATGCATGTCGCCTGTGTGTACTCACCATTACTGAATGGTTGTGGAGGACAATTTGCAGTTGGTACACCACCAGAGGTGGAGTGATGTGCCTGCACTTGCATATGATGTATGTCATTGGACTTATTGCCGTTCACGGACTGACATGCCACCATTTGTGTTTGGTATGGAGTGCCCCTGATAATACCCTGTGCTTTGAGAGCGAAGGAAGATATTGCAACATGATATGAGTTACTGAGCATTACACATTTAAAGTATGGATAATGTACAGACTGACCCACATATATTTGCAGCGGACAAAATTATCAACGCTGTTAAGTCCTGCCATTTACAGAACGGCAGGCCATCTGACTGTTACCTTTCTTTTGCGTACTTGTTGAGATGGCCAATGAACGTGGTTGGCATTCCTATTGTGTGCAATTGTAATGTGTGCATCGCTTCCATTACCTATACATGTGGCTGGCATACACCATCGCAACAGTTACTGGCATAGCTGACTTTAGTTGTTGAGAGTCGTTGCTCATGGCGTGCACTCCAGGTATTTTTGTTACATGCATGCCAAACGTAGTGCACTCTGTTATATGAGAACCTAGCTCCGGAAAGGAACAACATAAACAAAAGCAAAAGCAGACATGCGCACACAGAGCATACTGTTCCAGAACATTCCCATACTTTCCCAAGAACACTGTAAATTGTTGCAAGTGCTTTATTTTGCTTCAGAATGGTCACAAGAACATGTAAGGTGGCTGCAATCACCGCTCTTTTATTTCGCAAACAGAATCCAGTGTGCAAGTCCGTCTGTAGACTTCTGTACTTCTTTTGTCATCTAGCAAAGTGGGAATAGGATTACTCTGTGATCCTTGGTGGGCATGTGGAAGAACCCATTTTATTTTCAAGATAAACAAGGAAGCAGCTGTTGCCTCTGGGATGCCTTACATCATAAACGTTTGCAGGTTGGTTTGTATTGCCGGAAACGCAAACGGACATACAGGCCCATATCAGTCGACCCAGATAACAACGACGGAAAACACACAGCTTATGGTAATCTTGCAATGCTTGGTCCACCACCCGTCTGTTGGATAGTGGAAGGAGTGCCACGGGCAGTAAGGTGCAAGGCATATGAGAAGAAAGAGGAATAAGAATAGATCTCAGTAGTGGTTATTAGTGGCAGCGTACAGGACAAGAGTTTGCGGGAAGGATGTCAAAAAAATAGTGGCTGCCTCATGGACCATCTACTGTGTGTTATTGAGTAGCGTCATATGTTATCCCACTGCCTTGCTCTCTGTTTTGTAGGTGATACTGTGCTTTTACGGCTCCACACACGAAAAATGTATTTGAAATGTTGCCACCAGATGCTCCTTTCATGTGTTTCCTTTTTCCCCAAAAATGACAGTGCTAGCGAGTGTTGTTAGACCCATGCCACAATGTCTCTGTGAATGTCCAAATAAAAAAATAGAAAAACAACCCTGATATGGGTCCCATCAGATTGCAGGTTTGCTAAAATATGGTTTGCTAAAAAATGCAACATTGCAATGTAAGCTGTTAATGTTTGTGTGCCGGTTGACTGCTGCGTGCACCTGTGGCCGTTATTACTTTCAATACAATGAGGGTGCGTAGAATGGTAATTGTTTCAAAGGGCATAGTAAGGGTAACACAGGGAATGTAGCACTGCATGAGTGAGCGTAAGGTGTGCTGTTTCACTGCACAAATTGTGTTCCCTTTTCGTCTTGTCCTTTACGTCTGGATATTCAGGGGCTGGGGAAGAATGGCAACAAAATGAAGAACAATCACAGTTTTAATTTAGGGGGAATGCTGGAGACATACCACTGTAACGGCGTGTGATTACTGCTGTCACAAACCTTCATACAATGCACACAGAGAAAGTGTGCAGTAAAGTAAATTTATAATTATGCATACAGAACTGCAGCTTAATACATTTTAATTGTAATACACATGTGATGTAAAGTTGTACGTACATTACTTTGGCAAATTCCATGCTTGTATTGGGTAGGCGACAAATTGCAGTGTATGGTGTATGGAATCGTTGCAGACTACCTTTGGGGTACATGGGCAGAGCAACTGCACTGTAAGTTATATATCACTTTTTTTCTACAATTACATACAATGTCTGCCCTTGGAGCTAATCATGCTTCCCACTCAAGGCTGTTTTACAATGAGCATTTGTCCTGTTGATGGAGAGGCATGTTAGGTTTTGCTTTCGGGAGATGATTCCAGAAAAAAAGGATACAGCTGGCAACTTGTTTCGATTGTAGCATGCATTTCCGAATGTTTGTAGTGTCATTACTGTGAAGGTAGTACAACGTATAAGTAGAGATGATGGTGTCATGCACAGATGCTAACATACATAAAATGTTCTTTTACAATCCCTAAGGAACATTTATATGTGCAGTGTGTTACGAGACAACAGTGGACGATGGCAGACTGTGTGTGCCCTGCCTCAGCATACATGGGTGGCTGGGCCATCGTACGCAGTTTGGTGTTCTGCAGCATGAACATGTTTGGGGCTGTCGTTGATCAAAGAAAATAAATTACTGTGTACATCCTTCAAACATTATAAGGGCGTTATGGTGTTCAAATAGTGTTTCCATTATACAATATGAAAGGGAAACAGAACTGTAAAAATGTAAGTAGTAAAGCAGTGTTTGAAATATGGCTGCCAAGGTATGTACCATGTGCTGCAGTGATATCTGTGCTGTATATCTTCTTTTGAAATGGAGTAAATAACAATGAAGATGACTTAATGGCCTAAATGGTGCCAGAGGAATGAGAGGAGTCAAATGTTGCAGCAGTTAGGACAGTTTCATAAAATATATGGATGCATTGATCAATTGCATTGTTGCGATTGTACAGATTATCGGGTAGGTTAATTGTAGTGTAGTGCATTCAGTGTGTCCATTTATTATAGGCTTAGGTGAACCGTGTACGTAGGAAACAGGTTATCTATTGTGTGGAAGAAATGGCAGGTAATGTCAACTGCAGTGGCTAAGGGGTAGGTGGCTGTGTTATGTGTGGGGTTGCCGGTACGTGGATAGATGTTTTTATGCATAGTTGTACAGTGGAGCAGCAGTTGTGGGCAGGGTCTACAATATTGAGTGCATGGCTGGAGTCTCTACACTGTACTGGGTGTAGTGAAGCGTGTAGGGCGTAGGCACAAGCTACGTAGTGTAATATAGGTGTGCATTGCAAATTGTGGCATTGCTATGTGCATTGCAGAAATAAGTGCACACATTACACTGTGGACATTGTAGAGAAGTATGATACCAAAAATTGCATACTTACTGTTTGGATTGGGGAGGGCCTGTGCTATATTTTGTGTATAGAATGTGAAATGTTGTAGTAATCATTGCTGCATAATCTGTGGGAAAAGAGAACAGAACATGTTAGAGCAAGTATTTTGTTACTTTGCAGTCCACTACATTGCATACATGTATTTACTTTGTGGACCCTCATAACTAGTAATTCCTAAGTACTATGCTTTCAACAAGTGTAATGTGCAATGTGCGCAGTTCCTGTGTTTTTTTGCATAATCATTGGGTCTGTGGGGGGAAAAAAATCCATGCTGGATTTTAAAAAAAACTTCAAAATGTCTTTGCTGCTATGGTGCACAATGAATTACAGTAACATTTGGAGTGGTTATAGGACCTTTTAAGGTGTACTCTTTAAGTAGGAGGAAATGTAATGGTTTATGATTTCTACCCTATACATGTTGGTAGTATTGGTGGTGTTGTATAGCAGTTGGTGTTTTGTAAATGTTTACCTGGTTCTTTATGTAGCACTGTTTCTTTATGTGTTTGGTTTCTGCTGGTGTTTGCAAGTATTGTGGCATTGTACTGTGCTACTGCAGAATTATGACGGTAGTTACGTACCTGTTGGTGTACTGTAACTGCTCATACTTTGGAAGTGTTTGAGGATATGTTTGTAGCACAATTATTCTTGAAGGTTGAGTTGGGTTGTTTTAATGCTGCAAATAACATTGTAGCATTGTGGTTGAAGTTAGATAACGGGTAGCGTATTCTAACTGTTTACAGTGTCCCATTCCTAAATTGTATGTTTACAAGCTCATGCATTATTGTTGGTACTTTCAAATCTGTGTACATTCTGAAGTGGTAGTCTACTATTATGGGTTTCCATAGTGATAGTTCCATATGTCTTGCAGTTGTATGAGTATTCTTAGAGAGCTGATGACTGATTTGCGTACTTGGTTTTTCAGTGGTTACTGAGGATAGTTTTGAACCCTCATACTTAGTACTTTCCCTTTTACGTATCCTGTGGGAAATACTGCTACTGTGATTTGTGTACATGTATTGTTTGTTTGTTTGAGTGTACTCATTGGGCTCATTGGGGATAAAATTGTCTAACAGACACTTTAATGCATTTCTTCAATGCTTGCTGTATGCTAAATTGATTTAAATCGACAGTGTGGAAGGACTTTTTTTGTGCATTACAAAGGTACTGGTTGGTGCTGGGGAGTAAGGTATAGTGGGTTTGTGCATCAATGACAACATATTGGCTTCAAGAATATTAAGTAGGCATTTGCAAGATTTGCAGTTAATCTCTGCTTTGGAATGATGGAAGTATCATTGCATTCGCACCATGACCATTGCTTTCTATTGTATGCAGTATATTTGTCTCCACTGGCTGTGTCGCCTGTGTGGTAGATTATGGCTATTGTTGTGAAGGTTTTCTTGCCAAGTGATACCTGTCCGTGTGTGAGGGCAGTACGTTTTCATTTGTTTTTGGTTCCATCGGCATTGTATCTTAAGAGCATTAATATTACATATTGACTATGTGAGTGTATATGTAGCATCGAACGATTATCAGAATTGCACAACATACACAATATGCTATGGTTTTCATTTTGCACCAGTTGCTGAAATCAAATGCAGTCACAGTTAGGTATTGCTACATACACAAAGCATTTGTTAGGGACTTGTTCCTGAATGACATGGTTGCAGAGACTGCATGTATGTTTCCACATGTATGAAATGTGAAAGATTTCATTAATAAGTATGTTTTTCCTTTCCAGTTTTTGTAGTAAGTACATTAGAAATTCCTGTGGATCTTCCTGTCGGTTTAAAGTGAATTTCACCATTCCAGCACAGTAGTCCAATTCTTGACTTATTCCTGAGACACTGTAAATGTTGTCAGGATTACTTACTGCATTTCTGTGAAGGACACGCATTTGCAAACACAACTGGTCTGCGCCATTTAAATAAATGTTTTCAACAATTGCTGGCATTTGCAATAGAACATTCATTGTTACATTTGCATAGCAATTAACACCTGTTGTATTGGAAAATTTTAATGGACAGGTAATTCTGTGTCTGAGTACTTGGGTGGAAGGGTATGTGATTTCTTTGAAGAGGCACTTTTTTTGTGTGTGGAGTTGAGTATGTCTTGTCTTTTTTACTCCTTGTGTCTGTGCTTTTGGTAGTTGATGTAGTATGAGTTGATTTCAATTACTTTGCCGGTACTGTTGCCACATCATTTACAACTTCTGATTGAATGAGCCTTCTTTTCAAACCTTTGGGTTTCTGAGGAACAGGGTACATTTTCAGATGGGGTGTGTACAGTTCACATAGTCTATTGTACTCTATGATGCAAGGAATATCAGGGCTGACATTGTCACTAGATACAGTCTTTCCAGTGTAAATAGCCGTGACAGTGCAACGTAACTCATGCCTTCTTTAAAGACTCTGCTGTCAATATCAATCAATGCTTGATCTAAGGTTAGACCTTGCGATTTATGAATAGTTACTGCATAAGCTAGCAACAGAGAACACTGTTCTCTGCGTACATACATGTCTTTCAAAAGAAGGAATCAAGCCGTTGTGCATCCTATCTTTTTAACTTCTGTAAGCTTGTCAAACTGGATGTTCAAAAACTGAATGCTGTTGTCCCGTGAGTATGTCTGGAAGCCAACAACTGTACCAAGTGCTCCATTAACTGAACCTTGCTCTACGTCAAGGTTACCCTTTAGCATTACTCTAAAATTCACACATAATGTTAACATTTTCTCCAAACCAGCTGTGTTAGAGATAGAGTTTTCTAAGGTTTTTAGTCGTGCTATTCCTTGTTGACACATAGGTATTGTCATACCGTGTATGTCCAGTTTGTCTGTGCCATAAATTCCCACTAGTGTTTTTTTTCTTTTTCAGCATTGTTGCATTTAATTGTGCACAACTTGCTAGAGTTGGCATTACGGACATACAGGTGACATTTTTGTGCGCTAATGGTTCCATGACATCAGTAGCACATGTTTTACGCCCATACAGCTAAGTGATGCATATAGTACTGAGGGTATACTGTGCCTACTTTGATAGTACACCAATCTGTACGTTTTTTTAAATGTTGGCATAGGTGAGGTCTGCAGACTGACACATGTTTTGAGTTAGTTCTCTGTATTGGAAATGTTGCCAGAGATTTACTTTCCTGATGCTTCCAAGACATTTACGGCACAATTTGTGTCCTAAGGTTTTGAAGATAGTTTCACCTTTCACTGGTGTTAATTGAAGGAGATCTCCAAAAACAATGACATGTTTTCCTCCAAAGAGTTCTTCGTAGTCTGTTTTGAGGACCTCTTGCAATCTGAGGTGAATCAAAGCCAACATTAGGTTGGAGACCATGCTCACCTCAACTCCCTTAGGGTCATTCGATTTTCAAAGAAACAAGCTGGGGGCAGATCTCTGTCTTCGGCTGGGGCCTCCTTTTGGAACAGCCTCTTGGCCACCTTGAAACTTGAGGAGAATCATCTCCGGTTCCTGAAGCACCTCAAGACCTTCTTCTACACTTCTGCCTTTGCCCCTCTTTTCCCCTGCTGATCTGTTTTCTCTCTTGGCACTGTGTACCTGGTCACCCTCTGTCCTTCGGGCCCAGGTACCTGCTCACCCTGCCACCCTCCTGCACTGCCTCCGGGCCACCCCTTGCACTGGGATTTGCATCTGTACCCATACAGTCCACCACTTTTCTTCTGCGCTTATCAGATATACCCTATTTGACTAATTCATGCACTTGTTACTTGCTGGCTGCACTACCACTTTTTCATTGCCTGTATTTATTTATTTATTTCACTTATTATTTATTCTTTTCTCTCCCCTGTTCCACACTGTCCACTTCTCCTGCTTCCTTGCACTTTCCCCCTTTTCCCTTTTCCATGCAACTGCACGTTCTTAATGTCACTGGGCCTAGTAAGATTGTTGTTTTTGTTCTCCCTTGTACCCCTCCTTTTGCTTGGTCGCGCTCTGAAACACTTGTGTACGAGAGCGATATAAATCAAATATCATATCATGTCTATTAGGAGTATTTTCATTTGTTTCAAAAATCTACGTATTTCCATGGCAGATTAAGCTGAAAGTTTATAGTACTCTAATTTGTTTTGGTGTTCTATGAAAGGAGTAGCTAATGTTGTAGAGAGAGATTCCACCTATGTTGTAGGCAGCCAAACCTTTAGGGGCAGTTACAACAGCTGAAAGGTTGTTGTTTGTTAATTGTTGTAGGTATTTACTGATAGTTTTTATTAAGAATGTTTTCCCTGACCCAGCTTTACCACTTACATACAGCAGTACAGTTTGTAGCTGTAACAGGTGAAAGTTTTACTTTAGTGTGGTATACCATGTTCAATTTGTTCACTTACTTTGAGATAAATGGTACGCTGCTCATTGTTTGGTTGGGATTTCAGTACAGCCAACTCTTCTGCAGATTGCTCATACTGAAACATGGTGGTGGTTACTTCGTCATGGCTATTTGTGCCTCATTTGCTATGAGTGGCTGTCCAAGTGGTTCTTGGCTGCCTGTTACAGAAGGTTCACTGCTCTCAGAAGTGGTTGTGCTTGAAGTTCTTCTTCTTCTTGGTGTTCATTGTTTAATATGTTTTTTTACCATGCAAAGTCTTCATCTTTAATTGTACTTTCACTTGCATTGAAAGCATCTTCATAGGAGGCTTGGGTGGCTAATACATCTTCTTCTTTTCTCCATGGTTCGAAAAGTTACAGTAGAGTCATGTATGACAATTTCATATGATTAATTAGGCTGTGTTTGGTAAGTTTCACCAGGCTGCCTTCACAAGTTTCCACTTTGTATCTACCTTTTTTCTCATTTTGTTTAACGTTATTTTTGTATGCAAAGTTTTGGGCTATCAGGTACAGGCACAAGGCTTCCTAAGTAATACTCCTGTTTGGGTAGTATGTGTCTAATAAGTTGTTCTTCAAAATGTCCTGACTGTTGGGATCACTTTTGTCTATTGTTTGTATGTCTTCGTACGATTTAAGTACTCTTTTTCTGGATGTAGCATGACCAAGGTTTAGCCACACTATGTTTTCAAATTTCCCATATAAGGCGGTGCCGGTTAAACGGTCTGCTGCTTCGTAGCAAATACATTCTCTATGGGACAGCATTTTTATGCCAAACCTGTACAATTTTTATGCCAGTGTTTTGCCAGATGATATGTCATCCCAGAGGTTGTTGAGCTCTGTTTTCTCTGCTTTGGTTAAGTAGTCTGTGACATATCATGCAACTGCAGTGGAATTGTCTGCAATGCACTGTGAATCAACATTAGCATTCCATAGGAGGGCAATTATTGCATTGTAATCATTGATGTACGTACTTTGATGCTTCACTCCTTTTTATGCAGTATGTGTTCTTAGGAGATTTCCCTTTCACACTATGTCGAACCGAAGACATGAAGCTGTTCACTTGCCCTGTTGTTGAAACTGGTCCAGGGAAACCAAAGCAGCATTTGGTGTAGTATTTGCCTCTGTTCTTATATTTGTGGCGACAATACTTGTTACACTTGTGTCATTGGAATTGCAAAATGTGTGCTTGTAGGTCACTATGTGTACTTTCTGAAGGTGTTTTGCACTTGGCATATTTGTGAATGAACTGCAAAAAAGTTGCATCACTCTCCTCACCAAATTTAGGAGCATTTTGAATCCTAAAAGCATGTGGATGTGTGGTGCTCCTCTGGCTTGATATTCTTTTCTCCAACAGCAGTGTTCCACCTCTCAGAGGGGAGCAAGTGCTTTATAGCAAATGAAGTGAAGCATGGCAAGGAAGCAATGATGAAAGTACCGTGAAACATTTACTGGATGAAGAGAGCAAAGTTCTCCCGATATTTTCATGTCTACACCTGTTTTGTTTTTGTTTGCTATGCATAAGAAAGTGTGCAAATCTTCCCATGCACACTCTGCACAACTTAAAGTGACAAACCATGTGAGTGGCCCAAGATTGCGTAGTATACACCATACATCAGTGTGCTGTCAAAACCAGTACTCTTTCATACCACACATGTTATCCAAGAGAGTTGTAATACTTGACTGTAAAACTTCATCCTTCTCTTGCACCTTTTGAAGTAGCTGTGTAGAAGACGTGTTTTGAAAATGGAAACCTGTTTTCAATGTGTGGGCAACTCCATAACATAGCGTTCCCAGTTCACTTTCAAAGAGGAGGTGGAAAATGTACTCCACATTCTGTCTAAATCTAGGGTCTTCAGAATACATTTGTAAACAGCGGTATTCTGAAGCTGTTATGTGTGTGCATTTTTCATCATATCTTCCACCTTTTCCAGTCAGAAAGAGTAGAGGAAAGGCTTGTGCGTCTACACTTTTTTCCCATATACTTATTGGCGCTCCTTTGGCTTGCCGCATTTGATGTGTTTCTAGTGCATCGTCTATGGTGTCTTTGGAGTGCAGTGGGTGAAATGTATAGTGGTCTAAAATATTGGAAGCTGCATTAGGATCTAGATGTTCAAATTGGCCACTTGTTTAGGAGTCCTGAATTATTTCGGTAGTTTCCCTCGTGTTTTCTTCAATGTTTATTATCTTGTGGTATTCATTGTTTTGTTTAAGGTATTGCACAGCTTCCCTTACTTTGCTTAAGTCCACTAGTTGCTGGCAAATATTTTTGTCTTTTGTAGGTACATCATTTACCAGGATAATCAAAAATTCTTCTATTGGCCTTTGCACTCGTAGACTGTGTACATTTTCTTTGAGATCTAATGGTAAATAAACTACTTTCCCACGAATGCCTCTCAGTAATTCAGTGGGAGGAAATTTTGCAGTTTTCGGTTGAAGTCGTATTATTGCTTGAAATGGGTGCACTGTTTGGATTATAATGCTCTCATACAAATTAAGCTGCTGCAGTGCGTTTGGCAGTGGAAATACTTCCACATTATTACTGATTGCCCGTGAAGGCCTTTGGTTATTGTCAAGTTTTGCAGTGCAGTATGTGCACAGTATGGAGGTGTTCATAGTTTCGTATTTGTTTTCAACCATAAGGTACAGAGGTAATTGAAACCATTGGGATTCCTCATTGTCGTCTATTTTATGCATTATATCTATAGTTTTGGTGCTCTTTCTATAGAAAGTTCTACCACAGCACACACACATACTTGGCTTGGCATTTCAGCAGATTTACCTTTGAACTTTTGTATTTCTTTTCTGTATGTGTGATATACAAAGGTGCTAGCTGCAATGTTGTCAGTAGTGTTGTCTGAAAAGGCTGGAGTTCGTAAGGGCTCTTCAGTTCCACAATATTTCCTTTGGATGTGCTCTATTTCTTCCAGCACTTATTTGGCTGTACCATGTAGGAGCATATCGTTTAAATGTTGCAGTGCTAAAATTGGACTTTTTGCATAGTACAGTTTGTAAACTAGATTTCTGACTGTTGAATGGTGGGTTGCTAACATTTTGATACAGTGGAAGGTGCTTTTGCAGGTAGGTCCAGAAATGCAGGCTAAGGAATGTCCTCGTATTCCTGTGTAGTTGCACACTGGAAAGGAGTCAATAGTTTGTAGTATTTTTATTTTCTCGTTGCCTTTGACATACTGATCGAGGAATGGTTGCAAAGATTTGATTAAGCATTGGCGAATGTTACACATTGATGTGCAAGGCCATTTGTAGGTGAGGCATGTTGGTTTGGTGGAATGGAGAGTGACATCTAAGTTTGATGGGGCTATTTCTGAAAGCAGTGTTTCTTCTTCCGTTATGGTGCTGTGTATCTTTTCATACCCACATCCACTCCAATGTAAGACAATTTGGTTTGTTTGTTCATGTTTGTATGATTCTTCATTGAAGTATGGCTCTGTGTTGGTGGTGTGACTCCACTCACCTGTACAGATGTGGCCAAATGTATCCATGCTGATATTGTGCTGTTTCGAAGTAGCGCTTGCAATTTAGCAATCAATCTTGTTAGTGGTTTCATTCTTTTCAAAATTACTATAAACAATTTCTGTTTCAAGATCATTGCACTGTCTACAAGAGCTTCCAGGATGACTTTTCTGCGGTAGGTTTTAAAGGTTGAGTGTGATTTCTGGCCTCTAGTTATAAAGTTCTGAAGGACTCTGGTGGAACATTATTTGTCAAATTAATTTTTTGGAACGCTTGCTTGTGGCAACATTACCATTTGTATGTGTCATGTTAGCAGTACTGCGCGTTGCACTGTTTTTAGTGGTTTTTTTTCATTCTCACATTTTGACAGATGAACTACACTGTCTTTACTTGCGGATGCATCAATTTTCCTTGATGACTGTATTAGCTCTTCTCTTTCAACTTTCTGTAGAAGTTCTGCTTGCAGTGGATGGCTACTTTCTCTGTTTTTAGGTTGTGTGGCTCTATTTCTGCATTGCTTTCTACGCAGTTGCAGTTTGGTAGGCATTGTGTTGTAGCTGTTGGCAAAGAAAGGGAAGTGTGGGTGTGCAGATTTTCAAATGTATATGTGTGCAATGTGCATGAATCGGTCAATAGGAGGATAGGCATATAAATGGAAGTGTGTCACTGGGTAAGGGCCTCTAACATTCGGTTGGGGACAGTATCTTACTATATGGGGATTAGTCTAATGGTGGCGACATAACAAACACTGAGCACCTGTAGAGGTGTAATGAGTAACAATGAAGTACATACTGGTGGATTGCTGCAAATCTATATGCTACAGTACAACAATAGTGCACTCTTGTAGTAAGAGTACAACACTAAGATGGTATTGTACTTATTTTGTTGCTTGGTGAGAGTAGGTTTATTGCAGGTTGTATTTTGAAGTGCACACACCAGTGGCTTTCCGGAAAGAGGTGGGAACTGCACCTGTATAAGAAGATGGTAAGAAAACATGTTGGCTAATTGCATAGTGCTTACATTTGTAAAATACATTCTTTAAAACTGTAGAGGGATGTCATTGCAGGAAGAGAAAGTGTGTGTGTGTGAATGGAAGGCTTACAATATCAAGGGGAACTTGGGAGCATGAGCATGCTTGTTAACGGGGTAGGTGGGTTATTTGGGCGTGTATTGTATGAGGTGTTATTGAACATGTGTGATTATTAGTGTAGGACTATTTACTTTCAAAATGGAGTACTTTGCGTTGTGGAAGGATGACTAAAAGGTGTGGAAAGATGTACAGAGTGCAAAGCAGAATGTTTGTTTGTGTGCATTTGCATGTACTTCTGTGCATATATATGCTTGCTACATGAGTGGAGCCATTGTTTCTGGTCTTTAATTTCTTTATGCGTATTTATGAATGTTACTGTTGTCAATGCACACATAAATGGTTTTCTTTTTTAAGTACTGTTGTTATCTAAGAAGTGTGAAAGGTAAGTGGCAGGATACGGTTGTTATGTATGCAATGTATGCACTTGGCTTAGTTTGGTGCGATATGTTGACTGATCCTTTTGTGTGTGATTTCTTCAAATTTGCTAGGAGATGTGTTAAAGGGGGAAAGTGTCGTAAAATTGATGGAACAAAAGAACAGAGTAACCGTTTGCATATAACAATGGCTGCTGTGGGCAAATGGCAACTTTGTCACCACCTACCACTATAGGAGCCATTTCATGGTAGGTGATGGGAGAAATAACAGTAGGAATTTTGAGTATGTTATGGAGATTCAGTGCCAGGTACCCTGTTGCTACGAACCTATAACACAGTTGCAAATGTACTGTACAAAAAGTAGTAATACCTATAAGGCATGGTGATGGGCAGCGATGCCGATGTATGTGAATGCAGAACTCTGAGATCGCTTTACAGTACTTTCCTGTGCAGGTGCTTTTGATTTACAAGACACTTGAACTCTGCATGTTTAATAGTTGTTATGGACTGTTCAACAGAGTTGATAGCGTTAGATGCAGAATTCTTGGATGTAATTGGTGGATGCGTATGTGATTGTTTAACAGTAGCCAATGAGGGAGTGCTGGGAAAAGACTACTGGAAAGGTAAGAAGTACTGGCCCTGCTTTAGTGGACCGTGGCCCTCGCAGTAGTTGGGGAAGGGCGCGTGCTACACTGTTCTTCGTAATGTGCTTGCCATGGAAATGGTACTACAGATTATCGAATCAGGTGTATGTCTGCTGTTCTGTTCTGTGCTATGATGTTCTTCTGTGCCCATGAGAACCTTAGTATTTCTATTGTGACGTTTGTCAATCATCTGATTTTTTCCCCCTATTGAAATAAGTCTTCTGTTCCACAATGTAAAATGTAGGTTGCAGACACACATGTAATAATGTAAGGAGGAAAAGCAGAGAGCAATCCCTAAAAACGACCACACAAAATGGTGTTTCTTTACACGTCGCTTTACAAAAATAAAAAAACACTTTTCAGAACTACCAACAAAGCTCCCATTCTCTATGATGCTTGAAATGTGTTTGCACAGCCCGCCAACCAGGACAATATGTTGGCGAAAGCTGTGCTATTTGGAGGTGCGCACGAGCAACATCCGTGTCTTTTCAGGGTGGCTGGAATGGAAATGAGATTTCCTGGGTGTGGTGTGTAGCAACAGATTGTGCCAGAATGTGTGTTTGCAAATAGGAGTGGAGGTGGCTACGGGTATGGTTGTGCCGTTCAGTAGGTGGACTATATGGCTTTTGGGTGACTCCTGGATACATTGGGTACAGGTTTGCGCAGAACATTGTGCACTGGCAGCGCACTTTGAGTTCCATAATGTTGATGTGCACTGGTAAGGAATACATGGGATGAAGTGGCTCCGTGTGGGGCTTCTTTGTGCCAGTTTGGTAATGCTCGCTCATCCAGACATTATTATTGTTCATTGTGGAGTGAACAGTTTAGGATTTATTAGCGGCATCTCACTGCAGTATGCGATGAAGGAGACATTTCGGCAACTCATTGAAATGGTTCCAACGTCACACATCATTTTTTCTCACATTGCCCAGAGACAGATGTAGCTGTGTTCTTCCTTGTGTGGGCCACAAATGGAGAAAGCACGGCACAATGTGAGCAAGGCTTTTTGTACTTGTTTGCAAGATGTTGGCATGTTCTCCTTCCACAATGAAAACATTGCGTTTCATAGTAGCAGCATTTTTCGTTCAGATGGAGTTCACCTGACTGATGCTGGCAATGAGCTGTTTCTGTGTAATATCCAAAGTGCAATGCAGCACTTCCTGCAAGTTTAGCAAGCATTTTCTCTGTGGGTGTTCACTTTGAATGTTGCAAACACAAACAGCACAAAAAGGCTCTTTTCAGAGCCACCACTTAATTTTGTGATTGCGTAAAATGTTTTTGACGGATTCCCGCTGCCCATTGTTGCTAACCCTGTACGCGGCACTCATAGGCTGCGCCACCGCCTGCATGCTTTCATTCAAATTCTATTTTTGAACAGCACAAGGAGGCTCTGAAAAGAGCCTTTTTGTCCCCTCCAACGCCCACCTTCTGGTTGTGTTGCATTGTTCATGTTGTTATAAGACATGCCACAGAAGGACAGGAATGGAAGGGAGGTTTGGCAAAGGGTACCAACCACAGGGATAAGAAATTGCACGTGGAGAGCAGAAGAAGTGGGGTTGACCTCACTTGGGTAGGGGCCACTCTTTGTCATGCTCCCGGACCGAAGCCTCAAAAGCACTTAAAAATTGTTCCCCCTGCACAGTACCACGTTGCAGTACATGCACAATACAGTGACCTTTGAAAGGTACGGGTCTGTTGCGGTGCGTATGGCCTGCAAGGCTGGTTCCGGAATGTGGTGGCCCACCAGAGTCTCCCTAGTGATGGCAGGATCACATGCGGAGGATGCTGTAGAGGAAAGTAACCTACTGCCTTCTTGGAAGGGGACAACCCTCCGAACAGCTGCCTTGTGGTTCAATTTCAGGTGCCGCCGCATGGAGGTGGTGCCGTAGCTGTACAAGCCAGGTTTTCCGCGACTGAGTGCATTTTATCTGGTTTGCACAAGATGTGGGCACATCTCCAACAGTCATAAATAGAATCCACACCCACGACTTATGCTGGCTGCAGGCAATGGGGATTCCCTCTACTTTATCCTTGCTTCCTTTTTGATGTCAATCCACATTATGATGCCTGTTCCTTTGCTCAGAACCTACAGAAGGAGGTGTTGGTGGTGAGGGTGTGTGAGTCAGAAGTAGTAGCAGAAGCCCTGGTGGCCATTACTAGGAGAGGTACTTTCCCGGCACAGAATTGGTCAGAAAGCAATTTCTGCACTAACCAATGTGCAACGCTGCTCTTCTCTGGAAAGCCAAACACTGATTGCAGTGCAGTTGTGGGGTGTGCCCTTTTATTGGACTGTTGTGAAGCACATGCATCTGGAAAGTGGCCCTAAATCTTTCCCTACAATACCTACATGCAGAAGGAAGAGTGTAGGACCTCTGTAAGGGTGCACCTTCACGGTAACACTCCATACATTTTTTTCGATGTGCACGGATCAGGATCATGTACATACTAATAATGGCCCACGCACAGCGTGGTTCCGTTATCATGGTGATGTCGCCATTGTTCTCCATTTGGGTGCCTATCTGCGGGATGCATATTGGCCGGAAAACTTTGTGGCCATGTGCATAGGTCTCCTACGAAGACCCTTTGCTTCCTCGGACTACTTAAATGTTCGGCACACGTGCACTGAACATTTCTACATAAGCTTAGTGTGTGCACGATACAGTAGGTGGAATGTTCACGTGCAAAAGTACTCTCCGGACGTCGGTGAGCGCTTCCACCTTCTAAAACTACTTCACACATTTCTTTGCATATGTTGGCCAGAGGCGGTGTTACCAGGTGTCACAGGTTGAGATACGCATGTGCGAAGTTGTGCGACCGACAAACATACTGTCCTACAACTACTTACAGGCAGTTTTGTGCATGCAGACATGTGGCCCATAGTGGCATCCTACGGAAGCTTTCATTGTGATTGCGCATAGGGCAGCCAGGTGCAGCGGTCACACGACTCCTCCATTTCCATCACTTGCGATCATCCCCACCAGTGTTGTGCCCTTCACAGTTACAATGGCCTTCTTAAAACAAAGGGAAAAAGGCACATATACATTCAGTAACAATTTACATATCACCCTTTATAAGCACACATTCATAGCCACTATTCGGAAAGGGAAGGGGGACCAGAAACAGATAAATATACTAGGGATTTCAGCATTTCTACAAGTTGGTCGTGAGAGGAAGAAGGGATTGAGGTCTCATCGAAGCGTCGCTCATGACACACAATTTGCAGGGATGGGGGCTGGGAAATGGGGAAGTTGGCCTGTGCAGGTGGGGCAGTGGTATGTTATTTTCTTCATAATATGTTCTTCTACAAACATTTTCAAGGCGGCAAAATTGTTCAAAAATTCATCCATTTTGGCGCCCAGGCGGTCTTCTTTTATATTTACAGCGTTTCCTTCAGTTTCTGTGGCATATGTTGCTGTGGAAAAGTTGTCGCTTCTGGTGTACTCCTTTGTTTTCCTGCATGTTCTGTTAAAGAAAATGTGTTTAGTATACATGAAGCAATATCTTGTAATTGTGTTGCTTTTCACACTGCGTTCCCTACTTATGGGGTTACTATGGTCACTCATTTCGTCATGCAGGAAATTCTCCTCCAGCCATTCTAGGATGCTTGCCCTTGCAGTAACTCTTTCCCTTTTCACACTGCAGTGGGTACCAATGGGGTTATCATACTCACTAATTTCTTCATGCCGAAAATTCTCTTCCAGTTATCCTAGGATGCATGCCATTGCAGCGCAAAAACAGAAAACATTGTGCTTTCCTACTATTGTACAGTACCGGACCTGTGCAATTATAACATCAACTTTAGTGTACTTACCATGTTGCAGTTACATTCTGCTCTCAGTAGTTGATGTCCCTAACTCTGCCTCTTCATCCTTTGTTGGCATGTGAAGCAGGTGTGTGGTAAGATTGTTGAAGGAAAACGTTACTTCTCTTGTTGGTGCAGTCCATTCTGCTACATACCCTATGCCTTTGTGCTATTTGTTTCAAAAGTAAAGACTTTGTACAGCTACTGCATTTTCCCTTCCCATTCAAGCACTTGCTGCTGTTTGTATATGTTTCTTGTCTTTGCTGCATGACACAACTTTGTACGATGACCCCTCCCTTTCTCGGCAGGTTGGACTCCACCCGATGTCCGCAAATAGATGCACCATTCGCAACCACTGTGGCTATTAGTATAGAGCCACTGGCTTCAGTATGCTGTACAGTACATCTATATAAACTAAGACTATCCTGTTAAAAACATATGAACTTCATTGAAAAAAACATTATTAAAGGGACGTTATGATTAAGTTGCACTACTAAAAACCTATGAAATTCACTAACAAAAAACATTTTTAAAGGGACTATATGGTCAAGTTGCGCTACTAAAAACCTATCCCCTTTACTGAAAAAAACGAGGCTAAAGGAACGTTATGGTTAAAGTGCCCTATTAAAAACCTATGAAATTCACTGACAAAAAACTTTGTTAAAGGGACGTTATGGTGAAGTTGCCCTAAGAAAAACCTCTCAAATTCAGTACAATAACTATTTGCAAGGGACATTATAGTTACTTTGCACTAAAAACAACCTATCCATATTATGGTTACAAGTACAACCGAAAACACCCAGAAATGTACCGGTTATGGTAGCAACCGTAACTTGCACCACCATTCTGCACTGCTAAGATTAACACCCATGCCATCAAAAATGACATCACAAATGTATTGCATTCAGGTATTTGTAGTCTCACAGTCAAGATGGGGGAATAATGCCACAAATGTGCACGTTTTGCCTAACATAGTTCCATAAGGATTTATATATTTAAGTGACACTATGGTATGTGTACTTTTTCAGTTAGCTTTATAAAGCATAGTATTGTTGAAAGCCAGACATGTGGGTAAGAAGGGGAAATGATGAGAGGACAAGTAAATAATGAGTAAATGCCAACGATGTGGCAAGAGAGTTTGCAATCCTGGACACTGGTGCAGTTATATTTCCTTGATTACAGAGCACCAGTAAAGGACACATGTGGGTGGACAGCGTAACTCTTTTACAGAGAGTGGATGCAACTCAGGTTGTCATGTTCCCAGTGCAGAAGCTTACCCACAAGAGCACAAGCACATGTTTCATATTGGGATTTTGTTTTACATGGAATATTTCACTACAGGTTGCTAGGTTTAAAAGGTGAGCACCTTTTATAGTTTGACATCATATTTATTGGAAGTTTTCCTCTCTCAGGTTATTTTTCTGCTGGTTATTACTTTATTTAACAGGCCAATGCTATTTTGTTTTGCACTCTTTCTTCTAAGGAGCAGGTCAATTGAACTACATTTGTATATTTCACTTTAAAACATATGGTCACTTACTGTGCGTATATTCATGGGTGACAGCTTTTGATTTTCGCTGTGGGGGCAAAAGCACTTGGGCATATGTTATTCTTGCAGCTGATCATTTTTTACCCTTTTCCGTGCGGCTTAAATGCAGTTATTTGGATTTGTGTGATGAAACACAACAGCCACCAAGAGATCAGCCATAAAACAAGGGACTTGAAACACGCTGCTTAACCAAAGTGTGTGATCCTCTGCAAATAATTTAATCTCACTGCGCATTGACTAAAAACATTGTGAGTTCTCAAAGCCCGAAATCCACTATACATGATTTAAAAATAATATAGGTGTGTTTAGAGCTGCAGTTGGTTTTCAATCCATGCAGTAACTGGGACCGATCCTGCTTAGATAGAAAGTGAGGAAGGGGCCAGCCCCATCCGGCCATGTTGCCTAATAAATTAACTCACCTTACAAGACCACTTAGAGCAGCATGACCTGAGGGGGCCGGATCCTTCCTGACTTTGAAGCTAAGCAGGTTCTGACCCAGTTACTGCATGGATCGGAGAAAGTCCACCATCCCAAATGCTGTGTGTATTCCTAGTTATAAATATCTCATAACACATGGCATCTGCATTATTCTTTTTAAACAGTGCTACTGTCAGTCCTTGAAAGTTTTGCACCCAATAATTGTTTTGCCTTTTGCTGAATTGCATTCTAGTATTTGTAGTCTCCCAGTCAAGATCGGTGGAATAATGCCACAATTGTACACTTTTTGCGTAATTTAGTTCTATAAGGATTTATATATTTGAGTGACATTATGGAATGTGTAATTTTCAAGTCATTTTTATGAAGCAGATTATTGGTGAAAGGCAGACATAGGGGTGAAGAGAGGAAATGATGAGAGGGCAAGTAAGTCATGAGTATTTGCCCACAATGTGGCAAGAGAGTTTATGATCCTGAACACTGGTGCAGTTATTTTCCCCTAATTGCGACTGCTGTTCAGGGTACAAGTAAAGGAAACATGTGGATGGACAGCGTAACTTATCTTCACAGGGTGGATGAAGCCCCTTGTTTTTTTTTTAGGTTGGCAAGCTTGCTCAAGTATCTGGCTACCAGGATTTTACTCAGGTTGTCATGTTTCCAGTGCAGACTCACAAGACCACAAGCACTTGTTTCATATTGGGATTTAGTTTTACAAGGAATGTTTCACGACAGATTGCTGGGTTTAAAAGGTGAGCACCTTTTATACTTACCAGCATATTTATTAGAACATTTCCTCTCTCAGGTTATTTTTCTGGTGTTCGTTACTTTTTTTAAAAGTCCAATGCTATGTTGTCTTGTGCACTTTTGTCTAAGGAGTAGGTCTATTGAACTATACTTGTATATTTCACTTTAAGATATGTATTCACTTACTGTGAATATATTCATGGGTCCCAGCGTTTGATTTTCATTATTGTTCCAAAGTACCTGTGCATATGTTATTCTTGCAGCTGGTCATTTCTGTCCCTTTTATGTGCTGCTTAAATGCAATTAGTTGGGGTTGTGTGATGTATCACAACAGTCACCAAGAGACCGGCCATAAAACAAGGGGCTTGTGGAACGCTGCTTAACCAAAGTGTGTGATCCTCACCAAATAATGTAATTGCACAATGCATTAACTAAAAGCATTGGGAGTTCTGAAAGCCTGCAATTTCTTTATACATAATAAACAATTAGATATTTTTACATCTACAGTGATATTGGGGGTAAAATAAACACTGGTAGCACGGGTTTCCCATCCATGCAGTAACTAGGACCGTCTCTGCTTAGTTTCAAAGTGATGAAAAGGCCAAACCCCTCAGGCCATGGTGCCTAATAAGTTAGGCCAAGTTACAAGACCACTTAGATCAACATGGCCTGAGTGGGCTGGCCCCTTCCTCACTTTGAAGCTAAGCAGGGTTGGTCCTGGTTACTGCATGGATGGGAGATAGGTCACTGTCTGGTGCTGTGTGTTTTCTTTGTTTTAAATATCTCATAACACACTAAGAAAACACATGGCATCTGCTTTTTTTTTAACCGTGCTACTGTCAGTCCTTTAAAGTATTGCACTCAGAGGCCATTTTGTTGTCTTTTGCTGAATTGCATAGTGGTATTTGTAGTTTACCAGTTCAGGGGTTTGGGGGGAAATGGCAGCATTTTACACTTTTTGCCTAACATAGTTCAATAAGGATATATATATTTGAGCGACACTATGGAATGTGTACATTTCAAGTTATCTTTTTAAAGGAGAGTTTTGTTGAAAGCCAGACATGAGGGTGAGGAGGGGAAATTATGAGAGGGCAAGTAAGTCATGAGTATTTGCCCATTATTTGGCATGAGAGTTGATAAGCCTGGAAACTGGTTCAGTTATCCTCCCCTGATTGTGGCTGCTTTTCAGGGCATAAGTAAAGGACACGTTTGGGTGAAGAGCATAACCTTTTTTCAGTAGGGGATGCAGCACTTGGGTTTTTTTCAGGTTGGCAAGCTTGATCAAGTATCTGGCTACTATGACTTTACTCAGGTTGTCATATTCCCAGTGCAGACACTTACCCACATGACCACAAGCACGTTTTTCATATTGGGATTTTGTTTACCAGGGAATCTTTCCCAACAGATTGCTATGCTGTAAAAGATGAGCACCTTTTATAATTTGCCAGCATCTTTATATTGCCTCTCTGTTTATTTTTCTGGTGTTCATTACTTTTTTAAAAGTAAATGCTATTTTGTCTTGCACACATTATTCTAAGGAGAAGGTCAAAAAAACTACATTTGTATGTTTCACTTTAAGATATATGTTCACTTACTGTGCATATATTCATGGGTGCCAGCTTTTGATTTTCGCTATTGGTGCAGAAAGTACCTGGGCATATGTAAATCTTGCAGCCGGTCATATTTCTCCTGTTTTTGTGCTGCTTAAAACTGGTTAGTTGGGCTTGTGCGATATATCACAGCAGTCATCAAGAGACCGGCCATAAAACAAGGGGCTTGGAGCACGCTGCTTAACCAAAGTGTGTGGTACATGGACAATAATGTAATCTCACCGCACATTGTCTAAAACCATTGTGAGTTCTCAAAGTCTGCCCTCTTTTATAGATAACAATACTACTGTCAAAACAGGACAAAATCAGTTTGTGATTGATGAATATCTTTGAGTGATGGGTTGCAAGTGTTTTAAAATATAGAGGCCGTGCCTAGCTGCCATGACCGAAGGCCTTGGCTAGTGGTCTGGTAGCATTTTAAAAAGGAATACATTGTAACAAAACCATTGAAATTCAAGGAAAGCATTTTAGTTGCAGGGATGTTTAGGTGAGAACTTAACTCTACAAAACTCCTGAAATTCAACTAAAGCCACCCAACTTGCACCCCCTGCTGCACAGCCTATAACCACAATGATGACATCACCGATCACATCACTGATGACATCATTAATTACATGTTGTATGGGAGCACGGATGGCATTACAAATCATATCACTGATGCCGTCAACGGTGACACCACTAATTACATTGTATATAATTAATTAAATCAATAATGGAATTAGACAACATCATTTATAAATTAGCTCATGAAAACATTGATTACCTTAATAACAATTTAGGTCATGGACTTGGCCATGAAAAAAGCTGGGGTCACTGGCCAGTACCAAAGTGGCCGGTTAGTGTTAAAAAATATCAATGTGCATAGTTAAAAGCCATGCCTATTAGCCCATCAACGTTGAAAGCTGTAGTCAGTGACCATGGCTAAAGGCCATAGCCAGTGCCAATTAAGATGTTAGAATATACAGCTAAAGGCCGTGATCACTAGCTATTATTGTGTTGAAGACCATGCCTATTGGCTGGTTAGTGGATATAATATAGAGTGGGCACGGCCGAAGCCCATAGCTAATGGCTGGTTAGTGTTTTATAATACACAGTGGGCACGCCGAAGGCCATCGCTTATTGCATTTTATTATTTTAAAATATACAGTGGACATGGCCAAAAAATGGCCCATTTATATATTAGAACATATAGTGGGTATAGCAAAAGATTGTGGCCACTGGCCAGTATTGTGCTAAAGTCCATGGCTAGTGCCTGATCAGTGTATATGATATACAGTAGACACAGTGAAAGCTGTTTCCACTGGTAAAAGCCACATTCTATGGTTGGTAGCCTTTTAGTGTTTTAAAATATTCAGTGCACATGGATGAAGGTTGAGACCACTGTCCGTAACTGAAGGCCATGACTACTACCCATTAATGTGTTAAAATATATTTGGCCATGCACACTGGCCATGGTTGAAGGCCATGCTTAATGCCAATTACTGTTCTAATGTAATTAGTGATGTCATCAGTGATGTGATCTGTGATGTCACATTGCGGTCATAGACTGTGCAAAGGGGCCATGAAATTAAGGTGGCTTTAGCTGAATTTTAGGGGTTTTGTTGCATTAAATTCTCACCTTAACACCCCTGCAACCAAAGTTGTTTCCTTGAATATTTATATATATATATATTATAGGTTGATGATAGCTGCCTTATAGTTAAGGTGAGCCGGAGACACATAGGAGCCCCTCAAATTTCTATTTTTAATAACTTTTGATTTGAGTAACTGATTTGCCACAAATTTCGTAAGTGATTAAAAGTCTGCGCCCCCCCAGATTGCAAAGTTTCATAAAGATTTGTTAAAAAATAAAAACGTTATTTAGCATCACATTTTCTTTCTCCAAAAGTGTGGCCTACTTCCCATTCATTTTCCCATAGACAAAAAAGGTCATTTTTTCCCAAAGTGCACAGCCCAAACTGCTGGACAGATTTGGACCAGGTCCAAAACAACTTCGGCATGAAGCGTTGACTCGCACGCCATGCATGGTTTGGGGTTATTCTGTGCAGTAGTTCTTTAAATATTTGCTGGAGAAGAGGGTGCCCCCTCTCCCCCCAAAAATTGAGATACCTCTCATTGTTCATTTCAGGATCATGGTTTTCAGAAATGAAACAACCACCATCTTGCTTTTCTCTCGATGTGAGAGATATTTGCAGCTATAATTAAGGTTATGGGAAAATGAAACGCAGCAAAAAGCTATAGGTAGGTCACAAAACATACAAATACCATCAGGGTAGAGATGGGGGTATGGCTAGAGGGCACTGAGTGAAATTTGGGAGTTGAAGGGGGTCCAGGAACCAAGTTTGCAACACAAAACTTTCTGTAGCCTTGGCTATAGCTGCAAATAGCCTACATCTGAAAGCAAACTGCGTCATAGAAGCAGCGTGTGTTTTTGCGGTGAAAGGGAGCTGGCAGAGGAGGTGAGGAGGTGGTCTGGGGAGTAAGGGAGCTGGCAAAAAAGGGGGGCACTTGGTGATGGCCTGGGGGGAGGCATTTTTTCCCCATAGTTTTGCCAATATTCACAGGTACATACGAGGCTGCAAAGGACTGCAGATACCCGCGCGTCAGAGTAGTTCTGTATTTCTGGCTATATTTTTGGGGGTATATGTGTTTCATTTGTTTACGAAAGTTTTTCGTATAGGTATAGTGACGTTGTGGTTAGATATTAGAGTCCTTTTTGTTTGGATGTGTGTTTTATGACTTTTGAGCATGTGAGACTTTGGAGAAAAATGTAAGAAAATAGTTTAACAAAATTAATGTAAAAAGGAGCAATTGTCGTCTAGTTTTATATGCCCCATACAATTTATTTTAGGTTGTGTATTCTCACTTATGGTGTCAAATTGTCTGCATGTGAAATATTTGCCTATTTAGTTTATTGTTACATATTTTTCTATGCTTTCTTATTTTTCAGTTACTTTACATAAGTACATGAGTAGAGTTATACTGTATTGATTATTTAAGTTGGATTGTTGTTTAAAACTTGAAGTCAGTCCCCTTTTTAACTGACTTTTTGTAACCGTGGTTATGGCAAAAGTCAATGAATTGTAGCCGCGGGTATAATAAAAATAATTTGTTGTTATTATTTATTGTATTTGTGTATTTATGTATGATGAGTAATCCTTAGAAGGACTGTCTTAGGGTACACTGGTGTAGAACATTTAGCACATCAGGAATACTGTTTTGATGTTATGAAGGAACACTGCATTTCCTTCATTGGTTAGGTGTACTCCGTCATGTCTATAGAAATTGGCAATGTTGAACTATATGTTGTTTGAAAATCCATAATTGACTGTGGTCTATCATGAATGCTGAAACTGCTTTATTAACATTTCTCCGGCATTGCTCAATTTTACCATTACATCTGGTGATGCATCTCCATTTTTGCATTGAGTGAGATTGGAAAAGATAAGGATGGTGTGTAGGGAAATAGTTCCTTTAGTTTTCCCATGTCTTGCTTTATCATAAAAGTAAGGGACACCCCTCATACATTCCCCAAATCATTGCCTCCACAATTAATTAATATGACGTCTGGGTGCCCTGTACTTCTCAAACGTAACGATTTTGGAAAAAAGTCGAACCAATGCATTCCCCGCAATACAAACCATTTAAATGTAAAATCTCTCAAACCTTGGTCCATGTTATTATTTAGTTTCTCACAAAAAGCAAGCAACCAAAACATTCATCTGTCTCCAATCAGCCACACAGTTTTAAAACCAGCCATGATATATGTGGTATTTCTCTGTTTCCAGGAAAAAGATTCCTAGTTTGAATGTCTAGTAGTTTGTCTGAGCAGGGTATGTATGATGTGTGTGTCTTGTAGTTTCTGATTAGTTGAAGGTACTGTTGATATTATTCACGGCTATACAGCAGCTTCCCAGCGTGCAACATTGCTATTCGTGGGTAGATACCCACCCCCACCACTTCTGCAGCTGCAACTATATTCGGGCAATGACACATTGTGTGTTTGTGGATGTGTCGTAGCTGCGGCTATCTGACATTTTGGGTGGGATGGCACTTTATATGAATTGAGTGAAGGATTGTAAGAGACTAGGGAAGTGGAGGTGGACAATGAGGAGTGGATGAAGCTGGTAGGCATATTGAGGACCGTTTTTTTGAGTTTGGGGGAGTGGAAATGTTGGAATGTCTTAGTATGAAGGAAAAAGACAAAAAAGACAATGCTGCAAAAAAGAAAAAATGGTTTTAAATAGTAAAACAAAAATTACACAAAGTGAACAAATCACAGTACAAAGGGAAATAGGATTGGGGAAAGGTGGGTAAAAAAGATAAGGAATTTAACAGGTAAAGTGACAAAAGTGCCTGCAGTTATGGAGAAACTCTTTCACCAGTACAAATACAGAAAATAATGATAAATGTGAACTTCTTTTTGGGGTGTGGTGATTATTTGCAGCTTCAGACTGCCACGCCGTCTGGTTGGACAGTCTCATATGCGCAGATGTCGTCAAATGGCATGGGCGTAGACACATCAATATATCACAATGTTTCATTGGCTCGTTCGTTCACATGCATAAATGTCATGTGCAGATGTGCTACTACTGCGGCTGATTTTATTGGTTGGTAGATTATGCATGAAGATTGGTAGACGTGTCAAGGGAGTTTGACAACCTATTTGCTCATTTTGCACGCACGGGTCATGTCAGATGGCATGGGTGTAGTCACGTGAATACATCCCAATGTTTGATTGGATCGTTTGTTGACGCGGATAAGTCATGTGTAGGCGCAGAGCTGCAGCGCGGGATTTCATTGGTTGGTGGATAATGCACTAAGATTGGTAGCTGCGTTAAAGGAGTTTGATGTCCTATTGGCTCATTTGTCACACGCTGGTTACGTCAGACAGCATGGGTGTATTTGCGTGAATACATCCCAACGATTGATTGGATTGTTTGTTGAAGCACACAAAAGTCACGTGTAGGCTCAGAATCGCAGCGCATGATATGATTGGCTGGTTTATTAGGTGTGAAGATACATAGCCGCATTGAAGGATGTCAACCTCTACTGGCTCATTTCACACACTCGGGTAACCGCCCAGTCATTGCTGCATGCAGCCACGCATGCATCCTTAGTAGACGCGGCTAGAAAACCAGTCATTTTTTTAAAAATATGTAACTACTGTATATAAGGGCAGTAGTCTTGTACATATTTATTTTAAAATATATTGAGTGTAGTCTTTCTACAAAGTTACTCTAACACTTTAATAACTATTCATGAGTTATTCATGAATAGTACATATACATGTAAATACTTTAAAAATGTAAGTATGTATACAAACAGATTTTTTGCAACAACAGGTTTATTTGGGGGAATTGCTTTTTATTTTACTTTCTAGACATAATACATTGTTTTGATTAGCCAAATTGTCTGTATTATTAATGTTAATTATGTATGGAATAACAAAACCCTTAAATTCAAGAAATAAACTTTAGTTGCAGGGATGTTGAGGTGACCAACACATTGTAACAAAAACCTTGAAATTTAAGGAAAGAACTTTAGTTGCAAGGACGTTAAGGTAAGAACTTAATGCAACAAAACTCTGGAAATTCAGCTAAAGTCACCTTAACTTCATGTCCCCTGTTGCGCAGATTATGAGCACAATGATGACATCACAGATCACATCACTGATGATATCATACATTGCATGTTGCATGAGAACAATGGTGACATTATTAATCACATCACTGATGCCATCACTAGTGACAACACTAATTGTATTGGCCCTGGACTTGCCCATGACAAAGGCTGGAGTCACTGGCCAGCCCAAAAGGCCACAGTTAGTGGTTGGTTAGTGTCCATGACTAGTGGCCCATTACTGTTTTAAAATATGCAGTGGGCTCCTTGAAAGCTGTAGTCTGTGGCCATGGCTAATGGCCATAGCTAGTGCCCATGAATATGTCAGAATATACAGTCAGCACAGCCAACGGCCATGGCCACTGGCTATCATTGTGTTGAAGACCATGGCTAGTGGCTGGTTAGTATATATAATATACAGTGGGCATGGTCGAAAGCCATAGCTAGTGGCTGGTTGGTGTTGTGTAGTACACAGTGGGCAAGGCCGAAGGTCATCACTTATTGCATTTTATTATTTTTAAATATAAAGTGGACATGGCCTGTAAGTGATTTCAATCCGGCACACATCCAAGTCAACGCCTAGCATGTAATGCACAACTAAAATCCTTATTTATTTGTGTCTAAAAGTTCTTTATTCTGAACGATATACCACTCATATCACGCCCCTCTACTGGAATCCCTCCCCTCCCCCGGTCACACCACTGAACCAGGAATCAGGCTAGTTTGCAAAGTTAAAATATTTATTTATGTATTTACAATTGAATTACCCTATTTTTTAATGGGTACACAATAATCACCCATGGGGTGATATAACACAGAATAATCTCTTTAATACACTAGTAGTAATAGTGAGCAAAACAATTCAGCACAGAAATGATACTTTTGTGTGTGTGTTCAGATCAAATAGCACTGTGGTTAAAGGTTCCCACTGCACACCCCTCAACCCCCAATAGGCAATGTAAAGAGATAGGAGGAGAGAATAGGTTTTTAGGAATGGCAAAATTCACACAGAATATCTATCCCACTTTCCCCCCAGCAAACACGAAAAAAACTGAATTGACTATCAAGCTGTCAGAATGGCTTTTAAAGTTATCCTTAGAATGGACCGGGCAAAAACACTAAATATGGTCAAAATTGCTGAAATTACTATAAACTGTTATGGAAGCCGCTTTGGATGGTTGCACACAAACACAAGCAATGATTTAATACCAAGAAACAATTTCAAATCTTAAAATTCAAGTCAGAAGCAATCAAAAGCTATTTTACACGTGTCAGAATTTCCCAAAACGGAAATTTGCTGCAAACTTTTCACTGCGCGATAATCGCGATAACGGTAGAACCGTATGGATTTGGGATGCGGTGTTACATCGTTTTTTCGAGATAGGTGCAAGAATGGGAAACAGGAATGCACTTTTAAAATGACAAAAAGATTTCTTACACTAGAGGATGACAATGAACAAAACGAATGCTCCACAGGAACACAGCCACTTGATCAGAATGACTGCCTGCTAAAGACTCACCTTCTTCAGATGGGAAAAGATCAGCACAAAGATAGTTTTAACAATACTAGTACGGGAGGAAGATTGGATAGAGGGTTCAGACAATTCAAAAAATACTCCTAATAACACAGGTTCTGAATACAAGATAGGATGGGTTTAAGATAGGGATTAGCTAAGCAAGGTACATATACTAGTGACACAGTATCTATAGATACTCACTAGATATGTTTTAAACAGAACCGTCAGGATTCTGGTCCATCAAGATTCTGGTCAGGAAATGGGATCTGTTTCTAAGACAGACAGCTGGGCACATCAGATTGGATCTGCAATCAGCAAGGCACTCTGGTCACAGCACGGCACAGGACTGGACTGGATCTGCAATGCACTCTGGTCACAGCATGACACAGGACTGGATTGGATCAGCCCTTCTTGGTTCTGATGATAATTCTTTCAGCAGGCAAGCAGTACAGCGCAGCCCGTCTGTATTTTGATGCTTCCCCTAAGGTTTGTGGGGTTCTGGATCTGGAATTTGAGGCCTAGCTGAAAATGGTTCAGCTATGCAATGGATTTCTGCTTTGCCAAGTTTCTGGAGTCTGGAGCAAGGAAGATGTGGAGTTCAGCAGCAGGGTGCTCTGCCAGTATTGGGATGGTGAGTTAATCCGTCTGTCTTTTTGAGTGGTGAGCTTTCTCTATTTATGCTATGATAAAGGGGGTGTGTCGGCTGGTTTATCCTAAGCTCACCCCTTTGACAGGTGATTGGTTCAGAGTCTCCCCTCTGCCTTGATAGGAAAAGAGAAACAGAGTGTCAGCTTTATGGTGTGATTTTATGAGGCAGAGAATCCACCCCTAGCCCCTTGAACACAAAATCTACTTTTGGCACAATACATGTTACACATGTGCAACCTCTATAAGAATCACATATACAGATTACATATTTTATATAGCAGCTGTCCCTCAAAACACCAGAGCTGTGGGATCTTGTCTCAGTTTTTCACAGAATTTTGCCCTTTTCATCAGGAACACAATGTCCAATTTATAAGCAAATTTCTACATGTGCAGCCAAAATTTAGATTCACAAATCTGTTATTTTTAAGTTGGACAATTTTCACTGGCAAATTATAAGTCTTTTAACAAAATGTTCTTTGTGAAGGTTCAGCCACAGATGTTTGTTCGGGTCTGCCTCTTTCTGTCTCTCTGCAGTCCAGAAGCAGTCTCCTCCCTATTTGCTATTGGCAGAGGCCGTTTATAACAGTCCTCACACCCCGCATTTCCTTAGTAGCAGCTGTTCAGTGTTCCCTTTTGCCTCTGTAGACCAAGTTCTTTCCAAACCTTATAATTACCGCTTGGGTGTGATTTCCTGGTGGGGGGAAAGGCCATGCTTCTGTGGAGAAACCTGATATTCCACTTTGGTAGCTTTTGATTTAATTGTTAATTATGTTGCATTTTTCCTTAAAACAAACTTGTGATTTCAAAATAGCAGCTAGAATACTTATTCAAGATTTTAAAACATGGGATCAAAACAATTACAACATAGGTTACTCTCAGTAACAGGCCTCTTAGATTGCAAACATTTGATTTCAGTTTATCCATGTTTAAAGTTTAATCAGACAGGCTCCTGACAGCTGACATTCCAGCAGCCCTCTGCTGCACAGGGATTTTTTTTTTACATCCACAGACAGGTCACTTTTGCTGTGGAAATCCCTTTATGCTTTCAGCTTTTCAGGACCTTGCAAGTTCACAATGATTTCTTAGACTAAGTGAATTGTAGCACCCAGCAAGAATTTTGGATGTTTGAGGGTTTTTTGTATCAGCATTCTGCAGTTTCAGCAACAAAGAAAAATGGATGTAAACAAGATTTTAGATTTCATTTAGCACAGCACTGCTTTTTCCTTCTGTACTCCATTTTCAATTGTTGTGGAGCCCAGTGACATATTACAGGAGTGAGATCTCTGTTCCACCACTGAAAACATGCATGGCAGATTGGGTAGCCATCTTTTTGTGCATTGCAAAGTGCGATTTTCAGAGGATTTGGCGCGCACGGGGGTTTTGCGGGCATTTTGCGGGCATTTTGCTATTTCTGGCATCCTCATAACACAGTGCTGCAGCATAGCAGAGCAGAAGTGGGTTAAACATCCTACAGAGCCCCCCCTCACGACTTGAGATTGACCGCCCATCAAGGGGAAGTCAGGAGATTGGGATGTTTTTTTCTTTCTTTGGTCCAGGTGGAAAATTTCAGCCGCTTCTCCCATCAGTGCTGGGTCGACATGCTCTCCTCGCCGGTTCTGGATGGGAGTATGGAGCGATAATCCGGGCTCCTTGGGTCTTTCCTCCCGGTCCACGAGTGGTCCTCCTAGGTAAATCGACCTTCTTGGTTCTAATGCTATGAGACAGAACAGAGCATGGTTATGGAAAGTTCCCCACTACTACTCATGTAGTGGGGCAGATGCATACATTGAAACACAATTCACAATATTCCCCACCTGTATTTACTAATGGTTTTAACAGTTGGATTCTTCTAGGTATCCAGAATATCCCCCTCTGGGTTTCCGGTTGACTCCTCTATCTGTGGCAAAGTATGCCTGGGATGGCAACTCTTCAGCTGGTTTATGTGGACCCACTTGTCTTCCCCCTCTGCCAAACTGCCCTTGGGGATGTGGATTTTGTAGGCAACTGGTGAGATTCTGTCTACAATTTCAAAAAGGACCCCGCCAAGTTGGGGGGAATTTACGCTGTTTGGCTTGGTTCCTTTGAAAATTGTACAAGTAGACCCAGTCTCCTACTCGGTATTCTTTTTAAGTTGTCTTAAGATCATAGTGGGTCTTCATACTGTCTGTAGATCTTTCTAAATTCTGCTGAGCATAGGCAAAAACATGTTGAAGGTGTTTTCTCAGATTCTCAACATACTCATGAGTAGTGGAGGCATTTATCAAGGTCTGCTCTTGGGTTATGTAGATCAGATGCTGGGGTAGCACCATCCTTCGTCCAGTCATCAGCTAAAATGGAGACATTTTTGTTGCAGAAGAAGGGGTAGATCTGATGGCCATCAGGACAAGAGGTAATCGGATGTCCCAACTTGGCCCAGAATCTGCCACAAACTTTTTAAATATGCTCCCAATAGTTTTGTTGTATCTCTTAACTCCACCATAAGAGGCTCTGGTAGGCAATGTGTAGTTTCCTTTTGACCCCAAGTATCTCCCACATCTTTGTCATCACTTCGCTAGTGAAGTGGCTACCTTGGTCTGACTCAATCCTTTGGGGTAGTTCAAAACATGAGAAGACGTGGTTGATCATAAGGGCAGCTGCTGTTTTTGCCTTGCAATTTGGGGCCGGGAGACATTCCACTCATTTAGTGGACAAGCATGTCATGGTCAACATGTACTTGTTCCCCCTAGAGGAGCTAATCACGGACCTGATAAAATCGACTTGTAAATCTGACCAAGACAGTGTCATCCCCCTCTTTTGGAGGGGAGCACGGTGTGTGAGTGATGTTGGCTGAAATTATGTACTCACAAGACACCCCTTGAAGTACTGGTCGAGCTCCTGCCCCATCTGTGGTCAGTATGCAACCTCTCGCTAGATTTCTAATGTCGTATGAAACCCCTGATGACCGACTGTGGACGCATCATGGGTGTGACTTAGCATCAGGCTTTGGAAGGAGGTAGGGACCACCCACTGGTCAGGGCCAGCTATGGATCTCCTCACGAACAAACCGTCTTGGATTCAGAAAATTCTTTGGACATTTCATCAACACTCTGAGGTCTTCTTTCCCATTGTAATCAGTATACGTCAGGGGAAAGTTCTCAGGGTCCTCAATGTGTTGATAAAACTTACCAATTACTGGGTCCCATTTTTGAGCCATAATCAAATCAGCATCTGGGGTCTCCTTACTCCATTATGCAGTTGAGAGTTCATTGTGAGCATTTATCTGGGACCTAGTGATAGCAGTGAGCTGGATTTCCCCCAACAGGGACTCGATCTCAAGTAAACCTCCTTGGATGGCTCTGGTTTTGGCCAGCTGATTAGCTAGGCCATGACCAGTTTTGTCTGGTCCCTCTACTTTAGAATGACCATTGATCTTTTTCCAGTAGATGGTCATCCCATTCCAGGTGACCAAATCATCAATATTTTGTATTAATTTCCGATGTTTCAATGGTCTGTTATTAGCACATAGCATGCCTCTGGTTTTCCAGTTAACCAGGTGCTCCACAAACCCGTTCCGTACATAATCTGAATCAGTGATTATGACCAGATCGTGGAGTTGGTGTTGGACAGCAGTGAGGATGGCTTGATGCACAGCCATCAACTTTGCCACTTGACTACTTCGGGCACCGATTTTGTACCCAGCGGTGGATTCTGGGGCATCTTTCACCCATGTATTCCTTACACCGGCCACAAGTTCCTTTTCCCCGTTGTTGTCAACATGGTAGGAGCATCCATCCACATAGACAGTGGGAATTCCCTCACACTGGTCTTCTTCAAAGACTTTGTGTGGGGAATTAAGGTATGCCTCCATGTTGTCCTTGATTTTAAGACTTTCGTCCTCGAGACAGTTTTCTCTGGCACAATCATGCAAGTCAGCACAGCCTTGCGCGAGGGGACTCTTCTTGCTTTGGCCACATCTGACCTCCACAGGAAAGCCTTGCATTAACAGAATCCAGGAAGTAATTCAGGAATTACCCACATTTCCGGCCCAGATTCTGTCACTTTGAAGATATTGCAAAGGTTGGTGTGGAGTCTCCACTATGATGTGTTCCCCCTGGATAAATTATTCAATGCCCACACGGTTGCCAGGAGTGTCTTCTCACAATCGTTGAATTTTTCCTCCACAGAGGATAAAGTCTTACTCGCATAGGAGATTACTTTATTGACCTTGTCATACTTTTGATATAATACTGCAGTCAAGCATGTATTTGAGAACCCTGTCTCCAAGAAGAACTCCTTGTATTTGACAGGGTAAGCTAGGCAAGGTGCTTGTGAGAGGCTTCTTTTGAGGTGTCTTACTGCCTCGGCTTGTTCTGGACCCCACTCCCACTTGACCCCCCCTTTAAAAGATGGATCAGGGGTCTTGTGATCTCTGCGTAGTGCTCAATGAACTTTCTGCTGTAGTTAGTTAGTCCAAGGAGGCTCCTTAGTTCCTGCAGAGTTGTGGGGTCTTTTATTTTCTGGAGGGCTTCTACTTTCTTTTCCTTGGGACAGAGACCCTGAGGAGTTATCTCATGCCCCAAGAAATTGACACGGGTTCTGCACCACTGTGCCTTTTGAAAGGAGAGTTTTGCTCCGGAAACCCTCAACTGTGTCAGGACATAATGGATCTCTGCTATGTGTTCCTCCACAGTCAAGCTTTTGACTAGAACATCATCTACATAGGCCAGGTTACCCCTTTCACCCAGGTTGAGCATGGCCTTATGTATGAAGATGTTAAACTCATTGCCGGAGTTGATGTATCCTAAGGGAGTCCAGGTCCAAGTGTACTGCTGCCCCCCGAAGTTAAAGGTCAGCTTGTATTGGTCCTCCCTACTGCCAGGTACAGGCCAGTACCCATTGGTCAGGTCAATGGCAGTGAATACCTTTGACCCCTGGATCTGGGCCAGCCCTGGGTCAATGTAGAGAAGAGGCCATTGGGAAGAATGAACCCGTTTGTTGAGCTCCCTTAAGTCGGCACAGAGTCTCCACTGACCGTTTGGTTTCAAAATCCCCAGCACTGGATTATTAAAGGTGCAGTGGACTGGACGCATTATCCCACAGACTCAAGGTTCTTAATTATTTCAGTAAGGGACTCAATTGATGCGAGAGGCAAGCAATATTGCCTCACAAACACTGGAGTCATGCCAGGGTCCGTGGGAATTGTTGTTGTGTGGATGTCGGTGCGACCACAGTCATATGATTCCACCGCAAAGAGATATTGAAAATCTAAGAAAACTTGTTTCAATTTTTGCTTTTGCTCCAGAGTCTCACAGGCATCAGCTAGGTTGACTCTCTCTTCAACCATCTGCCTGAAGCCTGGAAAGACTTCCGGTTTGGCTATCTCAGCGGCCACTTCTCCAGAGAAGTCCCTGGTCAGAGAGCTGATTTGGACTGATGGCTTTAGGTGGGGGAGGCAGTCCTTGTGGACTTGAAAGATCACCTGATCCCTCCTGAAGTAACAGGTCACATCTTCCTTACCATAAGGGCAGGAAGAGTACACCATGAAATTCCCCCCATGCCGGGTGAAGATCCTGTCTAGTGTTGTGGCATCATCGCTATCACTGTCAAAACAGTCCTTGGAGATTGGTCCTAACAGTTCGTTGCCTTAATCTATAGAAATATGTCCGTCTTCAACCGCCATTCCAATAATGGTGCCTGTGCCGAGAGTGATACTCTTTAGGTCGCTGTTATCCACCTCTATCGGAATGATGTTGTGTTCTTTGTTGACTAGTGGTGTTGGGTTTACCCCCAACCCTTGCTGTTGAAAATGAGCGTTATGATGGACATAGGCGTCAGGATTTTTCAGTTTCTGTCCTCTTTTAATTTTTACTTCCAGTGAGAATTCTCGGGTCCGTTCTGGGATGGTGACTGCCTCTCCAATCTGAATTTCAACTGCATATGGCAGCTGTTGAGTTGACCGAAATACTTTCTCTGGGTCATCAAAGTCCCCTGGATTACCCGCTAGTGGGACCAAGCTTTGAAGTTTATTAGGTCCAAAATAATGGCACAGCGATTGAGAATGTCACTGCCTAAATAAAATACAGCAGGGACATCTTGCACGACCCAACAATTATGGACTATGCTCTTGTTGCCTATGAACATTTTGAGCATACACCTGCTAGGCAGGAGATGTTTGGAATTGGGAGTTTCCAGTTCCATTTCCTATTTTGTCTAACAGTTTAAATGTGGGAATGGCTGGAATTTTTGGGAGTTTTCAGAACATGGCCTCACTGATGAAGCTCTTACCGTTGTTCACATATACTCGGGCGAGAACAGAGTCCTTCCCCGCATTTAACTGAATAGGGATGAACAACTGCTCTCCAATTTTCTGAATATCAGCCAACCTTTGCACTGATTTCTCATCTTTTTGGACAATAGGAATGGGATTTTCTGATTGTGAATTTGTATAGAATTTCAGAGTGTTTCCTTCCAGTGTGGAATGCTACCTTAGGAAGGTTGATTTTCAAAAATAGAGAGGACTCCCCATCACCAGTTTGTCCTACTGCAATTACTGTCCTGTCGGGGATTTGATTATTCTGGAAGTGAAATTTAATTTGGTCCGGATTTTGTTCAACCATGTGGCATGTGCCATTTAAATTAACATGGTTGATGCTCTGTTTCATTTGTATTGGTCGGTTAGTCTGGGTCCAGAAGACCTTGTTTACACAATGCATGAGGAGTGACAATCTACGCAGGATGTAATTCCCTAGTAAACAAGGTGTGCCCTCTGGAGTCACAACTATGACCGGGTGCTTCACCTTGTGTCGCCCAATTTTAATGTCAAAATCCGCAATCCTCTCAACAGGAATTTCCTTCCCATCGAAGTTCTGAAGTTGTCCAGGAAGAGGGGTGAGAGGGATTTGGTATTTCTCCCCCCTTCCCGAATTCAGCTGATCAAAGGCCCTTTTTGACAGAAGGGTAGCTTGGGAACCAGTGTCCACCAGTGCCAAAATTGTACATTGCCCCTGTATTTGGACCGGGGCATCAAATCTTCCCTCCTTTTCCTCACAGGGGCAAAGATAATGCACATTTTTGTTCAACTGGTTGGTTAATTTCCTTGCTTTGGATACTGACAGAGAGGTGATTTGGGCAGGATTATTTTTTGGGATCTTGGGAACCTGTAAGAAAAAGGTGACAGCTAGATATGGGGGAAGTTTTGGGATCCCCTGGTTCTGATTCTGGGCTGCCCCCCACTTTTTGGAGGCAGTGACCAGGATGGGTTTGAACCAGGGGATTTCCATGCTGGTCATTCTGGGTACTGATGATGGGTGGTTTTAACTCGGTCCCCACATCTACCCATTCTGGATTTAGATCCTTTGGGACCCATTTTTCATTGGGAGGAGTTCCCCCATCCCTGAAGGAGAAGATACTTTTACCAGAATCCTCTGAGAACTCCTCTCCTTCATCCTTGAAGATTTGCACCTCCTCCACAAAATGGGTCTTTTTATGCTCTTTATTTTTCCTACCCACCGTCTGGTCCTTGGGTTGCAGACCTTCGGGGGCAGGAGATTCTGGTTCCAGTTCCTGGGTTTCCAGGGGCTTTCCACAAGTGGGAAAGGAAGCTTCCTCTAAGGCTTTACACCACCCTTCCCTTTGTGCCTCCTCCCTGGGAACGGGTGGGTTGTCGGGGTTCTTCCCCGTCATTGTTCTGGAGCACCAGACCCTGGATTCGAGAAGTTCTGAGCTGCCATGCTCATCTGAGGGTTCTGTTGAGCCCTCAGCATGCAACCCAGATCCTGTGCCATGTTCCGGACCTGGTGCTCTAGTTGGGACATCCGCTCTGGCTGGTATGGGGTCCTCAAGTCTACCCTGGGTTGATCCCGGGAAGGCTAACAATCCTTTCTCGCATAATACCACTGGTTAGAAAAGTTTGGGTACCCCTCCACCCTTGGTCTCCCCTCTCCCGGATTGGGCTGTCTGGGCTCAGGAAAATGGGGAAAGAAAGAAGGGTTGTTTTGGGGGTTGAAGTTTGGCGGGTATCGGGGAAAGAAATTTGGTCCGGCATTTGGGGGATTACTGCCCTCCTGGGGAAAATGAGGAGGGAAGTTTCCTGGGGTTCCAGCTGTCTGGTTGAATCCCCCCCCATTGGGCTGGAGGGGGTGTCTATTTCCCTTGTAGTGTGGACTGATGAAGTCAGGGGAGTTAGGGGTCCCATTTGTGGGGTTACCTCCCTGGCTCCCCTTTTGCATTGGCCTGAGGGCCTTCTGGGTTTGGGGTTGGTTGGTTTCTGCGTGGGGAGGTTTTTTGACCCCCCCATCTCCAGATCTAAAATGGGGGCAACCTTCACCTCTGCCACCTTAGCAGCAGCAGGGGTGTTGGTTGGTTTGGGGCTTTTGCTAATATTTTTACTTTCCAACGGCTTCTGTACTTCATAGATGCACGTTGCTTGTACAATGACCCAGTCTAGTGATCTTTGCTTATGGAAGTCCCTGACTAGCTGGGTCATAATGTATTTCGGGAGAGCCTGAAAGAAGGTGTTCATAAATTCCTTACTGTCCGTGTGCACCCTTCTAGTGGTCTGCGCAAAGGCGCGCTTCAATTCCTGAACAAATTCTTGTGGGGCCTGGTCTTCCCCTCATTGTAAGTTGCAGGCTGCCTTGCGAGCCCCCTCATTGTAAGTTGTAGGCTGTCTTGCGAGCCCCTTGAGGGTTCCTATGAATGGAAAAATGTTTCAGGATGGCCACCCTATAGGTGGACCATCTGGAATGGTCCTGATCCTCCGGGGCCGCAAAGAAGCTGGAGTACTCAGGAGAAAACGTCCACTTTAAGTATTGAATACAGCTTTGGCTGTCCTTCGGATGGAAAGTCTCCATCATCTGCTCAAATAATTCAAGGTGCTCTCAAACCGAATATTTGGCATTTTTGTGGTAGGGCGTGATGACGCTCCTAATAGCTTTTATTTGCTTGAGAGGATCCTTAAGTAAAGCCCTCTTAACTTTGTTAGCCTTTTTAGTTCTTGTCACCATGGTCCACTCATCCTCTGACTCAGAGCCACTGCTACCAGAGGTGGCTGTCTGATCTTCTAGGCTTTCCCGGATTCTGCGAGCTTGGGAAGGGCTGGCAGAATGTGGGGGCCTTGTCTCTTGGGACCTGTGTGACTCAGAAGAGACTTCTAACTCTTCCTTGCTCCCAGGATTGGTTGAGTGCCCCCCCTCCACTGTCCTAGCTGGGAAGAGGTTTTTAGTATGCTTTTGGTGGGCCTAGTCTGATGGAATTCCCCACCAAATTTCACTGCCTGATCTCTTGGTAAGTTATATTTCTGAGGATCAATTTCTCTGATTCTCCCCTCACTGAAGTCTCCCTGATCAGAGAAGATGGCCCTAGCACTTGGGAACCTGTACAGAGATGCCTGCCCATCCATTTCTGGGAGACGCTGACCTATTAGCCCCATATTTCCATTGTGTTGAAGTCTACCATCCCTGTGGCCCTTGGTTCATGTGGGCCAGTGGACATGGGGGTGGCAGAGTCCATGGAATTGAAGGGATTAAAGTGGCTGGCGAGAACAGGGTTCCTGAGGTTATGCTCACGGGTTTCCCTCTCCCATCTGACCTCATCTCTCTCAGCTCCTAGTCCCTGATGACATGCAAGAATCTGACCCTTTTGTTCTTCTATTAAGGCCTTACTGGTCTCTATTAGTTGTTCCTGTATGGCTATCTGTCTATGGAGCCTTTCATTTTTTTTTCACAGAGGGCCTCATTGTCTCTCTGTGCTTCCTGTCTGCATTGGGAGTATTGGGCCAACTTTTGCTCCAGGAGACTCACCTCATGAGTCTGATTCTGATTTGCCTGATTATTCTTTGCTAGAGCATCTTCCACCCTCCTGATATGCTCTAACAGCTTTTCATAGTCCATTTTGAGTTCACCCAGTCCCTGAAGGGCCACGTGATTTTATTCCACCTTGGTTTTTAAATGGCTGACTTCCTGGCCTAAAGCATCCCTTTCTTGAATTAGAGTACCCCTCTGTGCAGCCAGGTCGTCCCTTTGTTTTCTAATGGCACATCATTTCATGCGCTCCTCATCAAAATCTGTTTGAGTGTGGAGATCCTTCACTATTAATTTATTATTTTCCTCCTTCATTTCATCAATCTGATTTTCTAGGGCAACTATCTGCCCTGCGCAGGCTCTATTATAATTTACTTGCTGTTCCAGCTTTTGTTGGCTCTGTTGTAGCAAATCCAACCTTTCTTGACTCTCTTTTTGCAGTGTCAGTAATTTTGTATCCTGCTCTACCTTTTCTTTCTGCAGGAGATCTTCTTTTAATTTTGTCAGGTACTGACTGGCTTCTCTCTCTGATTCTTGGCTCTTTTGTAGCCTTTGCTCTGCAGAGTCCAAATCTGTTTGGGTTTTCTCTAGGGATTGTACTTGCCTCTTTGTCAGATCTAGGTTTTCGGCATATTTTTCCTGAATTACTCCAATGTGGAGGAATAGGTAAGCCGCTATTTTGGCAATTTTACATTGCTCTTATTTAACCTTTGGGGCCATATACAATTCACTAAGTGCCTGGTGTAATGGACCCTGGTCCTGCCATGTATCTAATTCTATGGCAGTGATTTGTTGTTTGATTTCCTGCAGCCAGACATTCTCATCATGCTCTACCCATTCACCCCTGACAAACAATGTGTGAAGTAGGTGTTCTTTTGCCATATTGATTTCCACTAAGGTCGCCATTCCGGAAATATTAATTTCCTCCTGACTTATCTCAGGGTTACTTTTACTTTTGCAAAACAGGCCCAACTCCTTTGAGTATTTCTATAGAAGGGTATTTTCACAATGTAGCACAGTATGGTAGCCCAACAAGGTGTATGTACCCCGTCAGTTAGCACGCTGTGTTAGACTGTCACAAGTGCTATGTCTAATTCAGAATCTCGTGACGAGCCCCCAAGCTGTAAGTGATTTCACAGCACACATCCAAGTCAATGCCTAGCATGTAATGTACAACTGAAATCCTTATTTATTTTTGTCTAAAAGTTCTTTATTCTGAACGATATACCACTCATATCACGCCCCTCTCCTGGAACCCCCCGGTCACACTGAACCAGGAATCAGGCTGGTTTGCAAAGTAAAAATATTTTTTATGTATTTCCAATTTAATCACACTATGTTTTAATGGGTACACAATAATCACCCATGGGGTAATGTAACACAGAACAATCTCTTTAATACACCAGGAGTAATAGTGAGCAAAACAATTCAGCACAGAAATGATACTTTTGTGTGTGTGTGTGTTCAGATCAAATAGCACTGTGTTAAAGGTTCCCCCTGCACACCCCTTAACCCCCAATAGGCAATGCGAAGAGGTAGGAGGAGAGATCAGGTTTTTAGGAATGGCAAAATTCACACAGAATGTCTATCCCACTTTCCCCCAGCAAACACAAGAGGAAAACGGAATTGACTATCAAGCTGTCAGAATGGCTTTTAAAGTTATCCTTAGAATGGACCGGGCAAAAACACTAAATATTGTCAAAATTTCTGTAATTACTATTTATATTTTTGGATAGTTGCACACAAACACAAGCAATGATCTAATACCAAGAAACAATTTGAGAACTTAAAATTCAAGTCGGAAGCAATCAAAAGCAGTTTTACACGTGTCAGAATTTCCCAAATTCGCGGCAAACTTTTCACTGCATGCTAATCGTGATAGCGGGAGAACCGTATGGATTTAGGATGCGGTTATAGATGCGATTTAAAGCTGTGGATGATAGCTACAAGCAGAAGTTGAAATTATGTTTCTAACATGATAACTGAGGAAGCTATGGACGTTTTAGTGGAGGTCATTTTTGTGAGATAGGCACAAGAATGGGAAACAGGAATGCACTTGGATTTCTTACACTAGGGGATGCCTATGCATAAAACGAATGCCCCACAGGAACACAGTCACTTGATCAGAATGACTGCCTGCTAAGGACTCACCTTCTTCAGATGGGAAAAGATCAGCGCAAAGATAGTTTTAACAATACTAGTACAGGAGGAAGATAGGAGGGATTGGATAGAGGGTTCAGACAATTCAAAAATACTCCTAACAACACAGGTTCTGATTACAAGATTGGATGGGATTAAGATAGGGATTAACTAAGCAAGGTACATATACTAGTGACACAGTTCTATCTATAGATACTCACTAGATATGTTTTTAAACGGAACCGTCAGGATTCTGGTCCATCAAGATTCTGGTCAGGGAATGGGATCTGGTTCTATGACAGACAGCTGGGCACATCGGATTGGATCTGCAATCAGCAAGGCGCTCTGGTCACAGCACGGCACAGGACTGGACTGGATTTGCAATGCACTCTGGTCACAGCACGGCACAGGACTGGATTGGATCAGCCCTTCTTGGTTCTGATGATAATTCTTTCAGCAGGCAAGCAGTAAAGCACATCCCGGCTGTATTTTGATGCTTCCCCTCAGGTTTGTGGGGTTCTGGTTCTGGAATTTGAGGCCTAGCTGAAAATGGTTCAGCTATGCAACAGCTTTCTGCATTGCCAAGTTTCTGGAGTCTGGAGCAAGGAAGATGTAGAGTTCAGCAGCAGGGTGCTCCGCCAGTATCGGGATGGTGAGTGAATCTGTCTGTCTTTTTGAGTGGTGAGTTATCTCTATTTATGCTATGATAAAGGGGGTGTGTGGGCTGGTTTATCCTAAGCTCGCCCCTTTGACAGGTGATTGGTTCAGAGTCTCCCCTCTGCCTTAATAGGAAAAGAGAAACAGAGTGTCACCTTTATGGTGTGATTTTATGAGGCAGAGAATCCACCTCTAGCCTCTTGAACACAAAATCTACTTTTGGCACAATACAAATTTACACATGTGCAACCTCTATAAGAATCACATATACAGATTACATATTTTATATAGCAGCTGTCCCACAAAACCCCGGAGCTGTGGGATCTTGTCTCTGCTTGTCACAGAATTTTGCCCTTTTCATCAGGAACACAATGCCCAATTTATAAGCAAATTCCTACAAGTGTGCATGTTTAACATGGGCATAAGTGTATAAAGTTTCATACTTCTAGCAGAAATACATTTTGTGTAAAATCACATTTCTTTCCCTTTCTTTCCAGAACATGTCACACGATTTTGCTGTAAAGCTCACCTGGCTCCCACGGAGGCGCTGACCTGGTTTGGATTGCTGTGACCTCTTCAAGCGTGATGCGCAGGATTCGAAACACCGACTGAACTGGACCCCCAAATCTGGATTGTCTGGCCCGTAGAAAAATCTTTCTGTAGGTGGAGAAAGGGGATTAACTGTCTGCAGAGTATTGTGATTGCTTCCCACGGCCCCTTTGCTCTTCTCTGACCACCTCCGAAATCCCCAATCAAGGCTCACCTTAGTGTTTGAATGGATGAGCTCTCCATCCTGCTTCTGGTGCAGGGGCGCGTATTTGACCAGTTACTGCACTGGTTTTCGGAAGGCGAAATGCTGTAAGTATGCAGTTTAAAAAGTTCCAGAGTAGAATCTTCTCTTTGTTTGCTTTTCTTAACCTGCGATCTGTCCTTATTTTCAGGTGCAGAGTAGAAGTGATGCTACGAGGGATATTGCCGGAGATAAACTCAGGTGAGTTCGTGATAAAATGATCCCTTTAAATGTCTTTGAATCCCTCTAGTAATGTCTTTCTTTTTTCCCCCTAGGGGCCGGCGTGCAGTACCAGGCCAAGAAGTGGCGCCGACCCGAAATGAGGAGTGGTTCCGTCAAATATGGCCAGGTAAGTCTTGTGACGGAAAATCAGGCTTTCCTCATTTGTTCCTCCTGCTCACCTTTTGTCTCTTCTTCTCCCCTGCAGGTGCAGAGATGTGGCGGAATGCCCAGAAGGTCGCGGTGGATAGTGAAGAGCCCACGAGACAGGTGAGTGATGCGCGGCGCTGCAACAAGTAGCGCAATGCTTTTAAAGAATGTCTATCTTCAGGATCGCTGGCGTGATGGTTCCGGACACAGGTAGGAAGTTAGATTAACTTCTTGGTTTTCACCTTTTCTCTTCCCTCCTTCCCTTCAGGTATCCCAAGATCGAGGCGGGCGTGGCTGGAGGCAAGATGCAGGAGCAGGCACGGTGAGCGTTCAGCTGCTAGATGCAGAGCAACGCGAAGCACGTGTGGCATTCCGGGCGTGGTTTAAATAGCCTTGGAAGAAGTTCCAGGTAAGTATTCTTCCACGGTCCCCACCCAAGTAAAATAGTTCCTTTGATAAAATAGACCCTCCTAAGCCTCATTTGGCTTGAGGCTTCATGCAGCATGGTCTGCGTCAGGTAAGTCAGGACTGATGTCCAACATGAGCCTGGCGCCAAAGGCGCCAAGACAAAGTCCAAAGAGCCCCTATTAGGGGCCGCTGGGTTTTTACCCGAGGGCATGATGCCTGCTCACGGGGGTGCTGGGCCTGTCCTGGTGCTCTGGGGGTAGGCATCACGACAGCACTCCCCCCCAAGGCCCCTCCCAAGGTCGTTCCCTCTGGAGGTTTCGGTTTGTTTGGGAAATCCCGATGGAACTTTTTTACCAGCCGAGGTGCATGTACGTGGTCGCTGGGTTCCCAAGACCTTTCCTGAGGCCCGTACCCTTTCCAATCAATTAGATAGAAAAGTTTTGATTTTGAAATTTTAGAATCCAAAATGTTCTTCACCTCGAATTCAGGCTCTCCATCTATCTGAATTGGTTCTGGTGGCTTTATTAATCTGGTTCCTGGTTGCACTGGTTTCAAAAGTGACACATGAAAAACGGGATGAATCCGTATGTTAGCTGGCAAATTGAGCTTGACTGCCACTGGATTAATGATACCTTTGAACGAATAAGGGCCCAAATACCTTGGTTTAAAAGTTCGAGGTCCCTTGAGCAATAAATGTTTGGTAGCCAACCATACTTGATCTCCTATTTGGTATGAAGGCGCCTCCTTCCGATGCAGATCTGCATTTTTCTTGTATTTCTCTTTCGCTTGTTGCAAATGGGCAGTTGCATTCTTGAATGCTTGAGTTATAGTGGAATGCAAATGGTCTACTGCGGGCATTTCAAGGCTCAGAGGAGAGTCCAGGTCTGAAGTACGAGGGTGATGTCCATATAGGGTGTAAAAGGGGCTTTGTCCAGTTCCAGAGTGCACCGAGTTATTGTATGCATATTCGGCCACCGGTAACAAATCCTTCCAATTACCCTCCGATTGGTGCAACATACACCGTAGGTATTGTTCAAGGGTCTGGTTTGTTCTCTCCGTCTGACCATCGGTCTGTGGGTGATGGCTGGTTGAGAGTCTTACGTCGATTTGTGCCAGTTGACAACACCTTTTCCAAAAATGTGAAATAAACTGGCTTCCCCGGTCGGAGACTAATATGGACGGGAATCCATGCAAGCGGATGATATTTTCGAGGAATTCCTTAGCAAGGACAGAAGCTGAAGGTAATCCTTTCAACGGAATAAAATGAGCCATTTTAGAAAATAGATCCACCACAACCAGAATAGTATTGTATCCATTACAAGGGGGCAGGTCCGTGATAAAATCTAGTGACAAGGTGTGCCAAGGCGCTGGTGGGATATCTAAAGGCTGAAGAAGACCGGCGGGTTTTGTCTTTTGGCCTTTGTTTTGGGCGCAAACTCCACAGGACATCACGAAAGATTTAATATCCTTTCGCCAGGAAGGCCACCAGAATTGTCGTTTAATTTTTTCCTCAGTTTTGGCAATGCCAGGATGTCCTTCCATCAGGGTATCATGATGACGGGAAATAACCAGTTCTTGTAATTCCTTTTCTGGCAGAAATAAGCGTCCTTGGAAGTAAGGTAGGCCATCGTTGACCGAAAAGTAAGACACCCTTTGGATCCAATCATGCAAGGCAGTAGAGTCCAGGAGTTGTTTTACTCGTGCTTGAATGTCTTCAAAGGTTTGTAAGGAGGTAATTCCCAAAATTCTTTGTTCGGGAATGATCGGCACAGGTTCTGAATTAGTGTCTGTTTCTCCCATTCCTATTCTAGATAGTGCGTCTGCTTTGCCATTCTTACAGCCGGGACGGTAAGTGATTACGAAATCAAACTCAGCAAAGAACAAAGCCCATCGGAGCTGACGTGATGATTGAGCCTTGGCAGACTTTAAATATTGTAAATTTCGGTGATCAGTGATCACGGTGATGGTGTGCCTGGTGCCAAGAAGATAATGCCGCCAAGCCTTAAAGGCAGACTTAACGGCTAATAATTCCATATCGGTAATTTCATAATTTACCTCAGGCGATGAGAACTTTCTGGACCAAAATACTACAGGATGCAGTTGGTTGTTTTCAGGGTCTCTCTGAGACAGGACAGCTCCCATGGCTAAACTGGACGCGTCAGTTTCGACTATGTATGGGAGATCAGGACGCGGGTGCTTCAAAATAGGTGCAGACGTGAATTTAGCTTTCAATTCCTGAAAGGCCTGTTCGGCTTCCTTGGTCCATTCGAAACGTTTATTTTTCCGCAAGAGTGCAGTGATGGGTTGTACTACACGTGAAAATTCCGGAATAAATCTGCGATAAAAATTGGCAAAACCAAGCATGCTTTGGACCAATTTTACCGAGCAAGGAGATGGCCATTTGAGGATGGCCTCCACTTTCCGTGAGTCCATTCGGACCCCATTAGGTGTCAGGATGAATCCAAGAAACTCCACCTCGGTGGTATGGAAAACACACTTTTCCAGCTTAGCAAACAGTTTGTGCTGGCGCAATTTCTCAAAGACGGCCTGGACATGCTTTCTGTGATCAGATTCCGAAGAGGAGTACACAAGAATGTCATCGATATATACGACAACACAAACATCGATAAGTTCCCGAAGGACATCGTTCATGAAGAATTGGAAGGCAGCAGGCGCGTTGCACAACCCAAAAGGCATCACCTGGTATTTGAATAAACCATATTTTGTACGGAAGGCTGTTTTCCAATCGTCGCCTTCTTTTACTCGCACCAGATGATAAGACCCCCTGAGATCTAACTTGGTGTATACGCAAGCGTCCTTCACCTGGTCAAGGAGTTCAGGGATCAAAGGCAGAGGGTAACAGTTTTTAACCGTTATCTGGTTCAATGCGCGGTAGTCGATACAAGTTCTAAGGTCGCCTTCTTTTTTGGGCACGAAGAACAAAGCCGAGGATGCAGGGTACTTTGACGGGCGAATGAAACCATTGGCTAGGTATTGATCTAAATATTGTCTCAAATGCCGGTTCTCAGGTTCTGTAAGGGCATAAATCCTGCTACAAGGGGGTTGTGCACCGGGTACCAGATCGATTTGGCAATCGTACGATCTGTGGGGGGGTAAGTGTTGGCCTGTTCCTTTTGGAAGACGTCCTGAAAGTCTTGGTATTCCAGAGGTAGTTGCATGGAGACAGAGGTTACAGATGCTAGACTAATCTTCGGATTTTCTGGGTAGCAGGTTTGTGCACAATCCGGGAAGGTTATTCTGTTTGCTCGCCAATCAATTCGAGGATTATGTGTCTCTAACCAAGGAATTCCAAGAATAACCTGAAACTGTGGGGCCTTGATTACGTCAAACACAACTGCCTCCCGAATTTCCTTAAAATTTAAGGAAAGAACTTTAGCTGCAAGGACGCTAAGGTGAGAACTTAATGCAACAAAACCCTGCAACACAAATGTTTCTATATTGGGTAACTATGATATTAGTAAGTTGTGGGAAAATAGCATGCGCTGGTAAAAACCCATGAAATGCACTGAACAGACTTTGTTAAAGGGCTGTTATGGTTGCTTTGCACTAATAAAAACTTATACAATTCACTGAAAAAACTTTGTTAAAGGGGCGTTATGGTTAAGTTGCACTAATAAAAACCTATGAAATTCAATGAAAAAACATTGTTAAAGGGACATTATGGTTAAGTTGCACTAGTAAAAACCTATGAAATTAATTGAAAAAACTTTGTTAAAGGGACATTATGGTTACAAGTAAAATCGAAAAACCTCAGAAATTCACCACTTATGGTACGCTAAGCAAGCATAACTCTCGCCACTACTGTGCACTGCTAAGACTAACACCCAGGACAGCAAAGATGACATCACAAATTTCATTGATGACATCACTGATGACATCACATATCTGGGCCACTTGTTTTTGTTCACTGACATATATAGGGCAGGTGGTCTTGTTCACTGACAGTCAGAATATTAAAATTGAAAAGGTGCTATATATATCTAGACGTTAATTCAAAAGTGAACATCTAGACGTTAACCTTGTCATATGTTCTTGAAGTATTTTCCTTATGGTTTGGTCTCAGCTCATGGTGCACATACATGGGGCAATAAGCAGGCCTCAAACATAAATTTCATTTGTATACATGAAGATAAACTTTAATGTTATTAACATTTTCTGATGATGCTATTTCTTTCTTCCTTACTTAGTTTCCCTATATGTGTCTACTATTTGTATGCATTGTGGGTCTTTATATGTATTGGTTGTACTAGCATAAGTGTGTAGTAAGTCTTGAATTATTAGCTAGTTATTACATGTTTAACATTACTCAAAACTCTGATAAGGTCGCATTCATTATTTTACTATCCAAAATTACAAGATTATAAATAGTGTACTTCTATGGTACATGCTGCAGCCATTGCCCATGTTTATGTATGATTAGGTTCCTTTATTAACAACAACACTCCAATACAATGTTGTTTATATGAGTACATTTTTTAATAGATTAAGTAGTTCATGATAGGTGTCCCGATCACCCCTGACATATTGTTACCAAAAGTATAAACACAACCCCTCGTAGGGACTTTTCATCAAAATTAATTTCACATGTGATGTCATCAATTACATTTGTGATGTCACCTTTGATATCCTCAGTGTTAGTCGTAGCAGTGCATAGAGGTGCCGTGAGATATGGTTGCTTAGTTTACCATAAATGGTGAATTTCTGAGGTTTTTTGGTTTTACATGTAACCATAACGTCCCTTTAATAAAGTTTTTTCACTGAATTTCATAGGTTTTTATTAGTGCAACTTAACTACGTCCCTTTAACAAAGTGTTTTCACTGAATATATATATATATATATATATATATATATATATATATAGTTACTGTGAGCACTGAGTACCATAAGAAATCGAAAAAATTAATTTTGTGCGTGCACCCCCAAGCCCCATGACTAGTGGCTTGGTAGTGTGCTAAAATATGCAGTGGACGTTCACCTGAGCAGCACTGTAAGAAGCGGTTGGCAAGTGTGAATGTACAAACCAAGTTTACACCAGCCATATATTTTCAAACCCCACAAGGAATTACAATTGTCTTTTCGTTCCCTGGATACCCTTGGAATGTACACATTTGGACTTCCATAAATAAAATAGGGTGAAAACTGAATAATCTTATAATATCTTTCTGCTATAAGGATAGAATGTATGTCCTGTGATACTCAGAGCTTCTGTTTAAATGGAAAGTCTTTTTTTCATTGGTCTGTCTTTTTGAATTGTTTACATTTTTATATATTTTCTTTACTTTACTTGTTCTCAATTATTATTGTCTTTTATGGTGCATGATCTATTCAGATGCTGATAATATGATTGAAATATGTTATGTATTCAAAATTGAGCCAGTTTCTAGATAACATTTTGTAAAATGGTATCGAGGCTCATGCACAAAAGATTGTTTTATGTTTTCCATTAAAATAACGAGAAATATTATTTTGTCTATGATCAAGATCCTGTATCGTGTCAAATGTAAATATTAAAGCAATGATCCTCTGATAACATTAATGACACATTCATATGCAAATAAGAGGTTAAATACACATAGATAGAGAAAATCAGGACACCGTCTGGAATTAGGGAGTAGTGTATCCAGTCAAGAGTGATCTTTCCTTTTTCTTTTTCTTTTCTCCTTTTTGAAATTGTTTTGTACTAGACTTGTTAATATGCCATCTGGAATTAAGGAGCAACATATCCAGTCTGTGGTAATCCTTGTTCACAACAGTCTTGTACAAAAATTGAGGTTAGAGAAAATAAGGTGAGTACCGGTAATGGATATACCCATCACCATTACTTTATACCCTGTGGGGACATTATTTTTTAACTTTTGGTGAACGTGGCCAGTGGCATGGAAAAAAAACAATGGTATAACAAAACCCTTGAAATTTACTGATACACTTAAGTTAAAGTTTAGTTAAGCTGCCCAAATTTATTGCAGCAACACCTCTGAAATTCAGTGCATTTAAGGGAGCGCATTCCTGTTGCAAAGCCCATGAGCACAGCCAAAATCACATTATGAGGGGCCATAGCATTATGGGTGATATCAACGGGAGTGCGCCGAGTTAAGCTGGTCATGACTTCCCAAATACACAGAATTTCAGGGGTTTTGTTGTGATAAATTTGGGCACCTTAACTAAACTTTAATTACATTTCTTTCAGTGACTATTTCATACCAGACGAAGCCCGAGTAGGGTGAAACGCGTCGTTCCTTTCTTGCACCTAAGACAGTTGCTGCCTCCTTTGTCCATGTATTTTAAACAATAAAGGACACTTTGACTGCACGGCACACAAGCCTGTGTGTGGATTTATTGAAGACATCCAGCCTTTCGCTTTCATCATAGCCGGAGTGCCGATGTAACCCGGATTGGTTTCCAGTCATTTTTCTACATATATATATATATATATATATATATGATTGCTTACAATTCTTAAAACATAATTCCCTAACCTTATAAAGGAACTCGGGAGTACTTTATGCCACATACCGCCACCCTGAACTGCAAAGATCTACAACTACCCTCAGAATTGGATTGTGTCTGCATATACCAAATCGGAGTCTCTCTTAGGGTGCCTGAAAGTGGGACCCTTCCCAGTCCCTTCTAATCTGAGATTGCACAGGCGGAGTTGCAATGGGACCCAGAAGAGGAAAGAATTTGTGAGCCGGCCCGATGCAGTAGCAAGCGGGACGCCAGCAGCACAGAGTGCACCACAGGGGTTTTTGCATTAGAGGTGGCGGACCACCATTTAAGAAAGGGGGCAACCGAAGAAGACTCCATATGGAGCCTGGAAGACACAGGACCGCCGATGCAACATTGAGATGCTGGGGGAGAGCAACAGAGAGGTGCAGTGCGACAGCAAGCAACACCCGCCAGAGGCTGCACATGAAGCGAAAGCCACTCACCACCAGGGAAATGTAATATTTAAAGGGCCTCTATGGATACCGTAAGAGGGAGATGTCACTCCCGAAAACCTGTCCAGTTAGTCAAACTTGAATGCGGTGAGTGCTGCGCAAAAAGGCATCTGGGAGCTGAAAGCCTTTAGGAAGCTTCCTATGCCATCCCCCATCATACCCCCTGGAGTCAGGTAAGATGATTTGCTAGGGAGAGGTGGCCAATCCTGGGAAGGGGAAGGTTATTTAAGAGGAAACGGGAAGTTTTTTATTTTGTGTTAGTATGGTGTGGTCAGTAGGTGGAAGAGTGATGACCAAGAGACCAGAGGAGGATGGAGATAAGAAGTGTGGAGGCTGTTTGAGAGAGGGGTTCTGTTGAGTAATTGTGTGTGAGTGAGAGGAGAGCGTGGAGTAGCAGTATAGTCGTTGTAGAGGAGAGGTAGTGGTGGTTGTAAGTGGAAGTAGGAGTAGTGGTAGCAATGGAGAGGTAGTAGTAGTGTGAGGTGGGAATGGTGGTAATAGTGAGTATTGGTAGTGGTGAGAGGTAGCAGTAGAGAGAGGGAGAGGTAATTGTAGATGTGAGAAGGAAGTGATAGCATTGGAAGTAGAAGTGGAGAAGTAGTACTAGTGGAAAGCGGAGGTAGTGGAGAGGTAGCGGTAGTGGTAGGAGGTGACAATAGTGGTAAGAAGAGAGGTAGGCGAAGTGTTAGGAGGTGGGACAGAGAGAGGTAGAGTGACAAAAAGGAGGAAATGAGGGGGAGGAAGAAGATTAACATCCATGGTTGGAGGTAAGAAGGCAGAGTGTAACATTGGAGGGACACACGTTTGGAAAGGAGGAGAACAGAGTAGAAAAGTAGAGTAGAAGGGCAAGGTGAGGCTGTGCTTGTGTGGTGAGTAACCCCCATGAGAACACTAAGAGAGGCTGGGAAAGGGATAGCTAGAAGGCCTCTAGGGAGTCAGCTAGCCAACGACTCTGGGAAACCACCCTAATATGAGCTCAAGCTTCAAACAGTAGATGCCACTGAGCCATGGCACTAACCAAGGTCATGGGCGCATGGTCTAGGGTGGGGATAGACCAAGGGAATCGAGAGAGAGCGAGGAGCAGCCAAAGCGCCAACCCCCAAGAAGCCAGAGCTGGAAAAGAAGACCTAATAATTCCATCTTAACCTTCTCCTCTGTATACACATGTAAACACCCTTGAACCAGTTGTAGGTCTCCGTGTGGCTTCTTTAGTGATGCCTCATAACAGAAAATAGTAAATATGTTTTTAAAGTCACGTTTTCTCGCCATTTTCTGTTTTCAGCAGCTTCTTCACCACCAGTCAGTTCAATGTATTTTCTACTATGTAATGACTTTGGGAAGATTTGTTATGCACCCTGCAAGGGGACTGCTCTGGTCATCAATCAATATGCCCTTTGTACATTGATTTTTGACAAAGCTTGTATAGACAACGCTTTTCCGAATTTTGTCCGTACAGATGTCTGTGCACTGTGAGTGTACGAGAAATGGCAGGAAAAGAGGCCTGCTACGGGCAGGACACCTCCCAGGTATCATGGTAAAAACTGGTCAGGCTTGTAGAACGCTCACAAAACAGAGCACAAATATTGACTACAGTTGTTGGAGTGACGTGCTTTGTAACAAGTCACAGGAGGGAAATAAATACCTTGCTCCATCTACCCACATGCTATTTGCACAAGTGACGTGCTCTTAGACCCTGTAAATGTGAGTCATTTTTTCATGGCAGGTGTGTAATTGTCATGCACATCGATTATGCATTGTCAATGTGCATAGCTTCCTACGTTGCCATGCTGCATGCACACCGCTGTGCATTGCAGAGGTTATTTTATGTGAGTTTTCTCTAATGAATTTCCATATAGTTTCAGTTATTTTCCCCCAATTCTCCATTCTATCACTATCTTTATTCTCTTCAATGGAGTCTCACTCAAGAGGAATAACATCAGTGTTCACATATTGTTTACGGGGCACGCAAATCCATAACATATCTAGCCCCATGCATCTCAAAACTGCCTACGTTTTTCACACTGCTTACTTCAGGAGCCTCGGTGCGGCCTCACTTTTTCACACCACGCCCCTCTTGCACCTCATTGTAGCCTCACAGCTTCACAATCATGGCCTCACACACCGCAACGTGTTCTCACTGCTTGACCAATAATTGGAGGGGTGTCATTCAGCAGAATAGCAACGGTAGTGTAATTGACATCATACAGCTATTGACGTTCGCCAATCGCGTTACAGGAAGTAACATCACACGATCAAGTCTTGTTCGTATAGTGCTTTCCTGAAGCTGAATCCCTATAAGATCGAATTCCTTGCTGACTAACAACGCTGACCATCCTGTTCACCAGACTTGGCCCACTGCTACGAATATTGAGGGCTTCACACCACAGATGACCACCTGCACCAGTTCCCTTGGTTTCTGCATCACAGACAGCTCTCCTTCAAGGAGCACATTGCAATGAAGACAAAAATAGCTTGACACCAACTTGCCCTCCCGTGGAAAATAAAGCTCTTTATCCCAACAAACAATTTCAGATCTGATGTCCAAGCATTGGCCTTCTCTCCCCTGGATGGTGGAAATGCCCTCTTGAAAGATCTTCCTGTGACCACCATGGCACTGAGATGTGCCCTAAATGCTTCAGCAAGACTCATGAAAGACTCTGCAAATTCGACCACATCACCTCAACCCTCATTGAACTGCACTGGCTCCTGCTGCAAGCACGTATCACCATCAAATCCTTTGGCACAGTCTACAAGGTTGTCGCCCTCAGGTCCCCAAGTTATGTCGCTGAGAAGCTCATCATTGCCGGAGGCCTACAAGTCACCAGAAGCAAGGACATGTGCAAACTTGATTTCCACTGGTGCAAGAGGGAAAGAACTAGAAGACAGATCTTCTCTGTCTATGCCCATAGTCTCTGGAACTGTCTCACCGTCAAGAGCAGGCTCATGCCCTTGCTTCTGCATTTCAGGAAGGAGCTCAAGACCCTCCTCTTCAAGGAACAGCTTCTCCCTAACACCTAGGTCTGCATACCCATCCCTGCCCACCTAATTTGAGAGGTGGTGATCTGCTCCCTCCTATTACCTCTCCTGGTTGCTTGTGCATACCTTGGTTCCAAACTGCCTGCCCGCTCCCTTTCCCGATATTAGCGTCCCGCTCCTTATAATACCTTGTAATCTGCCTTCCTCACTGTGTACTTCACCCTATGATTGATTAATAACACCATTGCTTCCCATAGCAAGGTCCACACTCAATAAATATTATAATAATACACATAATAATAATACTAATAATACTAATAATAATAATAATAATAATAATAATAATAATAATAATAATAATAATAATAAGTTAAGCCCAGTGATGGTTCATTGTATGTTTTTTCAACATTGTTTCCTAAACTGTGTGAACCCATCAAGTTCATAAACAACCGACTCCTAAAACTAGCAACAGCTGCAAAACTAGCAACAGCTGCAGGCATGCTCAGTTTGAAGAGATCAGTGGTCGGATTAGTTAAATCACGGGAATTGAAAAGCAGGCCACCTGGATAGCAAGTGGACAGACTGGAGTAGCATTTGCAAACCCTAGTTAGCAGTAAATGATTAATGATTCCCATGTTCGCATTCACCTCAATGGTCTTTCACTCCTTCACTCTGGCCTCATAAACCTCCGTTGGGTCTCACCCTTTAACCAATGTGGCCTCATGCACCTCAGTAGATCCTCACTGATTCATCTCTGCACCTCAGTGGTGTCACACTCATATCCCTTGCTGCTATCATGCACCTTAGTGGAGTCATTGGTCCACACCAACCACAAGCTTCACAGATATCAGGAGGGATCCACTCCTAAGCCCCTCTGGTATCATGCACAGGAGGGCCTCATTTACTTCTCTGGTTTCAGGAACACCTGTGTCTCACTCATTAAGCAAGTTTAATTATGCACCACAGTGGTGTCCGTCATTCAAGTTGTGTACACATCAACAAAGACAATTGTTAGGCTCATCTCAGTAGAGTTTCTTTCATTGACCTCTCTGGACCCACCTAAGTAATTGTCCATTGATTCTCTTATCTTGTATCATGCACCTTAGTGGAGCCTCGCGTATGCACTTTCTTGGTTTTGAACCCCTCAGGTGATTCTCACTTGTTAATATAAGACCATGTCCATCATCATCTCCTAATACCGTTATAAACTCTAAACATGTCCGGGCCTAAATGCTAATATGGCCCTCTGGAGCCCACGACATAACTCCACAACTCTGCCCATTTTCTAGTATGAAATATTAGCACGCTTCATTGGTGAAATTGAGACAGAAACGCACAGAGTGTGACGATGGTCTCAGTTTGAAGGGTCTGCCACCGGGGGCTGCCAGCACTCGTACTAATGCCGGCTGCACAGCTAAATCATACATTATTGATTTCTCAGACGTATTTGCATATAAATGAGCATGATCATTCATACAATCCCTAATGTTGTTGTTCTCCCCTTGGTGTTGTGATCACAGATGAATGAATCCAGTTAGGCACAGCGTGCCGGCGCGCCATTTCGCTGGTGGGGGGCGTAATCTACTGATTTAAAACTACATTTATTGGAGCATGTAAGTGTGACAGCCTATTGCTGAATTTAGGATAATTAGTCGCAAAGACAAGACAAATGAATGCGGAAAGCGATATTGTTGGGGGAAAATGATTTTACCATGCGCCTGAGAGTGCTAGCTTGGGCCTGATGCCTCGAACAATTAAATAGAAATGCAGAATGATGTTGCCATTGTATTTTGAAACACAGGATCTGGTTCACAAATTGACTGGCCACGCTACCCTGCCTTTGCAGTGAATAGGAAATATTGTCTAATTTACAACGTGACATATGGCACATTTGCCCCTGATTCACAGAGTGTGTTCCATGGGATTGCGCCATTATAAAATACTTCTGTGAACCAGCCCCCCAGTGATTTCAATTGGATGGACGCATCCATCCACGAGGTTTGTGTGGCCCAAAGGTCACAGGTGCCACCATTGGAGGTCAATTAAAGTCAAGCTTTCCCTATTTTGTGCACGTTGCTCAAAAAACCTGACTTTGAAACTAGAACATTAATTGATTTGAGGTTGAACAAAACGGGTACCTGGGTAAAGCTGTTAAATGAGACCTAGGTGGAAGTTTAGTTTGCAGTGTGCCTTATATAAAGGGTCAATATTAACACATCACCAGGCTTATTCTGGGCCAATTTTCGGGCACAATCTGCATCAGCCCGTGATAATTATATGTGCCGTGCCCATTCTCTAAATCGAAACAGCAAATCCCAGCATCGCTCCAATGTGACACGTGAGTCTGGACGTGATGGATATGCGTCAAGCGCCCCCTTCCTCTTCCGCTCTCGAGAATGCTGGAGGCAGTGTTAACGCCGAGGAAGCGTTGGCCGCCGACACTTCATTTTAATTCTCTGCAAATTACAGTTGAACACATCCAGAAGTGCCTGTGACAGCCAATGAATAGGAAATGAATTCATTACGATCGGCGCCGTTGCAATGAATAACTAATGAGTCCATAATGAGCGGACACTCTAAACGCCTTCTCGGGCTGCCACCACTGACACGGAGGAGAGTCCCAGAGGGGCTGGCCAGCGCCCAAACCTAGATATCTCCCGACAGCCCGCTCCCTCTGAAAGGTCTATGGGGCTGGGGTCGAGTCAGTCATAATTCTTACATAAACATGTTCTGCTGCGCCGGTCCTAGGTCACTCACACCCAATGGAATACACCTTGAGCGGCGCACTTTCCATGTACATTACTGACCTGATTGCTTACCGGTAATCTTCATTACCCTGAATGACTCTCTTCCTCTTCACAGCTATAAGGGATGGAGTGAACACCTTTCCAAACGAATCATATATGCAGACCCGTTGACTCCCTCGCCCGAGGGTATAAAGTTAGCATTCTTACACAGGGAGCTTAGCTTCCAAGGCAGAGCACAGCGCTACTTCTTTATGCATTGCTATGGGAAGGAAAATGTAGCCACAATCTGGTGTATATGTGTGTCCACTGGATTTTTCGTAGAACCCACCTAGCTGGGAAACAACAGGGGGATGTATTGCATACGTGGATGCTAAAAAGATACAATAGAATGCAATGCTGGAAATGGAAATTCGAGACTGGGGAGACATTTTTTGACGAATCTCAAATCCGGGAAAATTCGGCCCAATGACCACCATTGATAGATGGATAACTTTTAGGCAGAACAATAAGTGTACTGTTAAAGGTATACAAATTTAAGTGTAGGGTGGCTGAGAGGAAATGGAGGGCGTGTTGCTCATCCTCTGACAAGCTGGCCTACCGCCTGCTCCAAAAGCAATACCTACCCTCTGTCCGCACCAAGAAGAGAGTCCACATTCAAGCCCATGTCTCTGCGGCATCTAACAACTTTGGCTGAACTCTTTAAAATCTGAAATGAGCTCTCCAACCCTGCTGCAGTCTTCACCCCTCCTCTCACTTCCCAGGCTCTTTGCAATGCCCTTGCCTCTCACTTTATCTCTAAAACCCAGTACATCCTGTGCACTCTCTCCTCCTCTCCCCCTCCCCTCCCCTCTCCTTCTCTGCTTACTGACACACCTTCAGCTACCCCCTCCCTCTTTTTCCTCCTTTCCTCTTTTTTTACCCCTGATGAGTTCGCTAGACAAGTCTGATCTACGAAAGCCTCATCAAAACAGGTCCATCCCTGTTCCTCTAAAACCTTTAAGGACTACATGGATACCGTTGCTCCAGCCCCTGCCTATTTCTGCAACCTCTCCTTTGCCTCTGGATCTTTCCCCTCCCCTCTGAATCACTCCCTTGCACATCCTCTCTTCAGGAAACCCACAGTTGATCCTTCCTGTCTGCCTACCTATCACCTAATTTCCATCACCCTTTTTGGGTAAACTCCTGGAAAAGCTGCCCATCTCTCAGCTTAGCCTTCATTCTGATTCTGTTGGCTCTCTCCATGACCATCAATCTGGCTTCAGAGATACCAGAAGCACAGAAACGGCTCTCCTGAACATCTGTGAAGACCTGCTCTACAACCTTGACTCTAGCATTCCTTCTGTCCTCATCCTACTTGATCTCTCCTCTGCTTTGGACACAGTCAACCATACCACCCTGCTCAACTGTCTCTGTGACAACCTGGGTATCACTGACCAGGCTCTGGCCTGGCTGACCTCTTTCCTCTCTGATCGACCCTCCCAGGTACAACACCGGTCCTTCCTAACTGCTATCTCCCTCTCTACCTGTGGTGTTCCCCAGGGGATTAACCTCTCGCCCTGGCTTTTCAACCAATACCTGGCAAATCTCACCTACTGCATTTCCATTTTCTGCTCACATTTCCAGTGTTATCCTGATGACACCCAATTGATCTTCAGGCTTCCTTCAGTCACCTCCTCTCCTTCCCTCAACTCTGATTGGCTAATCGCCATTCAAAATTGGTGTGCCACCAATGATCTTTCTCTAAATGCCAACAAGACCGAGATCCTCCTCATTGGTACACCTTCACCAACCTTTCCCCTCACTCTCTGGCCGGCCTCCCTTGGCCCTCTTCCTACCCCCCCTGTGAGGCCAAGAACCTCAGGGTCATCTTTGACTCTACACTGTCCTTCTCCTCACACATCTCTGACGTCTCAAAAAAATCTAACTTCTTACTGCACCTCCTCAGGGGTACTCTGCCTTTCCTCTCCTTCCACCAGAAGCTCATTGTCTCCCAATGTCTAGTACTCTCCAGATTTGGACTACTGTAACAACCTCTTTCTAAATCTAGCTGCCTCCACTCTCCACCCTTTACAACTAATCCAGAACAGGACTGAGAGACAAGCCCTGGGATTGTGTCTCTCCTACTCTGAAATCCCTCCATTGGCTCCCAGTGAATGCAAGGATTACATTTAAAACCCTCTGCATTGTCCACAAGGCTTTCTGGGGCCTGGGTCCAAAATAACTTCAACTATCCCTCGTAAATAGTAAATACCTCCCCTCTCAAGCCCTTCACTCCTCTACTTCTAACTCCCTCAGGGTCAGTCGTTCCTCAAAGAAACATGCTGGGGGTAGATCTCTGTCTTCGGCTGGGCCCTCCCTTTGGAACAGTCTACCTGATACTTTGAAACTTGAGGTGAAACATCTCAGTTTCCGGAAGCATCTCAAGACCTTCCTCTGCCTTTTCCCCTCTTCTGGCCTGCTGATCTGTTCCCTCGTGTGGCCTCGTGCACCTGGCCACCCTCTGTACTTCGGGCCAAGGTACCCGCTTACACTGCCACCCTCCTGCACTGCCTTTGGGGCACCACTTGCACTGGGGTCTATATCTGTAACCATAAAGTCCCCCACCCACTTTTCTTCTGCACTTATCAGATATACACTATCTGACTAACCTAGCACTTGCCACTTGCTGACTGCACTACTGTTAAGACGGATTCCTGAACTCTGTCCTGGAGGCGCAGAGGTTCAGAAGGCCAGCATAGTTTCTTGGAACAGGGTAACCTTTGGACAAGCCAGACCAATCAGGGTAGCGATCGCGGCGGTCAAGACTAGGTCTCAAGAGGGGTGAGGGTGACTGAAAGCCTGCAATGAGCACACAAAGCAAGGACACTTACAAATGACTCCAAACAGGTGTTATATTAAAAATATAGACACATTTATTACAAGGCCTTTGTAACATTGACCATAGCGAATAATCAGGATAAAACTCAAGTAAACCAATACATCACACTCAATACAATATATATACAATACCACAGAGTCTAACGAGAGAGACGCACGAAATATGCAGACCACCAAGATGGGGAGGAAAACAGGCATTGCGAATACAAGTTAGACCCAGTTCGCATTCAGAGACACCTAACTAAAAGGAAGTCCAAGCCCTACGAAGAGTGGAGCCTTGTGCTCAAAAGTACCTTCACATGCTGGTGCCAACGGGCACAAAGGGGAGTCTCTTCGAGGGAATCAGGCAGTTTAGTTCGGTGAACAAATGAAGATGAACAGAGCTCCGCGACTCAAGCGCAGCCTCCACTGTGGGCAGAAGCAGAGCGCGAGTACAGAAAGGCGTGCTGTTTGACACAGCGGGGAAAAGCTATGGGCTCCTGCAGGAGGGCGACCAGTTCCTAGCTATGCTACTCACCGGTCCCCGATGCAAGCAGACACAGGCTTCTCCGTGTCCGTTTCAGTGCTGGCAGGTTCAGATAGGAGCAGGGGACGTCTCGTCGTCGTGTAGATTCCGCAGCAGCTGTAGTTGAGTCGGGGACGTCCCAAACGCAGTGAACCCGCACAGTTTGTTACCACAGCAGGGCAACGGAGCGGCCGTGTGTATTCCAGCCAAATGTACACTCCTCACTTCAGACCTGGGAATGCCAAGTGTACCAATCGTGTGAGAGTGACAAGGACTCGTAATACAACACACCCTGATGGCGGTTACAGAGCAAGACTCCTGGGTAGGCTGGTCAGTCTGCTGGATGGCCCAGAGACACTTCCGAAGGCTTACGTGCAGGAGATGGTGAAGATGCCGAGAATAGTTGTTCCCACTATTCCATGGGTCGAAGTACCAGTACAGGCCTTCTCGTTCGATCCGAGGTAGAAAGGGTTTCGCAAAGCGACAGCAGTGCAGAGGAGCAGTCCTTCCGCGGGTCACCAGCGATTCCTCTGTTCAGCCTCGTGGTTGCAGGATACTTGGCTCCTGTGTTCCTTTGTTCGTGAGAACTCAGGAGATCGACATGGTAGTGGCGTTTCCAGCCCCCTCTTATCCACGGTTCCCTTCGCGCCAAAACGGAGGGGACCCAATCGGAGATCCGCTCATAAAACACTCACACCATCTGTGGACCTCATCATGGACCACGGGGGTCCCAGGCATTCACACCACCCTAGACTCTCTGGCGCCCAGGATGTGTATTGGCACCAGACATCCCAGCCCCCATCCTGGAGGCACACACAGGCCTGTAGAAGCCTGTGAAAGCATCTGTGTTTTGCGGGAAAGTACATGCCCAAATAAGGAAGCCCCCGGGTCGGCTCGACCTGGGGGAGGTGAAGGGGGCAAGACGGTCAGCGGACAGGACAAAGAGCCTCGTGGTCTGGCCATTTTGGGAGCCAGGCCACCATTTTGGGCTAAGTGCGAGAAACGCGCTTAAAATGCCAAAAGGAGCTCAAAAACACAAGAAACGATCGCTGCCACCATCCCCGTCCGTGATTCACTTGCACCGTTCATTTACAATCCAACAAGAGTATCTAGGGCCTGTAGAAGACTAGAAACCCAAGAGAGCAGTAACTTAGCTTACAGTGTATTCTTGTGCCATGTTGCACGAAAGCTGTAACATGATAAAGAAACTACGGAAAACAGCGTTTCCCGGTACTGACTGTCTTAAGGGCATGTCAATTTCCCCGTAAGAATGGAGCGAAAGCCCAGAGGAGTGCGGCAGAAGGCGGCACTTCTCTGGCAAAGTCTAGATCATGGTGAAAACAAGAGCAAAAAGTTTAGGGGTTGCCACATGGAAGGAAAATTAGCCACAATTAAGAAATCTTTCCTAACACTCGCCCCTCCCAGACTATGGACAGGGGGAACTAATCCACCCCTGGATGAGTCTCGTGTTCAGGTCGGTTAAACATTCTGGACAACCCATCAGCATTGCTATGTTGGACACCTGGCCTATGCTCAATAGTGAAGTCGAAGCCTTGTAGACTTATGGACCACCTAAGCAACTTTGGATTCTCTCCCTTCATGTTCATTAGCCACTTTAAGGGCTTATGGTCAGTTTGCACAGTGAAGTGGGTCCCATAGAGGTAGGGCCTCAGCTTCCGTAGGGCCCACACAACAGAGAAACATTCTTTCTCCACTGTGGACCATCTGAGCTCTCTGTCCTTAAGGTGGCGACTAATAAAACCAATAGGGTGTTCCTTACCCTTCTCATCTACTTGCGATAGTACAGCTCCTATCCCAGTGTCAGAGGCATCCGTCTGCACAATAAAAGGTCTTTGATAATCAGGGGCCCTGAGGACAGGGGCCTGGCACAAGGAGTCTTTTAAGCCATTGAAGGCCTTCTCACACTCGTCGGTCCAAGTTACCTTCTTGGGTTTCATCGGAGTGGTGAGGGCAGTCAGAGGGGCAGCTATGGTGTCATAGTCTGCCACGGAGTTGCGGTAATACCCTGTGAGTTGTAAGAAGGCTCTCACTTGGGTCTGTGTAGTGGGGGTAGGCCAGTCTTGTACTGCTTGTACTTTACTGGGAAGAGGCTGTATCCTCCCTCCACCTACTTCATGTCCAAGGTAAACCACTGAGCCTTGCCCAATCTGGCATTTGCTAGCCTTTATGGTCAAATGTGCTTTCTGAAGAGCCTGGAGCACAATCCCGAGGTGTTTCACATGGTCTTCCCAGGTGGCACTGAAAACTGCTATATCGTCCGGATATGCAAAGCAGAATTCGTCCAACCCATTCAACACATGATTCACAAGCCTCTGGAAAGTGGCAGGTGCATTTTTCAACCCGAACGGCATTACCCTGAATTGGTAAAGGCAGTCTGGAGTAGAAAACGCTGTCTTCTCCTTGGCATGTTCTGCTAAAGCTATTTGCCAATAGCCCGCAGTGAGGTCAAACGTGCTGAGGTACTTGGAGGCACCCAAAGTATCCACCAGCTCATCTGTTCGAGGCAAGGGGTGTGCATCTGTCTTGGTGACAGCATTCAGAGCCCTGTAATCCACGCAGAACCTCAATTCAGAAGTGCCTGCCTTTGGAACCAAAACCACAGGGCTGGACCAAGGACTAATAGAGGGTTCAATCACCCCAAGGTCTAACATCTTGTTGACCTCGGTCTTAATGTAAGACCATACTTTGTCTGACATCCTGTATACCCTACTTTTGGTAGGTACACTGTCTCCTGTGTCTATGTTATGTTTGCACCAAGGTGTCAAACCAGGCGACTGTCAAAACATGGGGGAAAACTGCCTAAGCAAACTTTTCACCTCAGCCTGCTGATTAGAAGTCAGGTGAGGGGCCGCTCGGACACCCTCAAAGGAGCTATCTGAAGGACCGCTTTGGAACAGGTCAGGGAGAGGTTCAGACTCCTCTTCCTCAACATCTGAAGCCAGTAGCAGTGCTGCGATTTCGACTCTTGGGACGAAATCCTTCAGCCTATTTACGTGAAACACTTTTGGAGCCTGTCCAGGCCTTCCAAGGTCCACTAAATAGTTAACCTCACCCAGGGGCTCCACCACTGTGTAAGGGCCTGACCATTTGTCCTGTAAAGCTCGAGGCCTTATGGGATTCATGATCAGGACTTGCTGACCAGGTGTAAAGTTGATGAGGGAAGCTTTCTGGTCGTACCAATGTTTCACCAGCGCTTGTCCTGCCTTCAATTTATCACTAGCCAAGCCCATCAGGAGTACCATCCGTTTTCTGAGCCCCAGCACATAATCTACTACGTTGGTAGTAACAGGGGGAGTGGGCATCTCCCATCCCTCTTTGACTATGGCTAAGGGTCCCCGTACAGGATGACCGAACAGAAGTTCGAAGGGGCTGAAGCCAACACCCTCCAGTGGTAACTCTCGGTAGGCAAACAGTAAGCATGGTAAAAGAAGATCCCATTTTCTTCTCTGAGGTTCTTCCAGAGCCCCATTCATGCTCTTTAACGTTCTGTTGAAACGTTTCACCAGACCATTGGTCTGGGGGTGGTATGCAGAAGAGAACTTGTAGGTGACCCCACATTCTTTCCACATAGCCTGCATATACTTCGACATAAAGTTGCTGCCACGATCCGACACAACTTCTTTAGGAAAGCCAACCCTAGTAAATATGCCAAGTAACGCTTTTGCAACTGACTTGGCAGTTACAGTTTTCAATGGGATGGCCTCAGGATATCTGGTTGCATGGTCGACCAGCACCAGGATAAACCTATTGCCTGAGGATGTTTGCGGGTCAAGGGGACCAACAATGTCGATCCCTACCCTTTCGAATGGTACTCCCACAACTGGGAGTGGTACCAATGGAGCTTGGATTGTCGAGCCAACCTTACCAGATAACTGGCAGGAGGCACAACCCCTGCAGTGACTTTCTACTTGCACCCCCATCTTGGGCCAGTAGAAGTGCATGGATAACCTTTGCTTGGTCCTCTTAATACCAAGGTGACCAGCAAGGGGCACCTCATGCGCCAACTGCAGGAGGAAGGGTCTTACAGCAAGGGGAACCACCAACCTCCTATGGTCTCCTTCTGTAGACGCCGTGGGCTCACTATACAGGAGTCCACCTTCCCAATAAATCCAATGCGTCCCAGGAGGTTCACCCTCAAGCTGGGAGCAGGCCTTCCAGAGACGGGCACTCACGTTGGCCTTTACTGAATTCTTCCCTGTCAGGACCACCTTCTACTAACAAGTCTTTTAGTTCCGGATGGTCGTTGGTGTCAAATACTTAAGGCATCGCCACCTCCTCGTCAGGCCCGGGCGTTTGACCAACTTCCTCCATCGCAGTGGTAGGCGAGTTCGGGGGAATGCTCTCTTTCCCTCGTCTTGACTTGCTTACTTCTTTCGCCTTGGGTTTCCCCTTCGGCTGGGGCAGCGTATTGGTCTTGGCCAATGCTGCCCGTGTTTGAGACCTTGTGCAGGGTCTTCGGCAGTGTCTCCCACGAGCCCTAAGGCTCTGAGATCATTGCCTAACAAGACCTTTCCTGGGACGTTTCTCTGAATGCTCACTGGAATCCTGACTGCTGTACCATTTAAAGTAAGATTTACAGGTATTACTGGGAACATGTGAGGTGGGCCGTCAGCCAACTTAGTGGGCATCAGTGTAGCTCTGGCAACTTCCTCTGAGTCTACCAAGGTAGCATCCACTACAGTTTGACTGCACCCACTATCCCTAAGAGCTGGAGTATCCACTCCATTGATTGGCACACTGTCTTTAAAGTAGTGCTTGGTATTATCTGGAATCCTAGCATTAGCCTCTGCGACTTTAAGCTCCCAGGAACCCAGGGAAACTAAAACTACCTCAGCTTCTATCCCGCTGGGGAAGGAGTCTGAGGAGAAGGATGCTCCTGTAATCTCTTCTTCCTCGTAGGAGGAGAAGGCCAGATTAGCGGAGTGGACCCCCAAAGGGTTAACCTTACACCGGGGATCCCCCTTCACATGGTCAGTTGCTTCACAAGTAAAACAAGATCCATTGGGTCTGTTCACATAGGGCGGTTTACTGTAACCAGAGTTCTATTTCGGAGGCTGACCTCCACTACCCTGTGAGTTCTCTTGTGTCTTACCCTTATTTTTCTTTTTGTGGCCCTTTTGAGAAGAAGATTTATCATATTCTCCACCCTCCTTATCTTTGGACTTTTTCCCTTCCTCCTGCTTACCAGGATGAGTTTTGTCCTTAGGGGACACTCAATGTGACAGCCATAAATCTGCGGCAATGGCCAGCTTCTTAGGATCTATCTCCTTCGAATCGGCCAAATGCTGCTTAAGCTCCGGCGAAGAAGATGCAAAAATATGTTCCAGCATGACAAGACTTATCATGCCTTAAAAGGTAGAAACCTTATAACCTTCGACCCAGCCAGTCAAGTTTTTTAAGGATTCAGTTACATAAGATACCCAAGTACCACCTTCTTTTTTCTTATACTCTCAGAATCGTTTTAAATATTGGGCAGGAGTCTTTCCAAACTTTAAAATGAGAGTTTGCTTTAACATTGCGAAATCCGCTCGCTCAGCCTTCGACATTTCCATAATGGCACTACAGCCAGAATGGGGCAGTCTGCTGAGTAACCAGGCAATCTTATCAGCATTGTCAACTTGTTGAACTTCACATGCATACTCAAACGTATTCAGCCAGTCCATAATGTCATTCTTTTCCTCATACACACTGAGCAGATCTTTTGGAAACCATGGATGAGAGGAGGCCCCAGACCCATGTCCAGGACCCTTGGATCCATTTGCAACCTGAAGCTTGGCCAGTTCCAACTGGTGATCCCTGTCTTTTTGTTTTTCGGCCTGTTCGATTCTTAGTTTGGTTATGTTGAACTGAAGCTCCTTCTGCCTAAACAGCAGCTCTTGCTTCTTGAATTCAAGCATGGCCTCCCCATCGACACTGGCAGAGGAAACATTAGACATCTCATCCTCCCTTTCCTCGTGGTCGCGGTGGATCAGTGCAGCGGCAGAACCGTCGGTTCTACCAGTGAGAGCAGCCCCACCTCCTTCTGCACTGTCCTCAGAAGTTATAGCGTCAAGCTGCGCTTCTTGCCACGCCACGATTATTTGGATCATATCCAATTTGGTGCCTTGAGAGGAGACACCTCTCTCCGCACACATCTTTTTCAATGTTTTGGATTTAGAAGCATTGAAAGTTAACAAGGTATTTGTTTCCATACTGTTAGATAGGACTATGGCCTTGTTTAAAGTTATACTACGACAATTCACTACTTTTCCTGGTAGGAATAACTTGAAATGCCTTCGCTCGTGCGCAACACTGGATACCTTCAGTCGTATCCCACCGCTGTACACCAATTTGTTAAGACGGATTCCTGAACTCTGTCCTGGAGGCGCAGAGGTTCAGAAGGCCAGCCTAGTTTCTTGGAACAGGGTAACCTCTGGACAAGCCAGACCAATCAGGGTAGTGATCGCGGCGGTCAAGACTAGGTCTCAAGAGGGGTGAGGATGACTGAAAGCCCGCAATGAGCGCACAAAGCAAGGACACTTACAAATTACTCCAAACAGGTGTTATGTTAAAAATATAGACACATTTATTACAAGGCCTTTGTAACATTGACCATAGCGAATAATCACGATAAAACTCAAGTAAACCAATACATCACACTCAATACAATATATATACAATACCACAGAGCCTCACGAGAGAGACGCATGAAATATGCAGACCACCTAGATGGGGAGGAAAACAGGCAGTGCGAATACAAGTTAGACCCAGTCTGCCTTCAGAAGCACCTAACTAAAAGGAAGTCCTAGCCCTACGGAGAGTGGAGCCTTGTGCTCAAAAGTACCTGCACACGCTGGTGCCAACGGGCAAAAAGGGGAGTCTCTTCGAGGGAATCAGGCAGTTTAGTTCGGTGAACAAATGAAGATGAACAGAGCTCCGCGACTCAAGTGCAGCCTCCACTGTGGGCAGAAGCAGAGCGCGAGTCCAGAAAGGCGTGCTGTTTGACACAGCGGGGAAAAGCTATGGGCTCCTGCAGGAGGGCGACCAGTTCCTAGCTATGCTACTCACCGGTCCCTGATGCAAGCAGACCCAGGCTTCGCCGCATCCGTTTCAGTGATGGCAGGTTCAGATAGGAGCTGGGGACACCTCGTCGTCGTGTAGATTCTGCAGCAGCATTAGTTGAGTTGGGGACGTCCCAAACGCAGTGAACCCGCACAGTTTGTTACCACAGCAGGCAACGGAGCGGCCGTGTGTATTCCAGCCAAATGTACACTCCTGACTTCAGACCTGGGAATGCCAAGTGTACGAATCGTGTGAGAGTGACAAGGACTCGTAATACAACACAACCTGACGGCGGTTACAGAGCAAGACTCCTGGGTATGCTGGTCCATCTGCTGGATGGCCCAGAGACACTTCCGAAGGCTTACGTGCAGGAGATGGTGAAGATGCCGAGAATAGTTGTTCCCACTATTCCATGGGTCGAAGTACCAGTACAGGCCTTCTCGTTCGATCCGAGGTAGAAAGGGTTTCACAAAGCGACAGCAGTGCAGAGGAGCAGTCCTTCCGCGGGTCACCAGCGATTCCTCGGTTCAGCCTCGTGGTTGCAGGATACTTGGCTCCTGTATTCCTTTGTTCGTGAGAACTCAGGAGATCGACATGGTAGTGGCGTTTCCAGCCCCCTCTGATCCACGGTTCCCTTCGCGCCAAAATGGAGGGGACCCAATGGGAGATCCGCTCATAAAACACTCACACCATCTGTGGACCTCATCACGGACCACGGGGTCCCAGGCATTCACACCACCCTAGACTCTCTGGCGCCCAGGATGTGTATTGGGACCAGACATCCCAGCCCCCATCCTGGAGGCACACATAGGCCTGTAGAAGCCTGAGAAAGCATCTGTGTTTCGCAGGAAAGTACATGCCCAAATAAGGAAGCCCCCGGGTCGGCTCGACCTGGGGGAGGTGAAGGGGGCAAGACGGTCAGCGGACAGGACAAAGAGCCTCGTGGTCTGGCCATTTTGGGAGCCAGGCCACCATTTTGGGCTAAGCGTGAGAAACTCGCTTAAAACGCCAAAAGGAGCTCAAAAACACAAGAAACGATCGCTGCCACCAATCCCGTCCGTGATTCACTTGCACCGTTCATTTACAATCCAAAGAGAGTATCTAGGGCCTGTAGAAGACTAGAGACCCAAGAGAGCAGTAACTTAGCTTACAGTGCCCTCTTGTGCCATGTTGCACGAAAGCTGCAACATGATAAAGAAACTACGGAAACAGCGTTTCCCGGTACTGACTGTCTTAAGGGCATGTCAGTTTCCCCGTAAGAATGGAGCGAAAGCCCAGAGGAGTGCGGCAGAAGGCGGCACTTCTCTGGCAAAGTCTAGATCATGGTGAAAACAACAGCAAAAAGTTTAGGGGTTGCCACATGGAAGGAAAATGACCCACAATTAAGAAATCTTTCCTAACAACTACCACTGTTTATCGCTTTTATTTATTTTATTTTATTTATTTTACTTATTAATATTTATTCTGTTCTCTCCTCTGTTACGCACTTTTCACATCTCCCCCTTCCATGAACTTTCCCCCTTTTCCATTACCCATGCACTTGCGCACTCTTAATGTCACTGGGACTAGTAAGACTGTTGTTTTTGTTCTCCCCTTTTCCTCTTTTCCCCTCCCTTTTACTGGTCAAGCTCTGAAACACTTGTGTATGAGCACAATATAAATAAAATATCATTTCATTTCATACAGGACGCAGTGATGCGGAGGGATACAAACCGGGAATACAGGGGCGGGGAAAGGGGTATAAGACCTCTATGTAATCAAGCAACTGTGTGAGTGTACATGCATCAATCTGATTCCTGTCAGTTCTCCCTGCTTTATTAAATGAGAATAAAGTAGTACTTTGACATATTCCTTGAGTATGTCAGACTATTTGGTTTGAAATCATTATTTGTAATTCCATAGGGGCTGGACGGAGGACATGCAGTATTGCACAACCAGTAATACCGCATGCAATTATTATTTTGTGTTGAGGGATTTTCCTCAAAGAAAAAGCAACCAGAAAGGGCGAGTTCGGTACGAAACTGAAAATTTGGCCCGGCGTTAAAACGTGCACTATTTGCAAATACAGCATGTATTACTACTTGTGACAAAGTCATTGTAACCCATGGCCATCTTCTGGCTAGTAGGAAGGGTAGTAAGCACTATGTCTGTGTTGCTGCTTGCAGCCCACCTTGACTACCTTCAGTGTTTGTTAGCTGCTTGCTGTATGTGTTTGGATTAGTCACTGTTTCTCTCATGTTGCTGCCCCGAGTTTGTATTTGCAATTGCTTTAAAGAAACTATATCTAAAATGACCCGTAACATGTGTTAAATGTCACTGATGTCCCTTCTGCTACTCCTGTGTTTTTTGTAAAATTACCGCACCAAGAAAAGGGAAGGCTCTGTGCAAAATCTGAAGCGTCCATAGTACAGTCTCCCCTTACAAAAGAACCTTTAAATCCATGCAGTGAATGACAGATGACTTGAGTACCGGCAAAAGGAAGCGTGTAATGGACAGGATGTATGTTTCCAGAAGTCTGCACAAGAAGGCTGCTTATGATTTTCTTTAGTGTTATTCAGTGCGCTGGCCCTAAAAAGTTCATTTAATTGGCCTTTTCTAATGGAAGAAAGTGCACAGGACAAATGAGCAATTGCCTTTCAGAAAGTGAATCATCAACACCTGAAAAACAACCTCAGAGAGTACATCTTTCTATAACTTTTCTGGCAAAGTACCCAGTGGCATCTCCTCCATAATGGGTGACGGAGCACTGATCCACCCGTTGCCCATTATCGAGGAACCAAGCCAGCCCAGGTAAAGTGCTCCCAAACACTCCTGGGTGTGGTATAGCAGCAGCAATGAATCGCACCCCAGCAGCTCAAGAACTGTTTCAGTATCTACTATGAGTATGACATAAACTGTCCGTCTTGCCGGAAGGGATCAAATTGAAAGAACATCAGATTGTTATACCACTAGCGCTACAAGAGTGAGCACTGTGCCTAGCTCACAAAGGTCATCAAGGTGTCACAAAGACTCAATCCTTCGTCAAGTCAAGAGTGTGGCTACCCAACATCCAATCAAATGTCATAGTCCTAGTAACTGCATGTGGTGCCTGTCAAGGCACGCAGAGAGAGAGTCCTCCAGAACCCATCGCAAATCCTTCCCGCAGTCAACAGAGGTGAGACGCGATAAGTCTAGACTTCTGCTCAGTAGCTAATGAAGTTTACCTACTCATCTACAACAATATTGTTTAAAGGGTCCCTTCCTTCTCCAGTACCTTATTCCTCTGGCTCAGTCATATATGTTGTTTATTCATTACATTTCAACATACTCATTCAAATTTTATATCAAAAATATCAATTTATTATCATGTTTTATAAAAACATTTCAATAAAATACATTTACCATCTTTTCTAGGACCGATTCTCAAACATTTGCTATAAATTTAGACAATGTTGTCCCAAGAAATACATACACAACACATTTTTACCTAGTACATTGGTTCTCTGTTATTCCATACATCAATAGAACAAGTTTTTCATTAAAAATCTATTGTAAACGTTTGTCTATTCTAACAGGGGAATCCAATATTCCCAAGACTTTCTGTTCATCCATACTTCTGTCACCGATACACACAGTCATTCAGCAATCAACACTACTGGACATGTTTCTTTCCTTTGTTGTTTGTCACAAATTTAGGAAATTCTTCAGGGGTTTTCATAATATAACAATTTGTTATCCATTAGCCATTGTGGTTTTCTCGCACTTTTTGGACTTCTTGGTGAAAAAATCCTATGTTCTACTACCATCCATCTTGTGTCTGGGCCAGAATTCCAAGAGGATATCTCCTAGCTCTGTTATGCAAATGTATTTGTCATCTCCGACCTTCATCCCAAGTGTTTATCTCTGGAGTCACATTTATCCGTTGCGCTTTTGCGCTCTTTCTGTTCTGCCGTCATCTAAAGTTGTCCAAGTGTCACATATGGGGCATAGAGACCTCTGCCTTTTTCTTGCTTTCTGTCACCTGCAGCTCTGCATTTACAGCATTTTCCCATCTTTAGTTGAGTGCACAATACATAGCTTGTTGGGAAAACTCAGGAGCCCACTCCCCCATATTATTGACTGAACTACGCGCCTATGATGGAGGGTTACTGCATAAAGCCACTGCCTGTGCGTGCGTGTGTACCTAATCATCACCATCAACGAGTTCAGCAGGTACCCAGAAGTGGAGCCAGTCCGATTCACTGACGTGACCTCTGTCATCACTGCCTTGGAAAAGAGGTTTGCGGTACACAAAATATCCAACAAATTCAAAAGCGACAACAGCCCGCGGTTCAAAGGGCGAGAGCTCTGCAACTTCCTAGAAAACCTGAACATCCAACACCGCAGCATCCCCTCCTACTGGCCCCCTGGCAAATGGAGATGCAGAACGCTTCATCGCATTGCTCAACAAGGTAATTCGCATTGCTGCCACCCCAACACAACGGCAGCGGCACAACGGGTCAAGTTACAAGCTGTGAGGGAGACCCCCAACTTCCATGAGGCTGAGGGGTTTGCTCTACATGGCGTCTACCAACGAACTGTAAGCCAGTGTGACACCCAAAGACTGATGTGATAGGTGCACACTATAGCACTGGATCGGCAAGATGAAAATTGTCATGCAAGTTGGGGAGGGATTCGGTGTGTAGAGGAAAGGCCCTGAGGGCGTTCTGATGTGGCTACGTCAGAATGCACGGTAGGGAATTAAAGGAACGACTGCCTGCCAGAACGGGACAGTCGGTAGTGCACTATAACTCGTATGCGTCTGTGTGCTTCTTTCTCCCTGCCCCGAACGCAGCATGCCAGGCCCACCCTTCCTGAATCTGGGAGGTTGGGCTACTTGCAATATCACATTGGGCTTGGGTTAACTATCAACTATCAATTGTTTTATTAATATTTATTCTGTTCTCTCCTCTGTTACGCACTTTCCACATCTCCCCCTTCCATGCACTTTCCCCCTTTTCCATTTCCCATGCACTTGTGCGCTCTTAATGTCACTGGGACTAGTAAGATTGTTGTTTTTGTTCTCCCCTTTTCCCCTCTCTTTTACTGGTCATGCTCTGAAACACTTGTGTATGAGCACGATATAAATAAAATATCATTTCATTTCATACAGGACGCAGTGATGCAGAGGGATACAAACCGGGAATACATGGGAGGGGAAAGGGCACCCAGTCTACGTCAAGGAGCTTAGAGGCATTTTACCCTTTTCTAATGAATACAAAAATGGAAAATAGTTATGGTTAATATAGATAGAAAGGGTAAGTCAAAAAATATTGGGAATGCTAACATGAAGGTACAGTCCGAAGATAAAGTATAGTCTCTAAACGTTGGGGATGCGAATGCTAAGGTACCAATACTCTATTCTACTAAAAAAAGCCTAGTTGATCACCCTGCAAACGTACTGAATTCACCAAACCCTACTGCTTCACGGGACTCACATTACATATAGAATATATGTGAGCTGCATTATAATTAGAGCCTGATTCATGGAAATGTGCAAATTCATCTCGCAAAGTATGCACATCAAAAATTACTTTGTGCATCCATGTGCAAATGAGAAAATCTGTGTGCTCTGCGTATTCACAGAACTTTCCCCGCAAATCAACCCTATACGCAAGGAGCGCCCTGAATGGCAATGACACATCCCCACGCATAGAAATTCCAGCCACGCATACAGACCTTTGCGCCCTCCTCGAATGCAAATTAATGCACCACAGCAAAACTGCATGAAAAGCCCCACAACCAAGGCAGCACCCGGTGACACTGTGTAGGGTCTCCTATAAATATTTCCAGCATCCCCTCAACATGCGTACAGTGTATCGTAAAAGTTGTAATTTCCTGGTAAATATGTGTGCAAACCCCTACCATGCCTGCACCCAACTACACTGCTTACGCGCACCTCTAAGTTCGATTGGAACCCCGACTGCGTGCATGCACCCCTAAATCCAACATACAATCTTATCTTTGCACAGTGAGAATCCATGTGCAAGCGTCTGTATGCATGCCTTCGGGTGGCGTTTACATAGAGAGATTTGCATGGTCATTTCCCTGACATGAGGTTGCGCCGTCAGATCCATGAATACGATTTCTTCTGCACAGATGTGGACGTGCGATTGCCTCGCATGGGCTGTCCCTCGGAAAGCCCACAATTTCCCTTGTTCTTCCTCATTTTGCATGTTCCGCCTTCTACTCTGGTCACTGCGTAGGCCATGCCCCTGCACTGCTAGAAGTCTCGCACAATGTGATCCGAATGCGTGCAGGACCTGCACAAGAGCTCTGCATAGTACTGAATCTTCACGCAAAGTCAATTCCATGAACCGACAAAGGGGTGGTTTGGACCCAGAATGACGTGCAGTGTCCCTATTCACTGTGCATTGTAAACTGATTCAATTCAACACTACAGCTAAGTCAATGCCTACTCTGGGATGCTGATGGAAACCCTTATTGATATATTTTTATGTCCAGTTCATGTACTCTGGATGACAACCCTTATATCACACCCCTCTCTTAGAATCCCCCTGTCCCCACTGAGCCAAGAAGTAGGTTTGTTTTGCAAATTAAAAGGTTTTATTTGAAAAATTAAACAATATATACATATATATCACACTTCTATAGTAAATTAATATTTGATAGCACACTTGTGAGGATGATAGTGATCAACAATGGATAATGTTACAGTGGTACACTCTTTTTGATGGCTTAGAAGTGATATAGAAAGGATGAAGTAGCTGAGAATGCTTTTATGGCTTCAAGGACAATGCAATGATGAATAAAATGCAGTACAGAAATAACTTGATATGATTTAGCAAAAGATAATATAATCACTTTTTCTCTGGCAATTCACCCCCCCCCTCTTGCAATGTAAGAAATGGAAGGAGTGCACACAGTCTTCAAGAATCCCAACAAAATGCAATACGAAATGCAGTTCCCCCCTAGCAAGCTTAGAGAAAAACAGGTATGATTTTAAAACACAGGCCCAAAATGCTTTGAATGTGGTGGCAATGAAGTGAAATGATGCTAAAATTGATCTTAATTCCCTGTAGGAGGTTCAGTGTGAGTGATATCTAGTTTACATTAGTTCAGGCTCACTTTAGCAATGCTCTATGAGTAACTAGCAGGTTAAAACGAATTTTAGCAAAGGAAAGCAAGGAGTTGCTGATTTTTACACGTGGCTGAAATTGTGCAAAATGTCAAATCGCGGCAAATTTAATCGCGTGCGTCGAGCGTAATTACGGAGGCCCTATAAGGAGTAGGAAGTCTGTTCTAGGTTCGTTTGAAAGGCTAGAATCTTCGCTCCTAGCACAAACGGTTCCGGAGATACGGACGATTTTGTGAAGGTAGTTTTTCGGATTTGAAATTTAAAAGTTCAAAATGACAGATGACAGTTTTCAGCTTTAAAAAGGACAGAATGACACACACGATTCCTATGAGATAGTTCTAAATAGGTTAAAATAGTTTTAATTAGATTATTTTAAACTAAGAGATTAGTCTGGCACAGTCCTAGAGTACTCACACTATCTTTTGGACAGGAATGGCTTTGTCACCGATCGGGTCAGGATTGGCTGGACTTCTGCTAGCGGTTCTTAACAGCGGTCTGGTCTCTGGTTCTGCTCTCAGCACTGCACAGTTCTGGTCTCTCTGGATCTCTGGTCTTTCTGGATCTCTGGTCTCTCTGGATCTCTGGTCTCTGGAGGTTGATGGATTTGAAGTCTGGAGTCTCCCGGCAAAGCGTCCCGCAAGAAAGTGGAAAGTGAATCTCCCTACCTGTCCTGCACTGTCTGCTTTTATGTGTTTAGAAAGTGGGTGTGTGCGTGGCATAAATGAGCCTGCCCCTCTCTACTTGTCATTGGCGCAATTCTCCCCTCTCCCATGATTGGGGGAAGGAAATGGATTGTCATCATGATGAGGTCTGTTTATGGGTCAGAGGATCCTCCCCTGGTCAATTTGCCCACAAATCTAAATTTGATTCAAATACATATTTCCCAGATACACAAGTGGTTGACATTACATGTACATATTACAGATGAATTAAGACAGGCCTCTGTTCAAGCCCCATGTTCCTGCGAGCTGGGATTCAGAAATGACAACATTTTGCGCTTTTTGGTCGGTTTACCAATATCGGACATTTACCAAAAATTACACAAATGTGCGCAAGGAGTATGGACATTAATTGATGAAGTGTCAGATTTTTAACATGCAGACATTTGGAGTAAGACCCTATTTTCCGCTAGCAACCCCCCAGAATACACCACAGGGTCCTAACACCTCTTAAAACGTGCACAGAAAAATCACAAGAATAATGATATTACTTATATAATTCTGACAAGTCCGTACTATGAATTATCCATCTTTTTTTTAAATTATGCTTTGGGCCAAAGGGGTGTGGTTTCCCCCAAGCACATGGTGGAGTTTCTGGTTTGTCCACTTCCCCCAAGCTCAGCTTGCTAGCAGAGGCACTGCCCCTCCCAGTTTCTCCCAAGAGGAAGCCATTTACGACCCCCCCAATATAACATTTGCCTGAGTCCAGGACAGGGCTTTGTTCAACTTCCTGCAGTCCACAGGTGCTCCTCCCCTAACCCAATCAGAGAGGTGTCATCTCATTTTGGCAGGGGCAGCAGGATGCAGCTAGGCCTTGGAAGAGTAGCTGAGCCGGTTTCTCCTGTCGGGGGTAGTTGTCAGGCAGAATTCAGCTAAATGTCACTTTAGTTCCCAGTTTTCTACATTCAAGTCCAACTTACATGCAGCTATTCTTTATATATACATTAAATAATTACTTCCTTCAAGTCATTTCAGAATATAGTTTTACATTGTATCCCCCTCTTAGCAAGTCTTTCCTTGGCCTGGTTTGGGTTCATTTGTTCAGTTTTACACCAAAGTCTGGTGGTTTTAAAACACCGGCTTTCTGATAGTGTTGAGCACTGGTATTGCATCCATTTTTGACATTAAGAAAATGAATTCCCCACAGTTCTGGGTTGCTTTTGGCAATCGGCATTGCCATTCCCAATGGTTTCAGGCTACTGTGTGTGTAGGCCAATGTTGCTTTTAGGCAGTGCCCTCCTGTGCTCACAACATAGGCAAAAATGGGTGGCAGCCTATTCTTCATGTTTTCCCTGTGCCCTCTCTGGGGAGTTCTGGCCATCATGATTTTTTCAATGCCAGTAATGCACAGTTTTATGGTAGGGCTTGGATGCATGGGTAAAAACATCCCACAGCATATTAGTCTATGAATCAGCCCCTAAATGGGACTATTGTGAAGTAGTGGTTGCTTTGATTTAAGGTTTTCATTTGTAGTGTGTTGGACTTTATATTACTAAAAACTTTATTAGTACTTAGTGTTTGTACCTTAAGATTGGAATTCCCAATAGTCATATACTTCATTATATATAGTAATTGTATTTTTTTTTAAAACCAAGATTCTGTCATCAGATTTCATTCCTTTGTTTTTGTATGTGTTAGTGCGTGTGTGTGTGTTTGTGTGTGTGATTATACCAAGCAAATCATCCATGTTCAGGTGTATACGACATATATATGTGTATTGCATTTATGTGTGTGTCTGTGTTTTACATTAGTATGGTTTGTTTATCCCCTGCGTGTATGACAAGCGTGTATTTGTGTATGAATGATCAAACCTGTATTTGTCATTCCATCTGTATTTTCTTTGCCTGTTGCATATTTCTATTGTGCTCATTTGTATTCTGCCGTTCCAATCATATGCATGCTGCCCATATTATCTATGTGTGTTGTCTCTGCATATTGTTTGTGCCTGTTGGATGTGCTTCTTGTATTCCAAGCATATTGTCGGTGCATATGTTTATTCCATCGCACGAAAACATACAAAGTTGTTGTTACCCTGGACCAACTGCATAGGTCTAAATGGATATTAAAAGTGTAATATCTCGGGTTTTTCAAACTTTCAAGGTGTGCACCAGTTTCAGATAATGGCTATTTAGGTTCCAATAATCATGAGAAAGGATTCAGACAATTTCTAGATATGCCTCCAGAAACAATGCTTTTTGAGATGCATGGCTCTCCTTGGATCTAACAACACCTATATTTCAAGATTTCCTTTGCACATGGACTTCGGTCCCCCGAGGGCCTTCACCTACAGCACTTCTGACAACCATACCAATGGGAAAAAGTAATCCCCTCTGTAGAGCAGGTGGATGCTTTCTCACTAGTTCTTGCCCCCTCAGCGCAGTCATATCGGAACAGTAAACGAAGAGCAGTAAATTAGGTCCCCTGTATTGCTCCTATACCGCATTGAGTGTATGAGAGACATTATGCACTCAGACAGCAATAGAGAATGTACCCTTGCACTGAAAGTGTGGAAGGATGCCACATGGAAGGATGTCAGCATGCACCTATGGAAGTCATGAAACATTAAGTGAAATCTGGTACATGTAGAGTGATGTCATGAAGAAGATGTATAGACCTATGCTGAAACGATATGAAAATACTTAAGAGTAACAATGTAACTGAACCACCAAGAGAAATGTATACCTAAGGCTAAAGTCATCGTGACTACAAAGAAGAATCAAGCCGGTCAAGTGGCACAGCGAGTAGAGCGTTCGCTTTGACATTCGTGCAGAGCCTGCTAACACAGGTTCGAATCCCGGCGGGGCCACTCAGCCTTTCATCTTTCCGAGGTCAATAAATGAGCACCACACACCGTATAAGCAGCGCTCAGATACCTGAGGGTTTGTAGCACTATATAAGTGCCAAATTATTATTATTAAGTAACTTACTGATCAATAATTATAAATACGCAGTAAATCAAGATAGAGAGAAAATATATAGAGGCTTGCTATAGAGGAATATATAACGTAGCATAGACGGCCATGATAGGAAAATGGATGATGGCTCATGTTGCATTCAACCAAGCTACCTCATAGACAGACCAAGCTGTAGAATCAGGAGACGCAGAAGAAAGGTTCTGTGTTCAGAACCGAAGATGAGTCAAGGTTTTCCCAGAATTAGGATGCTATTTCAAGGAACAAGCACAGAACTCAAAGGGAGTTACATGCATAAGCTCTGCATCGGGGACATTCCTCATAGATTAAAGAAGAAGAACACATCTGCAAAGGCCAAAGTATTGGACAGGTAAAAGTGTACAATGTTCATATGAGATAGAGTGAGCAGGTTGATAGAGGCCAAGAGGAGTAACAGCAGCCTGCATAATTGAATCAAATAGCAGTAAATAGTAGGTCAAAATTGACAAATGTGCGGCTTCTTCACACTTGACTCAGAAGTAAAAAAACAAGAGCTATTCATTAGAGCCTCAGACAAAGATAGTGGTGTGCTCACACTCCCTTGAATGTTCCAGGACAGCACAGAAGACTTATGGTCGACCGATGACAGATGATGGACTAATTGGGAAAACACAGAGTAGTTTGACCAGATTCAAACACCTAGGTTTTGTTTCACGTACATGCTGCTAAAGAGCCGAAGGTCAAAGGTTGGGATAGCATGCCAACCAATCAGTGAGTCGAAGGGGTGACCTAACAGACAATGTTGCAAAGACCAAACCACTGCTATTTTGTCCGCTATTATCAGAACTATAGATATTTAGAGGTAGTTCAAGGCATGTCCTACAGACAAGGGGCAGCCAATGATGTATTCATTTGTATATGTTCTATGCGTAGCTATGTTCCCTTAACCAATCCCTTCCCTCAATAGGTTTTATAGTTTTCCACATAGAATGAGATGGAAGATGATACATATTGGGGTATAAGACCTCTATGTAATCAAGCAACTGTGTGAGTGTACATGCATCAATCTGATTCCTGTCAGTTCTCCCTGCTTTATTAAATGAGAATAAAGTAGTACTTTGACATATTCCTTGAGTATGTCAGACTATTTGGTTTGAGATCATTATTTGTAATTCCATAGGGGCTGGACTGAGGACATGCAGTATTACACAACCAGTAATACCCCATGCAATTATTCTTTTGTGTTGAGGGATTTTCCTCAAAGAAAAAGCAACCAGGAAGGGAGAGGTCAGTACAAAACTGAAAATTTGGCCCGGCGTTAAAACGTGCACTATTTGCAAACACAGCATGTATTAGTACTTGTGACAAAGTCATTGTAACCCCCTAATAATCTTGCACAACAAAAAACTGGAAAGGCCTCCTAAGGAGAAAAAAATATATTTCTCTGCCCCCCCTCATGACTTTCTCTTTTTCATTATTTTCGGTCCCTAAGAGAAAACACTTCCCAGAGAGTATGGCAGTAAACAAGATATAGGGGGCGCCTTCTCTGCCTCAGTAGGACTTGACATCTATGAGAAATCTGGATGTTATTGGGGAAAACAATTCTATCTTTCCAGGACATGGCCATCTTCTGGCTAGTAGGAAGGGTAGTAAGCGCTATGTCTGTGTTGCTGCTTGCAGCCCACCTTGACTACCTTCAGTGCTTGTTAGCTGCTTGCTGTATGTGTTTGGATCAGTCACTGTTTCTCTCATGTTGCTGCCCCGAGTTTGTAAAATGTGTTAAATGTCACTGATGTCCCTTCTGCTACCCCTGTGTTTTTTGTAAAATTACTGCACCAAGAAAAGGGAAGGCTCTGTGCAAAATCTGAAGCGTGCATAATACAGTCTCTCCTTAAAAAGAACCTTTAAATCCATGCAGTGAATGACAGATGACTTGAGGACCGGCAAAAGGAAGCGTGTAATGGACAGGATGTATGTTTCCAGAAGTCTGCACAAGAAGGCTGCTTATGATTTTCTTTGCGCTGGTCCTAAAAAGTTCATTTAATTGGCCTTTTCTAATGGAAGTAAGTGCACAGGACAAATGAGCAATTGCCTTTCAGAAAGTGAATCATCAACACCTGAAAAACAACCTCAGAGAGAACATCTTTCTATAACTTTTCTGGCAAAGTACCCAGTGGCAGCTCCTACATAATGGCCGACGCAGCACTGATCCACCCGTTGCCCATTATCGAGGAACCAAGCCAGCCCAGGTAAAGTGCTCCCAAACACTCCTGGGTGTGGTATAGCAGCAGCAATGAATCGCACCCCAGCGGCTCAAGAAGTGTTTCAGTATCTACTAGGAGTATGTCATAAACTGTCCGTCTTGCCGGAAGGGATCAAATTGAAAGAACATCAGATGTTATAACGCTAGCGCTACAAGAGTGAGCACTGTGCCTAGCTCACAAAGGTCATCAAGGTGTCACAAAAACTCAATCCTTCGTCAAGTCAAGAGTGTGGCTACCCAACATCCAACCAAATGTCATAGTCCTAGTAACTGCATGTGTTGCCTGTCAAGCCACGCAGAGAGAGAGTCCTCCAGAACCCATCGCAAATCCTTCCCGCAGTCAACAGAGGTGAGACGCGATAAGTCTAGACTTCTTCTCAGTAGCTAATGAAGTGTACCTACTCATCTACAACAATATTGTTTAAAGGGTCCATTCCTTCTCCAGTACCTTATTCCTCTGGCTCAGTCATATATGTTGTTTATTCATTAAATTTCAACATACTCATTCAAATTTTATAACAAAAATATCAATTTATTATCATTTTTTATAAAAACATTTCAATAAAATACATTTACAATCTTTTCTAGGACCAATTCTCAAACATTTGCTATAAATGTAGACAATGTTGTCCCAAGAAATACATACACAACACATACATACACAACACTTTGTTACCTAGTACATTGGTTCTCTGTTATTCCATTCATCAATAGAACATGTTTTTCGTTAAAAATCTATTGTTAACGGTTGTCTATTCTAACAGGGGAATCCAATATTCCCAAGACTTTCTGTTCATCCATACTTCTGTCACCCATACACACAGTCATTCAGCAATCAACACTACCCGACATGTTTCTTTCCTTTGTTGTTTGTCACAAATTTAGGAAATTCTTCAGGGGTTTTCATACTATAACAATCTGTTATGCATTAGCCATTGTGGTCTTCTTGCATTTTTTGGACTTCTTGGTGAAAAAATCCTATGTTCCTCTCCCATCCATCTTGTGTCTGGACCAGAATTCCAAGAGGATATCTCCTAGCTCTGTTAAGCAAATGTATTTGTCATCTCCGACCTTCATCCCAAGTGTTTATCTCTGGAGTCGCATTTATCCATGGCGCTTTTGCGCTCTTTCTGTTCTGCCGTCATCTAAAGTTGTCCAAGTGTCACATATGGGGCATAGAGACCTCTGTCTTTTTCTTGCTTTTTGTCACTTGCAGTTCTGCATTTTCAGCATTTTCCCATCTTTAGTTTAGTGCACACTACATAGCTTGTTGGGAAAAACTCAGGAGCCCCACTACCCCATATTATTGACTGAACTACTCGCCTATGATGGAGGGTTACTGCATAAAGCCACTGCCTGTGCGTGCGTGTGTACCTACTCATCACCATCAACGAGTTCAGCAGGTACCCAGAAGTGGAGCCAGTCCGATTCACTGACGTGACCTCCGTCATCATTGCCTTGGAAAAGAGGTTTACGGTACACAAAATATCCAACAAATTCAAAAGCGACAACAGCCCGTGGTTCAAAGGGTGAGAGCTCTGCAACTTCCTAGAAAACCTGAACATCCAACACCACAGCATCCCCTCCTACTGGCCCCCTGGCAAATGGAGATGCAGAACGCTTCATGGCATTGCTCAACAAGGTAATTCGCATTGCCGCCACCCCAACACAACGGCGGCAGCGCAACGGGTCAGGTTACGAGCTGTGAGAGAGACCCCCAACATCCATGAGGCCGAGGGGTTTGCTCTACATGGCGTCTACTAACAAACTGTAAGCCAGTGTGACACCCAAAGACTGATGTGATAGGTGCACAGTATAGCACTGGATCGGCAAGATGAAAATTGTCATGCAAGTTGGGGAGGGATTCGGTGTGTAGAGGAAAGGCCCTGAGGGCGTTCTGATGTGGCTACGTCAGAATGCAGGGTAGGGAATAAAAGGAACGACTGCATGCCAGAACGGGACAGTCGGGAGTGCACCTTAACTCGTATGCGGCTGTGTGCTCCTTTCTCCCTGCCCCGAACGCAGCATGCCAGGCCAACCCTTCCTGAATCCTGGAGGTTGGGCTACTTGCGCTATCACATTGGGCTTGGTTTAACTATCAATGGGAAACATGCTCAATGAACTATGCAAGCCTGGCAGAGGGGGAGGGATTTGCTTCCCCACTGTTGCACGGCCTATTTGGGATGCAGGCTGCGCATCTGCAGGCCTAAGTGTGCCTAGTTAGTGCTCCTGTGCCTCCCAGCATATTTAGGTCTTCCTTGGTGGCTTTCGGGAAACGCTCTGAGGCCAGATTACAAAAACTTTGCACCGGTACAAGTGCAATGTTTGCACGGTATTAGCACTAGAGCATAGTTTGCCCTATTTTTAAAAACACTGGGACATATTAGAAAACTATTGCACCATGACTGCAGTTTGGCATGGTATAAACACCAGGGCAAAAATTGCTCCAGTGCAAAAAAGATAACTTTTCAATGCGTTTTTTTACGAGGGCAAAGTTTGCCCTAGTGCTAATACCATTCTGTATTAGCACTAGGGCAAACTTTGTCCTGTTGCAATAATGCAGTGAAAATGTATCTTTGTTGGCCGATGGCAGTTTTTGCCCTGGTGCTTATATCCTGCCAAACTACACTTGTCATGGTGCACTAGTTTTTTAATGTGTCCCATTGTTTTTTAAAATAGGGCAAACTTTGCCCCAGTGCGAATACTGTGCAAACTTTGCACTTGCACCTGTGCACATTTTCTGTAATCTGGCCCCAGGTCTCCTGCGCATGCCTTTAAGAACCATAAAGCTCGGCTTCCAAGAGCTTCCCAGCTCTTGAGGGCAGGTGCATGAGACTGGAGAGCCTCAGTGGAAGAAGGTGGTGCTGGGACTGGGGCAGCAGGTAAGCAACATTTGTTTTATGTATGTATGATGTGTGTATGTATTTGCATCTGCGTGAAGGAATGGTTGTGTCTGTTGAATGCATGCATGCGTGTGAAGGTGAGCCAGAGACTGAGACTGCCTCTAATTGTGTGTGCGGAAGAGAGGATGTCACAACCGTTCCCCGTGCACTATCAACTTCTGATTGTGCGCGCAGAAGGGAGGGGTCCTCTGCTTCTGATTGTGTGCCGATAAGCAAAGGGAACACCCTCCTTTCCACACAAACAATCAGAGGCAGGTGTGGGGGTGTGAGACTGCCATGTCATGTGCTGGCATACCACCCCTCAGGGTGAGTTGTGGTATGCCAGGACATGACATCGAATGTTTTAATGGGCATCAAGAGTACATTACTTCATGTTTGCTTTACTCTTGATGCCCATTTAGTTATTAGTGGCAAGACTAGCCTATGTTGGCCGGCTAGGCCAATATGGATATATTTCTTACTGCACAGTAAATCATATATCCAGACTGGCCCACCAACGCAGGCCAGTCATGCCACTAATAACAAGATGGGTACCAAGAGTAAAGCAATACAAAGCAAACTTGATTCATGTTTGCTTTTCTATTGATGCCCATTTCTTTATTATGTGGCAAGACTGGCGTACGTTGGCGGGCCAGTTTGGATATATTTTGTTTACTGCGGCACACTAAAAAATACTCCTGTGCACTGTTTTTTTATGAGTTACCCAAGACAAGTAATTGCAAACTGTGTCACTTGTTACTCGATGTTTCAAAAAAGTGTGCTGTAAACTGCACAATTTTAACCAATTATTTAAAAAATGTTCTTGGAGGGAGAACCTCCCTGAAACCCCTTGAACCCCACCTTGCTTGGTTTGGGCTCCCTCGCAATGCTTGGTCGCTCACGCATATTTGGGGGAAAAATGTGCACCCCTTAAATAATCAAATTGACCTGCCACCACTGCAAAAGACATGCCCATTTTAAATCCAGTAATCCGTATTTAAATAGTGCAGTCACAGCAAAATTTTAATAAGACATTTCCTTCAATCACACTGTCATGTGGTCTAGCCTGTAATTTTCTGATTTGCGAACTTGAGGATCAGGGTGTGCATCTCACCACTGCTTCAGCTAACGGGGACACAGCACTTTTTTTTTTATTTTTTGTTTTATTGTATGTCTTCAAACACCCTAGCGGAATGGCATGATGCAACCCGGCCTCCTGTGCCCACAGCTTCTGCCTTGGTGTCATCACATGCGACCACCTATTATTGGCATGTCCCACACTGCTCCAGTGTGGTGTTTGGCGGACTGGCAATGTTATCTGCCAGGCTTTTGCCGGATATGCTGTCGGCTCAAAGCTTTCCTTTACTTCATAATTTGCATTACTTTCTATATTTTCATCTTCACAAAAGGAAAGGCCAAACCACATTTTGCTGTTTTGTTTGGCTCTTATGGGATCTGCAGAGCCAACAAAATCCCCTCTAAATACTATGAGCAACCCCCCTGCTTTCCCATTTAGATCCAGTCTCCCGAGACCAGCACAAAAGTTGCTGACCAGAGACAACGGTACACAGGTGGGCTGCAGGAAATAGAAAAGATGAAACCTTTCTACAGTGCAGCTTTGTTTTTCTTAAATTAAGTATTTCTCACATTGTTGCGTAGTTTCTCCCCCCAACCACCTCCCTGGGCCTGCCTGATGGTCACCCACCAGACCAACCAGCTCGACCTTCTAGTGCCGTCTGTTTGCACCCCCCAGACCCACTACGACAGTGCACCTAGGGTCCACTGACCTGAGCCACCAAGTCTTCCTAAAATCTGTGCCACCAGTGCTTTCTGTCATCTGCCCCAACAGGGACTCAAGAGCTGTACCACAATGTTCTCGTGAGGCCTGTGCCATCAGGGCATCACTACAAAATGTTGCATACCATTACTGCGAGGTAGAAAACAAACCTCGTGTAATGTGCATTACTCTTGATTGTAAGCGAGGTATTATATGGTAAGTCCCATGTAGAGATGAATAATGGGAAACTGTATATTATTACCCCACTAAAACACACCTTACCGCACCCATGTGCATATCAGGGATATCCAGGGACAGCAATAAGGATAACACCAAGCCTGACCAAAACCAAACCATATGTGTGCCTCCTTTACCAGCGTGAGGGGTAGGCCATGTGTAAATAGGGCGAAAGTAGAATGTTGGTAAGGAAAGAAAACATCCTTAAGCAGCGCCTTTTTGATTCATACCCTATGGTCTGCACACATACCATGCACACGCACATATATGTGAAGTCTGGAGTGATATGTCCGTCCCAGAACAGGCTCTAGAACAGAATCCCCTCTAAAAAAAACTAAAAAAACGGCACTGTACTTACAATGGGTCAGGTAGCCCCTGAGGCAGGGTGTAGTTTACATTAACACTTTGAATAAATAATTGATGTTACACATTTCATTAACATACATAAAAGCCCAGCACTCCAGTATGATCTGAATGTAGCCGTGCCTGCCAGCCATAACGTATGAAGAACTTGCACCACAAAACTCTGGCTATTGTGGTGACCTTCTGGTTTTTCATCGGGTCCCACTTCTGTCTAGTTCAAGGCTCAGGAAGTCAACACAGACCAAATCCATTGGTCCAGAGCTCTGCAGGCGTTGAACAGCTGCAACCGGACGGATGAGCATCTTCCTGGCGATGCAGCAGGCACAAGTTCAGCAGTAGTCCTCTACCTCAGGGCCCAGTCGGGGCCAGTAGAAATGACTTTGGATTAAATCCAGAATGCGTTCCCTTCCCAGATGTCCATGGTGATCATGATGGGCACTGGACGGAGAGAGCGAGGAAGCACGAGACAGTTAATAAGTCACCCTTGACATTGGCTCTCCTTGAACAGCACACCACCTTTTAACACTAAAGTCTTCCATTCTTTGCTGTAGCTCTGTCGATCTGTCACATTGAGATTGTTTGATGGTCCCTCTGCTCCATTCTCTTTTGCTTTGAGCAGCTCATGTAAATCCGAGTCCTTCAATTGTGCTTGTCTAAGCTCAACTCTGGTCAAACATGTCAGTTCTGGAGCCATCAGACTGGTAGTATCACAATAGCTTACAGGAACCCCATTAGCAGTCCCCCTAAGGCAGTCGATGAAACGAGATGGTTCGATATGTTGGAGAGTTTTATTCAGGCAAACTGCCCTCACAGTAGCCACAAATGCCATCTCTTGGTATATAGTGCCATCTTACTCTCTTTCGAAGGTAAGCTTCTGGATAGGGTGTCAGCATCAATATTGTTACTTCCTGTGTGGTACTCTGACTGCAAATGGTAAGCTGACAAGACTGCCAACCAGCGATGGCCTGTTGCATCCAATTTGGCAGATTTGAGGATGTAGGTCAGTGGATTGTTGTCTATCTGTACAGTGAATTCTGCTCCGTAGAGGTAATCACTGGCTACAGGGGGGGCCCTGCAGCCCCTGCGGTGTGGGGGCCTACACATGTTCTGGGAGGGGGCCCCCTCAAAGTAAAAAAAAAAAAACAAAGAAAAATGTTTCTTTTAAAATTAAAAAACAGAAAAAAGGAAATAGTTTATTTTTGATGTCACTCTGCTGTCATAAAGAAATTATTTCTACTGCAGTGTAAGAGAAATGATTTCTTTATGAAGGCAGAGTGACTAGAAAAAGATAATATTTCTTTATGAAGTCCGAGGGCTCCCCCACCAGATGACATCAAAGCTTACAGGCTGGACGCCTCCATGTCATGGGGCACAAGGAGCCCTATGACTTCAAAAAGAAATAGCTTCTGTTTGAAGTCACTCTGTCTTCATGAATAAATTATTTCTGTTCCGGTTTGGTCCTTTAATGGAAATAATTTCTTTATGAAGTCAGAGTGACTTCAAATAGAAACCATTTATTTTTTAAGTAACGGGTCTCTCCTCCTCCCCATGATACGGAGACCTCCAGATGATCTGCAAATGACGGTAACAAACATTCCTGTCTGCTGCAGTGAGCTGAAGGTCTCGTTCTCTGGACCAACAGATTAAAGGTAAGAAAATGTATTTTCTTTACATGTGTGTGCGTTCATGTAAGTGTGGGCATTTATATGTATATAATGTAAAGTGTATCAATGAGTGAGTGCATGATGCGGCCTGAGCATGCTTGTGTGAGTGCATGGTGAAAGGGTGCACACTTAAATGTATGGGTGGCTGCCTGGGTGTGCCAATATGGTGAAAGGGTGCACACTTAAATGTATGGGTGGATGCCTGGGTGTGCCTGTATTGTGAAAGGGTACACACTTAAATGTACGGGTGGCTGGGTGTGCGTTTATGTGTATGGTGAATGATGTGGTGTGCTTGTGTTCAGGGGATCAACAAAACCTAAATTTCGGGGGGGGGGGGCAATCGCTTTAAATGTTGGCAGAGTATCTAACGTCACGGTATGGGGAGGGGCAAACATATTTGTGTGGGGGCATCTAACGTCTTTACACATTCTAATGGGACTATTCTAGTGCACCTTCAGTGTTACAAGCAGTTAACTCTCTCCTTTAAATCTGAAAGCACCCACTATGGACTGCTGTGATAATGAGCCATCTCCTGTCCCCTCTCTGCCCTTCTAATTGCTCCCCTGGCATGCAAGTACTAAACCCACATCACAATTTCAACTGCCTAATAGTTAAGTGAAGTTTAACATCTGTGTCCTGTTCTGTCCGGCAACAGCTTTGTAGGTCACTCAGGTCAAGACAACATAGCCCATACTTTCAGTGGGTGGGGCAGAGGACTGAAGCCCAGTCAGATCAATGGTATTGTTCAACTGCTTGTGTTTAATGACATGATTACTTATTTGTAATCTTCATATCTCATAGCCCCATTCGTACTCGTCCCAGTACTTGTGTATGAGACACTTTGCCTCATTCACAAGTAATGTGATGAGGTAGCGAGGCATGGAGGTAATGCCTGGCTTAGTTACCTGTAACCTTCATTACTCCTAGACTAGACCGACTCTTCCTTGTCCTAGTATTTACCTATGAGGCATGGTGCTTCTTATATAAGCACAGGGACAAGGAAGAGGGATGTGGAGGTAATTCTGGGCCGAGGTGTTGATTTTTGGGGTTGAGGCACAGGGTACGAGGGAGAGGGGCTGTGTGGGGCGTTGATGATTAGGCAATAAATCATAATGGTAATCCATCGCCAGCCTAAGCAGGCATGATATGTGGTATTATTGGCTGGAGAGACATTTTGGTGCAGCCAGTCTAATTATTTCTTAGTTTGGCTTAACCTTTTTTAACTGGGCATCTCTGATAAAGCAGTCCTGCTAAGTGTCATTACCTGGCTAGACTTGCATTGGGTGCTGCCAGTCTAGCCGTTTCTTACTGTGGCATTACATATTTGTCTGGGCATCTGTGATAAAACAACCATGATAAGTATTATTGCTTCGACTGTCAGTACTGTTGCAACCAGTCTAGGTATGTCTAAATGTGGCCTAGCTAGCTGTACTGTAATATGTTTTTCTGTGTCTAGACTGGTCTATAATGTTAAGCTAGTTTGACATGTTTTTATTGTGGCATGACATTTTTAATAGAAAGCATTAAATTAAGCAAAGCATTAATGTTCCTGTGCACTGTTGGTGACTTGCATGCATTGGATTTTTAGACTGGTGTTGCCATATAAAACAATTGCAAACGCTCTGGCTTTTCAGCAAATATTTCTTAAAAAATGTGCTCTATAATGCATTAAAACACACACACACACATATATATATATTATATATATATACATATATATATATATATATATATATATATATATATATATATATATATATATATATATATATATATATCCTTCTCCTAGTACGGTGTGCGGCATACCCCTGCAGCAACACGCTCATGCGTATTGCGCAAGCTTGGTAATCTAGGTCAGCCCAGAGTGGGGCACGACCCATCATTTGTTGCCAAGGTGGGGGGAGAGCCCTCAGCATAGCTTGCAGGGGGGGCCCCCAGTTTTTGTGCTACGTCACTGGAGACAGTCAAGCAGCTTTTCAGTCACTGCCCACTTGAGGGCCAGGAACTCCAGCTTGTGAGTTGGATAGTGTATTTTGGATGGGCTTAATCGACGGCTGGTAAATGCTACCGGTATGATGACGCCCTGCTGGGCCTGATATAACAGTGCACCCAATACATCATAGCTGGCATCTATATGCAGAATATAAGGCAGCTGAGGATCTGCATGGGCCAGAACAGGCACCTCTGAGAGAGTCTTCTTCAACTGGGCAAATGCTCTGCCACACTCGGCACTCCACCACAACCCAACATTTTCCTTAGGGTGATATAGTGCTTTGCAGTTGGTTCGACTACTAGTCGCAGTCTTCTGTGGAGCTAGATATCCCTTGGTGAGTTCTGTGAGCAGCTATATTGGGGAACTCTGGCACAATAATAGTTGCAAATCCCCATGAATCTCTGTATCTCCTGGTGGTTCTGTGGTCTTGGCCAGGTCCCGAGAGCTTCGATTTTAGCAGGGGCCACATTAACCCCTTCTATTGAAACGTTGTGGCAAATATACTTCTCGTTGGTTCGGCAAAAGTGAAATTTCTCTAGAGACACCTTCAGGCCTTGCGGCCGGAGTCGATCACCTTCAACAATCTTTGGTCATGCTCTTCCAGCTTCTTTCCAAAAACGATAACATCATCAAGGTAGACCAGGACCTACAATAAATTAATATGGCCCACAGTGCATTCCACTAGTTGCTGAAAAGTGGCTGGAGCTCCTGATATCCCTCGAGGCATTGGGGTAAATTGGTAGAACCTCAACAGGCAAATGAAAGTAGTCTTCTCTTTGTTTTCTGGCAGCATCGGAATATCCACTCCTTAGATCCAAAACCGAGAACCACTTGCTTCTGGCCAGGCAATCTAGGGCTTGGTTTACTCAAGGAGTAGTATATTGGTCAGAGACTGTTCTGCTGTTCGGGCCTCTATAGTCAGTGCTCAGACACACATCATTCCTCTTCTTCCAAACTACCACTATAGGTAAAGCATAAGGACTTTGGGACTCTTGGATGATTCCAGCTTTTAACAGTTCCTCAAGATTCCACCGGACAGCCTCCACATCAGCCGGGGCTAACCGCCGTGACCTCTCACTGAATGGAGTGTAGTCATTTATCTGGACGGATATGGTGCTCCACTATATGAGCTTTCCCCAGATCCCAATTACTCATGGAAAATACATCGGCTTGTAGCAACAACTGGTCTCGTAGATGATCTTTTTCTCGTTCTGACAAAGGCGAGTCACCAAAGTTGATTTTCTGAATATCAAAGGGAGGGTCGACGCTCTGTGCCACATGAGCCTGGGACACTGAGTCGGTGAGATAGAACTGCACAATCTTCAGGTCCCCTGGGATGTGTATGATCTTGTCAGTAATGGTGGTGATAGGGACTCTGAGGTTCTTCAGTCCTTGGCCATTGTCAGTTACTAAAGTTTGCTGCACCAATAAACCACCAGGCATCACCCTCGGGAGCTTCCATCACCAACTATCTGTAACTGTCATGTTCTCAGAGGTTCACATAGCCATGCACCATCACAGTATTGCCAGGGGATATTCACATCTCCCACGGGCCCTTCAGGTCGATCAGACTTCTCCATGTCTCTTGAAGTAAGCCTGTTGGCAGGCTGGGTGAATCTTCAGAGTTCTGGCAAACTGTGGGACAGCCATCTTTGTACACAGCTTGGCTAAGGTACCAAACATATCCAAGATTATACAGGCTGCATCTCCAACTCGCATCAAATGTAGCCCTTCCAGACGTTCCAACAATAGATACAACATATGCTGACGAGAGTACAGCTAATACACTATGGTGACTTGAGAGACCCTGTCCAATAATGCTGTGGTTCTTCACCCTTCAAGGTCGACTGGGAGGGTCACAGTGAGTCTAATGAGGCCAGCTGGAATGCCACAGTGAAAATGTGCTCGCGTTCTCAGCCGGGAACAGTTTGTTGGCAGCACAGTCTTGGTATTACAGAGCTCACGGGCCGATCAGGGACGCTCAAATGCCTGACCTACCCAAGTCTTATTTTGATGTCCAATGAAATTGAGTCTAGGATTCTGCATTACTGCCGAGTTGTCTGGGTTAGTCTTAGTGGAGCTTACTCAGGTTGATGAGGATCTAGCTGTCCCTCACCTAGAGCCACCTGGCATTTCCCGACAAACCCCCTGCAGGAGTGGGTTTAAGAGCTTCAAAACGAGCATCTACCTGTGCATAGTTTGGACCTCTATCTCACAGGCCGGTTGAATGACCGTCAGCCCCATATCGATGACAGAATCTCCATGGTGGTAAAGGAGCAGAAGACAGTGAAGGAAATTCTCTGGGCTCTTGTGCCCATCGGTATGCCTGATTCTTCTGCTCCCGGGATGGTGGAAAGGCGCCTCTGGCCCTGTCCTTGTTAGGCAATGAGTTCTCCCTGGATGCCAGCTGCATTGAAGCTCCGGACCAACACCTGTAGCTCTTCTACCCGACTCTGCTGATAGGTTGTGCTGTTGGGTGTAGGCGTCCGGCCTTGCACTGGATGACTCTGCACAATAGCATTGCTGCTCTCCGCTTCTATGGCACAAATGGACCTTAACATCTCTTCAAAGGAAAGGGGATTATCCAGCTTCTCTCTCTGTCACAATTGTAGTAGTGAAATCACTGCCTCCCTTGCTCCTCGTAATATGTGCCTGATGCTACAGCGGTTTAACTTCAGGGTCTCCACCCCTCCTTGTTTGTGAGCCAAATGCAAGATCTGTTCAATCCTCACCACATAATCAGACAGCTTCTCCGCAGACAGCAGTGTGGTGGCATGGAACTTCATCATCAGGTGCTCTCCTGGCTCAGTGATTCCAAAAGTGCCCTTCAGGTCTCCTATCACTTGCTGAGAAGTAGGATCAGGGCACAAGGTACGACGTGTGTGTACCGTCTGCAGCGTGGCCTCCCTTAGATTTGCTACTACTCGCCTTCTTTTTTCCTGATCCGACACCCTCCAGCCTTGCAAATGAGCTTGGTGAGATCAGCCTACAGCTCATAGGCCTCCTCTACTTTGGGAACTGGCTTCTCTCCTGAAAATGGTCATAGTCTGGTGTAGGTTCCATGCTCAGGCATAAAAGCTGGTGTAGATTGCCACTTCATTCATACTCTAACAGCCTCTGCCACAGTAGCAGCAATGACTACGGCATCTTTAGTCGAGGTGGTAGGTTCAGGGCGCGGAGGTATTCCTGGCCAGGTGTTTAAAGACCAGGCAGGGAAAATGATCAAAGGCACCCCACCTCTAATCTCAGAGGGCAGGGTTTTACATGCAAGAGAATTAAAACCATAACACAGCATATAACATTTAGTATCCAGACCTGGAAGGCGCCCCATACTTTTTATCTTTCCAGTGAAGGGCTCCAAGGAGCCGGTCATAGCCAGAATTTCATCAGTAGTGATATGTAAGGGTACCTCTCCCACTAAGAAACAAAACTCAGGACTCAGCCCTTCAGCGTGCACCCAGTGTAGCACATAATCATGCTCCATGTTGACCCCTGTGTGAGAGTAACCAATACAAATGACAGACTCTTGTTTTATTTCCTCACTTAAAAAGAAAACAGGAGCTCCTTTAAGCTAGTGTACCTCCCCAGATCTCAGCAGTGCCTCCAAAGTGTAAGTTGCTTTTTTCTTGATTCTAAGTGAGGTCTAATATGGTAATTCCCATGGAGATATGAATAATGGCAGCCTGTATAGCATTGCCCCAGTAACTCACACCTTACTGCACCCATGTGCATGTCATGGAGATCTGAGGACAGCAATAAACATAAAACCACGCCTGACAAAAAATAAAAACAGATTTGTGCCTCCCCTAACAGCGTGAATGGTAGGTCATGGGTAAATAGTGAGAGAGTAGGATGTTGGTAAGGAAATAAAACATCAGTTAAGCAGTGTCCTGTTGGTTCATACCCTATGGCCTGCACACATACTGTGTACATGCACATATATGTAAAGTCGGGAATGATATGAATGTGCCACAAAAAACGCTAGAACAGACTCCCCGCTCAACAACAAAAAATAATGAAACTGTGCTTCAATGGGTAAGGTAGCCCCTGAGGCACTTTGAATAAATAGCATCATTAACATACATAAAAACCCAGTGAGGGTACACCAATATAAATACGAAGGTATAAATATATTCATTACACAGCCACAGTAGTGGCTGTGTAGTTATGGTTAAGTTGCTGTTTCCATAGGAAGAGCACTTTTTGGCCGGCTTATAACTTCGCTCCCCCTGGACGAATTCTCACCAAACTTTGCAAAGTATATGGGCCACTATGAATTTTTTTTGCTTTGCAAAGTTGGTGATGTTTGGTCCAGGGGGGGAAAAGTTATAGGGGGGTTCCCAAAACGTCTTTTTTCCCATAGACTGAATGGGGGAACAACTTTGTGCATGCCTACAGCCCAAACCACTGGACAAATTTTCACCAAATTTGCGGCAGGAGCTTGGTTCTGAAAGCGTGCTTTTGTAAATTTGGTGCCAATCCGTCCAGTAGTTTTCATTAAAACAACCAAAAAGTATGTTATGTCTCAAAAGCTTATGAATATTGCACCTCCATCATGTATGCTGCACTGGTCAATTGTAACATAGTTCCTTGTGAAAGAAAATACATTTATAAATTTAAAATAAGCAAACATATCTTTACTTCCAGTCGTTTTCAACATGAAAATCAATGTGTGGCACTCTTACATGGCATTTTGATGGAAATCTCTTCTTTGGCATAGTTTGAGTTCAATGTTCAACTTTACACATGATAGGTTTTAAATCTTCGGCTTCTTACAGAGGTGAGTAACGGTACTACACCCATTTTTGACAGCTTTCTTTCCATCAAGTATCTTTAAAAGAGGATTTTGTTCTGATAACATATGATTCTTGCTGACATTGTATTTATGTGGATTCTTGCAGTAGAATAATGTGGAACACCCAACAAGGAGGTTGGATCTTTTAGGTGGTTTGTGAGCCATGAATTTTGCACATTGCAGTGGTGTGTAAACGGAGGTGGGAGTAAAATTGCCATATTCCCCTTTAAGAATGAACAGAGTGTAACACAGCTTTGCCAAATCTAGTCTCTTGGCTAGAGGAGGAATCCAGATTGTAGAATTTTGTAAAGGTATGTGCGGACGACCATGTGGCAGCCGCACATATGTCTCGAATCGGTTGCCCTCCTTGGAGGGCCAAAGAGGCTGCGATACCCTGGTTGAATGAGCCCTAAGATTTTGAGGGGGCTCTTTCCCCAGCCAATTTGTAACATTCTAGAATGGCTTAAATAATCCATCTGGAAATGGTTTGTTTTGTGATTGGCAAAAATGTGCAAACTTTCGAAGGAGTAGAAGTTTTAAGAGTCTAACCTCTTTCGAGCCTCCCCTTAGGCTCCTTCAAGGCTTTCGCCGTCATGGACATGCAGTCCTCGCATTCTGAACAATGGTGCACATTTTTGACAATCAAGCAAACGGATTTCCAAACAGAAAAACAAAATTGAGGTGTGCCGGTGTGGTGAGGCGCTGGGTTAGAACTAAATTTGAGAAGACAAACTAAAGTCAATGAGACCCTTACAAACCAAATAAGATTGGGTTGCTGCACGAAAGAGGGACCAGCAGTCACCTCATAAACTGCTAATAGATACAAACACTTGAAATTGTCACCTCTAAATGATTGCGCAGCCCTGAGCAAATGGTAAATGTCCTATTCAAATTGAGTGTGTAACTGGACAACAGATACGGTGAAACAAAGAGTCCAAAGCAAGTAGATTCTTCAGTCAAAATACGCTGTTGAAACAGATTTTATGAAATGATGCAAAAACAAGACTGCCGACACGTGTTTCGACCCAGAACAACGGGTCCTTTTCAAGGCAAGACTGTGGTGTTAGTATGATTCATATGCATTCAAATACAGCAATATATTATGTAATCATGCCATAAAGATAAGAACATTTGAAATTTAAACAAAATTAACCAGCAGAGGAAGAAGAGGAGGCCAGGGTTAAAGAAGAGAAATGCAAACAAGAAAGAAAAAAGCCCATATGTACATTACATCATGTCAAAGAGCAAAGCAACCATTTCAATGTGAAACATATTCCAAGTAAATAAGGAGTAAATAAAAAACATTTCATTTATTACCATATATTGTCGAACCAAAAATTGCGGTCGAAGTGCCAATATGTGAATGTCCATATGATGAAAACAAAATAATATGTAAAAAAGAGAGAGAAAAAAAAAAAAAAAAAACCATAAGCCTGAATCCTAAATGAATAAACAACTGGTACATTTTTACAATTAGTTAATCCCATGTACACGCATAGTGCAAAGGTAACAAACTATTGTGCCAAGGATCAAAATGCTCATCCCTCATGCGCCTCATGGTGGTAAAATGTATTGTTACATTGTCACCCGTGTGTGATATAAATGTTAGAATGAATAAATGTTTTACCGTATGTTATTCAAACTGCGTTGGAAAACCCAAAGCCCTCCTGGGGGGGCAGATATATGGGCCAATTCTAAAGTAGTTGATTCTCCTCAAGAAAATAAGCAGCAAATAACTGAAAAATACATAAACAAAGAAGCCCAAGGCATGAGTTGCCTTGACAAGAGATCGACTTATGACTTGAATGGGTTGTCAAAAAAATCCAAATGCGTAAAAATAATGGACAGCAATACCTGAAGCAGTCTCTGTTACTGATACAGTGTGGTACATTCCCAGAACATGGGAGTTTGTTCAAACGTTGCAACTGCCAAGGAAAGACAATGCATCAAAACCCAATTCCGCAGATGGGTCAAATAACATGAATATTTGTGAAAATCGTTCTAACAGTGAGATACTCTGAAGGTACTGTCAAGCCCATACCTGTGAGTTCAGGGGCTGGTTCCCCACTGTGGCCAAAGTCCAAACGCTTCACGAAATCAGTGTTGTGCAGTTCATTCCTTCCATGTGTTTAGAGAAAAGAACCTAAAAATGTGTCACATGACTCAGTCATGTGGTTAAATTTAGTGCATGGAATTGTGGTAATGGTAGTCCTTGTATTAAATAAGGCAAGCGCTTGCATTTTATATGTGCCCTAGAGAATGTCTACATCCGTTAGCACAACTAATAAATATTAAATAAAAGTCTAATGCATAATAAGCTGTAATGGCAGTGTGCATGCAAATAGAAATAATAAAAATATATTAATTGAAATGAAAAAAAAAAAAAAAAAAAAATTGAAAAAATCAAAAATCTCTGGAATATTCAATGACAGCAGTGGACAGATGAGCAATTAGAAACTGGCAGCGATTCCTGACGATCTGGGTTGTTTAAATTTGACTAAAAGTGAATACATAAAAACAAACAGGGAATAATGAAAATGCAGTTACTGCAAGTATAGGAAATGTGCACCAGCATTTATGTAAAGCATTACAAAAATACATTTAGTTCCGTGTCCGTGTTGAGACCAAGACTGGTACAACGAAGTTTGGCGATGGTGCGTGCCTCAAGCTGGCGTAAAAGTAATTGACGGTCCCCGCCTCTTGGGTGGGAATGCGCTTGAATGAGCCCAATGAACTTAAGATCTTTTACTGAATCCATTTGATGATTCTGTTGCCAATGAAGTGCAAGAGGCAGCTTCGGATCTTGACTCTTCAGGTGTACAAAATGTTCTCGAATGCGAACTCGCAGTTCTCTTATAGTAGAACCAACATATACTTTGCGGCATATGCATAAAATAGCATACACCACAAATTTCGATTTACAATTAATAAAATCAGAAATGTGAATTAACAAACCATGGTGGCAACTAAATGTATTTTGAAATGTTTTTTATTTACTCCTTATTTACTTGGAATATGTTTCACATTGAAATGGTTGCTTTGCTCTTTGACATGATGTAATGTACATATGGGCTTTTTTCTTTCTTGTTTGCATTTCTCTTCTTTAACCCTGGCCTCCTCTTCTTCCTCTGCTGGTTAATTTTGTTTAAATTTCAAATGTTCTTATCTTTATGGCATGATTACATAATATATTGCTGTATTTGAATGCATATGAATCATACTAACACCACAGTCTTGCCTTGAAAAGGACCCGTTGTTCTGGGTCGAAACACGTGTCGGCAGTCTTGTTTTTGCATCATTTCATAAAATCTGTTTCAACAGCGTATTTTGACTGAAGAATCTACTTGCTTTGGACTCTTTGTTTCACCGTATCTGTTGTCCAGTTACACACTCAATTTGAATAGGACATTTACCATTTGCTCAGGGCTGCGCAATCATTTAGAGGTGACAATTTCAAGTGTTTGGATTTCCAAACAGCTCTGTGTTTCTTTTTGGCAATCAGCATTGCTTTTTCAAGCGATTTCAGGCTACTTTGTGGGTAGCCCAATGGTGGGTTTTGGCAGTGGTCTCCTGTGTTACCACTGAAATAGGCAAAAGTGGATGGCAGCCTATTTTTCAGATCTTTACTGCGCACTTTCTGGTGATTTTCAGAGAGCAGCATGCTTTCCGGCGGCCATTATGATGTTTCTGCTGCAAGCAATGCACAGTAATGTTTCAGGGCTTGGACTAGTGGGTTGAGACATCCCACATTTCAAGGGTTTTTCGGTTTTACTTCGAACCATAACGTCCCGTTAACAAAGTTTTTTTAGTGAATATATATATATATATATGCATATATATATATATCTATATTTTGAAAATCAACTGTTTACCCTGAGTCAATGCGACCCTGTCGCCTTTGTTAAAATGTAAAAGATATATCATTATCCAAATAACCTATATGGACGCTCCTTAACACCTGTAGTCACACTATTAGACCAAATGTCCATGTTCCCCTTCTTTGATACTCCTCGTGGCTCCAGGGCTAACCTTGTTACCAATCCCAGTTGAAACATATGCTAAACAATACACTTTAAGGACATTAAAACACTGGTATGACAGCACATTAGTAACATGTTATGGCCCCTTGAAAGGGAGGGAACCCTCTTCACTGCACCCTCCTTTAGTGTATTGATTCTACATCCAGACTCTTCTATATGACAATCATTCGAAGCCTTTTTCACTCTGTATATTCCCTGGCTGTGTAGCCTTTGGTCACCGAATCTGTGATGACTAACACACACATTCTATGTGAAATAAACATAGTAATAAAGTGGCAACACTGATGCCTACCCCAGATAGCTGTCGACTACCACACATCACGCACTGAAAGACGCCATAGAATGGATAGGGCAAGGCCTTACACCGGGGCAATGGTTGTTGATTTGTCTCAATGATTACCTTTTCTCATTGAACAATGGGGCGGAAATGCTGCAACACTCATACAATGGTCAAAAAGGCCTTACTTGCATAAGCAATGGTTTTGTGATTCAAATCATGTTTTTGAGATAACACTGCTGACATACAATGTTCAGTGAAACCTATTTGTATAAAGAAATCCCTGTTTTTATGGGGTATGCTAAACATGGCATCTTTATGAGACATTCCTTTAATTTAGCAACTGCCTCAGATTGCTCCTTTTCCCATTTCCAGGAATTATTCAACTTCAATAGTTTAGTTGAGTAATTTCATCATAATTTTCAATACATTTCCTGTTATATCCTGTCATTCATAATACACTTTTTAAACCTTTCACATTTCTAGGGTCTTTTAATTCCTTTATGGCCTCCACCTTTTTCTTTTGTGGGTTTAGTCCATGTTCAGTTACTTCAGGGCCTAGAAAGTTCACCTTTTTCTTGCACCATTGTGCTTTCTGTAAAGATACTTTGGCACCCCCCTTTTGAAATTGGCCAAGAACATGTCTAATTTCATCAGAATGGCTTTTTAAGTTTTCATTTCGTATCAGGGCATCATCCACATAAACTATAGTTCCTCTTTCCGCTGCATCAGGCATAACCTTTCTCAAAAATATGCCAAATTCACTCCCACTATTGACGTACCCGAATGGTGTTCTAGCCCATGCGTATTGCGTTTTATCAATTGAAAATGAGAATAAATTCTGAATATCCTCTGCCAGTGGTACACACCAATATGCAGATGTAAGATCTAAGGTAGTAAATACCTTTGAGCCATGCACCTGAGCAAGGCCTTGATCAATGAATGGCAGTGGCCATCTGGACACTGGCACTCTTTTATTTAACTCTCAAGTCTGCACACAGACGCCATTGAGCATTTGGCTTTAATACACCCAAAATAGGAGTGTTGGATGTACTATGAATGGGGCAGATAATTCCATGAGACTCCAAGTTTTTAATTATCTCTGCCAATGACTCTAAACATGCAAGTGGTAACCGGTATTGGCGCACAAATACTGGATTTCTAACCACACCCCTCTGGTAATGTGGCAACATGTAAATTAGTTAGGCCGCAATCATATGCATCTTTAGCAAAAACGTCTTGAAAAAATTCCATAAATATTTTCCTCAATTCATTTTTACCCTCATCGCTATCACCTGCATCTGATAACAAAATCTGCTCCTCTACCATTTTTGAAAATTCTGGAAAATCCTCCAGTGGGGGAATCTCTGTGCTTTCTTCCAATTGTGTGGCTGTGTCTCTCTGTAAAGTTGCTACTTTTACATATCTTGGTATATCGGCCTCCACTTCAATATGCTGACTTTCTATTTCATTTTCATTTAAGTCAAATGCTATACAATTCTCCTGGTGACAACACACTGTCTCATTTGAATCATAAGGGTACACAGATCGAATTTTAAAGATCCCTTTCGGCTGAGAATCCAGGTATTCTGGCAACACTCCCTGTGCATCTACATATCTCTCAGGGATATTTCCAACTACCATGTTATTGAAATCTGCAATATAATTTGATTTTTGTATGGCCATTCCTAATGAAGAATTTTCCTCTAAATGAATATCCTGACACCCTTTATTGTTCACCATAATGTTGGCAGATCCTTCCCCAACATCTATCAATGGGGTGTATTAATAATCCAGGCCTTGTTCCTTCATGGATTCATTTAAGCAAACAAATGCATCAGAATCTTTCATTTGCTGTCCATTCTTGCACTTTAGTGTTATAGTAGCCTGCTTGGTGAATACTGGAATGGTAACATCCTTCTTCACCTGTAATTCAATTGCATATGGGACCAGTTGTGCACAATGATAGGCCTTTCTCTTGTCTTCAAATTCAGGTGCAGGACCACCTAGCCAGGACCATATTTTTTGATTAAGGAAATCTAAGACCATACACATTCTGTGCATGATATCATTGCCCATGTAAAAAATCATTTTGTGTTCCACTTACTATCCACACATTGGGCCTCATTACAAGTACTCCGGTCCGGAATTAACACTGCCGGTAAAACCATACCGGCACCGTTTGCATGTCCGCGCAATCATGACCCGCGGCCCCGGTAATAGCACCACCCTAAACCGCCACCGCGGAAATAGGGTTCCCCTTAATTCCGCCTGCACGGAAACCCCTCCGTTACCGGCAACACGAAACACCGTGAGCATCACAACTAGCGCGGACACGGAAATACCGGGAAAAAAATGGCGGAAATACCGTGATCACGGTGGCGGAACCGCCGCCACCGCGAACATGGCGTTATACACTGCCGGCTGAACTGAATCAGGGCACAGGTGCACCAAATCAGCCCAGCTGGACCTAGCAGGCCACTGGGAGCCTACAAAAGGGCCACACCCAGCCCAACACAACACAGAACCATGCAGGCAGCAGGGCTAGTAGCACTGGGACTGGGCCTACTCAACCAACAGGCAGTACTGCACATGGTGGCAGCAATGGCGCAGAGGAGGAGGCGTAGGCGGAGGAGGCGCAGGCGGCAACCAGCCAACCCTGCAGCTATGGCAAACCCCATTGCCCAGCCAGCCCGACCCCGCCGCCAGCCACCAATACCACGCATCAGGGCCTCACCCTGGAACCTCACCCCAGGACAGATCCACACCCTATACCGGCTGGACCGTGCAACAATCATGCACATCACCGCCATGATTGAGGACAACATCAGCAGCCTAATTGACACCCCCACCGCCATCCCCCCCCTCTTGAAGGTTGTCTCAGTTCTGCATTTCCTTGGCACTGGCACCTATCAACACACGGTTGGTGAGCTGCACGGCATATCACAACCGTGTTTCTCAAAAGTCCTGGTACAGGTACTGGATGCCCTGTTGCGCCATGTGTCGGAACACATAGCCCTACCCCGCACCCTCCCCGAGGTCATTGCCACCAAGTTGGCCTTCCATGCCATGGCAGGCATGCCAAATTGCATAGGCGCAGTTGACTGCACCCACGTCGAGCTGACAGTACCACATGCAATTGAGGCGGTGTTCCGCAATAGGAAACAGTATCACTCTTTGAATGTCCAGATGGTTTGTGATGCCATGCAACTGATTACACACTGCTGCGCACGTTTCCCAGGCTCATCACATGACTCAATGGTACTGCGGAATTCCACGTTGCCACGGTACATGGAACGCTATGCCGGACAAAGCACATGGCTATTGGGTGAGTACAGCTGACGATGCTAAAACCCTGTCGGAGTGGTGTGTGTGTGTCCAGGCAATGAGCATTGTGAGTGTGCCGCTGTGACCGCACATGCATCACCCCCCTTCCATCTACCAAATACACAGCGGATGCCAAACATCATGAAGGAAGACATGACAGGGCACCACAATGTGCCCGTGCACACGCTGCCACAGCCAATCCCGTCACTGTCCCATGAACCCTGTGCCACTGCAGACACCCACCCTCAATTGAAACACTGCCCCAAAAAGCACGAGAGGCGTGCAAATGATACGACGAGTATTTACTACTTCCGTACAGTGGAGTCACTCTGCCATGTGTGGACAGCACTGCACCATGACATGCACACAATCAAATGTCACCCGCAGGGCACAGCAAACATGCAAGTTAATGTGTAGGCCCATATGCAGTCAGCGACATTCCTCGTGATGGCCAAAACATACCTCCAGACACTGCATGGTTCATATGCATGAATGAATGATGATACAAGAATGCACAGCAGCAGATGAGGACATGATGCCACAAACACTGACATGTTCCCCCATCTACATCCCATGTAGGTGATGCGGGATATGCACTCACGCCATGGTTGATGACACCTGTACGGAGACCAAGGAACAGGCATGAAGAGGCATACAATAGGGCACATATCCGCACACGTGGAATGATTGAGAGGACATTTGGACTGCTGAAGGCCCGTTTCCGCTGTCTGAGCAGATCTGGCGGATCACTGCTGTACAGCCCAGTGAAGACGGGCAAAATCACGCTGGTATGTGCCATGCTGCACAATATATGCCTGCGCAGGAACATCCCAATGCCACCAGACGCAGATGAGGAAGATGGGGATGGGGATGGGGATGGAGATGGGGATGGGGATGGGGATGGGGATGGAGATGGGGATGGAGATGGGGATGGGATGGCACCGCCTCCCCCTGGGGGTGCACATGATGGCCAGAGAGCACGGGATGCCCTGATTCGCATTTACTTTTGAGTCACAGCACATTCACAGTAATGCACAAACATGGTGACGACAATGAATTAATAGTTGCACTGCAAAATAAATGATCAATGTCCACACATGTATGTCTTGATTTGAAATGGTGATGTATTGATGTAATCACAACAGGGAAGAAGGTGCATTGGTTAGGGAAGCTGTACACCCGGGGCCACCCACCACCCAAACGTGCCCACCCCCACCCAGAGCCCATTGTCCAAACCCCCAAAACTACCTACCCCACCACCCAAACGTGACCACCCCTCTCACACCCTTGTAGTCCACATGTGTCCTGCACTGCCCCACACACATGCCATCACTTCCGTGTGCGCTTCTGTGCAACCTTGCCCAAGGGACCCGTTAGCCTACTCGAGCGCCTCCTTGGACTGGCAGTAGTGGAGCTGGATGGGGTGGTAGTGTTTGATTGGCCAGAATCAGGGATTGAGGGCATCCGTGCCAGATTTGCCTGTTGGCCAACCAACATGGCCTCCACAAGCCTGGAGGTGTGGTCATTGCCCTCCCGCACATGGCGTGCAAGGGTCACTATGGTGCTCGCAAAGCGTCCTATGGACCTCGACAGGCGACGCACTGAGGCGCTGTAGCTCTCCCTCTGCAGCCTGGATTCCTCTAGCTGCCTCTCCACCAGCTGGGTGAGGGTAGCCTGCTGGTCCTCCATCCGCTGCATGCGGGCATTCAGTTCGGCCATGGATGGGGTGGGCGACCTCATGGGACTCCCCAGTGAAGTGGGGCTGAACCCCAGCTCATGGAAGGAGCCCAGGTCTTCCAATGTGGGCATCTCCCCCTGTGGCCCCGTTTCCGAGTGCTCTTGTGGGGCACTGTTATCACTGCAGGCCGCCCCCTCTGCAGTGCTGCTGCCTTCGGTGTTGTGTTGGGTGGCCATGATAGGTTCCTGTGGCACCTGTCTGGACTCAGCCAGTGTGGAGATGGTGGGGATGTTGGTGGTGGTGTGCTGCACATCTGTAGTGGCTGGTAATGTGGCCAGAGGTGCAGAACTGCCGGCAGCATCCTCCTGTGTGGTGGCGGTGGCTAGTGTACTTGCCGATGCTGATTGGCTGGCCTGTTGTGCAGTATCACTGTCACTTGAAACGGCTGTGGGGACACAAAGGGCATGCAATTAGTGTTGTTGTGGTGGCAGATGGGTGCATCACATGCGTCATTAAGATTGTACATTGAATAGTGTTAGTCACATGCATCTGATTGCTGGTGTCTGCATTCAGTGATATTGGTTGCCATACGGATCATAATGGGTCCTTTGGCCCACACATGCACTGCCTGGGGGGGGGGGGGTTGTTAATGGGTTCTTTGGCCCACACATGCACTGCCTGGGGGGGGATTGTTAATGGGTCCTTTGGCCCACACATGCACTGCCTGGGGGGGGGGGATTGTTAATGGGTCCTTTGGCCCAGTACTCACAACTGCATATTTACATGTGGCATTCATGTTTGGGCACTTACCGGCATCTGCAGGTGGGCTCACTCCTGCCTCAGCCTGCCCAATCCCATGGATTCCCTCTAGGTGGAGGACGCTGCTGCAACGCTCCTCCCATGCTTGCAGCCTCAGTGGGGAAGGGGGTCCTCCGCCTGTCCCACTGCTGCGTTGGCGGTGCGTGGAAATGAGGTTGCGTACCCTCAGCCTCAGGTCGTCCCAACGCTTGTGGCAGTCCTTCACGCTCCTCACTGCCACGCCCACAGCGGTGCACTTGCGTGCAGCTTCGGCCCACACCTCCTTCCTCCGCTGCTGTGTGGCACGCCGTTGGTCGGCGCTGAACAGCATCTCAGCATTGTCCACAATGTGCTCCACCAAGACGGTTAGCTCCGCCTCGCTGAAGCGCTGTTTGCGCTGCCTCTGAGCAGGAATCCTGGCAGACATGCTTGTGGTCCCTTTTGGCTTCTCAGAGTCAGGATTGTGCTTGTGCTGGCTCTGGATGGCAATGGATTGTGCTTTTATATGATGGCCGCCTCTCTGTTTCCTGTTTTGGCGATCATGGTATTTCCGGTTCCGTGTCCGTGGCGGCGGAGGCGGAAACGGGTTTTGCGCCACTTGTGGCTTCGTTATTTCCATTTCCGTGGGGTATTCCGTGACGGCGGTAACAACGTTTCCGAGTCCGTGTGGTGCGCGCGACCGACAGCGTGTAATCGGGCGGTTTTTCCGCACCCTTGCGGACACGGAAACGTTTTTACCGCCATCACGGATTTTGCACGGTCCCGGACTGGCAGGTTGTAATGAGGCCCATTGTGTTAAATGATTTTCTGTTCAATATTAATCTTTAGCATGCATCTTCCTGCAATTCGGTTTTCAAAGTCTGGATTGTCCAAACCAGAGACATATTGGTTTTTAATTCTAAATTTTGGGATCTCCTCCCACTCCATTATTTTCTGCAGTAATTTCACATTAATAAAGCTCCTTTCATGTTCAAGCGCTAAGGTAGCTTTTATAACTTTAGAATGGTTATTTATTCCAATGTGAACCCATGGCTGCTCATCTTCCATGTGTATTTCAGCAAGAGTGCTAATGTGTTTTTCTGTGTCTGTTTTAGGCATAGTATTCTGTTTGCATATCTTTTCTTTTCTTTTAAATAGAAGCGCAATGTGTGCTTATCTATTTCAGTTTGCCATTTCTTTCTGGGATCCAAATAAATCTGCACAAATTGTTTGTTTTTTCCGTTTGCATTTTATCCTGACACATCAAAATGACAGTGACGCTAGGTACACAGCTATTCTGGAGGTATACCTCCACTGCTTCATTCGTTTTGGCAACGGTGTGGCATTCATTTATACTGCTGTTTTGTGATTTTATTTTCTTAGGTCTCAATGGTTTTTTGGTTAAGGACCACCGTACTCTCCATTCACCCCATCTATGAGAGGAGACAATCTTTTCAAGCAATCTGTTCCCATTAGGAATGGAATTTCACAAATAGATGTGATCAATACTTCAACCTGAGTGACACCCAGGATAGGCACCTCCTCACCGTTAAAGTTATGCACTGGGCCTTCACTCTGTCTCACTGTGATCTGATTCTGTGGAGATCTCCCTTCATTGATACTTTTTACCAATTCTTTGGACATAATTGTGGCCTGTGTGCCGGTATCAATAATTGCAAATGTATTGCATTTCTCTTCCACTGTAATGGGAGCATAATGCCTGTCTTCAACTTCTTCTAACACACACAAAAAGTGTGAATTCTTACTAATTTCAGGATTCACCTTTCTCAGACCTTTTTCACTTTTGGCTAAGCACATTGGTAAATTGTTATGACTTGATGGTTGTGAAGATTATGGGGCCTCTGTCCACAAGTTCCACTCAGAAAGATACAAATAACTTCCTGAGCGATCCTTGAGGCCACAGGTTTTTTGAGTGCCGAAGAACGCCAGGAACCAGGAACACCAGTGACCCCTCGACCACTGTACAGCAAGCAATGGCTCAGTACAATGGCAAACAATACACTGAACAGCGAGGTAACAAATATCAAGGGGCTTACCAAGGATCTGGGGACGGGAAGAGCACGGATGAGAATGGAGGTGTTCCGTGGGGCTGCAGAGTGTAGCAAGCGGCAGCGGGTAGGCGTAGATTGTTGTAGAAATAGGCACTGCAAGACCTGTATGGAAAGGGTACTCCAAAAGGTAACAGAAGGGAAATCCGAAAACAGTCATTAAGAGTTCCAAGGTCAAAAGCCAGCCAAGTTCATCGAAACCAGGGGTAATCCAAAGGAATCCAAAAACACAGTTCAAAGGTCCTGAAACAGCAGAGCAAAACAGTATCCAAGAGCTTGACAGAGGAATCCAAGAAGAACAGTCCGTAGTCCAGGATCAAGATGTGGAGACAGGAAGACGCCGAACAGGGCCTGATTAGGTCAGCTGTGAAGCACTGAATGAGCGTTCCTTCTCCAGTTTTAAAGGGGCCTAGGAGTGTCACATGACCCCATCACGTGACTGATGATGTAGCATGTTTCCTTGTCACATGACCCAAGTTTTCAAAAAATGCTGCCAGGTCTTCCTGGGGGCGTGATGAAGCAAAGAAAAGGGCAGACATCTCCGTCGACTGTCTCCAAGACGCTAGGGCAGCTGCCAGCGTTGCAATGGGTGAGTATGACCATAGCGCATTGGATGCCCTTGTGTGTTCTTGTTGTAGAGCCACTGCCGTGCTGCTTGAGGGAGTGAGGACATGAGGTTAGAAGGTGAAGGCAGATCAAGACCTGGGATGGAGCGCTTAGTGGCTGCATGGGTAAGGTGACCAGATGATGGTGTAACTGAGCCCCCCCCAAAGGCCCACAACCCCGTGGGCAAGCAGGAAAATCTCGATGAAACTGGGCCACCAAACGAAGGGCATGCACATCCCGGGCAGGAACCCAAGGGCGCTCCTCAGGACCGTAACCCAACCAATCCACGAGGTACTGGAGCTGCCCCCTGAAGAGACGAGAGCCCAGAATACCCCCAACCTCATAAACATCAGGGTCATCCAGTGATACAGGGGCAGGGTGAGAGACCAGGCGCGTACGACCAGGGCATGGTTTCAGGAGGGAAGTATGAAAAACTGGATGGACCTTCCAGGTTAAAGGAAGGGATAGGCGATAAGCCACAGGACTCAGGACACCAGACACCCGAAAAGGACCAACAAACTTGGGAAGCAATTTGCGACAGCCAGGCAAGTGTAGATAGCGGGACGACAACCAAACTCGGTCCCCCACATGGTAAACAGGAGCAGCAACCCGTTTCTTATTGGCTGAAGCTTTCATGGCCAACTGAGCTTCCTGCAGATGGGCAAGAGTCTGGGCATGAACCATGGCCAAGTCGCGAACAGAAGATCAGGCAGCAGGAGCACAAGAGGATGCATAATCGGGAATGGGCAATGTACGGGGTGTTGGCCATAAAGGGAGTAGAACGGAGAAAAGCCAGTAGAAGAGTGCAAGGAGTTGTTATGGGCGAATTCAGCGAGATGTAGCAGTTGTACCCATGATTTCTGATGTTGTAGTGAAAGACAGCGTAAATATTGTTCCATGGCCTGATTTACCCTTTCTGTCTGGCCGTCGGTTTCTGGATGGTAAGCAGAGGAAAATCATGCATCAATACCCAATAATTTAGTGAGCACACGCCAGAAACCAAGACCGTAGGGAGCCCAAACAAACAAAAAATGGACTTGAAAAACAAGTTTGCCAATGTAGGCGCAGAGGGTATACCAGAACAAGGAATAAAGCGAGCCATCTTTGTGTAGGCGTCTACTACAACCCACACTGTATAATAACCCTGTGAACGAGGGAGATCAGTCACAAAATCCATTGTAAAGGTATGCCAGGGTCTGGGGGGAATCGGCAAGGGCTGTAAAAGACCCAAGGGGCTTACACTGGGCACACACTGAGCATGTGTTGACATAAATCTCAACGTCACGCCGCATCGAAGGCCACCAGCACCAGCATTTAAGCAGATCCAGAGTACGCTGTTGTCCTGGGTGGCCATGGATGGCAGCATCATGAGACCATTCCATAGCTAGATTTCGAGTGTCACTAGAGGATAGGAACAACTTGTTGTGAACAAAAGGTAGACCATCGTGATAAACGGGATCACATTCTGCTAACTGTTGTGGATGTTGGGAAACCCATGTGCGTATGGCTGACAACAGAGGAGGCGAAGGAGTGCATAAGCATACTACATGCCCGTGGACAAGCACCGTTTCTGGGAAGACCGGAAGCGACACCCCTCCAGGAGAGCGGGGCAGAGCGTCTGCTTTACCATGAGACAGACCAGGACGGTGTTTCACAACAAAGTCATAGGCTGCGAAGAATAAGTGCCAACGCACCTGATGACTGTTGACGCATTTGAGGGATGCGAGATCCTGCAAATTCCTATGATCAGTGAAAACTGTGACTTGGTGTTTGGCCCCCATCAAATGGTGTCTCCATACCTGAAATGCGTCTTTAATCGCCAGGAGTACCTTTTCGGTAACTGTATAATGGGACTCAGTAGATGTAAACTTGCGTGAATGGTATGCTACAGGGTGTAAATGACCAGAGGTTGGGCAAGGTTGTGACATTACCGCTCCCAAAGCAAAGGATGATGCGTCTGCCTCGACAATGAATGGCAACTCCGGATCCGGGTGTTGTAGGACCGGAGCTGAGGTAAACGCAGATTTCAAGGACTCAAAAGCGGCTTGATGTTCGGGGGTCCAGATAAATGGGGCACGTGGACTGGTCAATTTGGTTTATGGTGCCACTATAGTAGAAAAACCAGGGATAAACCGCAGATAAAAATTGGCAAAGCCCAGGAAAAACTGTAAAGACTTCAAGTTTACCGGGACCGGCCATTCCAAAATGGCTCGTACTTTAGACTGATTCATAGTCAATCCACCCGGTGAAATGTGGAAACCCAGAAATTCTACTTCTTTGGTATGAAACTGGCACTTCTCAGGTTTGGCAAATAGCGCATTCTTGCGCAAACGGGATAGTACTTCTTGGACGTGAAGGATGTGTTCGTCTAAAGAGGACGAAAAGATCAGAATGTCGTCCAAATAGACCACTACATAATTGTCCAGAATACCCCCAAAAACCTCATTCATAAACCGCTGGAAGGTGGCAGGGGCGTTGCACAAACCGAAGGGCATCACTAGGTATTCAAATAAACCATGTCGGGTGCAAAACAACGTCTTCCACTCATCCCCTTTGCGGACACGTATCAAGTTGTATGCTCCCCGGAGATCTAATTTGGTGTAGATGGAGGCGTGTGTTAATCTATCCAAGAGTGGAGAGATGAGAGGGATGGGGTATCTATCTTTGATAGTGATGGCATTCAAACGTCTGTAGTCTGGACAGTGGCGAAGATCCACTTCTTTCTTTGGAACGAAGAAGATAGGGCATGCAGCAGGCGAGGAGGAGGGCCGAATGTGGCCTAAACATAATGCCTCCTGCAAGTATTCTTTCAAGACTTTATCCTCTACTGGTGATGAAGAATAGATTCGGCTCTTGGGGATCTGAGCGTCAGGGACCAGATCTATGGGGCAATCGTAGGGTCTATGTGGAGGTGAACTCTCTGCGGTGCCCTTGTCGAAGACTGACAAAAACTCATGATAAACTGGAGGTATGTTGGAAAGGACAGCACCAACCATGTGCGAAGTGGAAGAGTGATGTTCATCAGTCTCGGATAGGGTCAGATGTGCTACCGCACCCAACGCTGCAGCAGGTGTATCGATTACCTCCTCTCTCTCGATAAGACAAAAATGTTGACAAACTTTGGATTCAAAACAGACCTGGCCAGTACCCCAATTGATTAGCGGATTATGTTTTTTTTAACCAAGGGATGCCGAGAATGATACCGAATTGAGGGGTGGTTATGAGGTCAAAGGCAAGTGTTTCCCTGTGTGTTTCCTGGATGACTATTTCCATGGGAGCAGTCTGTTGTCGAATAGGTCCAGAAGCAAGGGAAGTCCCATCCACAGCCTGTACAGGCTCGGGAAACTCCTTGGTAACTAGTGGAAGGTTCAAGGCATAAGCCATTTGTATGTTGATAAAGCAGCCAGTGGCCTCAGAATCAATGATAATCTGAACGGGGTGCATTGTGTCAGGAGTAGGCTTTAATAAGGCGTGGACTGTGACTGGTCTAATAGGCTCAAATGCCGGAGGAGAAGAAGAGGGGGACTGTGGAGAACTCGTCCTGGCCCCCATATTCAGGGATGAGCAGTCGGAAAACCCGGATTCTTTTGCTTTGGGCAGCGTGGACAAGTCTTGACGTAATGTCCATTAAGTCCATAATAGAAGCAAGCGTTGTCGGTTCTCCGCCTTTCTCGTTCCGTCATAGTTATAGGGCTGCGTATTCCACCCACTTGCATGGGTTCTCTGGCTACATCAGGAGAAACCGACAACTGTGTACCTGAGAATCTGACTTCTGCCTTGCGCTCGGTGCGTCGAGCGTCTAACTGGAGTGTTAGATCAACCAGATCAGAGTACTGAGTCGGAAGCGACAGCACCACTGCCAAAGCATCCTTAATGGAGCCACTTAGACCTCTGTAAAACACTACAGCCTTCTTGTTTTTGGGCCAGGATGTTTCTGCCGCTAACTGGTTGAATCGTGTTATATATTCTATAAGGGTGCTTTTCCCCTGAGAGAGATCTAGTAATTCCAAATCTCTGGATTGAGCCTTGTGTCTGGTGTCAAAAACCTTAGACATTTCAGTCACTAGCAGGTCAAAGTGATAAAGGGCTGGATGATTGTTTTCAGGTAATGGGTTGGCCCATGTGGCGGCAACGCCAGACAAATAGGAAAGCAAAAACACAGCCTTGGCAGGTGCATCAGGGAACGCTGAAGGTCTACAAAGGAAATGTAATTTACATTGATTCAGAAATGTACAGAATTTCCTGGGGGTCTCCCTGGAATCTCTCAGGGGGTGCTAAAGGAAAAGGAGTGGGAGCAATTACTGGTGTGATGATGGAAGGGGTGGCAGAAGGACCAGGGGTTGGAGGTATGGGCTCCCAAAATTCGGAATCAGGAGGTAGGGGATGGCGAGCACTCTGAAGGGAGTCAAGGCGGTGGTGTAACGCCATGGTGGCTGTGGCCAAATCGGCCCTCAAGGTAGTAACTGCTTGCAGTAGATCGGCCACGGGGTCCCCAGCCGATGCCTCCATAATCTGAACGACCTGTCGGCTTCACAGCTGTTATGACTTGATGGTCGTGAAGATTATGGGGCCTCTGTCCACAAGTTCCACTCAGAAAGATACAAATAACTTCCTGAGCGATCCTTGAGGCCACAGGTTTTTTGAGTGCCGAAGAACACCAGGAACCGGGAACACCGGTGACCCCTTGACCGCTGTAAAGCAAGCAATGGGTCAGTACAATGGCAAACAACACACTGAATAGCAAGGTAACAAATATCACAGGGCTTACCAAGGGTCTGGGCATTAGGAATGGAATTTCACAAATAGATGTGATCAATACTTCAACCTGAGTGACACCCAGGATAGGCACCTCCTCACCGTTAAAGTTATGCACTGGGCCTTCACTCTGTCTCACTGTGATCTGATTCTGTGGAGATCTCCCTTCATTGATACTTTTTACCAATTCTTTGGACATAATTGTGGCCTGTGTGCCGGTATCAATAATTGCAAATGTATTGCATTTCTCTTCCACTGTAATGGGAGCATAATGCCTGTCTTCAACTTCTTCTAACACACACATAAAGTGTGAATTCTTACTAATTTCAGGATTCACCTTTCTCAGACCTTTTTCACTTTTGGCTAAGCACATTGGTAAATTGTTATGACTTGATGGTTGTGAAGATTATGGGGCCTCTGTCCACAAGTTCCACTCAGAAAGATAAAAATAACTTCCTGAGCGATCCTTGAGGCCACAGGTTTTTTGAGTGCCGAAGAACGCCAGGAACCAGGAACACCGGTGACCCCTGGACCACTGTACAGCAAGCAATGGCTCAGTACAATGGCAAACAATACACTGAACAGCGAGGTAACAAATATCAAGGGGCTTACCAAGGATCTGGGGACGGGAAGAGCACAGATGAGAATGGAGGTGTTCCGTGGGGCTGCAGAGTGTAGCAAGCGGCAATGGGTAGGCGTAGATTGTTGTAGAAATAGGCACTGCAAGACCTGTATGGAAAGGGTACTCCAAAAGGTAACAAAAGGGAAATCCGAAAACAGTCCGTTAAGAGTTCCAAGGTCAAAAGCCCGCCAAGTTTGTCGAAACCAGGGGTAATCCAAAGGAATCCAAAAACACAGTTCAAAGGTCCTGAAACAGCAGAGCAAAACAGTATCCAAGGGCTTGACAGAGGAATCCAAGAAGAACAGTCCGTAGTCCAGGATCAAGATGTGGAGACAGGAAGACGCCGAACAGTGCCTGATTAGGTCAGCTGTGAGGCACTGAATGAGCGTTCCTTCTCCGGTTTTAAAGGGGCCTAGGAGTGTCACATGACCCCATCACGTGACTGATGATGTAGCACGTTTCCTTGTCACATGACCCAAGTTTTCAAAAAATGCTACCGGGTCCTCCTGGGGGCGTGATGAAGCAAAGAAAAGGGCCGACGTCCCCGTCAACTGTCTCCAAGATGCCAGGGCAGCTGCCAGCGTTGCAATGGGTGAGTATGACCATAGCGTGTTGGATGCCCTTGTGTGTTCTTGTTGTAGAGCCGGTGCTGTGCTGCTTGAGGGAGTGAGGACATGAGGTTAGAAGGTGAAGGCAGATCAAGACCTGGGATGGAGGGCTTAGTGGCTGCACGGGTAAGGTGACCAGTGGATGGTGTAACATAAATGAAAGGACATTTTTCCCTCCTTTTTGTCCATTTCTGTGTGAAAAACCTTACTCACTTCCCTATATTCAGAGGTCCGTTGGAGTGTGGTGAGTTCACACTACAATCCTTCAACTGAATATGCGTAGAAACATTACTTCATGATTTGTCATTTTCTAATTCTGGGCATTTGTGGATATTTAACATGGAATTAATCTTTTTAGCTTCCTCAAAAATCTGTGGCTCAAAGAATTCTTCAGGTGATGGATCTGCACCCTCCGTTTGAGTATTTATTCTTTCTGCCTGTGTTTGATTAGTGTTTTGATTGTCCAGGGAAAGTGTTCTATCATCCCCACTTACTCCCTGTTCAATTGTATTCCCCATGCATGAGTTGTCTTTCTTAAATCCCTTTGTTCTTTTGGAATCTCATGTTTTCCTTTTTCATTTGTGCAAATCTACAATGTTTGATTTAACTCTAGGTTAAATCGAACTTCTTTTTTGATGTTTTTGCAATTTCTGTCACATGTTCATTTGCAGATATTTTTGTTTTTAAATCATTAAGCATCTCAGAGTCATTATGCAAAACCAAATCAGGGCAATCTTTTTTCTTAGCATTACAGGTATCATTAATATTTAGTCACTTATCAGAAACCACCCGGTCATTACCTTCTGCCCCCTCCTTTGATGACTGTTTTGTGCCGTACAGAGCTTTCCTATTTGTTCAAACAACATTTTCACTTGGGCCTCGAGACACTGGAATCTTTCCATCTCTCTAGAATCTTCTCTCTGTGGCCTTGGTCGATATTGGTTATTTTCCCCCTGATTCAATCTATTCTAATATCTCTCAGGAGAATAATTTCTATTGGGATTGTTTCTGAACTCTTGATTCATATGTGGAGGGGAGTGAGGTGCACCCATCCTTTAGTTGTAGTCCCCTGGTGGTGGTGATTCATTGTATTGACGTGTGCCATAATTCATACTCTGCCTCGTGTCCTGTCTCTCATTTTGTGAGTATTGTCCCTTATGCTGATTCCCATTTTCAGTAAATCGATCCACGTATCGGGGTCTATCCTGATTACCATATATCATGTTATTAGGATCAAATCTGCTTTGTGTCCACAATGTCTGGTAGGGCCCATTATTTCTTTAATCCTGACTTTGTCTCTGATTATTGTTCATACCTGACATATTAGGCCGATATCCTGCCCGGGCCTGTATCCTAAGTACCTAGGGCTAATGTAGCTCTCCCTATTACTAGGATCATGTGATTGAAACATTGGTGCAGGGAGTGACAACCTCTGTTGATTACCCCTTTGTTCAGGTGTCACATTATTTTTACCTGGACTTTGAGCAGACTCAAGGGACATTTTGGCTGACCTGATCTCCATCACTGTTGCTGAGGATTCTTTATATTTTGGTCTAGTGTCTTTCATTTTATCATTCTCTCGTCCCTGACAATATAGCACCTCATATAGTTCTGTACTTTGGGCAACAATCCATTCAAGGGACTTGTCACGGTCAAATTCACAGACTAAATGTGATATGATGTCTTTCTGTAGCCCATAGTGGTAGGCAGTTATAAACTCATTGGAATTGGGGTCAAAAGATACATCAAAGTGAGAAAAAGCTCTTTTTAAGTCTTGCAAAAATTGGCGAGGTGACATATTAGGCCTAGCCCTAATTGTGTAAGCAACCTTTTTTGCCTCTTGTAACGATTGGAAAGGAGAGAAATGATGTCTAATTTCCTTTTCAAACTCTGCCCATGGCATGTTCTGCTATTCATTTAACCCTCTAATGATACTGGCTGTGGGAGCATCCAGAGTTAAGTGAAAGTACTGTCTGTATTGTTCCTTAGGTATCTGGAGGGCTTTAAATATATCATGCACCACCTCTAAGTGATCCTCTATATAGCACTCCCCTCCTTTTTTAAATGGCTTGATCAGAGCCTTGATTGATTTCATTATTTTAATGGGGATACTCATTGTCATGCATGGAATTGCACTATTCTGTGATTCAACCCTTGTTTCAGGCGTATGGGATTGGTGGCGGCCCCCAATGGGTGTATCAAATCCCCCAAGAGCGCTGAAACCAAATTCAGTCACTGGCCCAGCCACTGGGGCACCAGTTCTCTGTGCAGAAATAGAATTCACATCAACTCCATTGAATTTGATGCCCTGTCGTCTGTCCTGGGACCTGGAAATGCATATTTGCTGTTCCAAATCCTTGCACTTTTTAAGGAGCCTATCTGCCTCCTTACGCAAATAGTTGTTTTCATCACTCATCTTATTAATTACCTCTTGCATATCGCTCAATTGCATTTGGCATTCATTGAATTCTTCGTCTCTCTTGTCTCTTTCTTGAAACATTTCAACCATTTCCTATTCAGCATTTTGAAGATCACTTTCTTTCTCAAAGTCTTCTTTTTGTAAAATCTGCATTTCCAAAACAACTTCATCTTTATCTTGTCTAATTTGACCTACCAACACTTTCAAGTGTTTTAATTCGTGCTCACTATCCTCAAACTGTATCTTTCTTTGAGACAATTGAATGTCGAGATCTTTACATTTTGACTGCATGTCCTTTTGACATACCTCCAGTTCTGCTCTTAACTTTTCCTCTTGTTCACTAGCTCCATCCAGCTCAATTTTTAATCTGCTAATCAGCTTGCAATCGTAGAGACCTATTTAAAATGAACGATGTCCCGGCACATAGCCGTATCAGACAATCTTTCTCTGCATGTTTATCAGCTGCATTTAATAGTCTCAAAAGGCAGACCTGAATTATGCTGCCTTCTGCAAAGATGCTGTCTAATGGTTCTTTTTGTACTTCACCATATATGCGGTCATGTCTTTCTGTGGCATTATTTGATGACCATGTCCCATGTGCATATAGCTTTGCCTCCAGATATTGCACTAACTCTGGGAATGTGGTCTCCATTTGAGGCATTCTGAAATTCACTTCTAGTGTCACACTGCTCTCATAAAATGGGTTCCCTTTAATGCATGTATGGTAGTGTTAGACACACTTGCCACGCCCAGTAGGTGCTCTACAGCCACTTCCCCGGCCAACGCACCATATATGTGGGATATTTTGTTTTATTGGGGTAAATTTGGGGTTTGGCTGTATTTTCTTACCGTCAAAATACGAGCGGTAGTTGGTAGTAAATTAGCCTTGCATTTAGATTGGGTTTGTCCTCATATTATTTTAGTGACCATTCCTTATTATATTATATTCGGGAATCTAGTGATATATTGTTTGCGGTATTTAGTGGTATATATTTTTTGCAGTATTTAGTAGTGAACATAGTTTTCTTCCCTATATTATAACCCCATCTTAAAACAAAACCTTCCTTTCTATTAGAGTACCTCCCAGTGTTCTATAGAGAGCCTTGGACCTATGCACATGATAGAAACCCAACAATTTTATATACAGTGCCACCTACAGGTTGTGGCCGGTATCACTGGCTTATCTACATCCAGCGGTCTATGCGCCCTTGGTATCACTCGTTTATCTACATCCAGCGATCTATATATTATATCAGATTCCTTACAACCAACATGCAAGGAAGGCGCACACACACACACAAACCTGCTTTATCACTGAATATTATAAGCTTATTTTGGATTGTTATTTTACCTGCATGGGCAAATTGACAAATGCACTACTAAAGAGAATGAATCTCCTCCATATATTTTATAAATTCACAGATGCAAAAATGACACTAAACCATTTGTTTTTAAATATTCTCATTATATTATATACAAATACAATTCACAATTTTTAGTTCTTACCATAAAAACATTGCATCATCACCTGGAAAACAAAAGAAAGAGAATACAGAGCAAGCAAGCCTTTTAAAACATGAGGTAATTCTTCCACATTCTGAACAAGATGAAATAAAAATGCAGGGGATTTCCTATCCTGTCTATACTGTACTATAATTCAGTCATCCATGTGACCGTACACAGTGATCTCACTTATACTTATCTCGTTACCAAAAGTGTTTGTTTGAAGTTCCCCACATGACCTTGTTTCACTCGCCTCACAAGACAGGCCCAGTCAGCACAAACTGCTCCTGTACTCTTGTGTGTCTGGGAAGCACAGCGAGAAACTCTCAAGCCAGCGCTCTGTGACACCTTGAACTTCTCTCTTCACAGCCCAGTCAGCACAAACTAATCCCTCTCTGTAAGTCTTGCCATTAGCAGAACTCGGAACCTTCCTACTTTGTCTACGTGGTATGTCTGCAGACACTTTCCTCCAATCAGGTTAAAAGCAGCATCACCCTTCACTTTTATACAATGGGATCCTTGCTCACTGAGCAACTGTTTCAATTTTATTTCCTGCCGCGCATACTTTCTGCTTTGTGCAACCCAACACAGAAAGAGAGAGGAAAAATAAATGCCAGTTTACATTTAAAAACAAATTATAGCAGTGCTACTAAAATATGTATTTTCACCTCATTTTGCACATGAGACTACGTTATGATGTTAAGGAAGTTAGAATTAGTGTTTAGTGAATGTTAATTAAGTTAGTCAGTTATATAAATAATGTAGTCTTTTATGTATGAGGTATCAAAAGAAAAAAAATGGTGCACTTTACTCTGCAGTTTCACATTGGGCTTTTGCTGTGTTATGAATTCTGTACCTTGCATGCCACCAACAACATATTCACATGTTATGCTGGCAACACAAACATTACTATATATATGTGTGTGCCATATTGCTGCTGACAACAACAAAAAATAAAATGCCACTGCATTTGCAACAAAACACCATAAAATTGCATCATATTTAGTAAAATGCTACATATACTCTTACAGACCTTACATATACCACGACTGATGACTCAAGAAATCGAATCCAACACATGCGGCCTCACGTTCGCGGTCCAACGTGCTCACCGCCCAGCACGCCACACCCGGGAGCGGACAACTTTCAAAGCGGCATTGCTGCGAAATACACAACCCGGGAAGGCCTTCTACAAGATGCTTGCGCGAACTCCACACCGTGTCACACCCTGCGATTTTTTTCTTTCTACCCTCTCCCTTATATAAGTTCCCCCTCAAGCACCTACCAACACCCGCCCGAGGGGGGACAGCTGTCAACATGCAGAACTTTCTCCTAAGGCAATGGCATGTTCCCCCTAGTGGAGGAAGAAACCACTACCCCACATTGTACTGCAACAGCAATGACTGACCCAGGAATGCCAAAATGGATAAACGGCTCTGAAATATAAATACGACTGCAACGTTCTACATTCTTTTTTAAAACAGAATGGAAATTCACAAAAAACCTATCGAAATCTGAATCTCACACGTAAACAAATAACAGATTTACCTAACACCCACATCTTTATTGTATTCTCCAATATAAAAGCATGTATACTGGGACAGCATCACTATAGTTCTTTGGACTCAACGGCTTTATTCACCAAATCCGGGAGTCGGGGTTAATGTACACCCATGCATTTTAATGGTGGGTCACACTTGCATGTATAACAATGTTTTCAAATGAAAAAATAGATGGGGGGTTGGATTGGGGTATTTATTAAAATGTGGAGACATGGGGCAGGGTTGCGGGGGTCTCCCCTGTGTTTTTAAAATTAAAAAGGTTTTATATTCGAGATTTTCGTCCTTGCAGTAAAACATGTGCTGTTTTGATGTAGATCCTGCCACCTGGACCTTCCAAGAGTTGCACCACCCGTGCTTGCTGGCCTGCAGCACCTGGCCCTCCAGACCTGTGCCCGTAGGGAAAGCGCTGGCCTGCACCTCCATTTTCTCCTGACCTGGGCAGATTGTATCACCAGCGACTCCCGACCTGCACCACCAGAGTCTCCTGACCTGCGCCACCGGTGACACCTGACATGCCCTCACTGGGACTGCTGATCTGCACCACCATAGCCTCCCGACATCCGTATCACCTGAGCTTCTGACACGAGCAGGTCATTACACAACTGTGCCACCAGTGTCTCAAGATCTGTGTCATTAGGTCCTTCTGCTCTGCACTATCAGGGTATCCTGACAACTTAACTACCTGACACATGTGCCACACAGGCCTCCTGCTCTATGCCGCCAGGGTTAGCTGAAGTATGCCAACAGGGCCTCCTGACACCTGCGCCACCTGGCACCTTTGCCACCAGACCTCCTGAGTGAGTCAGTGAATGAGTAGTATGTATCATGCATATATCACACACTGCATGATCAAATCATCTCATCACTCCAGAGAGGTAGCTCACAAAGCCCAAAAAAGAGAATACTGACGGATTGAGCACAAAACTCCCTCAAGGAGATCCTTGAACTTGAGACAATTCGATTCAGCCCAAATAAGGTGTGATACAGACTTCCACTGGCTGGGTTTCCAGACACAGAAACTCTGATGGCTTCTGGGGATACATCACGATTTGGGGGCCTGAAATAAAATGTATGTAGGGCGATCTTAAGGAATGGTTGGGAATGTAGAGATGAATAAGAGTCTAGCAATAATAGGGTGCTGACCCCCAAGAACATCTGTGTATAAAATAATAGTATACTGACATATATTATGGAAAAAAAAACATTATGAAGTGTGTTTTACTGTGACAATTCTGACATATATTGTGACAAAGGCATTTTTACGTGTCCCCCTAGAGAGCCAATTCAATTGATGTGTACCCAATCTTTTCAGAAAACGTATTCTGGAAAATCCATTATTTTAACCAATTATTTAAAGTTCCCTTTGGTTTTGTGGGGTTCCGTTGCAATACTTGGTCACTGACACTCATTATTAAGAGACACACCTTAACTATGTTTTGGAGTTTGTGCTAGAGTTTGTGCTAGAGCTATTAACAGTCTGAAGAATTGGGGTAAATCTATTTGCTCAGAGAGGTGTGCGGTTTTAGTCTAATGAGATGTTGACATTATTTTTAGGTGCACGGTATTCTTATTACATTTTTCCAACATTTTTCTCCTCTGCTTCTCTCAGAACTTTCCCCCTTTCCTCTCCCCTGCACTTGCGCGTTCTCAATGCCACTGGGCCTAGTAAGATCGTTGTCTTGCCCCCTCCCTGTTCCCCTCCCTTGCCTCGTTGTGCCTTGAAACACTTGTGTATGGGCGCCTCGTTGTGGCTTGAAACACTTGTGTATGGGCGCGCTATTAATAAAATATCATATATCATATCATAAAGAGCAATGGTCAACTATGTGGACATAACAGTGGCAAAAGCGGGGATGTTGGTGTTATTTTAGTAATTGTACATTTATTGTGGTGGTTTCCACCACTTCTGGTGATGTCACCTTCTGTGAAACCATTGGTTATGCTAATTAGTATGATATGATATGATATGATAGTTTATTTATATAGCGCCTATACACAATGTGTTTCAAAGCGCTTCAAGGAGGGAAGGGAACAAAGGAAAATACAGTTACATTCAGCAAAAGTCCTTGAAACAGTACAGAATGTAAAAATAACTATCATAATAGGCCTGTCGACATTTCTGATAGTGCAAGTGCATAGCACAAGTAAGGCAAGAGGTAATGGATAGGAGGAGAACAAAGCAAGCAGTAACATTACTATGTCTGACGACAATTTACGCAGTGCAGGTGGTAACAAGAGGAGGGGTGGGAGGGGGGCAAGGGTACAGAGGGGAAAGGAGAACAAGGCACGATACTGAACAAAAGTGTCGGTGACAAATTTGAAAGTAGGGGAGGGGGGAGGAAGAGAACAAGGGGGAGGGAGGGGGGACAGACAAGCTGCTATCGAGAGTCAAGGAACAAAAGATAGGAGTAAGTGCTAGGAGGGGGAAGTCTGAGAGGAGGGAGAAGGAGTGGGGAGTAGGAGAGGTAGTAGAAGAGGATGGATGTGAGGAGGAGGGAAGGAGGCAGGAAGGGGGGTGGAACGAGAGCAAGAGACTCAGAGGGGGAAGGGGGGCACACAGGCACTCACGGAGGGGCAGGGGGGCACACAGGCACTCACGGAGGGGCAGGGGGGCACACAGGCACTCACGGAGGGGCAGGGGGGCACACAGGCCCTCACGGAGGGGCAGGGGGGCACACAGGCAATCACGGAGGGGCAGGGGGGCACACAGGCACTCACGGAGGGGCAGGGGGGCACACAGGCATTCACGGAGGGGCACACAGGCAATCACGGAGGGGGGGCACACAGGCAATCACGGAGGGGGGGCACACAGGCACTCACGGAGGGGCAGGAGGGCACACAGGCACTCACGGAGGGGCAGGGGGGCACACAGGCATTCACGGAGGGGCAGGGGGGCACACAGGCACTCACGGAGGGGCAGGGGGGCACACAGGCACTCACGGAGGGGCACACAGGCAATCACGGAGGGGGGGCACACAGGCAATCACGGAGGGGGGGCACACAGGCACTCACGGAGGGGCACACAGGCAATCACGGAGGGGGGGCACACAGGCAATCACGGAGGGGGGGCACACAGGCACTCACGGAGGGGCAGGGGGGCACACAGGCACTCACGGAGGGGGGGCACACAGGCAATCACGGAGGGGGGGCACACAGGCACTCACGGAGGGGGGGCACACAGGCAATCAAGGAGGGGGGGCACACAGGCACTCACGGAGGGGCACACAGGCAATCATGGAGGGGGGGCACACAGGCACTCACGGAGGGGCAGGGGGGCACACAGGCACTCACGGAGGGGGGGCACACAGGCAATCACGGAGGGGGTGCACACAGGCACTCACGGGGGGGCACACAGGCAATCACGGAGGGGGGGCACACAGGCAATCACGGAGGGGGGGCACACAGGCACTCACGGAGGGGCAGGGGGGCACACAGGCACTCACGGAGGGGCACACAGGCAATCACGGAGGGGGGGCACACAGGCAATCAAGGAGGGGGGGCACACAGGCAATCATGGAGGGGGGGCACACAGGCACTCACGGAGGGGCAGGGGGGCACACAGGCACTCACGGAGGGGGGGCACACAGGCAATCATGGAGGGGGGGCACACAGGCACTCACGGAGGGGCACACAGGCAATCACGGAGGGGGGGCACACAGGCAATCACGGAGGGGGGGCACACAGGCAATCACGGAGGGGGGCACACAGGCAATCATGGAGGGGGGGCACACAGGCACTCACGGAGGGGCAGGGGGGCACACAGGCACTCACGGAGGGGGGGCACACAGGCAATCATGGAGGGGGGCACACAGGCACTCACGGAGGGGCAGGGGGGCACACAGGCACTCACGGAGGGGGGGCACACAGGCAATCGTGGAGGGGGGGCACACAGGCACTCACGGAGGGGCACACAGGCAATCACGGAGGGGGGCACACAGGCAATCACGGAGGGGGGGCACAAAGGCAATCACGGAGGGGGGGCACACAGGCAATCATGGAGGGGGGGCACACAGGCACTCACGGAGGGGCAGGGGGGCACACAGGCACTCACGGAGGGGCCTGCGATCCGGCGTACCGCGGTGGACAGCGGTAGACAGGGCCTTAGGAGTGGGCCTTGTGAGGAGGGCCGGCCAAGCCTGCCGGCCTCCCCATTGGCCCAGATGATCAGGGCAGCAACCAATCCCACATCCCCAGCAGCACCATGCCTAGCACTCCGGTGCAGGCACTGAAGACAGCCATCTTGGAATGGCGGAATCCAACAAAGGAACAAGTATGGCAATTGACTACACATGAAAAAACTGAGCATTATGTAGGCCCCCAATGCATTTAAATACATACTGGTGCAAAGAGCCAATGCAGGCTGAGTCCAAAACACAATTTAGGTCCAGTTTCAGGCGTCGCCGCTCGCCGCTTTTTTAAGCCCAAAAGTGTGGGGCTTACCTTAGATTAGTGTCCGCACTGCGAGTGCAAGTGAAAGTCATGGCAGGAGAAGGTGAGAAGAGCTGCAACCGCTCCGGCGGCCCAGCAGTGAAGGGAAAGCAGAGGGAGAGTCAAAGCAGAGTACAGACTGCGTTGCTTGCACGTGCTGTTGTTTGTGTCCCACTCTGCCCCAAAGAGTGTACGCACTGCCCCAAAGAGTGTACGCACTGCAATTGAGCCCTGGCTTGCATGGAAAGGGTAAAAAACACATTCGGGTCATGAACAGGCACGCCTCGGGGACGCCAATATATTTGGCGTCTTCAGAGGCTGCGTCTAAGGCCAGGGGGCTCCCGTGAGGCAGCCCCGAAAACCAATACAGAGGTAAAAGGGACACAAAAACATTCCTATAGCGTCTCATCAACATGTAGACGTGTTAAACCATGTGCCACTTTATGGCTAAATATTAATCTGCTCTTTATTGCTCTGTAAGGCTGTTTTGACAAAAGTTCATTATCAAGACTACTAAATGCTTTTACGGCATTGATTGGGGCACTGATTACATCACGGTGATGGGCACGGTGCGCGAGGAAGGATGGCAGGGAGCAGGGCGGCTGAAATCATCCCGATTTTAATTGTATTGATCGGCAGAATAAACGAACTTTAATTGAATCCTGAAGAAAATTGAGAAGTTGTTTTCGAGTCTCTGTCAATACATATTATTTCAATTATGGAATGATAAGCACACCGAGGGATGCACAAGCTCCAAGTGAGGGCAATAAGGATTATAAGGGGGAGGTGACTTTTTGGAAGGATGAGTGTGTATGTGTTTTCCTATATGTGCAAGCACGTGGTTGTGTGCATAGCAGCCAAGTACCTGTAGGGTTTGGGGGGAGGGGCAACTATCCGCCTTGTGCTTTAGCAAGGGGGTGGGGGCCCACTTTGAGATGTTTACAGTTGTCAGTTTCAGGCTTATACTTTGCATACTTTGCATAACACTGTCAGGTGCGTCGATTTTGCTGAAGATGAAACCTCATTGTGTTGTTTTGTCATTTCCAGGAACTGCATTCTTGGTAATGCACTGCTACTAAGAGGTAACCATTGGATGTTGATTTTTTCGAAAGTGTCCTGATATTTCCGACATCACACTGACGGCCTGTAATCCCCATGACTGTTTTCAAATGTCTTCTAAATAATATGCTGTAGAAAGCATAACGTTGAAACATTGTTTAATTGTTTTGAGGGGGTACCGCCTACCAACACATCCGACAGGAAGAGCTCTGTCTTCCTTAGGTTGCTTAGTCACTTGCTCATGTTCAGTAGTGGATGAATGATTTCTGCCCAGTTACTGACAATGAAAAGTTCTGCCCAGTTCTGGCTGCTTATTGAAAACCTCTCCATGCCTGGTGCCCAGCATTTCAGGTCTCACTCTCTTGTGCCTGGGTTAGGAGGTGGTTTAGGTGCATGTCGGAGGCAAACCAGCCTATCTGGAAATTGACGGATTTCGGTCCCAATACTGTGGTGATCTGAAAGGCTGGTAAGGGTATTTAAATGACTGTACGCTTGCAATACTGGTCTTTCAAATGCTCTACTCAGTACCTAATCATCCTATTGCAGTTGAAATTGGGGGACTTCTTTCGCTGTCGCTTTCGGGCCCTCTTAATTTTGGCATTTTCTTTGCCTTATGTAATAGGATAGTATCACAGATCCCTGATCTGGCAGCCAATGGGCACAAAGTAATCTCTCCTGGCAAGCCTACATCTAAGCTGCGGTCTAGAAGAAGGGATACATTTCCCAGCCTCCTCTCGATCATCGACCATGCAGGTTTGTATTCATCTACTCCGTGACAAGATATGCAACACATGAGTTTCTTTCCTGAACCACTCATATGCAGTAGTGAAAGGCATTAAGTGGATTACATCCCATACACTTTTCAGGTATGCAACTTTATAGGCTATCATATATCTACAACAGCATTGGTGGTACAACAGGGGAAGTAATAGTTTCTTCTTCGACTCATTTTTTACAGTTCTATCAGTGGAATCAGAGACAGGTCAACTTTGCGGAATAAATGCTAGAGTGATAGCTCACACTTGCACTAACAGGTATTTACAATTCAGCTTATTTAAATGTACAAGTATTCAGACTAGAGTAAATTGAGAAATCGTATAGCTATTTAGTGATAATTTGTGATAGGTACATATTGGACCTTCCACTGTGTTCCGTGACGGTAAAGGACCAGGACGTGCAAATAAGGACCTTTTCCTTCTTAAACCCACAATGACCCTTGATGTCAACCAGGTGATTAAATATGCAATCCTCTATCATGAGTAGTGCCCTTGAAATCATCTTACTGTAGCAAATATGGAATACAAAGCAATGGCTGACAATGTGTTCATTTTGTACTTATCCCTTAGATACCTCACACTTAGTGAAGAAAGAGAATTTGCAAAAAAACAATTGCTCCAGAGGAAGGGCTTAGCCTGAAACGCATCAAGCTCACAATTGTAACTTATCTTGTGTTGATTAAATAATTTGTGAACTAATCATTGTAAAAGGTGTTTTCTCTATAACTGAATGTTGATGAAGACTAATCATTGAAGAACTATTGGAAATGTGATAAAATATACAAGCAGCATTGCTATACTTACTGTTGACTGAACTCAGTTAAGAAGGTGTGCAGTGGACGGAAGTGTCCACTAACTAAAGACACTATATTTTTGTAAAATATGCAACAAATCAGACTCTATCCTCCTCCAGATGATCATGGGAAAGTGGTGGGAAAGATGTGATCATGTGAAACTGGGGTGCGGTAGGATCAACCATGCAGGAGTAGACGGCACTTGATTGGCAGTACTAAAGATCTATTAATGAAATATGCGATGATCAGTGCATGCACACCAAACAACATGATTTTGCCATTTATCATGTACAATATATGTCCAGGAAATGTGCAGGCCCCCATATCATATGGCAGGGCAAAGCTAATGTGTGCTAATGAACAGGTCCATTTCCTTGTTGGACACAGCGGCCATTGATCATAGCTCTTATTAGAGTCATGGACGGTAAAACCAATATCTGTCGGCGCAAGGAGATTAAATATCATACTTGAGTCGCTTGCATGTTATCCTCCCCCACACACCTAAAACATAAATTTACACTTGTAATATATTTGTAGCAGATATTATTTCAAACTGAAACTGAAAACCCTTTTTTGGACTCTGGGAGAACAGTGAAAATGTAATTCTTTAATATCAGTAAAATCAATTCTTCATCCTGTAAATTAAGCCATTGTGCTTGGAAATGTTATTTTCTATGCTAGAAATGGAATCAGCAGCTAGATGTATATATTTAATGTTGTCTTTACCTAATTCCTTAGACATGAGTTTATTTGTATTCATTTATTTAGAAAGAATCTCTATCAGAGAAGTGGTTGCGGGAAGAGCAGTACATGAGAAACATAATGTTGTACGAGAGAGAACAAGGCTTAAGATGAGCACAGAGGGCCGGCCACTTGAAGGCCGTCAGTGCAAGGAGTCAGGAAGGACACCCTGGAGTTGTGGTGCAGCAAGCGCTTGGTCAGTGGCTTTTAAGAAATCAGAGATGGCTCTAGCCTAGAGGGTCTACTTGAAGCTAGTGAGGTTGGCCAATTATCTCTTTCAGAGACAGGGTGATCTTAACGGATGCGATTGGTTCTGAATCAAATTTTTCCTTCAAGAAAGAGAACTTTATATTAGCATTGTATACTGCACAATGTGTCATGGGTAATACATGCAAGCTACATAACCGCAGTTGTAATCAGTCTAGACGTGGAAATGTTGGTGCTTATCTTTGAATCCCAGTTACCCCAAAAAGCAGTATTCTTACGTAACCCATTTTCAGTCTTCAAATGAGATGACCACATCTTTGTCAAATCTTGCTCAAACGGCACAAGTCCTATTTCTTTACATGGGATGCTTGGTTTGATTGATGTACAGCCGCATGAGATAGGACATAAAGCGCATGAGGTGTTAGATACTCTGTTTTCTTCTCTGTAATATCGACTGTTGGCTCAAGAATAGAGACTCCCCCATGCTCTGGAAACCAAAACAAGCATAGCGAGAAACATGGGGCGTGAGGATTTTCTGTTTTCATCACCCCTGTTTTCATTGCGGGCCACTCAGCAGAGTATTAAGAGTCAAAAGCAAAGGCGAATCCGCAAGTAGGCTCTATCCAAGCTTGCATGCAATAGACTGACACCGAAGCAGATTCCCAGCCCTCGATTGAAGAAGCCTGGTTATGACTCATTTGACCATCACCGGCCATCTGGTTGAGTATGGGTTAAAAGAAAAGGGTAGTGTAGCTTAACAGTGGTCCGTACAAGGATTTATGCTGTCCCTTGTAAATGGACATTTTGGAGCTATTTGATTGCATTGGGCCAAAATTTGCTGTTATTAGGGGCACATTTTTGCCCGCTGGAGCCCCTCTTCTTTTTGTGCTCCAGGCAGCTGCTTGTTGCCTTATTGCCACAGCCACTCTGGCTGTGCATGCCGGTTATTGTTCCTTCTGGCGTGCATGCCCTTGCAGTGCCATAGAGTGCACCTGATGAAGGCTCCTTGCCTTCGGAAATGTCCTGCCTCAGAGGACGGACTGTATGTTTATGATGGAGTGAAACGTTGAAATAATTGATTAACAGGTAAATGCAATGCAGCAGTAATTGTGCAGTGCCCAAAATAAAAGCAAAAGTGGGTGGTTGCGTTCCTGTTATAGTCGTTTTATTAGCCTCTAAAGCCAACAAGGACAGGCTCCTGCACCACGCATAAACAATAAGAAACCCAGTGGCACCTGTCACTTGGAACAGTTCACAATCCTGCAGAGTATTAAGGATTAAAAGAAAAAGGGAGAGAACACAGAGCAGATTCTAGATTCTTTGCAAGCCTGCATGCACCATTCTGGCGCAGAAGTGGAAACCTGGCCCGCTGCTGCAGACACTAGGCTATTCCAAGAAAAAAAAAAGGACACACTTCACTGCCAGTGTACTCTATCACTGGCGAAGCCCTTAGCTGGCATACTGTCAATCAAAGTGGTTTTACTCCATTCTCAAAGTCTTTTGTGGCTTTTACTAGTTCATTTGATCTACAGAATTGAATATATGACAAATCTATAGCGGCCTGATTTACCGGCGTTTTGCAGCAGCTCAATTAATGTACAATGCACCAGCACAAAATGAAAAATGTAATCTGCAGAAAACCTTTTAGCTCTGCATAACGCGTGCTAAGTGGCAGGATTCACATCTTGCAAACTTTCAGCGGAACAAGTGCCATTTGCATATAATCTATTAACCACGGCCGCGGCGGGCGAGCACACACACAGCTTTAGGTGAATTGTTTACAGGCAGGCATTTACAGTAATGCAGTCAAGGGGCGAGAAGTCTGCAGATGAGGAATCACCCACGCTTCTATCTTTAAACATAAGGAGAAGATTAAAGAACCAAGGGAGGGAGTTTTTGCAATCATTCTCATGGCTTCACTGTTCTATTCCGCTGCTGGACATACCCTGAGATGAGGCCTCATTTGATCTGCCTTTACTTGTGGTCACCTCTTGGTCCACCTTGATTCTTAGTTCATGGTCAGGATCCAAAATGTGGAAGGTTGGCATAGCAAAAAAAGAAGATTCAGACTAATGCACTGAATCCAGCAGTAGCACAGGCAGATTGTTTTTGACTACACCTCCCATGAGCTTTCCCCATTGACTATGATAGTTAGGATTGATGGGAGTTGAAGTCCTAAACATTTTGAAGATCTCATGATGAGTAACCATGATATATTGCAAACATGAGGATGTCCTATCTACAGGACACACATTATTGGATCCCAGACAGGCAGCACCACTACAATCAGGTCAACCAGGAACTAAATCGGTGCTTAGCGTATTGCATGTTATTCAAAAACTATTGTGATCCCAAAATTAATTTATCTTGCAGAAAAGGAACACAAAGGGAGACCAGAAATGCATATATTCCTCCTGGCTGTATGTTGTGATTAGGTCTGCATGTCAGAAAAAAATAAACAAACTCATGTCCTCCTTCACGTTATTAACTAACAGTGAGTTAAGTGTTACGCTCACCTGGCTCCCACAGGGGTGTCGATCGGACCCAGACAGCTGCGACCTCCTCCAACGTGAAGCGTAGTGCAGCGATGACAGACCGAACTGAACCGCCTAACCTCGTCTGCTTGACCCGTAGAAGTATTCTGCTGCAAGTGGAGAAAGGGATTTAGCCACCAGTGGATTCTAGTAATGGCACCCCACTGTTCTCCCCACTAATCACCACCGATTCACTTTCAGTAACCTCACTTTATGTTTGTAAATGATGTGTTCTCCATCCTGCGTGGAATGCAGGGGCGCGTAGATACCAGTTACTTCACTGGTTTGAAGGCTTTGGAAGAGTTCCAGATGAATATTCACTCCGAGGTTCCAGCCGAGAACCCGTAAGTATAAAGTTCAAAGAGTTCAATATGTCCGATGTTCACTCTTGTACATTCCTTTCTTGTGTTGCAGCTGGGTCCAAGGGAAGATTGTCTTGTGGCAGCTGATGGTGTTCAGGTAAGAGTCTGTATTACCCAACACTGTCCGGCAAAAGGTGCGTGTGTTTAAATTGCTGGTTTCTCTCTCCTTACAGGTGCGGCGTAAGAAGTTGCGGTTTGTTACAGAATAATGCCTCCGGTTGTTAATCAGGTAAGTCTATGGTGGAGAGGTTGTATTTGTTGGCTTTTTCGGCTCACCTTAGGTTTCTTTTGTCCCCTAGATGGTGGAATTCGGCGGAGAAAATGATGGATGCTGTGCCGGATCGAAAAATGCTGTGAGGACTGGTGAGTATGGCACGGCGCTGCAGCTGGCGATGCGACGCGTGTAGAATAATGTCCTTTTCAAGTTCGAAGACGTGATGGATCCGGAATTCAGGTAAAGATTGAAATATATTGTTTTCTAACCTTTCCTTCTTCTTTCTTCTATTGCTAGGAGCTCTGGATTCGAGACGGGCGTGGCGAAGACTGGATGCTGACTGCAGGCACGGTGAGCGTTACGCTGCTGGATGCAGAATAACGGGAAGCATGTGCTGCTGCTGGGGTGTGGTTTAAATCGCCTCCAAAGTAGTTCCAGGTAAGAAGTCCCTAGAACCACACCAGAGTAAAAAATAGTCCCTGTAGTAAAATAGTCCCATCCAGGCCTCACGTTGGCTTGGATTCATTTGCAGCATGGTCTGCATGTGGTAAGTAAAGACTATGAGCCTGGCGCCTATGGCGCCAGGACTGATTTTTATTATGAGCCTGGCGCCTAAGGCGCCAGGACTGAACCTAGACAGCCCCCAGCCGGGGCTGCTGGGGTTTTATTAAATATCTGGATGCCTGCTCCCGAGGCTGATGGGCTTGATCCGGAATCCCGGGGGAAGGCATCATGACAGCACTCCCCCCAAGGCCCCTCCTAAAGTTGCTCTTCCCCTTGGTCCTGGTTTGTCTGGGAAGTTCCGATGGAATCTTCACCAACCGAGGTGCAAGAATGTGGTCACTAGGCTCCCATGACCTTTCTTGTGCTCCATAACCCTTCCAGTCGATTAAAGAAAAAAGTCTTGATTTAACCATCTTAGAGTCCAGAATATTCTTTACCTAGAATTCAGGTTCTCCATCTATTAGGATGGGGTCAGGTGGTTTGGTTAATCTTGTCCCAGGTTGAACTGGTTTTAGAAGTGAAACATGAAATACAGGATGAATCTGCATATTAGAGGGTAATTCCAATTTGATGGCCACCAGGTTGATAATGGCCTTAATGGTGTAAGGTCCCAAATATCTAGGATTGATAGTTCGAGTTCCCTTTAGAGGTATGTGTTTTGTAGCCAGCCAAACTTGATCTCCAATCTGGTATTGTGGAGTTTTGCTTCTTTGTCAATCAGCATTTTTCTTGTATTTCTCCTTTGCTTGTTTTAAGTGTTCTATTGCTTCCTTAAAGGCTTGTGTAATAGTAGAGTGCAGATGAGTCACTGCAGGCATTTCTAAGTGTTGAGGCGAAACGAGTTCTGAGGTTCGAGGATGATGTCCATATATGGTATAAAAGGGGCTTTGTCCGGTTCCTGAATGTTCGGAGTTATTGTATGCATATTCGGAAATCCATAAAATATCTTTCCAATTGCTTTTGGTTTGGTGTAGCATACAACGTAGGTATTGTTCAAGAGTCTGGTTGGTCCTCTCCATCTGACCATCAGTTTGGGGGTGGTGACTGGTTGATAGCCTTACGTCGATTTTCGCCAATTGACAGCATTTCTTCCAAAATTGCAAAATGAATTGACTACCTCGGTCAGAGACCAATAAGGAAGGAAATCCATGGATTCGAACAATGTTTTCGAGAAATTCCTTGGCCAAAATCGAAGCGGAAGGTAATCCTTTTAAAGGAATAAAGTGGGCCATTTTTGAAAAAAGATCCACAATAACTAGAATGGTGTTAAATCCATTACACGGAGGTAGATCTGTAATGAAGTCTAAAGACAAGGTGTGCCATGGTGTAGGTGGAATATCCAAAGGTTGTAAAAGGCCAGCTGGTTTTTTCTTCTGACTTTTGTTTTGGGCGCAGATACCACAAGACATCACAAATGACTTTACGTCCTTTTCGCCAGGTGGGCCACCAGAATTGCCTTTTAATTTTAGCTTCAGTTTTTGTGATACCTGGTTGTCCTTCCATAAGGGCGTCATGATAATTGGAGATGACTAGTTCTTGTAGTTCCTTGTGTGGTAGAAATAGACTTCCTTGATAGTAAGGCAGGTCGTTGATGACTGAATAATCTTGGCCTTTCTTTACCCAGTCCTGCAGGGCTGCTGGATCGAAAAGTTGTTGGATTTTTAAGTGAATGTCTTCCAGAGTCTCTAGAGTAGTTATGCCAAGAATTCTTTGTTCTGAAATTATAGGCACCGGTTCCGGGTTCGAATATACTTCTCCCATCCCTATTCGGGATAGGGCATCTGCCTTGCCATTTTTACAACCTGGTCAATAAGTGATCACGAAATAGAATTCGGCAAAGAATAATGCCCACCGCAGTTGACACGATGATTGGGCCTTGGCTGTTTTCAAATACTGCAGATTCCTGTGATCGGTGATTACAGTGATGGTATGCATGGCACTGAGAAGATAATGCCACCAAGCCTTGAAGGCAGACTTGATGGCTAATAACTCCTTATCAGTAACCGCATAGTTTAATTCGGGTGCTGAGAACTTTCTTGACCAGAATGCTACTGGATGAAGTTGACCGGTTTCGGGATCCTTCTGGGAAAGGACAGCTCCCATGGCTACACTGGATGCATTGGTTTCAACTATGGGCCTTATTACGACCCTGGCGGTAAGGGTTTAACAGCACTGGTAAGGGTGCCGGTGCCGTTAACCCCTTACCGCCGCATTACGAGGTCCTTTAGCGGGTCCTGCTAATGGCAGCTGGTTTTACCAGGCGCCCTTAGTGGGAGCAGCTAAAGGACCAGCATGCTAACAACGGGCCCGTTATTAACGGGCACGTTGTTGGCATGGTCCCCATTCCCATTGAGCCCTATGGGGACTCGAATGGGAATGGGGATGGGTTCCCTGAACGGGGAAATGCCGAGTCCTCCAAGGTTGGAATAGCCCAGTAATTCCCCATTCAGGGAACCCGGACCCGCTATGCGGTAAGGGGTAGCCATGGTGCGAATAGCACCATGGCTACCTCCAACCTCGAAATGAGGCCCTATGTATGGAAGCTCAGGGCGTGAATGCTTTAAGACAGGTGCATACGTGAATCTCGATTTTAGCTCTTGGAAGGCTCTTTCAGCCTCTTCAGTCCACAAAAAACGTTTGTTTTTTCGCAAAAGTGTTGTGATGGGGTGTACAATATGTGAGAATTCAGGAATAAATCTGTGATAGAAATTAGCAAATCCAAGCATGCTTTGTACTCCTTTAACTGAACTGGGTGATGGCCACTTGAGGATTGCGTCAACCTTTCGAGAGTCCATTCGAACTCCTTTTGGAGTCAGGATAAATCCCAGGAATTCAACTTCTGTAGAATGAAAAACACATTTCTCCAATTTTGCGTATAACTTGTGCTGGCGTAGTTTCTCAAGGACTGCACGAACGTGCTTCACATGGTCTGATTCTGAGGAGGAGTATACTAGAATATCTTCTATGTATACGACAACTCAGACGTCAATGAGTTCACGAAGGACATCGTTCATAAAATACTGGGAGGCTGCTGGTGCATTGCACAACCCGAAGGGCATCACCTGGTATTCAAATAACCCGTACTTGGTGCGAAAGGCAGTCTTCCATTCATCACCTTTCTTTACACGTACCAGATGATATGCCCCTCGGAGGTCTAACTTAGTGTAGATACAAGCATCCTTTACTTGGTCTAGTAATTCGGGGATCAGAGGCAAAGGGTATCGGTTTTTTACCGTAATCTGATTTAATGCGTGGTAGTCTATGCACGTTGTAAGGTCACCTTCCTTTTTAGACACGAAGAATAGGGCTGAGGATGCAGGAGATTTGGATGGACGAATGCAGCCATTAGCAAGGTATTGGTCCAGATATTGTCGTAAGTGAAGATTTTCGGGTTCCGTAAGGGCGTAGATTCTACTGCATGGAGGTTGTGCACCGGGTACTAGGTCGATTTGACAATCGTATGATCTGTGAGGTGGTAAGGTATTTGCCTGTTCTTTTTGAAAAACATCTTGAAATTCTTGATATTCCTGAGGTAACTGCACAACTGGATTAGTAACGGTGGCCAGGCTTTTGTTCAAGGTTTTTTCCGGGTAACAGGTGTGTGCACAATCTGGGAAGGTCACTCTCTTCTCTCGCCAATCAATACAAGGATTATGTGTTTCCAACCATGGCATTCCCAGAATTATTTGGAATCGCGGGGCCTTGATTAAATCAAACACAATAGTTTCTCGATGCCCATCTTGACCCAACAGTGTCAGCTCAGTAGTGGAATGAGTTACAGGCCCAGAGGCAATTTCAATTCCATCGACTGTGGTGATGACATCCGAAGCGATCTTTTTGCAAAGGAGTAGATTCATCCTTGAGGCCAATTCGTGGTCCCTGTAGTTTACTACGGCCCGCTATCAATGTATGCCCTTAATGTGTGCATACGTGATGGCTGCCTTGGATCAATTAGGACCATTGGTATAATTAAGTGGTAGGTCTGAGTGTCCTTCTTTAAGCTCGGCAAGTGGACCTCTACGCTTGTCTGGCGTGGTCGTTTCCCGAATCAGGCTCTATTTGACTTTTGTCAGCAACTCCTACTACTTTCTTGGGTGGTTTTATAGGGCAATCCCGTAGAAAATGTCCTACGGTTCCACAGTACAGACACAATTGCATCTGCCGTCTCTTTTCTCTTTCCTTTTGAGTTAAGGGTCCTTTAACCCCCCGATCTGCATAGGTTCTGATGCATCTGTTCCTTTGGGGGTAACATTGGGTTTAAACCATACCCGACTCTCGAACTTAGCTCGATCAGCCTTTCTATTCTGAAGTCGGTGGTCTAACGGGACCACTAAGTCTATATATTCTGCGCAATCCTGAGGTGGGTTCACAACTTGAGCCAAAACATCTTTGAGTTCTCCCCGAAGCCCACGATGAAATAATGTAATTCGTTTCTCCTCAGGCCATCCGGTTTCCACCACCAACCTATTGAAGGTTGCGTTATAGGTTAGCAGATCCTGATTACCCTGTTGTAGGAATAAAAGTTTGTTATCCAGGGCCTGTCCCTGTGAATGTCTGGCGAACAGTCTTTCCATGCTTCTTTGAAAACCCTGAAAATCCTGAAGAAGAGGGTCATCCTGGTTGACTAGTGGAATTGACCAGTCAGCTGCGCTGCCACTAAGATATGATAGTACAAAGGCTACTTTGGCTTGGTCATTTGGAAAAGCTCCAGGTCTGCATAAAAAGTGTAAGCGGCATTGATTCATAAACACTGCAAACCTTTTTGGGTCCCCAGCAAAGCGTTCGGGTGGAGCCAAAGGAATAGCCCCTGGTAGGATTACTTGCACAGGATTGCTCGAAGAAACAGGAGCTGGGTTTCCCCCGAGTCCAGGTAGGGGTGTTTGCCCAGCTTGATTTTGCAGCAGTTGTCTAGCAAGATCATCTGTGTGTTCCTTTGACACAATCAGTTCTCTCCTGAGGGCATTAGTCGCTTCGCGCGCAGAGTGCACTTCCGCCCTAAGTTCCCTAATAATTGGGCTAGTTGGTCTGTTTCGGAGGTTTCCATAATGCCCGGGTGGGGATTTGTAGATAGGCTTCGCATTCTGTTACGCTCACCTGGCTCCCATAGGGGCGTCGTTTGGACCCGGACAGCTGCAACCTCCTCCAATGTGAAGCGTAGTGCAGCGATGACAGACTGGACTGGACCGTCTAACCTCATCTGCTTGACCCGTAGAAGTATTCTCCTGCAAGTGAAGAAAGGGATTTAGCCACCCGTGGATTCTAGTAATGGCACCCCACTGTTCTCCCCACTAATCACCACCGATTCACTTTCAGTATGCTCACCTTATGTTTGTAAATGATGAGCTCTCCATCCTGCGTGGAATGCAGGGGCGCGTAGATACCAGTTACTTCACTGGTTTGAAGGCGTTGGAAGAGTTCCGGATGAATATTGACTCCGAGGTTCCAGCCGAGAACCCGTAAGTATAAAGTTCAAAGAGTTCAATATGTCCGATGTTCACTCTTGTACATTCCTTTCTTGTGTTGCAGCTGGGTCCAAGGGAAGATTGTCTTGTGGCAGCGGATGGTGTTCAGGTAAGATTCTGTATTATCCAACACTGTCCGGCAAAAGGTGCGTGTGTTTAAATTGCTGGTTTCTCTCTCCTTGCAGGTGTGGCGTAAGAAGTTGCGGTTTGTTACAGAATAATGCCTCTGTTTGTTAATCAGGTAAGTCTATGGTGGAGAGGTTGTATTTGTGGCTTTTTCGGCTCGCCTTATGTTTCTTTTGTCCCCTAGATGGTGGAATTCGGCAGAGAAAATAATGGAGGCTGCGCCGGATCGGAAAATGCTGTGAGGACTGGTGAGTATGGCACGGCGCTGCAGATGACGATGCGACGCATGTAGAATAATGTCCTTTTCAAGTTCGAAGACGTGATGGATCCGGAATTCAGGTAAGGATTGAAATAATATCTGTTTTCTAACCTTTCCTTCTTCTTTCTTCAATTGCTAGGAGCTCTGGATTCGAGATGGGCGTGGCTGAAGACTGGATGCTGACTGCAGGCACGGTGAGCGTTACACTGCTGGATGCAGAATAACTCGAAGCATGTGCTGCTGTTCGGGCGTGGTTTAAATAGCCTCCAAAGTAGTTCCAGGTAAGAAGTCCCTAGAACCACACCCGAGTACAAAATAGTCCCTGTAGTAAAATAGTCCCATCCAGGCCTCACGTTGGCTTGGATTCATTTGCAGCATGGTCTGCATGAGGTAAGTAAAGACTATGAGCCTGGTGCCTATGGCGCGAGGACTGATTTCTATTATGAGCCTGGCGCCTAAGGCGCCAAGACTGAACCCAGACAGCCCCCAGCCGGGGCTGCTGGGGTTTTATTAAATATCTGGATGCCTGCTCCCGGGGCTGATGGGCTTGATCCGGATGCCCGGGGGTAGGCATCATGACATTAAGGACAAATGTGGACAATGTCATGCAAAATAGGCACATCATTATATGGCAGAAGAACTGTTTTGAGGGAAAAGATCGTGTATGAAAGCAGTGGCCATTTAGGTCAAAGTTCAAACATTCCAGGAGCCTGACCAAATATAAAATATCTAGGCATGGGTTCGAGTTGGAGTAGGTCTCAACCTTACATGTTCATGGTAAGACTTCAAGGAAGCCAGATGATCATAATTCCTGCACCAGTCTTGCAAATGTATTTTTATTTATTTATTTTTTTTTTTTTTTACAAAACTTTGTTTCATTGCACAACAATCCTCCAACCAGTTGGGCTCCCAACCAATGTTTTCAAACACTTTCTCATTCAGGGCTTGATATTCTAGCAATGGTGACCCTGATGTAGCTTTCACACAGAGGCCTAATTGTGTAAGTAGCGGGATCAAAGGTTCTTTCATCATTTTCAACACAGGACAAGCATTAAAGCTGGACGACATTGAGCAAAATTATATTTCCCTAAGACTGGTGCTTAAGCTGGTAAATCCTCTTGTAACAACAAGAAGAGTGACGAATTTTAATCATGGCAATTATTTGGACTGGTTAGACAATAACTGTAAAATAACCCAACCATTGGTTACAATATTAAAACAAGGTCTCCTGTCTAAAAGAACATAAGATACCATAGATGCTTGTATTAAGAAGCAATCTTGCATGCAACATATCAGGCCAAAGAAATTGTATGGGGCGCCCTAAATCAAGCTATTAGCACAAAAGACTCTCATACCTTTTGGATCATGGTAGCAGATGTACATAGTAAAGCAAATCCTTTTGAAGGATTTAATGCTCCTATCCCTGAGGAGCCGTGGGTGAAGCGCTTCTCTGCTCTATACACTTACAAGTTTATAGGTGACATTTGTGACTCTGCTAATATTAGCAAAGGCGGACAAGCATCACCCGGGAGAGACACCCTAATCTTTAATGCTGATGACGTAAAGGCTACTATTGAGGAATATGAGTTAGGTAAAAGCCAGAGTCCAGATTATAACATAACAGGCGTATTTATAAAGCACATGTTCACCCACAAAGGGGCATCTTGGCGCTAATAACAGATGTTTATTGTTACCCAACTTAATGGTACTCATTTTATCGACCTCAGAAGGATGAAGGGCGTTGTGGACCTGCCGGAATTAGAACCTGTGACCATGAGGTCAAACATAGGCCCCTGTAGTGGATGCATTAGTCCACTGAGCCACAGACCAGACCGGATTACAGCCCGGCTGACATTTACAAGCTCAAATGCATTTCTAGATGAGGTTCTAGTGCCACTTCTTTACAAGTCGGAGGCCCACAATTAAGCCTGTTATCACTATGATGCTGTTAACAAACTCTTTGGTAGAGTATTGGTCAATAAATGTTCGACTTGGTCATGCATTTGTTTCCCCCTTTCTGATATTCATTTTAGATCCCATGACGGTTTGAATTTATATCCGAACACCAGCTAGTTTTATGTAGGTTCTGGGTCACCAATGTATGTTGTATTTATGGAGCTTTAATGGGCCCCTCACTGCATAAATAGAGGTTCCCTTTGGCCACTGTTGCAATAGAAAGGTGTTCCATCTTCCGTATTATAAATACTCAGGGATCTCCACACTGATCTAAAAATAAGAATCCATTATGGGTGATCCAGAGAGATGTCAATCACATTCTGCTCAGATGAAGCAGTCAGACAAGGGTGTGTACTTGCCTTCATGATCTTGAGTATTATTTTACAGGAATGCTGCTGTGTTGTTGGTGCCTACTCCAAGAGCCTTGCAAGTTCGGATTGATTGGTTAACTGATTTTATGGAAAGTTATGGCTCAAAATCCCAGAAATCTATCTACTAGACTGCCGCTCGCAAAAAGGAGAAGTTTGTGTATGTGGAAAAATATGAATATTTAGGCATCACTGTCACCCACAAGCTGAATCGGTATAATCCAGTTGCAAAGAAAACCGGCAGCATGAAGCAGATAAATGTGGGCCTCCTCGCCGTTGCGCGAACAGTAAGTAGTATGTCAATACGGCAATTATTCATCACTAAGCTTAAACCTTAGCAATGGCAGTTTATGGAGCAGGTATATGGGAACATACGAACATACAAAGCCTGGCAATAGCAGGAATACATTGTCTTCTCAAGATCTTGAGAGCACCACAGCCAAATCCCACTGTTATGGCCAGCAGAGAAGTAGACATTCCATATCTGGACGATCAGTTAAGAATGCACCCTCTCTTTTTATGATGCTGGATATGGTCAAATCCTTGTGCGCCATTGATGCAGAGTCTCCTTGAGCATAGGTTAAAAAGTGATGTCATTAGTAAAACATTTTGGCGCAAGTATGTCCGAAATGAACTTGATAAACTAGGATTAGAATCCTGTTTGTTAAATCTGGGAAATTTAGTCCGAGATTGTCAATCCATAATTAAATCACATTTTTATGATAAGCCTAATATGGACAAGGAAGACCAAGAATTACAGAAGCATCTGGTGAGTAGATATTATGTTACAAAAATAAGCTCTGGTATTGAACTATACCTAAATTGGGTTAAATGTATGCATGAGCACAGACTGCTGACAAAGTTCAGGTTTAATCAATTGTCGCTAAACAGTGCAATTTCTGAACAATATGCCACTCCTTTAGTGAATAAGCATTGTGCATGCGATATGAATACTGTTGAAGTTCATCTGCATTTTAGCTTTTCTGTAATAGCTATAATGAAATTCGCCCTGGCCTTTCAGTACCGGCCTTAAAGAAATAATAGCTATAATGAAATTCGCCCTGGCCTTTCAGTACCGGCCTTAAGGAAATAATAGCTATAATGAAATTCGCCCTGGCCTTTCAGTACCGGCCTTAAGGAAATAATAGCTATAATGAAATTCGCCCTGGCCTTTCAGTACCGGCCTTAAGGAAATATAATTTTGCTCAATGTCATCCAGGTTTGATGCTTTTATTGATGTTGAATGCACTCTTATTTGTTGAGTTATTGAAAGATTTATAGTTGGCTCTAGGAAATGAGTACACAATTAAAATGCTGGATTATTCATAAATGGCTCTAAAGAAATGAGTACACTATTTAAATTCTCCATTATGTATCACCTCATTAAGAGCAGGACAGCCTGTGACGCAGCAGCGAACACTAAGCCTAGGACATCCACCAGCCCAGAATCACAAAGGGCGGATATAACATTGCCCCACCTATAAAGGAGGCCAACTAGCCCAGGAAACATACTGGCCATGACAATTTAACATTTAGCCTTGAAAAGGACCATAAGGGTCGAAACACATGTCAGCTGACTCACTAAGATGTCTTCACCACTACAATAAAACCACTTTGGTTTACAATCAAACTACTGTGTAGATATCCATCCTTTCAATCAAACAAGCGCAAGGTATCTAGGACTTACCTTTTTTCACTCTAACCAATAGGGTGTGTCGGCTTCACCTCAACCGACCCGTGACCTAGCAGCTACCCAAACAACTCTGCAAACCTTAGAGCGAAGCGCAAGACTTGCTTCAGCCTAGGGATCAACTTCTCTACGATTATGTATCTGGCTTGTAATTATTATATTTTTATATTTAAGTTTTAACCATTTCTATTTTGTAATTTTATTCCTATTTTATAAATGTACTTATTTATGTTCATTTTTGCTTTTATGGAAACTATGTTTTTCCCCCCAAAAAAATTACATTAATTGGATTGAATGGGTAATCTTTGAGCAGTATCAGAGACATACTCATGTGATTTCCTTCATAATACTAATCGGCAGTCCTTGAGTAGCATGAGAACTATACTGGCATCTTCCTTCAAAACATTAACGGGTAAACTTTGAGCAGGATGAAACACATACTCATTTCTATGAGCAGCATTGAAAACCTACTTCTTCACATTATTAATTAATGGGTAATCTTTGAACAACATGAAAACATACTCATGCTTTCCTTCAAATTATTGAGTAATGGGCAATTTTTCGGCAGTATTAAAAGCATACTCATGTCCTCCTTCATATTAGTCAATAACGGTTAATCTTTGAACAGCATGACAAATATACACATGATATGATATGTTATTTATATCGCGCTTATACACAAGTGTTTCAAGGCGCGGGAGGGGAACAAGTGGGGACAAGACTAAGATCTTAGTAGGTCTAGTGACATTGAGTTCACGCAAGTGCAGGGGAGAGGAGAGGGGGAAAAGTGCCAGGGGAGGGGAAGGGGAGGAGGAGCAGGTGCAAGACATGGGATAAACATCAAAATAGAAGTGCGGCCCGCAAGTGGCAGTGCAGGGGTTAAGTGAAGCAGCAAGTGTTAGAAAGTGCAGGTGGGGGGACTGTAGGATTGTAGATGCAGCCTGAAGTGCAGGGATTGCCAGGAGGCAGTGCAGGTGTGCAACTGGGAGGGCAGGGTCCTGGGCCCGTGATTCAGAAGGGTATCCAGCAGGGGAGAGGAAGAGAGAAGGCCGAAACAAAGAGGAAAGTCTTGATCTGATCCGGAACCGGCGATGGTTCTGCTTAAGCTTCAGAGATGCAGGGAGGCTGTTCCAGAGGCAGAGGCTAGCCGAAGAGAGAGATCTGCCCCCAGCTCATTGCTTGTAAAAGCGACTGACCCTCAAGGAGTTGGAGGCGGAGGAGCGAAGGCATGGTTGCAATTTTAGGGGGGGCAGTGGTGTTTGCCCCCCCCCCCAACTTGGCATTTTGTCTTTGTCCCCATTCATTTGGCTGGGGCACCTTTTCTTCAGATGTCATGTCCCCCCCAACATTTTCAGCAAAGTTACTTCACTGAGCGAAGGGCTAGAGCAGGAGGATACCTCACAATGGAAAGCTGGAGATATTTTGGTCCCAGGCCCCAGAAAGCCTTGTGGACAACGCAAAGGGTCTTGAACTTGACCCTTGCAGCCACTGGAAGCCAATGGAGAGATTTCAGTGCTGGACAGATACTATCCCTGGTTTAAGGCCAGGGACAAGTGTTGCAGTCCTGTTCTGAATGAGTTTAAGAGGGCAGAGAGTAGAGGTGAGCAGATTTAGAAAGAGGGTATTACAGTAGTCAAGCCTATAGAGAACCAGAGCTCTGGAGGCAGTGGGATTCTGGGGGAAGGAGAGGAAAGAGAGAATACCTCTGAGGAGGTGGAGTTGGTAGTTTTACTTCTTAGAGACATCAGAGATGTGAGGAGAGAAGGAGAATGTGGGGTCAAAGATAACGCTGAGGTTCTTAGCCTCACAGGTGCGGGCAAGAAGAAGGCCAAGGCAGGCCGGCCAGAGAGTGGAGGGAAAGAGGGGTGCATGTGTGCCGATGAGGAGGATCTCCTTCTTGCTGGCATTCAGGCAGAGATCATTAGTGGCTCAACACTCTTGGATAGGAGACAGACAATCAGGGATGAGAGAAGGAGAAGAGGAGGCCGAGGGGAGCCTGAAGACGAGCTTGGTATCATCCGCATAGCTCTGGAAGTTGGAGCAGAGAGCAGCAATGCAGTGGGTGAGACGTGCCAGGTGTTGATTGAACAACTGGGGGTAGTTGTTAGACCCTTGGGGAACACTGCAGGTGCAGAGAGAGATAGAGGAGAGGACGGACACAAGTTGGACCTGGGAGGGGCAGTCAGAGAGGAAAGAAGTCAGCCAGGATAGAGCCTGATCACTTATACCCAGGTTATCACAGAGCCAGTTGAGCAGGATGGCATTGTTGACTGTGTCAAAGGCAGAGGAGAGATCGAGTAGGATGAGGACAGAGGGGGGAATAGTGGCAAGGTTAGAGAACAAGTCTTCACGGATGTACAGGAGAGCAGTTTCCATGCTTCTAGCTGCTCTGAAGCCAGACTGGTCATGGAGACAGTCAACCGATTCAGTGTGGGGATTAAGCTGGGAGATAGCCAGATTTCCCAGGAGTTTGCCCAGGAAAGTAGTGATAGAGATTGGGCGATAATTAGCCATAAGGGAGGGGTTAGTTGAGGGTTTCTTGAGAAGAGGGTGCACAAGAGAGAGCTTCAGAGAGAGGGGGAAGGTTCCAGGGGTGAAAGAGGGGTTGTAGAGGTCAGTCAAAGCTGGAGCGAGGGTGTAAATATGGCCCTTGGTGGTTTTAGAAGACCAAGGAAGAACCTGTTTTGATGAAGTTTTCATAGATCGGACTTGTCTAGAATCATTGTCCGGGGAGAAGAGATGAAAGGTAGAGAAGGTAGAGAAGGGAGGGTGAGGTGGCTGGGGGGCAGGAGGAAGAGAGAGACTGGAGAGAGAGGAGGAAAAAGCTGAGAGGGTGGACCGGATGTCCTGGGTTTTAGAGATGAAGTGAGAAGCCAGGACCATACAGGGGGCCTCAGCGGCGACAGGAGAGGTAGAGACTGCCACAGGATTGGCCAGCTTCTTGCAGATTTTGAAGAGTTCGGCCAAGTTATTAGATCCCAAAGAAGCGGGAGCTTGGATGTGAGCTCTCTTCTTGGTGAGGACAGAGAGTCGGCATTGCCTTTGTAGCAGGCGGCAGCCCAGTTTGTCACAGGATGTACAAGATGCTACCCATTTCCTCTCAGCCACCCTACACTTGCGTTTAAGGGTGACGAGATCAGAGTCATACAAGGAACTGCACTTGACTTTAGGCTTCATGCGGATCCTCATGACAGGGGCAGGTGCATCAAGAGTATCAGAGACAGCAGAGTGGAGAATGGGATGGCTGTGTCATAGTGTGAGTAAGCCAGAGGTGCAGGAGGGGGAGAGAAAGAGGTGGCAAAAGCCTCAACTGACACACGCTTCATGGGTCAAAGGACTGAGAAGGTGGGAGGCAGTGAGGGGGTAGGCTTGCCCTGAGAGGTGGAGAGAGAGAGAGAGGAGAGGACAAAGTGGTCACTCCAGGAAAGGGGAGTGGTAAGCGGGTGGGAGAGGGGGAGGTCTGAGGACAACAGAGCATCGAGAGTATGCCCTGCAGAGTGAGTCAGGCCAGAGGGAAGACTAGAGAGAGAGAGAGTCGCAAAGGTTGTGAAAGAGTCCCGTGGCGGGACAGGAAGCATCCAGGTGGATGTTGAACTCTCCAAGTAGGATTTGAGTGGTTGAGGCCAGGAGGGTGGACGAGATGTCTGCCCACTCGGAGAGGAAGGGGCAGATCTGACCAGGTGGCTGGCAGATAGTAGCCACTGTAAGAGAGTGGCCAGGAGAGAGAGAGAATGCTGATTGCTGCTCTGCTGTACTAGCCTGGCCCTATGCTGACTTCTGCTATATTGTACTTGCCTTGCCTTATGCTGATTGCTGCTATATTATACTAACCTAACCGCCCTATGCTGATTGATGCTATGCTGTACTAGCATGGCCCTATGCTGATTGCTGCTATATTGTACTAGCCTGGCCCTATGCTGACTACGACTATATTGTTCTATCCTGGCCCTATGCTGATTGATGCTATGCTATACTATCCTGGCCCTATGCGGACTGCTGCAATATTGTACTAGCCTGGCCCTATGCTGACTGTTTTTACACAGCACCAGCCTCCTGGCCCTATGCTAACTGTTGTCATACTACACTAGTCTAGTCTGATGCCGACTGTTGTCATCCTGAACTAGTGTACACCTTTGCCCTACACCTGCCGATAAATTGGCAAACACCCCTACCAACTCTGATATGACATCTCCTAAGTACAATCCATCCACGTGCTCCTTAGACATCCTCTCCGTACTTATGGCCCTATCCACAATGACAGCTCTATAGACTCCCTTCAGCTAGGGAACTGACTAGCAAGACACATATCAAGCCTCTTGACCAGCAGTCATTAGATCCTTTTACTAAGACCTACCAGAATCAGATCTGCCCTACCACACTAAGAAACCATAGACTAGGATCTAGACTGCCTAAGCCTCCACGAGCCTACCCCAACACCTCTAAAACTAAACCTATCCATACTCAGAAACCTTATACTAAGCCATCTCAAACCTTGATCATTAATGACCACACTAGTGAATCCATGAAAATAACACACAACCTCAAGGGTGGTCTCATCAACGCCAGATCGTTGATAGCCCATGCTTCTGAAATTGCTGATATCATTACCTGCAACCAGCTTGACTTCCTAGCAGTGACTGAAACATGGCTACACAAAGCTGCTGGCCCTGCCCTAATGCTAGCCATACCCTTAAACTTCACTATCTTTAGAAAAGATATAGAATCCTCATCTGTAGAGCCGACCTCACTATCAAAGAAATAGATCATATGGCTATGCCTTCAGCAGAACTACTCTCCCTAAAATTAGGATTCTCGGCCTCACGTACCATCACGGTGCACCTTATCTATAGACCCCCGGGCCCACTAGGTACCTTTGAAGAAGACATAACCACCCTTCTAAATATTAATGCCAAACCGGGGACACAAATCATCCTACTTGGGGATTTCAATTTAGGCTATAATGACCCTAAAGATACTAATGCCTCTATCCTAGCCAACACAATATTGGAAGCAGGCCTCACCATCCGTAATAATGGCCCCATGCATGCTAAAGGCCGCTCATTGGACTGGGTAGCAGATATCAACTGTGTTACCCTTATAACGGCTATCATACAGTGCATTTGGACCGATCATTACCTGATCTCGTTAACCATCTCAGACCTACCTCAATCTAAAATAACCTTACCACTGGCACCTCCAGCCCTCACCAGTTGTAAAATAAAATATTACAGTCACTAACCTCATCCCCCTGATTCAGCCCATCACTAAGCACTCCAACCTGATTATCAACCCTAACGACGTGGTGGACTTGTATAACAACACCATTAACTCAGCCATTGACGCCATTGCGCCACTGAAATTTACCAAATCTAAACCTCCTGCCCATCTCAACACCTGGTTCACCCCTAGCCTAAAAGCCCTACGCAAAGAAAAAAGACAAGCAGAAACCTGCTGGAAAAAAAACCCTCTCTGCAGAACAAGAATCTCTTTACTGCCCTCACTAATAACTACAAGAAACAAATCATTCAGGCAAAAAAGAGACCTTTAACGACATAATCAAAAAAACAAACTCTAACACCAGGGAAATCTTTTCCATTCTTAGAGAATTAGAATCTCTATTGCACCTGCAGACTCATGTATCAAAGATAAAGTCTGGTGCACCAACATTCAAACGCCCTATGCAATCAAATCACCATGCTACAAGACAAAATATCAGCCAAAAGATCCTCCCTCCACAACATCGCAATTTCTACTCAAGAAGCCATCCTTCAAGAACTTGCCGTTACCCAAACTAAACCACTTAACCACTTTAACTTTAGAGCTATCTCGATCGCAGAAGCTAAGAACCTTGGTGACACCTGTCCAGCACCTATTATCAAAGAAGCTGCACAAGAACTAGCCCCTTTCATGACCTCCTTTATCAACTCATCTTTTCAATCATGTTGTGTGCCTACCAACCTTAAAGATGCCTGGATTCTACCCCTCTTAAAAAAAGCCAACCTAGAGCCGAATGTCCCAACGAACTACAGGCCCATAACAACAGATCAGTTCCTCCTTAAAATCTTAGATAAAGCTGCCTATCTCGCCGTGATACCCGTGGGTCTGGGCGAGTAATAAATGTAATAAATAAAATAAATATCTACAGAGTCAAGCGTACCTGGAGATTAATAACATACTGGGCACAAGACAATATACATTCAGACCGAGACATGGAACCGAGACGGCTCTCCTTGATCTCAAAAACCAACTAGTTGGGCGTAAAGATAGAGGAGGCTCCTCCATTTTTCTACTCCTAGATCTATCAGCCGCATTTGATCTGGTAGATCATAAAGTTCTATGTAACCACCTCAAATTGGCTGCCAACTTCTGCACCAAGGCAACTGCCTGGATAAACTCCTTCTTGATCAACAGAACCATAAGAGTATTCTCACCTACCTCAGCTGCTGACCCAGTGCCCATCACCTGTGGTGTTCCTCAGGGGTCATGTGTCTCCCCGACTTTGTGCAATATTTTTCCAAAGCCACTCTTCGATATCTTGGACAAACTGGGTGTCTCGTATACTAATTAAGCGGACGACACCCAGATCCTCATCCCAATCCAAGGAGACCACGACTATCCTCATAAACAAAATCTATCAAATCGTTCAAACATTTGTATTTTGTATTTGTTTTATTTATGGTGCGCACCTTGCCCAAGGGCTTCTGGGCGCTTGTTTAGGAAGCAGTTACAAGTTACAGTATAGATGCAAAAGAACACATTTACATTGTACTCATATTAACAACGTGTTCAGAGTAAAGTAAAACAAGAGAAGAAGGGGCGATAATTAAGTTCCAGCAAATAAATACAATATACATTTTAAACAGATATACATAATGTTCAGCATAGCAAGTAACGAGGGGCACAGCAAATCTCAGTATGTGGTCTGGTCAGTCTATGAGCAGATCCCCGTAGGTGATGGGTTTAGCAGCTGTGGGACTGTAGTGTGGAGGCTAAAGCATCCTGTTCATGAAGCCACAGTTTAGTTTTAGCTTTGAAGGAATGGCAATAAGGAACGTTTCTCAGAGCATTAGGAAGGGAGTTCCTCCTACAGTACAGTATATAAATGGCCACAAACGGTCTATGTCTGAACGACAATAAAACCAAGCTTTTAATCATTGGTACCTCTAGTAAACTAAACAAACTCTCCCACATGTACAAATCCATCACTACTGATGGTATCACAATTAAGTTAGCCATGGAACTCAAAACCTTAGGATTCTACTTAGACTCAGCTATTAACTTAGACAAGCAAGTAAATGCCACAGCGTCAGCAACTAGTTACACCTGTAAACTTATTCATGCATGCAAACCATTTCTCTCCACGGACAGTTGCATCACCATTGCTCGAGCTCTTATCCTTTCGAAATTAGTCTACTGCAACGCACTCTAACTAGGCACCAGTAAACACAATACCAATAAACTACACACCTTGCAAAACAATGCCCTTAGAACAGCACTGGGCATTCCTAAAGGACATCACATATCCGACCAAAGAGCCGCCGCCAACTGTTTGGCCATCAGCGACCGTATCAAACTTAAACCTCTGAACATTACACACAACTGTCTCAACAATAAAGCACCTGCATACCTCACAGAGAAATTTGCCAAGCATACATCTGAACGTCCCATCAGAAAAGCCCAAACTAACAGTGTCAGAATCCCAAACTTCAGTCTTAAAAGAACAGGAGGCTCAAGCTTCCCACTATTGGCAGCTCAACTATGGAACTCTATCCCGGTCTCTCTAAGAGCCACTCCCTCCTTTCACGTATTCAAAACTAACGCTAAACTCTGGCTACTCTCCAACGACTGCTGATGCCTTACCCCATGAACGACCAGTCTCCACTGCCAAACGATGTCTATAGATGCTCCTCCCTGTTAATACTAACGGAACCTGAATTGTAATTGATTCCCTGTATGTAAATGTAAGATTTCTATGAAACTGTAATTTAAGAAATGTAAGATATTTATGTAAATGCATCCTAAGACTTCCTATCACAAATGTAATTTTTATGTAACTGTAACCTAAGATTCTCGCAAGCACCCAGTTGCCTAACGGCCCGGTGCGCTCTACTTTTATTTTTAAATGTTTTTATTGGCATTTTGGTAAAAGACATTCACGTTACAAGAGGTTAATTATGCAGTAGTGCCAGTTTTAAATAATAACCATCAAACAAACAAACAAAAAACAAACAAACAAAACAAGCGATTCTCGTTACAGTCTTGGCATGTGAAACATGAGAACAGGCTGATGTCTCCTCACCCGGGGTGCCATTCTTGCCCTTCTTGGGGGCAACCCCTCCAGTTCACGCATGGTGGCGGTGGGCAGTTTGCCACCCAGGCGTGGGGGGAGTGCTCATCATGGTGTGCAGTTCGTTCATGGAGGCTTGTCGTCGGAAGGGTGAAACATGTCCCATACTAGTGTTTTCCAGGCAACCCATTTGTCACTACCATCCAGCTCTGACCTGCTTACCGCCTCCGCCCATACCTTAGTCTCAGCCTCCGCCCACCTCTCAAATTCCCTATGCCAATGTTGGTACCGTGGCCCCCCAGCCCTCTTCCATGACATGGCAATGGTTCTCTTGGCTAGGATGCATGCGAGGTCCATGAATTTATGCACATGCTTATGTTTGCTGATCCTGGGGTAAGCACCAAGCAGGCACTCCTTCAGTGATCATACCGGGCGACACTAGAAGCTCTACAGGCTTTTTCTATCCGCACTCAAAGATCCCTCGCCCGCTCGCAGCCCCAAAACATAAGTATCATGTCTGCCTCCTCCCTACCGCACCATGGGCAAACCGAGCTGGCGCTCCTTTTGAAGGTTGCTATTCTGTGTGGGGTCATGTAGGTGCATTACAGCACGTTTAGTTGTATCAGTTTGAACCGTTGGTTCCGTGAGACTGCTTTGGGGTAACTCAGTGCCCTCTCCCAATCCCGTTCTGTTAATGTCATGCCCAGGTCTGCATCCCATTGTTCTTTCAATGCTGCACTCTTGGGGTTGGGCGTGTCTATGAGCGTGCTTTATAGGCTAGAGACTGGGCGCCAGCCACCATCAAGGTTGTATATTAGGGTAAGAATTGGTTCAGCCAGCGGCTCGTCCGGCCAGCCCTCCCAGCCATCTCTGGCCACCTTTCGGACCCATTGATACCACAGGAACTTCCCACCGGGGACCCCCTCCGGTCCTGTATTGAGCTGAATTTCCTGAAGACCCCTTTGTCATACATGTCCTCACCCCATGGGAACCCCCGGATCAGCCCCTCCAGTGTGCGGAAGAAGGAGGCTTTGACGTTATAGTGCACGTTATTAAAGAAGTATAGGAACCTCGGGAGGATGATCATCTTGGTGATAGCGACTCTACCTAGCAGTGATAGCGGTAGCCTGGCCCAGAACTTCATAGATTTCCACATGCCATGCAACACCCTAGCCGTGTTGTTTTTGTGTGTTTGTTCAGGCGAGTGTTTAATGTTGACCCCCAGGTATTTAAACGAGACAGTCTCCCATCGGAGACCTACTGCAGGCAGCATGCTGGGGTCTCTCCCTTTTTGGCCAGCAATTGGGAATATGTAGGATTTAGATCTGCTGAAGCTGATTCCAGAAACCTTGCAATAGTTGTCCAGTATATCTAGGATTACCGGGATGTTTAAGTGCGGGTCTCTGACGTATAGAAGGACATGTCCGTGTAAAGAGATAGTAAGTGCCCCGCACCCCCAACCCATATACCCGCATCTAAGTATTGCTTCCTTAGGTATATTGCTATGGGTTCAAGACCCAGGACGTACAGCATTGGGGGGAGCGGACAGCCCTGCCTTGTCCCCCTTTCAATATCCCAGATGGCAGACACCAACCTCCCTGTTTTGACCCTGGCCTTAGGATTAGTGCACAGCGCTCTACAAATAAATAAACAATACAATACAGACCAGGCATTCAAAGGAGGAGTAGGTCTGTGTAGGAATGATAGTGGCAGTAATCCACTCTGGAATTATCAAGGCTATGCCACCACAAGAGCGGTTGGATCTGGGCACAGAGAGGATTGTGTAGCCATCTGGAAGAAGAGTGTCAAAGCTTGTGACAGAGCTGGCCGTGAATCAAGTTTCGGTGAGACCAAGGGCATCAAGGTTGACTTCTTCCAGGAGACAGCAGATGTCAGAGGAGTGTTTGACGGCTTAGCGAGAGATGAGAGTGGCGAGGTGGAGAAAGTTGCCATCCTTAAAAGACTTCTGGGTAGGGGTAAAAATCAGAGGTACTCCCTGTGGAGGTATAAGAGGAGACTGTGGGGGGCAGAAGAGGTAGGGGGAGATGGCACGGTAGCCAAGCAGGAGGAAGAGGGCTCCAGAGAAATGGCAGAGGGGGGAGGCAAGAAAGCAGACTAGGAGGTCTAACTTAGTGTAGATACAAGCATCCTTTACTTGGTCTAGTAATTCGGGGATCAGAGGCAAAGGGTATCGGTTTTTTACCGTAATCTGATTTAATGCGTGGTAGTCTATGCACGTTGTAAGGTCACCTTCCTTTTTAGGCACGAAGAATAGGGCTGAGGATGCAGGAGATTTGGATGGACGAATGCAGCCATTAGCAAGGTATTGGTCCAGATATTGTCGTAAGTGAAGATTTTCGGGTTCCGTAAGGGCGTAGATTCTACTGCATGGAGGTTGTGCACCGGGTACTAGGTCGATTTGACAATCGTATGATCTGTGAGGTGGTAAGGTATTTGCCTGTTCTTTTTGAAAAACATCTTGAAATTCTTGATATTCCTGAGGTAACTGCACAACTGGATTAGTAACGGTGGCCAGGCTTTTGTTCAAGGTTTTTTCCGGGTAACAGGTGTGTGCACAATCTGGGAAGGTCACTCTCTTCTCTCGCCAATCAATACAAGGATTATGTGTTTCCAACCATGGCATTTCCAGAATTATTTGGAATCGCGGGGCCTTGATTAAATCAAACACAATAGTTTCTCGATGCCCATCTTGACCCAACAGTGTCAGCTCAGTAGTGGAATGAGTTACAGGCCCAGAGGCAATTTCAATTCCATCGACTGTGGTGATGACATCCGAAGCGATCTTTTTGCAAAGGAGTAGATTCATCCTTGAGGCCAATTCGTTGTCCATGTAGTTTCCTACGGCCCCGCTATCAATGTATGCCCTTAATGTGTGCATACGTGATGGCTGCCTTGGATCAATTAGGACCATTGGTATAATTAAGTGGTAGGTCTGAGTGTCCTTCTTTAAGCTCGGCAAGTGGACCTCTACGCTTGTCTGGCGTGGTCGTTTCCCGAATCAGGCTCTATTTGACTTTTGTCAGCAACTCCTACTACTTTCTTGGGTGGTTTTATAGGGCAATCCCGTAGAAAATGTCCTACGGTTCCACAGTACAGACACAATTGCATCTGCCCTCTCTTTTCTCTTTCCTTTTGAGTTAAGGGTCCTTTAACCCCCCGATCTGCATAGGTTCTGATGCATCTGTTCCTTTGGGGGTAACATTGGGTTTAAACCATACCCGACTCTCGAACTTAGCTCGATCAGCCTTTCTATTCTGAAGTCGGTGGTCTAACGGGACCACTAAGTCTATATATTCTGCGCAATCCTGAGGTGGGTTCACAACTTGAGCCAAAACATCTTTGAGTTCTCCCCGAAGCCCACGATGAAATAATGTAATTCGTTTCTCCTCAGGCCATCCGGTTTCCACCACCAACCTATTGAAGGTTGAGTTATAGGTTAGCAGATCCTGATTACCCTGTTGTAGGAATAAAAGTTTGTTATCCAGGGCCTGTCCCTGTGAATGTCTGGCGAACAGTCTTTCCATGCTTCTTTGAAAACCCTGAAAATCCTGAAGAAGAGGGTCATCCTGGTTGACTAGTGGAATTGACCAGTCAGCTGCGCTGCCACTAAGATATGATAGTACAAAGGCTACTTTGGCTTGGTCATTTGGAAAAGCTCCAGGTCTGCATAAAAAGTGTAAGCGGCATTGATTCATAAACACTGCAAACCTTTTTGGGTCCCCAGCAAAGCGTTCGGGTGGAGCCAAAGGAATAGCCCCTGGTAGGATTACTTGCACAGGATTGCTTGAAGAAACAGGAGCTGGGTTTCCCCCGAGTCCAGGTAGGGGTGTTTGCCCAGCTTGATTTTGCAGCAGTTGTCTAGCAAGATCATCTGTGTGTTCCTTTGACACAATCAGTTCTCTCCTGAGGGCATTAGTCGCTTGGCGCGCAGAGTGCACTTCCGCCCTAAGTTCCCTAATAATTGGGCTAGTTGGTCTGTTTCGGAGGTTTACATAATGCCCGGGTGGGGATTTGTAGATAGGCTTCGCATTCTGTTACGCTCACCTGGCTCCCATAGGGGCGTCGTTTGGACCCGGACAGCTGCAACCTCCTCCAATGTGAAGCGTAGTGCAGCGATGACAGACTGGACTGGACCGTCTAACCTCATCTGCTTGACCCGTAGAAGTATTCTCCTGCAAGTGAAGAAAGGGATTTAGCCACCCGTGGATTCTAGTAATGGCACCCCACTGTTCTCCCCACTAATCACCACCGCCACCACCACTAATATTCACTTTCAGTATGCTCACCTTATGTTTGTAAATGATGAGCTCTCCATCCTGCGTGGAATGCAGGGGCGGGTAGATACCAGTTACTTCACTGGTTTGAAGGCGTTGGAAGAGTTCCGGATGAATATTGACTCCGAGGTTCCAGCCGAGAACCCGTAAGTATAAAGTTCAAAGAGTTCAATATGTCCGATGTTCACTCTTGTACATTCCTTTCTTGTGTTGCAGCTGGGTCCAAGGGAAGATTGTCTTGTGGCAGCGGATGGTGTTCAGGTAAGATTCTGTATTATCCAACACTGTCCGGCAAAAGGTGCGTGTGTTTAAATTGCTGGTTTCTCTCTCCTTGCAGGTGTGGCGTAAGAAGTTGCGGTTTGTTACAGAATAATGCCTCTGTTTGTTAATCAGGTAAGTCTATGGTGGAGAGGTTGTATTTGTGGCTTTTTCGGCTCACCTTATGTTTCTTTTGTCCCCTAGTTGGTGGAATTCGGCAGAGAAAATGATGGAGGCTGCGCCGGATCGGAAAATGCTGTGAGGACTGGTGAGTATGGCACGGCGCTGCAGATGACGATGCGACGCATGTAGAATAATGTCCTTTTCAAGTTCGAAGACGTGATGGATCCGGAATTCAGGTAAGGATTGAAATAATATCTGTTTTCTAACCTTTCCTTCTTCTTCCTTCAATTGCTAGGAGCTCTGGATTCGAGATGGGCGTGGCTGAAGACTGGATGCTGACTGCAGGCACGGTGAGCGTTACACTGCTGGATGCAGAATAACTCGAAGCATGTGCTGCTGTTCGGGCGTGGTTTAAATAGCCTCCAAAGTAGTTCCAGGTAAGAAGTCCCTAGAACCACACCCGAGTACAAAATAGTCCCTGTAGTAAAATAGTCCCATCCAGGCCTCACGTTGGCTTGGATTCATTTGCAGCATGGTCTGCATGAGGTAAGTAAAGACTATGAGCCTGGTGCCTATGGCGCGAGGACTGATTTCTATTATGAGCCTGGCGCCTAAGGCGCCAGGACTGAACCCAGACAGCCCCCAGCCGGGGCTGCTGGGGTTTTATTAAATATCTGGATGCCTGCTCCCGGGGCTGATGGGCTTGATCCGGATGCCCGGAGGTAGGCATCATGACATTAAGGACAAATGTGGACAATGTCATGCAATATAGGCACATCATTATATGGCAGAAGAACTGTTTTGAGGGAAAAGATCGTGTATGAAAGCAGTGGCCATTTAGGTCAAAGTTCAAACATTCCAGGAGTCTGACCAAATATAAAATATCTAGGCATGGGTTCGAGTTGGAGTAGGTCTCAACCTTACATGTTCATGGTAAGACTTCAAGGAAGCCAGATGATCATAATTCCTGCACCAGTCTTGCAAATGTATTTTTATTTATTTATTTATTTATTTATTTACAAAACTTTGTTTCATTGCACAACAATCCTCCAACCAGTTGGGCTCCCAACCAATGTTTTCAAACACTTTCTCATTCAGGGCTTGATATTCTAGCAATGGTGACCCTGATGTAGCTTTCACACAGAGGCCTAATTGTGTAAGTAGCGGGATCAAAGGTTCTTTCATCATTTTCAACACAGGACAAGCATTAAAGCTGGACGACATTGAGCAAAATTATATTTCCCTAAGACTGGTGCTTAAGCTGGTAAATCCTCTTGTAACAACAAGAAGAGTGACGAATTTTAATCATGGCAATTATTTGGACTGGTTAGACAATAACTGTAAAATAACCCAACCATTGGTTACAATATTAAAACAAGGTCTCCTGTCTAAAAGAACATAAGATACCATAGATGCTTGTATTAAGAAGCAATCTTGCATGCAACATATCAGGCCAAAGAAATTGTATGGGGCGCCCTAAATCAAGCTATTAGCACAAAAGACTCTCATACCTTTTGGATCATGGTAGCAGATGTACATAGTAAAGCAAATCCTTTTGAAGGATTTAATGCTCCTATCCCTGAGGAGCCGTGGGTGAAGCGCTTCTCTGCTCTATACACTTACAAGTTTATAGGTGACATTTGTGACTCTGCTAATATTAGCAAAGGCGGACAAGCATCACCCGGGAGAGACACCCTAATCTTTAATGCTGATGACGTAAAGGCTACTATTGAGGAATATGAGTTAGGTAAAAGCCAGAGTCCAGATTATAACATAACAGGCGTATTTATAAAGCACATGTTCACCCACAAAGGGGCATCTTGGCGCTAATAACAGATGTTTATTGTTACCCAACTTAATGGTACTCATTTTATCGACCTCAGAAGGATGAAGGGCGTTGTGGACCTGCCGGAATTAGAACCTGTGACCATGAGAACATAGGCCCCTGTAGTGGATGCATTAGTCCACTGAGCCACAGACCAGACCGGATTACAGCCCGGCTGACATTTACAAGCTCAAATGCATTTCTAGATGAGGTTCTAGTGCCACTTCTTTACAAGTCGGAGGCCCACAATTAAGCCTGTTATCACTATGATGCTGTTAACAAACTCTTTGGTAGAGTATTGGTCAATAAATGTTTGACTTGGTCATGCATTTGTTTCCCCCTTTCTGATATTCATTTTACATCCCATGACGGTTTGAATTTATATCCGAACACCAGCTAGTTTTATGTAGGTTCTGGGTCACCAATGTATGTTGTATTTATGGAGCTTTAATGGGCCCCTCACTGCATAAATAGAGGTTCCCTTTGGCCACTGTTGCAATAGAAAGGTGTTCCATCTTCCGTATTATAAATACTCAGGGATCTCCACACTGATCTAAAAATAAGAATCCATTATGGGTGATCCAGAGAGATGTCAATCACATTCTGCTCAGATGAAGCAGTCAGACAAGGGTGTGTACTTGCCTTCATGATCTTGAGTATTATTTTACAGGAATGCTGCTGTGTTGTTGGTGCCTACTCCAAGAGCCTTGCAAGTTCGGATTGATTGGTTAACTGATTTTATGGAAAGTTATGGCTCAAAATCCCAGAAATCTATCTACTAGACTGCCGCTCGCAAAAAGGAGAAGTTTGTGTATGTGGAAAAATATGAATATTTAGGCATCACTGTCACCCACAAGCTGAATCGGTATAATCCAGTTGCAAAGAAAACCGGCAGCATGAAGCAGATAAATGTGGGCCTCCTCGCCGTTGCGCGAACAGTAAGTAGTATGTCAATACGGCAATTATTCATCACTAAGCTTAAACCTTAGCAATGGCAGTTTATGGAGCAGGTATATGGGAACATACGAACATACAAAGCCTGGCAATAGCAGGAATACATTGTCTTCTCAAGATCTTGAGAGCACCACAGCCAAATCCCACTGTTATGGCCAGCAGAGAAGTAGACATTCCATATCTGGACGATCAGTTAAGAATGCACCCTCTCTTTTTATGATGCTGGATATGGTCAAATCCTTGTGCGACATTGATGCAGAGTCTCCTTGAGCATAGGTTAAAAAGTGATGTCATTAGTAAAACATTTTGGCGCAAGTATGTCCGAAATTAACTTCATAAACTAGGATTAGAATCCTGTTTGTTAAATCTGGGAAATTTAGTCCGAGATTGTCAATCCATAATTAAATCACATTTTTATGATAAGCCTAATATGGACAAGGAAGACCAGGAATTACAGAAGCATCTGGTGAGTAGATATTATGTTACAAAAATAAGCTCTGGTATTGAACTATACCTAAATTGGGTTAAATGTATGCATGAGCACAGACTGCTGACAAAGTTCAGGTTTAATCAATTGTCGCTAAACAGTGCAATTTCTGAACAATATGCCACTCCTTTAGTGAATAAGCATTGTGCATGCGATATGAATACTGTTGAAGTTCATCTGCATTTTAGCTTTTCTGTAATAGCTATAATGAAATTTGCCCTGGCCTTTCAGTACCGGCCTTAAGGAAATAATAGCTATAATGAAATTCGCCCTGGCCTTTCAGTACCGGCCTTAAGGAAATAATAGCTATAATGAAATTCGCCCTGGCCTTTCAGTACCGGTCTCAAGGAAATATAATTGTGCTCAATGTCATCCAGGTTTGATGCTTTTATTGATGTTGAATGCACTCTTATTTGTTGAGTTATTGAAAGATTTATAGTTGGCTCTAGGAAATGAGTACACAATTAAAAATCTGGATTATTCATAAATGGCTCTAAAGAAATGAGTACACTATTTAAATTCTCCATTATGTATCACCTCATTAAGAGCAGGACAGCCTGTGACGCAGCAGCGAACACTAAGCCTAGGACAGCCACCAGCCCAGAATCACAAAGGGCGGATATAACATTGCCCCACCTATAAAGGAGGCCAAATAGCCCAGGAAACATACTGGGCATGACAATTTAACATTTAGCCTTGAAAAGGACCATAAGGGTCGAAACACATGTCAGCTGACTCACTAAGACTATGTCTTCACCACTACAATAAAACCACTTTGGTTTACAATCAAACTACTGTGTAGATATCCATCCTTTCAATCAAACAAGCGCAAGGTATCTAGGACTTACCTTTTTTCACTCTAACCAATAGGAGGTGTCGGCTTCACCTCAACCGACCCGTGACCTAGCAGCTACCCAAACAACTCTGCAAACCTTAGAGCGAAGCGCAAGACTTGCTTCAGCCTAGGGATCAACTTCTCTACGATTATGTATCTGGCTTGTAATTATTATATTTTTATATTTAAGTTTTAACCATTTCTATTTTGTAATTTTATTCCTGTTTTATAAATGTACTTATTTATGTTCATTTTTGCTTTTATGGAAACTATGTTTTTCCCCCCCAAAAAATTACATTAATTGGATTGAATGGGTAATCTTTGAGCAGTATCAGAGACATGCTCATGTGATTTCCTTCATAATACTAATCAGCAGTCTTTGAGTAGCATGAGAACTATACTGGCATCTTCCTTCAAAACATTAACGGGTAAACTTTGAGCAGGATGAAACACATACTCATTTCTATGAGCAGCATTGAAAACCTACTTCTTCACATTATTAATTAATGGGTAATCTTTGAACAACATGAAAACATACTCATGCTTTCCTTCAAATTATTGAGTAATGGGCAATTTTTCGGCAGTATTAAAAGCATACTCATGTCCTCCTTCATATTAGTCAATAACGGTTAATCTTTGAAAGGCATGAAAAATATACACATGATATGATATGTTATTTATATCGCGCTTATACACAGGTGTTTCAAGGCGCGGGAGGGGAACAAGTGGGGACAAGACTAAGAACTTAGTAGGTCTAGTGACATTGAGTTCACGCAAGTGCAGGGGAGAGGAGAGGGGGAAAAGTGCCAGGGGAGGGGAAGGGGAGGAGGAGCAGGTGCAAGAAATGGGATAAACATCAAAATAGAAGTGCGGCCCGCAAGTGGCAGTGCAGGGGTTAAGTGAAGCAGCAAGTGTTAGAAAGTGCAGGTGGGGGGGACTGTAGGATTGTAGATGCAGCCTGAAGTGCAGGGATTGCCAGGAGGCAGTGCAGGTGTGCAACTGGGAGGGCAGGGTCCTGGGCCCGTGATTCAGAAGGGTATCCAGCAGGGGAGAGGAAGAGAGAAGGCCGAAACAAAGAGGAAAGTCTTGAGCTGATCCGGAACCGGAGATGGTTCTGCTCAAGCTTCAGAGATGCAGGGAGGCTGTTCCAGAGGCAGGGGCTAGCCGAAGAGAGATATCTGCCCCCAGCTCATTGCTTGTAAAAGCGACTGACCCTCAAGGAGTTGGAGGCGGAGGAGCGAAGGCATGGTTGCAATTTTAGGGGGGGCAGTGGTGTTTGCCCCCCCCCAACTTGGCATTTTGTCTTTGTCCCCATTCATTTGGCTGGGGCACCTTTTCTTCAGATGTCATGTCCCCCCCAACATTTTCAGCAAAGTTACTCCACTGAGCGAAGGGCTAGAGCAGGAACATACTTCACAATGGAAAGCTGGAGATATTTTGGTCCCAGGCCCCAGAAAGCCTTGTGGACAACGCAAAGGGTCTTGAACTTGACCCTTGCAGCCACTGGAAGCCAATGGAGAGATTTCAGTGCTGGACAGATACTATCCTTGGTTTAAGGCCAGGGACAAGTGTTGCAGTCCTGTTCTGAATGAGTTTAAGAGGGCAGAGAGTAGAGGTGAGCAGATTTAGAAAGAGGGTATTACAGTAGTCAAGCCTATAGAGAACCAGAGCTCTGGAGGCAGTGGGATTCTGGGGGAAGGAGAGGAAAGAGAGAATACCTCTGAGGAGGTGCAGTTGGTAGTTTTACTTCTTAGAGACATCAGAGATGTGAGGAGAGAAGGAGAATGTGGGGTCAAAGATAACGCTGAGGTTCTTAGCCTCACAGGTGCGGGCAAGAAGAAGGCCAAGGCAGGCCGGCCAGAGAGTGGAGGGAAAGAGGGGTGCATGTGCGCCGATGAGGAGGATCTCCTTCTTGCTGGCATTCAGGCAGAGATCATTAGTGGCTCAACACTCTTGGATAGGAGACAGACAATCAGGGATGAGAGAAGGAGAAGAGGAGGCCGAGGGGAGCCTGAAGACGAGCTTGGTATCATCCGCATAGCACTGAAAGTTGGAGCAGAGAGCAGCAATGCAGTGGGTGAGACGTGCCAGGTGTTGATTGAACAACTGGGGGTAGTTGTTAGACCCTTGGGGAACACTGCAGGTGGAGAGAGAGATAGAGGAGAGGACGGACGCAAGTTGGACCTGGGAGGGGCAGTCAGAGAGGAAAGAAGTCAGCCAGGACAGAGCCTGATCACTTATACCCAGGTTATGACAGAGCCGGTTGAGCAGGATGGCATTGTTGACTGTGTCAAAGGCAGAGGAGAGATCGAGTAGGATGAGGACAGAGGGGGGAATAGTGGCAAGGTTAGAGAGCAAGTCTTCACGGATGTACAGGAGAGCAGTTTCCATGCTTCTAGCTGCTCTGAAGCCAGACTGGTCATGGAGACAGTCAACCGATTCAGTGTGGGGATTAAGCTGGGAGATAGCCAGATTTCCCAGGTGTTTGCCCAGGAAAGTAGTGATAGAGATCGGGCGATAATTAGCCATAAGGGAGGGGTCAGTTGAGGGTTTCTTGAGAAGAGGGTGCACAAGAGAGTGCTTCAGAGAGGAGGGGAAGGTTCCAGGGGTGAAAGAGTGGTTGTAGAGGTCAGTCAAAGCTGGAACGAGGGTGTAAATATGGCCCTTGGTGTTTTTAGAAGACCAGGGAAGAACCTGTTTTGATGAAGTTTTCATAGATCGGACTTGTCTAGAATCATTGTCCGGGGAGAAGAGATGAAAGGTAGAGAAGGTAGAGAAGGGAGGGGGAGGTGGCTAGGGGGCAGGAGGAAGAGAGAGACTGGAGAGAGAGGAGGAAGAAGCTGAGAGGGTGGACCGGATGTCCTGGGTTTTAGAGATGAAGTGAGAAGCCAGGACCATACAGGGGGCCTCAGCGGCGACAGGAGAGGTAGAGACTGCCACAGGATTGGCCAGCTTCTTGCAGATTTTGAAGAGTTCGGCCAAGTTATTAGATCCCAAAGAAGCGGGAGCTTGGATGTGAGCTCTCTTCTTGGTGAGGACAGAGAGTCGGTATTGCCTTTGTAGCAGGCGGCAGCCCAGTTTGTCACAGGATGTACAAGATGCTACCCATTTCCTCTCAGCCACCCTACACTTGCGTTTAAGGGTGACGAGATCAGAGTCGTACAAGGAACTGCACTTGACTTTAGGCTTCATGCGGATCCTCATGACAGGGGCAGGTGCATCAAGAGTATCAGAGACAGCAGAGTGGAGAATGGGATGGCTGTGTCATAGTGTGAGTAAGCCAGAGGTGCAGGAGGGGGAGAGAAAGAGGTGGCAAAAGCCTCAACTGACACACACTTCATGGGTCAAAGGACTGAGAAGGTGGGAGGCAGTGAGGGGGTAGGCTTGCCCTGAGAGGTGGAGAGAGAGAGAGAGGAGAGGACAAAGTGGTCACTCCAGGAAAGGGGAGTGGTAAGCGGGTGGGAGAGGGGGAGGTCTGAGGACAACAGAGCATCGAGAGTATGCCCTGCAGAGTGAGTCAGGCCAGAGGGAAGACTAGAGAGAGAGAGAGTCGCAAAGGTTGTGAAAGAGTCCCGTGGCGGGACAGGAAGCATCCAGGTGGATGTTGAACTCTCCAAGTAGGAGTTGAGTGGTTGAGGCCAGGAGGGTGGACGAGATGTCTGCCCACTCAGAGAGGAAGGGGCAGATCTGACCAGGTGGCTGGTAGATAGTAGCCACTGTAAGAGAGTGGCCAGGAGAGAGAGAGAATGCTGATTGCTGCTCTTCTGTACTAGCCTGGCCCTATGCTGACTGCTGCTATATTGTACTTGCCTTGCCTTATGCTGATTGCTGCTATATTATACTAACCTAACCGCCCTATGCTGATTGCTGCTATATTGTACTAGCCTGGCCCTATGCTGACTACGACTATATTGTTCTATCCTGGCCCTATGCTGATTGATGCTATGCTATACTAGCCTGGCCCTATGCGGACTGCTGCTATATTGTACTAGCCTGGCCCTATGCTGACTGTTTTTACACAGCACCAGCCTCCTGGCCCTATGCTAACTGTTGTCATACTACACTAGTCTAGTCTGATGCCGACTGTTGTCATCCTGAACTAGTGTACCCCTTTGCCCTACACCTGCCGATAAATTGGCAAACACCCCTACCAACTCTGATATGACATCTCCTAAGTACAATCCATCCACGTGCTCCTTAGACATCCTCTCCGTACTTATGGACCTATCCACAATGACAGCTCTATAGACTCCCTTCAGCTAGGGAACTGACCAGCAAGACACATATCAAGCCTCTTGACCAGCAGTCATTAGATCCTTTTACTAAGACCTACCAGAATCAGATCTGCCCTACCACACTAAGAAACCATAGACTAGGATCTAGACTGCCTAAGCCTCCACGAGCCTACCCCAACACCTCTAAAACTAAACCTATCCATACTCAGAAACCTTATACTAAGCCATCTCAAACCTTGATTATTAATGACCACACTAGTGAATCCATGAAAATAACACACAACCTCAAGGGTGGTCTCATCAACGCCAGATCGTTGATAGCCCATGCTTCTGAAATTGCTGATATCATTACCTGCAACCAGCTTGACTTCCTAGCAGTGACTGAAACATGGCTACACAAAGCTGCCGGCCCTGCCCTAATGCTAGCCATACCCTTAAACTTCACTATCTTTAGAAAAGATATAGAATCCTCCAAAGGAGGCGCTATAGCATTCATCTGTAGAGCCGACCTCACTATCAAAGAAATAGATCATATGGCTATGCCTTCAGCAGAACTACTCTCCCTAAAATTAGGATTCTCGGCCTCACGTACCATCACGGTGCACCTTATCTATAGACCCCCAGGCCCACTAGGTACCTTTGAAGAAGACATAACCACCCTTCTAAATATTAATGCCAAACCAGGGACACAAATCATCCTACTTGGGGATTTCAATTTAGGCTATAATGACCCTAAAGATACTAATGCCTCTATCCTAGCCAACACAATATTGGAAGCAGGCCTCACCATCCGTAATAATGGCCCCATGCATGCTAAAGGCCGCTCATTGGACTGGGTAGCAGATATCAACTGTGTTACCCTTATAACGGCTATCATACCGTGCATTTGGACCGATCATTACCTGATCTCGTTAACCATCTCAGACCTACCTCAATCTAAAATAACCTTACCACTGGCACCTCCAGCCCTCACCCGTTGTAAAATAAAATATTACAGTCACTAACCTCATCCCCCTGATTCAGCCCATCACTAAGCACTCCAACCTGATTATCAACCCTAACGACGTGGTGGATTTGTATAACAACACCATTAACTCAGCCATTGACGCCATTGCGCCACTGAAATTTATCAAATCTAAACCTCCTGCCCATCTCAACACCTGGTTCACCCCTAGCCTAAAAGCCCTACGCAAAGAAAAAAGACAAGCAGAAACCTGCTGGAAAAAAAACCCTCTCTGCAGAACAAGAATCTCTCTACTGCCCTCACTAATAACTACAAGAAACAAATCATTCAGGCAAAAAAAGAGACCTTTAACGACATAATCAAAAAAACAAACTCTAACACCAGGGAAATCTTTTCCATTCTTAGAGAATTAGAATCTCTATTGCACCTGCAGACTCATGTATCAAAGATAAAGTCTGGTGCACCAACATTCAAACGCCCTATGCAATCAAATCACCATGCTACAAGACAAAATATCAGCCAAAAGATCCTCCCTCCACAACATCGCAATTTCTACTCAAGAAGCCATCCTTCAAGAACTTGCCGTTACCCAAACTAAACCACTTAACCACTTTAACTTTAGAGCTATCTCGATCGCAGAAGCTAAGAACGTCATAACTTCCCTTAAACCTTCACGTTGCCTTGGTGACACCTGTCCAGCACCTATTATCAAAGAAGCTGCACAAGAACTAGCCCCTTTCATGACCTCCTTTATCAACTCATCTTTTCAATCATGTTGTGTGCCTACCAACCTTAAAGATGCCTGGATTCTACCCCTCTTAAAAAAAGCCAACCTAGAGCCGAATGTCCCAACGAACTACAGGCCCATAACAACAGATCCGTTCCTCCTTAAAATCTTAGATAAAGCTGCCTATGTCGCCGTGATACCCGTGGGTCTGGGCGAGTAATAAATGTAATAAATAAAATAAATATCTACAGAGTCAAGCGTACCTGGAGATTAATAACATACTGGGCACAAGACAATATACATTCAGACCGAGACATGGAACCGAGACGGCTCTCCTTGATCTCAAAAACCAACTAGTTGAGCGTAAAGATAGAGGAGACTCCTCCATTCTTCTACTCCTAGATCTATCAGCCGCATTTGATCTGGTAGATCATAAAGTTCTATGTAACCACCTCAAATTGGCTGCCAACTTCTGCACCAAGGCAACTGCCTGGATAAACTCCTTCTTGAACAACAGAACCATAAGAGTATTCTCACCTACCTCAGCTGCTGACCCAGTGCCCATCACCTGTGGTGTTCCTCAGGGGTCATGTGTCTCCCCGAGTTTGTGCAATATTTTTACAAAGCCACTCTTTGATATCTTGGACAAACTGGGTGTCTCGTATACTAATTAAGCGGACGACACCCAGATCCTCATCCCAATCCAAGGAGACCACGACAAAGACACTATCCCCATAAACAAAATCTATCAAATCGTTCAAACATTTGTATTTTGTATTTGTTTTATTTATAGTGCGCACCTTGCCCAAGGACTTCTCGGCGCGTGTTTAGGAAGCAGTTACAAGTTACAGTATAGATGCAAAATAACACATTGTACTCATATTTACAACGTGTTCAGAGTAAAGTAAAACAAGAGAAGAAGGGGCGATAATTAAGTTCCAGCAAATAAATACAATATACATTTTAAACAGATATACATAATGTTCAGCATAGTAAGTAACGAGGGGCACAGCAAATCTCAGTATGTGGTCTGGTCAGTCTATGAGCAGATCCCCGTAGGTGATGGGTTTAGCAGCTGTGGGACTGTAGTGTGGAGGCTAAAGCATCCTGTTCATGAAGCCACAGTTTAGTTTTAGCTTTGAAGGAATGGCAATAAGGAACGTTTCTCAGAGCATTAGGAAGGGCGTTCCTCCTACAGTACAGTATATGAATGGCCACAAACGGTCTATGTCTGAACGACAATAAAACCAAGCTTTTAATCATTGGTACCTCTAGTAAACTAAACAAACTCTCCCACATGTACAAATCCATCACTACTGACGGTATCACAATTAAGTTAGCCATGGAACTCAAAACCTTAGGATTCTACTTAGACTCAGCTATTAACTTAGACAAGCAAGTAAATGCCACAGCGTCAGCAACTAGTTACACCTGTAAACGTATTCATGCATGCAAACCATTTCTCTCCACGGACAGTTGCATCACCATTGCTCGAGCTCTTATCCTTTCGAAATTAGTCTACTGCAACGCACTCTAACTAGGCACCAGTAAACACAATACCAATAAACTACACACCTTGCAAAACAATGCCCTTAGAACAGCACTAGGCATTCCTAAAGGACATCACATATCTGACCAAAGAGCCGCCGCCAACTGTTTGGCCATCAGCGACCGTATCAAACTTAAACCTCTGAACATTACACACAACTGTCTCAACAATAAAGCACCTGCATACCTCACAGAGAAATTTGCCAAGCATACATCTGAACGTCCCATCAGAAAAGCCCAAACTAACAGTGTCAGAATCCCAAACTTCAGTCTTAAAAGAACGGGAGGCTCAAGCTTCCCACTATTGGCAGCTCAACTATGGAACTCTATCCCGGTCTCTCTAAGAGCCACTCCCTCCTTTCACGTATTCAAAACTAACGCTAAACTCTGGCTACTCTCCAACGACTGCTGATGCCTTACCCCATGAACGACCAGTCTCCACTGCCAAACGATGTCTATAGATGCTCCTCCCTGTTAATACTAACAGAACCTGAATTGTAATTGATTCCCTGTATGTAAATGTAAGATTTCTATGAAACTGTAATTTAAGAAATGTAAGATATTTATGTAAATGCATCCTAAGACTTCCTATCACAAATGTAATTTGTATGTAACTGTAACCTAAGATTCTCGCAAGCGCCCAGTTGCCTAACGGCCCGGTGCGCTCTACTTTTATTTTTAAATGTTTTTATTGGCATTTTGGTAAAAGACATTCACATTACAAGAGGTTAATTATGCAGTAGTGCCAGTTTAAAATAATAACCATCAAACAAACAAACAAAAAACAAACAAACAAAACAAGCGATTCTCGTTACAGTCTTGGCATGTGAAACATGAGAACAGGCTGATGTCTCCTCACCCGGGGTGCCATTCTTGCCCTTCTTGAGGGCAACCCCTCCAGTTCACGCATGGCGGGGGTGGGCAGTTTGCCACCCAGGCGTGGGGGGAGTGCTCATCATGGTGTGCAGTTCGTTCATGGAGGCTTGTCGTCGGAAGGGTGAAACATGTCCCATACTAGTGTTTTCCAGGCAACCCATTTGTCACTACATCCAGCTCTGACCTGCTTACCGCCTCCGCCCATACCTTAGTCTCAGCCTCCGCCCACCTCTCAAATTCCCTATGCCAATGTTGGTACCGTGGCCCCCCAGCCCTCTTCCATGACATGGCAATGGTTCTCTTGGCCAGGATGCATGCGAGGTCCATGAATTTATGCACATGCTTATGTTTGCTGATCCTGGGGTAAGCACCAAGCAGGCACTCCTTCAGTGATCTCTCATACCGGGCGACACTAGAAGCTCTACAGGCTTTTTCTATCTGCACTCAAAGATCCCTCGCCCGCTCGCAGCCCCAAAACATAAGTATCATGTCTGCAACCTCCCTACCGCACCATGGGCAAACCGAGCTGGCGCTCCTTTTGAAGGTTGCTATTCTGTGTGGGGTCATGTAGGTGCATTACAGCACGTTTAGTTGTATCAGTTTGAACCGTTGGTTCCGTGAGACTGCTTTGGGGTAACTCAGTGCCCTCTCCCAATCCCGTTCTGTTAATGTCGTGCCCAGGTCTGCATCCCATTGTTCTTTCAATGCTGCACTCTTGGGGTTGAGCGTGTCTATGAGCGTGCTTTATAGGCTAGAGACTGGGCGCCAGCCACCATCAAGGTTGTATATTAGGGTAAGAATTGGTTCAGCCAGCGGCTCGTCCGGCCAGCCCTCCCAGCCATCTCTGGCCACCTTTCGGACCCGTTGATACCACAGGAACTTCCCACCGGGGACCCCCTCCCTGTATTGAGCTGAATTTCCTGAAGACCCCTTTGTTATACATGTCCTCCCACGTATATATACCATGCCCTTCCTATCATCGCAGAGCCACCATGTCCGAACTGTCCTGACATGCACCTGCCGCTATTGGTATCTCTGGGGTATAAGGATGTGTTGTCCCCAGTACCGCTCACGTTCTTTTCCATATCTTCCGCCCCATTGTCACCACCATTGGAGTGTGTTTCGCAGCCCCGAGGGTTACCCAGAGTATTTCTTTTACTGTGAGGGGCGCAACCAGCTGTTGTAGCAGGGCAGTCTCTGAGGTGGGGTCATCAGACAGCCATTTGACCACATGGCTAAGTTGGGCCGCCAGATAGTACTTTTCTAGGTTTGGCAGCTTCACGCCCCCCCGGTCATATGGCAAGAATGGGGTCTTCAGTGAGAGTCTGTGGCGAGCTCACCCCATAGGAACCCCCGGATCAGCCCCTCCAGTGTGCGGAAGAAGGAGGCTTTGACGTTATAGTGCACGTTGTTAAAGAAGTATAGGAACCTCGGGAGGATGATCATCTTGGTGATAGCGACTCTACCTAGCAGTGATAGCGGTAGCCTGGCCCAGAACTTCATAGATTTCATCATGCCATGCAACACCCTAGCCGTGTTGTTTTTGTGTGTTTGTTCAGGCGAGTGTTTAATGTTGACCCCCAGGTATTTAAACAAGACAGTCTCCCATCGGAGACCTACTGCAGGCAGCATGCTGGGGTCTCTCCCTTTTTGGCCAGCAATTGGGAATATGTAGGATTTAGATCTGCTGAAGCTGATTCCAGAAACCTTGCAATAGTTGTCCAGTATATCTAGGATTACCGGGATGTTTAAGTGCGGGTCTCTGACGTATAGAAGGACATGTCCGTGTAAAGAGATAGTAAGTGCCCCGCACCCCCAACCCAGATACCCGCATCTAAGTATTGCTTCCTTAGGTATATTGCTGTGGGTTCAAGACCCAGGACGTACAGCATTGGGGAGAGTGGACAGCCCTGCCTTGTCCCCCTTTCAATATCCCAGATGGCAGACACCAACCTCCCTGTTTTGACCCTGGCCTCAGGATTAGTGCACAGCGCTCTACAAATAAATAAACAATACAATACAGACCAGGCATTCAAAGGAGGAGTAGGTCTGTGTAGGAATGATAGTGGCAGTAATCCACTCTGGAATGATCAAGGCTATGCCACCACAAGAGCGGTTGGATCTGGGCACAGAGAGGATCGTGTAGCCATCAGGAAGGAGAGTGTCAAAGCTTGTGACAGAGCTGGCCGTGAATCAAGTTTCGGTGAGACCAAGGGCATCAAGGTTGACTTCTTCCAGGAGATAGCAGGTGTCAGAGGAGTGTTTGACGGCTTAGCGAGAGATGAGAGTGGCGAGGTGGAGAAAGTTGCCATCCTTAAAAGACTTCTGGGTAGGGGTAAAAATCAGAGGTACTCCCTGTGGAGGTATAAGAGGAGACTATGGGGGGCAGAAGAGGTAGGGGGAGATGGCACGGTAGCCAAGCAGGAGGAAGAGGGCTCCAGAGAAATGGCAGAGGGGGGAGGCAAGAAAGCAGACTAGGGGGAGAGTAGGCACAGTGGGAGAGGAAAGGAAATTGATTAGGCGCAGGAAGCATCTATCAAAGAGGAGGAGGTTGGCCTGAGGGCCTTTGACCAAGACGGTACCATTGAGGTAAACATTAATGATGACCTTCGAGGAGTTGAAAGAAGCCAGGAGGGCCTCCTACAAGGTGCCACCATTAATGGGAGAGGAAGAGCAAGGAGAGATTACAGAGACCACATGAAGAGTCCATAGGTCTGGCGAAGGAACGACAAAGAGGATGTCGGTGATGGTCTGTCTGGAGGAAGTACTGGTATAGGTATCAGTGATAGGAAGACCTAGGTTGGAGAACAGGATTTCCTTTTTGAACTTCTTCCAGCCAGACTTAGTGAGATGGGCAGGATAGTCGTTAGAGAAACAGTTGGAGAAGATAGAAGGAAAGGAGAGCACCACACGTGAAATGGAGGAGGGGGAGGAGGAGAGAGAGGGGGATAGGGATGCGAATGAAAGAAGAGCGAAGGGGGGATGAAGACAGGGGGAGTGAAAAGAGGGGTGTAAGGACATATAGGGAATTGTATTGCCAGCATACAATATGCAGCATATAAATACAGCCAGGCCCAGTTTTTCAAACTGCAGCCTTTATTTCAGTAACAGCCAGTAACAGCCAGCAGGCATTTTTTCAGAATGCTTAGTAAAAAAAAGAAAAAGAAAAAAAAAAAAAACCTTTCAGCATAGTGTGCTGCCAGGTTAAAATAAAGAGGTGCACAATTTCATATTGGATGTTTCATGTGTGAAAACTGCATTAGAATACATAACTGATAAACTCTGTACTAATTACCTTACTAAAGTAGTAATTCAACCTCTCTAACATTATAATGCAGTTTTCTGTGCACAATGAAATACAGTCTATGGGCCTCATTACGAGTATGGAGGCAGCCATGCCCTTAAAAGGGCATGGCTGCCTCCATACCGGGTTCCAGCTTTCCAGCTCCGGGTTCTGTGAATGAGGAATTGCCTGGTCATTCCAACCTTGGAGGACCCGGTAATTCCTCATCCACAAAACCAATCCCCATTCCCATTTGAGCCCCCACAGGGCTCAATTGGAATGGGGATGGAGCTAATAACGGGCCCGTTGATAACGGGCCCGTTATTAGCTCCTTGGTCCCCTTGCAGGACTTGCTAAGGACGTCTGGTCTGACCAGACGTTCTGTGTGGGTCCTACTAGGGGACCTCGTAATAAGGCATCCATAATGAAGGGTGCCAGTTCCGTACCGGCACCCTTCATTATGGGAGCACCAGCCTCGTAATGAGGCAGTATGTTTTATGTGCACAGTTTGAAATTCATTTTTCCATGAAGAAGTGCACACTAACGTTTTATCTTCATCTTGTGGAGAACAGAAATATGTAAAATGCAGGAAAGGAAAATAGGAACATGAAATCTTCATTGTCTTGAAAAATAAAGGCTGGCACAGGACACATTCTTACTGTTCTGATTGGTGGGGATTGTAGGATAAGCCGTGTCAACAGAGGGCTGAATGAGAGTTTTCTTAAGGAATGAAGAAGAGGGAGGATTCAGTTTGTGCTGGGACAAAGAGACGGACGGTGCCATATCTGTTGAACTCCATTTGGGTTGAGCTCTGGCTACGGAGCTAATCAGCTCCCCACATATATGAAGGAGTTTGGCACTGGGTCTGGGTCTGCAAAGACAGCGAGGTTGTGCTGGGACTTCAGATTTCACTTTCCTTGGTAAGATTAGTGCCAAGTGAGGAAAACATAGAATGTTGAATGTGTGTTGATACAATTTACTGGCAGTGCAGGGAGTTTAGGAAAAAGAAAAATACTATATGTTTATTTTTCTCTATGTTCAAAGTGCTTGTAACTGAATTTGTTCTTGCAATATGCATGTTTGTTTCTGTTCTCTTTTATATTTTGCAGGTGATGCTGTAATAATTATGTGGTAAGATGTTTTGCTGTTTATTATTGTCATTTAATACTGAGTATATAGAAAAGGGCTGAGACTTTAGTGTCATTCATGCATCTGTGAATCATTTCTATATAGGGGAATCATATAGGTGATGTTTATACCAGAGCAGTAGTGCATTTGCCACTTTACCACTGGATGTAAAAATAGCAAGCAAGGAAAAGTGAATAATATTTGCAAGGTAGGAAGGTGTGTGCAAGTGTGATGAGTGATTCCTTCCTTGCATGCTGAAAGGAAGGAGTGTCAGATTAGACACATAGATTACTGGATGCACATAAGCCAGTAATACCAGCCACAAATCATATGTGGCGTTCTGAATAAACTCATTGGGTTCTCTGAAGTGTGATAAGTCTGGGGGTTCTCTACATGTGACTAGAAGACATTCTAACAGAAAGGAAAGGTTTGTTTTATGATGGGGATGTAGTATAAAAGAAAAACCTTGCTCACTACTATACCACAAAAATAAGGTAATTCTGAAAATAACACAAAATAAGATGCCACTAAAATTGCCACCAATACAAACTAAAAATATATAATCACCAAAATAGAGTAATACCAAACCCACTCTAAACGTAAGGCCAGTTTACCGCCAATTTACCACCAAGATTTTACAGTAAGAAAAATACCGCCAAATCCCGAATTTACCCCATAAGACAAAAACTCTTACAGAAATGGTGTGTTGGCCAGGAAAGTGACTGTAGAGCATCTACTGGGCGTGGCAAGTGTGTTCCACACGACCATACGTGCATTAAAGGGAACCCATTTTGTGAGAGCAGTGTAACACTGAAAGTGAATCTAAGAATGTCTCAAATTGATGCCACATTCCCAGAGTTGGTGAAATATCTGGAGGCAAAATTATATGCACATGGAACATGGTCATCAAATAATGCCACAGAGTGACATGACCGTATCTATGGGGAAGTTCAGAAAGAACCATTGGACAACATTTTTGAAGAAGGTAGCATAATTCAGGTCTATCTTATGAGATTATTAAATGCTGCTGACAAACCTGCAGAGAAAAATTGTCTGATAAGGCTATGTGCCAAAACATTGGTTTATTTTAAATAGGTCTCTGCGAATGCAAGAAAATGATGCCAAGCTAATTAGCAGAATAAAAGTCGAATTAGATGGAGCTATTGAACAAAAGAAAAGGTTGAGAGCAGAACTGGAGGTATGTCAAAAGGACCTGCAATCAAAGTGTAAAGAGTTTGACACTCAATTATCTCAAAGGAAAAAACTATTTGAAGACAGTGAGCAAGAATTAAAACACTTGAAATGTCACATTAGACAAGATAAAGATGAGGCTAGTTTGGAAATACAAGTTTTACAAAAAGAGAATTTAGAGAAAGAAGGTTAGCTTCAGACTGTTGAACAAGAGATAGCTAAAATTTTTCAAGAAAGAGACAAGTGAGAGTTTAATGAATGTCAAATGCAAATGAGCGATATGCAAAATGGGTTTGGGGCACCATATTCAATGGGATTGAGGTGAATTCAATTTCTATGCAGGGAGATAGCGCCCCAGTTGCTGTGCCGTTGTCTGAGCTTCGTTGTAGAGCCTTTGGGGGGTTTGACACACCCATTGGGGGTGGCCACCAATCCCATACACCTGAGACAAGGGTTGAACCACAGAGTAGTTCAATCCCAAATATAGCGCTAAGTAGCCCTATCAAGATAATGAAATCAATCAAGGTCCTGATCAAACCGTCCAAAAAAGGAGAGGAGTGCTGTACAGAGGACCACTTAGAAGCGGTGCACAATATAATTAAAGCCCTACACATGCCTAAGGAACAATACAGACAATACTTTCACTTAACTCTGGATGCTCCCACAGGGAGCATCATCAGGGGATTAAATGAACAGCAGAACATGACATGGGCAGAATTTGAAAAAGAGATTAGGTGTAATTTTTCTCCATTCCAGTCATTACAGGAGGCGAAAAACTTTGCATACACAATTACAGCTGGGCCAAATACGTCGCCTCGCCAATTTCTTCAAGACTTAAAAAGAGCGTTTTCTCGTTTTGATGTATCCTTTGATCCCAATTCCAACAAGTTTAAAACTGCCTATTTTTAAGGTTTGCAGAAAAACATTATATCACAGTTAGTCTGCAAATTTGATCGTGAGACGTCCCTTGAATGGATTGTGTACCAAAGAACAAAACTATATGAAGTGCTCTACTGTCAGGGTAGAGAGAATGATCAAATGAAAGATACAAGATCAAAATCTAAACAATCCTCGACAACAGTAATGGAGATCAGGTTAGCTAAAATGTCAACTGTGTCCGCTCAAAGTCCAGGCAAAAATAATGTGACACCCGAACAGAGGGGTACTCCACAGAGGTTGCTGCCCTCTGCACCGATATTTCAGTCACATGATTCTAGCAATAGGGAGAGTTACATTAGCCCTGGGTACTTAGGAGACAGACCCCGGACAGGATATTGATCCGACATGTCAGGCATGAACAATAATCAGAGACAAAATCAAGATCAAAGAAGTAATAATCCCTACCAGACATTGGGGACACAGAGCAGATTTGAACCCAACACCATGATATATGGTAACCAGGACAGACCCCGGTATGTGGATCAATTTACTGAAAATGGGAATCAGCATAGGGGACAATACTCACCAAATGAGAGACAGCACATGAGGCAGAATATGAATTATGCTCCACGTCCATACAATCAATCACCGCCACCAGGGGATTACAACCAAAGAATAGGTACACCCTGCTCCCCACCCCACATGAATCAACACTTCAGAAACAACTCATATAGGAATGACTCTCCTGAGAGATACCAGAATAGATTTAACCAGGGGAGGATAACCAATATCGGCATAGGCCGCAGAGAGAAGATTCTAGAGAGATGGAAAGATTCCAGTGTCTCGAGGTCCAAGTAAAAATGTAAGCTGAACAGATAGGAAAACTCTGTACATCTCAAAAACAGTCATAAAATGAAGGGGCAGAAGGTCATAGAAGTGACCTGGTGGCTTCTGACAGTGACTAAATATTCATGACACCTGCAATGATAAAAAAGACAGATTTCCCTAATCCGGTTTTGCATAATGACTCTGAGCTGTTTAATGTTTTAAAAACGAAAATACCTGCAAATGAACATGAGGCAGAAATTGCAAATACATCTAAAAAAGAGGTTTGGTTTAACCTGTAGTTGAATCAAACGTTGGAAATTTGTACAAATGAAAAAGGAAAACGTGAAAAACATGAAATTCCAAAGGAACAAAGAGACAGATTTAAGAAAGACAACTTATGTACGGGCAAAATAATTGATAAAGGAGTAGATGTGAATGTTCGAACACCCTACCTAGACAATCAATATGCTAATAAAATACAGGCAGGAAGAATAAGTACTAAAAAGGATGGTATAGATCAGTCACCTGAAGAGTTTTTTGAGCCACAGATTTTTGAAGAAATTAAAAAGACTTGTATCATGCCAAATACCCACAAATGCCCAAAATTAGAAAATGACAACTTATCAGGTGATGTTTATACGCATATTCAGTTGGAGAATTGTAGTGTGGATTCTGATGATCCCCGGATGGAAGGGCGAACAGTGGCCACACTCCAAATGACCTCTGAATATGGGGAGATGGGTAAGGCTCAAATGGAAATGGACAGAAAGGAGGGAAAGGTGTCCTTTCTTTTACAGATGTGCTTAGTCAAAAGTGAGAAGGGTCTGAGAAAAGTGAATCCTGAAATCAGTAAGAATTTGTACTTTTTGTGTGTATTAGAGGACGTTGGAGACAGATATTATGCTCCCATTACTGTGGATGAGAAGTGCAATACATATGCAGTGATTGGCACAGGTGCACAGGCCACAATTATGTCCAAAGAATTGGTAAAAAAGTATCAATGAAGGGAGATCTCCACAGAATCAGATCAAAGTGAGACAGAGTGAAGACCTAGTACATAACTTTAACGGTGAGGAGGTGCCTACTGAGGGTGTTACTGAAGTTGACATAAAGATAGGAAAACACAGAATGAAACAGGAAGTATTAATCACTTCTATTTGTGAAATTATATTCTTGATGGGAACAAATTGCCTGAAAAGATTGTCTCCTCTCATTGATGGGGTAAATGGGGTTCGGTGGTCTTTAACCAAAAAACCATTAATGTCTAAGAAATTAAAGTCACAAAACAGCAGTGTAAATGAATCCCATACTGTTGCCAAATCGAATGATGCAGTGGAGGTGTACCTACAGAATAGCTGTGGGCCTAGTGTCACCGTTATGTTGATGTGTCAGGACAAAATGCAAAGTGAAAAAGAAAAACAGTCTGTTCACATTTATTTGGATACCAGGAAGAAATGGCAAACTGAGATAGATGAACACGCAAACAGAACAACATCCCTAAAGCAGGGAAAAACACATCACCACTCTAGCTGAAATACATAAGATGAGCAGCCATGGATTCATATTGGTATAAATGGCCATTCTAAAATGATAAAAACCACTTTGGCACTTGAACAGGAAAGGAGTTTTTTTAATGAGAAACTACGGCAGAGAATAATGGAAAAGGAGGAGATCCCGAAATTTAGAATTAAAAACCAATACATCTCTGGTTTAGACAATCCAAATTTTGAAAATTGAATTGCAGGAAGGTGCATGCTAAAGATTAATGTTGGCCAAAACATCATTTACCACAATGTGTGGATAGTGAGTGAAACACAAAATTATTTTTATCTGGGCAATGATATCATGCACAGAATGTGCATGGTGTTAGATTTCCTTAACCAAAAAATATGGTCCCAGCTAGGTGGGCCTGCACCCAAATTTGAAGACAAAACAAAGGCGTATCATTGTGTGCAATTAGTGCCATATGCAATTGAACTACAGGTGAAGAAGGATATTACTATTCCTGCATTCACCAAGCAGGTTGCCATAACACTAAAGTGTAAGAATGGACAGCAAATGAAGGATTCTGATGCATTTGTGTGCTTGAATGAATCTATGAAACAGCAAGGGCTGGATTATGAATATACCCCATTGATAGATGTTGGGGAGGGTTCCGTCACAATTATGGTAGATAATAGAGGATGTCAAGATATTCATTTAGAAGAGAATTCCTTGCTATGAATGGCCATACAAAAATCACATTATACTGCAGATTTCAACAATATGGTGATTGGAAATATCCCTGAGAGATATGTAGATGCACAGGGTTTGTTACCAGAATACCTGGACTCTCAACCCAAAGGGATGTTCATGATTCATTCTGTATATCCTTATGATTACAATGAGACATTGTGCTGTCACCAGGAGAAATCTATAGTATTTGACTTAAATGAAAATGAAACAGGAAATCAGCACATTGAAATGGAGGCTGATATGCCAAAATATTTAAAAGTGGCAGCCTTGGAGAGAGATGCAGCCGCACAGTTGGAAGAAATCACAGAGGTTCCTCCGTTGGAAGATTTCCCGGAATTTTCAAAAATGATAGAGGAGCAGATTCTGTTAGCAGATGTCTGTGATAGCGAAGAGGATAAGAATTAATTGAGAAAAAGATTTATGGAATTTAAGGAAGTTTTTGCCAAAGACGCATATGATTGTGGCCTAACGGATTTACATGTTGTCACATTATCAGGGGAGTGTGGTAGAAATCCATTATTTGTGTGCCAGTATTGATTACCACTGGCATGTTTACACTCATTGGCAGAGATAATTAAAAACTTGGAGTACAGGGGAATTATCAGACCCATTCATAGTGCCTCCAACACTCCCATTTTGGGTGTATTAATGCCAAATGGTCAATGGCGTCTATGCGCAGACCTGAGGGAATTAAATAAAAGAGTGCCAGTGTCTAGATGGCCGCTGCCATTCATTGATCAAGGCTTTGCTCAGGTGCATGGGTCAAAGGTATTTACCACATTAGATCTCACATCTGGGTACTGGCGTGTGCCATTGGCAGAAGACATTCAGAATTAATTTGCATTTTCATTTGATAAAATGCAATACGCTTGGTCCAGAACACCTTTTGGGTATGTCAATAGTGGGAGCAAATTTGGCATATTTTTTTAGAAAAGGTATGCCAGATACAGCTGAAAGAGGAACTATAGTCTATGTAGATGATGTCCTGATAAAAAATGAAAACTTAAAAAATAATTTTGATGAAATTAGACATGTACTTGACCAATTGAAAAAGGCGTGTGCCAAAGTATCTTTACAGAAAGCCCAATGGTGCAAGAAAAAGGTGAAATTCCTAGGCCATGAAGTAACTGAACATGGGTTAAATCCACAAAAGAAAAAGGTGGAGGAGATACATAAATTGAAAGATCCTAAAAACATGAAAGGTTTAAAAAGTTTATCAGGAATAATGGGATATAACAGGAAATGTATTGAAAGTTATGCTGAAATCACTCAACCATTGACTAAACTATTGAAGCTGAATACACCCTGGAAATGGGAAAAGAAGCAATCTGAGGCATTTGCTAAATTGAAGGAATGTCTCATAAAGGCACCATGCTTGGCCTATCCCATAAAGAATAAAGATTTTTTCTTAGAAATAGGATTCACTGAGCATTGTATGTCAGCAGTGTTATCTCAAAAACATGATTTGAACCATAATTCTATTGCTCATGCAAGTAAGGCATTTTCTCAGGTTGAAATTAAATTCAGTGAATATGAAAAGGCTCTTCTGACCACTGTATGGGCATTACAACATTTTCGTCCCATTCTCCAAGGGGAGAAGGTGATCATTGAGACAAATCATCAACCATTGCAGTTTTTACAGAGTAAAAGGATTAGATCAGACAATCTAGCACAGTCCAGAATTACTTCATGGACATTGGCATTGCAGTGCTTTCCTGTGGAAGTAAGATATGGCCAAAATAGAAAGAGCCCAATTGCTCAAGGGTTAGCAGATTTACATGACTGTGCAGCTGAATGTGTATCAGATGAAGTAGAGATGGTGTCCAGTTTGCAGGAGTTTGAGCAATCAGCACACAAAGCTTTTGATGAAAATACATGCAAGGAATTTCCAATTGTATATGTCGATGGATGTGCTTTTCACATTGAAAATGACAGCAATAAACAGTTGGTGTCAGGGATAGGAAATGTCTGGTTTAGATGTGAGGACATTCCTAGAATAGGGATGAGAATTGGGGCTAGGAGTAGCCAGGTAGCAGAGTTGGCAGCCATTTATAAAACAATTACTACGGCAGTTGATAACAAATTCAGTGAAATTGTCCTGGTAACTGATTCTGATTATGCAAAAAATAGCGTTTTAGAATATCTGCTTGGCTGGAAAGCAAGAGGCATACTCACATATAACAACAAAAAAACTCAAACATGGGGAAATGATACAAGCTATAGACAAATTAGTGTCAGAGAATGATTTAACAGTATACTTGAGGAACATTTGTGGACATTTGAAAACTCCAGGAGAAGATAAGGAGGAAAATGATAATGCAGATCAATTAGCCAAGATTGAGGCTGTTATGGGAGACTTTTTGCCCAATGAACACTTGTTTGGTGAAATACAAATAGATGCAGTTACACGCTCTAAAGCTCCAAAAGAAGTTGAACAACCTGTAGTGCAATGGAGTTATGATACACCAGATCAAGATCTGTTTAAGGCGCAAAAATATGACCATGTGTTGGGGATCTATTATAATTATTTGATGGTCCCCGAACAAAATCCTTTAACTGAAAATGATTGTACAGGAAAAGAAGAGTTGAGAGTGTTATTAAAGAACAAAAAACGAATAAACTACATGATGGTCTGATGATCAGGGAATCCATAACAGGGAAGATACAGTGGGTGGTACCTCTTTCATACAGAGGGCTGATGCTACACCATGCACATGGTGCAATAACTGCTGGACACAGAGCTTCACAAAAAACTTTAGAGATACTGAAAGATTATGCTCACTGGCCACACATGTCCCAAGATGTGGAATTATATACCAGGGGGTATCTTGTATGTGCACAATTTAAACCTGCTTCACCAATGCATAGAGTTCCATTGATGAAAATAGGTTTAACTCTTCCATGGTCAGATTTACAAATTTACGATGTAGGGCCTGTAAAGAGATCGAATAGGGAAACCATTATCTTTTGACAGTGGTTTGTTTGATGTCGAAATGGGTAGAATGTATTCCTGTACCAGATTGTAGTGCGCAAACAGCAGCTACATTGCTGGTAATTCATATATTTTCAAGATTTGGGTTACCACAGAGAATAGAGTTAGACAGGGGAAGTCATTTCACAAGCACCATAATGAGCAAGGTGTGGCAGATATTGGGGGTAAAAAGGAAATTACATATTGCATATTGGCCTCCCTCTTTTGGAAATGTTGAACATTGCATCAGATCTGTCATGGAGATACTAAAGAAATTTGTAGCGGAGGCAGTTTCTAGATGGGATTTACGATTACCTTTAGTATTGATGGCCATTAGATCGACTCCTGCTAAAGCAGGTATCAGTTCTCATGAGGTGTTGACAGGAAGGAAAATGGTACTGCCACAACATTTATTATACAGAACACATGAGCAGACACTTGTGAGTGCATCTACAGTTCACGTATATGTGGAAGAACTGAGAAAGCATTTACCACATGCATTTGCATTTGTGAACCAAAATTTAGAAAGAGCTGCTGATAGTGCAAAGTCTTATTATGATTTTAAAAAAAACATCTGTGAAAGAATATCAAATAGGTGATCAGGTATATAAATTTCATTTTGGAAACAGTAAACATAAAACTAAAAATTTCTGGCGGCATGGCAAGGTCCATTTGAGATAGTGTATAAAGTGTCCCTGGTAGTTTATAAGATATTAAAGTCAGAGGGTGAAATGGTGACAGAACAATTTGTTCATGTTAACAAAATGAAGCCCTGTCATCCTAAACATGAAGTCAGAAAATTTGAGCAGATAGAGACAAGTTAAGTGTACTGATTTCATGGAAAAGAAAGATGCAGTTAATTATTGTCTCACACCATGAAAAACCGGATACATTGTTTAGTGGGGAGATAAATGCAATTAAAGTACCACATTTGGAAAAAGTGTGGTAATATACATTGATGGAAGGTGCTGAATCAGGTTAACTTACTATGGTACAATATGCTAAAAAGTTCTGCATGAAAATTGTTTTGATGTTTAATAATGTGAAATGTATATATTATTGTTTTCTCTCTAACACGTGCTTAGTTGCAAATATTCGGAAGAGTGGGTCATACTGTTTTGGGCCACATTTTGTTTTTGGCAAAGTAGTAGAAAGGGTTAAATTGGTATTGTGCTATGTACTTCATCTGTTCCTCTTCTATTTGATTTAGAAACAAATAACTAACATATTGGTTGGGGTCAGAGGTCGCAGGACCAGAGGACGCCTGAGGTGATGGAGTCCTGGAGTCCACAGGAAGAAGCCCAAGTAAAGCCTCCAGACCAAAGTATGGAGGTGAAGACAAAGAGACTGGGTTGCCAAAAGAAATAATTTCTGTGGAAAAACACCCAAGAGCAGCAGGATGAAGGAATTCCACCGAAAGAATGATATAATGAAAGTTTGGTGATGGACATCTCAGTGGTACGGTCATGAAGATGGTGAATGCCATAAAGGGAACAGTAGTGAGTTGAACTTAATTCTGCAGCGTTCCTGATGAAGCATAATATTATCCTACTAGTTAGTTATGTTGGTCATTTATTTTATCTGTTTATTTTATTTTATTATTTTGTTGTCATATATGAAATGTTGATTTTACACATATATATGGGCTATAATTGAGAAGACATTCAAACATACGTGGACACTTCAGTTGGAAAAATATGTGTACAATATTCCATTATACATGCACATACACATACACATGGGTTTGAGGACTGATGGGCCCCATTTGGGATTTCTTTACTTTTGTCATGATTGAGCAATGGTTTGTTGTGAAATGTTTAAATGTTCATTTATTAAGATGATATTATTTCAATTGTGATTCATATGATGGAAAAAGAGAGATGTACATTTTAAAAAGGTTTCCTCCAATTATTGGTTTGTTAGCCAAAATTGTCGGAAAAAGGAGCGAATGTGTAAGGACATATATGGAATTTTATTGCCAGCATACAATATGCAGCATAGAAATACAGCCAGGCCCAGTTTTTGAACTGCAGGCAGTATTTCAGTAACAGCTAGCAGGCAAGTTTTCAGAATACTTAGTAAAAAAAAAAAAAATGAAAAAAAACATTTAAGCATAGTGTTCTGCCAGGTTAAAATAAAGAGGTGCACAATTTTATATTGGATGTTTCATGTGTGAAAACTGCATTAGAATACATAACTGATTAACTTTGTACTAATTGCCTTACTAAAGTACTCATTCCAACCTCTCTAACATTATAATGCAGTTTTCTGTGCACAATGAAATACAGTCTATGTTATGTGCACAGTTTGAAATTCATTTTTCCATGAAGAAGTGCACACTAGCATTTTATCTTCATCTTGTGGAGAACAGAATTATGTAAAATGCAGGAAAGGAAAATAGTAACAGCTGCTTTACAAATGAAATCTTCTTTGCTTGAAAAACGAAGGCTGGCACAGGGCACATTTTTGTTGTTCTGATTGGTAGGGATTGGAGGTGGATAAGCCACACCAGCAGAGGGCTGATTGAGAGTTTTCTTAAGGAATGAAGAAGAGGGAGGATTCGGTTAGTGCTGGGACAAATAGACAGACGGTACCATATCTGTTGAACTCCATGTGGGTTGAGCGCTGGCTACGGACCTAATCAGCTAGAAGCTCCCCACACGTCCGAAGGAGTTCGGCACTGGGTCTGGGTCTGCAAAGACAGCGAGGTTGTGCAGGGACTTCAGATTTCACTGGCCTTGGTAAGATTAGTGCCAAGTGAGGAAAAAATAGAATGTTGAATGTGTGTTGATACAATTTACTGGCAATGCAGGGAGTTTAGGAAAAAAGAAACATGCTGTATGTTTATTTTTCTATATGTTCAAAGTGCTTGTAACTAAATTTGTTCTTGCAATATGCATGTTTGTTTCTGTTCTCGTTTATATTTTGCAGGTGATGCTGTAATAATTATGTGGTAAATTGTTTTGCTGTTTATAATTGTCATTTAATACAGAGTATATATTTTTTTTAAAAGGCTGAGACTTTGGTGGCATTCATGCATCTGTGAATCATTTCTATATAGGGAAATCACATAGGTGATGTTTATACCAGAGTGGTAGTACATTTGCCAATTTACCACTGGATGTAAAAATAGCAAGCAAGGGAAAGTGAATAATATTTGCATGGTAGGAAGGTGTGTGTAAGTGTGATGAGTGATTCCTTCCTTGCATGCTGAAAGAAAGGAGTGTCAGATTAGACACATAGATTACTGGATGTACATAAGCCAGTAATACCAGCCACAAACCATAGGTGGCGTTCTGAATAAACTCATTTGGTTCTCTGAAGTGTCCTAAGTCTGTGGGATCTCTACAGGCGACTTGAAGACATTCTAACAGAAAGGAAAAGTTTGTTTTATGATGGAGCTGTAGTATAAAAGAAAAACCACGCTCACTACTATACCACAAAAATAAGGTAATTCTGAAAATACCACAAAATAAGATACCACTAAAATTACCACCAATGCAAACTAACAATATATAACCAGTTTACTGCCAATTTACCACCAACATTTTACGGTAAGAAAAATACCGCCAAATCCTGAATTTACCCCAAAAAGACAAATCTCTTACAGTTGGGTACAAGCATAAGAGATGGAACAGGACTGGAACAGCAGTACATAATGAAAACAATGCAGCTAATGTGCATGGCTAGATTTGGAACCAGCACAACAAAATGAAAACACAGTGCAGCCACTAGGCACAGTTAGATTCGAAATCAGTAAAACAAAATGAAACCCCAGTGCAGTCACTAGACACAGTTAGATTCAAAATCATTACAACAAAATGAAAAAACAGTGCAGCCACTTGGCACAACTAGATTCGAAATCAGCAGGATAAAGTGAAACACAGTGCAGCAGCAAGGCACAGTTGACGTAAGAGAGTGGTAGTACAGGTGATCCGGGGTAAGGAAGGGACAGTCAGAGGTGCAGGAAGTGAGCATTGTAACAGCACCTAACCCACAGGGAAGTGATGTCGCAGGATGAATTTGGTGGGCCTTAAAGAGTGTAGGGTCAAATCATCCACCTAACGTCCATATAGGGTGTGGAACAGGACCCCCAGACTCAGCCAGGCAGAGGACAGAGAGCGGACAGGCCCTTCGTGACGGGCCTTAGCAGAAACTAAGGTAGGTGGGCCATGAGTAACTTCACTTAATTAACTAATGACTAATCTTCAGGCATTTATGAAAATGATACTTGTGTATCTGTCACACTATTAACTTGTGGATAATCTTCGAGCAGCATGAGAAATATACTCATGTCCTGCTTCATTCTATTTGCTAATGGGCAATCTTTGAGCAGTATGATAGACATACTCATACCTTCTGTTAACCTACCAACTAGCAGCCTCCTTCCAGCAATCTATGAAATACATACGTGTCCTCCTTCACATTATTAACTCACAGGCAATCTCCAAACAGCATGGAAAACACAATCATGTTTTCCTTCACAGTGTTGACCAATGAACAATTTTTCAACAGTATGAAAAACATACTCATCTCCTCCTTCACATTGTTAACTAATGGCATCATCCATAGATTTGAAAAATATACTCTTGGCCGCCTTCACATTACTAGCTAATCTGTCAGCAGTATGAAATACATACTTTTGTCATTCTTGGCCTAATTAAGTAATGGGTGATCTTTGGGTAGCATGTCAAAAATATTCTTGTTTACCTTTACACTATTTATTAATGGGTAATCTTCAAGTGGTATGGAAAACATACGCAATCCTCCTTCACATTATTAACTAACAAGTCATTGTGGAGCATCGTGACATACTTATGTTTCCTTGGCATTATTCAGTAAACTGTGCTGCTTTCCCCTAAGCAATCACGGTTTTCCTAGTAACCTAACTAGGCAACTGCAACTCAGATAAGCTGTTGTAAAGGGGTGGCAAATATCAGCATTATTCCCAGAGGACCTTGCATAAAAACCTTGAGCTGTGCAGTGGCTGCATTCTCAGACAAGAAGTTATCCAATCCAGTTGCACCTACCCATCAATCTGTGTTCCTGGTACCTGATTACTTGGACAATGGCATCCATGGCTGCTCCTGCTGCTGCCTCTGCCTCAGCACCACCCCCACCCTCACCCACCACCTTCTGGAGGCCTGGGGAGAAGAACAGGTGTGGTGATGTAAAGGGGAATCAAGAAGTGGAGGAGGAAGAGATAGTGCTAGTCCCTACTACCAGCTACCAATGTGAGTCTTGGGTGTGGAGGCTTTTTACCACCATTGGGGCGGTGCCCAAGGTGCATGCGACCAAGGTTTGCTGCACTCAGTGCAATATGGTACTCAGTTGCGGCATGCCTGAGCTGTACAGCTATGGGACCACCTCCATGCAGCGTCACTTCAGGACGAACCACAAGGCAGAAGTTCGGAGGGTCGTCCCCTTCGAAGGCCATAGTAGGTTGAGTTCCTCTATCACATGCTTAGATGAAACTCGAATGTTAGCATGTGCCACACTTAGATAGAATTCTGAACATTAGCCTGCGTAGCATCTAGATGAGATTGTGAATATTAGCATGCCCACACCTAGATAGAATTCTAAACATTAGCCTGTGTCGCATCTAGATAGGATTGTGAAGGTCAGCAAGTGCTACACATAGACAAAACTGTGAATGTTAACGTGCTAAATGTCAGGTAACCCACTAACCAATATAAACTCAAACTCCCTGCAGACTTATCTCACTCAAAAACTCACACAACCATCTCTGGCACAACAAGCCACATGCACTTCACAACACTGCAACAACACATAAGCTGCACCAACAGCATACGTGGACTGACACCGATCCAATACCTGCACCAAAGCTCAGCACCCAGTGTATACCGAGTTGAAGATGCCAACACAACACCACTCCTCTCACTATCCTACTCCCTCTTCACCTTACTAACCCATCCCACCTTATCGTTTACAGATCCGCCAGAGCACCGGGGGACCAACTCCGTTGGTGACGGTGCGCGGTACAAATACCTTTAACATTTAACATTTAACATGCTCTGCATCTGCTCCTGTCACCACAAGAGACAATACTGTGGGGCAGCGGATCCCTGACCAGGCCTCCGAGGCCATACACAACGCAGTGGACCCTTGCCTTTCTAGAGTCACTGTACTGTGTATGTACTGTGACATGGTACTCTGCAGGGGAGAGCAATTTCAAAGTACTTTCATGGCTACGGTCCAGAAGCACAAGAAACACTCCCCTACCTCCATGAGGCCCACCCAACATCTTCCTCTCTCCACCTGCCTCTTCATCCCTGTGGTTGGTGCCCCTTCCCTACCCTATCTTCCCTCCCCTCCCTTCTGTCTCATGTCTAAAAAAGCACAAATAAATTGCAAAAGACACAAATAAAAAAAGTCTCTTTTCAGAGCTTCCTTTCAAAATTAAAAAATAGAACTGTCAATGAAATGGTGCAGTTCCCTCCGCAGCCTGAAAAGGCAGCCGACAGTGCAGTAGACTGCAGACATCTTAAAAATGTGGGTGGTGTCGCCATCTAAACAATTGCACTCTTTTGCTGGAGAAAGTGGTGGCTCGGAAAAGAGCCTTTTTTGTTCTTTTTTTGTTTTTGGAAGGTCTTTTGCAAGGTTTAAAGAAAAAGTAGGCAACATATACTGTGAAATTCTTGCTATAGTTGCAGAAACGGCTGCAAAGCATTTTGAATATTTTTCAAAAAAAGCTGATTGCCATCATCGGTAAAATGGACTCCATCTCTGCGAAAAGTATTGGTGCTACAAAATTTAATGTATTAATTGTGGAAGGACGACATGCCAACATGTCTCAAAAATGCTCAAACAGCCTTGTTGACATTGCACCTCGCTTTTTCCATTTGCGGACCCAATGTAGTGGAGCGCAGCCACATCTGTCTCTGGGCAATGAGGCAAACATGTCCATGAGTTTCCCAAATGCTGCCTTCATTGCAAACTGCAGTGACATTCCGGTCCTAAACTATTCCCTCCACAATGAACAATAATAATGGTTGGATGATGTTGTGTCACCAAAGTTGCACAAAGGGGAAGCAAGTCCACCCACTTCATGCCATGGCCTCCGTACCACTGCAGATCAACATGATCAAATCCAAGATGTGCCGCCACTCCACAGTGCTCTGCATACATTTGCAACCAATGCATCCACGAGTCCCCCAAAATCCACACACTCTGCCTCCTGAAAGACACAACCATAGCCATAGTCATCTGCATTCCTCTCAGCAAACATAGCTTCTGCCACAGTCTCACCTTGTACACCACAACCAGGAAACCTTATTGGCCAATCCCCTGGCCTCCACAGTCCCATTTCAATGCCTGCCATCCTCAAAAGCCCCGGATGGGGCACTTGCAATCTGCAGACTACCCCGATGTCCGCAGACTTATCGTCTAATTGAAGGTGGTGGGGACAGAAATATAACCCACAGTAGGATAGTTCCTCTTTAGTGGTGACTCTGAAAAGAGCCTTTTTTTAAGGTGCTTGTAAACAAACACCTCTTGTTTTGTCATTTTGGTCTTTTCTCGTCTTTTCCTCCTTACAGTCTTACATTAACCTCTTCAAAGCATCCCTTAAATTGTAAAAGGAAATGGCATTTCCAATGGTGGACAAAGAAATGCCATCTGCAGTGAAAAAGTTCACACTAAGAGAATTAATGTTCTCATTGTGGGAAGAGAACATCCAGTACTACACACAAATGCAGACATGCCTCTATTTACAAGACACCAACCAGGCTCTTGCTGAGGACAGGGGACATTGGGGTTGTTCCATAGTGCTCTAGGTGGTATGTGTGAGAAAACCACCTTTGCACTGTGAAAAAGCAACATCAGTGCCTTCACCATGACGTTCAGCGCACTGAGTAATCATGGAGCACTGATGTAACCCAAAGGCAGTGCTCCACAATGCACCAATGCAACATCATGAGTACTGAAAGTGGCCATATCTCTGCAAAGTGCAAGCACTCCTTGCAAATTGCCACCAGGCAGACTGTACCATAAGGCCTAAACTCCTTGAAATTCAAGATTGCCAGAAATGCCTCTTCCATCTGCATACCTCTGCAGATCACTTACAAAGAAATCTCCCACCATCGACACACTGACAGACCGATTCATGGAATAATTAGCGCGGCGCAAGTGGCCAAAAACGTGCAAATCGCAATGGAATAGCGAAAATCGCAGTGCAAGTGCGAAAATCGCACGAAAAGCAGCGCACATCGATTCATGGAAGGCCGTGCGCGAGAAAACCTTCAGATGTGCGATAAAAAAGTAGGCGGCGCACGTTGGCGCACAGGCCATCTAACTGCGTGCGCCAGGTCACAGCGAAAATCGCACAGGCCAGAGCGAAAATCGCACATAGCGCGGCGCACGCAACAAAAGTAGGCGGAACACGGGGCGTAACACTCGGAATGGGGAACAAGTTGCCATAATGTGGGCGTCACGGTGGAAGTACAGGGCACAAGTGCGCGGAACGCCCACACGCTCGCCTACAACACGTATTCATGGAATAGAATAGGGCAAAAAAGCGCACGCTCAAACCAGCGCACAGGCACAAACACGACCGCCACAAGAAAGCAGGCGATAGCGTCTCTGCGCCTGGAAGAAATGTGCGCCAAAAGGTGCGCCAACAAATAGCACCTATATACTGCCATGATGAATGTCCTATACTGTGGCCCTCCAGGACAAATGACGTGCAAAGGGGTACCCACAAACACGGACACCCGCTGACAAAAAATACGTGTGCGTGTATACCGGGGTGCGCAGGAAGTCTCACACGCGATTTGGCCGTGTACGTGGATTTCAGGGGTGCGCTGGAATTTCCACACGCGATTTGGCCGGGTACGTGGATTTCAGGGGTGCGCGGGAAGTTCCACACGCGATTTGTCAGGGTACGTGAATTCCAGGGGTTTGCGGGAAGTTCCACACGCGATTTGTCAGGGTAAGCGGATTACAGGGGTGCGCGGGAAGTTCCACACGCGATTTGGCCGTGTACGTGGATTACAGGGGTGCGCGGGAAGTTCCACACGCGATTTGGCCGTGTACGTGGATTACAGGGGTGCGATGGGAAGTTCCACAAGCGATTTGGCCATGTACGTGGATTACAGGGGTGCGATGGGAAGTTCCACACGCGATTTGTCAGGGTACGATTTCAGGGGTGCGCGGGAAGTTCCACACGCGATTTGGCCGGGTACGTGGATTTCAGGGGTGCGCGGGAAGTTCCACACGCGATTTGGCTGTGTACGTGGATTACAGGGGTGCGCGGGAAGTTCCACACGTGATTTGGCCGGGTACGTGGATTTCAGGGGTGCGCGGGAAGTTCCACACGCGATTTGGCTGGGCACGTGTATGACAGGGGTACACGGGAAAATCTACACGCGATTTGGCTGTGTGCTCCCAGGTATTCCCTGTACACCCTCCACGGCCCCTGCAGGCAGCACACACCACAGGGGACTACCCTGCACACCTGCTCATGTCACCCAGCACCCCCACCCCCCAGCCAGCAGGGGCACCCTCCACCAGGCCCCCACTCATGTCTCCCACCACCCCCACCCCCCAGCAGTGCAGGGGCAGCCTCCACCAGGCCCCCACCCATGTCCCCTATCACCACCACCCCCCAGCAGTGCAGGGGCACCCTCCACCAGGCCCCCACTCATGTCTCCCACCACCCCCACCCCCCAGCCAGCAGGGGCAGCCTCCACCAGGCCACCACTCATGTCTCCCACCACCCCCACCCCCCAGCCACCAGGGGCAGCATCCACCAGGCCCCCACCCATGTCCCCTATCACCACCACCCCCCAGCAGTGCAGGGGCACCCTCCACCAGGCCCCCACTCATGTCTCCCACCACCCCCACCCCCCAGCAGTGCAGGGGCACCCTCCACCAGGCCCCCACTCCTGCCTCTGGGGTTGTCATGTCGGGGCAAACACCAACTGTGACCCCTGACAACCCCCGGCCAGAGAGGCAGAGGGGCACCAGCTTCAGTGCCACCGAAGTTGGTGTCCTGGTGGAGCAAGTCCTGGGGCAGTATGATGCCCTCTTTGGAAGTTCCCGCGCCGACAAGGAAGGACAGACTCGGATCTGGACTGACATCGTGACTGCCATCAACGCAGAGGGGGTGGCAGTCTGGGACTTACAACATGTCAGGAAGCGCTGGGAGGACTTCAGGTCCAGGACCCTGAACAAGGCCCGGCGCCTCTTGAAGGCAGCGGATGCCAAGGGGCGCCGGGGCCACTTGTCGGAAGAACAGATGAGGGTCCTGGAACGCATATCCCCAGCGCTCCACGTCCAGGTCCTAGAGAAGCAGGCCCGTCTGGAGTCGAGCGGTGAGTGTACATGCATCCTGATTGTGAGCAGTGCGTGTGCTGATTATTCGGTAGTGTGTAGGTTGCACATCTGTTTGTATGGGGTCGAGTATGGGTGGGGGTGTACAGGGCCATGGGGCTGACACATGCGAGGGCTGTAATGTGTGAAACATGGATGGTGCTTGTGTGTGTAGGCTTGCATGCCAAATGCAGTTGTGTGTGCACACATGTTTGGATGAATGTGTATGTAAGTAGACATGTCTGTGATGTCACGCATGTATGTTGTTTTCGGCTGCATGTATGAGCACTGTGTACATGTGCATGTGTGTGTATTTGACAAGGGTGCAACAGTGATGCAACATGGATGCATGTGACAGCGGTATGTGGAAGCCTGATTGGCAGATGTGACATGGATGCCCGTCTGAACACTGCGACGCTTGGCAGAGGTGTACTCATGCATGCAAGTGTGGTGGTGTGTGTACATGTGTGGTGCACTTCCTGTGGTTTGCATGTGATGTCTGGCTCCCCTTTGGCTGCTCATGCAGTTGGATGTGTAGGGATGGTGGTGGCAGTTGCGATATGGCTGTGGTATGGCTCATGTGTGCGAGTTGTAATGACATGTGTGTTGGGGATTGTGATGACATGTCTGAGGTTTGCCAATGCCACTCATGTGCAACTGTCATGTGTGTATGTGTCCATTGTACAGTGCCCTGATGCCTGTGTTTTGTTTCTCCCTGTCTGCAGCGTCAACTGATGAAGAGGGCGGAGAAGGTGCTGTGGAGCACAGCGGCGGGGATCCCACCGCCAGCCGGAGACGCAAGGCCCGGCTCCCCTCCCGTGTTGTCATCTCGTCGGGGAGTGAGGAGTCCGGTGCCGCGTCCCAGGCCGCAGCTGCCGGGGGGAGGTCCAAGAGGCGGAGGTTGGAGTTGGACTCCTCGGCAGCAGAAGGGGCAGCTGGGACCCAAAAGGGCCCAACAGGGGAAGATGGCACGGAGTCATCCAGGTTGGTGGGGGGTTTGGTGGAGGAGGAGGCCGTGCAAGCACCAGAGACGGGGTCTGGAGGTGGGGATCCCACTGGTGCTAGTGGTGCAGTGCAGGACCAGGGACAGGAGGCAGCACAGGCCGCCGCGGAGGTGCCTGTGTGCAATCCTGTCCCCGATCCTGTCCCTGCATCATCTTGCACCAGCAGGGATGCATACGTCCAGACCCGTTTTCAGGCAGGGGATGAGCTGACATCAACTGGCCTTCCTCTGCCTGCGGACGTGGCTATCCAGGTCCGGGTTGAGCCTGTCCTGGCTGGTGTGGCGTTGCGTCAACGGGCCATGCGAGGTGACCTGCAGTCTTTTCATGGAGAGACTGCACGTCATCTCGAATGGCTCGTTGACCACGTCAGCCTGCTGGGACAGGTCACCCAGGCCGGATTCCTCCGTCTGATGGGGCTTGCTCCGACCCCCTCCTCAACTGGACCCCCTACGCGCCAGTCGTCCTCTGTGCCATCTTCCCATCCATCAGTCACCTGGGTGCCCTGTGGAGCTGCCTCTGACGGTGCGGCCAGGCTGGTGGAGGAGGCATCCCTGCCAGTCGGGAGTCGGACGTCCAGCAGGGGTGGCCACATCAACAACTGCACCCCAGCCGGCGGAGGATGTGCAGGCAGCAGGAGGCAGTGCACGGGCAGAGGCAGAGCAGCAGCAGCAACATGGTGGGAGCCATGAAGGCTCGGGGCCTTCGACATCGGAGGGGCAGGCATCGGCCGGAGGGCAGGAGGACCCAGGACAGAGAGTGTCTTCCGTGTGGCAGCGGTTGGGCCACGCCATAGATGCGGAGTGGCGGCAGGCGGAAGAGGCGCGGCTCACAATGGTCAGGGCGGAGAACTCCATGCGGAGGGCCCTGAGGCGGGCCGAGTTCCTCGAGGCAATCCGCAGGGGGTTGGAGGAGGACACGGCGTCGTCCCTGCGGACCCTCGGGGCCATGGAAGAGGACCACCTCCGGGACATCGAACAGGAGTTCGATGATGCCCTGGCCCGGAACACCACGGAGTGAGCCGCTGGACTTGCCCGCCGCCTTTGTATATAGTTCTTTAGTTTTAGGTTTCCTTTGTTTGTTCTTATGATTTGGAGTCGACGGACACTGCTCCACTTTTTGTATATAGTTGCATTTTAGTTAGGGTTTTTTGTAGGTTTCCTTTGTTCAGTTGGGCTCATGGACCCTTGGATGTTTTGTACATAGTTCTTCATTGGATTGATATAATTTTTAATTTGACTTTGGACTACATTTTTTTGGATTAGGATTTTGTGTTTTTATTTTATTACACAGACATGCAGCTTATCTTTTTTTCATTCCCATTGTATTTTGTTTCATTTCTTTTGCATTCTTATTTTTTTAATACAATTTTGTTTTCATACTTCACTTTGTGGTATCATCTCATTGCTTTCATGCATGTCATGTTGGGTGTTTTCCCATTCAATTGTAACCATTGTGTGTGACGGACATGGGTTCATTAGCTTTATGAACATTGGGGGTGTGACATGTAATTTCCTTTTCCATGTGGGTGAATGGGTTACTTGGTTGGGCTTTTTGGCTGTGGAGGCTGACCATGACGCACATGATTGGGGATTGTGAGGACCTGGTGGAGGCTGCCCATGGTGGCTGGGGGATGAGGGGGGTGGGAGACATGAGTGGGGGCCTGGTGGGGGCTGCCCATGGTGGCTGGGGGGTGGGGGTGGGTGGGAGACATGAGTGGAGGCCTGGTGGAGGGTGCCCATGGTGGCTGGGGGGTGGGGGTGGGTGGGAGACATCAGTGGAGGCCTGGTGGAGGGTGCCCCTGCACTGCTGGGGGGGTGGTGATAGGGGACATGAGTGGGGGCCTGGTGGAGGGTGCCCCTGCACTGCTGGGGGGTGGGGGTGGTGGGAGACATGAGTGGGGGCCTGGTGGAGGGTGCCCCTGCACTGCTGGGGGGTGGGGGTGGGTGGGAGACATGAGTGGAGGCCTGGTGGAGGCTGCCCCTGGTGGCTGGGGGGTGGGGGTGGTGGGAGACATGAGTGGGGGCCTGGTGGAGGCTGCCCCTGGTGGCTGGGGGGGTGGGGGTGGTGGGAGACATGAGTGGGGGCCTGGTGGAGGCTGCCCCTGGTGGCTGGGGGGTGGGGTGCAGGGGGACATGAGTGGGGGCCTGGTGGAGGGTGCCCCTGCTATGCTGGGGGTGGGGGTGGTGGGAGACATGAGTGGGGGCCTGGTGGAGGCTGCCCCTGCACTGCTGGGGGGGTGTTGATCGGGGACATGGGTGGGGGCCTGGTGGAGGCTGCCCCTGGTGGCTGGGGGGTGGGGGTGGTGGGAGACATGAGTGGTGGCCTGGTGGAGGCTGCCCATGGTGGCTGTGGGGTGGGGGTGGTGGGAGACATGAGTGGAGGCCTGGTGGAGGGTGCCCATGGTGGCTGGGGGGTGGGGGTGGTGGGAGACATGAGTGGAGGCCTGGTGGAGGGTGCCCATGGTGGCTGGGGGGTGGGGGTGGGTGGGAGACATGAGTGGTGGCCTGGTGGAGGCTGCCCCTGCTGGCTGGGGGGTAGGGGTGGTGGGAGACATGAGTGGGGGCGTGGTGGAGGGTGCCCCTGCACTGCTGGGGGGTGGGGGTGGTGGGAGACATGAGTGGGGGCCTGGTGGAGGGTGCCCCTGCACTGCTGGGGGGTGGGGGGGTGGGAGACATGAGTGGGGGCCTGGTGGAGGGTGCCCCTGCACTGCTGGGGGGTGGGGGTGGGTGGGAGACATGAGTGGAGGCCTGGTGCAGGGTGCCCATGGTGGCTGGGGGGTGGGGGTGGGTAGGAGACATGAGTCGAGGCCTGGTGGAGGGTGCCCATGGTGGCTGGGGGGTGGGGGTGGGTGGGAGACATGAGTGGTGGCCTGGTGGAGGCTGCCCATGGTGGCTGGGGGGTGGGGGTGGGTTGTTGACATGAGTGGGGGCCTGGTGGAGGCTGCCCCTGGATGCTGGGGGGTGGGGGTGCAGGGGGACATGAGTGGGGGCCTGGTGGTGCTGCCCCTGCACTGGTGAGGGGTGGGGGGGTGGGAGACATGAGTGGGGGCCTGGTGGAGGGTGCCCCTGCACTGCTGGGGTGTGGGGGTGGTGGGAGACATGAGTGGGGGCCTGGTGGAGGCTGGCCCTGGTGGCTGGGGGGTGGGGGTGGTGGGAGACATGAGTGGGGGCCTGGTGGAGGCTGCCCCTGGTGGCTGGGGGGTGGGGGTGGTGGGAGACATGAGTGGGGGCCTGGTGGAGGGTGCCCCTGGTGGCTGGGGGGTGGGGGTGCAGGGGGACATGAGTGGGGGCCTGGTGGTGCTGCCCCTGCACTGCTGGGGGGTGGGGGGGTGGGAGACATGAGTGGGGGCCTGGTGGAGGGTGCCCCTGCACTGCTGGTGGGTGGGGTGGTGGTAGACATGTGTGGGGGCCTGGTGGAGGGTGCCCCTGGTGGCTGGGGGGTGGGGGTGCAGGGGGACATGAGTGGGGGCCTGGTGGTGCTGCCCCTGCACTGCTGGGGGGTGGGGTGGTGGGAGACATGAGTGGGGGCCTGTTGGAGGGTGCCCCTGCACTGCTGGGGGGTGGGGTGGTGGGAGACATGGATGGGGGCCTGGTGGAGGCTGCCCCTGCACTGCTGGGGGGTGGTGGTGATAGGGGACATGGGTGGGGGCCTGGTGGAGGCTGCCCCTGGTGGCTGGGGGGTGGGGGTGGTGGGAGACATGAGTGGGGGCCTGGTGGAGGGTGCCCCTGCACTGCTGGGGGGTGGGGGTGGTGGGAGACATGAGTGGGGGCCTGGTGGAGGGTGCCCCTGGTGGCTGTGGGGTGGGGGTGGTGGGAGACATGAGTGGGGGCCTGGTGGAGGGTGCCCCTGGTGGCTGGGGGGTGGGGGTGCAGGGGGACATGAGTGGGGGCCTGGTGGTGCTGCCCCTGCACTGCTGGGGGGTGGGGGGTGGGAGACATGAGTGGGGGCCTGGTGGAGGGTGCCCCTGGTGGCTGGGGGGTGGGGGTGCAGGGGGACATGAGTGGGGGCCTGGTGGTGCTGCCCCTGCACTGCTGGGGGGTGGGGTGGTGGGAGACATGAGTGGGGGCCTGTTGGAGGGTGCCCCTGCACTGCTGGGGGGTGGGGTGGTGGGAGACATGGATGGGGGCCTGGTGGAGGCTGCCCCTGCACTGCTGGGGGGTGGTGGTGATAGGGGACATGGGTGGGGGCCTGGTGGAGGGTGCCCCTGCACTGCTGGGGGGTGGGGGTGGTGGGAGACATGAGTGGGTGCCTGGTGGAGGGTGCCCATGGTGGCTGGGGGGGTGGTGATAGGGGACATGAGTGGGGGCCTGGTGGAGGGTGCCCCTGGTGGCTGTGGGGTGGGGGTGGTGGGAGACATGAGTGGGGGCCTGGTGGAGGCTGCCCCTGGTGGCTGGGGGGTGGGGGTGGTGGGAGACATGGGTGGGGGCCTGGTGGAGGGTGCCCCTGCACTGCTGGGGGGTGGGGGTGGTGGGAGACATGAGTGGGGGCCTGGTGGAGGGTGCCCCTGCACTGCTGAGGGGTGGGGGTGGTGGGAGACATGCATTGTTGATCAGTAGTGCAAGGTGACATGTGGGTTGGCTGGGCGTCATGCCCATGGTGGATGGGCTGCCTGCGAGACATGAGCAGGGGTGCAGGGTAGTCCCCCGTGGTGTGGGCTGCCTGCAGGGGCCGTGGAGGTTGTGGAGCGTACACCTGGGAGGACCCACACGGCCAATTCACGTGTAGTACTCCCCAGAACCCCTGAAATACACATACCCTGCTGAAATCGCATGTGGAACTTCCCGCGCACCCCTGGAATACACGTACCCTGCCGAAATCGCGTGTGGAACTTCCCGCGCACCCCTGAAATACACGTACCCTGCTGAAATCGCGTGTGGAACTTCCCGCGCACCCCTGAAATACACGTACCCTGATGAAATCGCGTGTGGAACTTCCCGCGCACCCCTGGAATACACGTACCCTGCTGAAATCGCGTGTGGAACTTCCCGCGCACCCCTGAAATACACGTACCCTGATGAAATCGCGTGTGGAACTTCCCGTGCACCCCTGGAATACACGTACCCTGCTGAAATCGCGTGTGGAACTTCCCGCGCACCCCTGAAATACACGTACCCTGCTGTAATCGCGTATGGAACTTCCCGCGCACCCCTGAAATACACGTACCCTGCTGAAATCGCGTGTGGAACTTCCCGCGCACCCCTGAAATACACGTACCATGATGAAATCGCGTGTGGAACTTCCCGCGCACCCCTGGAATACACGTACCCTGCTGAAATCGCGTGTGGAACTTCCCGCGCACCCCTGAAATACACGTACCCTGATGAAATCGCGTGTGGAACTTCCCGCGCACCCCTGGAATACACGTACCCTGCTGAAATCGCGTGTGGAACTTCCCGCGCACCCCTGAAATACACGTACCCTGCTGAAATCGCGTGTGGATCTTCCCGCGCACCCCTGAAATACACGTACCCTGCTTGCACGGGGCCAATCGCGTGTGGAACTTCCCGCACACCCCTGAAATACACGTTCCCCGCTTGGCGTTCGCTGTTTGCCAGCCCGGTGAACTGGTCCAGGGTTAGCGCAGCCCTTTGCGATGATTTAGCGATTTTGATGGCTTTTCCTTGCGTGAGGGCGTTCTTGGGGGCGTTACTGGCGCTGCTGCAGGGTCGCTGCGATTCTCTGCACCACGGCTGGTTTGGGAGCCTAAAATCCATGAATACGCTGTGCGCGGAAATCGGTTTTAGCGCACGTGCCTGGCGCAGACAATCGCGCGCGGACACTCTGCGCCAGCCGCTTGCGACACTTTTCTGCGAAATTCTATGAATTACCCTGTGAGTTTCTGCATCTCTGCCATCTTCACTGCACACAGCAATGGAAGAAATGATGACCCTCTCTTCCTGTAAAGCACAAACTGAACACCTAATTGGCTAATCCCTACAATCTCGAAGACCCGGATGTGGTACGCCCTGGTTGCGGACTACCGCGCGTGTCTGCGGACTCCATAACACAGGGGGTGGGCATTTTTCCCTTTCCACTTCACTCTTTGCATCACTCCCTCATTGGCTACTGTTAAGCAGTGACACACCCATCCACCAATCACATCCAAGAACTCTACATCTAAGTCTGTCATCACAGTTCAACACTTCAGATGTACTGCTCAACACACAGAGGACAGGTCTCCTGTGATTCCAAAGCACCTCCATCAAAAACTACTGTAAAACTCTCCAAGGTTTCTGCTTCCACATCTGCATCCATCAACACAAACAACAGGTATGCATATATTTTGTAGAGTACATTTGCAACTCTTTTATAAATGCATATGAACAGGTTGCCTACCACTTACCCTGCATAACCTACTCAATAATCATACTCTCATGTGTCCCATCTCCTGATATTAAGTGGCAGTTACTTACATTGAGGTGTTCTTTCTAAGTTTTCTTTTCCTGCCCACTTGCAAAACAGTTTCAAACCACATTTTTCAATTTTAGCCGCACTCTCTGTAAATTTTATGTACAAAATAAATAAACCGCACTGGGAACATTTACACAGCATGTTCAAGTGCCAGATACGTGAAACATCAATATATTACCACGACATTGATGCTTGCTCATATCACTGATGCCAATGTGAAAACTGTTATTTTCTTCTTTCCTTCTGTCACTTTTACAATCACTTCTCCCACTAACACACCTGCAGTAACATCGCCACAATGCACACAGATTCTGAAAAGTGCATGTATATTACCAAAGCATGGCAAGTACATAGATTGCAAAATTAACTAAATGCACTGCGCTTACAACTACTAACTTCAGCACCATTAGAAGGTAACAAAATAAATGCATGTGTACATTTGCAACAGTGCTATCTGTACATTTAAAAAACAAATGAAAGGAACAGGTAAGGATATCTGCAACATACGGCAATGGCACTCATGTAGTCATGTAGCAAGCATCTATGTGTGGGAAAGTTAATAAAATTGCACACACTAACATTCGTCTTTCTAATCTGTACATATTTCTGGGCTTCTGCCTTTTTCTCAGCCTATTAGGACTTGCACTACTCCATTTCCAATACAAATAGTGCAACAACAACTCTCATACTTCGAAAACTGCAGCCCTGTAAGGCATATTTATCACAGCACCACAGGCCCCGATACCAACGATGCAGATTGTAACAACAGAGCCCCTTCTTGACCAATTAGAAGAGCTCTGACTTGAGATATGAACTCGTTGTGTAGATGACGAGTTCTTTTTGTCAATGTACCTATCAGAGGAATCAAATGAACTCCCTGAACGGTTAATTGACCAAAAGATGAGTGGACGCCACCGGAACCAGCCAATATGCAAGGGGACAACAAATTAGTAACAGTAGGAGACAGAGGGTTAGCAATTATCTGATACTTAATGATAAAGTACCTGAAGGAAAGCTTGAACTGCAGAAGGTGGCTATTTCAATTGACAGATAAATGGCATCTAAATTCCAACAGAAAAGGACTTGAATGAATGACCAGAACAAGGAAACAGAATACTACTGGAATGGAAATAACAGAACAGTCTTACCACATGTGAGATGTTGCAGAGTACTTGAATAAATGATTGTCCAGCAAGAAATGTTGTAAGAGCTTGAAACGTTGATGTCCATGAAGTGAAAAAAGTGGGAACAAGATTAATGATCCACCTACCCACCGCCGGCACGAAACGCCTAAAATAAACAATCCATAAAGGGAGTTCACGTCATCTAAACCGACGGCATGCAGACGCCTAGAACACTGAGTTTCTCTAGTACAACAAGAAAAACAAATTAAGAATCACAAATCCAAAATGCAGCGTGAAAAATTCCAGGTGAAACTTGGTAGGGCAATGAAGCAGAAGAAATTATATGCAATCAGGTCCTTAAAACAATTCCGTGTACCTTAATGATGCCGGCCTTGGTCCAAAATACAGGAAGCCGTAATCCAGAAGCATTCTGTGAAATGTTGCTGTTGTTGTAGCCAAAGTCAGCAATCAAAGCAGAAAGGGGAACCAGAAGCGAAAATCCAAGAAACAAGCCGGGTTGCAAATGCCAAATAGTCATGCACAATACGTAGCCAAAGAAAACAAATTTAGAAGCAAAGTGAATCTGAAAGGCATGGCCTAAATACGCATATGCACATCACGTGACCATATCAGTGATCACCGTGCAAAGACACGTGACCCCAGAAACACGGAGTGTCCACATTCACAAGGAAACCCCCAACATTGCCTAAAAGAGCAGTGACGTTCTAAGTGCCTGAACTTACGCATACTCGGCCACTGTTTTCTCAAAACATCAGAAGATGGATAACGCGGGGGAAGACAAAAGAGAAAAAGGAGGTGTTTGTGTAGCATATTTAACAAACCGTTCCCTACGATTTCTGACAGTATCCTCCCCCAATGAGACACTCCCACCAGGGGATGCAACAAAACGTGACATGAGATCAGGAGCGTGTATATTTGAAGCGGGTTCCCAGGTCCGATCCTCTGGACCATATCCCTTCCAATCGACCAAAAACAACTGCTGGCCCCTGACTGTCTTCACATCCAAGATATCCTGTACTTCGTATTCTTCCGCACCCTGGAACAGAAGTGGAGGGGGGGTGAGGAAGTGAATGTGGTTTCTGTCGGCAAGATTTAAGGAGGGAAACATGAAAAACTGGATGCACCTTCCAGGATGAAGGGAGCTCCAATTTAACAGTCACTGGATTAACCACTGATCGAATATTGAATGGACTCAAAAAACGAGGCAGGAGACACTTGCGACCAGGAATACGAAGATTTTTTGTGGATAACCAAATACTGTTACCAGGCAAATATTGAGGGCCGAACCCCGATGACGGTCAGCATATTCCTTAGCATGGTCTTTAGCCACGTTCAGCTAGAGGAGTACCGCCTTATGTATGGTTGTGATATCCCGTAAACAACCTTGTACTGCCGGACTGGCTTTGTCCATGACAATGTTCAATGCGAGTGATCGTGGGGGTTGACCATACAATGCATAGAAAGGGGAAGTGCCAGTGGATGTATGGATCGAGTTGTTATATGCAAACTCAGCATGGACAAGGACTGAAAACCATGATTCTTGATATTTCATCGTAAGACAGTGTAAGTATTGCTAAGGTGGAATTCAGTCTCACAGTTTGACCGTCGGTCTGCGGATGTTAAGCGCTAGAGAATCGATCATCGATGCCCATGGAAATAGTCAGATGTCTCCAAAACCTAGAGGTAAATTGTGCACCCCGGTCAGACACGATTATATCTTGGAGACCAACGAAACGGAAAACCTGATGCAAAAAAAGGTCTGCAAGAGAGCAGTAGGCAACCTCTGACAGGGGACAAAATGGCCATTTTGGTGAAATAATCCACAATAACCCAAACGGTATGAAAGCCCTGTACCGGGGGTAGTTCAACAATAAAGTCCATGGAGATCATTGACCAGGGGCGAACAGGGATGGGCAGAAGTTGCAAAAGCCCCACTGGTTTAGTCGTAGAACCCTTACATTGGGCACAAACCGGACAAGAGTATAGGTACGTAGACACACCCTTATGCAAAGATGGCCACCAACACCAGCGGCGTAACAATTCCTGGGTCTTGCATCTGCCTGGATGAGCAGCCAACATAGAGTCATGACACCATTGCAGGGCAGTGCGTTGTGTGGCCAAATCCGGCAGGTACACTTTGCCTTGAACATACGGTAATGAGTTGATGATGTCCATGTTGAATTCCAGAATTTCATGCGGGTTTGTGGCTACCCACTCCCGGATGGACAAGACAAATGAGGGTTTTAAGGTGAATGCACAAATCACTTGATGACCTTGGAGAACCGTACGACCCCAAGAACGAGATGCGTTACCATGCAACCTCCACAAGGCATCTGCTTTGGAATTCAATGGGCCAGGACGATAAGTAAGTGTAAAGTTATACATAGAAAATAATTCATGCAACCTAGCATGACAGGCCATAGTGCATTGCAATGACTGTAGAGCTAGTAGATGTCTATGATCAGTGTACACTTGAACAGGTACCACAGCCCCCAGTAAATGGTGTCTCCAAACAATAAAAGCATCTCTAATAGCCAAGAGTTCCAGTTCTGAGACCGTGTAGTTTTGTTCATACAGGGTGAGCTTGCACAAATGATAGGCCACCGGATGCAGCATACCAATGTCCTTGCACATTTGTGACAGTATTGCCCCAACCGCTACTTCAGATGCGTCAGCTTCCACATAGAAAGGGCGACTGGGATCTGGATGCTGAAGCACTGGTGCTGTAGTAAAGGCTAGTTTCAAGACATCAAATGCCAGTGGAGCCTCCTTATTCCAAACATAAGAACGCGCATTGCTGGTTAGAGCGGTGAGTGGGGTGACGATGTCAGAAAATGAGCGGATGAAACGCTGATTAAAATTAGCAAAGCCGAGAAAAGACTGCAATGCTTTAACAGTAGTTGGAATTGGCCAGTCAAGTGCTGCTTCTACTTTGGTGTTGCTCATCTTTATATCAGCATTGGTATTGTCATAACCCAAAAACTCTACTTTAGTGACGTGAAACAAACATTTTTATAGTTTAGCATATAAACCGTTGTCTGTCAAACTTAGAAGAACTGAAGATACATGGGTGACGTGCTCTTCATAAGATGACGAATATGCCAAAATGTCATCTAAGTAGACAACGACATAACGGTCCAACATGTTACTGAGTACATCTTTTATGAACCTCTGGAACGTGGCAGGCGTGTTGCAAAGACCAAATAGCATGACAAGTTATTCAAATAGTCCATATTTGGTTTTGAATGCCATCTTGCACTCCTCTCCTTTTCTCAGTGGTCAATGGACCCCGTAAAACTCCTATTTGCATAGGTTCATCACTGCTGGTCGCTGGAGCACCCGTTGCAATTGCAGCAGGAGTGGGGCCTTGCTTCTCACCCTTCCTTTCAGCCCTTAGGGTGTCTTTCTGAAGGATCAGATCAAATAATTCTGGAAAAGTAGAGGGTACCACTGGTACAGTAGCCAGTACATACTTAAGGGTATCAGACAGCCCTTTGTAAAACAGAGCAGCTTTTTTCTCATACACCCAACCAGCCTCAGCCACCAGTTGGTTGAATTTGTCCAGATAGACTAACAGGGTGGTATTTCCCTGTCGTAATGACAAAAGTTTCAAATCGGTGGCCTGAGTCTTGTACCTGGTATCAAACACCCAGGACATGGCTTCAATCAAGGCGTCACAATCATAGAGAAGGTGGCTTCCCTGCTCCAATAATGGGTTAGCCCACACAGCTGCTGTACCACCTAAATAAGATAGCACAAAAGCTGCCTTTGTAGTTGAGTCAGGGAAAGAAGAAGGGCGGTACAGAAAATGTAGGCGGCATTGATAAAGTCTGATATGATTTCGGATCACCATGAAACCTTTCTGGTGGAGCCAGAGGAAACTGTGCCGCAAGAACCACTGGAGCACCCTCTTGTCTAATGGGAGCAGCCCCTATACCGGCACCTGAACTGGAAGCAAGACTAGTGTCCTCTGCCCCCACAGACTGTATGCCAAGATGCAACTCATGTATGTTGCGTTGTGTGTCCTCATGGGCTGCCGTCATATCAGCCCTCAAATCTGCCACTTGTTTAGCCAGAGCGGCTAGCGGATCCTTGGAGGGGTCCATTTTTTAGGCTTCTGAATATGAAACAACAAATCCCTTTCTTGATCAATTAGAAGAGCTCTGACTTGAGATTTGAACTTGTCATGTAGATGACGAGTTCCTTTTGTCAATGTACCTATCAGAGGAATCAAATGAACTCCCTGAATGGTTAATTGACCAAAAGATGAGTGGACGCCACCGGAACCAGCCAACCTGCAAGGGGACAACAAATTAGTAACAGAAGGAGACAGAGGGTTAACAACTATCCGATACTTAATGATAAAGTAGTTGAAGGAGAGCTTGAACTGCAGAAGGTGGCTATTCCAATTGACAGATAAATGGTGTCTAAATTCCAACAGAAAAGGACTTGAATGGATGACCAGAACAAGGAAACAGAATACCACCGGAATGGAAATAACAGAACGGTCTTATCACATGTGAGATGTTGCAGAGTACTTGAATAAATGATTGTCCAGGAAGAAATGTTGTAGGAGCTTGAAACGTTGATGTCCATGGAGTGAAAAAAGTGGGAACAATAAATAATGATCCACCTACCCACCGCCGATACAAGGACGCCTAAAAGAAACAATCCATCAAGGGAGTTCACGTCCACCTAAACTGATGGCACGCGGATGTCTAGAACACTGAGCGTCTCTAGTTCAACAAGAAAAACAAATGAAGAATCACGAATCCAAAATGCAGCGTGAAAAATTCCAGGTGAAACTTGGTAGGGTAACAAAGCAGAAGAAATTATATGCAAGCAGGTCCTTATAACAATTCTGTGGGTCTTAACGATGCGGGCGAGGTCCAAAAAAGATAAAGCCGTAATCCGAAAGCAGTGCATGAAATGTTCAGGTTGTCGTAGCCAAAGTCAGCAATGAAAGCAGAAAGGGGAACCAGAAGCAAAAATCCAAGAAACAAGCCGGGTCGCAAATGCTAAAAAGTCATGCACAAAACATAGCCAAAGAAAACAAATTCAGAAGCAAAGTGAATCTGAAAGGCGGGGCATAAATACGTGTACGCACGTCACATGACCGTATCAGTGATCACTGTGTAAAGACACGTGACCCCAGAAACACGGTGCATCCACGTTTCCAAGGAAACCCCCAACATTTCCTTAAAGAGCAATGACGTTCTAAGTGCCTGAACTTATGTATACTCGCCCTTTGTTTTCTCAAAACATCAGAAGATGGATAGCGCGGGGATGACAAAAGAGAAAAAGGAGGTGTTTGTGTAGCATGTTTAACAAACTGTTCCCTACGATTCCTGACACAGATGTTCCCAAGTCCCCATTCCTATACAGTGTTGTACAATTGCACAAACAGACAGACATGGCTTGTAATATCCTAGTGATACTGGGAAGCTTTTGCCAAACAAGTATTAGGAATCTAGTGGCAACCTGTCTGCACCAACAGCAGTGTTACAATCATATTCGTAATCATGTGTATGTAAACTAACTCTTCTTCCCAATAAATCCTCCTACAGTGTGTAAGAGGATTCAATTCAACACTACAGCTAAGTCAATGCCTAGTCTGGGATATTGAATCTAAACCCTTATTAATATATCTTTATGTCCAGTTCATGCGTTCTGGATGACTACCCCTATATAACACCCCTCTCTTAGAATCCCCCTGACCCCACTGAGCCAAGAAGTAGGTTTGTTTTGCAAATTTAAAAGATTTATTTGAAAAAAATTAAACAATGTATAGATATATCACACTTTGATAATAAATTAATAATTGGATATCGCACTTAATCTGATATGATAAAGATTAACAACGGAGAATCTGGCACTAGCACACTTGTGAATAGGAACAGAAGAAGAAGGTGGTAGAGAATGCTTTATATAAGTTCAGATGGATGTAATGTTGAATGAAAATGCAGTACAGAAAATACTCAATATGCATTCAACAAAACAATGTAATCACTTTTCTCTGGCAATCCCCTCCCCTCTTTTATGCAATGCAAGGAAATGGAAGAAAAGCACACAGTTCTCAGAAATGCAATCAACTGTAATTCAGTTCACCCCAGCAAGCTTAGACCACAGAAGTTTGAAACCCATGCCCAAAATGCTTTTATATGTGCTGGCAATGAAGTGAAAAATATGCTAAAATGCTTTTAATTCCCCCCAGAGGTTCAGGGTGAGTGGTATCTAGTTAATATTAGTCCAGGCTCACTCTTGCAATGATTCAGGGATGATTAGCAGGTTAAACGAATTTCTGGAAAATGGAAGGCAAGCAGCAGCAGATTTTTACACGTGAAGAAATTTGCAAATCGCGGTAAAATTCGCGGGTGCGCCGGGCACGATTACAGAGGAACTACAAGGACTATCACTATCGCTTTGGGGTCCTAGGACAGCCTAGGATCTCAGCTTCCAGATGAAAGTTACTGCAAGTCTCTAAGACAAACGGTCGCGGAGATATGAGCGATTTTGTAAAGGTTGTTTTTCGGATTTGCAACTTTTAAAGTTCAAAAAGACAAGTGCAGCTTGCAACTAGAAAATGACAGGTGACAGCTTTACAAATGACAGGTGACAGTTAGGAGGCAGTTCTACTTAGATTAAAATAGATTGAATTATATTATTTTAACTAAGAGATTGGTTCTGCACAGTTCTGCTATGTACTCACAATATATTCTTGAATTAAATGGGCCTCGCCACGGATCTGGTCAGGTTTTTAGACTGGACTCTGGTCTGGGCTCTGCTCTCTCTCTGGATTCTGGAGATTGATGGATTTAAAGTCTGGATCTTTCTGCACAGCTTCCTCTAGAGATTGATGGAGGTAAAGTATGGATTTTCCCAGCAGAGCGTCCCGCTGCAAATGGATTTGAAGGTCCCTATCTGTCCTGTCTGTCTGCTTTTATCTGTTTTTAAAATGGGTGTGTGTGCAGCATCACTAGGCTCTACCCCTCTACACTTGCCATTGGCCCAATTCTCCCCTCTCCCATGATTGGGGAAGGAACTGTGAGTCAGAGTGATGCTGTAGGTTTTATGGGTCAAAGGATCCTCCCCTGTCAAATTGCACACAATCTATATTTGATAAAAAAAAACATATTTGCACAGGTACACATCTGTTTAAAATTACACGCACCCATCACATATCACAGGAGGTATACCCTGTCCAAATCTGCTCTTCCTGGGGGCTTGCATTCAGAAATGGCAACATTTGCACTTTTTAACTGATTTTGCAATTTCGGACATTAACCCAAATTTACACACGTGTGCGCAAGGAGTATGGACATTAGTTGATGAAGTGTCAGATTTTTCACATGCACACATTTTGAGTAATATCCTCTTTTCCGCTAAAACCCCCCTGAACATACCACCGGGTCCTAACACGTCTTAAAATGTGGGCAGAAAAATCACAAGAATTATGGTATCATTTAAATAATTTTCACAAGTCCGCTCTATGAGTTATTCATCTTTTTAGAGTTATGTTCTGGCCCCAAAGGGGTGTGGTTTCCCCCCAGCACAAGGTTGAATTTCTGGTTTTTCCAGTTCTGCCAAGCCAGCTTGCTCTCACAGGCAGTGCTCCTCCCCTGTCCTTCCAGGAGGAAGCTCCATTTACGACTCCCGCCAATAAAACATTTGCCTGAGTCAGGACAGGGCTTTGTTCAGAGCTCCTGTAGTCTGTGGGGGCTCCCCTTAATTCAATTATCAGAGAGATGGCATATCCTTAGTGTGGCCAGCAAAAGGCAGATAGGCCTGGGAACACAGCTGTGACTCAAGTTTCATCTCCTGTCGGGGGTAGCTGGTGGGCAGAATTCAGTTCCTTAAGCCAGGTTTCAGATAAAATGTCACTTTTTGTTACCCAGTTTAAGTCAAGACAATGTTTACATATGCAGCTAGAATGCTGATTCTAAGTTTAAAACTATGACATTTAAACAATTGCAACCTATGTGACACTCAAAAGTAGGTCACTCAGTCAATTTAAACATTTAGATTTTTAGTGTCTTTCAGTCCAAATTTACTTAAACTGCTGAAATCCACAGCTCAGCCAGTCTTGTTATAAACCTTCAAGTCACTTCAGAATATAACTTTACATTGGATCCACCTCTCAGTAAGTCTTTCTTTGGCTTGCTTTGGGTTCATTTATTCAGTTTTATACAAAAAGTAAAATCTGGTGTTGTTTTAAAACGCCGGCTTTTGGATAGTGCTGAGTACTGGTAATGCACCCATTTTTGGGATTTAAGAAAATGAATTCCCAACAGTTATGGGTTTGCTTTTGGCAATCAGCATTGCCATTCCCAATGGTTTCAGACTACTGTGTGGGTAGTCCAATGGTGGTTTTAGGCAGTGTCCTTCTGTGCCCATACCATCGGCAAAAATGAGTGGCAGCCTATTCTTCATGCATTTCCCTGTGCATTTTCTGGGAAGCTCTGGCCATCATGATGTTTTCCATGTCAGTACTGCACAGTTTTGAGGTAGGGCTTGGATGCGTGGATAAAAACATCCCACAAGCCCCCCTCTTGCGATGGCCATTCTATTTCGCTAATGGGACTCGCAAGACCTGGGATGTTTCCTCATCTTCTTCCAATAGATGGCACAGTTCAGCATCTTTTCCTCCATTCGGTACTGGTCGATCGGTTCTTCTCGCCGGTCCTGATGGGAATATTGGGCGGTACCCCGGGCCCGTTGCGTCTCTGCTCCCGGTCTCCGGATCGTCCTCCTTGTCCCGTCTCCAGGTTTTCTTTCTCCTAGGACGACAAAGGAAGAGCGGCAATACCTATTCATGGACATTTCTTCCACCACTGTTGAGATAGTGGGGCAGCATATGCATTTCATCATAACGAAACATTACATTCTTATTTTGAAAAGAAAACAGTATAACTAAGAGACAGTTTCATGCAAATCACAATATTTTAGAGACTAGATGCGGTATGTTTTATGGTTGGAACTGAATTAGTCTGAGACAGTACCCGCTAGGATTCCAGAGGATTCCTCCAGTTGTTGCATAGTGTGCCTGGGATGGCAACATTTCGACTGGTTTATGTGGACCCACTTGTCTTCCCCCGCTGCCAAAGGACCTTTGGGGATGTGGATTTTGTAGGCCACAGGGGAGATCTTGTCGATGATCTCAAAGGGTCCCTTCCATGTAGGCAAGAATTTCCGCTGTTTTGCCTGGTTCCTTTGGAAATTGTATAGATAGACCCGGTCCCCCACCTGATATTCCTTCCTGGAAGTCTTCAGGTCATAGTGGGTCTTCATGCTATCAGCTGATCTTTCTAGATTCCGCTGAGCATAAGCAAAAGCATGCTGAAGGTGTTTCCTTAAATTCTCCACATACTCATGAGTTGTGGAGGCATTTATCAGTGTCTGCTCTTGGGTCCTGTAGAGCAAATGCTGAGGAAGCACCATCTTGCGCCCAGTCATCAACTCAAATGGTGACATTTTGGTTGCAGATGAAGGGGTAGATCTGATGGCCATTAGGACCAGAGGTAATCGGATATCCCAACTTGGCCCAGAATCTGCCACAAACTTCTTTAATATGCTCACAATGGTTCGGTTATATCTCTCTACTGCCCCAGAAGAAGCTGGCCGGTAAGCAATATGCAACTTCCTTTTGACCCCCAGTATCTCCCACATCTTTGTCATTACTTCACTGGTGAAGTGGCTACCCCTGTCTGACTCAATCCTTTGAGGTAGACCAAAATGGGAAAAGATGTGGTTAATCATCAGGGCAGCTGCTGTTTCTGCCTTGAAATTTGGGGCTGGGAGACATTCCACCCACTTGGTAAACAAGCATGTCACAGTCAACATGTACTTATTCCCCCTAGCAGAGCGAATCACGGGGCCTACAAAGTCGATTTATAAATCTGACCATGGCAGTGTCATCCCCCTCTTTTGGAGAGGCGCACGGTGTGTGAGGGATGATGGCTGAAAATGTGCACACACAAGACACCCCTTCAAGTATTGGTTGAGGTCCTGCCCCATGTGTGGCCAGTATACAACCTCTCTTAAGATTTCCAATGTTGTGTGAAACCCCCTATGACCGGCGGTGGCCGCATCATGGGCGTGACTTAACATCAGGCTTCGGAATGAGGTAGGAACCACCCACTGATCGTGGCCAGCTTTGGATTTCCTTACCAGCAAACCGTCTTGGATCCGGAACATTTTTGGACATTTCATCAACACTCTTAGGTCCTCTTTCCCAATGTAATCGGTATCCGTCAGGGGAAAGTTCTCAGGGTCCTCAAGGTGTTGGTAAAACTTACCAATAATTGGATTCCCCTTCTGAGCTGTAATCAAATCAGCATCAGGGGTCTCCTTACTCCATTGTGCAATTGAAAGGTCGTTGTGAGCATTTGTCTGGGACCTAGTGATAGCAGTGACCTGGATCTCCCCCAACAGGGACTCAATCTCAATTAGATCCCCTTGGATGGCCCCGGTTTTGGCCAGCTGATCAGCTAAGTCATTTCCAGTTTTGTCTGGTCCCTCTACTTTGGAATGACCCTTGATCTTTTTCCAATAGATGGTCATCTCATTCGAGGTGACCAGATCATCAATGTTTTGGATCAACTTCCCATGTTTCAAGGGTTTGTTGTTAGCACATAACATGCCTCTGGTTTTCTAATTAACCAGGTGCTCCACGAACCCGTTCCGTACATAATCCGAATCTGTGATTATGACCAGTTCGTGGAGTTGATGCTGGATAGCAGTGAGGATGGCCTGATGCACAGCCATCAATTCTGCCACCTGACTACTTCGGGGACCAATTTTGTATCCAGCGGAGGGTTCTGGGGACTCATTCACCCATGCATTCCCTACGCCAGCCACCAGTTCTTTCTCCCCGTCGTTGTCAACATGGTAAGAGCATCCATCCACATAGACAGTGGGCATTCCCTCACACTTGTCCTCTTCAAAGACTTTGTGTGGGGAATTAAGGTATGCCTCCGTGTTGTCCTTGATTTTTAGACTTTCGTCCTCGAGACAGTTTTCTCTGGCACAATCATGCAAATCAGCCAGACCTTACGCGAGGGGACTCTTCTTGTTTTGGCCATATCTGACCTCCACAGGAAAGCCTTGCATTGATAGAATCCAGGAAGTAATTCGGGAATTACTCACATTTCCGGCCCGGATTCTATCACTTTGGAGATATTGCAGAGGCTGGTGTGTAGTCTCCACTATGATGTGTTCCCCCTGGATAAACGGGCGGTAATTCTTCAATGCCCACACCGTTGCCAGGAGTGCCTTCTCACAATCGTTGAATTTTTCCTCCACAGAGGATAAAGTTTTGCTCGCATAGGAGATTACTTTATTGACCTTGTCATGCTTTTGGTATAATACCGCCGTCAAGCACGTATTAGAGAACCCCGTCTCCAGGAAGAACTCCTTGTTTCTGACAGAGTAAGCTAGGCAAGGCGCTTGTGAGAGGCTTCTTTTGAGTTGTCTTACTGCCTCGGCTTGTTCTGGACCCCATTCCCACTTGACCCCCCCCTTCAGGAGATGAATCAGGGGTCTGGTGATCTCTGCGTAGCCCTCAATGAACTTTCTGCTGTAATTAGTCAGTCCAAGGAGGCTCCTTAGTTCCCGCAGAGTTGTGGGGTCTTTCAGTTTCTGAAGTGCTTCCACTTTCTTTTCCTGGGGACAGAGACCCTGAGGAGTAATCTCATGCCCCAAGAAATTAACACGGGTTCTACACCACTGTGCTTTCTGAAAGGAAAGTTTTGCTCCGGTGGCCCTCAACTGCGTCAGAACATGACAGATCTCTGCTATGTGTTCCTCCACAGATGAACTTTTGATGAGGACATCATCTACATAAGCCAGGTTACCCCTCGCACCCAGGTCGGGCATGGCCTTATGTAGGAAAATGTTAAATTCATTGCCGGAGTTAAGGTATCCGAAGGGAGTCCGGGTCCATGTATACTGCTGGCCCCCAAAGGTAAAAGCCAGCTTGTATTGGTCCTCCCTACTGACAGGCACGGTCCAGTATCCATTGGTCAAGTCTATTGCAGTGAATACCTGTGACCCCTGAATCTGGGCCAGCCCTTGGTCAATGTAGGGAAGAGGCCATCGGGAAGTATGGACCCGTTTGTTGAGCTCCCTGAGGTCGGCGCAGAGTCTCCACTGGCCGTTTGGCTTCAATATTCCCAGCACCGGATTATTGAAGGTGCTGTGGACTGGACGGATTATTCCCCGGGTCTCAAGGTTCTTAATTATTTCAGTAAGGGACTCCATTGATGCGAGAGGCAAGCGATATTGCTTCACAAACACAGGAGTCATGCCAGGGTCCGTGGGGATTGTTGTTGTGTGGATGTCAGTGTGGCCACAGTCATATGAGTCTACCGCAAAGAGATCTTGGAAATCCAAGAAAACTTGTTTCAACTTTTGCTTTTGTTCCAGAGTCACACAGGCATCCGCTAGGTTGAATCTCTCTTCCACCATCTGCCTGAAGCCTGGAAAGACTTCTGGTTTGGCTATCTCAGCGGCCTCATCCAGCTGGGTGGAGAAGTCCCTGGTCAGAGTGCTGATTTGGACTGGAGGCTTCAGGTGGGAAAGGCAGCCCTCATGGACCTGGAAAATCACCTCATCCCTTCTGAAGTCACAAGTCACATCTTCCTTACCATAAGGGCAAGAAGTGTACACCAGGAAGTTCCCCCCATGCCGGGTAAAAATCCTGTCTGGTGTTGTATTGTCATCACTGTCACTGTCAAAGCAGTCCTTGGGGATTGGCCCTAACAGTTCATTACCTAAATCTATGGAAAAATGTCGGTCATCAACCGCCATTCCAATAATGGTGCCTGCGGCTAGAGTAATACTCTTTAAGTCGCTGTTATCCACCTCTATTAGAATGGTGTCATGTTCTATGTTGACTAATGGAGTTGGGTTTACCCCTAACCCTTGCTGTTGGAGAGAAGCATTTAGATGTATGTAAGCATCAGGGTTTTTCAAATGTTGTCCTCTTTTAGCTTTAACTTCCAGGGAGAATTGTCGGGTCCTTTCTGGGATGGTGACTTCCTCTTTGATCTGAATTTCAACTGCATAATGTAGCAATTGAGCTGACCTAAATGCTTTTTCTGGATACTCAAAGCCCATGGGATTATCCGCTAATCGGGACCAAGCTTTGAAGTTTATTAGGTCCAAACTTATGGCAAAGCGATTGAGAATGTCACTGCCTAAGTAAAAGGCGGCAGTGACGTCTCGCACGACCCAACAATTATGGACTATGCTCTTGTTGCCAATGGAGATTTTGAGCATACACCTGCTTGGCAGGAGATGTTTGGAATTGGGTGTTTCCAGGTCCATTTCCCATTTGTCTATCAGTTTGAATGTGGGAATGGCTGGATCTTTTGGGAGTTGGCGGAACATGGCTTCGCTGATGAAGCTCTTACCATTGTTCACGCACACTCGAGCATGAACAGAGTCCTTCCCATCATTTAACTGAACAGGGATGAACAACTGCTCTCCAATTTGCTGAATATCAGCCAGGCTCTGAGCTGATTTCACATCTCTCTGGACTATAGGAGTGGGAGTTTCTGATTGTGGATTAGTATAGAATCTCAGAGTGTTTCCTTCCAGCGCGGAGTACCACTTTAGACTGGAAGGAAGGTTGATTTTCAGAAATAGAGAGGACCCTCCATCACCAGTCTGTTGTCCTACTGCTATTACTGTCACGTCTGGAATTTGGCTATTCTGGAAGTGGAATTCTACTTGGTCAGATTTTTGTTCAACCATGTGGCAGGTGCCGTTTAAACTAACATGGTTGACACTCTGTTTTAAATTTATTGGTCGGCTAGTCTGGGTCCAGAGGACCTTGTTTACACAATCTATTAGGGGTGACAACCTTCTGAGGAGGTCATTCCCTAGTAAACAAGGGGTGCCCCCTGGAGTCACAACTATGACCGGGTGTTTCAACTTGTGTCGCCCAATTTTAATGTCCAAATCTGCAGTCCCCTCAACGGGAATTTCCTTCCCGTCAAAGTTCTGGAGTTGTCCAGGAAGTGAGGTGAGAGGAATTTGGTAATTCCCTCCCCTTCCTGCATTCAGTTCGTCAAAGGCCCTTCTGGACAGAAGGGTAGCTTGAGATCCAGTGTCCACCAGTGCCAAAATTGTCCCCTGCCCCTGTACTTGTACCGGGGCATAGTATCTTCCCTCCTTCTCCTCAAGGGGGCACAGATAATGCACATTTTTGGACAACTGGTGGGCTAACTTTCTGGTTTTGGACATCGCTAGCGAAGAGATTTAGGCAGAATTCGGTGGAGAGCCTTGGGAATCTGAAAGAAAAAGTTGGCAACTGGAGATCAGAGCCATTGTGGGTTCCCCTGGCTCCGGTTCCGGGCCGCCCCCCCCTTTTTGGAGGCAGTCACCAGGATGGGTTTGAACCAGGGGATTTTCTTGCTGTTGGTTCTGGGATGAGATGGTGGGCGGCGGTAGCTCAGTCTCCACATCTCCCCAGTCTGGATTTGCATCCCTAGGGACCCATTTTTCTTTGGGAGGAGTTCCCCCCTCTCTGAAGGAGAAGATCCTTTTCCCAGGATCCTCTGAGGATCCCTCTCCCTCAAATTGGAAGATCTGTACCTCCTCCTCAAACTGTGTCTGTTTGGGTCTTTTGTTTCTCCTACCCCCCCTCTGCTCCTTAGGAGGCGGACTTTCAGGGGCAAGAGATTTTGTTTCCGGTTCCTGGGTTTCCAGGGGCTGTTTACAAGTGAGGAAGGAAGCTTCCTCCAAGGCTTTTCACCCCCCTTCCCCTTGTGCCTCCTCCCTGGGAACCGGTGTGTTATCGGGGTGCTGCCCCCGTCATTGTTCTGGAGTACCAGGTCCAGAGTTTGGGGCATTCTGTGCCGGCATGCCCATCTGAGGGTTCTGCTGCGCCCTCAGTATTTGACCCAGATCCCGCGCCATGTTTTGAACCTGGCGCTCTAACTGGGACACCCGCTCAGGCTGATACGGGGCCCTGTTTTCTCCCCTGGGCTGATCCCGGGAAGGGTAACTATCCCTTCTCTGGTAATACCCCGGATTGGGAAGATTTGGGTACCCCTCCACCCTTGGCCTCCCCTCTCCCGGATTAGGTTGTCTGGGCTCAGGGAATTGGGGAAAGAAGGATGGATGATTTTGGGGTTGGAAATTGGGTGGATACCTGGGGAAAAAGTTCTGCCCAGGATTTGGAGAATTTCTGCCCTCCGGTGGGAAGTTAGGAGGGAAGTTCCCTGGGTTAGGTGCTTGGCTGGATCCCCCCCCTTGGGCTGGAGGAGTCCACACATAACCCAGGATGGGTCGATTTCCCTTGTAACGGGGACTTACATAATCAGGAGAGCGAGGGACCCCATTTGTGGGGCTGCCTCCCTGGCTCCCTGTCTGTGCCTGGCCCGAGGACCTTCTGGGCCTAGCATTATTAGGTGCAGGTAGGTTTTTAGGCCCCCCCCATCTCCAAATCCAAAACGGGGGCAACCTTTACCTCTGCCACCTTGGCAGCAGCAGGGGTGCTGTTAGTTTTGGGGTTTTTGGGCTGGTTTTTGCTTTCCACCGGTTTCTGCACCTCGTAGATGCGGGTGGCTTGTTCAATGACCCATTCTAAAGATCTTTTCTCATGAAAATCTCTCACGAGCTGGGTCATTATGTATTTGGGCAAGGCATGGAAAAACGTATTAATAAATTCTCTGCTGTCTGTGCGCACCCTTCTGGTGGTCTGCGCAAAGGCACGTTTCAGTTCTTGCACAAACTCTTGTGGGGCCTGATCCTCCCCACATTGCAAATTGTAGGCTGCCTTGCGAGCCTCTTGGGGATTTCTGTGAACAGAAAAATGTTTTAATATGGCCGCCCTATAGGTGGACCACCTGGAATGATTTTGGTCCTCCAGCCCTGCAAAGAAACTGGCGTACTCTGGGGAGAATGTCTACTTTACATAGTGGATACAGCTTTGGCTGTCCTTCAAATGGAAAGTCTCCATCATTTGCTCAAACAACTCTAAGTGCTCCCAAACAGAATACTTGGCATTCTTATGATACGGCGTGATGACGCTCCTGATTGCCTTAATCTGCTTTAAGGGGTCCTTAAGCAAGGCCCTTTTTGTCTTATTGGCCCTTTTGGTCTGGGTAACCCTGGTCCATTCATCTTCTGACTCAGAGGCACTGCTCCCAGAGGTTCCCGTCTGTTCTTCCAGGTTTTCCCGGATTCCGCGAGCCTGGGAATGGCTGGCAGAATGTGGGGACCTGGTCTCCTGTGTCCTGTACCGCTCAGAGGAGTCTTCAGATCCCTCCTTGCTGCCAGGATTTGATGGGTACCCCCCCACTGACCTAACTGGGCAGAGGTTTTCAGGATGCCCTTAATGGGCCTACTCTCCTGGGGTTCCCCATTACATTGCACTGTGCTTGGGTGCCCATACCCGGATGCCCGCCCCTCCATTCCTGGGTGGTACTGGCCTATGAGCCCCATGCTTCTGGCTTGATAGTAATCTGCCATCCCTGTGGCCCTGTGCTCATGTGCGCCAGGGGACATGGGGGTGGCAGAGTCCAGGCACTGAGAGAAATAAAGGCCTCTGGTACTAGGGCTCCTGGGGTTATGCTCAGGAGTTTCTTTTTCCCAGCGAACCTCATCTCTATCCGCCCCTGCTCCCTGTTGCAATGCAAGAGCCTGCGCCTTCAGTTCCTCAGGTAAGGCCTTACTAGACTCTATCAGTCTCTCCTGCATCGCTACCTGTTGTTGGAGTCTATCATTGTGCTGGCAGAGAGCCTCATTCTCTCTCTGCGTTTCCTGATTGGTCCTGGAGCACTGGGCCAGTCTTTGCTGCAGGAGGGTTACCTCCTGAGCTGTGTCCCTATTGGCCTGCTGCTGTCTTGCCAGAGCCTCCTCCACCCTCCTGGTGTGCTCTAGCAAGTCCTGGTGTTCTTTTTGGAGGTCACCCAGTCCCTGGTGGGCCAGGTGATTTTCTTCTGTTTTTCTTTTTAAATGGCAGACTTCCTGGCCTAAGGCGTCTCTTTCCTGGCTAAGAGCCTGCATTTGTGCCGCCAGGTCGTCCCTCTGCCTTTGAAAGGCACCAGCTTTCTGGCGTTCTTCATCAAACTCTGCCTGGGTATCCAGGTCTTTCAAAATCAGCTTGTTGCTCTCTGCCTTCTCCCTATCTAGGTGGCTTTGCAGGGTGACTACCTGCTCAGCACATGCCCTATTGAAGTCTAACTGTTGCTCCAGCTTTTTCTGGCTCTGCAGTAGGGAGTCCAAACCTTCTTGGTACTCCTTCTGCAAGGCCAGAAATCTGGTATCCTGGTCAGCCTTTTCCTGATGCAGGATGTCCATATCCTTCTTTATTTTAATGATGTGCTGTCTACTCTCATTTTCTGACTCCTGGCTCCCCTGCAGCCTCTGCTCAGAAGAGACCAGGTCAGATTGGACCTTCTCTAACGCCATCTGTCGCTTATTCGCCAGATCTTGGCTTTCAGTACATTTATCCTGCATGTCTCCCATATATAGGTACAGGTATGCCGCTATCCTAACCATATTGTCTTGTTCATCCTTAGCTTTAGGAGCCATGTATAGTTCACTCAGGGCCACATGTAGGGGACCCTGATCTCTCCATATATCTGACCCTGTTTCCGTGACCTGTTGCGTGATGGCCTGCAACCAGACCATCTGGTCCTGGTGAGTCCACTCACCTCTCACAAATAACTTATGTAAGAAGTGCTCTCTGGCTATTTTCATGTCTACTAAGGTCGTCATTCTAGAGATTGGTCTCTGTCCTGACTTACAGAAATTAGTATTTTATTTTTGCAAAACAGACCTTTTCCTAAGAGCGTTCCTTTGAGGAGTGCTTTACAGCGTAACACAGCGTGGTGATCCGACCGGATATGTGTATCTGGTCAGCTGGCACGCTGTATTAATCTGCACAAGTGATAGATCTAACCCAAACGTCCGGCACGAGCCCCCAATTTGTAAGAGGATTCAATTCAACACTACAGCTAAGTCAATGCCTAGTCTGGGATACTGAATGGAAACCCTTATTAATATATCTTTATATCCAGTTCATGCATTCTGGATGACTACCCCTATATAACACCCCTCTCTTAGAATCCCCCTGACCCCACTGAGCCAAGAAGTAGGTTTGTTTTGCAAATTTAAAAGATTTATTTGAAAAAAATTAAACAATGTATAGATATATCACACTTTGATAATAAATTAATAATTGGATATCGCACTTAATCTGATATGATAAAGATTAACAACGGAGAATCTGGCACTAGCACACTTGTGAATAGGAACAGAAGAAGAAGGTGGTAGAAAATGCTTTATATAAGTTCAGATGGATGTAATGTTGAATGAAAATGCAGTACAGAAAATACTCAATATGCGTTCAACAAAACAATGTAATCACTTTTCTCTGGCAATCCCCTCCCCCCTTTTATGCAATGCAAGGAAATGGAAGGAAAGCACACAGTTCTCAGAAATGCAATCAACTGTAATTCAGTTCACCCCAGCAAGCTTAGACCACAGAAGTTTGAAACCCAGGCCCAAAATGCTTTTATATGTGCTGGCAATGAAGTGAAAAATATGCTAAAATGCTTTTAATTCCCCCTAGAGGTTCAGGGTGAGTGGTATCTAGTTAATATTAGTCCAGGCTCACTCTTGCAATGATTCAGGGATGATTAGCAGGTTAAACGAATTTCTGGCAAATGGAAGGCAAGCAGCAGCAGATTTTTACACGTGAAGAAATTTGCAAATCGCGGTAAAACTCGTGGGTGCGCCGGGCGCGATTACAGAGGAACTACAAGGACTATCACTATCGTTTTGGGGTCCTAGGACAGCCTAGGATCTCAGCTTCCAGATGAAAGTTACTGCAAGTCTCTAAGACAAACGGTCGCAGAGATATGAGCGATTTTGTAAAGGTTGTTTTTCGGATTTGCAACTTTTAAAGTTCAAAAAGACAAGTGCAGCTTGCAACTAGAAAATGACAGGTGACAGCTTTACAAATGACAGGTGACAGTTAGGAGGCAGTTCTACTTAGATTAAAATAGATTGAATTATATTATTTTAACTAAGAGATTGGTTCTGCACAGTTCTGCTATGTACTCACAATATATTCTTGAATTAAATGGGCCTCGCCACGGATCTGGTCAGGTTTTTAGACTGGACTCTGGTCTGGGCTCTGCTCTCTCTCTGGATTCTGGAGATTGATGGATTTAAAGTCTGGATCTTTCTGCACAGCTTTCTCTAGAGATTGATGGAGGTAAAGTATGGATTTTCCCAGCAGAGCGTCCCGCTGCAAATGGATTTGAAGGTCCCTATCTGTCCTGTCTGTCTGCTTTTATCTGTTTTTAAAATGGGTGTGTGTGCAGCATCACTAGGCTCTACCCCTCTACACTTGCCATTGGCCCAATTCTCCCCTCTCCCATGATTGGGGAAGGAACTGTGAGTCAGAGTGATGCTGTAGGTTTTATGGGTCAGAGGATCCTCCCCTGTCAAATTGCACACAATCTATATTTGATAAAAAAAAACATATTTGCACAGGTACACATCTGTTTAAAATTACACGCACCCATCACATATCGCAGGAGGTATACCCTGTCCAAATCTGCTCTTCCTGGGGGCTTGCATTCAGAAATGGCAACATTTGCACTTTTTAACTGATTTTGCAATTTCGGACATTAACCCAAATTTACACACTGTGCGCAAGGAGTATGGACATTAGTTGATGAAGTGTCAGATTTTTCACATGCACACATTTTGAGTAATATCCTCTTTTCCGCTAAAACCCCCCTGAACATACCACCGGGTCCTAACACGTCTTAAAATGTGGGCAGAAAAATCACAAGAATTATGGTATCATTTAAATAATTTTCACAAGTCCGCTCTATGAGTTATTCATCTTTTTAGAGTTATGTTCTGGCCCCAAAGGGGTGTGGTTTCCCCCCCAGCACAAGGTTGAATTTCTGGTTTTTCCAGTTCTGCCAAGCCAGCTTGCTCTCACAGGCAGTGCTCCTCCCCTGTCCTTCCAGGAGGAAGCTCCATTTACGACTCCCGCCAATAAAACATTTGCCTGAGTCAAGACAGGGCTTTGTTCAGAGCTCCTGTATTCTGTGGGGGCTCCCCTTAATTCAATTATCAGAGAGATGGCATATCCTTAGTGTGGCCAGCAAAAGGCAGATAGGCCTGGGAACACAGCTGTGACTCAAGTTTCATCTCCTGTCGGGGGTAGCTGGTGGGCAGAATTCAGTTACTTAAGCCAGGTTTCAGATAAAATGTCACTTTTTGTTACCCAGTTTAAGTCAAGACAATGTTTACATATGCAGCTAGAATGCTGATTCTAAGTTTAAAACTATGACATTTAAACAATTGCAACCTATGTGACACTCAAAAGTAGGTCACTCAGTCAATTTAAACATTTAGATTTTTAGTGTCTTTCAGTCCAAATTTACTTAAACTGCTGAAATCCACAGCTCAGCCAGTCTTGTTATAAACCTTCAAGTCACTTCAGAATATAACTTTACATTGGATCCACCTCTCAGTAAGTCTTTCTTTGGCTTGCTTTGGGTTCATTTATTCAGTTTTATACAAAAAGTAAAATCTGGTGTTGTTTTAAAACGCCGGCTTTTGGATAGTGGTGAGTACTGGTAATGCACCCATTTTTGGGATTTAAGAAAATGAATTCCCAACAGTTATGGGTTTGCTTTTGGCAATCAGCATTGCCATTCCCAATGGTTTCAGACTACTGTGTGGGTAGTCCAATGGTGGTTTTAGGCAGTGTCCTTCTGTGCCCATAACATCGGCAAAAATGAGTGGCAGCCTATTCTTCATGCATTTCCCTGTGCATTTTCTGGGAAGCTCTGGCCATCATGATGTTTTCCATGTCAGTACTGCACAGTTTTGAGGTAGGGCTTGGATGCGTGGATAAAAACATCCCACAAGTGTAAAATAATGTGTTCTCCCAGTACAATTGTTGTGCCATTAACACACATACCCACAAATTTCCTTCTTTCACAATTGCAGTGAAGAACAGCCTCCTGAGAGACAGAAACATCTCTTCTGCATGATAAAACCTAAGAGAAACCTACTCTTCAAATCCAACAAAGTAAGTCGAGTACTGTAGTAGTGTTCTTCCTGTTACTCATACAGTGCAGTGTTATTGCATAGTAGCCTACAAAGTTCTATCCAATCGAACAGCATTTGCTTCACTCTTACTCATTGCTCCTCAGCATGTACACTCTTTGTATTCTCATCTGAACACCAGTATCATAAAACCCACTAGTATCATGAAAACATTGTAATGTCCTTACTTATTCATGCACAGTACACTGTCATACATACTGAAGCAAACCTTTCACACAACAACCCATACAGCTACCAGTACAACCTTCCCAACCAGAAGTAACAGCCCATTGCACAATCACACACCCCTCTATTTATACCTACTTTGATATTCAGACACTCATGTACAGTGCACGCAAATACATTGAACAACTTTGAAACCCACACTTTCCTTTTTTCTCCAACAGATAGAAGAGAATGCCTACCAAAAAGCAAAAAGCAACTCCATAGAAAACAACACAGAAATAGAGCAGATAAAACTAATAGCATGCAAAATAGTCATCCATCTTCAGCAGTGCTTGTAGGAAATGTTCAAACAAAACAGCTAATACAGTCATTAACCGAAACTGAACCAGCTAGGAGTTAAAAAAAAGTATGCCCCCTCTTCCAAAATGTAGAAATAAAAAGAAATGTCTTAAGAAGAATACAACTACCACTAGTGCTAGCACTGTATCTACCAATGTTAATGTAGCCACGGGGAAGCATTAAAAAAAAAAACAATTTACAAAACAAATTCCACAAAAGAGTCCTTCAGAATCTTATAAAAACTGCAGAGAAATCACACTCAACCCTTAAAACTTGCAGGAGAAATCTAATGCTGGAAGCTCGCATTGACAGTGTAATGCTCCTCAAAAGAAAATTGTTTATATTAATGTTAAACAGAATGAAACCACTAACAAAATGAATCAATAAACTACAATTAGTACTTTGCAACATGCGCAATATCAACATAGCTACCTTTGCAAACCTCTGTGCAGGTGAGTGGATTCACACAACCAGCACACAGCCATATTTCAATGAGGAGGCATACAAACAAGAGCAGACAAACCCAATTGCCATAGATAGCAGTGGCTGAGGGTATGAAATGGCAGAGAACACCATTATGGTAGAAGAAACCACTGAAAGAATGTCCGCAACAAACTTACAATCTACTCTCATTCCACCGAACCAATCCGTCCTGTCTACAAATGGCCCTGCATCTCAATGTGTAACATACCAAAACAATCCTTAGTTTAGTTTGGTTTTGTTTATTTACTTATATAGCGCGCCTAACCCAGGAGTATCTGGGCGCTTTTCCTTGAGTACATGACAATCACAATACACAAAATTACATAATTACAACATAAAGCATGTTACATAATGACAGTATAATTACACTATCTGAAATTGAATTCTTGCCAATTTACAATACAAACAGTAGTCTGTGTACACAGACATAGGGACAGATGGTGACAGTGAGAGATTAGAGAGCATTTGTTAGCAATTGACTTGGGTTACAGATCAGAGTCAAGACATGCCTGGTAAGATGGTGAGAGACAGATCTATACAAGTATATACATTGTGCTGTGTGGGTGAAGGAGAGACCTTAGCAGACAACTATGTTAGATTGGTCGTTGAGCGAAGAGCCAAGCTTTTACTTTGGCTCTAAAGGTCCAGAAGGAGGGTTCTGCTCTAATGGCTGGGGGGAGGGAGTTCCAACATTTGGCCGCTAACACAGGAAAGCTGGACCCTCCTGCAGTTTTCAATTTGTATTTGGGGATGTTGAGGTGGTTGAGATAAAGGAATCTGGTTGGTCTGTCTGACTGCGTCCTTGAGAATTTGTCTGTCAGGTATTTTGGAGCCGTGTTTGAGAGGCATTTGTGCATTATGACTAGCAGGCATAGTGTGATTCTATCACGCATGGTTACCCAGTGTGAGTCACGTCTGAAGGTTGAGATATGAGTAGATTGTGGGATATTCAATGCCGATCTCAGGAAATTATTTTGTAGTTGGAGTTATTTAGGTTCTTTGCCGAGGAGCCTAGGAAAAGGGTGTTGCAATAATCCAGTTTCGAGAGAATCAGAGTTCTGGCTAGCGTAAAGCAACTGTTGGTCAATAAGTAGGTTTTGCAGGCATTTATGAGTTTGTTGGTGTAGAGTGTAGTAGGGGCTGTAGTATTAACTTGTTTTTTGATGGATAGAGTGGAATCTAAATAAACCTCTCGTGTTTTAACCTTGCTAGCAACTTTAATGGTGTTCCCGTCAATGTTAAAGGTCTTGTAACGTTTGTCCAGATTATTTAGACAAACTTGTGAACCAATGATCAGTCTTGTTGTCGTTTAGACATAAGCTGTGGGCAACCATCCAGGCTTGAATCTCAAGGTAGATATTGTTTATCATTTTGGAATCTTTAACATAGCAACCAGAGAGCGTAATGAGGATCTGGGAGTCATCAACATAATTTGTGTAGGTGACACCCAGGTTATCAAGACGATCAAAGAGGAGCTTAGTAATAATGTTATAGAGCGTAGGCGATACACAAGATCCCTGCAGGACTCCACAATGGATAGGTACTGGGGGAGCGGCAGCTGATGGCATGAAAACTCTGGTTGTTCTATTTGAGAGAAAAGATTGAATCCAGCTGGTGGCATTTGGTGAGAAAGCTGCAGCTGAAGCAAGGTGTTTGGTCAGGATCTGATGGGCGACATGATCTTCAAATCTTTACAGCAATTCCTCAATCACTATGTAAAAGCAAAAGAGAACATGAAAATGAAAACGTTGCAAACCATGTTGCAGTCCAGTGCGCAAATACACAGGACTGAGTGGACATTCATTAGCCTGCATTTCCAGCCGAGCTTGCAGAAGTACCTTCCATACACACCATTCCACTATACGGAATCGTGTCCAAAGACTGCACAACGCAAAAACTTCTGCCTTAGAACTGGAGCATTTAAATCACATTCTCTTACATGTCACAGCCAAAGAAACCCTTGAAGAAACAGACCACCTCCAAAGCAAATATTTTGGAAGTGACGAGCACTTTCAAAATCCAGTAACTTTAGAGAAGAGTAGCAACGACCTCACAGATGTCAACCTTTAATACACACGTACAAAAAAGAAATAGCAAAGTTTAAAAGCATATTTGCTGAAGTACCAAACCAAGTATGTACGTGTTTTGTTGCAGAGGTTTTCATACAAAGTGCACCAAAACTGTAGATATAACATACCAAATAGAAGACAATGAGGAATCCCAATGGTTCCAATTAGCTCTCTACCTTATAGCAGAAACCAAACATGAAATTACTAACCCTTCAATACTTCGTACATACTGCACTACAAAGCTTGATAATAACCAAATGTCTTCACGGGCTATCACTAATAACTTGGAAATATTCTTTTAAAAATTTGTATTAGAGAATTATAATCCAAACAGTACACCAATTTCAAGCTATTATACACCTTCAACCTAAAACAGCCAAGTTGCCGCCTACTAAAAGGCATTCATGGCAAAGTAGTTTATTTGCCATTAGATCTTAAAGAAAATGTAGACACTCTGGGAGTGCAACGGCCGATAGTTCTATCTTTGATTATCCTAGTGAATGGTGTACCTACAAAAGACAAAACAATTTGGCAACTACTAGCAGACTTAAACCAAGTTAGAGAAGCCCTACAATATCTTAAAGAGAATAATGCATACTACAAAGAAATAAACAAGAACAAGAATAGTTCCCAGTTAGGGAACTTCTGTCAACTGCACACTTTCAATGGCTTAATGATAACACCCAACAGCTTAGAGTAAATATTAGTTATTTTAGAAATAATGTCAACAATACATTTATAATTGTGTTATAAATAGTGCACTTCACATGTAGGTTATGATTTAACATACAATTTATTGATACAAATAAATGTAGCCCAATTCTCTTCTTCAGAGGCCAAAAATGTTTTTGAATTTTGTCTACAGAAAAAAAGAAACATAAGTTTCAATTATTTAGATATATTGAAAACATATAATGTTCATAGTGTTAAAATAGCATTTTCATAAAGTTTAGATATTTCAGTAATTTCAAGTCATTACAGCAATTTCACTTGCATAACAACAACCTTGATCATGTATTCGCATCCATGATAATCATTTATGAAGTTGTGTGCTCTTTCCCTACGAAATTGACATTACAATGTCCCTGTCTAATCTTTAACACAAAAAACAAAGTTTAGAAAAAGCAAAATTAAGAAAAAGCAACAAAACGTTTTCCCTTCTTGTGTTGTTAAACACACGGATTGTAGTCATTTCAATCAGACTAATATAAATTAAAGTACACTGAGGGTTTAAAGTTACGATAGTTGTGGAGTCTCTAACCTTCTACCTATTTCTTATGCACATTAAGATATGGTTGTCTTTCTAGATGATTATTTTTTTCTTCTTTTGACTCCAACAATAGATATGAGGATTCCTAACCTGTAATTATAAATGTATGAAGGATAAATGTATAAATCCTAAATTGGAAAGTATGTCAAGTCATAAGATACCACAAGTGTGGTCACAATTCTTACCCATGTGGGCTTGGTACACTCTGTTTCCAAAGTCGCAGTTGCGTATATAGCTAGTTGGAAGTTATGGGTCTCCCCGAACATGGTTCTTATCAGAAGTCCATACAAGAATATCTAAAAAATATATACTATGGTGTTTTAGGATATTCTAGTACCTTTGAGGTAACTGATTACCATCAAGACTTTGTTAAATATGAAAACCCTACAGTAAATTAAGATTTTCCAAGGGCAAACAGGAAAAGGGGTAGACTGCAAAACTTCAGGGAGAACCAATGTGGATTATCCAGTGTTATTCAACTCGTTACAGCATCCCTGTGTAGAGAGATGCAACAAGACTTTAGCTTAAATCTATACAGAAAAAGATAGCCGGGTAGTACTATCCTAACCCGGACAAAAAACACATTAATAACAGATCTTCCTGAGGTACTTAGATAATATTTGATTTATCCGAGAAGTGTCTGTCTTCCAAGCCAGGCGATGTTAGGAGTGTCAAGCAAAAATGGCCGCTTAAAATAGCGTTGAATTGTCCTGATGTCATCACGTTAGGAACGTGAATGACGTCACTGATGTCAACAACTATCCTGTGTCATCCCTAAATATAATGTAACTAGATGTGGCGCAATAAATATTTAATTAGTTCTCCTTGTTTATAGTTTTTTATAGTTCACGGGCAGTTGAAAGTAAGGGGCTGCTTGTTAATGCAGCCGGTCATCGTGACGTCATTACATGCAAGCGTACATGACATCACAAATGTAAACAATAATTCTGTTAAAATATTTAATGGACGAATTTGGGCAAGGCTAAAATCTAGCTCTTTGGAGTTTTATTAAGGAACTCATTTACTCACTGGGCTGAATTGATGGAAATCAACCAAGCACAAGTTTAAGTGGCTCATACTCACATCATCATGCATGTGCGTACATGACACAACTAATGGTAATGAATGTCCGTGATGCCGATTACTACAAAGAAATAAACATTGAAGAAAGCGTAACGGAAACCACCGAAATAATTCAGGATTCCTCATCAAATGGCCAATCTGAACTTGTAGATCCTATTATAGCATAAAATATTTTAGACCAGTATACAATTCACCCACTGCACTCCAAAGACAGCATAGACAATGCACTAGAAACATATCAAATGCGGCAAGCCAAAGCATCTCCAATCAGCATATGGGAAAAAAGTGTAGAAGCACAAGCCTTATCTCTACGCTTCCGACTGGGAAAGAGAGAAGGTATGATGAAAGATGCACACAAATAACAGCATCTGAATACCACTCTTTACAAATGTATTCTGGAGACCCCAGATTCAGACAAAACATTGAATACATACTTTACCTCCTGTTTGAAAGTGAACCAGCAACTCTATGTTACGGAGTTGCACACACATTGAAAACTGGTTCTCATATTTTAAACATGTCTGCTATGCAACTAATTCAAAAGGTACAAGACAAAGATGCAGTTTTGCAGTCAAGTATCACAAATCTCTTGGCAAACATGTGTGGTGCAAATGAATACTGGTTCTGATATCACACAGATGTATAGTGTATACTATGCAACCTTGAACCACCCACATGACTTGTCACTTTAAGTTGTGCAGAGTATGCATGCAAAGACTTGCACGACTTCCTATGCATAGCAAACGAAAACAAAGCAGGTATAGACATCAAACACAAGGAGAACTCTGCTCTTTGACCCTGTAAATGTATCAAGGCACTTCCACCACTGCTTTATTTCCATGCTGCACTTCATCTGTAAGAAAGCAATTCCTCCCCTCGTAGAAGTGAAACACTTCTTTTGGAGAAAAGATTATCAATCCAGAGGAGCACCACACATCTGCATGCTTTTGTGGATAAAAGATGCTCAAAAATGTTGTCAGGATAGTGATGCTACTGTTTTGCAGTTCATTCACAAATATGCAACTTGCGACATCCCTTCAGAAAGCACACTAGATAAACAAATTTTGTGATTTCAAAGACATAAATGTGGCAAATATTGTCGGTGCAGATATAAAAACAAATACAACACCAAATGCCGCTTTGGTTTCCCATGACCAGTTTCACCAAAAGGACAAGCAAATAGCTTCATGTCTTCTGTTAGACACAGTGTGAAAGGCAAATCACCTAAGAACACATACAGAATTAAAAGAAGAGAAGCTTCAAAGTACACCAATGATTACAATGCAATCATTGCCCTCTTGTGGAATACAAACATAGATATACAGTACATTGCAGACAATTCCATTGCTGTTGCACAATATGTCACAGCCTACCTAACGAAAGCTGAGAAAACAGAGCTGAAAGACCTCTGTGATGACACATCATCTGACAAAACACTGTCACAAAATGTATACAGCAATGTATACAGCTTTGGCAACAAAATGCTCCCCCATTGAGAATGTGGTTGCTATGAAGCTGCAGACTGTTTAACAGGCACAGCCTTATATGGGAAATCTGAAAACAAGGCAAAGCCTTGGTCCCGCTGCATCCAAAAAAGGAGTGTTCAAATCATACTAAGATATGGAAACAATAGCCAAAAACAACCCCAACAGCCATTTTGAAAAACAATATATTCGATACATACTACCCAAACAGGAGTACTGCTTTGTAAAACATGTGCCTATACCACATAGCTCACAATTTCTCATACAAGAATAATATTACACCAGATGAAAAAAAGGTAAGTACATGGTCAAAACCTGAGAAGGTAACCTCATTAAACTTACCAAACCCAGCCTAATTAATCAAATAAAGCTATCATTTAAAGCTCCTCAACATATAGGACTTTACTACATGTCCTTACTCCAACTTTTTAAATCATGGAGAAAAGAAGAAGATTTATTAGGAACCCATAACTCCTATGAAGATGCTTTCAATGCAAATGAAAGCACTATAACAAATATCAATTTCAAGAAGTACAAAAACAGGTTGGACAATGAACATCAAGAAGAAGAAGAAGTCCAAGCACAAATAATTGAAGACAAACCTGAGGGCAGTCAACATTCTGTTACAGGAAGCCAAGAACCACCTGGCAAGCCACTCATATTAAAAGAAGCAGAATTAGCCATGACGCCATGACTGAAGTAGAAAACACCAAGTGTTAAAATGAGGAATCTGAAGAAAACTTTGCTCTGCTGAAATCACAACTCAATGATTTTTCCTAAAAGTAACACAAGAAATTGAACATGGTGTGCAGCACAAAACTAAAACTTGCAGATGTCAATATTATAAACCTGTATTCCTGTATGTAAGTGGTGAAGCTGGTTCAGGCAAAACATTCTTAATAAAAATCATCAGAAAGTTCTTCCAAAAATGTACAAACAGCTTTCAGCTGTTGTAACAGACCCCACAAGTTTAGCTGCCTACCACATAGGTGGTGTTACTTTACAACCACTGCTGCTCTTTCCAGTAGAACACCAAAACAAATTAGAGTACTACAAACTTTCAAAAGAAGCTGCTATGGAGCTATGCAGAATTCTGAAACAAATTAAAATGCTCCGAATAGATGATGTGAGCATGGTCTCCAAGCAAATGTAGGCTTTGATTCACCTCAGATTGCTAGAGGTCCTTAAAATGAAATACGAATAACTCTTTGGAGAAAAACACTTTATTGCTTCTGGGGATCTACTACAATTAACACCAGTGAAAGGTGAACCTATTCTTAAAACCATAGGACACAAACTGTGCCGTAACACACTTGGCAGCATAGGAAATATAAATCTCTGGCAACATTTCCAATACAGAGAGCTAACTGAAAACATGCGTCAGTATGCAGACCTCACCTATGATAACATTTTAAAAAGCATTCGGATTGGTCTTCTTTCTGAGGATGCAAAATCTATTGTAAATAGTAGACTCGTCCATGAGCTATACGGGCATGACACATCTGCTGCTGATGTCATGGAACAATTAGCACACAAAAATGTGAAATGTATGCCCTTAATGTCAACCCTAGCAAGCTGTACACAATTCAATGAGACAATGTTAAAAAAAGAAATGCAACCAATAGTGCAAATTAACTCCACGGATAAACTGGAGTGAACAGTATGACACTGCCTATGTGTCAACAAGCCACAGCATTACTAAATAGTTTAGAAAACTGTATCTCCAACCCAGCTGGTTTGGAGAAAATGTTAATATTGTGTTTAAACTGTATGGTAATTCTAGAACGTAACATTGACGTGGACCAAGGTTTAGTTAATCGAGCACTTGGTACACTTGTTGGCTTCCAGGCATATCCACGTGACAACATTCAGTCTGTCAACAACCACTTTGACAAACTTTCAGAAGTTAAAAGGATAGAACACTTGAACAGCGCAGACCAGTTGTGTTTGCAAATGCTCAACCTTCATAGAAATGCAACAAGCAATCCTGACAACACTTACAGTGTCTCAGGAATAAGGCAGGAATTGGACTACTGTGCAGGAATGGTGTGATTCACAAGAAGAAGCACAAGAATGTCTAATGTACTTACTGCAAGTGATAGAAAGCAAAAATATATCTATAAATGTAATGTTCTAGATTTCATATATGTGGAAACATACATGCACTCTCTGCAACCATGTTGCACAGGAGCAAGTCCCTAATGAACACTTTGTGTATGTATCTATACCTAATTGTGAATCAATTCCATTTCAGCAGCTGGTGCAAAATGCAAATCATGGCATATTATGTACTGCTTGCAATTCAGACAATCCTTCCACCTTACACATAAACTAACATAGCCAACATGTAATAGTAATGCTTTTAAGCTACAATGCAGATGGTACCAAAAACAACTGCAAGCTTAGTAGCTTCACACATGGGCAAGTATCGCTTGGCAAGAAAACCTTCACAACAGCAGGCATAATCTACCACACAGGTGCCACAACCAGTGCAGGTCACTATACTGCATACATTAAAAAGAAATATGGGTGGTTTGAATGCAATGATACTTCCATTACGCTGAAACAGATATTACAGGCAAATCTAACAAATGCCTACTTAATATTCCTGAAACCTAAATTTACTTACTGACCTGTAAAAGTAGCATAACATACTGCCCGATAGACACCAACAGGTATGTAAGTGCAAAAGAAAAATACCCTTCTGACCTGTGAAACTATATCAATTTAGCATACACCAACTGGGCTGTGAGTACATCCATCACAATACGATGCTGTTTCTGAAATGGAGAATAGTTTCAATATTGCAACAGATCTTCATGTTGTAAATGTTTCATAATGCTATATAGTTTTCTCCCCATGACCGAATGATTATAGACACAGATACAACAACTGTGGAAAACACAAACTAATATTGTTTCACCAATAGTATTTAAAATGTACTGAGTATGAGTATTCACTAACCTGTAAAACTAGCAACTGTTAGAATATGCCAACTTCTGTCTAACTGTACCCATACCGCTGCAATGAATATGGCAACTGGCATCTAACTGCACCCATAATACTGAAATGTCACTTGCCAATAGTGAAAAACTTGAAAATCCACCAATGGGAATGAAAGTGTGTCTAATCATACCATGCAAAACTGTGCAACTGTGAACAGTTAGAATACACCAATTGGTATCTAACTGCACCCATAATACTGCAATATTACTTTCCATTACTATGAAAGTTAAAATCCACCAGCAAAAATTAAAGTTCTTCTGAAGATACCCTTCAAGACTCGTGAAGTATCAGCAGTAAGAATACGCCAACTGGTATCTCAGTACACCCATAGCACTAGAATATTACTCCTAGTAGTGACACTGCTAAAATCCCTCTTCAGGAATCAAACTGCTTCAAAACATACCCTCGAGAACTGTGAAACTAGCAACAGTTAGAATACGCCAACAGGTATCTAACTGCCCCCAAAATACTGCAATACTAGTTTTCAATAGCATATTACTTGGAGTACACCAAAAGGAAACCAACTGCATGAAAGGATAGTGTTAAAAAGGCAAAAACGATAAACAGTTCGAATATGCCAACTGGTATCTAACTGCAACCATACCACCAACACTTCCGAAAAGCAAAACACATACACCATTTCAATTCCTCCAACTGCAACAGTGCTTGTAACAGCAAAGGCATGTAGTTTTGCACTTTAAACATTCCTGTAAGTACTGCAAACTTCAATGAAACATAGCGTGCCACGTAACATCAAATAAATGTACTAGGGTTTTTCTTTTTATCCTGCATGGATTTTTTTTTTCCCACAGACCCAATCATTATGCAACCAAACACAGGAACAGTGCACATTGTACAGTACAGTTGTTTGAAGCATAGTACTTGTAACGTACTAATTATGAGGGTCTACAAAGTACATGAATATGTGAAATTCTGTAGAATACAACAACATGAAGTACCTTACCTAACATATGATGCTGTTTTGTTCACAGAGAAAGAAGCTAAAATGTCTCCTGCATGTGCAAGAATGTGTGCCCGCAATGGCGCACCAAGCAAAAGTGCTATTTCCACTCCAATGGTATTCTGTCACTGTGTTCCAAAATGTATACAGTGCCTAGACAATATGTATAATGAATGTACACATATAAGTGTAATGCTTCTTTCCAATGGGCAAATTGCATTTCTATACACATATTTGTGCAATGCTTGTGCCACTGGTCAGATTCTTGGCCTCTGGCCATGCACTTAAGAGTATAGGGGCTGGCCACAACCACCACAGCATAATACTCCCATGCACCCAAGAATCTGGCCAGTGGCCACAACCAACACACAACCATGTGCCTTTACCTTCCCAATTTGAACACCATCTGCACATATTAAAGTAGACTGCCAACCCTATTTTTCTCCAATGCCAATATCACTGTATCACCCAGACTCCACTCCCTTACGGTAAGAAGCCCTCATGAAGTAACCAAATAAGCCCAAACATGTTTCTCCGACTGCTCACCAAACATTAGCTACTGCAATAGGTGTTGGTAAAGTCTTGGTTGCATAGCCATGTAATACTGCAGTTGTTCTGCCAGTGCCTAGATTATTGGGCATATGGGCTTTTTTAACCTATGCAAACATCCTTCTATCATCTATATTCCACTCCCCTAACCTAACAAAGCCTGCCTGCAGTCACCACATAAGCTGTCCACCCGAAGGTCTGGTTTATGTACTACTTTACATACATTATTGTAGTGTTTTTTTCCAATGGCCAAATTCCACTTCTGTACATATATTATTACAGTACTTGCAGCCAATGGCCAGATTCTTGGGTGCGTGTGGGTATTATGCTGTGGTGGTTGTGGGCACACCCTAGACTATTGGGTTCATGACCTATGGTCTACGGCCTCCGGCCATGCACCCAAGAGTCTAGCGTCTGCCTACAACCACCAGAGGATAATACACCCATGCACCCAAGAATCTGGCCACTGACCACAACCAACACATGACAATTTGTGCTTTTTCACCAATGCCAATATCACCATATCATCTAGATTGCACTCCCCTAGTCTAACAGGCTGGTCTGCAGTCACCAAACAACCCCAAACATGTTCCTCCAAGTGCCCACCAAAAACTACGTACTGCAATAGTTGTAGGCAAATTCTTGGTTGCATGGCTGTATGATCCTGCAGTAGTTGTGCCAAAGCCTAGATTCTTGGGTGCATGGCCTATTTTTAACCTATTCAAATATCCTCATATCATCTACATTCCACTCCCCCAACCTAATGAAGCCTGCCTGCATTCACCACATAAGCCGCCCAACCAAGACCCTGTCCGCTGACCACTGAAGTGTCAGTGGACTGCCGTGCTCTGCACGCTCTTCTTCCACCTTAACAAATACATTATATCAAATATCTTTCACTCCCCCACCCTGCCCAGCCCCTCTTCTCAACACCAAATGCCCCAAAACATGTTTCCCAGCCTTGTTCCCCACCACGCTATCTGCGGACAGCGTGGCTATCTGCAGATACAAAATGGCAGGCATTTCTGAAAAATATGATGCACATCACGCTTTTCACCAGCCAATCAACGGGCACGTTGGGTTTCCCCTGAAATCACGGCAGCCTCCGGACCAATCGGAGTCCTGTTTGCGGTGCGAACAGGGAAATGAGTCCGCGGAGCGGAACCAGATTTCACATATTTTTTGGAACCTAAATTTAGCCTGTTTTAAAGAGAAATACTGGACGGATTTACACTAAATTTACCAAGCCCCCACTCCTGATGGAAATTTGGTGAAAATCGGTCCAGCGCTTTGGACTGTAGGTGTGCCAAAAGAATTCTGAGCGGGCCATATACTTTTTTTGCAAAGTTTGCTATGGATTCATCCAGGGGGAGCGAAGTTATAAGCCACCCAAAAAGTGCTCTTCCTATAAGTTGAGCCACTTCACCATAGCTGCATGGCTGCTACCACAGGCCGTTTAATTTAATAGTAATATGATAATGATAATGATGTGTTATTTATATAGCTCCTTAATCCAAAGCGCTTTACAGAGCACATATTTACATACAATATATATATATATATATATATATATATATATATATATATATATATATATATCAAGAGGGAGAGAGAGAAAGAGAGAGAGAGAGAGAGAGAGAGAGAGAGAAGGCTATGCAAGGGTGATACAAATGGGTAAGGGTTTGGCAGGGCTGGAGGAAGGAGGTCATGAGGTTACTGTGACAAATCAACTTCCTGGGCACCAGTGGGCCAGGGATGAAAATCGGTTTCTAAACCATCAATTAGCCCCACACCTCTAGTACACCAGAAGGGATATGCACAGATTGGAAGCACAAGCAAATTATAAACCTCCTTGTCCAATTTTGGTAAAGTGGACGGAACGGCATGCTTCAACGTCATGGATCGTTGGTTATTTGCAACACAATGAAAATACAATTATTACCCAATGATAAAAGGGACTGTGCAGTCAAAGTTTTATGAAGATATCTACCTTATGATTACTCAACAGACAGTTCTAGCACACTACAAAATACAATCCACCCTGGTAGGAATACAGAGGACAGGCAGTTTCAAGAAGGAAAATGGATGCACTATGGATACTGACAGGAGTGTAGTCAGTAAAGAAATGTTTCACAATAGTTCAAGGATATTTGGTTTCAACATAAAGGGAGCAATGGGTCATAAAATGTCATTAGGGGCGTTCAGCGAAGGACCAGGGGGAGAGAAACACCATTTACCTTGTGCTTGTAGAAGTTCTTGGTGCTCGACAGGATCAAGTCGGTTTCAGGGAGCTTTGCAGCTCCTGCGACAGAGTTCAAGATGGGAGACAGCTCTGGGTATCAGGCGGCAGGCACATCAGTGAGCGAAGATGGACGGACCACTGCAGGCTGACCTACAGGACAGCTCAGGGTCAGGAATCTTTGTCTCTGTGCTGTTTGGCAGGTCCGAAACACCAAACGAGGCATCTCGGACGATGTTAGCGGCTGCAGCGTGACAACAGTGACAACAGTCGGTTGCAGGTCGAGGGGCTCAACTGGCTCGAAAACATCCTTTAAGGTGGATGTTAGTTGATGCTTGTTGATGCATTCCTAGCTTCTTCACTGGGCTTGTGTTGTCCTTTAAGGTGGACGGCCCAAAGCTGAGGAGAGTGTTGCAGGCAACGGCCTTGTCCTTGGTTTGGTTCAGAGACTCTCTGGCACGTCCCACCTAGGAAGCTTGCTTGCAGAGCCTAGCAGGGCCTGCTGTGTGCTGGCTGGGTACTGGTTCTGGAGCTGCTGGAGGGTCCTCTGAATTCAGTGTCTACCTCTGTTCCCAGGGAGATGTTTAGGAGAGGGATCTTGCTTCCTTCTTGGAGGTCCTGGCCTTACTTCACTGGCGGAAGATGTAAGGCAGACTGTACCTTCAGCCAGGGTCCATGCTGAGTTCTTGTTACTCCTTGCAAAGTCTTGAGATCATCTGCCCAAAAGAGGGGCTCGACCCTCATTTAAAGCCAAATGGGCCACAGTGATTGGTTTAGGCTAAGCCTATCCTAATGAACTAATCCTGGGTCCCCACCAACAATCTCCTGTATGCATGATGTCATAACCAGAGTGCTTTGCAACAGGCAAGGTAAAAGGGTGAAAACATGTAATACTAAATCCCACCCATCTTCCTGTCTGTTGTGCATCAAAGGGTATCTCTGGTTAATTGAGCTCTCTGTAGTTCTTGATTAAAGTGGCAGGTCTCACTTAAAGCTGCAACGAGACAAGACTTTTGGTTGCCGCCAAACCACATACTCATACCTTCTAAATGGGGTCCCTCGGCAGGGATCACTACTGTAAACTGCTGTCCCAGACATGACAAGCCCTTCAGAGTAAGGGTTGGGATCTGGCTTCAGGTTGACACAGATGCATATCAAAGGTGTTGGGGTTTCCTGCCTCCTGTGTTCACCTCTGCAACTAGGCCCCATTTGGGCTTGTTTAAAGTATACTCTATTAGTATATTAATGATGTTAATTGCTGCCACCATTCTGCAGTGTTTACACAAAACGACAGGACAGATCCATGGAGCCTTTGATAGTAAATTAGGCTGGCTGTGGCAGGAGGAAGGTTTTGCCCTCCCACTTCTGAGAGACAAGGTGTAATCCTGGCTGTCATATCGTAACTTAATATGACTCTATGTCCTACTGCGCTCATTCGCCTCAATTTCTCCTCTGCTTTTGAAATGGTCAACCTTGGAAAACCTTGGCATTACTGATAAGGACCTGGCCTGTTTCACCTCCTTTCTCACCGACCGACCCTCTCAGGTCCAACAGGGGTATGTCATCTCTTTTATCCCTCTCTCTACGTGTGGTGTTCTCGGGGGCTCTAACCTCTCAACCTGGCTCTTGAATGTCTACTTGGCCCCTTTGGCCCACCTGATCTCTACCTTCTCCTCTAACTATCAGTGTTATGCAGATGACACTAAACTCTCTTTCAGGCTTCCCTCAGCCTCCTCTCCTCTCTCGCTCATTCCTGACAGTCTATCTGCAATTCAGGATTGGTGTGCCCCGAATTATCTCTGCCCTAATGCCATTAAGATGGAGATCCTTCTCATTGGGATCCCTGCTCTCAAATTCCCTCTCTCACTCTGACCATCCTCCTTGGGTCCACTTCCTTTGCCTTCTTGTGAGGCAAAAAACCTTGGTGTCATCTTTGACTCCACTCTCTCCTTCTCTCTGCACATCACAGACCTTGCCAAGAAAACCCACTACCAGCTGCACCTCCTCAGAGGTATTCTTCCTTTTCCCACTTCCCCCAGAAGCTCACTGTCTCCAGATCCCTGGTTATCTCTAGGCTGGACTACTGCAACAGCCTCTTTATCAATATGCCTTCCTCTACTCTCCGTACTCTGCAAATAATCCAGAACAGGCCTATGAGACTTATACTTGGCCTCAAGCCCAGGGACTGTATCTCTCCAGCCCTGAAATCTCCCCACTGGCTCCCGCTGGCTGCAAGGATCAAGTTCAAGACCCTCTGCATCGTCCAAAAGGCGTTCTGGGGCCGGGCCTGCACTACATCCAACTCTCGCTTCCAAAAGACCTTCCTTCTCAAACCCTTCGCTCAGCTACCTCCAACTCTCTGAGGGTTAGACACTTTGCTAAGCAGAGAGTGGGGGTTACATCTCTCTCCTCTGCAGGTGCCTCCCACTGGAAGGGCCCCCCTGACCCTCTCAAAATTAAGCCGCAACACCTGAAGTTCCGGAAGCAGCTCAAGACCTTCCTTTTCTCCAATGCTTTCTCACTCTCCCCCCCATTCTGACCTACCTGTCAGCAGCGCTTGCTTGGCTACCCTCAGAGTCTCACTGGGTACCAGGCTCCTCCATGATCAGTCTCCCTGCACTGCATCTGGGCCTTCCGCACACTTAGGGGCTGTAACTGTAGCCTCTACAGCCTCCTGCCTCCTTGCACTTACCAAGAGCCGCGCTGCCCTGGCTGCACTTACTCAGACCAATGCTGTCCTGATTGCACTTCCCCTTCCAGCTCTCGCTGGCACTTCCCCCTCTCCCTTCCCCAGGCACTTTGCATTGTCACACTTGCACGATCTGAATGACACAAGGCCTAGTAAGATCCTCTCTCTGTCTTCCCTCGCTTGTCTTGTCGCGTCTAGCAACACTTGTGTACAGGCGAGTTATATATGACATATATCATATCATATGATAGCAGTTGACAGTGAACCTGTTTCTTGGTCTGCTGATCCCAGGCGCACCAAACGTAACTCTAGCTAAGAAGAGTGAGACAAAAATATGCTTAGCTCCACCTCCGAGAACTGAGAACCTATCCATTTTGTCAGTGAACCTAACAGCCAAATTCGTTAATTTAATATTTGAAAATTGGCACATTACACCTTTCAGTGGCTTTCTTTAGCCCTCAATAGAGTAAGGGCATGCCCCAAGGGGCTCGGGTGAACTCAGATTCACACCCACACACCAAAGATAGCTGGCAAGTACAAAATATTGAGTCTTACGACCACTAATTAGACTCCACATACCCAATGGAGGTATTATACATATATGTGTTGGCCTAATACAAATTCTGGATGGACTTTCATCCATCTAAATGAAGTGTTTTAAATAGGGCCATATGCTGCACCAAATCTGTTGCCAATTTGTCCAGAATATTTTGCACTTTGAGGGGGTTTATTGTTCTCTGGGTTCGCGTTTGAACTTCTCCCACCTTGATGTAACTTCATGCAACCTACCAGATAAAATGAGACGGGGCCGTATAATTAACTTGCAAGCAAAATTGCCTTTCAATAAAGTATTTTAGTTATAACTGCGCCATTGCAAAGTCTCCATAATGCATGAATAGTACAGTTCCCTGCAGGGTACTTGATGTGTGATAGATTGGGTGCCATTGATTTGAGAAATACTAACACCCATAAATACAGAAAATAGACATGGATGGACACCTGTAGAAATCGCTAGATTAAAACCGGATTTCTTTTTTTTAAATGCATTGCAGCAGCCAAAACCTTTATAAAAGCCTGTAAATAATGTTCATATTGCAAGCTAGTTGTGACATCACCACTAACCTATAACAAGACAATGACATCACTACTACTCTGTAATCCGTTATTACAGTCGTTTGTGAGGCTACTGTACATGTTGCTTGAGCCAGAACCGACCATAAAGCAGTGAATTGTCTTTCAAATAACTTTAAACGCGCTTTCTTTGACAATGTACAGACATGACATGATTAGGAACTGTTTATGAAAATATGTTTAATTTCTGTAACGCTGGAATTAAACACAAGCGAGCAAAAGTCTACTGCATGTCATTACTTTTTTTTACAGTACACAACATTTGATATGCACTTTGTGAAACAATTTTTCTGCAGCACATTAGAAGCTGCGTGGCGGGCTAGTTTGTGTTTTCTTTACTGATCCAGATTCTATGTTGATTTTATGTGTCAGCAACTGGAAGATCTCTTAAATTAGATTAAGGAAGAGCCAGGTATTAAAAGGAGTTGGTAGAGGAGGGGTGGGGGAGTGGCAGTGTGTAGCCTGGTATTATGAGAAAACAAATATCCGTAGTGTATGTAAAGAGTTTTTTGGCAAGCCGCCTCCGAGTTCTGAACTTATTAAGGCACCCGGCATTCAGCCTCGTTCCTCTTTTTGGTGATGGAACTCCTCAGGAGGAGGGACTTTGTGCCATATGTGATGCATATATAGATGGATGTATGTACACATACCACCCAAAATCTACTTACTATCGTGTTGGCACGAGCCTCTGAACTTCTGTCAGAGTTTCATGACATTAACATTTCTTACCTCTGCAGAGGAAGGATTCAGTGCCAAGATGAAATTCAAGAAACACATTAAAAACACAGAAAGAAAAAATGAAAGTCTGGCTCTAACATTTTACATATCCCTTATGAGAACTAATGGAAAACTGATAGGTTTTTATCCAAATAGCTTAAAAAAATAGGAAAGGTATTGCTTGGGCTTTGTTAGCTGCCGCATTAAATAGCACATGGGCCATTTCAAACGCCCGTTTCAACCGTATCATTTCCTCCCAGTCTCCGCTCGGCTTCCTGATGAAGTTTCACCAGCGCCTAAAATTGGCTCCTATGTTCCTGACTTTCAAAGAATATTTTCTACATCAAGGTTGGAGAGTTCAACTTTTTTTTTCATTTTGTATTAAAGTGGGCCAGAAAAAAAAGAAAAGTATGCCCCGTTTACCGAGACATCAGACGTCACATAAAGCGGATGCCGATTTGGGGAACGGAGAGACGTGTTCCCCGCTGGGCTTGATGGTATCTTCCTACTTAAGAGAGTTCAGGTCTGAATATATTCCCCCGGTGGAGGGGAGAGAATCATTTTCTATTAGTTTGGAGAAAGGCCTCATGCGGTTTCAAAAGGAAATATGTTAATGGGGCGGCCAAAGGGGGATTTTGTTTACATCAGTCTCACAGGCTATAACTCAATGCAAGGAATGAGGAATAAATAAGGAGACGGGGTGATGAAAACTGAGGAACTGCTTCGCCCTCCAGGATACACCCTGTGCCGCACTTTATGAACTACCACCAGTCTGACCTAAGTACTGCTTACTCCTGGCCTTATTATTTTTTTTTACTGCTACAACTGTTTTCTTGGCTGAAGAAGCTTTGTTATGATCCAAAACTCAGTCGACTGTGAAGCACTCCACTTTTTATGGTTGAGATTAAAGATACTTAATAAAATGTATTGGACATTTGTATGGCGCCTATACACACGTGGGGAAGGGGGGGAGGCATTGGAAAGAAGTAGAACAATAAAGGGTTATAATGGCCTTAGTTACAATCTTAATGTGCAAGTGTAAGACAGGTTGGTAAGTGCAGGGGGTAAAGGGAGAAGTGCAGGAATGGGGTGTCCAAAGGGAGGTGGTGTGGGCAAGTGCTGGTTGGGCCAAGCCGGCAAGTGTCAGGGGAAAGAGAGGGGGAAGGGAGGTTGAGTGCAGTGGACAAGGGGACTAGGTTAGGGCTAGTCCAGGGATGGGAGCCTGAGGGCAAGTGCTGGCAAGGGATGCTGGGGGGCCTGGTAAGGGGTAGTCTGGCCCATCTGTGACTCTGAGGGGACCAGGCCCCAGTTGCAGAGGTAGAGGGAGCGTTAGCACGGGAGAGGGAAGGAAGAGGAGAAAAGGAAAGTCTTAAGGAGTTTCCAGAATTTAAGAAGATCCAGCTCAAGTCTGAAGGGGGCAGGGAGGCTGTTCCAGAGGGAGGAATCAGCCAAGGAAAGGGATCTACCTCCCACTGTCTGGTTGGAGAATTGTTTGACCTGCAGAGAGTTGGAGCCAAAGGATAGAAGGACTCTGTCAGGGAGGAATTTAGGGAGGGAAATCTGAATTTAGGGAGGTCCCAGGCCCAACAGACTTGTGGATGATGCAAATGGTCTTGAACTTGATTCTTGCAGTCACCAGCAGCCAGTGGGGTGAGTTTAGGGTTGGAGAGATGCAGTCCCTGGGCTTGAGGACAGGGATAAGTCTTGCAGTCCTATTCTGGATGAGTTGAAGAGGTGAGGGGTGGAAAGAGGCAGTTTGAGGAAGGAGCTGTTTCAGTAGACAAGACTAGCGAGAACCAGAGCTCTGGAGGAAGGTGAGGAACGGGAGAATGCTGCTTAGGAGGTGGAGCGAAAGAGAGAGAGATGCCAAGGTTTTTTGTCTTTCAAGTGGGGGAGGGGCCCCATGGAGGCTGGCCAGAGAGTGGGGGGAAACAAGGAGCACGTGTCCCATTGAGAATGATCTCCGTCATACTTTTGCCCAGGTTTTAAACTAGGAAGACAGATCAACTGCAAAATGCTTGCCTTAAGAACAAAATGATGCCATGTGACAGACTCTGCCTTCAACACCTACCCAAGTTTGATAAATAACAGTAACACTAGTGGGTAGTAATAGTGACACTGATTAGAAGCTTGCAAACTATTGTGTAAAGTTATATATATATATATATATATATGTATTCAGTGAAAAAACCTTGTTAAAGGGACGTTATGGTTAAGTTGCGCTACTAAAAACCTATGAAATTCAGTGAAAAAACATTGTTAAAGGGACGTTATGGTTCAAAGTAAAACCGAAAAACCCCTGAAATTTGGCAGTTATGGTAAGATAAGCAACCATAACTCGCGCCGCCACCGTGCACTGCTAACACTAACACCCAGGACATCAAAGATGACATCACAAATGTCATTTGATGACATCACTGATGACATCACGTGGCTGGCTCTCCCTTTTTTTCCTTTCCTGACATATCTAGGCCACATGATTTTCTTCAGTAACAGTCAGGAACTAAAAATTGCAAATTACTATATTCGTAGACTTATCCTTCAAGTATGTTCTTAGAATAATTCCCTTATGGTCCAGTCATATCATATGAAACATATACATAGGAGAAGTGACGAAAGACAGCAATCCTTTTTGTGCATTAAAATTATCAGTAGATTTATCAGCACTTTCTGATACTTTTGATGTTTTTTTTTATTACTGTACTTTCCCTGTATATGCTCATATTTATATATGTTGTACTCACACTATTTTCTTTAGGGTCCAGACACATCATGTGATATATATAAATAGGGTAAGTAACAGCTTTGAAACAGAGCAATCATTTCTCTCCATAAAGGTAATGAGTTAGGTTATGAACACTTTCTGCTACTATTGCTGTTTCTTTTTCCTATTCCTATCCTTTTTCAATTACCTTGTATATATTCATATTTGTATGTGGTGTTGTCGCTTTGTGATTTGTGTATAATAATGCAATTATGTAGTAAGTGGGTTTTATTACCTACTTATCACAAGTTTCACTGTACGCAAAACTCTAATATGAAAACAGTTATCATTTCAATATTCAACATGGCAAGCTTATGAATATTGCACCTCCATCATGTATGCTGCACACAATGCCTATGTGTCTACATGAGTACCTTAGTATACTGGATTGAAGTTAATAATTAAATGCTATTTATATCAATGCATAGCTTAATGCACTGATTAGCACTTGATATTGATTCCAATAATCTTTGACATGTTTTTTATTAACATTACACTAAGAATCCCTTGTACAGACTTTTCATGAAAGGTAAATGCATATGTGATGTCATCAGTGATGTCATCAATGACATTTGTGATGTCATCTTTGATGTCCTGGGTGTTAGTGTTAGCAGTGCACGGTGGTGGCGCGAGTTATGGTTGCTCATCTTACCATAACTGCCAAATTTCAGGGGTTTTTCGGTTTTACTTTGAACCATAACGTCCCTTTAACAAAGTTTTTTCACTGAATTTCATTGGTTTTTAGTAGCGCAACTTAACCATAACGTCCCTTTAACAATGTTTTTTTTACTGAATTTCATAGCTTTTTAGTAGCGCAACTTAACCATAACGTCATTTTAACAAAGTTTTTTCACTGAATTTCATAGGATTTTAGCAGCACAACTTAACCATAATATCCCTGACTTCATATACGTGTAACATAGAACATACTAACCCCCTCGTAGTGATTTTCATGTCCGCGGACTACCGCCATGTCCGCGGACACATCGAAAATCTGAGCGTGGTGAATGTAAATTTAAATATTGTGCCCCATTTCCCCTTTGAAGTTGGCTCTGAAAAGAGCTGTTTTTTTTTTACAGATGCTTGACAGACACCTGTTATTTTGTATTTTTTTTCTTGTTTTTTTTTTCTTACTTTACTCCTAAAATCTTTACATAACCTTCTCCAAAGCAACCCTTACATGCCAAAATAGAAAGGCATTTCCCGTAAAAGATAAAGAAATGCCATCTTCTTTAAAATGAACAGCATTACTGGCATCAATATTCTCATTGTTACAGAAGAACATACCAGCTCTAAGCATGAAGGCACACATGCCTCGATTGATGACACACCTAGCAATGTTTTGCTGAGGACAAAAAACTGAACTATTGTCCCATATTGCCCTAGGTAGTAATCCAGAAAAAATTACTTTCGCATTTGGAAGGATCTTCATTACGGCTTGAACCAAGCGTTCCAAATCAGCCAACAAAGTAGGGGCACTGACGTTGCCCAAATGGAAAGCACCATAGTGCAAAACTACCATATGCGGACTGTTCATCGTGGCCATATCCTCACAAACTTGTCCAATTCCCTGTACATTGCAATCAGGCACAGTGCTCCACACCACCTCCAATCCTTTCACATCAAAGTTCTTTGCAACATGTATGCATTCAGCGTACTGCTGTAAACCATGCACAAACATATCTCCGAGCACCAACACCCTGACTTTCTCCACTTCTGCCATCTTCACCACACACAGTCTCTTTCAACACAAATCCACAACCTCGACATCTGATTGGCTGATCCGTACAGTCTTCTTTCCATGTTGGATTTCCTGGAAAAACCCGGATGTAGCACGCCCTGTCCACGAACAGCCGCGGTGTCCGCGGACGGCGTCCACTTTACTCTCTGTGCCATTCCCTCATTGCATACAGCTAAGCAATCACACAATACAAATAACGTCCTCAGAACACCCCCATTTTGTGAATTCAACTTCTACAGATGGCTTTACACAGAATGTTGCAAAGTAAGAATTTATGCTCGTTCACAGTGAAGGTCAGATGCTTCCATTTTTTTCTCGGGGCCCCGGAGAGGCTCACGAAGCGACTATAAGGTTGTATTGTGTTTTGACCTTGACAGACAGAGATTGTGATGAAAGACTTCTCTTGAAGGAGTGTTGCTAAAACGTAAGAGAAGATAAGGATGAAATTTATGAAACAAAACCACTTTTATATATTATATCACTATGCGAAAGATCGTTGGCACACGCAGAGTCGTATTTTGGGACTGCACCACTCGTATACAATGGAAATTGCAATTGTACTGTAAGTAACCCTTTAGATTATTTTATACCAAGTATAATTACAATAGCGTAGCATTAAAGACCGCTCAAGTTGAACTTGTTTGTTGAAAGTGGCATAATGTTTTCTACCGCGCACTATCACCGCCGAATTGATCCCCTGTTGTTTAGAGGGCTCTGAAAAAGGCAGACGACACAGGGTGGGTTAATACAAATAATTTAACCGGTCTATAGGCGGTCAAGCACTCTACTCGCTGTGCCACTTCACTGTAGCCTGTCAAATGGCACAGCGAGTACAACGCTCGCTTTGACATCCGTGCACAGCTTGCTAACGCAAGTTGGAATCCCGGCAAGGCCAAACTCAGCCTTTCATCCTTCCGTGGTCGATAAATGAGCACCACACACCGTGGTTAATAATAAGCACCGCTTAGATACCTCACAGTTCTTAGCACTATATGAATGGGAAAATATTATTATTTTATTATTAACATACTCCGTTGCACTATCTTTGATAGCAAATAGTTTCACCCCCTAATAAATAAAATGATGATTTTTAATGAAGATCGGCTGGTGAGACTAATTTATGTTTTTTAAAACAGGTATGTGGCCCCATTTTGCCTATGGCACGATTTACAGACTCCAGCGGATGGGGTCTTCAACTGCCAGGTGCAGGTCCAAATATGCAACTTCATGACCCTCACCATTTTATGGGACAATCGCCAAGGACCAATATGCCCTTACGCAGTACTAGCGGCTACAAACAACATACCAACCAAAAGGGTGGTCTAATGGCTCATTTTTGGAGCAACCTTCCGATTATCAGAGCGACCATTCACTGCTTTTATCATAAACCAACAGCCTATCTACCGCAAAGGAACAACGCGTGGCTCCAAATAAACTTTTGCTGATCGACAGCAGAGACAATAGCAAATCGCTGAATATTCACTAAGCATTTAATGTGAAATAAATGTACTTTACCAAATGTACAATCCTGCTGTTTACTTTTAAACCACAGTTTCATATTCCAAATTGTGGCGCACTGAGTTGTAAGTTGATCTAACACCCTCTGTACCGCAAAGGAACATCGCGTGCCTCAACATGAACTTTTGCGGATCGACAACAAAGACAAATGCAAATTGCTGAATATTCTCTAAACATTTGATGTTAAATAAATGTACTTTACAAAATTTACAATCTTGCTGTTTGCTTTTAAATCACTGTTTCATATTCCGAATTGTGGCACGCTGTGTTGTGACATAATATGTGTTGTCTTCCGGGTTCTGTGTAAAGTCACTTAGGACTGCAGAGGACTGGGCGCGTTTGATGACGCACCCTGTAACGTCACGGAGAGAGGCGGAGAATATGAATGCTTTGATAATATCAGGCTTAGGGGCCGGAGATATGATTTAGTGTCGCAAAAGCAAGTCAGCCAGGTCAATAGCGCCAGTCATAGGATTATCACATAATGTCGGCGCACACCAGCCGGATTCATCGTTTCTTTAGTGGACAAAAAGTCGGTTGACGCCCATAGGAAATTGTACTATTAGCGGACAAAAGGAGTGTTCTTAAAACACTTTCACCCTGACAACAAACAATACAAACAACGTTCTCAGAACACCCCCTTTTTGTGTAATTGCAACCATTTCGGGACACCGCGAGTGTTCTTAGAACACATTCAACTAGACAGATTACAATACGGACAGCGTCCCGAGGACACCCCCAGTTTGTGTATTTACGAACAATTAAGTACACCGCGAGTGTTCATAGCTCATTTTTACTTTCCTTGCGAACAAAAATGACACATACTCCGTCCGCTAAACACCCCACCATTTAGTTTATTTACAAAATGTCAGAACAGCCGTGTTCTCCACTGACAAATCGAACACAACAAAAGCGTCTAGCACATAAATAAAATACAACTTTGAACCTATCCCATACTCCCCCATCCTCCCCAAAGACTTCTACACACCAACACACTCTACTAAATACACATTTTGAACAAACTTTCACCGCGCTGTCCGCGGAGGTCCGCAAATTCAAGATGGCGGGCGCGACAGAAAATCTGACGCGCATCACGCACCACGCCGCCCAATCAGCGAACACGTTGCATGTCCGCGGACATGACGCAAGCCGCTGGACCAATCGGGGAAGTCTGTCCGCGAAGCGAACACAGATATCACAAATTTTTTTGCCTTACATTTTGGTCATTTTTTAAAAAACTACTGGACGGATTTACACCAAATTTGCAAAAGCAGCTTTCGGGACCAGGCCGCCGCTCCTGCTGCAAATTTGGTGTAAATCCGTCCAGCTGTTCGGGCTGTAGCCGTGCGCAAAGTTTTTTCCCATTCAGTCTATGGGAAAAAAAAGTTTTGGGACCCTCCTATAACTTTTCCCCCCCTGGACGAATCCTCACCAGGGGGAGCGAAGTTATAAGCCGCCCAAAAAGTGCTACATTATATATCACCAAATTAATATTATTGGATCCAAGTGATTTTTTTGCCAGGTTCTAGTTGTGGTAGTTCAATCAAAGCACTGTTAACCACAGATATGATATGATATGATATGATATGGTATTTGTAACGCGCCTATACACAAGTGTTTCAAGGCGCGACGAGGCAGGGAGGGAGGGAAACAAGGGGAAGACAGACAAACGATCCTACTAGGCCAGGTGTCATTCAGATCGTGCAAGTGCAGAGGTAAGGGGAAAAGGAGAAAGTGCAGGGGGAGGAGGTGGGGGGGAAAGTGCAGTACAAGGTAAGTAGCGTAATAAAATAATAAATAATAAATAATAAATAAAAGGGCCAGCTGGTGGCAAGTGCGAGGTAAGTGCAGAGCAAGTGCTGGGAAGGGGGCTGTAGGGATGCAGTGACAGTCCCACAGTGCAGGAGGAGCCAGGGAGGCAGTGCAAGTGGAGAGTGGCTGGGCCCTGGACCGAGGTCACAGAGTGGCCCAGATGCAGGTTTAGTGCAGACTTCAGTGGGGAGTTTGGCAGGTTTAGCAAGGGAGAGGGAGAGAGAAGGCAGAAGCGAAGAGGAAGGTTTTGAGGTGCTTCCGGAACCGGAGATGGTTCTCCTCAAGTTTCAGGGAGGCAGGAAGGCTGTTCCAGAGGGAGGCCCCTGCTGCGGAGAGAGATCTACCCCCAGCTCGTTGCTTCGAGAAGCGGCTGACCATGAGGGAGTTGGAGACGGATGAGCGAAGGGCTCGTGAAGGCAGATATTTAGGAAGAGAGAGTTGAAGGTATTTAGGCCCCAGGCCCCAGAAGGCCTTGTGGACAATGCAGAGGGTTTTGAACTTAATCCTCGCAGCCACTGGGAGCCAGTGAAGAGATTTCAGTCCTGGAGAGATACGGTCCCTGGGCTTGAGGCCAAGGACAAGTCTCGCAGTTCTGTTCTGGATAAGTTGCAGAGGGCGGAGAGTGGAGGCAGGCAGATTAAGATAGAGGCTGTTACAGTAGTCCAGCCTTGAGAGAACCAGGGCTCGGGAGACAGTGAGCTTCTGGGGGAAGGAGAGGAAGGGAAGAATACCTCTGAGGAGGTGCAGCTGGTAGTGTGACTTCTTAGAGACGTCAGATATATGAGGAGAGAAGGAGAGTGTGGAGTCGAAGATGACCCCGAGGTTTTTAGCTTTGCAGGTAGGGGCAGGAAGGGGGCCAAGGGAGGCCGGCCAGAGAGCTGCAGGAAAGGAGGGAGTGGGTGTGCCGATGAGTAGAATCTCAGTCTTACTGGCGTTAAGGCAGAGGTCGTTGGCGGCACACCATTCCTGGATAGCAGACAGACAGTCGGAGATGAGGGAAGGAGAGGAGGAGGCCGAGGGTAGCCTGAAAATGAGCTGGGTATCGTCCGCATAGCACTGGAAGTGGGGGCAGAGAGCGGCGATGCGGTGGGCAAGGAGTGCCAGATACTGGTTGAAAAGCCAGGGAGAGAGGTTGGATCCCTGGGGGACACCACAGGTGGAGTAAAAGATGTCAGAGAGGAAGGAGCCCATTTGGACCTGGGAGGGTCGACCGGAAAGGAAAGAGGTCAGCCATGCCAGAGCCTGACCAGTGATACCCAGGTTATCACGGAGACGGTTGAGCAGGATGGCATGGTTGACAGTGTCAAAGGCAGAGGAGAGATCGAGCAGAATGAGAACACAGGGAGTGTTGGAATCGAGGTTCAGGAGCAGGTCCTCACGGATGTTCAGGAGAGCAGTTTCCGTGCTTCTGGCCGCTCTGAAGCCGGATTGATGGTCATGAAGATTACCAACATATTCAGCATGGAGGTTAAGCTGGGAGATGGCCAGTTTCTCCAGGAGCTTGCCCAGGAAGGGAGTAATGGAGATTGGGCGATAGTTGGCCGGGCAGGAGGGGTCGGAAGAGGGTTTCTTGAGAAGGGGGTGCACAAGGGAGTGCTTGAGGGGGGATGGGAAGACTCCAGAGGCGAAAGAGTGGTTGCAAAAGTCAGCTAGGGCAGGAGCCAGGGAGTCGATGTGGTCCTTGATGGTTTTGGAGGAACAGGGGTGAACCTGTTTAGACGAGGCTTTCATAGATCGGACTTGTCTGGAAACCTCATCAGCAGAAAAAGGTGGAAAAGCAGAGAAGGAGGGCGGAGGGGTGGCTGCAAGAGAGCAAGAGGAAGAGCCGGGAAGAGAGGGAGGGAGGAGAGAGGAGGAGAGCGAGGACAGGATGTCCTGAGTTTTTGAGATGAAGTGCGAGGCCAGTGCAGTGCAGAGGGCCTGGGAGGGGACAGGAGAGGTAGAGACTGCAGCAGGGTTGGCCAGCTCCTTGCAGATTTTAAAGAGTTCGGCCGAGTTGTTTGATGCCTCAGAGATGCGGGCTTGGATAATGGCTCTCTTCTTGGTGAGAACGGAGAGCCGGTATTGCCTTTGGAGCAGGCGGCAGGCCAGTTTGTCAGAGGATGAGCATGAAGCACGCCATTTCCTCTCTGCCACCCTGCACTTGCGTTTTAGGGAGACGAGATCCGAGTCATACCAGGAGTTACATTTGGCTTTGGGCTTCAGGCGGATTCTCATGACGGGGGCAAGGATATCGAGAGTATCAGATATAGAGGAATAGAGCATGGAGAGGGCTGTGTCAGGGTGGGAGTCAGCCAAGGGGGGAGAAGGGGGCGAGAAGGTAGCAGCGAAAGCCTCAACTGACACGCGCTTCATGGGTCGGATGACCGAGAAGGTGGGTGGCAGTGAAGAGGGTGGCTTTGCCTGTGGGGTAGGGAGGGAGAGGTGGGAGGATAGGAGAAAGTGATCGCTCCAAGAGAGAGGAGTGGAGAGAGGGAGGGAGAGGGGAAGGTCAGAAGAGATCAGAGCATCAAGAGTGTGCCCTGCAGAGTGAGTAGGCCCAGACGGGAGAATAGAGAGTGAGAGAGAGTTGCAGAGTTCGCGGAAGAGACCAGTGGGGGGACAGGAGGCATTGAGGTGGATGTTGAAGTCACCGAGAAAGAGGAGTTGGGTGGTTGAGGACAGGAGTGAGGAGGAGAGGTCAGCCCACTCAGAGAGGAAGGAGGAAATTTGACCAGGTGGCCGATAGATAGTAGCCACGGTAAGGGAATGGCTAGGAGAGAGAGAAAGTCGGCAGACAAGACATTCAAAAGAGGAGTAGGTCTGCGTAGGAGTGACAGTGGCATGAATCCACTCAGGGAAGATAAGGGCAACACCACCCCCTGAACGGTTGGGCCTGGGCACGGAGAGGATCTTGTAGCCGTCAGGTAGGAGTGTGTCGAAGCTGGTGGCAGAGCTGGCAGTGAACCAAGTCTCAGTGAGACCGAGGACGTCGAGGTCCAGTTCCTCAAGAAGGCGACAGATATCAGAGGAGTGCTTGATGGCAGAGCGAGAGTTTAGAGTGGCAATGTGGAGAAGGTTGCCACCCTTGAAAAACTTCCGGGGAGGGGTACAGATCAGAGGTACGCCCTGCGGAGGTGTTAAAGAAGGAGTTGAAGAGGGAGCAAGAGAAGGGGCAGGGAGGGAGGGGAGAGGCAAGGTAGCCGAGGACAGAGGAGGGGGGACAGCGGGAGCGGAGAGGAAGTTGATGAGGCAAGGGAAGCGTCTATCAAAGAGGTGAAGGTTGGCCTGAGGGCCTTGGACCAAGACGGTCCCGTTAGCATAGACATTAATGATGGCTTTGGAGGAGTGGAAAGGGGCCAAGAGGACATCCCAACGGGTGCCACCATTAATGGGAGAGGTGGAGAAAGGAGAGAGCACAGTGACCATGTGAAGGGTCCATAGGTCAGGTGAAGGCACGAAAAAGAGAATGTCAGTGAGAGTTCCCTTGGAGCAGGCGCTCGTGTAGGTGTCAGCGATAGGGAGGCCTGGGTTGGAGACCAGGATGTCCTTTTTAAACTTTTTCCTACCGGATTTAGTGAGGAGAGCAGGATAGTCAATGGAGAAGCAGTTAGAGTAGATAGGCGAGATAGAGAGCACCATGGAGTAGGAGGGGAGGCGGACGACACGGGTATGCAGACAAGAAGAGAGTGGAGGGCACTAGTTTACCACAATGCAGAGCAAACAGTAATGCGTAGAAGGTCAGGGCCACCTAAGTATGAGAATCCTGCGAGGGGAGAAAAAGCACCCTAGTTTAACACAATGCAGAGCAAACAGTAATGCGTAGTAGGTCAGGGCCACCTAAGTTTGAGAATCCTGCGAGGGGAGAAAAACACCCTAGTTTAACACAATGCAGAGCAAACAGTAATGCGTAATAGGTCAGGGCCACCTAAGTATGAGAATCCAGCGAGGGGAGAAAAAGCACCCTAGTTTAACACAATGCAGAGCAAACAGTAATGCGTAATAGGTCAGGGCCACCTAAGTTTGAGAATCCTGCGAGGGGAGAAAAGCACCCTAGTTTAACACAATGCAGAGCAGACAGTAATGCGTAATAGGTCAGGGCCACCTAAGTTTGAGAATCCTGCGAGGGGAGAAAAGCACCCTAGTTAACCAATAAATTGGAATAGGGGGGGCGAGGCATCATGCGGATGAGGTGTGCAAGGTGAGGAGGGGTGGGCCGGAGAGCGGAGAACAGGTGGAACAGGCGCCTGGCGTCCCCTGCGGACACCTGCAGACAACACAGGGAGCCGCAGTCGTAGGAGCCGCCCTTTGCCTAAAGGGGCCCTTGGGCAGGGGGGCTGCCCAGAGGGAGTGGGATATAAGCAGGGGGAGAGGAAGGGGAGGGGGGTGTGGGCGGGAAGGGAGGCGGGAATGGAGAGGGGAAGGAGGACCAGGAAGTGAGGGGGGAGGGAGGGGGCAGGGGGCAGCACACAGACGCGCACGGAGCGCTAGCAGCACAAACAACAAAACGTTACAAAAAATAACAGGAGGCTTAACTGGAGCCCAATGGGGCTCGGGAGGCAGCCTCAGCAACAAGCCACACGGGGCTACGGCGACCGCTCCAACCCGCTCCGGCTCAACAAGGAAGCGAGCGTGGTGAGCGGTCGAGCCGTAGTCCCGGAGCGGCTGCGAGGACAGCCAATCAGAGGGGGGGGTGGGCGGGAAGGGAGGCGGGAATGGAGAGGGGAAGGAGGACCAGGAAGTGAGGGGGAGGGAGGGGGCAGGGGGCAGCACACAGACGCGCACGGAGCGCTAGCAGCACAAACAACAAAACGTTACAAAAAATAACAGGAGGCTTAACTGGAGCCCAATGGGGCTCGGGAGGCAGCCTCAGCAACAAGCCACACGGGGCTACGGCGACCGCTCCAACCCGCTCCGGCTCAACAAGGAAGCGAGCGTGGTGAGCGGTCGAGCCGTAGTCCCGGAGCGGCTGCGAGGACAGCCAATCAGAGGGGGGGGTGGGCGGGAAGGGAGGCAGGAATGGAGAGGGGAAGGAGGACCAGGAAGTGAGGGGGAGGGAGGGGGCAGACACACAATGTGTTTTTGTAGAGGGCACATTCAACCACAGGATGGTATTTTGACATTTTTATTAAATAACAGATGTTTATTGTTACCTGTTGCAATGGTACTGATTGTATTGACCTCACAAATGAAAAGGGCAGAGTAGACCGGCCAGGGTATCAAACCTGTGACCATGAAGTCAAACATACACTGCTGTAGTGGACGAGCCAAAGACACAGCTCCCGACATGCTGATGTCATTCAGGAGATGGTCATACTGTCGAACGGGAAATCATATCATACCCTCTTGATCGTGTATATATATATATATATATATATATATATATATATATATATATATAGGCCTAGGCCAAGTCTCTCTGTGAGATAATCCGCGTTGCAAGGTCCTGACCTTAAATCCGTGTAAGCCGCTATTTTAGGTTCATCCGCCATTTTAGGTTCTCTCACTCAAGTCACCCTGTGTTCTAAGATGGTGGACAGTGTCATTCCGAATGTAACATGGCCGTCTTGACCTCTGTGTACAAGTTAATGTGTAAACTGCCTGCAGGCCAAATGTTAGGCTCATGTACTGAGACCTTGTCCTTCGTTGACCTGTGTATAAAGGATTACCTGTACCAACGAGACTAATCCACAAACGTATATTGTGCACAATACTGTTTGAGCATCCAATGTGAACACTTGTTTGACTATATTGTTTAAGATATATGTGAAATCCAAAGACACACTGTTGCTATTGTAACTTGTTTGCGAATATGTTAAGGATAACCCTTAAATGTATAGCTGCATAAATTAGGGCACGAACTCGGCATGAACCTCTAGCCCATGGAAATGGTTAACCTGCAAGTGGGTTGAACATCAGATAACATACTGAATAAAAGGCACAACTATTCTGATGTACAGCCCCACTCACTGAGCACACCGAACAGGGCTGGAGTTCGTTGTGTTGTACTGAGGGCCTGATAGCTATCTGTTGCTTTGTCCTTTGAAATTGTTCAGTATAGAATAAAGATCTCTGTATCTTTCTTTGTAACCCGCGTTTGGTGTATTTCCTTTTGGGGTACTCAGCCTCGATATCTTCTTTTTGCTTTCACAATACAGTTCCGTTATTAGTGCATTTTGGAACTCGTAGTCCTGATTTATAATTTGCCAGAATGCAAAGAAAATCCCAGGACTGGATGAGAATCTCACGCATGACAAGGGGCTTGTTGACAGATGTGACAGCTACCTGTTGTCATGGTTTAAACCACTCCCTGCTGTCCAAAGTGCTACATTTCATGTTCATTCTCCCATCACTTCTGCACAGTTTTCGCTGTCATATTTCAGAGCGTCAACACTTTTATTAATTGCTGACTTATCCTATCGAGCATCATGCTTTAGCTTATGCTTATACCAGGAGCTGAGTCGTGGCAATGGCCTTTGTTCATGAACACTGGAATATGAAGCTGGGGTGATCAGCTGAACTGGAATGGGCTTGTCAGTGGGAGGTGCATTAGGATGAGAGCTTCACCTAGCAATGCTGCTTTTAAGTAGCTTCCAACACACGCGCTTTTCTTCTGACTTGTCGAAGTCAAATCTTCAAACATTTACCGATCCCCTTACATCACTCCTTCGGCAGCTGAAGCGCCACTCTGCTGTCATTAGGAAGTTGTTGGAGATAATGGCAGGAGCTGTTTGGTGAAGAACGTTCTCTGTTACAGGTTTACTGAAAAGTTCATTCTATGGGCGCCAACAGCGTCGCCGTTGCCACCTTTCTGTGATCGCAGGTAACCAACCATGTGTGTACTCCTGTGTAGGTGAAATGCTACATCTAAGTGTGCTGGTGGGCATTGTGATCTATGTAAACCTCAAATTCTTCATTTCCTGGCACTATGTGTATGGCTGGTAAGCATAAGCATGTCTGGATCCCCTTTCCGGTGACAATGCCGTTGATTCCAAGGTCCAGCTTCTACAACATTCTGGGCAAAGTTCTGAAAGCTCATGGCTGCGAGCAGATTTGAGGAGCAGTATCCCCTCTTGTGTGTTGCTGGCATATCCTTCTATCTGGACCATTAGAGGGGTCTCTATGAGAACCAGTGAAGGATAGACAAACATCTCAAAACACCAGAGAACTTCAACCCGATCAGTGCCATCAGAGGGGTTGCAGCATCGCTGACGCTTGTCGTCAGGCCCGTTTCTTAGCCCGGGCAAAGCGTGTGGCTGCCCGGGGCGCAATTGGCCTGGGGGCACTTTTACCCCGGGGCTCAATTACCTTGGGAGGTAGAATTTCCATCCGTGGTACGATTGCCCTGGTCGGGGGAGCCGCTTGGCCTGGGGCGAGTAGCGGAAGCAGGTGCTGCCTCTGCCCCTTCTGACCTACATCCGTGAGTCAGAAAGGCTCTCTGTCTCCCAGCCCGCCACCGGTATTGGGATCGGCATCAAAGGGCTTGATGCTGACTTTGATGCCGATCCCGGGAATGAGAGAGAACCCCAGCTGCGACGATGACAACCTCACCCGAGATTACTCTGCAGGCCCAGGACCTGTTATCCTGTGGAAAGAGGCTGTGGGGGATGGGGCGTGCCTGCTTTCTTTAAAATAGTGTTTGAATATTTACAATAAGTGCATTTTTTTGTAATGCCTAGGCTTCTTACATTGAGTCAGCTCTTGTGGGCTGGCCGGCTCCTTGATGGTGGCTACGTGTAAAGAGCTCAGTTTTCAAAAATGAGACTGGACCTTGTTTGGCCAGTGATGAAAATAAACACTCGTTTTTATTTTACAATCATCAAACAAATGGCATTCCCCACTACTCTGTTGTGCTCGACAAATGAATTCTAGAGTAGTGGCACTAGGAAAGTATAGATAAAGCTGGAGACCAAGCAGCCGGCGTGACCACTGCTGTCGCCATACAGTAAAGTCTGTCGATATAGGTTACTTACATGAAACTTCGTGTAGCCCCTGGATACATCGGGGTGACGGAATATCTCACTGTGGCCGGACATTCAAATCACGGTGAAAATCTGTCCTAATGCAGAACAGTGACCAGCGACTGAAACCCCAGAGCAATCAGACAGGGTGCTCGCAGGCTCACATGGGAGCCACGTCAGCAGTGGGGCGTCTTCTTGTGGCCACCCACCCCATACACAAACAATCCGGAAACGATACAGTCTATACCACCATTTACCCCAGTCGGGGCAAATAACTGCCTCCATCAACTGACCAAGAGAAGCGAACCCCAGCCTTATGTTTGTGCAGTGGCCTGCAACACCATACAAGGTGTCAACCCCATCAGTGGGAAGTGAGCAGGAACATAGTTCAGTGTTTCAGTCTCACAACGCATCTTTTGGTAGTTGAAGCAGACCACTACTGGTAATTTAACTTTCTAGGCTGTTTCGCCTGGGCTCCTGCTAAGCAGTAACGTGTGAGTCCTTGTTAGTTGTTGCTTTGGAGCTCATGCGCGGGGGTTCTGCAGTGTAAACTGGTTAATGCTTAAAGAGGCACGTTCTGGAAAGTATGCAGTACAAACGTAGAAGCACGCATGCATGCCACCGTGCATCTGTTTCGTTCTTCTTAAAAGCTCTGGCCAAAGCACCCATTTCTTTGATCTATGCATCCCTTTCGGTTTTAAACTGGGGCCCCTTTCTATTGTTTGCTGTGTCAAAGAAGTGTCCCCTTGGTGCTCAGATAAACACAACTACCCCCGGATCACTTTCAGGTCATTATCTCCATCCAATGTTCTGCTACTTTCCAAACTCAGGAATTGGCGTTCGTAACAGCTGTTTTCTTTGTTCTCAAATTATTACAAATTGTTAGAATGGTGGACGTGGTTACAAATATATAATTTCACCAGAAGATTGCCAATGAAAGGGAAATGCACATCTCCAAGTTACAACACTTTTTCTACAACGTCTACACTTTGCAGGAATCCTCCCTCCCCTGCCCGTGTTTTTTCAATGCAATCTTCTCAGAGTTGCCTTAATTGGCTCTGTGAACTTGTACTGGTGCAATAAAACTGTATTAACCAGTTCTGCCTTCAGTCACTCGATTTATAAGCACTATGCAGGACCTTCACCGAACTCCTGTTTAAAACAAGCATTAGAAAAGCCAACAGCTTTGGCTTGTGTAAAAGTACTAGGCATTTGCCAGGCACTGCTATTAGATGCCCAGGAATTCACACCATTTTTCACCTGCTCCCATCAATGGGCAGTTAATACCACTACAATAGTGCCTGCCAAGTGCCCTTTGCATGCTTACACAGAAAGCCCAAATTGTTCACATTGCCAATGCTTGTTTCTACTTATGCTTGATCAGGACCAACAAATGCCACACAGTCCACCTTTTTTAGTTAATTGTTTTTAATAATGTACCTTAATACGTTATAATTGCACATCCTGAAATGTGTGTGGTAAAGGCACTGCACGGCAGGCACCAGTGCTCTGACTGCACCACTTGCATGACTCCAGACATTGAGTGCAACCTTCGTTGGCATGCTGGAATGAGTGTCTGCCTTTTAGTCACATAGAACCTGTGCGTGTGCCACTCAGATACACTGCACATGCTAGCCACAGGGCACCGCCTGCAGTGAGAAGGAGGACACCAACACCCTGACAGTCAATGCCGGTTACAGCCCAGCTGCCCAGGCCAGCAGACAAGTGACTTAATATCCGCTGGGTTCCAGGCACTATGGAACTGTCTGGAGGGGCCCAGGAGAAGCTGGCCGCATACTCTCACCTGAAGACCCACTGTTCCAGCAAGATGGGTGGGTGGCATCCTGGTATCGGTGTCTATCTGCAGGGCTCAAGTCGATGGCATGCGCGGGTGGAGAGAGACCACCCACTTTTTTCAGAGGGTGGACCCCATCCCCCTGGATATTTTAGAGGCTGTGTGTAAAATGAGCAAAGTTGTCCTGTTTTTTTTTAAACTTGTGAATTTACGCCATCCTCAGGACTCAAACTGTGGTTGCCAGGTTCACAGGCTGGGGTACTTCACCACTGCACCAGATAAACTGATGAAAATGAGCATACAACTAAAGCTGAAATGTCACATTTCAGGACTTCATGTTCCAGGGGAAAACATTGTTATTGATTCTTGGTGTTTGTTATAAACATGGACACCTTTTAACGTTTTGAAAACACTATTAGAAGGAAATATCTGCTTGTTTTTGTGTGTGTGTTGATATTCTGAAAGGCAAATGTCATTCATCCTGTGCAATTTGCATCGTTATTTAAAGCCATTTGAATGAAATGTACATATTTCACCTTGTAAGTTTTGGAGGTATGTTACTTTTTATAATACCAAACTAGAAAAAACGTACACATTTTTGTTGTGATTATCCAAAATATGACTGTTGTGGAGATACATTTTATTAGAAAGTTTTCTATGAGCCAGCAATTTACATATATCCTAGTTCTTATACCAGCAAGTGCAGGGATGGGCCTCAGGTAAGAAATGAACCTGAGATCAGCAATGGCCTCTTAGTGAGAATGTGTCTCACGGTAGGGATGACATAGTAGTATTGTGCCTAAAGGCAGAATTGTGCAACGGTTGCAGGATCAGTTTGCAAACAGTGGTATTTTTATAGAGGGGACTGCCAACGTCGGTGCTTACATGCTGTTGGGTACTTTCCGTGCAATTTTCCACATTTACCAAATGGAGTACAAAGGCAAAGAGTACAAACATGCAAAATCCCTTTTACTCTTTGCTTGTGTCAGTTTTTACAATGAAATGTAAATTCCACCTGACATAATTGCATACCAGATGGCTTTTAGCAGGTGCAAAAAACAGACGGATTCCCTGGGAATCCATTCCCTTTACGCCTGCATGAGAATCTCATGCAGGCGTAAACGCATGTGCCCTTTGGAGGAGGAGGAAGAATGCACAGTACATTCATTAAATCCTCCGAAAGGTTGCAAAGTGCCTTGGTATTTAAAATTAGGATGTGCATGGCTAGTACCTTGCTTTTATGTCTTACCTTTTCAGTCCGGGACTTAGTAAATTATAATTTTGCTGTTGTGTGTGTTTATGTTTTTGTTTATTTTCAAGGGCATTGTAGGGAGGAGGGAAAATGGAGATTGCAGGGCCAGGAGGCAGGGCATGGGGAAATCGACAAGGAGCAGAGGCTTGGGGGGAGGGGGCGCAATAAATGCTTTCACAGCAGCAAAGTCGAGGAGAGTGTCCTTAACATGGACTAAAAATACACACAAAACTTTAAAAACCAAGAATAGTATTTACTGTGTTTCGTTCTCTGCTTTGTCCGAGGAATTACTGCACAGTTCTTGAATCACAATGTAATAAAACCTGTTTCATTTGTATAACAGTGATTTATTGATGTTGGGTAGGAGTTACTTAACCCTGGAGTGTAGTGTGGGGGTGGCATGCATGCCGAACGCTGAAGGGGTCGCAGGGGGGGCGCATTTTAGTGTCTCGCCCTGGGCACCAAATGGACTAGAAACTGCCCTGTTTGTCGTTAAGGCAACGTGTATGGTATGACCTCCAAAATGAGGGGGGCACAAAGCAGAAGGAGCAGCAGTTCCAGCAGCTGCTCTTGTCTGCCTTAAACATAGCTTTTCCAGCACACTCAAAATCCCTCACTGCAAGGTCGGAAAGAGTGGGCACGGTTCCCTGAAACCCCCAGATGTGAGCCTGCCTGACCATGCACGAGGGATCAGCAAGTGGAAGAACCCACCCGCCCCCCTACCACGTCTAGAAACTAGCACATCTGAACAGAGAAAAAAACAGTTCTATGCGTTATTTCCGCATTTTTCCATCTCGTTTTTTTACCACTGATTATTTACCGCCTGTTTGCTCACCCCTTGCCTCACCCTCCTATCCACTCCTCACATCATATTGCGTTACCCAAACACCCACCTACATTTTACAGCAAAATATTGTGGCACGTGCGCTAAAACCGATTTCCGCGCACAGCGTATTCATGGATTTTAGGCACCCAAACCAGCCGTGGCGCAGAGAATCGCAGCGACCCTGCAGCAGCGCCAGTAACGCCCCCAAGAACACCCTCGCGCAAGGAAAAGCCATCAAAATCGCTAAATCATCGCAAAGGGCTGCGCTAACCCTGGACCAGTTCACCGGGCTGGCAAACAGCAAACGCCAAGCGGGGAACGTGTATTTCAGGGGTGTGCGGGAAGTTCCACACGCGATTGTCCCAGTGCGAGCAGGGTACGTGTATTCCATGGGTGCGCGGGAAGTCCCACACGCGATTACAGCAGGGTACATGTATTTCAGGGGTGCGCGGGAAGTTCCACACGCGAATGGGCCAGTGCGAGCAGGGTACGTGTATTCCATGGGTGCGCGGGAAGTTCCACACGCGATATCAGCAGGGTACGTGTATTCCAGGGGTGCGCGGGAAGTTCCACACGCAATTCCAGCAGGGTACGTGTATTTCAGGGGTGCGCGGGAAGTTCCACATGCGATTGGCCCCGTGCAAGCAGGGTACGTGTATTTCAGGGGTGCGCGGGAAGTTCCACACGCGATTTCAGCAGGGTACGTGTATTCCAGGGGTGCGCGGGAAGTTCCACACGCGATTTCAGCAGGGTACGTGTATTCCAGGGGTGCGCGGGAAGTTCCACACGCGATTTCAGCAGGGTATGTGTATTTCAGGGGTTCTGGGGAGTACTTCACGTGAATTGGCCGTGTGGGTCCTCCCAGGTGTACGCTCCACAACCTCCACGGCCCCTGCAGACAGCCCACACCACGGGGGACTACCCTGCACCCCTGCTCATGTCCCGCAGGCAGCCTATCCACCATGGGCATGCCCCCCAGCCAACCCACATGTCTCCTTGCACTACTGATCAACAATGCAGTGCAGGGGCACCCTCCACCAGGCCCCCACCCATGTCTCCCACCCACCCCACCCCCCAGCAGTGCAGGGGCACCCTCCACCAGGCCCCCACTCATGTCCCCCTGCACCCCCACCCCCCAGCATCCAGGGGCAGCCTCCACCAGGCCCCCACTCATGTCTCCCACCCACCCCCACCCCCCAGCCACCATGGGCAGCCTCCACCAGGCCCCCACTCATGTCTCCCACCCCCCCACCTCCCAGCATCCAGGGGCAGCCTCCACCAGGCCCCCACTCATGTCTCCCACCCACCCCCACCCCCCAGCCACCATGGGCACCCTCCACCAGGGCTCCACTCATGTCTCCCACCACCCCCACCCCCCAGCAGTGCAGGGGCACCCTCCACCAGGCCCCCACTCATGTCTCCCACCCCCCAACCCCCCAGCAGTGCAGGGCCACCCTCCACCAGGCCCCCACTCATGTCTCCCACCACCCCCACCCCCCAGCAGTGCAGGGGCAGCCTCCACCAGGCCCCCACCCATGTCCCCTATCACCACCACCCCCCAGCAGTGCAGGGGCACCCTCCACCAGGCCCCCACTCATGTCTCCCACCACCCCACCCCCCAGCAGTGCAGGGGCAGCCTCCACCAGGCCCCCACCCATGTCCCCTATCACCACCACCGCTCAGCAGTGCAGGGGCACCCTCCACCAGGCCCCCACTCATGTCTCCCACCACCCCCACCCCCCAGCCAGCAGGGGCACCCTCCACCAGGCCCCCACACATGTCTCCCACCACCCCCACCCCCCAGCAGTGCAGGGGCAGCCTCCACCAGGCCCCCACCCATGTCCCCTTTCACCACCACCCCCCAGCAGTGCAGGGGCACCCTCCACCAGGCCCCCACTCATGTCTCCCACCACCCCCACCCCCCAGCCAGCAGGGGCAGCCTCCACCAGGCCACCACTCATGTCTCCCACCACCCCCACCCCCCAGCCACCAGGGGCAGCCTCCACCAGGCCACCACCCATGTCCCCTATCACCACCACCCCCCAGCAGTGCAGGGGCACCCTCCACCAGGCCCCCACTCATGTCTACCACCACCTCCACCCCCCAGCCACCAGGGGCAGCCTCCACCAGGCCCCCACTCATGTCTCCCACCACCCCCACCCCCCAGCAGTGCAGGGGCACCCTCCACCAGGCCCCCACTCATGTCTCCCACCACCCCCACCCCCCAGCAGTGCAGGGGCACCATCCACCAGGCCCCCACTCATGTCTCCCACCCCCCCACCCCCCAGCAGTGCAGGGGCACCCTCCACCAGGCCACCACTCATGTCTCCCGCCACCCCCACCCCCCAGCCACCAGGGGCAGCCTCCACCAGGCCCCCACTCATGTCTCCCACCACCCCCACCCCCCAGCAGTGCAGGGGCACCCTCCACCAGGCCCCCACTCATGTCTCCCACCACCCCCACCCCCCAGCCACCAGGGGCACCCTCCACCAGGCCCCCACTCATGTCTCCCACCACCCCCACCCCCCAGCAGTGCAGGGGCACCCTCCACCAGGCCCCCACTCATGTCTCCCACCACCCCCACCCCCCAGCAGTGCAGGGGCACCCTCCACCAGGCCCCCACTCATGTCTCCCACCCCCCCACCCCCCAGCAGTGCAGGGGCACCCTCCACCAGGCCACCACCATGTCTCCCACCACCCTCACCCCCCAGCCACCAGGGGCACCCACACCAGGCCCCCACCCATGTCTCCCACCCCCCCAACCCCCAGCAGTGCAGGGGCAGCCTCCACCAGGCCCCCACCCATGTCCCCTATCACCACCACCCCCCAGCAGTGCAGGGGCACCCTCCACCAGGCCCCCACTCATGTCTCCCACCACCCCCACCCCCCAGCAGTGCAGGGGCAGCCTCCACCAGGCCCCCACCCATGTCCCCTATCACCACCACCCCCAGCAGTGCAGGGGCAGCACCACCAGGCCCCCACTCATGTCTCCCAACCCCCCCACCCCCCAGCATCCAGGGGCAGCCTCCACCAGGCCCCCACTCATGTCTCCCACCCACCCCCACCCCCCAGCCACTATGGGCAGCCTCCACCAGGCCTCCACTCATGTCTCCCACCCACCCCCACCCCCCAGCCACCATGGGCAGCCCCCACCAGGCCCCCACTCATGTCTCCCACTCCCCCCACACCCCAGCACCCAGGGGCAGCCTCCACCAGGCCCCCACTCATGTCTCCCACCCACCCCCACCCCCCAGCCACCATGGGCACCCTCCACCAGGCCCCCACTCATGTCTCCCACCACCCCCACCCCACAGCAGTGCAGGGGCACCCTCCACCAGGCCCCCACTCATGTCTCCCACCCCCCACCCCCCAGCCACCAGGGGCAGCCTCCACAAGGCCCCCACTCATGTCCCCTATCACCACCACCCCCCAGCAGTGCAGGGGCACCCTCCACCAGGCCCCCACTCATGTCTCCCACCACCCCCACCCCCCAGCAGTGCAGGGGCAGCCTCCACCAGGCCCCCACCCATGTCCCCTATCACCACCACCCCCCAGCAGTGCAGGGGCACCCTCCACCAGGCCCCCACTCATGTCTCCCACCACCCCCACCCCCAGCCAGCAGGGGCACCCTCCACCAGGCCCCCACACATGTCTCCCACCACCCCCACCCCCCAGCAGTGCAGGGGCAGCCTCCACCAGGCCCCCACCCATGTCCCCTATCACCACCACCCCCCAGCAGTGCAGGGGCACCCTCCACCAGGCCCCCACTCATGTCTCCCACCACCCCCACCCCCCAGCCAGCAGGGGCAGCCTCCACCAGGCCACCACCCATGTCCCCTATCACCACCACCCCCCAGCAGTGCAGGGGCACCCTCCACCAGGCCCCCACTCCTGTCTCCCACCACCCCCACCCCCCAGCCACCAGGGGCAGCCTCCACCAGGCCCCCACTCATGTCTCCCACCACCCCCACCCCCCAGCAGTGCAGGGGCACCCTCCACCAGGCCCCGACTCATGTCTCCCACCACCCCCACGCCCCAGCAGTGCAGGTGCACCCTCCACCAGGCCCCCACTCATGTCTCCCACCCCTCCCACCCCCCAGCAGTGCAGGGGCACCCTCCACCAGGCCCCCACTCATGTCTCCCACCACCCCCACCCCCCAGCCACCAGGGGCAGCCTCCACCAGGCCCCCACTCATGTCTCCCACCACCCCCACCCCCCAGCAGTGCAGGGGCACCCTCCACCAGGCCCCCACTCATGTCTCCCACCACCCCCACCCCCCAGCCACCAGGGGCAGCCTCCACCAGGCCCCCACTCATGTCTCCCACCCCCCACCCCCCAGCAGTGCAGGGGCAGCCTCCACCAGGCCCCCACCCATGTCCCCTATCACCACCACCCCCCAGCAGTGCAGGGGCACCCTCCACCAGGCCCCCTCTCATGTCTCCCACCACCCCCACCCCCCAGCAGTGCAGGGGCAGCCTCCACCAGGCCCCCACCCATGTCCCCTATCACCACCACCCCCCAGCAGTGCGGGGGCACCCTCCACCAGGCCCCCACTCATGTCTCCCACCACCCCCACCCCCAGCAGTGCAGGGGCACCCTCCACCAGGCCCCCACTCATGTCTCCCACCACCCCCACCCCCCAGCAGTGCAGGGGCAGCCTCCACCAGGCCCCCACCCATGTCCCCTATCACCACCACCCCCCAGCAGTGCAGGGGCAGCACCACCAGGCCCCCACTCATGTCTCCCACCCCCCCACCCCCCAGCATCCAGGGGCAGACTCCACCAGGCCCCCACTCATGTCTCCCACCCACCCCCACCCCCCAGCCACCATGGGCAGACTCCACCAGGCCTCCACTCATGTCTCCCACCCACCCCCACCCCCCAGCCACCATGGGCAGCCCCCACCAGGCCCCCACTCATGTCTCCCACCCCCCCACCCCCCAGCATCCAGGGGCAGCCTCCACCAGGCCCCCACTCATGTCTCCCACCCACCCCCACCCCCAGCCACCCTGGGCAGCCTCCACCAGGCCTCCACTCATGTCCCCCACCCACCCCCACCCCCCAGCCACCATGGGCAGCCCCCACCAGGCTCCCACTCATGTCTCCCACCCCCCCACCCCCCAGCATCCAGGGGCAGCCTCCACCAGGCCCCCACTCATGTCCCCTATCACCACCACCCCCCAGCAGTGCAGGGGCACCCTCCACCAGGCCCCCACTCATGTCTCCCACCACCCCCACCCCCCAGCCAGCAGGGGCAGCCTCCACCAGGCCACCACTCATGTCTCCCACCCACCCCCACCCCCCAGCCACTATGGGCAGCCTCCACCAGGCCTCCACTCATGTCTCCCACCCACCCCCACCCCCCAGCCACCATGGGCAGCCCCCACCAGGCCCCCACTCATGTCTCCCACTCCCCCCACACCCCAGCACCCAGGGGCAGCCTCCACCAGGCCCCCACTCATGTCTCCCACCCACCCCCACCCCCCAGCCACCATGGGCACCCTCCACCAGGCCCCCACTCATGTCTCCCACCACCCCCACCCCACAGCAGTGCAGGGGCACCCTCCACCAGGCCCCCACTCATGTCTCCCACCCCCCACCCCCCAGCCACCAGGGGCAGCCTCCACAAGGCCCCCACTCATGTCCCCTATCACCACCACCCCCCAGCAGTGCAGGGGCACCCTCCACCAGGCCCCCACTCATGTCTCCCACCACCCCCACCCCCCAGCAGTGCAGGGGCAGCCTCCACCAGGCCCCCACCCATGTCCCCTATCACCACCACCCCCCAGCAGTGCAGGGGCACCCTCCACCCGGCCCCCACTCATGTCTCCCACCACCCCCACCCCCAGCCAGCAGGGGCACCCTCCACCAGGCCCCCACACATGTCTCCCACCACCCCCACCCCCCAGCAGTGCAGGGGCAGCCTCCACCAGGCCCCCACCCATGTCCCCTATCACCACCACCCCCCAGCAGTGCAGGGGCACCCTCCACCAGGCCCCCACTCATGTCTCCCACCACCCCCACCCCCCAGCCAGCAGGGGCAGCCTCCACCAGGCCACCACCCATGTCCCCTATCACCACCACCCCCCAGCAGTGCAGGGGCACCCTCCACCAGGCCCCCACTCCTGTCTCCCACCACCCCCACCCCCCAGCCACCAGGGGCAGCCTCCACCAGGCCCCCACTCATGTCTCCCACCACCCCCACCCCCCAGCAGTGCAGGGGCACCCTCCACCAGGCCCCGACTCATGTCTCCCACCACCCCCACGCCCCAGCAGTGCAGGTGCACCCTCCACCAGGCCCCCACTCATGTCTCCCACCCCTCCCACCCCCCAGCAGTGCAGGGGCACCCTCCACCAGGCCCCCACTCATGTCTCCCACCACCCCCACCCCCCAGCCACCAGGGGCAGCCTCCACCAGGCCCCCACTCATGTCTCCCACAACCCCCACCCCCCAGCAGTGCAGGGGCACCCTCCACCAGGCCCCCACTCATGTCTCCCACCACCCCCACCCCCCAGCCACCAGGGGCAGCCTCCACCAGGCCCCCACTCATGTCTCCCACCCCCCACCCCCCAGCAGTGCAGGGGCAGCCTCCACCAGGCCCCCACCCATGTCCCCTATCACCACCACCCCCCAGCAGTGCAGGGGCACCCTCCACCAGGCCCCCTCTCATGTCTCCCACCACCCCCACCCCCCAGCAGTGCAGGGGCAGCCTCCACCAGGCCCCCACCCATGTCCCCTATCACCACCACCCCCCAGCAGTGCGGGGGCACCCTCCACCAGGCCCCCACTCATGTCTCCCACCACCCCCACCCCCAGCAGTGCAGGGGCACCCTCCACCAGGCCCCCACTCATGTCTCCCACCACCCCCACCCCCCAGCAGTGCAGGGGCAGCCTCCACCAGGCCCCCACCCATGTCCCCTATCACCACCACCCCCCAGCAGTGCAGGGGCAGCACCACCAGGCCCCCACTCATGTCTCCCACCCCCCCACCCCCCAGCATCCAGGGGCAGCCTCCACCAGGCCCCCACTCATGTCTCCCACCCACCCCCACCCCCCAGCCACCATGGGCAGACTCCACCAGGCCTCCACTCATGTCTCCCACCCACCCCCACCCCCCAGCCACCATGGGCAGCCCCCACCAGGCCCCCACTCATGTCTCCCACCCCCCCACCCCCCAGCATCCAGGGGCAGCCTCCACCAGGCCCCCACTCATGTCTCCCACCCACCACCACCCCCAGCCACCCTGGGCAGCCTCCACCAGGCCTCCACTCATGTCCCCCACCCACCCCCACCCCCCAGCCACCATGGGCAGCCCCCACCAGGCTCCCACTCATGTCTCCCACCCCCCCACCCCCCAGCATCCAGGGGCAGCCTCCACCAGGCCCCCACTCATGTCCCCTATCACCACCACCCCCCAGCAGTGCAGGGGCACCCTCCACCAGGCCCCCACTCATGTCTCCCACCACCCCCACCCCCCAGCCAGCAGGGGCAGCCTCCACCAGGCCACCACTCATGTCTCCCACCACCCCCACCCCCCAGCCACCAGGGGCAGCTTCCACCAGGTCCTCACAATACCGAATCATGTGCGTCACATGGAAAAGGAAATTACATGTTACACCCCCAATGTTCATAAAGCTAATGAACCCATGTCAGTCACACACAATGGTTGCAATTGAATGGGAAAACACCCAACATGACATGCATGAAAGCAATGAGATGATACCACACAGTGAAGTATGAAAACAAAATTCTATTAAAAAAATAAGAATGCAAATGAAATGAAACAAACTACAATGGGAATGAAAAAAAGATAAGCTGCATGTCCGTGTAAAAAAATTAAAACACCAAATCCCAATCCAAAAAAATGTAGTCCAAAGTCAAATGAAAAATAAAATCAATCCAATGAAGAACTATGTACAAAACATCCAAGGGTCCATGAGCCCAACTGAACAAAGGAAACCTACAAAAAACCCTAACTAAAATGCAACTATATACAAAGAGTGGAGCAGTGTCCGTCGACTCCAAATCATAAGAACAAACAAAGGAAACCTAAAACTAAAGAACTATATACAAAGGCGGCGGGCAGTTCCAGCGGCTCACTCCGTGGTGTTCCGGTCCAGGGCATCATCGAACTCCTGTTCGATGTCCCGGAGGTGGTCCTGTTCCATGGCCCCGAGGGTCCGCAGGGACGACGCCGTGTCCTCCTCCAACCCCCTGCGGATTGCCTCGAGGCACTCGGCCCGCCTCAGGGCCCTCCGCATGGAGTTCTCCTCCCTGACCATTGTGAGCCGCGCCTCTTCCGCCTGCCGCCGCTCCGCACCTATGGCGTGGCCCAACCGCTGCCACACGGAAGACACTCTCTGTCCTGGGTCCTCCTGCCCTCCGGCCGATGCCTGCCCCTCCGATGTCGAAGGCTCCGAGCCTTCATGGCTCCCACCATGTTGCTGCTGCTGCTCTGCCTCTGCCCGTGCACTGCCTCCTGCTGCCTGCACATCCTCTGCCGGCTGGGGTGCAGTTGTTGATGTGGCCACCCCTGCTGGACGTCCGACTCCCGACTGTGGCAGGGATGCCTCCTCCACCAGCCTGGCCGCACCGTCAGAGGCAGCTCCACAGGGCACCCAGGTGACTGATGGGTGGGAAGATGGCACAGAGGACGAGTGGCGCGTAGGGGGTCCAGTTGAGGAGGGGGTCGGAGCAAGCCCCATCAGACGGAGGAATCCGGCCTGGGTGACCTGTCCCAGCAGGCTGACGTGGTCAACGAGCCATTCGAGATGACGTGCAGTCTCTCCATGAAAATACTGCAGGTCACCTCGCATGGCCCGTTGACGCAACGCCACACCAGCCAGGACAGGCTCAACCCGGACCTGGATAGCCACGTCCGCAGGCAGTGGAAGGCCAGTTGACGTCAGCTCATCCCCTGCCTGAAAACGGGTCTGGACGTAGGCATCCCTGCTGGTGCAAGATGATGCAGGGACAGGATCGGGGACAGGATTGAACACAGGCACCTCCGTGGCGGCCTGTGCTGCCTCCTGTCCCTGGTCCTGCACTGCACCACTAGCACCAGTGGGATCCCCACCTCCAGACCCCGTCTCTGGTGCTTGCACGGCCTCCTCCACCAAACCCCCCACCAACCTGGATGACTCCGTGCCATCTTCCCCTGTTGGGCCCTGTGGGGTCCCAGCTGCCCCTTCTGCTGCCGAGGAGTCCAACTCCAACCTCCGCCTCTTGGACCTCCCCCCGGCAGCTGTGGCCTGGGACGCGGCACCGGACTCCTCACTCCCCGACGAGATGACAACACGGGAGGGGAGCCGGGCCTTGCGTCTCCGGCTGGCGGTGGGATCCCCGCCGCTGTGCTCCACAGCACCTTCTCCGCCCTCTTCATCAGTTGACGCTGCAGACAGGGAGAAACAAAACACAGGCATCAGGGCACTGTACAATGGACACATACACACATGACAGTTGCACATGAGTGGCATTGGCAAAACTCAGACATGTCATCACAATCCCCAACACACATGTCATTACAACTCGCACACATGAGCCATACCACAGCCATATCGCAACTGCCACCACCATCCCTACACATACAACTGCATGAGCAGCCAAAGGGGATCCAGACATCACATGCAACACAGGAAGTGCACCACACATGTACACACACCACCACACTTGCATGCATGTGTACACCTCTGCCAAGTGTTGCAGTGGTCAGACGGGCATCCATGTCACATCTGCCAATCAGGCTTCCACATACCGCTGTCACATGCATCCATGTTGCATCACTGTTGCACCCTTGTCAAATACACACACATGCACATGTACACAGTGCTCATACATGCAGCCGAAAACAACATACATGCGTGACATCACGGACATGTCTACTTACATACACATTCATCCAAACATGTGTGCACACACAACTGCATTTGGCATGCAAGCCTACACACACAAGCACCATCCATGTCTCACACATTACAGCCCTCGCATGTGTCAGCCCCACGGCCCTGTACACCCCCACCCATACTCGACCCCATACAAACAGATGTGCAACCTGCACACTACCTAATAATCACCACACGCACTGCTCACAATCAGGATGCATGTACACTCACCGCTCGACTCCAGACGGGTCTGCTTCTCTAGGACCTGGACGCGGAGCGCTGGGGAAATGCGTTCCAGGACCCTCATCTGTTCTTCCGACAAGTGGCCCCGGCGCCCCTTGGCATCCGCTGCCTTCAAGAGGCGCCGGGCCTTGTTCAGGGTCCTGGACCTGAAGTCCTCCCAGCGCTTCCTGACATGTTGTAAGTCCCGGACTGCCACCCCCTCCGCGTTGATGTCAGTCACGATGTCAGTCCAGATCCGAGTCCGTCCTTCCTTGTCGGCGCGGGAACTTCCAAAGAGGGCATCATACTGCCCCAGGACTTGCTCCACCAGGACACCAACTTCGGTGGCACTGAAGCTGGTGCCCCTCTGCCTCTCTGGCCGGGGGTTGTCAGTGGTCACAGATGGTGTTTGCCCCGACATGACAACCCCAGAGGCAGGAGTGGGTGGGCAACTGGGTCCTGGGGCTGGGCTGTTGAGCGATGGAATCCCAGTCGGGAGTCTTCAGTTCCAGCAGGGGTGGTCACAGCAACAGCACCCCTGGCTGATGTGCAGGCAGCAAATGGCAGTGCACGTGGGCAGCAGGCAGTCAGGCAGCAGCAGATGGCAGGTGGGAGCGTGCTCGGGGCTCTGGGGGGCAGTAGTTTGGCCTTCTGGGCAGGAGCGTGGTCTTCCGTGTGCTTACACGTGGCAGCTTGATACGGAGTGATTTGGCACGTGAAAATCCTGCACGTCAGCGTGAAAATCGAGGAAAGGCCCTTAGCGCGTAAGCGCGTCAGCACGCATACGCGATTCTATTGGACCAAAGGCACTCAGCGCGTAAACGCGTCACCAGCGTATGCGCGTCTATGAAGTCACGTGCACGTTGAATTGGGCACACGTTTGAAAATGTTGCGTGTGAAAAAAATGAAAGACACGTCCGAGTGTCAAAGCGTGTAATTGGTGGGAATGGGCCTAGCGCGTACACGCGGCAGTGACAAAGCGTGTAATTGGTGGAAATGGCCCTACACGCAGAAGTGACAAAGCGTGTAATTGGTGGAAATGGCCCTACACGCAGAAGTGACAAAGCGTGTAATTGGTGGAAATGGCCCTAGCGCGTACACGCCGCGTAAGTGACGCTGGACGTGTGGGCCTGTATAAAAGGTACGTGTAGAACACCATTTCCTTGTACGTGCTTTTCGTGGAGAGCGAGTGGGTGAATTCTGTACTTCTTGTCGTTTCACACGCGATTTACTTCACGGCGTTTCAAGTTCGTATTCCCTGTTACCTCTGACAGCTTTTTCTCTTTTTTCTCTTTTACTGGTTTACCTGGGCCTGTTCCCTCAAACAGTGTTCCCTTCTACTGTTGTCCTGTCTCCTCAGACAGCGTACAAATCTTCTTTTGGCGGGGGTGTTGCCAACCAAACACGCTCCTTTTTCACACTCTTATACCTGGCAGACGGTGAGTCACGCACGTATCTAACATATGTGCTTGCCCCGTGTGTAGCCTACCCCTTCAGAGGTCATTCTAGGCTGCGTGTGACACGCATACGTTCATTCTTGTGTTACTGGGTGCCACAGCGTAGTGCAGGTTTTTCTTTCTGCACACGTGGTCTAGGAGGGGTTGCGTGCACGTCATCTCCCTTTTTTGGGGCTCCTGTGCGTAGCGTGACCCGTCATCTTTCCCCAGGGGTTACATTCAGCCTTGCTAGAGCACTAGGGTACAATTACCATCTGGTACCCAACCCCTTTGACCCCCAATTGCCCAGGACAATAGTTTACAGCCACTCCCATACGCACATTAACATCAGTGCCATGGCTGGGAGGCGAGGATTCTGTAAGGGTGGCAAAGGTGGAAGAGCCACAAGTGGTGGCCGTGGTGGATCCGGTAGGGGACGTGGTCGTTACTTGCAGGGTGAGCCTGTCCCCCCATGTGTGGAGGACCAGTCAAGGGCACCCATAATCCCCCCCCCTCCCGTTCAGGCTGATGTGGCTGACACCATCCATGCTCAGCCCTTGTTGGACCAGCCCATTGTGGCACCAGACCTGGCTGACTCCATGGCTGACTTCCAGGTCAGCAGGCCTATGACACGTGCGCTGGTGCACGTTGATGTCATCATGCCACGTGCATCGGGGGCAGCAAGGTCATCTGCTGCCCCAAGTAGGCAGGGCGGAGAGGCTGCAGGGGCAGCTGCGGCTCCATCCACCCCAGCTCTCACACACCCAGCCAGGACAGTGTCGGTCCTAGTCCATCCTGCTGACATTCCCCCTGACACCATTACACTTGAGCCAATGCCTGCACCAACTCCCATGCTGAGTGTGCAATCCCACACTCCTGATACAGAGTCCACCAGGGCTCCTGCCCCTAGTGTCCAGAGCGGCGCAGGACACTCAGGATCACCACCACCTTCCAAGCGGAAGAGGAAGAGTGCTCATCCGGCACAGGCTGATGCCCCAGACAGGGCTACACAGTCCGGCCCGTCCAGGAAGCCCAGCTTCACGGATGACGAACTGAATGCACTTGTCGAGTATGTGTCCGCACATGATAACGAGATGGTCATTGTTGCAGGATCCAAGACCACACCTGCACAACGCCAGGCACACTGGCAGACCGTTGCGGACATCGTAAGTGCCCTTGGAATCGTGAGGCGCACAGCCAATGATTGATATAAGCGCTGGAATGACCTAAAGCGCAGGGCAAAGAGTAAGCTGGCCTCAAGTCATGCCGCAACTCTAGTGACTGGAGGTGGGTCTCCAGTAGTAGACATGGAACTCACTCCACATGAGTCAGTCGCTGGGACATACGTCACGGAGGAACAGATCCAAGGCGTGGGAGATCTGCCTGATTACGAGGCATTGTCCGGTGAGTGCACATGCATGTGTGTGTCATCCATGTGCATGGTGTGTGTGTGAGGGGTTCTGTTTGTGTGCCAGGTGAGAGTGTGTGCGCCTGAGTCGTATGGGTCAGCCATGTGCTTCATGCAATACATCCTGCACAGCTACATTAGGCTATAGCAGTATCCCTTCTGCCAACAGTAGACATCTAGCCCAACTGCACGCCAGTTGCCCTTGAAGTGTCACCTTGCGACAACATTGTTGCTTATTTTTCACTGTTCATTCAGGCAGATTGTTTGCATTCCACCACTTTTACTAGGCATTTCGCAGTCCTCTAGTCACATGTCTGACATGGCTATGGTAAAGTGGAGTGACTTTGTTACCTGGATATCATTTGTTCACACATGTCCCTGTGCAATTGGACCATTTTGGACTGGCAGCTCCAGGTGAAAAATCTGACCTGTTTGAATTAGAAAAGCTATTACATGCGGGAACTGGACTGAATGAATAGGTGCTGCCCTCCTCTCCATCTTCACTCAATAGCAATGGTACATGCCATCTGTGTGATGGCATGTGTGTTTCACCTGGCAATCACAGGCCAATGTGTGATGCCACTGCCAGGCAGCATGCAGAAAATGTGTTCATCTTCCATCTTGGTGTCATCAGTGTGTGCCATTTGCCTGCCCTTCATATGCAGTGAGGGTGCATGCATGGGAGGGTTTTAGTCATGTGGGACATGTGTCAATCAAGTACTGGTTCTCTTGCTTCTCAGCCCTCATTGTGTGCCATGGTGCTAATGCCTGTTTCCATTTCTTTGTTTTTATGTCTTTGCAGGGGAAGACACACCTGATACTGCTGGGGTTGTGGAGATGGTGCAGACCCAGGAGGGGTCCGAGGGCCGACCAACCACCAGTGAGGGACGTGGTGTGGTGGTGGGTGAGAACCCACAAGTGCTGCAGGTCGTGCTCTCAAGGGGTGTCTCTGGCTGCACCTCCCCCGAGCTGTACTCAGGTGTTGATTCGGATGATGAGACCTACGTGCCGTCGCAGGTGAGTGTTCCAGGGAGGGATTCTGTTCTGTCCCACCCACCTGCACGAGGGTCAGAACCCTCAATGGGGATGTCAGTGTTAGCAGCTAAGCCTTTGGTGGTTACGGATGCAGGGTCACACTCCGCGACATCTGATCCTGTTCCTGGGCCAGCAGATCAGAGGGGGAATGCAGTCCTGCAGCCTCAGGCAGTGCCGGCACAGCAAGGCGCACTTCGCCTTGCCCAAGACAGGTGTGGTGCCCGCCGACGTGGTGGCCGTACGCCACCTGGCAATACCGCATGGGAGCAATCCATTTACGGTATGGCAACCCAACAGGCAGCATCATCCGAGATGATGGTTCAGGCCATGGATAGGGTGGCCACTTCCATTGTCCCCCCTGAAAGGCTGATGGAGCGACTACAGCAGGCAACCGACTCCATCTGCCAGTCACACAGGGAGGACATGTTGGCGTCCAACAGGGACAGGCGGGCGGCACTGGCGACTCTGCAGGAGGCCATCTCCATAGAGTCCCAGGGCCACAGGGAAGCCCTGAGGCAGGAGCTCCTTCACCTCAGGACGACTCTTGTTGAGCTTGAGGCTTCAACACACCAAAGGACAGAACAGCAGCTGGAGCGTCTCACCCGTACGCTCTCAGCTGAGATGCAGGAAACGAGGGCGGAGGTCCGGGCATCCCGTGAGTTGTTGCATGGGGACCTCCGCACACTCATCCTCCAGAACCAGACCTACCACACCCGCATGCTTGCAGCCATGGAGGAGCAGACTAGGGCCTTGCGTGGGCTGCCTCCCATAGTGCAACCACCTCCGGATGCAGCTGCACAGGGTGATAATAGCGACAGCAGTGATACTCCCACAATAGAGTAGCCGTGTGGGCCATGAGCCCATGGAGGTGTTTTTTTTTCCCAGGATCCACACAGGTGGGTTTTGGTGTGCACCCTGTCCTCGGACCTCCTGGGTGGCCTCCCAAACCCCCCCGGGCCCATCAATGGCCATTTTTTATTTTTATTTTTATTTTTATTTTTATTTTTAAATTCATTTTTCCCAATTTTTTTGGGACAATTTGTTGCCTTCCGTGGTTCCTGTGGGCATACGCTGCATTGTGGCTGGGCACATGCAGGCTTGCCATGTATTTGGTTCAGATGCTTGGGTTTGAGTCACACACACCCCTCCTGCTTCCCGTTTCCATGGGCTTGCAAAGGGTGTGCCCAAGTGACATTGACGTACATGGTGACATTGGACTCCCACTACATGTGTGGGTAGTCTAGTCAATACTGTGTATACATTCCTAGTGCATATTGCTGTTGTGTTGTACACTGCATGTTGCATTGATGTGTAACTCATCATCTGTGTCTACCTCCCAATGTGCAGGTCCCTTCCTCATGTCTACACAAGGCCCTCTAGTTTGGAGATGGGGTCCATGTTGGCAGCAGTGCACCTACTACTCTACATGGCGCCAACACTGCACAGTTGGTAGTGGTGGGAGTGCAGGCATTTCCAGGTGGTGAGACTACTAATTTATTACATTTGTGATGTCATGTTAATGGTAGTACCTGCTCAAGTTTGTTGTTGGTCCTGCATTACTGTGAGCATTTCAGGTGTTGCAAGTTTAAATTAGGGACACTGTACATTGTGACACTAGTGTCATGTTGTGGGGATTACTTTGTTTACCTGCAAATGGCATGACATGGCATGGTGTGTCGTGTGGCGGTGCTGGGGATGGGTTGGCTGACATGGCACTGTCCTCTTGTTGCAATTTGCAAGTGGGTATTCATTTTAGCTGCTTGGATGTGTTTCTTCACAAAACTGCATTGGTGGTGTCTGTGTGGGTAGGGATGCACACATTGTAACACTTCCAGGTGAACAATCTCAGGCTAATATGGTTTTCACGGTTGATTCTCCAGACATTCAGGATCAGTGTCAGGTTGAGTCATCATTGATTGTCAGATGGAATGTGCCAGGGCAGTGTGCACTCCACAGGGGTGTGATTACTATGTGAAGTAATTAGCCACTAGTTGTGTACGGGCTGCCTCCCCCGTGCCCTTTCCCCTCCCATGCGCAGCGGCTGTGCATGTGGTTGGGGATGTGGGGCCACCACCATGTCCTCGGCCAGGCCCCGGCGTGTTGCAACGTTGTGCAGGACACATGCTGCCACTATGATCCTGCACACTACTGGGGGAGCGTACAACAGCTGCCCGCCAGAACGGTCAAGGGAGCGAAAGCGTGACTTTAGCACTCCGAATGTGCGCTCCACTATGCCCCGGGTTGTAATGTGGGCTGTGTTATATCTTACCTGGGGTGGCGTGGTGGGGTTCCGAATTGGCGTCATCATGTGGGGGCTGAGAGGGTAGGCACTGTCCCCTGTGGAGGTGGTGATTGGTATCATTGGTGGGGTTGTGACCTTGCTCAGTATCTGACATGCATGCATGTGCAGTGGCATTCATACTCACCAAGCAGCCATGTATCGCCATGCCGCCCAGCTTCTAGGTCCCGGCTTAGGGTGGACATTAGGTAAATGTAGCTGTCGTGGGTGGACCCGGGATAGTTGGCATATACTGAGGTGATGATTCCCTTGGCATTACATACTACCTGCACGTTGATGGAATGCCAGTGCTTGCGGTTCCTATAGATTTGCTCTGATGCCCTGGGGGGACGTAGAGCCACATGGGTGCAGTCGATGGCACCTAGCACTTTGGGGAATCGTGCCACACCGTAAAAATCCAGGGCGGCAGCATGCCTTTCTGCAGGCGTTCTGGGCAGGTATATGTGCCTGCGGACTGATGGGCGTGCAGTGATGATGTTCAAGACCTGGCGTAGGCAGCGTGACTGGGTGGCCTGTGATACCCCACCCACTATGGCACTTGTCCGCTGAAATGATCCAGTGGCTAAGAAGTGCAGTACATTGAGGACCTTCTCCAGGGGACTGAGTGCTTGGGAGCACAGGGTGGGTGATGTGAGGTCATCCTCCCACTCACTCACCAGGTCCAGTATTATGTGTGGTGGAAACCTGTACCTCCCATACACCTGGTCATCAGGCATCCCGAAAAGGCTGGTTCTGGGTGTGAATATTCTGGCCCTGACTATCCTCCTCCTCCTCCTTTGGTAGCCCACGCCCACTGCTGCTAGGAACGGTATGTTCATCCTGGGTCTGAGCTTGTTATTTTGTTAGCGCGCAAATTTATGCGTTGCGCGTGTTGTAGGCGAGCGTGTGACCCGCGCACCCCTGAAATCCAGTACCCAGTCCAATAGCGTGTGGAAATTCCCGCGCACCCCGGGATACAGGTGCGCTGACGTACTTGCGTGTGTAAGTGCCCGCGCTCCCCTGATATACACGTACATAGGCCAATCGTGTGTACGCGCACTTTTGTCCAATTACACGCGATGACACTCTGACGTGCTGTCCAATTACACGCGATGACACTCTGACGTGCAGTCTTTCCACGTGTGCTCTGTCATCACGTGCTGTGTGGGAAACACCCGTGCGGGTCACGTCACAGACGCGCTTACGCGCTGAGGGCCTTTGGTCCAATAGAATCGCGTATGCGTGCTGACGCGCTTACGCGCTGAGTGCCTTTGGTCCAATAGAATCGCGTTTGCGTGCTGACGCGCTTACGCGCTAAGGGCCTTTCCTTGATTTTCACGCTGACGTGCAGGATTTTCACGTGCCAAATCACTCCGTATCAAGCTGGCCACGCGTAAGCACACGGAAGACCACGCTCCTGCCCAGAAGGCCGAACTACTGCCCCCCAGAGCCCCGAGCACGCTCCCACCTGCCATCTGCTGCTGCCTGACTGCCTGCTGCCCACGTGCACTGCCATTTGCTGCCTGCACATCAGCCAGGGGTGCTGTTGCTGTGACCACCCCTGCTGGAACTGAAGACTCCCGACTGGGATTCCATCGCTCCACAGCCCAGCCCCAGGACCCAGTTGCCCACCCACTCCTGCCTCTGGGGTTGTCATGTCGGGGCAAACACTATCTGTGACCACTGACAACCCCCGGCCAGAGAGGCAGAGGGGCACCAGCTTCAGTGCCACCGAAGTTGGTGTCCTGGTGGAGCAAGTCCTGGGGCAGTATGATGCCCTCTTTGGAAGTTCCCGCGCCGACAAGGAAGGACGGACTCGGATCTGGACTGACATCGTGACTGCCATCAACGCGGAGGGGGTGGCAGTCCGGGACTTACAACATGTCAGGAAGCGCTGGGAGGACTTCAGGTCCAGGACCCTGAACAAGGCCCGGCGCCTCTTGAAGGCAGCGGATGCCAAGGGGCGCCGGGGCCACTTGTCGGAAGAACAGATGAGGGTCCTGGAATGCATATCCCCAGCGCTCCGCGTCCTGGTCCTAGAGAAGCAGACCCGTCTGGAGTCGAGCGGTGAGTGTACATGCATCCTGATTGTGAGCAGTGCGTGTGGTGATTATTCGGTAGTGTGCAGGTTGCACATCTGTTTGTATGGGGTCGAGTATGGGTGGGGGTGTACAGGGCCGTGGGGCTGACACATGCGAGGGCTGTAATGTGTGAGACATGGATGGTGCTTGTGTGTGTAGGCTTGCATGCCAAATGCAGTTGTGTGTGCACACATGTTTGGATGAATGTGTATGTAAGTAGACATGTCCGTGATGTCACGCATGTATGTTGTTTTCGGCTGCATGTATGAGCACTGTGTACATGTGCATGTGTGTGTATTTGACAAGGGTGCAACAGTGATGCAACATGGATGCATGTGACAGCGGTATGTGGAAGCCTGATTGGCAGATGTGACATGGATGCCCGTCTGAACACTGCAACACTTGGCAGAGGTGTACACATGCATGCAAGTGTGGTGGTGTGTGTACATGTGTGGTGCACTTCCTGTGTTGCATGTGATGTCTGGCTCCCCTTTGGCTGCTCATGCAGTTGTATGTGTAGGGATGGTGGTGGCAGTTGCGATATGGCTGTGGTATGGCTCATGTGTGCGAGTTGTAATGACATGTGTGTTGGGGATTGTGATGACATGTCTGAGTTTTGCCAATGCCACTCATGTGCAACTGTCATGTGTGTATGTGTCCATTGTACAGTGCCCTGATGCCTGTGTTTTGTTTCTCCCTGTCTGCAGCGTCAACTGATGAAGAGGGCGGAGAAGGTGCTGTGGAGCACAGCGGCGGGGATCCCACCGCCAGCCGGAGACGCAAGGCCCGGCTCCCCTCCCGTGTTGTCATCTCGTCGGGGAGTGAGGAGTCCGGTGCCGCGTCCCAGGCCGCAGCTGCCGGGGGGAGGTCCAAGAGGCGGAGGTTGGAGTTGGACTCCTCGGCAGCAGAAGGGGCAGCTGGGACCCCACAGGGCCCAACAGGGGAAGATGGCACAGAGTCATCCAGGTTGGTGGGGGTTTGGTGGAGGAGGAGGCCGTGCAAGCACCAGAGACGGGGTCTGGAGGTGGGGATCCCACTGGTGCTAGTGGTGCAGTGCAGGACCAGGGACAGGAGGCAGCACAGGCCGCCGCGGAGGTGCCTGTGTGCAATCCTGTCCCCGATCCTGTCCCTGCATCATCTTGCACCAGCAGGGATGCCTACGTCCAGACCCGTTTTCAGGCAGGGGATGAGCTGACGTCAACTGGCCTTCCTCTGCCTGCGGACGTGGCTATCCAGGTCCGGGTTGAGCCTGTCCTGGCTGGTGTGGCGTTGCGTCAACGGGTCATGCGAGGTGACCTGCAGTCTTTTCATGGAGAGACTGCACGTCACCTCGAATGGCTCGTTGACCACGTCAGCCTGCTGGGACAGGTCACCCAGGCCGGATTCCTCCGTCTGATGGGGCTTGCTCCGACCCCCTCCTCAACTGGACCCCCTACGCGCCAGTCATCCTCTGTGCCATCTTCCCACCCATCAGTCACCTGGGTGCCCTGTGGAGCTGCCTCTGACGGTGCGGCCAGGCTGGTGGAGGAGGCATCCCTGCCACAGTCGGGATTCGGACGTCCAGCAGGGGTGCCCACATCAACAACTGCACCCCAGCCGGCGGAGGATGTGCAGGCAGCAGGAGGCAGTGCACGGGCAGAGGCAGAGCAGCAGCAGCAACATGGTGGGAGCCATGAAGGCTCGGGGCCTTCGACATCGGAGGGGCAGGCATCGGCCGGAGGGCAGGAGGACCCAAGACAGAGAGTGTCTTCCGTGTGGCAGCGGTTGGGCCACGCCATAGGTGCGGAGCGGCGGCGGGCGGAAGAGGCGCGGCTCACAATGGTCAGGGCGGAGAACTCCATGCGGAGGGCCCTGAGGCGGGCCGAGTGCCTCGAGGCAATCCGCAGGGGGTTGGAGGAGGACATGGCATCGTCCCTGCGGACCCTTGGGGCCATGGAACAGGACCGCCTCCGGGACATCGAACAGGAGTTCGATGATGCCCTGGCCCGGAACACCACGGAGTGAGCCGCTGGACTTGCCCGCCGCCTTTGTATATAGTTCTTTAGTTTTAGGTTTCCTTTGTTTGTTCTTATGATTTGGAGTCGACGGACACTGCTCCACTTTTTGTATATAGTTGCATTTTAGTTAGGGTTTTTTGTAGGTTTCCTTTGTTCAGTTGGGCTCATGGACCCTTGGATGTTTTGTACATAGTTCTTCATTGGATTGATTTTATTTTTCATTTGACTTTGGACTACATTTTTTTGGATTGGGATTTGGTGTTTTAATTTTTTTACACGGACATGCAGCTTATCTTTTTTTCATTCCCATTGTAGTTTGTTTCATTTCAATTGCATTCTTATTTTTTTAATAGAATTCTGTTTTCATACTTCACTGTGTGGTATCATCTCATTGCTTTCATGCATGTCAGGTTGGGTGTTTTCCCATTCAATTGCAACCATTGTGTGTGACGGACATGGGTTCATTAGCTTTATGAACATTGGGGGTGTAACATGTAATTTCCTTTTCCATGTGGGTGAATGGGTTACTTGGTTGGGCTTTTTGGCTGTGGAGGCTGACCATGACGCACATGATTGGGGATTGTGAGGACCTGGTGGAGGCTGCCCCTGGTGGCTGGGGGGTGGGGGTGGTGGGAGACATGGTTGGTGGCCTGGTGGAGGCTGCCCCTGCTGGCTGGGGGGTGGGGGTGGTGGGAGACATGAGTGGGGGCCTGGTGGAGGGTGCCCCTGCACTGCTGGGGGGTGGTGGTGATAGGGGACATGAGTGGGGGCCTGGTGGAGGCTGCCCCTGGATGCTGGGGGGTGAGGGGGTGGGAGACATGAGTGGGGGCCTGGTGGGGGCTGCCCATGGTGGCTGGGGGGTGGGGGTGGGTGGGAGACATGAGTGGAGGCCTGGTGGAGGCTGCCCATGGTGGCTGGGGGGTGGGGGTGGGTGGGAGACATGAGTGGGGGCCTGGTGGAGGCTGCCCCTGGATGCTGGGGGGTGGGGGGGTGGGAGACATGAGTGGGGGCCTGGTGGTGCTGCCCCTGCACTGCTGGGGGGTGGTGGTGATAGGGGACATGGGTGGGGGCCTGGTGGAGGCTGCCCCTGCACTGCTAGGGGGTGGGGGTGGTGGGAGACATGAGTGGGGGCCTGGTGGAGGGTGCCCCTGCACTGCTGGGGGGTGGGGGTGGTGGGAGACATGAGTGGGGGCCTGGTGGAGGGTGCCCCTGCACTGCTGGGGCGTGGCGGTGATAGGGGACATGGGTGGGGGCCTGGTGGAGGCTGCCCCTGCACTGCTGGAGGGTGGGGGGGTGGGAGACATGGGTGGGGGCCTGGTGGTGGGTGCCCCTGGTGGCTGGGGGGTGGGGTGGTGGGAGACATGAGTGGGGGCCTGGTGGAGGCTGCCCCTGGTGGCTGAGGAGTGGGGGTGGTGGGAGACATGAGTGGGGGCCTGGTGGAGGGTGCCCCTGCACTGCTGGGAGGTGGGGTGGTGGGAGACATGAGTGGGGACCTGGTGGAGGCTGCCCCTGGTGGCTGGGGGGTGGGGGTGGTGGGAGACATGAGTGGGGGCCTGGTGGAGGGTGCCCCTGCACTGCTGGGGGGTGGGGGTGGTGGGAGACATGAGTGGGGGTCTGGTGGAGGCTGCCCCTGGTGGCTGGGGGGTGGGGGTGGTGGGAGACATGAGTGGTGGCCTGGTGGAGGGTGCCCCTGCACTGCTGGGGGGTGGGGGGGGGGTGGGAGACATGAGTGGGGGCCTGGTGGAGGGTGCCCCTGCACTGCTGGGGGGTGGGGGTGGTGGGAGACATGAGTGGGGGCCTGGTGGAGGGTGCCCCTGCACTGCTGGGGGGTGGGGGTGGTGGGAGACATGAGTGGGGGCCTGGTGGAGGCTGCCCCTGGTGGCTGGGGGGTGGGGGTGGTGGGAGACATGAGTGGTGGCCTGGTGGAGGGTGCCCCTGCACTGCTGGGGGGTGGTGGTGATAGGGGACATGGGTGGTGGCCTGGGGGAGGCTGCCCCTGGTGGCTGGGGGGTGGGGGTGGTGGGAGACATGAGTGGTGGCCTGGTGGAGGCTGCCCCTGCTGGCTGGGGCGTGGGGGTGGTGGGGGGGACATGAGTGGGGGCCTGGTGGAGGGTGCCCCTGCACTGCTGGGGGGTGGTGGTGATAGGGGACATGGGTGGGGGCCTGGTGGAGGCTGCCCCTGCACTGCTGGGGGGTGGCGGTGGTGGGAGACATGTGGGGGGGCCTGGTGGAGGGTGCCCCTGCTGGCTGGGGGGTGGGGGTGGTGGGAGACATGAGTGGGGGCCTGGTGGAGGGTGCCCCTGCACTGCTGGGGGGTGGTGGTGATAGAGGACATGGGTGGGGGCCTGGTGGAGGCTGCCCCTGCACTGCTGGGGGGTGGGGGTGGTGGGAGACATGAGTGGGGGCCTGGTGGAGGGTGCCCCTGCACTGCTGGGGGGTGGGGGTGGTGGGAGACATGAGTGGGGGCCTGGTGGAGGCTGCCCCTGCACTGCTGGGGGGTGGGGGTGGTGGGAGACATGAGTGGGGGCCTGGTGGAGGGTGCCCCTGCACTGCTGGGGGGTGGGGGTGGTGGGAGACATGGGTGGTGGCCTGGTGGAGGGTGCCCATGCACTGCTGGGAGGTGGGGGGGTGGGAGACATGGGTGGGGGCCTGGTGGTGGGTGCCCCTGGTAGCTGGGGGGTGGGGGTGGTGGGAGACATGAGTGGTGGCCTGGTGGAGGGTTCCCCTGCACTGCTGGGGGGTGGGGGGGTGGGAGACATGAGTGGGGGCCTGGTGGAGGGTGCCCCTGCACTGCTGGGGGTGGGGGTGGTGGGAGACATGGGTGGTGGCCTGGTGGAGGGTGCCCCTGCACTGCTGGGGGGTGGGGGGGTGGGAGACATGGGTGGGGGCCTGGTGGTGGGTGCCCCTGGTGGCTGGGGGGTGGGGGTGGTGGGAGACATGAGTGGTGGCCTGGTGGAGGGTGCCCCTGCACTGCTGGGGGGTGGGGGGAGTGGGAGACATGGGTGGGGCCTGGTGGTGGGTTCCCCTGGTGGCTGGGGGGTGGGGGTGGTGGGAGACATGAGTGGGGGCCTGGTGGAGGCTGCCCCTGGTGGCTGGACGGTGGGGGTGGTGGGAGACATGAGTGGGGGCCTGGTGGAGGCTGCCCCTGGTGGCTGGGGGGTGGGGGTGCTGGGTGACATGAGCAGGTGTGCAGGGTAGTCCCCTGTGGTGTGTGCTGCCTGCAGGGGCCGTGGAGGGTGTACAAGGAATACCTGGGAGCACACAGCCAAATCGCGTGTAGATTTTCCCGCGTACCCCTGTCATACACGTGCCCAGCCAAATCGCGTGTGGAACTTCCCGCGCACCCCTGTAATCCACGTACACGGCCATATCGCGTGTGGAACTTCCCGCGCGTGGAACTTCCCGCGCACCCCTGAAATCCACGTACCCGGCCAAATCGCGTGTGGAAATTCCTGCGCACCCCTGAAATCCACGTACCCTGACAAATCGCGTGTGGAACTTCCCGTGCACCCCTGTAATCCGCGTACACGGCCAAATCGCGTGTGGAACTTCCCGCGCACCCCTGTAATCCACGTACACGGCCAAATCGCGTGTGGAACTTCCCGCGCACCCCTGTAATCCGTGTACCCTGACAAATCGCATGTGGAACTTCCCGCAAACCCCTGGAATTCACGTACCCTGACAAATCGCGTGTGGAACTTCCCGCGCACCCCTGAAATCCACGTACCCGGCCAAATCGCGTGTGGAACTTCCCGCACACCCCTGAAATCCACGTACCCAGCCAAATCGCATGTGGAACTTCCCGCGCACCCCTGAAATCCACGTACCCGGCCAAATCGCGTGTGGAAATTCCCACGCACCCCTGAAATCCACGTACACGGCCAAATCGCGTGTGAGACTTCCCGCGCACCCCGGTATACACGCACACATATTTTTTGTCAGCGGGTGTCCGTGTTTGTGGGTACCCCTTTGCACGTCATTTGTCCTGGAGGGCCACAGTATAGGACATTCATCATGGCAGTATATAGGTGCTACTTGTTGGCGCACCTTTTGGAGCACATTTCTTACAGGCGCAGAGACGCTACCGCCTGCTTTCTTGTGGCGGTCGTGTTTGTGCCTGTGCGCTGGTTTGAGCGTGCGCTTTTTTGCCCTATTCTATTGCATGAATACGTGTTGTAGGCGAGCGTGTGGGCGTTCCGCGCACTTGTGCCCTGTACTTCCACCGTGACGCCCACATTTTGGCAAGTTGTTCCCCATTCCGAGTGTTACGCCCCGTGTTCCGCCTACTTTTGTTGCGTGCGCCGCGCTATGTGCGATTTTCGCTGTGGCCTGTGCGATTTTCGCTGTGACCTGGCGCACGCAGTTAGATGGCCTGTGCGCCAAGGTGCGCCGCGCACTTTTTTATCGCACATCCGATTTTTTTCTCGCGCACGGCCTTCCTTGAAGCGATATGCGCTGCTTTTCGTGCGATTTTCGCACTTGCATTGCGATTTTCGCTATTCCACTGCGATTCGCACGTTTTTGGCCACTTGCGCCGCGCTAATTATTCCATGAATCGGCCTGTTAGTCTATTTCGCTTACTTCCATCTATGAACCAGAGTACTGGACGCTGGGGGATCTCAGGAGAGGCATGTGCACTTCACCCCAAACTCTTATCCATTCTTATTTTTCCTCCGTGATATGGTTATCACCATATAATTCTTCACTCATGGACTGCATCCCCCCACCCAATTTCTCTAGGTAGACTGTCTGTCAAGGCAAACGCCAACCTTTTCTTTTATCCACCTGTTCGTCCATCACTCTGCATTCTTTTACTCCCTTGTTCTTGTGTGCCAGTTCTATGCTGATGTCTCACACATGTCTCTCTCCTTCTCATCATTCAGTCTCTTCTAGACATAATCTGTGGGGGTGTTTGCACTTATATTTGAGCCCTGGCACCTATTGTCTCAGACTCACCTTAATTATGAAGTGGTGATAGTCAGTCCATCTATCAACCACAATGAGCAGGTGTGAGCTGTAGAGTAAGCCCAAATATGTCGACACTGTGGGGAGCAGCTATGGGTGGTGTCAGCAGTGGTGGGGAGTGCTAGAAAATATTTAGGCCCTGGCACTTATTTATTTACAAATTAAGCACTGTACGACTCTATTTCTGCCTGTTTATCTGCAAAACTCATTGATGTTCATCAATTCCTCCATCTCATCCCCACAAAACCCAAGTTATTTTTCCTTCTGTCCTCTCCCTATGTCTGTGTTCTCCCCCTTATGCCTGCTCCCCCAATCCATCTGCCCTCCTTTTTCACATTCTCAGGATCATCTTTGATTCTTCTCACTCTTCATTTACCCACATCTCTCTCACTCCTCATTTATGTGGCTTTCAACTCTGCAACATCAGTAAAATCTCCTGCCTCATCACGTTTCGAGCCTTCTTTCCTAACCTTTAAGAACAAAACCAAATCCTGGCTGTTCTTGCAGAATGCATGAAGCCTCATACCCAAGATCTGGCTCTGACTTGTAATATACTGTAACTGCGTATATATCCTCTGTATTGTGTTGTAAATATTTTATACATTGTATGTATGGTAACTGCTCTCAAAGATCCGCCCGGTTGCCTGAGGGCCTGGCTGTGCTTTACAAATAAACAAAATTACAAATTACATTATATAGTTTCATTCGTACGTAATTTCCAAGCTTGGTGGCAGTCCATTTCGTCAGGCTTACTCTTTCCTCCCAGCAACTAATTTACAATAATCCTACCTTTCTACTTCTTACACCCCTTTCTCGGCCCACATTTCACTAGTATTGATTTCCCTTTTCCTCTTAGACTCCAATTCTGCTTCATGTGTCTGTTTAGGGGTGTGGGGTCTGTGTCGGAATCTGGGTAAGGCTCTCATAACCGGGACTAATGTCCAGTAGAGGGACTCCCAGGACCTGCCCTTGTTTTTGCATAATTTAAGTAACCTTGGGTCTCACCCTAAGTTACCAGGGGAATCCAGACGTGGACGCCTTGCTCACTGTTCTTAGAGAGGCACAGCTGCACCCTACTGATGAGGGCCGACCAGACCGAAACCTGTGTCTATGGTTGCTGTGGATACTCTTGTTCAGAGGAGAATTGCCTAGCATTTTGGTGCTGGGCTGACCCAGGGCAGGACAAAGACTGATATGTTTTGGATATTTCTCCTCTGAAAGATAGAGAGCTAAATAATCTGGGTAAGGCTCTCGTAACTGGGACTAATATCTGGCAGACAGACTCCCAGGACCCCCCTTGTTTTTTGCATCTGTTTAGGGGCTTCTCCGCCATCTCTGACCCCCTATGTTCCTTTATTTGCTCCTGCATGCGCTCTCTGCTCACCGGTCTCCGGTTTCAATATCGTTTGCCTCTTCCCACCACTACATTCAACATCTGCATCAGCTGGTGTGCATGTATTCAAACTAAATACCCCTCAACTATGGAATAACATACCTCTCTGTGTCCACTCCACTTTTTCTATGTTCTACTCATCTCTATATATAGCTTCCCAAAGTATATATCCCTATGGTCACTTTTAAGATGTTCCTTTCATCACTTTACAATAGATATCATCATTATTTTATGTATGTGTATTGCTCTGATGAAAACACTACACCAATAAACGAAGATGCATTTTGATACATTATTATTATTCTCTCAATTGAAATGAGCTACTACATTGTTGCGAGTTCATATTATTCTGAGTTTTTACTAAACCCACTTAGCACATCATCACCAGCATACATTATGCCCAGTTATCACATTATACTCACTTAGCAGATCTTTGACAGTTTTCATTATGCCACCTTCCCATATAATGTATGGTTTTCATTAGACCTTCGTATGATTGCTTGTTTTCATTATATTCACTTAACCCATTATTGCCTGGTCATAAGTGCCCTCCACAAGCAGGTTCTTTACTCTCTGTTGCCGCTTCTGCACAATAAGGAGGATCATTCTAAAAAGTCTGGTTTCAGGCCTCGACAGGCAGCCCAAATGGAGCCAGAAGTGGGATCAGCAGTGAAGACTTTACCCAGCCCAATGAATGTCTACTGTTGGCTTGCAGGTGATCTACGGTGGGCTGGATGACCAGGCTTAGACGGCAAGCAGACAAGGCTGGGTCGGGGCTCTGACAGCAATTTGGTCTGGAAACTTGTTTACCTGATTACCTTTTGCATCACTATGGAAAAAACGCACTTTGCACTGATCCTAGTGCTGCAGGAGTGACCCTAGTGCAATGTAGTGACAGGGGCATCACTAAATATGGCTGGGGCTCACACTGGTGCAATCCCAGGATTTACACCATTGAGGGCACAAGCTCAGCTTTCTGATTTTGGGCCAGCATTAAGACAGCATACATTGGGTCATTGCATCACCAATTGCGGCTTAAACACAATTTCTTTTATTTATTTGGATTTATGTATTTATTTATACAAGCATACTAGGCGCTAGTTACAGTATTACAGATACAGTAGCAGTGTGGGTCAGGTGAAGAGATGAATTTTGAGATTCATCCAGAACAGATTGTAGGACGGTTCCTTTCACAAGTGGGCTGGGTGGGTGGAAAGGTTGTTCCGAGGATGGCAGCGCAAACTGGGAAGCTGGATCCACCCACCCTTTTACGGTTGAATCTGGGTGTGATGAGACAGCACCTGTATGCAGATCTTAGGGCCCTTGCTGGGGTGTGTCTCTTGAGTGTTTGTTTAAGGTATGAAGGGGCATCGTTCAACAGGTAGCAGTGGGCAATGGAAAGGATCTTGAATGTAATTCTGTCTTTGACCGGGAGCAAGTGGGCAGCCCTTCTGGCATCCGAGATCTGGTTGTGCTTGCCTATTTTCAGTGCGGCTTGGATAGCATTGTTCTGTATTATTTGTAGTTGGATTACATTTTTATCTGAGGTGCCGCACAGTAGTGCATTACAATAGTCTAGTTTAGAGCCGAAGAGGCAATTCTTGGTAGATGGGAATGGTTTACTGGCATTGATGAGCTTCATGGCGTAGCCTGAGGATGAGGTAATATGGTTGATCTGTCATGCCATGTTTAGTAATGAGTCTAGATAAACACCCAGTGTTTTTACAGACGTATCGACAAGCATTTTGTCACAGACAATGGTGAAGGCTGTATATGCGTGGTCCAATTTAGCCAGGCAGACCAGGGGGCCGATCAGGAGTAGCTCCGTTTTCTCGTCATTAAGACATAGACTATGTGAGGCCATCCAAGATTGGATAGCTTTATAAATGGTGTTCACTTTGAGAGTATCCTGTGTGTGGCCGCCGGAGAAGTGGATGAGGACTTAAGTATCATCTGCATAGTAATTGTATGAGATGCCTAGTGAGTCAAGATGGTCAAACAAGGAATTTGTGTTAACATTGTACGAAGTCGGTGAGAAACAGGAGGCTTCGAGCACCCCGCACGATGTAGGTGTAGGTCTGGCGACAGCATCACCAGCAAAGACTCGCAAAGTTCTGTTAGCCAGGAAGGACGTGATCCATTTGCCAGTATCTGGGGAGAAGTCGGCTGAGGTCGTAAGGTGGTGGCAGAGTGTCTGGGGGTTTACGAGGTCAAAGGCCACCGAAAGGTCGAGAAGTAAGAGGAGGGAGAGGTTTCCACAGAGATTAACATTATCCGATTGATTTTTAAGGTCGAAAAGGGCTGTTTCCATCCCCTGGTTTGGGGGGGAGCCCAATACTTAGAATGTGAAGGGATTCGAGGAAGTCCTGAATTTGGAGGTAAGTGACCCTGTCAATAATTTTCAGGAGGAAAGGGACAGTGGTTGTGGGCCTTTAGTTTGTTAAGATTGCAAGGGAAGACTTTTTGAACAGAGGTGAAATCCAGGATTCTTTAAGGCTAGATGGGACATTGCAGGTGGCAAAGGAGTAATTGATGATGGCCGAGATGAGTGGAAGCCGGGGTTCTGCACGTTCCTTTACAATGGATCCTGGGCAGAAGTTGCCTTTACAGCATGACGTTTGAGACCTTGGATGATGGTGGAGAGGCCAGGTGTGTAAATGGGTTGGAACTGGAAAAGGGAGATGATCTTTGGTGCTCTAAGCTGGATGGCTGAAGGCGGGGTGGCTATTGTCCAGGATTGTTTAGCTCATATTTTGGCTTGCAGTTGTGTAATTTTCCTTGTGAAGGTATCTTGGGCATTACTGCTGTCTTTCAGGACTGTAGATGGAGGAACAATAGGGGTCTCCAGCTTGCGATGGATGGTGAACAGTTGCTGTGAGCTAGAGGATGTGTTAACGATTCTTTTGTTGTAAGAGTCAGCTTTTGTGGCATGAATCATTTGTTTGTAGTACCAGGAGATTTTGGAGAAGTGGACTTTATTTGAAGTGGTGGGGTCTTTATGCCAAGCAGCTTCGGCTGCCCTTTTTTTTAGCTTGTGTGGCTCGGATTTTTGGAGGTGAACCATGAGTTGTGGTGTATATAGTTTTTGGCTTTCTGGGCTTTGAGGGGAGCCATGGAAACTACTGCTTTACTTAGCATGGTGTTATAGTGGTCCACCAAGACAGTGGTATCTTGGAGAGGAGGCAGGGGTTGTCTGAGGAAATAGAGGATCCAGGCACTGGTCAAGTTGTGGTTGCTATGGGTAAGAAAGGAGGCTAAGAGACCCAGGCTTGGTGCATGATTGCCTGTGTTTGCTTGGGATAGGGATAGTAAAGGTGATGGTATGGTTATCTGACCATGGGCAAGGTAGATTGGATTTGGATAGTGATGTTAGGCTGATGGTCCATAAGCCAGTCTAGGATGCAGTCTTGGGAGTGTGTTGAGTGTAGCCCAGGGCTACCATGCATTTGGAAAGGGCAGTGGCTGCTATGTCTGAGGGGTTGTTAAAGGCGAGGTTCTAATTGCCTAAGAGTAAGAATTGGGTGATGGGCTTAATGACCAATGACCAGGGCCAAACATAGCTAGTTTTAGCCTCAGTGTACTGACAGCGTTTTTACCAGAATCAGCACTGGAAAGAAAACAAGTGCAAAAGTGATATTTGTCAACAGTCTAGCTCTTGCGCAAATCCTTTTATTACACCAGCACTAAAACCAGTATAAATCTGAACAACATCGCAATCATAAATCATCAACATGAAACCATTCCCTGAGCTGGTCCTAGGTGCCAGGGTTCTGATGATATCAATCCTCACCCTTTTGAAAGTTTCAGTGAAGCCTAACCAGCCCGGCCCACTTTAATTTGGATTAAAAAGCCAGAAAGGATTTGAAGAATTCCGGAATGTATTTATTAATCTGGGGTGAGTACAAACGGATTAGGAATCTATTAAAAATCTCAGTTGCCCCACGGTTACTTCCAGTGGAATCTCATTGGCTACTTCAGAAGGGCATTTCCTGAAGCTCCGAGGCACCATTAACCTCAGAGTGGCCCCGGTTGCAGGGTTCCTTGTCTCGTTATACAGGACACCATTATCCTATTAATCAAGTATGAATTGGGTATACCCCTTTGTGGCTTTGATGTCCATCTAACCCACCTCCATAGAATTCTTAAGTATGCCTTTAAAGTATCTTAAACAACCTCTCCTATGTAGTACAAGCCCCTACTAGATCTGCTGGGTATATTTGGGAGTGTCCCAGAAGACATCAAATTACTGCTCTGTGTCCTTATTAAACAATTTATTTTTCATTGTGAGAATAACACTCACTCTTATTTTCCTCTTGTGCTAGAATGACATCGTGCACTCTGTAGGTAGGAAACACCTGAACACCCTCCATGCCCAGTTCTCCTTGCCTTTGTGGACCTTTACCCACCTCATCTCCAGCTCATAAATTGGCTTAATTGCATTCCTCCAAGAAACGTAGCTCTCCTCCACCTCCTTGAAGTGTAACAGGCTCCACTTGCTACTGATCATGCCATTGTCTCTTCCAAAAGATACTAGTTCTGTTATTTATGTCTTGTTGCTCCAACTGTTTAAGGCCTCACACACGAAACAACTCTTTTGGACCAGAATCCCACATATTGCTTTTTCCTCTTTGGGAGTCCTTCTTTAAAGGTTTGCTGAACCCGATGAGAGGAGGTCTTGGACCGGTTTAGGGCCTGTATCTCATCTCGGTCATAACTCCTAATTATTTCCTGCACACTTCCTGGTGACTCATAGTCTTTGACATGTGCGTTGATTCTGCCTAATGTCTCAATCATTTTTCTGGTGTATCTTTCCTGAGCTCCCATCAACTTTCCATATTAACCCTATATAGAAACCGTAACAAAGAAAGACTTGGGACAATTGGCATCACTGAGTATGGAAAAAGACATAAAGAACTTACTGACAGGATGGGTAGGAAGTGTTTTGTGATATATGGTGCCTTCAGACACATGTTAACAGCGCTTTGTAGCTGAAGATGAAACCTGCACTACAGCAGCATCTCCTGGACTGTGGGTGTCTCATCAAGGAAGGAGGGGGTTGTAGGAGGGAAGGTGCTCATTTCCCACGTCTCTGTCCAAAAGTGGTGACTTGGCCTGAAGCTGAAGTGTGTATGTGTGTGGGAATTTTAAAGTACAAAGCTAGCTTGGAAGTAACATAGTGGTATACAGAGGGGATTCACACAGGGGTTATAATGAAAGGTTCAGGTGTAGCAGAGGAGCTGATATGGACAGAGGGGGCCAGGCAGGGAGGGTGAGGGGGCTCCTGAGGATGAGAATAAGGGTCTATTGGACTGGCTAGCCATTGGAAAGTCTGTTCTGAATAGTTGTGGTGAGTCTGCCCGAGCAGATTGAGTAAAGGCCATTAGCTGCTGGATGAAGATGCAAGAAGATAGGGCCTTCGATGTCAGGAGTGCCCAAATGGAAGCTATTTGGAAAGGGTGTGGGAAGGAAATTACCTTATCTCGAAGGGGAATATTTCTAAGTCCCTAGCCAGAGCTGGAGTGATGAGCTTGAGCTAAACCTCTTGGAAGACATCGATACATTTTAAGCTAGGGTATCAAAGCAAATTACAAGAGCAGGATTTTACAAAACTACCTTTATTGAGTGTAATGTAGGGGAGACAGCTCTGAGCATGTGAGGAAGCAAGCATAAGTATGTTACTGGGTCTGCCTCGGTGCCTTGAATTGTGCTTATTTAAAGTTGCCGGCACATAAAACCCAGTTTGCAAAATGAGCTTTGCCCTCAACAGCAGGAAGCTAGGAGTGTTCAGAGACACTGATCACGGCAAATCTGCCTGGACCAAAAGAGTGTGTGAATAACAAGATACTAAAAGGTATGACAGAACAGCTCCATTGTGGCTCTGAAACAAATACTGTTTCCTAGAGGCTGGGGACTTGGCAGAGCAAGCCCTCTCTATCAACTGTGACTAAGTGCCCAGAGGCCCACAAAATATATCATGCTTTGACATGGCTGGTCACCCCACCTGAAACCAGCAAAAAGGGCCAAAGTCATCCCCTAGGGAGTGGTCATCACTCAGGTATAGAGCTCACCACACTACTGAAAGAGGACTAGACAGAAATGTTAACCCCCTTCCATCCACATCCAGGAGTCTCAGTGTAGAAGCTGTACAGGGGATAGCAGAGATGGGAAAAGATAAACTGGACCTAGGATCGAGAATGGATTTGACTGGTTCAGGAGCAGAGAACCAGAGGGGAACCAATGGATCTAGGCTGGAAAGAACATGTTAACTGAACACTAACACAGCAACTGGTGGAAAGTTATGATAACTAGGGAACCAAATCAAGGAGTGTATGATCAGCTTTCACCAGGATGGAATGCAAGACTGTGACCCGAACAAACTAATGCAAGATATATTTGTGGTAATAATCCGGGGGAACAGTAGAAATAGAAAAAGCTAAAAGCGGTAGCATGTCAAGAAGGACAACAGAACCTAGACCAAGGGATGTGGCTGTTAAGCTGCAATCCTTATTATTAGGACATGTACTCCCTTAGTAAATCCCCAATGCTCAGTTTTCAAAAAATTAAACTTCAATGTGTCCGCATTCTGGTTCTACATACTCTAAAAGAAGAGAGATACTGAAACTAGGTACTCATATTCTTTGTAAGAAAAGCATCCAATACAGATCGTCTTTGCCTTCTTCTCCATGCCCGCCATCGGAGAGTTCAGTATTGCAGTAACGCAGATTGTTTGCCGGCAAGGATGAGGAGAGTACTCTGGGATCGTTGTTGCCAGTCAATGATGCAAAATATAAATGGAGCCGGTAGCAGGTGGGGCCGTTAAAGAAAGAACAATCAGGGAAAAGGAGATGAGGGGCAGACAGAAGATAATAAAAGACTAGAAGCTGTAGCAAAAATGCTGCCTGAGAAATTCACCACAAGTATGGAGGAACAAAAACAACTCCACCCTCAGGCCTGGGCACTAGTTTACTCAACATTCCTTTCATCCCTATTCAGTATCACCTCTAACTAGTCCCTTTGCATTCTGTTTTCAATATATCAAATTTTTATAGAGCCGCAATGAAGTACGTTGGATGTGAAGCACAGAACCCAGATACCTTTTTGGGCGTGTGTTTTTTTTTTTTAACATTACATTATATTATATATTACATGTCCTCCAATTTCTGAAATATCACAACTGTTGATAGTTTTTCACTCAAGATTGTGTTTTATTCTATAAAAATAAATGCAGACACGCACAAACCACATAAGAAAATTAATCCTTCCATATTTTGAAGAAATATAAAACAACTGTGTTGGGATAATGCAGTAAAGTGTACAAAGCTGTTCAGATAGAAGGAAGATACCTTCAACAGAAAGGGAAAACTCTCACAAGCCACTACCAACCCTACACATGCTAAAGGCTGGATTCTTGATGGGATCATGCACCTTAATACGCCTATAACGATCACCACAATTGACTCTTTGCCCTGGTCTGATCACTTCCTCGTCCTCCTCATCCTGTCTCTTAAACCTCTCACAGACCACCAAGACACTAATTGTCTCCCCATTATGGCAAAAACACACCTGCAAACTAACCAAGGAGATGCTCGAACCCACTATGTGTGCCTCCCTTGCACTACTTCCCGACAGTGCCTACCTTGAAACCATCCTCACTACCTATAATGCTACTCTCTTACATAGAAATCCATGTTCCCCTGAAAAACACGATTTAAAAAACAACAGCCACATCTGATTCACTGACAAATGTATCACCCTTGCAAGCAGAAAAGGGCCTTGGAACATCTATGGAGAAAAAAACCCATCCCAAGCCCACCCAGAAGCTATCCAAGCTTCAGCCAAAACATACAGAACCGCCATCATCACTACCAAATCAAACATCTATAACGCAAGAATCAGCGAAGTTAACTCTAACACCAAAGAGCTTTTCAAAATCTTCAGGGAGATTGAGTCCCCAGCAACCCCCATTGCTAGCTTCCTGAAAGACAAAGCCTGGTGCTCCCTCGTCCAACCTGCCCTAGTCAACAGAACTCACACCCACAGAGAAAAAAACATCATCAACCAATCCTCACTATTTACTGCAGCTGCACCTCTGCCCCAAATCATGGACCACCCCATGACCACTGTGGCCCCTCCCACTTCTCCCATGTCTCTCCTGCTGATGTCCTTAGCATCATTCAGCGTATCAAACCTTCCAATTGCAAAGGTGATATATGCCCCATCCACTTCATCAAGATGTGCGAAAACGCCCTCGCACCCACCATTGCAAAATTCATCAACGCGTCCTTTACCTCCTGCTCGATTCCCACTACCATCAAAGAAGCTTGGGACACCCCTCTTCTAAAAAAGAACTCACTTAACCCCACCCTCCTCACCAACTATCACCCTATCACAACTGTACCCTAGCTCCTCAAAATCCTTAGCCACACCAATTTTGTTTTATTTATTTGAATTTATAAAGCGCCTAATGGCCATGAGGTATCGTGGCACTGTTACGGACAGCTTTGCTTAACATTACAGTAGTTACAGAATATTACAAAATATTTATGCAGTAACATAATCAGGCAGAAGCACATATAGGTGCAGAGAACAAGGTAAGGACAGGACAGGTTCCCAGGTTACATAGGAGGCTGTCGGTTCTTACATACATACATGGCAGGCAGGCTAGTTAAAGAGCTTGATTTTGAGCGCTCTGTGGAACGCTGTGAAAGAGGTTTCCTTCCTAAGTGATAGTGGTAGCACATTCCAATTCTTTGGTGCCAAGAAAGAGAAGCTTGCGCCTCCAGCTTTGGCTCTTTTGAAGGAGGGAATTGAGACCTGGTCGGAGTGTTGGGCCCACTTGGGCCTGTTTGGCGCAGTGGATTCTTTCTGATGGGAATGGAGGAGCAGAGAGAGAGAGGCACATGTGTGTGATTGACAGGGTCTTAAAGAGTATCTGCTCTTTAACTGGAAGCCAGTGGCCATTCCTTCTCGCTTGGGAAATATGTTCCCTTTTCGGAATGCTTAGTATAGCTCTAAGTGCATTATTTTGTGTGATTTGCAGTTTGCTGAGGTTTTTTGATGATGTGCCTAGAAGCAAGATGTTGCAGTAGTCTAACTTGGCTCCAATTGTAGCTCTAGCTATGTTTAGCCAGTTTTTGGATGACAGGTATGGGTTGACCGCATTTATGACCTTGGTTGTGAGAACAGCGGATGAAAAGATGGCGTTTACTTGCCGCGTCATAGAGAGGGTGAAGTCCAGGAAGAATCAGTGTTTTGACTGCTGACGAGGCAGTGATTACAGGGTTCTCAATGTTGAACGAGTTGTATTTACTGTCAAGCTTGTTGAGAATTTCTTTGGGGCCTACCAAGAGTAGTTCTGTTTTGTCCCTATTGAGGCACAGACTGTTGGCTGCAATCCAGGCCTGGGTCAGGGCATATGTTTCGTGGAGTGTGGCTGTGTCCTGTTCATAGGAGCCTGAGAAGGGGAGTAGGACTTGCGTATCATTGGCTTAGTTGGTGTAGGTTATGCCATCGTCGTCTAAATCATTGAAGAGGGGTAGGGTAAATATATTGTATAGGGTGGGCGAGTTGCAGGAGCCCTGGGTGATTGCGCAGTGGGTGGGAGTCGGGGTAGCACAGGCCTGGTCAGAGAACACTCTCATAAGTCTTCCTTCCAGGAAGGATGTGATCCATGATGTGGCTTTCTGGGAGAAATGGTCTGCCTCCCTGAGGTGTCTGCACAGGGTCTTGTGATCTACTAGATCAAAAGCTGCAGACAGATCCAGGAGCATGAGTAGCGCTGGCTTACCGTTGACCATAGTATCTCCCAATTGGTTTTTAAGGTCGAGGAGGGCTGTCTCAGTATGGCGAGGACGGAAACCTGATTGCCTCTTGCCTAGTATGTTATTGCTTTCCAGAAAGTGCTGGATCTGTAGGCAGCTTTGTCAAGTATCTTGAGCAGGAAGGGAACGGTAGTTATTGGCCTGCAGTTATTCGCTGAGTCAGGACTGAGGGAGGGTTTTTTGAGTAATGGACGTACCCATGACTCTTTGAGGGCTGATGTATGACACCCGATGAGAATGACGCATTGATAAATGCTGTGAGAAAGGGGGCTAGTGAGTCTGCACAGTCTTTGATATGGACAGCGGGCAGATGTCACCCTTGCATGAAGATGGCTTGATATGTTTCATGATGTCTAGGACTTCTGTCTCTGTTACTTCTCTGAAGGAGAAGGACTTTGTGTTGTTGTTGTGACGGTTAAATACTGCAGTAGAGGTAGCGCCGGTCTTGGGCAGTGCCTGATACTGGGAGTTAATTTTTTCATGGTGGGTGTTTATTTTATTCAGCATGGCAATTTGGATATTGTTACACCATATTTCATCTTTCACTGTTTCCTGTGTGTTACTAGGTGGGGCTGCCAGTTCTTTGAATATTGCACATATTGTCCCGGGAGGATAGCACAGCGGCAGCGTGCGCGTCTTGGAAGCAAGACGACACAAAGCAACTACAGGTTCGATCCCCGGGTCCGCGCTTAGAAACCTCTGAGTGTTTAAGCGCGTTATAAATACGTGACAAAGAAAAAAAAAAACACAATTACACAACTAAGAAAAACTAACAATTCCTGTAACAGCGCCTCGATGCCTGCGGGCTGTGTGAGCGCTTTATAAATGTAAAATAAAAAAAAAAGTTCTTTAGACTCGGATTTAGCGTTAGAGATCCTCGAGTTGTATGATGAGGATTTGGCCAGGGTGATTTCCTTTTTATATTGTGTGGCGAGAGTTTTGTAGGCCTTACGGGTTGAATCGGTGGAGCAGGTTTGCCATGTGGTGAGCGCAGAGCGCTTGAGTGATCTTGAATTGAGTAATTCTTGAGTCAACCATGAGTTGGCATGTTTCTTGGTCTTGGCTTTTTTACTTTCTAGCAGGGCAATGGCGTCTACCGCAGTTCTGATGGTGGAGTTGTAGAGTTCTACCAGGGCCAGAATCTGTCATTGGAGAACGGGGGCCTAAGGGAAGAGGCATCAATCAGAGGGAGGATCCTTTCTTTGGTGAGGAGCTGGGAGGATCTGGCCAGAGCAGAGTGTGTGAACGTATTGGGTTGGATGGTGGTTTTGGTAGGGGTATGGAAGTGTATGAAGTGGTGGTCGGTCCAAGGGCAGGGGGTGTTAGAACTGATATCTATGTTGCAGTTGTGGTCAGCTATCCAATCTAGTCTGCAACCTTTTGTGTAAATTGGGTCACTGACTCTCTGGAGAAAGCCCAGATCATGGAGTGCCTTAGCAAGGGCTTTGCTTTGTTTGTCTTTTGGGTCTTTGAAGCCAAGGTTGAAGTCACCCAGGAGGATGGCTTTGGTGTTATGTTTTATTTTGTCTCCTAACTGGTGAAGGAGGTTCACTTGGAACTTTAGTAGGCAGCTGGGGGCGATAAATGATGTGGAGAGAGATAGTATTATTAGATTAGATGGAGAGTTTGACAGATAGGGCATCTGTGTTGTCATCAGATGATGAATTTACTTGTCGAATGGTCAGGGAGTCTTTGGTGATGAGGGCCACCTCACCTCCTTTGTTGGAGGTTCAGTCCTTGTGGGATATGGTGTATCCTGGCGGGAGGGCTAAACTGATGGAGGGGCTAGAGGCTTCATGTAACCACATTTCAGTGATGGCAACAAGATCCAGATCCAGGTCAATGAGCATGTCACCAATCTCGATGACGTGTGCTGGGATTGATCATGAGTTAATTAGGGCACATTTTAGTTGGGTGGAGGGGGCAGTGGATGTGAGTTGGGTCTTTGTGGGGGATGGTCTATTGGTGCTAGGCGGGGCGGTAGTCTTGAGCGTCGGTGGGAGAGAGAGTTCTAGGGATTCTGGCTTGGATTCCGTAACAGTTGTCATGTGCTGAGACCGTACTCCTAGTAGTTGGTTTCTCAGGTGGGTAGGCCTTGGGCGTGAGATATACAGGTGGGGATCTGTGCGGTTATGCAACTTCTTAGGTATGGTGCTTGGTGGGTGTGAGAGGTTGCCTGAGGCTTTTGACGTATGTTTCTGTGTGGTAGGTGGGGAACAGAAGAAGGATGGCTGGAAAGGCGTGGGGGGGGTGTATTTGTCGTTGGGCAGCTTGTGGTGCATCTTAGCAAGCAGGGGGGAGCTTGGTAAACAGATTGAGTGCCTATGGGATTGTGGTCCTCTGAGTGCTATGGCTTAGCTAGACGTCGGGGTGAGCAACAGGGGGGTGGGGTCCTGCCTAAACTATACAGCTGTTCAGAGAGGTACGAAACATACTTTGTTGATCTAAAATATTACTTTTGCGAGCATACACGGTATTAGCAACACAATTCTATAACATTTAGCACAGCATAATTGTGTGTATTTGTAACAAGTGGGTCAGCATTGAGAAATAATTACTGTGATGAGTATATAAGATATTTGCAGCACAGGTTTATAACATTACGCAGAGCATATTGCGTGTGTTGTGTAGCAAGTGGGTCAGCATTGAGAAAGAATTACTGTTATGTTATGTTACGCTATGTTATGTTATCTGAACTTGGAGAGCGCACATACACCATAAGGCATTTTGGCGCTACATAGCAGGATAGGATGTTCTGACAGAGGCAAGAATTTATTTAAACAAAGTTGTTTTCAGTCGACGTCGAAACAGGAAGTGATCAGTAGTGCTGTGGAGAACAAAAGAAAGGTAATTCCAGGCTTTTGCGGCAGCCACGGAGAAGGCCCGTCCTCCAGTACGAACACCCCGGTAACAGGTATGGCTACCAGAAGAGATGATTGAGAGCGCAAGGCTCGAGTAGGTACATAGCACGAGAACTAAGCTTGCAAATATTCTGCACCACTCCCGTAGAAAGCCTGGCGAACCATACACAAAGATTTGAAAGAGATCCTATCTGCCACCGGAAGCCAGTGCAGTTTCCTAAGTAAAGGAAACATATGTGTTCCAAAGGAAGGATGAAGGATTGCTCTGGCTGCCGCATTCTGCAATAGCTGAAGTAGCTTGATAAAATAGCAGGGCTGGGCCAGATAGAGGGAATTGCGGTAGTCCAGCATGCTTAAAACTAAAGCAGCAACCACTAGCGCCTGGCAGGCTGCAGGGATAAAAGGAAGAACCTTACGGAGAATGTGGAACTTTGACTTGTTCATCCGTAGAAAAGGATGCAGAAATCTAACCCCCAGGTTTCTAAATGATGGAACAGGGGTGGGGAGAGGGCCAAGTGACGAGGGCCAGGACTTAGTGGTCCAGAACAGGTGGGAAGATGTAGTACCCACAACCAAGACCCCAGTCTTACTGATGTTCAGCTTTAACCAGTTACTTCCCATCCAGGCTCCCAGGTCCTCAAGGCATCTTTTGAGACGACTAGCTCATCCGGGTAAGAATAATAAAGGAACCCGTACGATTGAATAAGATGCAGGAGGGGTCTGATGTAGACATTGAAAAGTATAGGGGAGAGTGCAGATGCCCTTGTGAGCATACAAGATATTGGCAGCACAGGTTTATAACATTACACACAGCATATTGTGTGTGCTGTGTAGCAAGTGGGCCAGCATTGAGAAAGAATTACTGTCATGAACATACAAGAAATTGGCATCACAGGTTTATAACATTAGCACGCCATAATGAGTGTGCGGTATGGCCAGTGTGTAAGCACATTCAGGTGTGTGTGCAATACACAGCACAGAAAGTTGTGTGTAGGCAGGTGTCCTGACCTGCAAGTAGGCATGTTCTGGATGCTGGGTAATGCGGTATGGCGGTCATGTGAACGGTGCTAAAAGTACGTAGACAGAGTCCATGAATGGACGTGCCAATGAACGGAAGGAGGGATACAATCCCGGACCAGGGTGGTGGGGTTGAGGGGAGCCGTCGAGTTGGCAGATGCAGGGGAAGACGTTGTGTTATAGGTAGAAAGGCTATTAGGATGGTATTATGGGATCGTAGGCCTCGTAATTACAGATATGGAGCTGGCAGGGGCAGTGTTTCTGACCAAAGGCGCGAACGGCCCGGACAGGCTCAGACAGGCACCTATGTCGAGGTACCTTCGCCGGAGAGCTGGCTTCCGCCTACCGGTCACCCAATTGGTTCTTAATGTGGGATGAGGGCCAATCAAGTCGAGGCTTCGGGCGACGGTGAATCAAGATGAGGGCTGGTTGTGGAGAGGTATAATCAAGCGGCCATATTGGAAGGCATTTTGCCACATGCATCAGTGTAGCAGTGGCTCAGGGATGCGGGCACAAACTCTGCTAAATGCACAAGGGATAGGTGAGCCAATCTGGCTTCAGACCAAGACACAGTACAAAGGCCGCCCTCCTAGACCTAAAAATCCAACTTGAGAACATACGAGATGGAGGCAAGATTGCTGTCCTTCTCTTGTTGGACCTATCTGCTGCATTTGACCTGGTTTGGCCACAAAATCCTGTGACACCAGCTCACCTCCCTTTTCAACCTCTCCTCAGAAGCAGCGAGTTGGATCAACTCCAATCTGAGTGAGCGCTCCTCCAGAATCTTTGCAGGATCCGCAGTGGCAGACCATATTCCTGTTTCTTATAGCGTGCCACAAGGGTCCTGCCTGTAATCCATACTCTACTATATGTATACCAAGCCCCTCTTTGATCACCTCCACAGCCTTGACATCCTCTAGTCAAACTTTGCTGATGACACACAAGTCCTACTTATACTCACTGCCAACCAAAGTCTCCACTCTGCTATCACCAATCGTGTCTATAGTATTATTCAAGTATGGAAAACCAACCACTGTCTTTGCCTTAATGATCACAACACAGAGCTCCTCATCATTGCACCGCCTCAAACACCTAGACACTTCTTTTGCCTCTTTCTCCATAGATGGCAACATAACACCCATCTCCAGGCATATTAAAACCCTAGAAGTTTACCTTGACTCTGAATTATCTATGCAAAAACATGTCAATGCCCTTGCTTCTTCTGCAGCCTACTCCACTAAACTCATCAACTTTAGGAGAAAATTCCTGTCCTGTGACAACTGTCTTATGCTAGCCAGGGCTATCATAGAAAGCTAGCTAGACTATTGCAATGCCATCCTATCTGGAACTTCAGCAAAACACCCGACTAAACTCCAACTGTTACAAAACAATGCCTTCCGGGTTGTCTGGCGTATGAAACTATCAGACCATATTTCACAATCCAGGTCCAGGCCCACTGGCTGCTCATCAAAGCCTGCATTGAATTAAAAATTGTATCCATCATGCACTGATGCATCTACAACCCAGCATTACCAAGAGTGTTAAACACACTACTTACGCTCTTCCACCTCACTATCATTGTTGCCTCCTAGATTCACCAGGAAAAGAGCAGGGGGAGTAAGCCTTACTGTCATAGCCCCTACACTCAGGAACGCCCTACCTCCATATATCCAAGAAGAGCCCTCTTACCCCACACCTTCTGAAAAAAACTGAAAGTAGCCTTGTATGCCTAAGCTGACTGCTTACTCTCCTGTATGTATAACTGCCTTGCCAAAAGTATGCTTAATTATTTGACTGTACTAATGTAACTTATCAATGTAGCTTACCTCAATTTAGCGCCGTGATACCTCCGGGCCTGGGAGATACCAACAAATGAAATAAATAAATAACAAATCACCTTCTGGCATGGGCACTAGTTTCCTCAAAAATCCTTTCATCCCTATTACAGTATCACCTCTGACAAAACACTTTTCTTTGTTTTTAATATATCAAATTTTTATAGAGCCCTGCTAAGTACGCTGGATGCAAAGCACATGTCCACTAATTTCTGAAATAAGACATCACAACTATTGATGGTTTTTCACTCAATATTGTGATTTATTCTACATCTAAGAATAAATGCAGACATGCCACAAACCACATAAGGAAATTATTCCTTTCATATTTTGAAGAAATATAAAACAAGTGTGTTGGGATAATGCAGCAAAGTGTACAAAGCTGGTCAGATAGAAGGAGGATACTTCCAACAGAAAGGGAAAATTGAAAAAATCATGATTACTCTAGCTTTGCTTGTGCCCATAACCAGAAAGTGTTCTATCGAAATGGTGTCAAGTCTTGGCCTTCTTTGCAGAGAGTGGATTATATTATGAAGGGATCTTAATCTTGATCCCTTCATAATATAATCATCTATACCTGACATCCTTACCCATCCCATCTCCCCGTCTACCCGACATGCTAGCTTGTAATCTCCTAAGTGTCCACAATATGCAGTGTATTTGGGGTTTTAGATAGCAAAAATATACTCAGTAAGCGACTAACACTTTACATATCATTGAGGGTATTGTTGTTCCTGGCCCAAATTGGGTCGGGCTAGACCCAGGCATGGCTACATGTTTGTCCCCTAGGGAAACAGAAAAATCAATCACAAGGGTCTGCTAATAGTTTATTTAGCTAAGTGGTGTGTTGTTCTTGTGTGTGTTACATTTGCTTACCTGTTCTGGACTATACCATCCAAAAAGAACATTGGGCAGAGCAACCCTGCACAGGAGTGGTCTCGGCAGGGGAGTGAACTTTCAGGAAAAGGACCATTAGGGAAAACATTTGGAGGGAAGTGCAGAAGGAGGAGGCAGTGAAGGTTTGCTCCCTCGGGGGCCGTGAATTGGACGCCCTCCTGGGGCCATGACCACTTCCAAAGCTGGGCTGTGTGTACCAGGTGCAGGCTGGCACTTACCATGGACCCAGATTGTATGGCCCGAGCAGTTGTGCACTCATGTGGGTCTGGTAAACTGAGAGTCCACACGAAGGGCCACAACGGGTAGGCCCAATTAAAAATTCTCGGGCCATGTGTGCTGGCGGCCCAAGGAGATGAGCAGGGACACCCAGACCTAGCTGAGTATGTGGGGCAGCCAAGAGCAGGCAGTGCGACTGTGCCCCGTGACGGCGGGTCTGGGGGCCAGACAGGGTGGACCCAGAAAATAAGCCTTATCAGGCCGCGTTTGCCAGGTGCGGCCCCCGAGGTGAAGAAGCCGTGGCTATGAAGTCGCTGTGTCCTTACAGCCCAGGTGAAGAGAGGAGCTCCAACAATACAGCCAGAGCCCCGAGGAGTGCGCAGCCCACCCACTGTGCCTTGCCAATGCAGGAGAGGAAAGAGGGCAGACTGCAGCCCAGATGATGTACGCCACGGTGCAGCAGTCACAGCAGAGTCCAACTAAGAAGCAGTCAGAAAAGATGATGGGCCTTGGTATTCAGTGGCCCTCTAGGGCATGGAGCTCCCACAAAGAATGAAAAGTGCATCGGGGAGGCATAGTGGTGTCGTAGGCAGACTCCCCAGGGCATAGAGCCCACCAAAGACGATGTTCTGGCCACAGGCTATGTGTCTGTGACAACGGCAGCCCAACGTGACGGATCAGTGCCACCTCAAGGAAAACATACATTCCAGCTGAGCGGCAGCAACAGTAGCAGGAACCCCCGTCGCCGCTCCCCCACACCCCCTGGGGTATGGGGCTGCCCACAGGACATTGATTTGGAGCTGGCTAAGCAGCCGTTATTTGGTGGCTCCAAGTTGAAGACAGGAAGTAAAAAAGACAGAAATAGCATGGTGCACCTTGAGGAGTAAGGGACACCACTTGAAGTATAGAAGTGGCTGGGGTTCTGGGGTGGCTCAGCCGCATTAGTAAACTTGTAGAACGGGAAAACATATTATACCCTCTAGATCGTGTGTATATATGTCAAGGATGGCACTCTGTTAAGAGTGGCACAGGGCACCCAGGTAGGGTTTGGGTGGTTGTGCCGAAGTAAGGTGGACAGATAAGTACACACACAGCTGAAAGTAAAAGAGAACAAAGAGTAGGCAAGTGTAGCAAGGAAATAAGGTACAACAGAATGGATTCCCTCTTGGGGTGTAGGCAGATATGAGGAAGAGTGTTCCACGGACCTTAGGAAAAAACTCTAGCCTTCTGCACAGTTTGCTATAACAGAGGCCCACGCTGTTTGCTCATGGCTGGGAACAACAGCTGTGGTGTCTGTAACACAGAAACTAGACAAGGGAAGGGGCAGAGGTTGCCTGCCGGAAACCAACAGACAAGCCTTGTACAAAGGGGTCTACAAACGATACAAGAGAAAACTATAACAGACAAATCCAGGAAAAGGGAAGTCGATGAGCAAACTAGCAGAAGGAAATGAAAGGAAAGCAGTATAACTGAATTGGACAGGGATAAAGAACTGAGGGTTGAAAACGAGGAAGAAAGCAAAGAAGCAGCAGTCAGGAAACAGGGGGCTGCAATAACTGAAAGTAATAAATGCAGGTAAACTGTCGTGGATTGCAGAGGACTGTAGGGTGCAAGGTAGAGAGCTCAGAGGAGCAGGACAGCAAGGAGCAATCCCAAAGGAGCAGGGCTGTAAGAAAGGGAACCCAGAGGAAAAGGGCTGTAGGCAGCGGAGTGAAGCAGGCTGCAAGGTAAGGAGCCCAAAAGACAAGGGCTGAAGGCAAAGGGTTGTAGCAAGCTGCAAGACAGGGGTTCCAGAGGACAAGGGCTGTAATCAGCGGAGAGATGCAGACAGCAAGGCATGGAGACCAAAAGGCTAGGGCTGTAGGCAGCAGGGTGTAGCAGGCTGCAATGCAGGATGCCCAGAGGAGTAGGGCTGTGAGACAGGGAGCCCAAAAAGGCTAAGGCTGTAGGCAGCAGGGTGTAGCAGGCTGCAAGGCAGGACGCCCAGAGGAGCAGGGCTGAGGCAGGGAGCCCAAATGGCTAGGGCTGTAGGCAGTAGGGTGTAGCAGGCTGCAAGGCAGGACACCCAGAGGAACAGGGCTGAGGCAGGGAGCCCAAATGGCTAGGGCTGTAGGCAGCAGGGTGTAGCAGGCTGCAAGTCAGGACGCCCAGTGGAGCAGGGCTGAGGCAGGGAGCCCAAAAGGGCCAGGGCGGAAGGTAGAAGGCAGCCGAGCGTGATCGGCTGCACGGCTGGAGCCCGGAAGGGCCAGGGCGGAAGGTAGAAGGCAGCAGAGTGTGATCGGCTGCAATGCAGAAAGCCCGACAGGGCAATGGATTAAAGGCAGGAGTAAGCAGGAACAGCATACAACAATATGTAGCTCGAAGCAAAAAGGTGCTGGAAGGACTCTTAATGCAAGAGACTGAGCTCCTGCAGGCAGCAGCTTTTATACCGCCCAGCCCAGCACAGAGGCAGGCTAATTGGTTGCACCTGGCTCAGCACACCTGCAGACAATCAGCCACCTCCCTCTCTGTTCCTGAGCTGGTGGAAGCAGAGCAAATCCCTAGGGCTTCTGGGGATTGTAGTTCCGATGAAGAAAAAAAGGAATAGCCAGGAATAGATGGTTATAGCCAAGTGCATTGTGGTAAGTGTAGTTTATTGGGAAAAATAAAAAAGCACCAAAGTCTCGCAAATGGGAAATAAGGTCCAAAAAGTGAACAGCGGTTGATCCAAGAGTTTTCTGTAGATAAATGAATAACAATTTAGTCCATATTGATCACCAATGTATGAGCCCATGGCGCAGGCATGACAATATATATATTGGCCTAGGCCAAGTCGCTCTGCGAGGAAATCCATGTTGCAAGGTCCTGACCTTAAATCTGTATAAGCCGCCATTTTCGGTTCATCCGCCATTTTAGATTCTTTCTCTAAAGTCACCCTGTGTTCTAAGATGGTGGACAGTGTCGTTTTGAATGTAACATGGCCATCTTGACGTCTGTGTGCAAGTTAATGTCTAAACTGCCTGCAGGCCAAATGTTAGGGCATGTTGTTACACCATTACGCCGATGGCAGCTTAGGCGTCATTGGTCCCTGTGTGGAGCTATGATTCGAGGAGACTCCGATATAGCAAGAGAATCCTATGCCTGCAGTCTAGTTGTTTCACGTTGCCGTCAGGAACACCTGATCAGTCATCTAATCGCTCTTAAGGAACCCGGAACTCCGCTCCAACGCGTCGCTTCTGCTGAATGTGATGCTCCGTAAATTCGCTAAGATTCAGAACCCTATTCTATCGATAACTATCCAACTCTCTTTTTCTCACTAACATTCCTTGTTGTTATAGAATTGTCTCTCGTCTCGGCCTGCTCACTTCCTCTCCTTTGATCAGTCCAGGGAATTCCATCGTCCCTTCAAGCGGGCCCTCCATTTGATATTCCGTTCTAGTCAGCAAGTCCGACTAGCGGAAGTAAGTCCAATTCCTACATTTGGTCTATCTTTTCTTTGTTTAGAACCATACTTACCATTCTTCCTTTGTTAGTTGTTACCCTCCTCTTTGGACTACTACTCCTTCAACTGCCCGGAAAGACCCATTCGAAGGATCTAACTCCAGTCATATCCAAAGTTAGTTTCACACTTTCCTCATCAACTTACCCTTCATTCTGCTCTTCATATACTTACCTGTTATTCTCGTTCTGTAGATCTCTTTCCACTTCGCCACATAGAGAAGGGAAACAACCAGTCCTGACGTCAGGAGTCTTTCCTTACAAGAAGGCGGATTCAAGATCTCCAGGGTTTTATTCCCCAGAGGGTTTCCCTGGGGTTCGTGTTTCCCCTCACCGATTCTTTAAAGCTCGGTACTAGGGGGAAACAGGGATTCAGGGTGATTCTTCTCTTCTGCTGTTGCTGCTCCGAACACGTTGGCATCCGACCAGGTTAGTGTTTGTACTTCTAAAATATCCTTTTTGGGATTTAGTAATACAATACCGAGAGGTACTAACCTCAACGGAGTTATAACTGTTACACATGTACTGAGACCTTGTCCTTCGTTGACCGGTGTATAAAGGATTACCTGTACCATCGAGATTAATCCATGAACGTATATCGTGCACAATACTGTTTGAGCATCTTATGTGAACACTTGTTTTACTATATTGAATAAAGTTATGTGCAGAGGCTCAACGCAAAATCCGAAGACACACTGTTGCTATTGTAACTTGTTTGCGAATATGTTAAGGATAACCCCTAAATGAATAGCTGCATAAATTAGGGAATGAACTTGGCACAAACCCTAGATCCTAGATTCAATTACCTGCAAGTGGTTTGGACATCATGTTTTGGAGTGTATAAAAGGTATGACTATTCTGATGTACAGTCCCACTCACTTCCCACACCGAACGGGCTGGAATTCGCTGTGGTGAACTGAGGGCCTGATAGCTAGCCGATACTCTGTTTCTTTGAAAACTGTTCAGTTACTTTGAATAAAGATCTGTGTATCTTTATAACCTGCGTTTGGTGTATTTCCTTTTGAAGGTACTCAACCTCGATATCTTCTTTTGCTTTCACAGATGGCGTCCGAATAGGGACCCTCAAGATTGATGCCAGCTCGTTGAAGGTTGACATGGCTTCGGACTGGGATCAGATGGTGACAAAAGGGGTCCCTTTCTGAATGAGAAGCGACACCTCAGCAGCGCTGCACGGCCCAATCCCTGGACGGTGAGAATGGGTCTGAGTCGGCATCTTGACGAGGGTCCACATATCGAGGCGGGCAGATTTGCCGAAATCACCAAACACGAGGTAAAATTTGTTAGAAAAACTTTGAAATCCGATCAGACCTCTTTAGGATTAATCAGGTGAGTCTTGATCTGATTCTTAAGTATCCTGATAATTTGTTTTGGAGCACTGCACTCGCGAGTACAATTATTGACCAGGTGACACCAGTATTCTGACATGCATGGGAAATTGTCTGGCTGCTTTAGGGCATTATTCCACAGTGACAGACAATCTTTGGAATTTAGCCATCCGGCGCCACAGGAGGGGTCGCCGGCTTGTACTATGTACTGTAAGCATGGCATTGGTAGTATAGTGTTTAATGATATTTGGCACCGACAAACTAGACATGCTTCCGAACTTCAGTGGCCAATCAATGGTAGTTTTGAAATTCCTCGTATTGAATACTTAGAATCTATATTATTAAAGAAATAGGCTAGACCTGCAGCATTTGGCGTATTACAGAATTGGGCAAAACAGAAACGTGATGGCTGGAAGGTTTTGAATGAATCATAACCACGGGCAAAGCTCTGGGCAACCCTTCAGACCATCGTTTTTCAGCCTGCCAAGCCATTACAAAAGGGGAAAATCCATATGCAAATCAGGCTTGGTCCGACCCCAAAAGGAGCAGTCCAGCCCGAAAATGCTAGGTCACATCCCTTCTGCATGAGACCAGAAGCATCCCCAGACATGTTTCAGCCTTGTTGGGCGTCATCAGTGAGGAGTAGCTTGGGTCTCTCGGCCCGGCAGACTCGGGACCCACATCTGGGCATACCCGTCCCACTCGGGGTGACTTTAGCAAAACAGAAACGTGATGGCTGGAAGGTTTTGAATGAATCATAACCACGGGCAAAGCTCTGGGCAACCCTTCAGACCATCGTTTTTCAGCCTGCCAAGCCATTACAAAAGGGGAAAATCCATATGCAAATCAGGCTTGGTCCTACCCCAAAAGGAGCAGTCCAGCCCGAACTGCTAGGTCACATCCCTTCTGCATGAGACCACAAGCATCTCCAGACATGTTTCAGCCTTGTTGGGCGTCATCAGTGAGGAGTAGCTTGGGTCTCTAGGCCCGGCAGACTCGGGACCCACGTCTAGAGGTTTCAAAGGCTCGTCCATGGCAGGACGAGAATGGTGGCACTCCAGCAAAAGTTCTGGGAAACGTAGCGAAATCCTTAGTGCCATTTTGGGGACAAATACTGAACTCAGAGGATATCAGGAGACAAGCGAGAGTACTGGAGAGAACCATCAACCGGACCACTGACATACTCTATAATATGACTCTGGAACAGAAAGCAATAAGGTTAGTAGCACTTCGGAACCGGATGGCATTAGATGTCATCCTGGCTGAACGTGGAGGGGTATGTAAATTAGTGGGGTCCACTTGCTGCGTTTTTGTCCAGATTCCTCCCCAACTATCTTCATAGGCAATATCGAATCTGCATGTCCTAAGTTCAGATGTGCATATTCCTGAAGGAAACTGGGATTTTAGCGGTTGGTTCTGGCACTTCTTGCGATCTTGGGGTTGGAAAGTACTTTCGGTCTTATTGATCATTTTGGGAATTCTGTTGTTCCTTTGTTGCTGTATACCGTGTCTTCCTGGTATATGCTCGATGCTAGGGGGATGTTGCGCACAGGCGATGGGTATGCTAGGACGCAATGTATACGTCCCAGAATAAAACTCCAATGAATATGTTCTGAAATAAATTCTGGTAACCGATCTAATGGCGATTGACATTTCCGATGGTGATTCAGGGTGTGTGGACATTGAGACGTGGAATTATTCATAAAGTGATTAGAAGTAGTTTAGCGCTTGGCATAGGCCAAAAGGAGGGTTTGTCGAACCGGAAAACATATTATACCCTCTAGGTCGTGTGTATATATATTGGCCTAGGCCAAGTCGCTCTGCGAGGAAATCCATGTTGCAAGGTCCTGACCTTAGATCTGTGTAAGCCGCCATTTTAGGTTCATCTGCCATTTTCGATTCTCTCTCTAAAGTCACCCTGTGTTCTAAGATGTTGGACAGTGTCGTTTTGAATGTAACATGGCCATCTTGACCTCTGTGTGCAAGTTAACGTCTAAACTGCCCGCAGGCCAAATGTTAGGGTCATGTACTGAGACCTTGTCCTTCGTTGACCTGTGTATAAAGGATTACCTGTACCAACGAGATTAATCCATGAACGTATATCGTGCACAATACTGTTTGAGCATCTTATGTGAACACTTGTTTCACTATATTGTATAAAGTTATGTGCAGAGGATCAACGCGAAATCTGAAGACACGCTGCTGCTATTATAACTTGTTTGCAAATATGTTAAGGATAACCCCTAAATGTATAGCTGCATAAATTAGGGAACAAACTCGGCACGAACCCTAGAGCCTAGATTTATTAACCTGCAAGTGGGTTGGACATCATGTTTTGGAGTGTATAAAAGGTATGACTATTCTGATGTACAGTCCCACTCACTTCCCACACCGAACGGGCTGGTATTCGCTGTGGTGAACTGAGGGCCTGATAGCTATCTGATACTCTGTTTCTTTGAAAACTCTTCAGTTACTTTGAATAAAGGTCTGTGTATCTTTAAAACCTGTGTTTGGTGTATTTCATTTTGAAGGCACTCAGCCTCGATATCTTCTTTTGCTTACACAAACTGGGAGCAGACACCGCCCCCCCCAACAATAGCAACAAAGTACGGGTATTTCAAGGGTGGGTCTGAGTGCAGCACACCCATGTAAAATAATGTAAATAATATTTAATATGGATTATTACGTGTTTCAATATGAAATAGGTATGTCCATTACTGTGTATGTTCAGGATTATATTTTATAGTGGTTGAGTTAGGGCGTTAGGAATATATTTAATTCTGTTGCTAATGTGTATAGAGTTGGTGGAGAATAGGTTATATGTGAATAAGTAAAGTACCCTGGCGTGAAGTAAGGAAGGGGAGTGGGGGCCTGCCAAAGGCCTCCTAGAAGAGGGAACCACACACACTGGGCCCATCTCCTGCCTCCCGTCTCCAGTGGGCAGTACTAGGCAGGGAGCAGGGGTCTGATCCGTCACTTCCACTCAAAGGGCCCATGTTTGACACCTGTCAGGGAGGGTGGGCTAATGGACCACATCCTTCAGAGGGAAAGCACACCCTGGGAACAGAGCGTGGGAACGTCATAAAGTTTTTAGCTAGTAATGTTTATGTAGCTCATATGTTTTTGTCAAAAATGAAAAGGGGTCCCCGTTGGACTTTCCTTAGGCGGTGTCCAAACACAGGCTACACTTCTTCAAAGAAGATTACCAGATCACCACTCTTCCAGCGCACTGGCAAGAACTAGAGCCAGCAATGTTACAGAAGTGCAGCTTTCGTCTACCCACAAGTGCAGTGCCACAGACCCCGAGGTGTTGAGGCAGTTCCCGGAGATCTCTCCCAAGAGAGACCACTCCTATGGACCAGACAATCCCCTTTTTCCTTGGGCTGGGTGCAGGAACAGAGTGAGCATGGCCTTTCTGTTATAGTGAAATGTCCTCTAGGTGTAGGGACAGAGTGAGCATAGGCTTTTTGCAATAGCAATATTTCCTTTGGGCTGGGTACAGGGGCGAAGTGATCTTGGGCGTTCTGTGATAGTGCAATGGCCACTGGGCTGGGCGCAGGGGAAGAGTGACAATGCACTTTCTGTAAGAGTAAAATGGCCACTGGGCTGGTGCAGAGGCAGAGTGAGCATGGGCTGGCTCTCCGTGACAGTGAAATGGCCTTTGGGCTGGGCGCAGAGGTAGAGTGGGAATAGGCGTTCTGTAATAGTAATATTGCCTCCGGGCTGGGTGCAGGGAAGAGTAAGATGGGAATTCTGGGTTGTGAAATGGCTGCTGGGCTGGGTGCAGGGGAAGAGTGACCGTAGACGGTCTGTAAGAGTATGATGGCTGCTCGGCCGGGTGCAGGGGAATAGTGAGTATGTGCTTTGTCTAAAGAACCTGCCTATTTAGGCACCAGTGAGTAGAAAGGCTTCATTGGTCTTGGTTTCAACATGCATGTCCCATAATGGCACCCTGCCACTGTGCAAGGCCTTCAGGCCTGATCCTTTCAGAGCCAACAACAGAGCTCAGTGGCCTTAAACTTTGTGCATAAAGAGACAAGCCTTGGAGCTTTTTGCTAATACTTGCACTTGCCACCAGCGGGCCCTACTTCTCTTACTGTTATTTATTCTATTACCCCATGTACTGCACTGTCCCCACCCCCTCCCACTCTGCACTTTTCCTCTTGTCCCTTGACCTGCACTTGCGTGATCTGAATGACACTTGGCCTACTAGGATCGCTGTCTCCGTCTTCCCTCTGTTCACCCTCCCTTGCTGCGTCGCCACGTTATAAATGCCATATCATATCATGTCAATACTGTGGTAGTGGTTTGGTGCAGCGTTAAAACTTTGTACCATAAAGAAGGAAAACAACATGGAATAATTTGCTCTTTTTTATGGTATTGTCAGCATGGGAAATTCTCATTTCTGACAAACAACCCCCTACATAATGTATTCATTAAAAGGGTTTGCAGGTGTACAAGCTGTGCAGATCACTGTTTCTCTTGCCTGCAAGTCCATTTTGGAGCATGCTCAATTCTGTTGCACACCTGTTCTCTCTACTTTATGACTGGCTGGGGAGCCCCCAGAGTTGTGATTTCTGGGCCCCCTGATGTCCATATTGTTGGTTTGAAACCTGAAAGCTTCTCTCCCTGCCCTGCAGTCCTGTGAGGCGTCATTACTGTGGCATAAGGCGCAATACAAGCAGCAGAGCACATCATAGCCTTAAGGCAAAGGTCAAAGCATGGTCATGTAAGGTAACTTAACAGAAGATTGCCAGACTTTCACTGCATTTCTGAAGAAAGAAAGCTGGCCCGTCTTGCCCTCCCTACCTGTCTGTTCCACATCCACGTTCGCCTTTCACACAGTCCAATGAACTGAGCCAGCATAGGTAGCTCAAGCTATATCAGGGGTCAAGTCCTAAAAATAAAAGTGGGGGGACTCATCAACAAACGCAATGGGAAGTGACGTCACCAGAAATGAGCATATCAAGGTGAAATATGCACCTTTCATTAAATTGGCTTTGCAAAACCACCCACATTGCACAGGACAAATGGCATTTGTCTTTTATGAAAAAACACACACAAATCCAAGAGAGGATATTTTCTTCTAATAGTGTTTTTGAAAACATTAAAAGGTGTGTATGTTTTAAACTCCAAGAACCAATACAAATGTGTTCCTTCCCTGGAACATGCAGTACCGAAATGTGGCATTTCACCTTTAGTTGTTTGTTATTTTTCATCTGGTTATATAGTGCAATGGTGAAGTGTCTAGCCTGCAAACCTGAAGACTGAGGTTCGATCCCTGGGCTTTCATGTAAAAATTCAGAGAAGACATTCAATGTTTATCATTTTAACTGGGGGGGGGGGGGGCTGAGTCCACCCTCTGAAAAAAGTGGGTGGACTCCGTCCACCCTCGTGTACCCTTGACTTGAGCCCTGAGCTATATGTTCTTGCTATAGATGGCTATTTCTTACTAATAATGCTAAAGATGTTTTTTCACTATGTTCAACAGTGCAACACTATGTTTTTTATCAATTATAAAACATTTCCACCTAATTAACTTGCTCAACAGTGCAACACGACATGCATATAAAAGATGTATACTGCATTAACTCAATGTTATGTTACAGACAAGCGGATATGCATTGAATGTTTCTTCGACATATCTGACGACTGTGCATCTAATCTACCTTTGATGGCATGTTTCTAAATGTCTCTATTGTCTCACTCCTCCTTATCTCTCTACTCTTGTTTCTTTGCATCCCACTCTGCACTTTTTCGTCTCAGGGCCTCATTACAACTGAGGCGGAATGGGTTAACGGGGTCCGCTAATGGGTGCGGATCCGTTATTCCCATTCCGCCTGATTACAAGGTCCCCTCGCGGGACCCGGTAAGGATACCTGGTAAAACCAGGCGTCCTTACCGGGTCCCGCGAGGGGTCGAGGGAGCTAACAACGAGCGATCGTAATCGGCCCGTTGTTAGTTCCCTCTCCCATTCCCATTGAGCCCTATGGGGGCTCAAATGGGAATGGGGAAGGTCCGGGCCCGGGTTCCCTCAGGGAGGAAGTACCGGGCCCTCCGAATTCAGAATGGCCCAGTAATTCCCCATTCAGGGAACCCGGTAAAGGAGCCTGGTTTGGCGGTAGCCATGGAGCTAATAGCTCCATGGCTACCGCCAAACTCATAATGAGGCCCTCAGTCTCAATTTCTTCTGTCTGTTCCTCGTTCCCTTGTGTGTCCTCCTGTTTTCATTCCTTTTCTTTACTTGCCGCAAAATATTGGAATGTTCCCCCTTCATCTCTCTGCTCTTTTTCTACATTTCCTCATTTCTAAATTCGCTGAAACTAACATTTTCTTTCATCCTAATTAATTAAATGATGTTTTATAACATGCTTAATACCAGAGGCCAGTCTCTATGCGCGGGGCCAGGATTCAAACCCCTGTGCTCTGCGTTGTCTTGCTTCGAAGCCAAGCATCTGGCCCCTCAGCTATCCTTCCAGCCCCGATTGAGAAGTTTTGAATTCATTTTAACATTTATTATACTGCCTTTTGGTTGTCCAACGATTTGGCGTAAATCACTATGCCAATTCAATAAAATATAAATGTTCTTCTCTGTGCATATGTTCTGCATGTAAAATATAGCAGAGCCCTGAACCGTAGACAGTTGCCCTTGGGGTTGATCGACTGATGTATTAAGACAAGATTTGGCAGCCCCTCTATTGAGAACGAGCATGACTCAAATAACCTATGGAATGTATTCCACTCAGTAAGGGTTGCAACCACGATTTAGCTGACTGTACCTTCACAAAGGGCAAATATCCGTTTGATTATCAGTCTGGTCCCATCCACAAGGGCAGTCCATCCCAGCACCAAAATGCTAGGCAATTCTTTTCTGAACAAGAGTACCATTAGTAAACCCAGACATGTGGTTTGACAGTAGAAGGGCTCCCACACTCCTTATTAATTTTGTTAAACTTGGGGTTTCACCCAAAGTAACCATGGGTAATCCAGACGTAGACCCCTTGCTCATTGTGCCATATAGAAGCTTAGCTTCACCTCGCTGAGGTGGCCCAAAAAGGCCAAAACACGTGTCTGAGGTTTCTGATGATACTCTTCAGAGGAGAAGTGCCTAGCATTTCAGTGCTACACACCCCTTGTGGGTGGGACAAGACTGATATGTAAGTGAGTAGTTCTCCTCTGAGAAGGGTGCAGTGAGCTAAAACATGGTTGCAGAATCTCCTGAGTGGAAGAAAATCCATAGAACAGGGTGTTTAAACTATGTTTGTTCTCAGTAAAGGGGGTGCCATGCTCCTTTTTAATTTATATTAGTCCCCGGTGAGGGTCAATCATACTGTTACAAACGATTTGTTTGGCCCTCCCCAGGTCCTTACCTGTCCGACAAGACTCCGCTCGCCACCTCCCTTCGGGGTTCCTTCTGTGTCTGGCCAACATGGAAAGGGAGAAGGGACTACATGTAGTCCCTTCTCACCTTTCCGAGGCGGCCAATTTCTTTGTTCACTTTTTTGTTTTTATCTTTTCAATGGTCACCATGGAAAGGAAGAACAGACTTTGTTTCTTGTTCCATGGTGGCCATGTCTTTTCTTTTCTTATTTCTGTTGGGAAACACCAGAGTGTCTCGCAACTAAAACAAGATTCCATTCGTAAACCTGCCTCACGCTCCGGAGTATTAATAGCAATATGCCCCTCTCTGGGGGGGCATTACTGCTTCAGGTAATGCCCCTGGACCTGTGTTGAGGCTGTTGCTTTCCTCGGGCCTGTAACTATGGGCCACAGGCATTACTTGATGCAGTAATGTCCCCCAGCTCGGGGCTTATTGCTTAAATAACCCATCTCCTTTTTAGCGCTACAACCTACAGAATGGACTGAGTCCCATGAAAAAATGGCTAGTACAATGTCTCTATATTAATCATCTCTGCTAGTAATGATCGCCTCAATTCTAAATACCATTCACATGCAATGTAATGCTCTTTTTATTTTCATGTTTGTTCAGGCTAAAATCTGCCAAAGGCCCTTTCTCCTTTCAGGTCTTGCCGGCCATAACAGAGGCAATAGATACGATACAAATATCAAGTAACAAAACATATTAAAAGCGTACATTGAAGAGTATGGGCTTTCTGTTAGAGAGTGAACAGAAGAGTGAACATGGGTTTTCTGTACAAGTAAAAAGAGCCACTAAGAGAGTGTCTATGGACTGTCTATAATACTACTGAGCAGAGGGGTGGGGCGAAGTGACCGCGGGTGAACATCTTGCTCAATGGGAACTATTTACGCTATTAATGGACTGCATCGACTCCCATCAGCTCCACGTGTCTCGCCAAGCTTCAACTAATATAATACGAGTTTTAATGGAGGCCTGTGGGAGGCCCAGGAAAAGAGATGGTCTGACCCACCTCCGTTTGGCTTGCTGTCGATACTAAATCTGCTGCTGACCTTGCACTCCTCTGACTGCCCCCGTCCTCAGCCTCCAACCCCCACAACCTGGAAGCGATACACTAAAATGATTATGTGAATTATAGCCTCAGAGCAGAGGCGGTGACACGTGCCGGTGACCTGGGAGACCTTTACACCATGTCGGATGACCCGCCCCCACTGCCCAGAGGACATGAAGGGGGTCACGGCGGGAGCTGACCTTTGGTTGTTCTGCAACAGTGGTAATAATGCAGAATGATTGCACTTTACATTAAACGGCGCCGAATGAGGCGCTGCTTCAGAGGGTTTACGCACCAATCGACTGCTTCGCATCATTGCATTCCATGTGCTACCCTGTTCTTAATGAGGGGCTGCGAACATGGCCCACAGCACCGACTGACAGGCAAACAGCCTCTACTGTCGTTACCAAGCCAGGGCCTCCTGCCATGTTCGTGCCATGTCCATGGCACTTGTGGCATTTTAGTGCCATGTCCATGGCACCTGCTATCGTTGCAAAGCTAGGCCCCACTTGCCAATTCGGAACGAGGCACACAGCATATCACACCACTACAGAACTAGGCTCAGAGGACACTCACTGCACCTCTTACCAATAGCAAGTGACAGTCAGAGCGTCCCCTATAGAGCCAGGCGTGCACTACCTCCAACAATGACAGAGCTAAGCCCACTGCACTTCTTACTTTTACGGAATTACCATAATTGAGCGAGACCCACAGCACTACCATGTGGAATGACCACATCACCACTGTCCAGCGGAGATGAAGGGGCATGCACACACCATCCCCTACAGCGCTACGCCCTCGGCTCCTCTTATCATTAAAGAGGTAGGCCAAACACATTGCACCTGCTGCCTTCATAGGACGATGCCGAAAGATTATATACTACCTTTTCAGAGAATGCCACACAAAACGACTTACCATGACTAAGTCTAACCATCACCACCTCCCTCCATTACTGAGTAGGCCCACAGCACTTCTGACTTTTACCAAGTCAAACCCATGGTTCCTGCTGCTTTAAAAATCCAGAAAGGCCCACAGCACTTCTGACGTTTACCAAGTCAAACCCATGGTTCCTGCTGCTTTAAAAATCCAGAAAGGCCCACAGCACTTCTGACGTTTACCAAGTCAAACCCATGGTTCCTGCTGCTTTAAAAATCCAGAAAGGCCCACAGCACTTCTGACGTTTACCAAGTCAAACCCATGGTTCCTGCTGCTTTAAAAATCCAGGTCAACAGCACTTGACCACAACACCTACTACTGTGACTAAGCTAGGCTGACAGCACTTCCTACCATTACGCAGCTAAGACCACAGCACCTACTACCATTAAAAAGCTAAGACCGCAACACCTCCTCCTGTGACTAAGCCAAAACCATAGCACCTCCTACTATTACTAACCAAGACCAAAGCACCTCCTATTATTACCAACGCTAGGCTCACAGCACCTCCTACCATTAAAAAGCTAAGACCAGAGCACTTCCTACAATCACAAAGCTGGGCCCCCAGCACTTCCTACCATTACACAGCTAGGCTCACAGCACCTCCTACCATTAGAAGGCTAAGACCAGAGAACCTCCTACGCTTAAAAAGCTAAGACCACAGCACCTTTTATTATTACAAAGCCTAGACCATTGCACCTGCTGCCGTTGCAAAGCTAAGACCACAGCACCTACTAGCATTACAAAGCTAAGACCACAACACCTCCTACTTTTACGACACCAAGACCACAACAACTCCTACTATTACTAAACCAAGACCATAGCACCTCCTATTATTACAAAAGCAAAGATCAGAGCATCTCCTACCATTACACAGCTAAGACCACAGCACCTCCCACCATTAAAAAGCTAAGACATAAGCACCTCTTACCATTACAAAGCTAAGACCACAGCACCTCCTACTGTTACAAAGTTAAGACCATAGCACCTCCTATTATTACCAAAGCTACGACCACATCGCCTCCAACCATTACAGAGCTAAGACCACATCACCTCCTACCTTTAAAAAGCTAAGACCACAACACCTCCTACTGTTACTAAGCCAAGATCATAGCACTTCCTATTATTACCAAGGCTCACAGCACCCCCTACCATTAAAAAGCTAAGGCCACAGCACCCCCACCATTAAAAAGCTAAGACCCCAGCATCTCCTACCATTACAAAGCCAAGGGCCTCATTACACGGACGGTGGTGGACCAAGGTGCTGTTAGCACCTTGGTCCATGCCGGTAAAATACCGGCACCGCCTTGGTGGAAAGGGGAATTACCGCCCTATTCCAAGGTTGGTGGGACGGTAATTCCCCCTTCCCCCATTGCCCTTCCCCATTCCCATTTTTGCCCCATAGGGCATAATGGGAATGGGGAAGGTGCTAATTACGGCACCGCAAATTGCGGTACCGTAATTAGCTCCCTGGTCCCTTTGCGGGTTGGTTTTTAACGCCTGCAAAAAGCAGGCGTTAAATTCTCCAACCCCCAAAGGGACCTCGTAGTAAGGCGGTAAGGACCGGTACCGGTAAAATACCGGTACCGGTAAACGCTTACCGCCGTCCGTGTAATGAGGCCCTAAGACCACAGCACCTCCTATTATTGCAACGCTAAGACCACAACACCTCTTATTACTACAAAGCTAAGACCACAACACCTCCTATTATTGCAAAGCTAAGACCACAAAACCTCCTACTATTACTAAGCCAAGTCCATAGCACCTCCTATTATTACTAAGCCTAGACCACAGCACCTCCTAATATTACTAAGACAAGAGCATAGCACCTCCTATTATTACCAAAGATAGGCCCACATCACCTCCTACCATTACACGACAAAGACCATTACACCTCCTACTATTACTAAGCTGAGGCCAGAGCATCTTCTACTATTACCAAAGCTAGGCCCAAAGCACCTCCTACCATTACACAGCTAAGACCACAGCACCTCCTATCATTAAAAACCTAAGACCACAACACCTCTGTGGGGTGAAATAGCCCTAAAATGCCCAAACTACAGGCCAGAGTCAGTGGGGGAGAGATGCCCCTCAGCAAAATGCCTGCATATGAGTACGTGCAAAATGAGGCCTGTGCCCAAACACGAAGGAGAACATTTAGGCATCTAAGCCTAGTGAGGCCTGAAAATGTTCCTTGCCACACATGAGGGGAAGACCTCCTGACACTTCTGAGAAAGATCCAGAAAGGCTGAGACCATCTTGGGAAAAAAGGCAGCATCCAGCATGTAAATTTGTGTGCAAACCTGCACTGCAGAATGGACTTTTTCCCTATGACCAAAAGTAATGCCTTTAAAGTCCCTTTCTTTGTATTAAAGATATGCCCCAGAAAATGGGGGCAAAAGTATAATCAAGAAACTGGGCATTGGTGCATTATGAGCACATCATGAAAAAAGCATAATTCACAGAATCAACGTGGAGTAACGGCCACAGAATGAAGGGTCACAGCTGGAACTTTCTGCAGTAAAAGTGTAATTGTGCTTTTAAACACCAACACTTGAAGTGTCTACATGTCCAGCTAAAATGTTGTAAAATACATTGTGCTGCCTTACACATTGAAACTGTGCCACTCTAATAGTTGATACAAGCCAATGCTTGCAGTGGGGGGAAATACCAGAGTTTCACTTTCATTTCTGCTGTGGGCTCCTTAGGTGTGATAATGGCTGTGTCCAAGCCTGGTTGCCAAGGGGATGGGTAGAGGAATTTTCTGCTTTCCCAGTTTTACGACCAAAAGCACTTGAGCCCATCATCAAATCTACCATAGCTTGCAATTAGCCCTTTGAAGCAGGAACAGCAACCTTTGTGACATCGCAGCCCCACATGGCAGAGGGTGGGGGGCAGGATTATAGAGGGGGATGATGTCCCATTGCACACAATGGGGAGATATGCTTTTCTTCATGTAATATCCACAATATCCATCCCAGAATATTCATGTGCAGATTTCTGGAAAGCTGTCCTCAAGCTTCATATGGTCAACCAAAATGATTGTGGTGACCCCAACTTAACAAAGGCTATAAGGAAAAAATGGATTGTTATTTCTGCGTAAATATGACGATCATAAAAATTTGAGAGACGGTGTAACAGGTGATAGGTACTCTGCCCATCGAATGCCTGATTTTTCAGTAATATAGTTTGGGAGGAAATGAGGGAAAACTGTAGCTTCGCACCAATAGGTCCCATGGTCAGCAAGCAAGGGTGAGGTGACTGCCTGAAACCATAGATTAAACAAGTCCTATCTATTTAAGCACTACCCTAGAGTGTCCATATAAGGAAAAATCCTCTATTCTATGTGTTTGTGAAAAGTCATGTTCTATTGAAAAGCATTTTAGTTGTCTGTACATTGTGGTAACTCTGCCATTGACAAATACTGTGTTCATCTGTGCATCTGTTGACTATAGTTCTCTTTCCCCTGAAAAGTCCTTTCTTTCTTTGCATAGTTAAGTTATTTTCCTTTAAAAGAATCCCTTGCCTGTCTGTGTATTTTGCTACTTCCCAATCAAGAACTTCCAGTGTCTGTGTACGTCCTTAGTATATTTGGCTTAGTAAATCAATTAATTCCCCATTGAAATTCACAGCTCAAGATTGTTGCAATTCGAAACCAACCATCTTGTGACAAGTGCTTTCATTAATTGTTATAGTCATTAAAGTGTTACTTCAAAAGAATTATTCCCATTAAGAGCTAAAAACCGAATTTGTCCATAAATTTTGTATTTAAAAACAAATCCACATTTGCATCTGTCATGTTAAACCCAAACCATTGTTCCCACTGTGAGAATCCTGTTGCCCATGTCATTTTACCGGAAAACCGTGGTTCCTATGTGTATTCCTCATTGTTGAAACATGTCTGTTATTTGCAGCTCCAGCCAAATTCAGTGTGATTCACAATTTCGTTTTTCCAAAACATTTTTTTCCTCCTTTAAAAGGCGATTTTCCAAGAGTATTCCCCTTCCTCTATCATGCTCGGAGTTCAGATTTGGTATTGCCTTTCTTTCATTTTTCATGGTTTGAGCTTGCCTGTCAATTCAAGCTCCAGCTAAATTTAGTGAAACTTGTAATTCCGTTTTCTAAATACTTCTTTTCACCTTTGAAAAATCGTTGTTCCTACTCTATCCTTCTTCTTCTATCATACCTTGATCACGGATTCAAATTATATTCCCTTTTATTTTTACTGTTATTTCTCATGTGCTGCCTGTGTTAAAATTGGATTTCCTATGAGCAAGTCAGTTTTGGAAGCCCTATTTTTCTCTAGTGTAAGCAGCCCGAAGTACCCTTGTGTGCTGTTCCATAGCGGTAGTATCAGACCATTGAAAACCCATTTTTCCATTGTCACAGGGTAGAGGGTTTAACCTTCCTGCAATCAGTTCAGTTAAATCGTTGGGCATTACTTTTCACAACACAAAATTGTTGGGGTATTGAAGTATCTTTGACCTGGGTATGTTCTAAAAGCCTGTGCATTGTGTTGCCACAACATTAGTGGCTGCTGTCATATTTTTGTTCTGATTGGATATTAAAATAATAAATTAATACATTATTAATTGACAACACACTGGCCTTGTTCCTGGTGTATTGGGAAAAGGGATGCTGGTGGAGGTTGGGTGTGTGACAAGGGGAGGCTTCCTCAAAAGAATTTGGTATAATAATAAAAAGCATTTTTTTATGCACCACCATCATTGCAGGGGTAGAAGGTCCCTGACTTGCTTGGGCTGCATAATATGTTGTGACACCTCCTACCATTACAAAGCTAAAACCACAGCTCATCTGACTATTACTAAGCCAAGACCATAGCACCTCCTATCATTACCAAAGCTAAGATCACAGCATCTCCTACCATTACACAGTAAGACCACAGCACATCCTACCATTATAAAGCTAAGACCACAGCACCTCCTACAATTACAAAGCTAAAACCACAGCACCTCCTATTATTACAACGCTGAAACCACAACACCTCCTACTGTTACTAAGCCAAGACCACAACACCTCCTACTATTACTAAGCCGAGACCATAGCACCTCCTATTATTGCGAATTATTGCTAGGCCCACATCACCTCCTACCATTACACAGTTAAGACCACAGCACCTCATACTATTACAAACTAAGACCAAAGCACCTCCTATTATTACAAAGCTAAGACCACAGCACCTTCTACCATTACACAGCAAAGGCCAAAACACATCACTTAGCCATGGCCACAGCACCTCTACTATTATACTATTACCAAAGCTAGGCCCAAAGTACCTCCTACCATTACACAGCTAAGACCACAGCACCTCCTACTATTACAAAGCTAAGACCATAGAAGCTCCTAACATCAACCAGATAGGCCCAAGGCACCTCTTCGCTTTACCAAGTCATGCCGACTGCACCCCATGCCATTACCGAACCCTGTTCATAGCACCACCTATCACTTCCGGGGTAGGCACATGGAACATGCTAGCATTACTCAGCTAGACCCACAATACATCTTACATTTACAGAGCTAGGCACGCTGCACCCTTCACCGTCGCAGAGATGTGTCCGCAGCACCTCTTACTAGTCATGAGCCAACCCCTCAGTTCCTCCAGTTATTGAACGTCCAGGTGCAGAGCACCTCCTACCTTTACAGAGTTAGGCATACATCACCCGTAACTACTGCAAAGCTCATCCCATACACCCCCTACTGTTTCCAAGCCAGATCGAAAAGCACCTCCAACGATAACAAAAGTACGCCAAGGGGAGAACCTGCCTCCATGGAGACATGCCCACAGCCCTGTCCACAGTGTCCAGGCAGACAGAGCATCATTCAAATACCATACCAGGGCCATAACACCTCCAGAAATGAATCCATGACAGCCCTGATATGGAGCACAATCTCATACTCTACAACTATTCGGTACATACAGTCCTGGAAATAAATGTCTGTCAATCCTGGCCTGCAGCACCATGTGTCATTCTAAGAAGTGGGGGCCCGTTTACACCCTTCACTGCCTCTTAATCCTGACCAGCCAAGCTGCTATTTTAAAACAGGGGAGTCACACCCAGGTCTCCAGATGCATCTCAATCCTGTTCCCCAGCACAGCCGGCTAATTTTAGATTGGGGTTCACACAGCTCTACCAATAAACCCCAATTCCGATCTGTAGCACGCTGTTCTACGCTAGAGATGCGTCACTACAATGAGGTTCAAGCCTGGTCTTTTGACAATCGTGCTTCCTGGAGACTCTCTACAAACAAATGTGTATTTTTTTTATTTTAATGCGGCATAGCCCACAGGCATCAGGGTGCACAAATACACAGGTACCTTACAACTTAAGACAGGACAGAGAGAGGTAAGGCAATGGGGTTTTTACAAAGAGTAGCGTTTTTAAGTTTTTTCGAAAGGTGGATTGTTCGTCAGAGCGCATAGACGGGAACATTGTTCCAATCACTGGCCGACTCTAGCATCAATTCTACTCTGTAGCAACGCCTGAGGTTCAACGAGCGGGGGCAGTGGTTGAAGTGAGAAGGAACAAACAGGAACTCGGTTTCACTACTTGTATTCCTGTAATGCTCATAGTTGCTTTTTACGATTTACAAACGACGTTTTACAATACTTTTAACCATTCTGCATTGGAACGTTTTCCAGTTAAAGCATACCTTTTCATTGTATGCGATAGGCTTTTTAAAGCTATTGGCACACAGGCTCCTGCGGAGCTAGTAAGCAGGAACATATTGGGCCTCATCACAAGTTGGGCGGTAATGCCGGCGCTAATAGCGCTGGCGTTATTAGCCCTACCGCCAAACCCACTGGCGCTATTAGCGCTGGATCACGGGTTTGGCGGAACAGGAAATTCCCATTCCCCATTGAGCCCATTCGGGAATTCTCCATTCCCCATTGGACTCAATGGCGAAATTTGGCGCTTTTACCGCCGGCGGATTTTCCGCCGGCGGTAAACGTGACGAAAATCAGCTTAATCTCGGCAGATTTCCCCCCAGCTCAGAGCTGGGGGTAAATCAGCCGAAGCCGTGATTTGGCAGACCGTTAAATCCGGCGGTAACAGTGATACCCCGGATTTAAGGGCTACCTCCAAACTCGTGATGAAGCCCAATGTGTAGTACTTCCCTTTAATGTGTAAGTGTGGAGGGGGCTGTTAGGGAGGGTTTGCGCTGCTTGACGAGACACATGTTTTGGAGTTTTCTGTGGAAGTAGAGGCGCATAACATGCATTGTTTCTATTCTTCTGAACAGCTGCGTAGACCTTAATGACAGAAACATACAGCTTGCTTCTTACATCTATGTATCTTTTGTTGTTGGTTGTCCCCTTTCCATGTTTTTTTATTCAAAACAAATGCATGGAAATGTATTGTACACCTACTCCTGGACTACTTCAGGGTCTTTACCACATTCACCAATAGCCTTGGCAAAACGATGATACTGTGCGTTAGGGGGTGTGTCCCCCAGTCCAGCCCACTTTCCCTTTATTGGGGCTGATCACGACTTTGGCGGTAATGCCGGCGGTATTATCGCCGGCGGTATTATCCCTACCGCCGAACTCCCCGGCGCTAATAGCGCCGGATCACGAGTTCAGCGGTAATGTAATTCCCCATTCCCCATTGAGCCCATTCGGGAATGCCCCATTCCCCATTGGGCTCAATGGGGAAAATTTGCGCTCTTACCGCAGGCGGAATTCCCCCCAGCTCAGAGCTGGGGAGAAATCCGCCAAAGTCCTGATTTGGCGGACCCTTAAATCCGATGGTAATAGCGCTACCGCCGGATTTAAAGGTTACCGCCAAAATCGTGATCAGGCCCATTGTCTGGAAGGCTCTACCACAGGCGGATAATAATAGTGACATTAGTACAGCGTTTGGAAGCTTGAAAAATTCGGCATGAAGCGCTGTATGAATCACAAAACTATTGTCTGCAGAGCTTGTACAGTGAAAGAGAGGCAGATTTGACCAAATGAGCGTGCTACGTTTAAAAAGCCAGGACCTATCCTTGAATTTGGTTTTAGTAAAACAGACCTCAATGTGGCACTGCTTTTCTTTATAGGTGTACTATTGTAATTAACAGTGTCGTATAATAATCTAAATAGCCCCTTCACCCACACGTGTTCTGGAATGTTCAGCGGAATTAGTCATACCTGTTGTGGCTGAAGGAAATCTGTTTTGATCAAAAACGAAAGCATCCAGGAGGAGCGCTTCTTTTGCTCCTTTCAGCCACCTGGCAGTCTTACAATCCTCCCCGGCCCTTAACACGCGTGCTGCTTGCTCCATGGCCCCACGCCCTAACCCAGTGAGGGCATGGTGGGACAGTGCTGCTACTTTTTTTCTTACATTTCTACCTCGTACTGGGGACTTTTACATTTCATTTTAGCCTTGACCTGCAGCACCCCGAAAAACCTTTGAACTGCAGCTCCCGCTCCCAGATGCAAAAGCGACGGCCTCTTCTCTACAACACATGTAGACCCCCTGACGTGTTGCAAACTCTGCTGTTCTGTTAAGGCTGCTCGGCCAAACGCCTCAAACCTGCCCTGCAGCGCCCCCTGCTGGCGCAGAACTCTGACCTTTCCACGGATTCGCTCAGCATCAACAGGTTAGCGCAGAAATCAACACTGGCGGGTTTGTTTCGGCATGCCAAAGCAGCTCTGCCCTCCACTGCAGCACCGCTGGCGCTCCAGAAATGGCTCATGCACGGGCATCCCATGTCTCCAATCGCCGGTCATCGCCGATGCTGCTGGCCTTCCATCATAGCCGTGCTTTCAGAGAACCGAGAGACTTTGCCCCAAACATGTGCATCGAAAGTATCTTTAAGCACCTGCTGTGTCTCGCATTCTGTGGCCAGCCTTCTGGGCGCAGACTCTGCCAGTGCATCTCAGTCATGTGAACACATTCAGTTGCTCCGGTACTTAGGACATTGGCTCTCCTAATTTTACAGTGCTTAATTTGTAAAAAAAAATATATACAAACACAAAAAGATGAGAAATAGTAGGTCTCTTTTCAAGTGTGTGTATTAGAGTAATGTGCGCTCCTGTTGCCTTTGCTGATATTGGGGACAGTGCCTCTCCTAATTCACATAGGTTAACAGTAATTTGTTAAATAATAAAAATAATACACAATATAAATTGTAGGTTTCTTTTCAAGTGTGCGTCTGTGTATTAGTTATAGCAAGGTGCACTCCCATTTGCAGTTCTGGTCGTGTGTGTGTGTATTAGTTATAGCAATGTGTAATCCTGTTACCAATGCTGGTGTGTGTGTGTGTGTGTGTGTGTGTGTGTGTGTATATTAAATACAGCAAGGTGCACTCTTGTTGCCGATGCTGACATGTGTGCGGGTGTATGAATGTGTATTGGTTACATAAAGGTGCACTCCAGTGTTTTACCATTGCTGATGCATGTGTGTGTGTTTGTGTGAGTCTGTGTGTATTAAATACAGCACGGTGCACTCCTGTTGCCAATGCTGATGTGTGTGTATATGAATGTGTGTGTGCGTGTGAGTTAGTTACATCAAGGTACACTCCTGTTGCCAGCGCTGATGCTGGTGTGTGTGTGTGTTGATTAGTTAGAGCAAGGTGCGCTCCAGTTTTTCCAGTGCTGATGGATGCATGTGTGTGTGTGTGTGGGTGTGTGTGTGTGTTAGATACCGCGATGTGCACTTCAGTGTTGCCACTGCTGATGCATGTGCGTGCGTGTGTGTTGTTTAGGTACAGCAAAGTGCACTCCTGTGTTACCAGTGCTGATGCATGTGTGTGCCTGTGTGTATTAGTTACAGCAAAGTTCACTCCTGTTGCCAATGCTGATTTGTGTGTGTATATGAATGTGTGTGTGTGTGTATGTGTATTAGTTACAGCGGGGTGCACTCCTGTTGCCAGTGCTGATGCATGTGTGTGTATTAGAAACAGCGGGTTGCACTCCAGTGTTGTCAGTGCTGATGTCATGTGCATGCGGGTGTGTTTTTTAGGTACAGCAAAGTGCACTCCTGTGTTACCAGTGCTGATGCATGTGTGTGTCTGTGTGTATTAGGTACAGCAAGGTGCACTACTGTTGCCAATGCTGATGTGTGTGTGTGTGTGTATTAGTTACAGCAAGGTGCACTACTGTTGCCAATGCTGATGTGTGTGTGTGTGTGTATTAGCTACAACAAGATGCACTACTGTTGCCAATGCTGATGTGTGTGTGTGTGTGTGTGTGTGTGTGTATTAGATATAGCAAGGTGCATGCCTGCAGCCAGTGCTAATGTACGCGCGTGTGTGTGTGTGTGTGTATGTGTGTATTTGTTACAGCAAGGTATTGGGAAAGCATGTGTTGCTGCTGCCTGTGCAGGGTATGTTATGTGTGGATGGTGGAGACTTGAATTCCTGCAGTCTGTGCGGTGACTGCCCTCTTTATGTCAGGTGGCATGTACTGTTCATGGCCAGGTTGTGCCCTTTACCCTGTGGGAGGGAAGCTTACGGCATTCGTGGGCCTCCTGTACACATTCTACCCGCAGGTGAAGCTTGCACTGCTACTGCCTGCCCTGTACGTCTTGCATGGAAGCCTGCACTCTTACAGCCCGTGTGTAGTATAATACCTTCAATGAAGACAGGAGCCTCTGATCTGCTGACGATGTATTTATTTACTTAACCAGCTTTGTGCAGCATGCAGACACATGTGTGCATTAATGATAAAGGCCAACGGGCCTAAAGTGGCAGAGAGAATACTGCCGTGATGATCTGAGTCCAAGTCGTGTAAGGAGCGGGCCCCGTAGCAGGAGGGCTATGCAGGACGCACCTTATCGCGTCCTCCGCTCGTCCCGTAATGCGCGCGAAGCGCGCGGGGGCGGAGCTTGATCCAGCCGCGAGATCTCGCGAGAGCGCGGGCTCTCGCGATGTCTCTACACATCTCCCCTTTTCAACGCACATCAAACTCATTGTAAAACATAGTCATTATATCTCACCGGTCTTCTGTGTTCCCTTCTGGGACGATCAACAGTCTGGGTGAAATTCTCTTGTTGCTCCTGATCAGGATCTTCACCCAATGGTTCCGGTTCAACTTCTGTTTCACCCCTCTCTCTGTCGTCTCTTTCTGGTTCTCTTTCTTCGCCTGCTCCAAAATCCCTTTCGGTTTCCGCTGGTGGTCTCTCTGGGGTCTTTGCTCTTCCTCGATTCTTCTGGTATAATGCTACTCTTTCTAGATTCCACGCTCGCCCGTCTTCCGTGCGGATGTGGTTTGCCCCTTTGTGAATCACTTTGATGGGTCGGCTAAACCGAGACCCTGTGCTTTGATCCTTCTTCGGTAACTGGATTTTGACCAAGTCTCCCTCTCCGATGTCTGACGTCTGCTTGGTTCTTCTTCTTCGATCGCTCCATGATTTCATGCGTGCCTTGTCGCTTTCAATTCTCCAGACTACTTCCGCCATGTCCACCGCTTCATCCTCTCGTATTTTCGACAACCATGGTGGGATCAGCGTGGATGCAGCACTCCTCCCTCTCAACATTTTGAACGGGGATATTTGGGTGATCCCATTTGGTGTGAGTCTGTGGGCTGCTATGGCCTCCTTGGTGGTTTTGAGCGGGTCCATGCCCGAAGCTGTCGCCAATTGGATGGCGCCTTTTATGAACCTGTTGGCCCTTTCGACAAGCCCATTTGCTTGTGGGTGATACAGGGCCGCTTTCTTTTGTTTTATGTGGTTTCTTTTTAAGAACTCCTCCATGTCTTTCGAGACTAGTTGCACCCCATTGTCGGTGACTACTTCCTTGGGAAGACCTTCCCTCTGAAAAATTTCTATAAGTACTTCTATAACAGTTGCCGTGGTTATGTTCGGGACGAACGCGGCCTCCACCCACTTGGATAGGTAGTTGACCAGTACTACACCGTACCGGTGTTCCGGTGCCATTGCTTCCAAAGGTCCTATGAAGTCAATGCCGACCTTTGACCACACCGCTTCTGGAGTTTCTGTGGGTATTAGGGGTGCTTGGCGAACCTTGAGTTTCTTGTCACTGTTGAGGCATTCATGGCAACGTTCTATCATGGATCGAATTTCCTGGTCCATGGATGGCCACCAGTAGGCCTCTCTCACTCTGCGACGGGTCATGGTGTTTCCCAAGTGGCCCGCATGGGCTCTACCTAGGATGATTCTTCTCATTCCTGTGGGAGGATTAATCTGGTCTGACTTCATGATTATTCCCTCCGTTTCCGATAGCTCATCCGACACCTTCCAGTAGGGTCTCATGCCCTCGGGTAACGCCTTTTCACTTGGCCAACCTTCCTTTGTCCATTTGCGGATAATGGCCATGGTGGGGTCTTTACCATCTTCCTCTTCCCAGTGTCTCTCACTGAGTTGCAGGTACTCTGGCGCTCTCACGTCCATAATCGATGCCACTATGCATTCTCCGTGGAGGAAAGTGGTGGCTTTATCCTTACCCTCCGGCAGTCTCGACATTCAGTCGGCTTGTGAATTTTTCCAGCCTGAAATATGCTGGATCTCAAACGTGTACTCTTGCAGCTTGGCTGCGATGCGTGCCAATCTGGGCGTGGATACTTTTGTGCCTCCCGGGCTAAGCATATGGATCAGGGGCTTATGGTCAGTTACCAACTTGAATTTGGTGCCCCATACATATGTCCTGAAATGCTCCACCGCCCATGCGCAGGCCAACATTTCTTTTTCAATGGTGGAATAGTTCTGTTCCGCCTCTGATAATGCTTTCGATGCAAAGGCCACAATGTGTTCAGTGTCGCCTTTCTTTTGTGTTAGCACTGCTCCCAGCCCATAGGCACTGGCGTCGGTGGTGACAACCGTTTCCCACGCGGGATTAAACGGTTGGAGGCATGGTGCTTCTACGATATGCTGTTTTATCTTCACCATCGCTGTCTTTTGGGGTTCTTGCCACACAAATTCCGAGCCCTTTTTGAGTACTTCTCGAAGGGGTGCCGTGGTTTCGGAAAACTTCGGTATGAACTTCGCATAGTACTCAGCCAGCCCCAGAAATGACCTTACTTCCTCTTTGCTGTTTGGTTCCGGTGCTTTAATGATTGCTTGCATGAGATTCTGTTTGGGAGTGATCCCTTTTTCTGAAATCTTATATCCTAAGTATTCAACTTCTTTCACTCTGAACAGACTTTCTCATAGTGTAACCGCACCCCAGCTTCTTGTAGCTTGTTTAAGACAATTCTCAACGTGGCGTCATGCGTCTGTTCATCTTCCGCATACACGAGGATGTCGTCCTGGAAGTACACTACATTTTTAACTTTCTTCAGCAAGACGTCCATCATGCGCTGGAACGCCGACGCTGCCGATGACAACCCGAATGGCATCTTGGTAAATTGGTATGTGCCAAATGGAGTGATGAATGCCGTGAGGGGTTTCGATTCATCATGTAGCTGTATTTGGTGGTATGCATTCCTCATGTCCAGTTTCGAAAATATCCTGGCTTCTTTCATTAACAGAATGAGTTCATTTATGCTTGGAAGGGGGTAGTTATCGGTGATGACTTCCAAGTTTAAGCTGCGTAAGTCTATGCATACCCTGAGTTCCTGTGATTGGGGTTTCTTTATGAGCACGACGGGGCTCAGCCATTCTGATGCTTCGATTTCTTCTATAACGCCCTCCATTTTCATCTTTTCCAGCTGACTTCTAAGGGTAGCCCTTGCCGTGGCTGGTACTGGCCTCACTCGGTGCTTTACAGGGACAGCATTCCTTTTGAGTATTATCTTGTGGAGAAAACCCCTGATGTGCCCCGGCTCCTCAGAGAAAAGTGTTGGGTAGTCGCTTTTGACCACGGGTCCTCTCGTCAACCTGACTGACAGGACTTGTTCTTCAGTGCTGGGATCCAGTCTGATCTTCAGCTTGTCCTGGTCGTCCCACCCTAGCACTGCTGGGCCTTCGTGACTGAAATAGACCCTGGTCGTGGTTTCCCTTCCTTTGAATTCCACTTTGGCTTGGATGTATCCTAGTAGTTCGACTGACGCCCCTCCAAACACCGTAGGTTTGTGCTTCGTTGTGAGCACTTGCACCTTTTCCTTTCCCACCATGTCCTTGTACGTGCGAAGGGGAAGGATCGTTAGATCGGACCCTGAATCTGCCATGACCCTAGTTTCTATTCCATCAATCTTGATCACGCAGTGGGGCTTCTCTCTCCTCGCTCTTGTGCTGTTAACCATGATGACAGTGGGTCTCCCTTCATCTTCGGAGGATGACTCTTTCTCCATATTGTGATCTGCATTGATGCTGGAGACTTTCTTGTTCCTCCACCGACACACGATGGAGAAATGGCCAATGCGTTTGCAAATGGAGCACTCCTTGTCTCTGGCTGGGCACTCCCTGTCAAACGCCAGGTGTTTCGTGCTGGTGCACCTGTGACACTTTAGGGGTTCTTTTCTGTTCCCTCTCCCTTCTTTCGTGTCAGCGGCCATCCTCTCTTTTCTTGCATGGTAACCCACTGCCTGTATTTCTGCCGAACTCTGGGCCCCAGTGAGCTCCTTACGTCTTCCTGCCGTTTCTTCGACTGCCCTGGCGATCTCAATCGCTTTCTCCAACTGCAGTTCTTTTTCGACAATAAACTTATCTTGGACCTTCCGGCTGTTGGTGTGGACGACCAACATGTCACAAATGAGACTCTCCGCGTTGTTGCCAAAGTTACACAGCGCCGCCAATTCCCTCAGCTTGGTGACGTAATCGTCAACTGGTTCAGATATTTCTTGCTTTCGTGTGTAAAACCGTATTCGGTGGAGCACTGTGTTCTCTTTACTGGCAAACCTTTTTATGATTCTCCTGACTGCCTCCTTAAAAACATCGTCATTGTCGCCAGCTACTGGTATCGGGGTGAGACTCTCGAATATTCTCTGTCCTTCCACTCCCAGGGCATTTAATAGCATGGCCCTGCGCCTAGCCGCTGAAAACCCCGCCCCTCCTAGGGCCTCCACATATGTCGTGAATAGGGGCTGCCATTGTGGCCATGGAATGGCAGGCCTACCTGGAGTTTGGAGAAATGGCGGCGGTGGCGTTGCTCCTTGCATGTTCCTCCGTGGGTTCTGGTGGTGATCCTCGTCGCCAATTTATGTAGTATAATACCTTCAATGAAGACAGGAGCCTCTGATCTGGTGACGATGTATTTATTTACTTAACCAGCTTTGTGCAGCATGCAGACACATGTGTGCATTAATGATAAAGGCCAACGGGCCTAAAGTGGCAGAGAGAATACTGCCGTGATGATCTTAGTCCAAGTCGTGTAAGGAGCGGGCCCCGTAGCAGGAGGGCTATGCAGGACGCACCTTATCGCGTCCTCCGCTCGTCCCGTAATGCGCGCGAAGCGCGCGGGGGCGGAGCTTGATCCAGCCGCGAGATCTCGCGAGAGCGCGGGCTCTCGCGATGTCTCTACACCGTGCAATATTGTTTCTTTTTTTTTTTTTACATATATAAGGAAAGCTTATACTGCTGGAATACGCACTTGTTATTTCTTCGAGAGAAGCTTGCACAGATGTTAACCCTGCTGAAGCTTTAGAGAATAAGAAATGAGCTTGCACTGCCGCTACATGCAATGCACCTGACCTGTATACGAGCATTACGTGTTCTGCGTCTTTTGCGGGGAGTGCAGGACCATTGTTCACTGTGTCCCGTTAGAGAGTATGAAGACGGTATTGCTCCTGTCTGCGCTGTTGTGTTGTAAGGAAAGTGAACATTGCTGCTGTTCCCATTCTGTATATGACCCGTTTGCGGGGGGGGGGGGGCATGCACTGGTGCTGCGCGTGCCGCAGTCTGTGCGTGCATTTGTGTGAAGCTTGCATTACTGGCATATTTTACAGGCCCAGTATAAGCGTGCATTGCTGCACAGGCGTGCGAGGGATAGAACTATGGGTTACTGCGGTTCTTGCTGGCTTTGCTACTCCGAGAGGCTCCTATACTGTTGGGCATCGCACTATACCTGTTCTGTGCACGAGGGAATACTCTATTCAGTGGTTCACGGCCAGGACGTTCTGTTATAATAGGCATTCTTGCCCAATTTGTCATGGTTCTCAATTTCTCAACCTCAGTAGGATGAGGATTGGAGTGGGGAGATTTGAACCCGTGTCCTGGGGGCGGAATACAGATTACCTACACACGCACCTAATATACTCACATGGTTAGTGGCATTTTATCCAATCCTGCACACGCGCATGTGTGTTTCTGTTTCGTGACCATGTCACCTGCCTGCAGGTGGGGGGGTCACCCACTCTGTGATGCAGGGCCCCTGGGGTGATGTGGAGATGATCCCATGGTCACACCCACAACATCACTTTTGTGCCAGAGTCGCATCCAGCCCTTTTCAGAAACATGCAGCTTATTGCAGTCTCTGTTAGTGAAGTTAGCAACCTCGCAGGCCCTTGCAGATTGGCCCTGTGGTTGGAAAGTACGTCATGCCTCGCTTGGCGAGGTTGCTCTGCAAACAGAATGTCTACCAGTGTCATATCGGGGGAAACACACCGCCTACCGGCGGCCTCCAACGCAGCGATGGCTCGACTTCTCTAACGTGAAGCTCCTGCCCAGGTACACATTCAAAAGACTTGCAATGAAACCAAGATGGAGGAACGGCCTTGTGTAGGCTCTACCCACACTAATCACATAGAGGCACCTGGAATACGGCATCAATTAGCGAACCGTTTCATCCCACACTAGTAAACGCAATCATAAACACTAGCTGTACCTGCAGTGCTTAATGTGTGGGGGCGTCTAGAGTTCAGCCCTGGCACTTATTGGGCCTCATTACACGGATGGCGGTAAGGGTTTAACTATAGCAATCTGTGCCTCAGAGAACTAGTTGTCCCAAGAGAATGTGAGTTATAACCCACTTTAGTACTATTTTACTTGAGTTATCTTATCCTTCCTGGCCCTCTCAAACACTTGTTTAACAAACCCTGAACAAACATTATTGTTAAAACGGTAAGCAGATCTTGTCTGGTTCTATATCCCATGACTATGTGCTGACAGTTTGGACTTGCTATACCGTGCTGTACAGTTGCCTGTGGGGGGTGGACGCCACTGCTATCCATGCAGCAGTCTGCTGTGCTATCGGAGGGTATGAGTTGGCAGAAAGCAGAGAACACCTTTAGTCTTTATAGCACGCATTTTAAGTTGCCACATCTCGTCTTGCATCCTTCTTTCCCCACCATCTTCTAGAAGCACCCTCACCCAGCTTGTAATCGTAATTGTTTATTTATAACGTTCTTAATACCCCGAGATTTCTAAGCGCGGACCGGGGATCGAACCTGTGTTGCTCCACGTCGTCTTGTTCCCAATGCGAGCACGTTGCCCCTGAGCTATCCTCCCGAGAGCTTGGAATCGAATGTGTTTTTTTTTTTTCATTGGCAGCCTGGGTCGGTACCCACTGGTCCCCTGTGTGGCCTCTGGGATGGAGTAAAGTTGCACAACCTGGCCTTTTAATAGTGAAAGTATTAGAACTAGTTCTTACTTATTATGGTACATGCTATTCTCTAGAAACTCCCCTTTTGGACATGTTAAATCCTTAACCATAGGTGAAAGGGAGATGAGGAATCCCTGTGTAAGATTCATAGGGACATCAGGGACATCATTTAGGGGTAGCCAGGGGTCGCACGTGCAACCCATGTCTTCTCCTTTGCTACCCCATGTGGTCTCCCTTGCTACCCACAAAAAACTTTTTTGAAACCATTTTTTTCTTTTTTAAATGAGGCTCCTGGGTTAAGGCCAGCAGCATGTGGCTCTTTTTTTCTGGAGTGGCTGGTTTTCTGATAGTTACAGCCGGTAAGTGGGTTGAGCGCTTGCTGCTGCACTGTGTGTGTGATAATCAGGTTGCAGGTTCAACTACCGGCAAGGTCAATTCAGCTATTCATCCTGCTGAGATTGATAAATGAGTACCAACAAAGTTTGGGTGATATTGTATGTATATTTGTTCTATATGAAGCGCAATTCAGCTATTCATCCTGCTGAGATTGATAAATGAGTACCAACAAAGTTTGGGTGATATTGTATGTATATTTGTTCTATATGAAGCGCTTAAGCGTAAGTGCTAGATAATTCCACATCATTATCGTTTGGCCTTGGACTTCTGCTTGCATTCACAGTAATTTGGTAGTATGGGCTATTACCTGCTGATATTAACGATACATATGGTGATCCAATCTTGTATGAAATGTATATCGCTTTATATTGATATCTATTTTTCGTAGTGTACTTAGAAACAATGCTACGTGATGCCACTTCCTGTTTTGTCAAGGGGTGAAAGGCTGTGTTCCATCGCTTCCCGTGAGGTCACTTCGGGGTGGGGTGAAATGACACCACTTTCTGTGATGTCATCAGAGGTCAAGGGTCATGTGACGTCACTTCTGCTACCCCTGGCATTTTGGTGAAATGACATCCCTGAGGGACATGCCCCTCCCCCACCCTCCGCCTTCCCAGAGAGCAGCTGCATGCCTGTCGTAATTGCTGAAGACAAGGTGCTGGGCTGCAGGAGTGGCCCAGACAGACTGAAGAAGCGTGCATGCTGGAGATTGCTGAACAACTCTACATTGCCATAAGCCCCGCTGCCACCTCCATCTTGCTCAGCTCTCAGTTTGGACCTGAGCCGTGTAGACCTGATTCTACCACTTCACAATACAAGCTCCTAAAGCACATGCGGCAGCGTCCAGTTCAGTTCCCACGTGCACGCCCTTACAGGAGAACCACTACACTCTAGCCTGCTCCCGTACTGGCCTACGAAAGTGTTGCTGGCTCTGACTGCGTTCTACAGTATAGAGCAGATCTAGAATAGGACAAGAACAGGAGCTGAGGCCGCACTCTTAGAGTAATGGGCCGCCCGGAGGCCATGATCCATGGGACTTCAATCACTTGAGCCAGCCAGCTCTGACTTTGCCCACCCCTCTTACCTTTGGCCAAACTCTCATCCTCATCTTCTAAATGTGCCCTTCTGGCTCCAGGAAAGTAATTCAAGCAGGAGAAAACCTTGAATCACAGCCCTTTACACCTCCTAGAGACTGGCACCCAAACAAACAACCATGTTGCCTGCATATCCAGTCTCTGCACACGTTACATGACTCACACAATGTGGCTCTATTGCCACTGCTGCTGGCCTTATCCATGTACCCAAGCCTTTAGTAGCCGGGCCATCTCCCTCCTGCCTATAATGCACAACTATTTAAAATAAGTGCTTGTGCTTGAATGTATGTCTTAGAGCCCGGATCCGGCCAACACCCGCCACAAATTAGGCACTGTCACTGGAACATGTCACCCTCACAATTTACCACCACAATCTGCAATATCCTCTGCGATATTTGGAAGCACTAGAATAAAATGACACAGAATAGAAATGATTTAACACAATAATTAGCCAGGAGGCTACCTCATAGTTAATGCACTTGTTTTGGAAACAAGACAATGTGGAGCAGCATAGGTTCAAAACCTGGCCCTGTGCTTGGAACCTGGACTCGGGCATATAGCACAATATAAAATAAAATAATGAATTAATTATTTTTGCAAAGACTTTGCCCATATTTGCATTCATTTATTGCACTTTGTAGTGCAAATAGCAATCTTTTCAAGAAGTACACTGTGAGGTATGTAAGTGCACACTTTAGCGGTCATCTCCGTGCAATGTGCTCATATTACAAAATGAGCCATATGTTGTTTGACTAAGATCACACAGCTATGTGGCAATAGCCTTAACATCTCCCAGCAGTGATGGCTTTATTCAATACAAGGTAATGCAAGGTGGCTTCTGGGCAATATCAAAGAGGAATGGCTTCTTGCAAGCACTTAAGTCCAGCTCATTGACGCCAGCAAACCCCACATATGGACCTATTGGCGGTGATAAGGCCCCACGTGAAGTGGTGTGCATGTCAAATGCACCCACATCAAGTTGTGAGTGCTTGGCTGCCACTCTAAAAACACTTTGCACAGCTGTCAACTGGAACCATGTCAGAGTGTGCAGCCCACCCAGTCCTATTTCTGTTTGTATCTGTGAGTTGTAGTGCTGAGTCTATAGATCAGAATCAACACTAAACCGAACATCATGCAAAGCATGAATACAGGACTGAATGGGCCACGCCCACCTGGCGTCATGGCTTTACTTGCAAGCTCCCTAGCAGCGCCGCCAGTGCCCCTCAATCTGGACCGACTGCACCTGCTATGATTTGCCAGTTAGATGTTCATAATTCAGAGCAATAATCCGTGGGACTGAATGTATAGAACTCAAAAATAAATATCTGTGCTGTCAACAGTCCTGTGTTTATTGTTGAAGAGGCACTTGGAGTCATTAGATAGCTGCAAGCTATAACTGTGCTTGACCTGTGGCAATTAATACATTAATATTAGGTTTACATTTAAAAATACAATAAATATTACTTTTTGTATTACACAAATGTAAAAAATACAATTGCATTTGAGGTTTGGCACAACCAAAAAGAGTGTGCGGTTGTGTCTGAAAATGCACTGAGATGGAATAAACAGTTTTGTACATTTGTCGGTCATTGGACTGAGTGCAGTCCCTAAATCGATGATTGAATTTCATCTAGCTAAAATCGAGGGTAAAGATGCAACATTATGTTTGCGCCTTGGCTACTGACCAATTGCCTTTAAGACCTAGCTACGTGCAATGCACCCACCAAGGCTTGCCTGGGGATATTACCTGTAGTTACCTCACTAAATATCGTTCTCTCGCGTTGATACACTTATGCTCTACCTAAGGTTTGATATTCTGCCGGTTTTGGTCTATACCGGGCCTTGGGTAGGAATGCCCTGAGAGATGAGAACTGTTAGGCTCTGTGGAGAAGCAATTGAGACCACACAACACATCCTGACCCAATGCTCCAGATAGCAAAGTTTGTATGATAAGAGATAGGTTAAATACAGGAATGCTACATCTGATCAATTCTGGAGTCTACTATATGGGGCTGAATCCCCTGTTCTTACTGCGGGGGCTTACCATATTTGGAATAATGTAAAAACCAGATTATGTGACTGAATGGGTCATGCTGTTGTGTTTATTGTGGTATGGGATTCCTACATTGCACAAAATGAATTGTTTGGAAGAGATATTTTATAAGCTTAATATGTATTTTAACATGTTATTTTAGTAATGTTTTTATATGTAATGTGAAAGGTTAATTAACCATATGCACTTAATAAAACAAAACGGTAAAAAAGAAAATGCACTGCAAGTACACCAGGGGCAGATTTCAGGATTCTTGAGTTCCTGTTATGGGCACTACATGGTGTGATGGTATTGCTCTGGAGTACAGGGAGAGCAGGGTGTTCTTTGAGGGGTGGGGTTCCCTACCTCTCCTGGTCCTTCAGGTATTGCACTGGAGTGCAGGGAGAACCGGTTGTTCCTTGGGGGTGAAGTACCCTACCTCTACTGGTCCTTCAGGTATTGCTCTGGAGTGTAGGGAGAGCAGGGTGTTACTTGAGTGGTGTAGTTAAAAAAAAAACAAATCACGCTAGAAGGGAAACTACAACATGTACTGTACTGCATCACTGGCTCACCACCAGGATCCTCTGTAAAGTTCTGCTTGCATGATCAACAGAAGAGTCCTGAATGGACAACAACATACCTGATGGCTAAATTCCATGCCCCTCCAGGTTCCTGTGCCTCCTTTACCAAATCCACCAAAAGGTACAAGTCAAAGCTAGCCGATAAAGAGAAGACCTGCAAACACTACTCCTGCCGTGCCCTGACCGTCTGGATCTCTATCGTTCTGCATGTTCAGAATATCCAGCCATCTTACAGTTCTACAAAAGACTAAAAACATAGCTCGTTCATGAATCCTTCCTGCCCCCCTAAATTCGTGTTTTTCTGTTCTTCCACCAACAGTACTGCACTACCGTTCAAAAATCCATGGCCAGGGCTAGATTCCATATGGCACGCCATTGACCTAAAGCTAGGTTCATACTATAAATAATAACATTCAATACAAAATACTGTGCTGCTGTGGCTGGGCAGAACGTTTTTTCACGTGTGATTGTTTTGTCCCAAGCCTAGTGATGGCTTTTCCTTCTGGGGGTGCCTGACTCACCCGAGCTATAGAGCCTTGGAGCTAGGTAGGCAGGTGTGCGAGCCTTACAGTTGATGCAGACTGTATCCACTTGTATTCTGGCTGGGATTGGAAGTAAGTGCAGCTCCCTTAGGATGGGAGAAATATGACTCAATGTATTTTTTCTCATTAGTCACTCAGCGCCATGTTAGGCGGTATTAAATGGGGCCAAGTATGTCTCTGGCAGCTCATTGAGGAGGGTGTTTCCCCAATCGATGTGGGAGGTTCCAGGGTTTGGACTGTGGTTCTGAAGTCCTTCGAAGGAAGGCATGGTTTTATTTTATGGAGGAGGGTTAGCTGGTTTTTGGTGAAGGACGGAGTGCTATAGTGAACCTGAATGATTGTATCCTGAGTTAGTTCGGTGACTGAATAGAACACATTACATCTTTGTGAGATTGAGCTGCAGGTATGTGCTTGACATCCAGGCTTGTAATGAGGCAAGGTAATTCCTGTGGAGTTAGAAATCTTTGGTACAAATGATTGATGGAGTGAGGCTTGGAGGTTGCCATGTAGACAGTGTGGAATAATATAGGGGTTTGTATAAAGGGGCGAGCATCAGTAGGACTCAGCTACATGGAGAAGGTGAGGTGACCTGGAGAAGACAATGAGTGTCCCAAAGTGTGATAAGGTAGCGTTTCAGATTTCTGTCATGGGGCATTTTAGGCGTTGTAGTCCCGAAATTAACGTACAAACTATAACTCTCAGGAAACAACAAAATCAAGGTGATAGCACCTAAGCACTGGATGGGACTGCTTTGGTATATTAAGTAGAGGGAGACTGTGCAAGCAGCTGAGGGGGATGGCAGCAGAGACTGAAGACCCAGTCGTCCAGGTGCCAATGACAGCTTCATGCAGCCATTTAGCAACGGGCAATTCTGGACTTGGAACTAGGGCGTGGAATGTTTTTCCTGCATTGCCACTAGAAGTGTAGTTGTTGATCTTACCGGCTTTGCTGTAGGTGATCTGGCATGGTCAATGGTGGTTGGACCTTCAGAGGTACCTAAAGCCTGGATTAGGAACCATTCGTTTTCCATGCATGCAATGGGTTAAGAGAGAGGTTTACTATGTTTTTTCTGTTCATTATGAAAGTGTTCCATCCAGTTTTTTTTGCTGTCAGCTGTGAAAATTTGAGTTGTAAATTGGCACTAAAACGAAACTCAAATTCCCAAAAATGGGAGTCATTTCATAATCCGGGATAAGAAGTCTATGTTGAGCCCAAGTAGTCTTAGAAGAGGTGGGATATTCGCCGCTAGATCACTTAAAGGACAGGGGCCGAGCAACTGCACTTCAGTCTTTCAGCATTGAGTTTAAGGGCCTGATTCACAGAGCATTTTCCTATGGTATCACACCATTTTAAAACGCTTCGGTGAATTTGGCCGTAAGTATTCTACATCGGGAAGTGTCCCACTGCTCTCAGCCGCTCTCAGACTGCAGAAAAACGTTCCTGTGGGCAATGGCGTAGAGCTTAATCGGAGTATCGTTGGCCTAGGAGTGGAATGAAGGGCCCAACCCCTAAATAGGCCTGAAATGACGAGGAGCAGAGGCACTTTCAACCCCTAGCAGACATAGAGGCAAGGGGCTGGGTTCAGATTACCCCTGTTAAGTGCTCAGCAAGATGATCGTGCAAGTGAGATCCAACAAAGGCGTTACAACTCACTGGGGTTATTTTAGTAAATTAGAGGCTTTAAGGATCAGAAGGCATTATCAGACCTTATATGTGGTTTCCTGAATTCGGACAGGGAGCACAAATGACTTAGGCAATGTCATGGCACTTGTAACGATCGCTGCATTTGAAAACATTTAATTCGATGGTGGTGTACCCCATGGTTCTGGGCGTGCTCCTCAGTGTATGTTCACGTGGCCTTGATGGCCCCTATGTCTTCCTTGAAATGGACGGCTGGGTGAAGGCATCTGCCAGGCTGTACGCAATGGGGGAGCAGCGGGGCACGGTTAACCCTTCGCACACATTTAGATATACCCCCCCAAAAAATTATTTAAACTATTAATCTCATGGCATCCAGCACATGTAGACAGACAACTCGGATTACGCGTGCGCATTTCTGTTGCAGGTCGGGGGCCAGAAAAAGAAGAAATTAGTCAAAGCGCAGGCATACAGGGCTGCATTTTAAAAGGTCACTTTTTTCTAACCCTTCAACCGTCCCCCATGCCGGTGAGTTTCGTTATTTCTATGCCGGTTGTTTGTGCGTTATAGTCATATTTAGGGTTCCATTACCCATTGGTAAGGACTATGCTATAAAATCGGTCTCATGTACATTGCAAAATATTTTTGAATTATTAGCACAGTGTGGTCTGAAAAGGACAGAAGCTTTGCCAGAAAAATGCCTGTTCTGTCATGACTTAAAAACATACGCTTACAACGTCCTCGCCCCCAAACGGTGGATAAACAGCTCCCTGGAACCTGGTTGCAGCATAAGGCTGTTCTACGGAAACCACTAAATATACAGTTTAGAGAAATAGGAGCATTTTGCAGATGTGGCTATCGTGCCATGTGTGCTTTGGTCAGTCTATGCCAAGGCAACCCAAACCCTTGCGTGTCTCTCGCATTTCACTTTAAGGATATGCTTAAAAGGCATTTTTTGTAAACATATCACAGTGTAAATTGGAGGCAATTTCTAGGAAACAAGCCAGTCTTTTATAAATCAAAGCATGTCTATTTATCTACCTCGGCCCTGCCAGTGGAATCCAATTTTCATGTTCAAAATGTAGTCAGACAGGGGTTCGCCGACAGCCAGCACACATCACAAGCCTCTCGATCAATGAGAACATTTTACATGCAAAGGGTACATTTTGTAAATTGTGTGTACAAATTATCCTGGATTAACCAGCTAGGAGTTTAACTGTACCTCACTATTTTAGCAAGACAGTGCTCTTCAGCATAGCCCCCCCAAATCGCAATCTGTTTCATAAAATGATGACATCGTTATTCAGATGCACAGAGCCAACAAGACAATATTAATAATGTTACATTTCAATTTGGTTTGGTTTTAGAACTTTTTTCAGAGCAAAAGAATATTTGAGATCTTATTTATTAAAAACAGGGGCACAATGTAAGCTGGGTGAGCCTCAGAGGGAACTGGGTCCAACGGGCGCCACAGAAGAGTAATGTTGTGGAGCTTCACCTCCCCGACAACATTGCCCCTTTACTCCCCACCACCCGCAGGTCGAGCCACTCTCGGTGGGGGACGTGTACCCTGCATGCCCCATTCATGCTACGTGCCTCGGCCCACCCAAGCCTCCACTGACATGCTCTCTATTCCCTGGTTTGGTATCTCACCGGCCCCTCTTAGCCACCCCACACCATAATGATTGCCTCTTCCGGCAACATCCTGGCTCCGGTATCCTGATGGCGGCTTTGTGTGCATCAACCTTTCTCCCTGCGACCACAGGGCCGCAGTCGCTTCAAATTGTTGGACTCAAATCATTAAAAAAAATTGCTTGAATCAGTATGAATCATTCAAAACACTTTAATGTTTGCCTCGCTACCAGATTGAAAGTGGGGTTTAAAATGCTTGCTTCACTGCGTTTTCGAGTCAAATAGGTTTAGAGCCGTTGAAACCATTGGCATCTTCTGGCCTGTAACTGGTATCACTGTATCACTGATATCACTGTACAATACAAAAGCTCAATAAAACCAAATGAAACAATAAAATAAATGAAGTACAACATCTGTGAACACATTCCTATCCAGGACAAGCCAACAGGTAATCTTATCCATTCAAGCCACTCACACTGGGTTCGAATCTTTAGGATACGTTCAAATATCAGCTCCAAATGTTTTGGAACATTCCTGCCAGTTTGATACACACGTATTTTGATTGATTTCAATTTGATTCGAGATGATATTCCCATCTCTAACATAAATATTCTTTTGAATACAATTTAGCATATTTACTGGTCGTCTTCTAGGAGGAACTATTGAATTCTTCTATTTGTGACCCGGTGTGTCTGTTTTGGCCTGTGTTATGCCTTTGCAGCCTTCAAGGGTCTTACCCTGGGTCCCATTCCGCTTTCACCTCCCCCTTTAAGTTTAAGCTGGATAGCGACACCTGTAAAGCCCTGGTCTGCGAGCCGGCTCTTCTCAAGTTCAAAGCCCAACGTGTGGCCAGATTTTCTTTCTTTTCGATATCGATCAATCAAGTACCATTCGAAATGGGGTATTAGTACCACCTCTTATTACACCCCTAGAAGCTGTATGCGTTTGACATAAAGCCCTATATAACAACACAATTCCCCTGCACTTGCGTGATCTCAATGTCACCTGGCCTAGTAAGTTCCCTCCGTTCCCCCTCCCTTGCCTCGTCGTGCCTTGAAAGACTTGTGTATACCCGCCTTATAAATGCCATATCATATCATATCATTATTACCACTAACATCTGTGTATGATGTGGCCAGGTCCTTTTGAAACTTGTAGATCACACCTTTTCAAGATAAGGGATTGTTGCTCTCTTTCATAACATTGTTTCCAAAAATACAAGGCAAACCCACTGGTTAGCTCTGATTGGCCAACAGAGTGTGGTGTCTAGGTGCCTTGATAGGGTGTTTAACAAATGTAACTTAAAGGGGTGAATTCCCAAAACTGTGCCAGTTATTCTGCTAAAGCAAGGAGATACGTGTTGTCTTTCATAGCCAAGTTAAAGTCGCACAAAATGCAGGTTTTGATATATTTTATTGGACTAACTGGAAATATTAGGCTGAGAAGTAATGTATAAGCAAGGAACAGGGTAGGTGTAATTTGTAAAACACCAAATTCTGAAATATAAATATTGTGTTAACTAAATTGGCATTGGCAAAGTAATTGGGGGTCATTACGACCCAGGCGGTAAGTACGCCAACTTTACCACCATGGTGTAAACTATGTTTACACCATGGTGGATGGCGGATTTACTGCCCCATTCCAAGGTGAGTGGGGCGGTAAATCCCCATTTCCCATTTTACCCTTCCCCATTCCCATTTTTGCCCCATAGGGCATAATGGGAGTGGGGAAGGCGCTAATTACGCCACCGTAAATTACGATGGCGTAATTAGCACCAAGGCGGTTTAGCGCCATGGATTTTAACGGCTGCTAAAAGCAGCCGTTAAAATCGGAATCAGGCGTTAAGGGTTAACAACGGCGTTAACCCTTAACGCCTGAGTTGTAATGAGGCCCATTGTGAAGGTATTCATATGGGGTCACACATCTGATGTTGGTCAAATAAGCACAAGAAATCAAACTTTGATAATCTCCCACAGACAACACAATATCTCAACGTTTGGAATAATTTTCTGCTGTATCATGCACACACTGACCAAAAAGACACATACAACACACTATTGAAACAAGGCTTCCCTGTGCACCCGGGTACACATAAGAGCCCACTGGCATCTAATGTGTCTGTCACACACAAGAAAAGATGTGGCGAAAATCAATATTATAACAGTACCTTAGAATTGTGAAAACCCTCTGCTCAGATCAAATGAACCTAATAGCCACAACCAAAGCAGGTTACTACTCTTAATCCATCGCTAAGGCATTTGGCAAACGGAGAGTCCTCTGCAAAGCCGTCAAACAATACCTCAACAGAACTAACAATTCCACATACCACAGAAATGTGTAACGCCATAAAAGACTTCTACCACTTATGAAGATGATGCCTCAAATGCCGTAATGCCCACAATCACGGGCAAAGCACTCACGTCTTCCCTACACACCATTACTACTACGACCTTTTGACAAGGAATCTTCCTCTGTGTCCTTGAGAATGGCCAGTTCCTCCCAGTACTAAGACATCCCACAAATGACCCCGTTGATCTAGTTGATTACAACCCTATCACACACATAGCCTTCATTGGAAAAGTGATTGAGAAAACCATCACCCGACAGCTACAGGAAAGAATCTCACAAAATAATCTTCAACAAGGTTTCCACTCTGGCTTCATCCCAAATGCAGAACCAAAACCACCACCACCCATATCATCAACAATGCGCATCACATCATTGACAATGGAGACCTCTGACTTGCTCTACTCCTACTTGAAATATCCCGGTGGTCAGTCATAATTTAGAAAAAATAATGTTGAATGACAAAAATGTCGAAAAAATAATGTTGAAAAAAAAAAGTTGAATGTATTATTTTTTTATTTATATGTATTTTTTGGCTTTGGTAAGTATAAACAATGGGTAAAATAAAAAAATGGGGCTAGGGGGGTGAACCCCCCATTTAAAAAAAAAACGTATTGAAAAATAAATTCGACATTTTTTTTTGACATTTTCTGTTCTAAAAAATGACTTTCGACATTATTGTTTTCTAAATTATGACAATAAACCAAATATCCCATGCCTTCAACAAGAAGGACCACAAAGCACTCGTCAGCATACTGGCCTAACACATGAGATTTCATTAATATGTATTTCACTGGTTCACTTTCTAGACAACAGATAGCAGCTCATACCAATTGGCACAGACAGGTCCCTTCCTCATCCTACAACCTGCAACGTTCCACAAGAATCCATCTCCTTGCCAATCACCTTCAACTTCTACATGGAGCCTCCAGAGATACCTGCGTGCAGACAATCCCCCAAGATACACTAATCAGCTGATCATAGGCGGCTTTTCCTAAATCCTACCACTTACTTATGCAGTGCTGGAATGAGACCTGCTTATCCAATTCGAAATTCCATGAAAATGGAATGTAACCTACATAAAGATTCCATGGATTTCACCCATTTGCAGAGATAGCTGGATTACACGAAGTTCGAACCAGGAAGCCAACAGTTCACTCCCAGACTTATATCAGTTGGATTCACTAATGATGGTCTAGTGTCCTTCAAGCCTCACATCTCTTAAAAACACAAACAGCCTGAATAAGATCAGGTCCTTCATCCCAACCTAAGGATCTGGTCCACTCCCACTTTGATGACACAACACCCTCCTCACCAGTATCCTGCCCTCCTCACTCACCCTCACTTAAAATCCTCTAGTATGCCAAAGCCAGACTCATGAAAAGTGCAAACAAACCTTACCACATCTCCTATCTCCCAAAGGGTCTGCTCTGGTTAGCATTTGGCACGTATATCAACTTTATGATATCCTGCATCACCAACAAACCAGTGAAAATCAATGCACTCTCCAACCTGGCAAAACAGTCTCAAAATCAGGAGGCCAACACAGCAAAAGAAGTCACAAGATAAACAAACCGGAAAATAATAACTGCAAGAAGTGGAAGAGAAGAATTCAAGCCTTCCTACTCTACACACAGCACATTTTCAACAACACAGTAGGACACACCAAGATAGAGCCTTCTGTCATGCAAAGAACTGAAAAGTCTACCCTTCAAATAACATCTCACCAGACCTGCCCGCATGATATGCTGTAAGAGGATTCAATTCAACACTACAGCTAAGTCAACGCCTAGTCTATAATACTGAATGAAAACCCTTATTGATATATCTTTAGGTCCAGTTCATGCGTTCTGGATGACTACCCCTATATAACACCCCTCTCTTGGAATCCCCCTGACCCCACTGAGCCAAGAAGTAGTTCTGTTTTGCAAGTTTAAAAGGTTTATTTGATAAATTAAAATATATATATATATCACACTTTATAATAAATTAATAATTGACTAGCACACTTAATCTGATATGATAAAGATTAACAACGGAGAATCTGGCACTAACACGCTTCTCTATAATCAATAAGGAGTTGACATGAAATGGATAAGGTAGCACACTGGTAAATAGGTACAGAAGTATAATGTGGTAGAGAATGCTTTATAAGGTTCAAGGAAATGCAAGGTTGAATGAATGAAATGCAGTATAGAAAACAACTTGATATGATTTCAGCAAAACAAGGTAATCACTTTTCTCTGGCAATCCCCTTCCCCCCTTGATGCAATGCAAGGAAATGGAAGGAAGCACACAGTTCTCAGAAATGCAATCAAATGTGATTCAGTTCAATCCCAGCAAGCTTACAGAAAACAGATAGGAGTTTTGAAAACACAGGCCCAAATGCATTGATATGTGCTAGCAATGGATGAGAAATATGCTGGAAATGCTTTTAATTCCCTTTCAGAGGTTCAGGGTGAGTGGTATCTAGTTAATATTAGTCCAGGCTCACACTAGCAATGATGCAGGGATAGTTAGCAGGTTAAACGAATTTCTGGCAAATGGAAGGCAAAACTGCTGTCTTTTTACACGTGAAGAAATTTGCAAATCGCGGCAAAATTCGCGGATGCGCCGAGCGCTATTACAGAGGAACCACAAGGACTATCTCTATCTCTACTAGCCTAGGATCTCAGCTTCCAAATGAAAGTTACTGCAAGTCTCTAGCCCAAACGGTTACAGAGTTATGACCGATTTAATAGAGGTCGTTTTTGGTTTTGCAAATTTTAAAAGCTCAAAATGACAAGTGGCAGATTTTGCAGCTAAAATGACAGGTGACAGATTTGGAGCTATCAGGCAGTTCTACTTAGGTTAAATAGATTGAATTAGATGAATTTAAACTAAAAGCTTGGTTCTACACAGTCCTGCTGGGTACTCACACTATATTCTTGAATTAAATGGGCCTCGTCACGGATCTGGTCAGGGTTTTGGACTGGGCTCGGGTCTCTCTCTGGGCACAGCACTGCTTTCTCTCTGGGTACAGCACTGCTTTCTCTCTCTGGTCTGGTCTCTAGTTTGGCTTTCTGGAGGTTGATGAATTTGAAGACTGGATCTCTGGATGTTGTATGGTCCGGCAGAGCGCGTTGCAGCAAATGGAATTGAAGGTCTCTACCTAAGTTTCAGTGGTCCATTTATATGTTCTGCAAGTGGGTGGGTGTGTTGGTCATAACTAAACTTGCCCCTCTCACTTGTCATTGGTCCAATTTCCATTCCTCACTTGATTTGGGGAAGGAACTGTGAGTCAGAGTGATGTCATTTTATGATCTCTTGAAAAAAACTCCCCTGTAATCTGTGCACCCAAATCTATATATGATCAAAATCCATATTTCACAGTTACACAGTTGTTTGAAATTACATACCCATGTCACCTATCACATGAGGTATACTCTGTCCCAAATCTGCTGTTTCTAGGAGCTTGCATTCAGAAATGGCACATATTTCACTTTTTAACTGATTTTTCAATTTCTGACATTGACCCAACTTTACATACATGTGCGCAGGGAGTATGGACATTAACTGATGAAGTTTCAGATTTTTAACATGCACACATTTAGAGTAATATCCTCTTTTCCGCTAAAACCCCCCTGAACATACCACCGGTTCTAAAAACCTCTTAAACTGTGGGCAGAAAAATCACAAGAATTATGGTATCATTTATAAAATTTTCACATGTCCGCTCTATGAATGATCCATCTTTTTCTAAACAATATTCTGGCTACAAAGGGGTGTGGTTTCCTCTCAGCACAAGGTAGAAATACTGGTTTATCCAGTTCTGCCAAGCCAGCTTGCTCTCACAGGCAGTGCCCCTCCCAGCTTCTGCCAAGAGGAAGCTACATTTTACGACTGCTGTAATAAAACCTTTGCCTGAGTCAGGAGAGGCTTTGTTCAGAGCTCCTGTAGAGCACAGGTAATTCAATTATCAGATAGATGGCATATCCTTAGTGTTGCCAGCAAAAGGCAGATAGCCTGGGAACACAGCTGTGACTCAAGTTTCACTCCTGATAGGGGTAGTTGCCAGGCAGAATCAAGTTCCTTAAGCCAGACTTTCAGCTAACTGTCATGTTTTTTTTGTTGCTTTTTAACTTAACTTGCAATTTTACACATGCAGCTAGAATGCTGATTCTAAGTGCAAAACTATGACATTTCAACAGTTACAAAGGCATGTGACACCAAACATAGGTCACTCATTTAATCTAAACATTTTCGATTTTAGTATCTTTAAATCCAGTGCAACTTAAACTGCTGCAATCCACAGCTCAGCCAGTCTTGTTATAAACCTTCAAGTCACTTCAGAATATCACTTTACATTGTATCCACCTCTCAGTAAGTCTTTCTTTAGCCTGCTTTGGGTTCATTCAGTTTTACACAAAAAAGTAAAATCTGGTGTGGTTTTAAAATGCCGGCTTTTGGATAGTGGTGAGTACTGGTACTGCACCCATTTTTGAGATTTAAGAAATGAATTCCCCACCATTCTAGGTTGCATTTGGCAATCAGCATTGCCATTCCCAATGGTTTCAGACTACTGTGCGGGTAGTCCAATGGTGATTTTAAAGCGCTTTGAAGCTAACCGGCGCTACTGTTTTTCCTTTGGCAACCCATTTCCCTCATGGCAACCCGGCCTTTCATTCTCGCACTGGTGGGTGGCAAGTGAGGCAACCATTTTGGTGTGCGCACAAACTGCGCAGCTTTCCTGGATTTCGGCGCACATGTGGGTTTTCCGCCATCTTGAATTTTCTAAGCCCACAGCACCAAATGTTGTGGCATGATAGCTTAAACGTGGGTCAGGACACCCAACAAGCCCCCCCACGCGACTGCACTTTGAATTTGAGTCGATGGGGAGTCGCGTGCCCAAGGGTTTTGACCCACGCACCGGTCTGTCCGCATAATCTTCTTCCTCTTCTGTAGATGGCATAGTTCAGCATCTTCTTCTCCATCCGGTACTGATCGATCAGTTCTCCTCGCCGGTCCTGATGGGAATATTGGGCGGTCCACTGGGCCCATTGGATCTTCGTTCCCGGTCTCCGTATCATCCTCCTTGGCCTGTCTTCAGGTTTTCTTTCTCCTAGGACGACAAAGGAAGAGCGGCAATACCTACTCATAGACTTTTTCCACCACTGTTGAGATAGTGGGGCAGCATATGCATTTCATCATCACGAAACATTACATTCTTATTTTGAAAAAATAAAAACAGTATAACTAAGAGACAGTTTCATGCAAATCACAATATTTTAGAGACTAGATGTGGTTTGTTTTATGGTTGGAACTGAATTAGTCTGAGACAGTACCCGCTAGGATTCCAGAGGATTCCTCCAGTTGTTGCAGAGTGTGCCTGGGATGGCAACATTTCAACTGGTTTATGTGGACCCACTTGTCTTCCCCCTCTGCCGAACCGCCTTTGGGGATGTGGATTTTGTAGGCCACAGGTGAGATCTTGTCGATGATCTCAAAGGGTCCTTTCCATGTAGGCAAACATTTGCGCTGCTTGGCCTGGTTCCTTTGGAAGTTGTATAGATAGACCCGGTCCCCCACCTGATATTCCTTCCTGGAAGTTTTCAGGTCATAGTGGGTCTTCATGCTATCAGCTGATCTTTCTAGATTCCACTGAGCATAAGCAAAAGCATGTTGGAGGTGTTTCCTTAAATTCTCTACATACTCATGAGTAGTGGAGGCATTTATCAGTGTCTGCTCTTGGGTCCTATAGAGCAAATGCTGAGGAAGCACCATCTTGCGCCCAGTCATCAACTCAAATGGTGACATTTTGGTTGCAGATGAAGGGGTAGATCTGATGGCCATTAGGACCAGAGGTAATCGGATATCCCAACTTGGCCCAGAATCTGCCACAAACTTCTTTAATATGCTCACAATTGTCCGGTTATATCTCTCTACTGCCCCAGAAGAAGCTGGTCTGTAAGCAATATGCAGCTTTCTCTTGACCCCCAGTATCTCCCACATCTTTGTCATTACTTCACTGGTGAAGTGGCTACCTCTGTCTGACTCAATCCTTTGAGGTAGACCAAAACGGGAAAAGATGTGGTTAATCATCAAGGCAGCTGCAGTTTCTGCCTTGCAATTTGGGGCTGGGAGACATTCCACCCACTTGGTAAACAAGCATGTCACAGTCAACATGTACTTATTCCCCCTAGCCGAGCGAATCACAGGGCCTACAAAGTCGATTTGTAAATCTGACCATTGCAGTGTCATCCTCGCTTTTGGAGAGGCGCGCAGTGCGTGAGGGATGATGGCTGAAATTGTGCACACACAAGACAACCCTTCAGGTACTGGTCGAGGTCCTGCCCCATGTGTGGCCAGTATGCAACCTCTCTTAAGATTTCCAATGTTGTGTGAAACCCCCTGTGACCGGCAGTGGCCGCATCATGGGCGTGACTTAACATCAGGCTTCGGAATGAGGTAGGAACCACCCACTGATCGTGGCCAGCTTTGGATTTCCTTACCAACAAACCGTCTTGGATCCGGAACATTTTTGGACATTTCATCAACACTCTTAGGTCCTCTTTCCCAATGTAATCGGTATCCGTCAGGGGAAAGTTCTCAGGGTACTCAAGGTGCTGGTAAAATTTACCAATTATTGGATCCCCCTTCTGAGCGGTAATCAAATCAGCATCAGGGGTCTCCTTACTCCATTGTACAATTGAAAGGTCGTTGTGAGCATTTGTCTGGGACCTAGTGATGGCAGTGACCTGGATTTCCCCCAACAGGGACTCAATCTCAATTAGATCCCCTTGGATGGCCCCGGTTTTGGCCAGCTGATCAGCTAAGTCATTTCCAGTTTTGTCTGGTCCCTCTACTTTGGAATGACCCTTGATCTTTTTCCAGTAGATGGTCATCCCATTCGATGTGACCAGATCATCAATGTTTCGGATCAACTTCCCATGTTTCAAGGGTTTGTTGTTAGCACATAACATGCCTCTGGTTTTCCAATTAACCAGGTGCTCCACGAACCCGTTCCGTACATAATCCGAATCTGTGATTATGACCAGTTCGTGGAGGTGATGCTGGGCAGCAGTGAGGATGGCCTGATGCACAGCCATCAATTCTGCCACCTGACTACTTCGGGGACCAATTTTGTATCCAGCGGAGGGTTCTGGGGACTCATTCACCCATGCATTCCCTACGCCGGCCACCAGTTCTTTCTCCCCGTTGTTGTCAACATGGTAAGAGCATCCATCCACATAGACAGTGGGCATTCCCTCACACTTGTCCTCTTCAAAGACTTTGTGTGGGGAATTAAGGTATGCCTCCATGTTGTCCTTGATTTTTAGACTTTCGTCCTCGAGACAGTTTTCTCTGGCACAATCATGCAAGTCAGCCAGACCTTGCGCGAGGGGACTCTTCTTGTTTTGGCCATATCTGACCTCCACAGGAAAGCCTTGCATTGACAGAATCCAGGAAGTAATTCGGGAATTACTCACATTTCCGGCCCGGATTCTGTCACTTTGGAGATATTGCAGAGGCTGGTGTGGAGTCTCCACTATGATGTGTTCCCCCTGGATAAACGGGCGGTAATTCTTCAATGCCCACACCATTGCCAGGAGTGCCTTCTCACAATCGTTGAATTTTTCCTCCACAGAGGATAAAGTTTTGCTCGCATAGGAGATTACTTTATTGACCTTGTCATGCTTTTGGTATAATACTGCCGTCAAGCACGTATTAGAGAACCCCGTCTCCAGGAAGAACTCCTTGTTTCTGACAGGGTAAGCTAGGCAAGGCGCTTGTGAGAGGCTTCTTTTGAGTTGTTTTACCGCCTCGGCTTGTTCTGGACCCCATTCCCACTTGACCCCCCCCTTCAGGAGATGAATCAGGGGTCTGGTGATCTCTGCGTAGCCCTCAATGAACTTTCTGCTGTAATTAGTCAGTCCAAGGAGGCTCCTTAGTTCCTGCAGAGTTGTGGGGTCTTTCAGTTTCTGAAGTGCTTCCACTTTCTTTTACTGGGGACAGAGACCCTGAGGAGTAATCTCATGCCCCAAGAAATTAACAAGGGTTCTACACCACTGTGCTTTCTGAAAGGAAAGTTTTGCTCCGGCGGCCCTCAACTGTGTCAGAACATAACGGATCTCCGCTATGTGTTCCTCAACAGTTGAACTTTTGATGTGGACATCATCTACATAAGCCAGGTTACCCCTTGCACCCAGGTCGGGCATGGCCTTATGTAGGAAAATGTTGAATTCATTGCCGGAGTTGAGGTATCCGAAGGGAGTCCGGGTCCATGTGTACTGCTGGCCCCCAAAGGTAAAAGCCAGTTTGTATTGGTCCTCCCTGCTGACAGGCACGGTCCAGTATCCATTGGTCAGGTCTATTGCAGTGAATACCTGTGACCCCTGAATCTGGGCCAGCCCTTGGTCAATGTAGGGAAGAGGCCATCGGGAAGTATGGACCCGTTTGTTGAGCTCCCTGAGGTCGGCGCAGAGTCTCCACTGGCCGTTTGGCTTCAATATTCCCAGCACCGGATTATTGAAGGTGCTGTGGACTGGACGGATTATTCCCCGGGACTCAAGGTTCTTTATTATTTCAGTAAGGGACTCCATTGATGCGAGAGCCAAGCGATATTGCTTCACAAACACAGGAGTCATGCCAGGGTCCGTGGGGATTGTTGTTGTGTGGATGTCGGTGCGACCACAGTCATATGAGTCTACCGCAAAGAGATCTTGGAAATCCAAGAAAACTTGTTTCAACTTTTGCTTTTGTTCCAGAGTCACACAGGCATCAGCTAGGTTGACTCTCTCTTCCACCATCTGCCTGAAGCCTGGAAAGACTTCTGGTTTGGCTATCTCCGCGGCCTCCTCCAGCTGGGTGGAGAAGTCCCTGGTCAGAGTGCTGATTTGGACCGGAGGCTTCAGGTGGGAAAGGCAGCCCTCATGCACCTGGAAAATCACCTCATCCCTCCTGAAGTCACAAGTCACATCTTCCTTACCATAGGGGCAGGAAGTGTACACCAGGAAGTTCCCCCCATGCCGGGTAAAAATCCTGTCTGGTGTTGTATGATCATCACTGTCACTGTCAAAACAGTCCTTGGGGATTGGTCCTAACAGTTCATTTCTAAGATCAATGGAGAAATGTCGGTCATCAACCGCCATTCCAATAATGGTGCCTGCGGCTAGAGTAATACTCTTTAAGTCGCTGTTATCCACCTCTATTGGAATGGTGTCATGTTCTATGTTGACTAATGGAGTTGGGTTTACCCCCAACCCTTGCTGTTGGAGAGAAGCATTTAGATGTATGTAAGCATCAGGGTTTTTCAACTCTTGTCCCCTTTTAACTTTCACTTCCAGGGAGAATTGTCGGGTCCTTTCTGGGATGGTGACTTCCTCTTTAACCTGAATTTCAACTGCATAAGGTAGCAATTGAGCTGACCTAAATGCTTTTTCTGGATCAACAAAGCCCATGGGATTATCCGCTAATCGGGACCAAGCTTTGAAGTTTATTAGGTCCAAACTAATGGCAAAGCGATTGAGAATGTCACTGCCTAAGTAAAAGGCGGCAGGGACGTCTCGCACGACCCAACAATTGTGGACTATGCTCTTGTTGCCAATGGAGATTTTGAGCATACACCTGCTTGGCAGGAGATGTTTGGAATTAGGTGCTTCCAGGTCCATTTCCCACTTGTCTATCAGTTTGAAGGTGGGAATGGCTGGATCTTTTGGGAGTTGGCGAAACATGGCTTCGCTGATGAAGCTCTTACCGTTGTTCACACACACTCGAGCGAGAACAGAGTCCTTCCCATCATTTAACTGAACCGGGATGAACAACTGCTCTCCAATTTGCTGAATATCAGCCAGGCTCTGAGCTGATTTCACATCTTTCTGGACTATAGGAGTGGGAGTTTCTGATTGTGGATTTGTAAAGAATTTCAGAGTGTTTCCTTCCAGTGTGGAATACCACCTTAAACTGGAAGGAAGGTTGATTTTCAGAAATAGAGAGGACCCCCCATCACCAGTCTGTTGTCCTACTGCTATTACTGTCACGTCTGGAATTTGGTTGTTCTGGAAGTGAAATTCTACTTGGTCAGATTTTTGTTCAACCATGTGGCAGGTGCCGTTTAAACTAATATGGTTGACACTCTGTTTTAATTTTATTGGTCGGCTAGTCTGGGTCCAGAGGACCTTGTTTACGCAATCTATTAGGGGTGACAACCTTCTCAGGAGGTCATTCCCTAGTAAACAAGGGGTGCCCTCTGGGGTCACAACTATGACCGGGTGTTTCAACTTGTGTCGCCCGATCTTAATGTCCAAGTCTGCAGTCCCCTCAACGGGAATTTCCTTCCCGTCAAAGTTCTGCAGTTGTCCAGGAAGAGAGGTGAGAGGAATTTGGTAATTCTCTCCCCTTCCTGCATTCAGTTCGTCAAAGGCCCTTCTGGACAGAAGGGTAGCTTGAGATCCAGTGTCCACCAGTGCCGAGATTGTACCCTGCCCCTGTACTTGTACCGGGGCATAATATCTTCCCTCCTTCTCCTCAAGGGGGCACAGATAATGTATAATGTAATGATAATTTTCTGGTTTTGGACATCGCTAGCGAAGAGATTTGGGCAGAATCTTGTGGAGAGCCTTGGGAATCTGAAAGAAAAATTTGGCAACTGGAGATCAGAGCCATTGTGGGTTCCCCTGGCTCCGGTTCTGGGCCGCCCCCCCCTTTTTGGAGGCAGTCACCAGGATGGGTTCGAACCAGGGGATTTTCTTGCTGTTGGTTCTGGGATGAGATGGTGGGCGGCGGTAGCTCAGTCTCCACATCTCCCCAGTCTGGATTTGCATCCCTAGGGACCCATTTTTCTTTGGGAGGAGTTCCCCCCTCTCTGAAGGAGAAGATCCTTTTCTCAGGATCCTCTGAGGATCCCTCTCCCTCAAATTGGAAGATCTGTACCTCCTCCTCAAACTGAGTCTGTTTGGGTCTTTTGTTTCTCCCACCCCCCCTCTGCTCCTTAGGGGGCAGACTTTCAGGGGCAAGAGATTTTGTTGCCGGTTCCTGGGTTTCCAGGGGCTGTTTACAAGTGAGGAAGGAAGCTTCCTCCAAGGCTTTACACCCCCCTTCCCTTTGTGCCTCCTCCCTGGGAACCGGTGTGTTATCGGGGTGCTGCCCCCGTCATTGTTCTGGAGCACCAGGTCCAGAGTTGGGTACGTTCTGCGCTGGCATGCCGATCTGAGGGTTCTGCTGAGCCCTCAGTATGTGACCCATATCCCGCGCCATGTTTTGAACCTGGCGCTCTAACTGGGAAACCCGCTCAGGCTGATACGGGGCCCTGTTTTCTCCCCTGGGCTGATCCCGGGAAGGGTAGCTGTCCCTCCTCTGGTAGTACCCCTGGTTGGGAAGATTTGGATACCCCTCCACCCTTGGCCTCCCCTCTCCCGGATTCAGTGGTCTGGGCTCAGGGAATTGGGGAAAGAAGGATGGATGGTTTTGGGGCTGAAAGTCGGGTGGATATCTGGGGAAAAAGTTCTGCCCAGGGTTTAGAGAATTTCTGCCCTCCTGTGGGAAGTTTGGAGGGAAGTTCCCTGGGTTAGGTGCTTGGCTGGATCCCCCCCCTTGGGCTGGAGGAGTCCACACATAACCCAGGATGGGTCGATTTCCCTTGTAACGGGGACTTACATAATCAGGAGAGCGAGGGACCCCATTTGTGGGGCTGCCTCCTTGGCTCCCTGTCTGTGACTGACCCGAGGACCTTCTGGGCCTAGCATTATTAGGTGCAGGTAGGTTTTTAGGCCCCCCCATCTCCAAATCCAAAACGGGGGTAACCTTTACCTCTGCCACCTTGGCAGCAGCAGGGGTGCTGTTGGCTTTGGGGTTTTTCTGGGCATTACTTTTGCTATCTACCGGTTTCTGCACCTCATAGATCCGGGTAGCCTGTTCAATGACCCAGTCTAAAGATCTTTTCTCGTGAAAATCCCTCACGAGCTGGGTCATGATATATTTGGGCAAGGCATGGAAAAACGTATTAATGAATTCTCTACTGTCTGTGCGCACCCTTCTGGTGGTCTGCGCAAAAGCACGCTTTAACTCCTGCACAAATTCTTGTGGGGCCTGATCCTCCCCACATTGCAAATTGTAGGCCGCCTTGCGAGCCTCTTGAGGATTTCTGTGAACAGAAAAATGTTTCAAGATGGCCGCCTTATAGGTGGACCATCTTAAATGATTTTGGTCCTCCAGCCCCGCAAGGAAACTGGAGTATTCCGGGGAGAAGGTCCACTTTACATACTGAATACAGCTTTGGCTGTCCTTCAAATGGAAAGTCTCCATCATTTGTTCAAACAACTCTAAGTGCTCCCAAACAGAATACTTAGCGTTCTTATGGTAAGGCGTGATGATGCTCCTGATCACCTTAATCTGCTTTAAGGGGTCCTTCAGCAAGGCCCTTTTTGCCTTATTGGCCTTTTTGGTTCGGGTAACTCTTGTCCATTCGTCCTCGGACTCAGAGGCACTGCTCCCAGAGGTTCCCGTCTGTTCTTCCAGGTTTTCCCGGATTCTGCGAGCCTGGGAATGGCTGGCAGAATGTGGGGACCTGGTCTCCTATGTCCTGCGCAGTTCAGAGGAGTCTTCAGATTCCTCCTTGCTGCCAGGATTTGATGGGTACCCCCTCCACTGACCTAACTGGGCAGAGGTTTTCAGGATGCCCTTAATGGGCCTACTCTCCTGGGGTTCCCCATTGAACTGTACTGTACTTGGGTGCCCATACCCGGATGCCCACTCCTCCATTCCTGAGTGGTACTGGCCTATGAGCCCCATACTCTTAGCTGGATAGTAATCTGCCATCCCTGTGGCCCTGTGCTCATGTGCGCCAGGGGACATGGGGGTGGTAGAGTCCAGGGACTGGGGGAGATGAAGGCCCCTGGTGTTAGGGCTCCTGCGGTTATGGTCAGGAGTCTCTCTTTCCCAGCGGACCTCATCTCTATCCGCCCCTGCTCCCTGTTGCAATGCAAGAGCCTGCATTTGTGCTTTCAGTTCCTCTGTTAAGGCCTTACTCAACTCTATCAGTTTCTCCTACATCGCTACCTGTTGCTGGAGCCTCTCATTGTGCTGGCAGAGAGCCTCATTTTCCCTCTGTGCTTCCTGGTTGGTCCTGGAGAACTGGGCCAGTCTTTGCTGCAGGAGGTTTATCTCCTGAGCTGTGTCCCTATTGGCCTGCTCCTTTCTTGCCAGAGCCTCTTCCACCCTCCTGGTGTGCTCTGACAAGTTCTGGTTTTCTTTTTGGAGGTCACCCAGCCCCTGGTGGGTCAGGTGATTTTCTTCCATTTTTCTTTTTAAATGGCAGACTTCCTGGCCTAAGTTATCCCTTTCCTGACTGAGAGCCTGCATCTGTGCTGCCAGGTCGTCCCTTTGCCTTTGGAAGGCACCAGCATTCTGGCGCTCCTGATCAAACTCTGCCTGGGTGTCCAGGTCTTTCAGAATTAGTTTATTGCTCTCTGCCTTCTCTCTATCTAGGTGGCTTTGCAGGGTGACTACCTGCTCGGCACATGCCCTATTGAAGTCTAGCTGTTGCTCCAGCTTTTTCTGGCTTTGCAGTAGGGAGTCCAAACCTTCTTGGTGTTCTTTCTGCAAGGCCAGAAATCTGGTATCCTGTTCTGACTTTTCCTTTTGCAGCACATCCATATCCTCCTTTATTTTAGTGATGTACAGTCTGCTGTCATTTTCTGACTCCTGGCTCCTCTGCAGCCTCTGCTCAGAAGAGACCAGGTCAGATTGGACCTTCTCTAACACCATCTGTTGCCTATTTGCCAGATTTTGGCTTTCAGCACATCTATCCTGCATGTCTCCCATATATAGGTACAGGTATGCTGCTATCCTGGCAATCTTATTGTGTTCCTCTTTGGCTTTAGGAGCCATATATAGTTCACTCAGGGCCACATGTAATGGACCCTGATCTCTCCATAAGTCTGACCATGTTTCAGTGACCTGTCGTGTGATGGCCTGCAACCAGGCATCCTGGCCCTGCTCAGCCCATTCACCTCTCACAAATAGTTTATGTAAGAAGTGCTCTCTGGCTATTTTCATATCTACCAAGGTCGTCATTCTAGAGATTGGTCTCTGTCCTGACTTACAGGAGTTAGTATTTTATTTTTGCAGAACAGAACTTTTCTTGGAGTGTCCCTTTTGAGGAATGCTTTACAGCGTAACACAGCGTGGTGATCAGACCGGATATGTGTATCTGGTCAGCTGGCACACTGTATTAATCTGCACAAGTGGTATTCTAACCCAGAATCCCGGATACGAGCCCCCACTTTGTAAGAGGATTCAATTCAACACTACAGCTAAGTCAACGCCTAGTCTATAATACTGAATGAAAACCCTTATTGATATATCTTTAGGTCCAGTTCATGCGTTCTGGATGACTACCCCTATATAACACCCCTCTCTTGGAATCCCCCTGACCCCACTGAGCCAAGAAGTAGTTCTGTTTTGCAAGTTTAAAAGGTTTATTTGATAAATTAAAATATATATATATATCACACTTTATAATAAATTAATAATTGACTAGCACACTTAATCTGATATGATAAAGATTAACAACGGAGAATCTGGCACTAACACGCTTCTCTATAATCAATAAGGAGTTGACATGAAATGGATAAGGTAGCACACTGGTAAATAGGTACAGAAGTATAATGTGGTAGAGAATGCTTTATAAGGTTCAAGGAAATGCAAGGTTGAATGAATGAAATGCAGTATAGCAAACAACTTGATATGATTTCAGCAAAACAAGGTAATCACTTTTCTCTGGCAATCCCCTTCCCCCCTTGATGCAATGCAAGGAAATGGAAGGAAGCACACAGTTCTCAGAAATGCAATCAAATGTGATTCAGTTCAATCCCAGCAAGCTTACAGAAAACAGATAGGAGTTTTGAAAACACAGGCCCAAATGCTTTGATATGTGCTAGCAATGGATGAGAAATATGCTGGAAATGCTTTTAATTCCCTTTCAGAGGTTCAGGGTGAGTGGTATCTAGTTAATATTAGTCCAGGCTCACACTAGCAATGATGCAGGGATAGTTAGCAGGTTAAACGAATTTCTGGCAAATGGAAGGCAAAACTGCTGTCTTTTTGCACGTGAAGAAATTTGCAAATCGCGGCAAAATTCGCGGATGCGCCAAGCGCTATTACAGAGGAACCACAAGGACTATCTCTATCCTTTTGGGGTCCTAGGAAAGCCTAGGATCTCGGCTTCCAAATGAAAGTTACTGCAAGTCTCTAGCCCAAACGGTTACAGAGTTATGACCAATTTAATAGAGGTCGTTTTTGGTTTTGCAAATTTTAAAAGCTCAAAATGACAAGTGGCAGATTTTGCAGCTAAAATGACAGGTGACAGATTTGGAGCTATCAGGCAGTTCTACTTAGGTTAAATAGATTGAATTAGATGAATTTAAACTAAAAGCTTGGTTCTACACAGTCCTGCTGGGTACTCACACTATATTCTTGAATTAAATGGGCCTCGTCACGGATCTGGTCAGGGTTTTGGACTGGGCTCGGGTCTCTCTCTGGGCACAGCACTGCTTTCTCTCTGGGTACAGCACTGCTTTCTCTCTCTGGTCTGGTCTCTAGTTTGGCTTTCTGGAGGTTGATGAATTTGAAGTCTGGATCTCTGGATGTTGTATGGTCCGGCAGAGCGCGTTGCAGCAAATGGAATTGAAGGTCTCTACCTAAGTTTCAGTGGTCCATTTATATGTTCTGCAAGTGGGTGGGTGTGTTGGTCATAACTAAACTTGCCCCTCTCACTTGTCATTGGTCCAATTTCCATTCCTCACTTGATTTGGGGAAGGAACTGTGAGTCAGAGTGATGTCATTTTATGATCTCTTGAAAAAAACTCCCCTGTAATCTGTGCACCCAAATCTATATATGATCAAAATCCATATTTCACAGTTACACAGTTGTTTGAAATTACATACCCATGTCACCTATCACATGAGGTATACTCTGTCCCAAATCTGCTGTTTCTAGGAGCTTGCATTCAGAAATGGCACATATTTCACTTTTTAACTGATTTTTCAATTTCTGACATTGACCCAACTTTACATACATGTGCGCAGGGAGTATGGACATTAACTGATGAAGTTTCAGATTTTTAACATGCACACATTTAGAGTAATATCCTCTTTTCCGCTAAAACCCCCCTGAACATACCACCGGTTCTAAAAACCTCTTAAACTGTGGGCAGAAAAATCACAAGAATTATGGTATCATTTATAAAATTTTCACATGTCCGCTCTATGAATGATCCATCTTTTTCTAAACAATATTCTGGCTACAAAGGGGTGTGGTTTCCTCTCAGCACAAGGTAGAAATACTGGTTTATCCAGTTCTGCCAAGCCAGCTTGCTCTCACAGGCAGTGCCCCTCCCAGCTTCTGCCAAGAGGAAGCTACATTTTACTACTGCTGTAATAAAGCCTTTGCCTGAGTCAGGAGAGGCTTTGTTCAGAGCTCCTGTAGAGCACAGGTAATTCAATTATCAGATAGATGGCATATCCTTAGTGTTGCCAGCAAAAGGCAGATAGCCTGGGAACACAGCTGTGACTCAAGTTTCACTCCTGATGGGGGTAGTTGCCAGGCAGAATCAAGTTCCTTAAGCCAGACTTTCAGCTAACTGTCATGTTTTTTTTGTTGCTTTTTAACTTAACTTGCAATTTTACACATGCAGCTAGAATGCTGATTCTAAGTGCAAAACTATGACATTTCAACAGTTACAAAGGCATGTGACACCAAACATAGGTCACTCATTTAATCTAAACATTTTCGATTTTAGTATCTTTAAATCCAGTGCAACTTAAACTGCTGCAATCCACAGCTCAGCCAGTCTTGATATAAACCTTCAAGTCACTTCAGAATATCACTTAACATTGTATCCACCTCTCAGTAAGTCTTTCTTTAGCCTGCTTTGGGTTCATTCAGTTTTACACAAAAAAGTAAAATCTGGTGTGGTTTTAAAATGCCGGCTTTTGGATAGTGGTGAGTACTGGTACTGCACCCATTGTTGAGATTTAAGAAATGAATTCCCCACCATTCTAGGTTGCATTTGGCAATCAGCATTGCCATTCCCAATGGTTTCAGACTACTGTGCGGGTAGTCCAATGGTGATTTTAAAGCGCTTTGAAGGTAACCGGCGCTACTGTTTTTCCTTTGGCAACCCATTTCCCTCATGGCAACCCGGCCTTTCATTCTCGCACTGGTGGGTGGCAAGTGAGGCAACCATTTTGGAGTGCGCACAAACTGCGCAGCTTTCCTGGATTTCGGCGCACATGTGGGTTTTCCGCCATCTTGAATTTTCTAAGCCCACAGCACCAAATGTTGTGGCATGATAGCTTAAACATGGGTCAGGACACCCAACAATGCGGAGCATGCCCGATAGCCCCCGCCCCCAATTCATACCATTGAATCCTCCCCCTTTGATTTTACAATCCTCCAAGCCTGAGCTGAGCTACAGAAAACTCATGCCTACATAAACACATATACACATGCATACAATATGTTTAGTTTGGGTATTAGGTGGCACTTGCGCCACCTATAAGCCAAAACTATTGCATTAGGGTACAGCTAGGAAGAAATGGCATATGAGGAGGGACAAACAGCTTTTAGGTTTTGTTTGGTTATCTGCCCTCCCATTGACTGCCCATGGCCAGGCTAATCCCTGTTGCTATTGCCATCAAGTTCCTGCTCCTCCCCACCCAAAACACCTCCTCATGGGAATTTTTGAGCTTGCTTACTCAAGCCTTACCATCAAACTTTGCACTCAAAGTGCCTGCCAATGTTTGTTTTTTAAACAGTCTTCTGAGAGTTAATTACTTAATTGTAGCTGTCAACCTCTAAATGTCAACCAGGTCTGCTTTCAGCCATTCGGCTTTTATGCACTCTGTGTGTTCTTCACTGAAGTCCTGTTAAAAACAAGCATTGGCAAAAGGCAATCGTTTTGGCTATTGTATATGTATTAGGCATTTGGCAGGCACTGCTATTAGATGCCCAGGGACTCGCACCATTTTGCACCTGCTACCATCAATGGCAAGTTAATACCACCATGGCAGTGCCTGGCAAGAGCCTTTCCCTTGCCTACACAAAGGCTTAAACTGTTGGTATTGCCAATTATTGTTTTCTCTTGAAATGTAGAGGTTATTGACCTTATGATTATCACACAGTGTCCCTTAAAGATGGAAACCTCAACCAAAAACCTTTAATGTGTTCTTTCTTCGAACCCATAACAGAAAAGTATGTCATCCTCTCTGGCCTGCTGACTACCGAATATGGGCCGTTGCACCGAAGGCAAAGCATTGAGGTATGTTCAGCAGACCATCCCCTTAAGCCAAATGATAACAGCAAAGATTTCTATATGTTCCAATGGTTAATGCAATTTTGTGCGTGAAAAGGGAGTATTCCATCTACTTACCGTTGGTAGTCCTTCTTCATGCCAGTCCAGGAGACTTAGATTCTGTGTTTTCTTTTTCTATTCTGTTGCAAACATATTCAGATATGAGTAGTTGTAATGGTTGACATCCAGTCGACATTTGGACCTCCAAAAGCTAAACAGCAAAAATATTCATAGAATTTATCCCAGAATGCAGTCAATGGGCCTCATTACACGGTAGGCGGTCAGGGTTTACCGGTACCGGTATTTTACCGGTACCGGTAAAACCTTACCGCCTTACTACGAGATCCCTTTGCGGGTTGGGGAATCTAACGCCTGCTTTTTGCAGGCGTTAAAACCAACCCGCATAGGGACCAGGGAGCTAATTACGGTACCGTAATTTGCGGTACCGTAATTAGCGCCTTCCCCATTCCCATAGAGCCCTATGAGGCAAAAATGGGAATGGGAAAGGGCAATGGTGGAAGGGGGAATTACCGCCCCACCAACCTTGGAATAGGGCGGTAATTCCCCTTTCTACCAAGGCGGTGCCGGTATTTTACCGGCATGGACCAAGGTGCTAAGAGCACCTTGGTCCACCGCCATCCGTGTAATGAGGCCCAAATCTCCGTAGCATAATATTGACATGACAAGTATTGGTTTACTTCAGCATCAAGCACCTGGCCCCAAGTAGTCTAAAGCTCGGAACAGGCTACAACATCAACCCAAACCTAGACTGGGTGGAATGGTGGTCTTCTTGTGGTTATTTCATAATCGTTAACATGTCACAATTATGCCATGCATGTGTTAAATGCATGTCCCCATCTGAGGATGCCAACGGAGTACCCAATCCTGCCATAACCAGATTATAAAAGAACAGCTGCAAAAGGAGAAAATCCTGTCACCAAGACTTCTTCTGATACTTCTCCAGACTAGACTGTGAAATGGCATACCCTCTCATCAGACTCCCCCTCAAGACCCTGCCCTCCAGAAAGAACACCAAGACCCTCCACTGCAAAGAACACCTGATCTAACATTGTACTTAAACATTCTGTACCTTTAGCACTCTCTGGCAATCACTCCTGCTGTACTTCTGTACCGCCGTGCTGCATAGTATTCAACTGGACTCGTGTCATATAAATTCCCAACAGAGCATATCGGAAATGTGTGTTGAGGGCATCGCTGCAAATATTCTTTCTCTCAAGAATTGCTGCTGGAGAAGGTCCCATGCTCATAGTAATGACATAGTGGGTCATTATGACCCTGGCGCTAAGTGTTTAACGGCGCCGTAAAAGGCCACGGCGCCGTTAAACACTTAGCGCCTGATTACGAGGTCCCTTTGGGGGACCCGACCTTAACGGCTGGTACAGACCAGCCGTTAAAGTAGGGTGCTGCAAAGGGACCTTGGTGCTAAGTACGGTACCGCAATTAGCGGTACCGTACTTAGCGCCTTCCCCTTTCCCATTGAGCCCTATGGGACAAAAATGGGAATGGGGAAGGGCCATGGCGGCATGGGGAATTACCGCCCGCCAACCTCGGAATGGGGTGGTAATTCCCCATTCCGCCATGGCGGAGTCGGTAAGTTACCGGCATGGACCATGGTGCTATTAGCACCATGGTCCAACGTCTGGGTCGTAATGAGGCGACAGACTCAAGATTTTTGCTATTGATCCCAGTTTCAGTGTCTTCGTTTAGACAACAGTTAATCCTTCAGGAAGGCCCTGAGCTGTTTGCATTTGTCTCAGAACAGCAGTATCTTTCTTTACGTACTTGGCCATTCTTCATGCCACCTTGACTAAGCAATGTTTGGTGGCACTTGTAGTAAATAGCCTTTTTACATGATCAGGAATGTACATACAACAAATACCACTAAATAAATAAATACAATAAAAAAAACTCACGAAACAATCAAAGCATCAATGCCATTATATGGAGCCAATTGTTTTTAGTGTACATTGTTATTCTCTCTGTTTTTCCTGTACGTATATTTGAATTAGGCAGCACTTCATTAGCAGGTTCCATTTGGCCAGGTTATTGAATTACCTTATGTTGACTTAGCTGATCATTGCCCATTTCAATTTTGTACAGATGGCACATCATGGCTGATTACCAGTCTACCCACTTAGCGCCTCATTTAAAGTTTACATTATGCCCACTTTGTACAGTTTCCATCGGGCTCCACATCATGGTCGATTTCCATTATGTCCATTTAACCCACCATTGCCAGTCTTAACATCCCTCTCTCAGCAGGTTTTACCTACTGTTGAGGGTGTTGGAAAGAACGAAAGCCACTGAGCTGTGGTGAAATGTCTCAGTGCCATCAGACTGTCTATCAGGGGGAGAGAAGAGTACTCTGACCTCTACATGATCAACTTACCAAGCATGTTGAGCCACAGGCACTTCAAGCAGTGGGAAAACAAATTGTGCAGGGGGTTCAAGAGTGTCCAGGGTTATTCAGGCAAGTAGATAGAAAATTAAGAATCCGGAGTGGCGACATTCCTGAAAACCACAGTTGAGATGGAAACACTGTTTGAGCTGACGGTCAGGGTACCAAGTTGGTTGGAGTGGTACAGAAGAGTAGGAAACAGACCACCCCACAAATTTGAGTAAAGCTGTGAGTTAGAGGAGGACATCATGTGCAATGATCGAATGGCTTGTGAGCTAGCTCAGATCAACTTGTACGTGGCGAGCTAACTGAGCACCAGGGGTGCGTCATCCGTAATGGGTGACAGGGCAGCAACCTGCCTATTATGGATGAGCAGAAGCAGCACAGAGAAAATGCTGAGCGCTTCCTCAACTGCACGACGCAGCTGACATAGGGCTCCTGAGCTGGCTTTAAACTATACAGGGGAACGTGTTTTTCTTTTGACAATTTGCTTCAACTTGGCAAATGCTTATTGAGCCATGCAAGGCCAAGGACGTTTTCCTTTCTCAGCTTTGCATGGCCCATTGGGGATGCAGGCTGGGGAACTACAGGTCTGAATGTATGTAGAGGGGCACTCCTGCACCTCCCTGCACAGTCAGACACTCTGGAGTATCCATTTGTGAGTTCTCTGTGTCTGCAAATGTGAAGGAACTAGGAAGCTCTCCATTGCTCCTGTTTTTTTTGTTGTGTGCGGTAGCTGGAGGGTTCTCATGCAAGGCAATGTCAGGCTGAGCAGAGTGCAGACTGGGGCTTCAGGTAAGGATAATAACACATTAAATTAATAATGCGTGTATGTGTTCATGCATGTGTGTGCATGTGTAAATGAGCGAGTGTGTGGTGTTTGGGCGTGTGTGTGAATGCATGTATAAATGAGAGAGTGTATTGGTGCACACCTATCACGCATGGGAGCGCCTCCGAATGAACATCTGTGTAGTGTATGCTAGCATAGTGAATTAGTGAAACAATGCTCTGTGAATGTGCAAGTGCTTCTATACCTGAGCTTGTGCATTTGGCATGGGGTGCAGAGCATGGTGAGTGGGACTTCCTGAAAAAATCTTCATTTTTTCCCTGCCCATCAATTGTGAATCCAAAAAGATTTGCTATTTAGCTATACTGGCATACTTTGGTGCAGCCAGTCTAGCTTTATTTTCTTATAGTAGCATGGCATGTTTTACTGGGCCTCAAAAGTAAAGCAAACATGATAAGTGTTACCATGTCTCTAGACTGATCTACATTGGGGTATCCAGCCTGGACATGTTTTATTGCCTTGGCTTTGCATATTCTACAGGGCAACAATGATAACTGAAATATGTTAAGCGTTATAATGTGGCTAGACTGGCCTTCCTTTATGCATCTGAACTAGATTATTTTCTTACTGTGACAGATATGTTATTTACTTCACATCAATGGTAAAGCAAAAATGATACGCATTATTTATTTGGCTGGTTTGGCCTACTTTGGAACATCTAGTCTCAACATGTTTTCTTACGTTGGCACAGCTTTTTCTTTTACTGGGCATAAATGGTAAAGCAAAACTGATGAGTGTTATTACATGGCTAGACTGGCCTACTTTGACTGGCCTGCTTTGGTACAGCAAGTCTTCCTATGTGGTATTACTTATTACTTATGGTGTTTTAAATGCAAAGCCATCAGGTGTATGTTCTTACATGGCAATATCAACATATATTGACAGAGCCAGCATGGACATGTTTTCTTATAGTATCATTACTGTCATTATACACAAATCAAACATGAGTATGTTCTTATATGTATTACTGTCATACATTGGAGCAACCAGAATTCACATGTATGACACAGCCATCATGACAATGTTATTTTATATGGGCATATATTGTGGCAACTGCAAACTGGGTGGCTTCTAACTCAATTTTTCACAGAAAGTGTGCTTAAAAATGCACCATTTGAATTCATTATTTAACAAAATGTTCTCACAAGGAGTACATCACCGACCCCCCTTTGTTATTTCAGACTCCCTCACTAAGCTTGATCACTCCCGCATATTTGTGGGAAACATTTGCGGCCCTCCAATTGTCCCAGGAGGATAGCTCAGAGGCAACATTCTCGCCTTGGAAGCAAGACGACACGAAGCAACACAGGTTGGATCCCCAGCTCTGCACTTAGAAACCTCTGAGTATTAAGCGCATTATGAATAACCTATCATATCAATTAAAAGTCAATAGCCACCACTGCTGAGCACAAAGTGTCACCAGAGAAAGGGACCTGCTGCAGGCCGGCAGCGGAGAGGAATGCTATGGGCAGAGATCCATGAGCAAGAATTAACATAGAACTATAGAGCAGGCTAGTCAACAAGGCCCCAACAAACACTGGTGTGTGAAAAAGACCATGCAGCGAAACTGAATGACCATTGTCCCAGTTAGGTAATTCCAACAGTGTCTTATCATGAGCTTGATGAACTAGGCAAGGGAGAAGAGGATGGGAAAAGAGGACAACAATGAGATGGAGGAGAGAGAAAGAACTGGAACACCAAGGAACATCTTGTGCTTGGGAAGGTGAGCAGAGAGAAAGAGGAGTTATGCCCGAAACGTGTGACTGAGAAGCAGAGATTTAAGGACCTGGTGAGTGAAGAAAGATTCTCGATCTATGCTGATAGATGTGGTCCTGATTGCCAGGGTAAGCTCAAAAGAAAACGAAAATAAAGAAATGCTAATCTTATTTAGTATTGGTGTGTGTGGCTCCGATTGCCAAACTGGAACAACAGCACAGAAAGAGAAAACACTAGTCATTCATGTTGCATTCTGTTATATAAGTTCAAAATGGCAGCTCAAATCAAAGAGAACTAAAACAAGTCAGTAATGTTGCATGCTGGGAGATGTAGTTTGAAGTACCAGCTCAGGCCTAAAAGAACTGAAGCTAGTCATTCACTCATTTGGTCTCGGGAGGATAGCTCAGTGGCAACATGCTCACCTTGGAAGCAAGACGATGCAGAACAACACAGGTTGCATTGCAGGTCACTGCTTAGAAACCCCTGGCTTATAAATAACCGATTATAATTATAAATCATATTGCATGCGAGAAAACATGGTTTAAAATGCCAGCTCAAGTCCACAAGAAGGTAAACAACTCATGTGTGTTGCTTGTGTATGGTTTGAAGTGTGAATATATGAACAAAAGATCTAGAACCTTATCAGTGTTATATATTGAAAGAAGCAGTTACATTGCTAGCTTAAAGACTTAAACAAATAATGTGTGTTACACACTGCTAGATGTGATTACACGGCAACAGAGAACTGAAACAATTTACACCTGTTGCAACCAAATAGACTTAGTCAGAACACGTCTGTAGGGCACCCTTTATTGTACACTGATGGAGAAGCATCATGGAGGCCAACCTTGAAATAGAACTGATGCTGATGAAAGGTATGTTATGATCCATGCTGCTGAAAACTCAAGTTTGCATTAATAGAAAGTAATCTTTTTCTATCAATCTTTTAATGGTTGGCCTTTCATTAAATAAGGACTCTCTGCCGCCTCGCGGGGTGGTCTAGGGCTTTGAATAGAGGCAAGGCTGCTAGCAGCAGTGAGCTCAGCAGTAACAACTTTGCCCCAGGGCTATCCGGGTGGGCAGTGTGGGTTAAAGGGCAAGGCCATGCTCAACCCAGGGTGGCAACACTTGCCTCTGGGAAGTTCTTTATGGCACACATACAGTATTTATAATGCCATGGGGCAATAACTCACGTTGCCTTTGGGTTAGCAGTGTATTAGCGACCAAAAAAGTGTTGCTCATGGTGCAAGTGAAATGACCACAGAGAGCTCACTTTTGCACTGGCCTAATGTCTGAATTTGAGGTCGACACCTGTCTTCTTGGCAGCACTAACACAGCAGGTATTATTGGGTCATTGCGCCTGCTCGTGGATTGTAGCCCCGGCACAATGACAAATATGGCTGGTCTTGGACCAGGTGCTATGACAACACGTGCAGTACCAGTAGCACTGGAGCTAACATCAGCGCAAGTGTGGTCCTTGTGCAACCCCTAACACTCTCGAACATCTTTCAATGTGCCAATGCGTACACCTGTGTACTTCTAGATGCCGTGCTTGCTCTTCAGGTGCGCAATACAGGCAGACATGTCTAGCAACCCCTGAATACTCGAACGCTTGAAAACCTTTTGCTTGTTTCATTTGTTTTATTTGCCTGGCGCTTATGACTTGTCGGGATATATGACAGTGATGCTGCTGGCTGCTTTTAAAATCACTGCCATATATCCCTACAGACTCCTATGAGTATAGGGGTAAGTGTGTACCTATGAAAAATGCACTTGAACTGATTTATGCGGCGACTTGAAATATGTCATGTGTTAAGTCATGATATGTAATGGATTTCACGCTATTTCATGACATTTTATGTCCATTATAAATGCTCAGATATGTTGTACTGGCAATGATGTCATGAAATGACATGCCATATGCCTCACCGTTTTCTGGCTTGTCATGATTTATTTTGACAGGGTCTGAGTATGTAGTCCTATTATTACAGCGTGTTGTATATGTGCAGTGGCGGAAAGTGATTTTGGAAAACACATTCAAACAAAAAAAAAACTTTCTTTTGTTGTGTAGCATTTAATCAAGTCGTACATGTGTGTAAAAATAACGAAATAATCGTATTTATGAACACATGATTCATCATCACCTGACACATGAAAAGAAACAAAACACTTATTACAAAATGATCGTATTAATTTAAAGAAAACCTCAGATCTGAATTATTTTGTGGTTTTGATAAAACATTAAACATCAGAAGGATAAGTGATATGTGGAAAAGTCCGTTTATTGAATACATAAAACACAAATCAAAGACAAATTGCTGGTAAGCAATGCTCAACACTCCATCTGAGTCTCGACTAGTCTCGACTCATAGTCTCGACTAGATTATTCTATAAAACGTATACATAGAAGGATTGTGTAGGTACATGTATTCAATGTGACATAGAGACACCCTTGACCCTCCAATTAAAGAAGAAAGTCACTGTAAAATGCTCCACAAAAAGAATGCTGCATTAAGATGTGCCGGCATCATCCTAAAGAGAAGGAACTCAGAATTGCATCTCGTTTGGGTCGTGAGTTCTCTCTGAGCTAGGCGTCCTATCAGTGAAGAGGTCTGCACCTAGGACCAGGCCAGGTAGATAGGCGGTTCCAGGCAGCCAATCTCATGGCGGGTTAAGAAGACTGGACGTCCTTGGAGATGGATCTTAGATGGTCCGACAGTACTTTGGTGAATGACTGATGGACGTGTCTTCTAAAACAATTAATAACAGCTGTGCTCCAGGATGTTTTTGACATTCCAAAGATAACCAAAGTCGACCATGCCCCCATTGTGAAAAAATCCCGAGGAGAAGAAGTCATAATTATCTCAATATAAACAAATCATGTTTTCCGTGGTTGTGGGAACAGCAGCCCGTTCGCAAGCTTCACCCCGAGCACTGGCATGGTTCCCCTCTGGAATAAACCAAGTGCAATGTTCTATCTCGCGTCAAGACTGCATTTGTATCTACTAGGTGCCAATTCAAGGGAATGGCTGCCATTGCAAATGCCCACTTCTATTTAATACCCAGCAATCCCTTTTCTCATTGACCATCGGGTAACAACCGATGTAAAAGAAATAACTGCTCATGCAAAAGTGCCAGTTCTTGTCCTAGAAGTCAGGTGTGTCGCTAACTGTTACCCAGCACATTTCCAAGCGTTCTACCATTTACAAACATTCGAACTGTCATATTTCTTAGCAACCGTTACGGAAAGTGACAAGAAAGCAACTACTGTAAGTTTGGAAGAAGGTGGATAAGAATAACCAGATGTTGTATTTTGAAGAAAAAAAAGTGCAACCAACAACCTTCAGAAATAAAAGATTCAGCAACAAATAAAACCCCTAGCAAGCATCAACCCTCAACTGTAAGACAAAATCCTTTTATACTTAAGGAAAGACCAAAATCTAACCCATTCCAACAAACTCACCTAATTTGAAGTCATACACCCAGCGCTGAGAGCTGTGCCTCTTACTAAGCACAGCAGAACTCAAATATGTATATATTGTTCCTTACCCCACCACTAGGTGTCCCCACTCAGCCTTCCCGCCCCCTCCTCCCCATTTAATTCTAGGTACATGTCAATGGCCTACGTTTAGCATGCTTTGATGTGCGAATCAGCAAAGATCAATAAAGTACTAAATGCCTTTCCGTCATGCTGTTGAAGGGAATTGATTGTACCACATTCCTTCCCAGCTAGATTGAGAGTGGACTATTTCCAGTGCAGGTGTTCTTCTTTTTTTTACCTATGACTTATCAGAACAATGCACCCTATATTGCATTAGTCCGAGTTATTTGCTGGGTCTGATGGTATTTTTGGTTTGTACCTATGTATGTGACCTTTGATTGGAGGGTTCTGAACGAAAAACATCAACTTATTCTATAAAGCACAACGTCCGTGCCATTGAGACCAGGCAAGAATGGAATGGAACTCTGTGATGGTTTCAAAACAATCTAGCAAACAAGCAGTGGCAAAGCAAACAGATTCAGCATTTCAAAAACAGACACGTTACTCCTATTCATACATTTTTTAATGATACATTGTATATATAATACTCTTTACACAAATCATCCGAATAAAGTCAATAACATTTTACGATTAGCCTTTGCCTTTTAAATCATCTAAATATGAGAGTAATTTAGAAAAGACAGACTTTTTTACTAGTCATGGCAGTGGTGCATATGCACCTGTCCACAATTGCCAGAAAACAGAGTCAAGTCTCAAATGCTTTCTATAACAATGGACTTTTCTCATACATGCGGCTAGCGCCGCCTACAGGAGACAAACCTAACGGGAAAAGAAACCTTACATCATGTGCTCAGGGCTGAATTGCTTTGCTCTCAAAGTCAAAGAGAAATCTTCTCGTCAGAACTGCTAACTGTTCACATCACATTAGTGTTATCAGTGTTGGACAAAATATGCAGCAGGGGAGGAGACGTCTATTTTCCCAATATCTGAAAGATGGGTGATCAGTCATAGGTGGAATCTAAGTACAGATGTCTTTCTTTTGTTGCCCTCTACTGTGAAACAGCACATTATAAGTAAATGTTGAGGTCAATGATGTAGGGCCTTCTGACCCATTGGGAGGCTTAGGCAAGGGCACAGGCACAAGCACATATGCACCCCCAATTTCAGCAAAAGGATTTGTTCAGGAAATATTTTTGAAATGCATCTGTATTCTACTCCCCATTGCAGTTTGTCAGTTGCCCAAATGTCAACGGTGTTGACAGAATACAATGGCCCTCATTACAAGTATGGCGGTTGGAAATAAGGGTGCCGGTAGCAACACACTGTCACTCTTTCTGGAGTGCCATACTACAACGATGCCAGTAGGGGCCATGAATCCCCAGGCAGGCCTGACCTGACCTGCCGGGAGTTCAAGCCCATAACAGGCATGGTTGTCACGGAAGCACTGGAACCGTTAGCAACGCTGCTGGTGCTTCCGTGTCCCTATTTCCAGGGACTCCATGGAAATGGGGATTAACCCTTACCGCCACCACTTGTTTTATCCCGATGGCACAGGAATATCAGATGGTGGTAAGGCTGTTACGGGTTGGCTGCAACCTGCTCGTAGCCCCGGTGGGTTGCCACCAACCTCATAATGAGGCCCAATGTATTTCAGGGGCAGGCTGCTATAGTATCTCCTGGTAGTAAATGCCCATTTATTTAATTTATTTATATTGTACCAAACATAACAAAGCCCATTCAATTCTGATTACCCCTGGTGTGTTAGAATACTATATTTGTCAATGGAAAGTATTTTTAAATGCAAACTCCAATCAAGCTTTGCACTTGAATCCATACTTATGTGCAAAAACAATGCTTTTCAAAGGAGGCATCTCTCAAACCTGCACGCATGATCCGTTGTATCAGTTTGTCATTGATGATGCCATAAGTGATGCCATAAGTGATGTCATGTGTGACCTCATCATTGTGCTTAGGAGCTGCGCAATATGGGCCTCATAGTTAAGGCGGTGTAGACTCCAAAACTTGCTGAATTTCAGAGGTTGTGTTGCATTAATTTAGCGCCTTAATGACACTTCAAATAAAGTTTTTAAAAATAATTTCAAGAGTTTTGTTGCAGTGGACATGTTCACTTTAACTGTCCCTCAACACATGTCTTTTCCCTGAATGTCAAGGCTTTTGTTATGCTAAACCTCCCATTGCCTGTAATTCTACCTTTTTTCCGCATGTAACAGAACTGATGTCATATTCTTTGTAATCAATTGTGATGAGGAAGAGGTATGTGGGAGGGACAATGGGGTACCGGGATGAGGAGGAAGGAGGTGTGGTAATTTAACAAATCACTAATGGGGTACTGGGATGAGGAAAGTTGGAGAAATGCAATGGATTAAATTACTAATGGGGTACAGGGATGAGGAAAGGGAGCTGGTGGTATTGATGTACTGGGATGAGGAAGAGAGAGGTAGTGGTAATGGAGTACTAGAAAGAGGAAGAGGGAGGTGAGAGTAATGTAACAAGTTACTAATAGGCTTCTGGACCAGGAATGGGAAAGCAAGGAAATCCAATGGATTACTATTGGGTCTGGGATGGGGAAGAAGAGGGAGGTTGGGGTACTGGAATGGAATACTGATGGTGTAATGGGATGAGGAAGAGAGAGGCAGATTTAATACAGTAATGAAATGAGGAGTAGCATATTTGTATTGGTTAATGTAACTGATTACTAATGGGGTACTGGGATAAGGAAGAGAGAGATGGAAGTACTGGAACAAGGGTGAGGGAGGTGGCAATAATGTAATGGGTTACTAATGGGCTATGCTCGATAAAGAAGGAGTTCAGGGTAATGCAATTGATTACTATTGAGGTACTGGGACAAGGAAGATGGAAGGGATGTGTAATGCAATAGATTATTAATGGTGTACTGGGACGGAGAAGAGAGATGTGCTGGTAATGAAGTACTGGGACGAGACAGACCAAGGTGGCGTTAAAGTAACAGATTACTAACAGGGTATTGAGATGAGGAAGATGGAGCGGGGTAATGCAACAGATTACTATTGGGGTCAAGTGAATGCAGAAGAGGGAGGTGGCGGTCATGCAATTGATTAATAATGGTGTACTGAGACAAGGAAGAGGCAGGTGGGGTAATTCAATGGATTACTATTGGGGTATTGGGATAAGGAAGGTGTTTGTACTGCACGTATTACTTAAGGTGCACTTGGACAAGGAAGATAGAGGTGAGGGTAATGGAGTGCTGTCGTGACAGAGAGGGAGGTTGCATACATAAAATTGATTACTAATGGATAACTGAGGAAGAGCCAGGTGGGGTAATGCAACAGATAGTATTAGGGTACTGGGATGAGGGAGGTGGGGGAGTGCAACAGGTTACTAATGAGCCACTGGGACAAAGAAGAGGGAGGTGAGGCAATGGAGTACTGGGATAAGGAAAAGAGAGGCAGTGATAATGGAGTACTGGAATGTGATAGTGCAAGCTGGCGGGTAATGGACTACTGGGATGAGAAAGAGGGACTTGGGGTCGTGTAAAGGATCACTAATGGGTTACTGGAACAATGAATAGGGAGGCAGTGTAATTAAATGGATTAGCATTGAGTTAATCGGATGAGGAAGTGGGAGGTGGTGAATTACTAATGGGGTACAGAGATGGGGAAGAGGGACGCAGGGGTATTGGACTAATGGGACGAGGAAGAGGCAGGTGCTGGTAATTCAACGGTATTCTATTTGGGTAATGGGACATGGACGACGAAGGACGCCGTAATGCAATGGATTACTATTGAGGTTCTGGGACGAGGAAGAAGGAGGTGGCGGTAAAGTAATGAATTACTAATGAAGTGCTGGGATGCGGAAGAGAGAGGCGGGGCAATGGAGTACTGGGATGAGGAAGAGGCTGGTAAAGGTAATGTAAAAGATTACTAAGGGATTACTAGGATGAGGAAGAGGGAGGGAAGGTAAAGCAAGAGATTACTATTGGGGTGCTGAGAAGAGCCCATTGGCTAGTGGGCTCCAAAGAAACCTTTTGGGGCTACATGTCAAGGGGCCATGGCCAAAGTCCATGGCTAGTGTGACTGGAAGAAAGCTATGGGGGCAGCATGGTCATGGGAGAAGGCCATGGCTAGTGAGCGGCAAAGAAAGGTAGTGTTTTAGTGCTTTAAAAGATGCAGTGGGCATGGCCAAAGGTCATGCTCACTGGCCCGAAAGACATTGGCTGTACCCATGTAGTAGATCCAATCCTTGAAATTCACTGAAAAAACCTTAGTTAAGGTGCAGTGAAGTTGCGCAGGTTTAACACAACAACACCCTTGCAATCCAGTGGATGTAGGAAGTTGTGACCAGCTTAACTCGGCGCATTCCCATTGCAAATCCCATGAGCACATACACAATGACATCTACAATGGCATTATGGGGTACATATCCTTATGTGGAACATCAACGGGAGCGTGCCGAGTGAAGCTTGTCATGACTTCCCACATCTGCTGAATTTCAAGGGTTTTGTTGTGTTAAATCTGTGGAAACTAAGGTTTTGTCAGTGAATTTCAGGGTTGTGTTATACCCTAGTTTTTTGTAACTAAGGTTTTATGAGTGAAAAAGAATATATATATATATATATATATATATATATATATATATATATATATATATATATATATATATATATCTTATTCAATATAACATATTATACATCAATAACATGTAAAGCCACTTTACCTTTAAGGAGTTGTTAGAAAGAACCAGACACAGGCTTACAAAATGCTTACTAATCGTGATATTAAACATGAATGCAATTGTCTAAAGAAGATGTGACATTAGAGCTATTAAAGCTATAACACTGAAGAGGTAACAGAAAGTGGCTGTAGTTTTGCGATCAGGCAAATCATTGGTTACCATTTTTCTTTCCCATCCACAGACTCCATCATCATGATGGCTGCTCTCACTGGGTTATTATACCACTCTCTCAATCCTGCTGAAGGGATCTCAAGTGGCTGCAAGGCGACACATGTGGCGCGACAGGAAATACTCCATTTATGATGTGGCTGCTTGGTTTGACTACAGTCTACATTGTGCACTGTGATGTTTAACAAACTCCATTACTATTGTTATTCATGGGGTCACCATGCTGAGCTTCAGGCTGGTTTCCAAAATATGTTGAGTGCAAAATGGACCAAAATCTCTGGAGGAACGCACAATCCTGGCCTTGCATGTCAGCAGGACATGTGCACTGTCGGATGACATGTTAGTCCATTGCACAAAGACATCCCATTAACAATACTTGTGATCTGGCTGACAAGTAGCACACAAACAAGTGGACGTGGTACAAGAAATGTCATTTTACCTTTCAGCCGTTAACTAGGTCCGTATTTGTACCGATCTCCTCCATGCAGGAAAGGGGGCTGAAAAGTGAATGCATCAGAAGCACAAACACGACATAAAATGGAAGCTGTAGTAGTGATCAAAAACCTGTCCAGAAATCAACCGTAGAAATGTGGAATAAGGAAGAAGGCTATTAGGAGAAGTGGAAATTCGTGCCCACCGCCTGCTATACAATAGTAACATAACACATATAAAATGAAAGCAGGCAAGCAGATGGAAAATAAATGCTATTGACCATTGACATTTTGTCAAACAATATTAAGGTATGAAAACCCAAAATCTAACTTGATTTCAGATGTGAATAAACTGTGACCTGGAAACGCGCATTGGGTAAATGTGCTTCTGCTGGAGGAGTGTGGGAGACCGTGAGGGCGCAGGTTGAAAGTCGCCTTTAGGGGAGGGCAAAAGGACACGCGGCCCCTCCTTCTGGGCCCCCACACGGCTGCCTGATGCAAATAATTCTTTCCCTATTTTTCTAAAATCATAAATAACACGTCAGGATATTTCATACTGCTGTGGTGAGGCTATAAACCTGCTGTCAAGCTATTGTTGACAAGTACTTCCCAGTCACATCACTTAATCATGCAATGCTTCCAGTGTTCACTGCTGTGCATACAGTTTGTGTCTTCATTATAGCACAACTCCTGTAGCGTTTTCGCGTACATGTGGAGTATATATTGAGCACTTGCACAACCAGAGTTATCATTCATAGTGATACATTTGAGTGCCAACATGGTTCACAAGAAAGTTCAGTGTGTGAAGCCCTTGTTACTGAGATCTTTGTTCATATGCCAGATCGCAGAACCTGCCAAGGCTGACTCTGCCTTTCCTGTGTCTGAGGTTGATAAAGTTAAATGTACATATACTTTGGGGATAGTAACACCTATTAGTACCCGGCGAGGGTGTAATCAGAATGAAAGAGCCATTCTGATTGGTCCTCGCTGAGTCATTACAAGGCCAGGAATCCCTCAGTCGGGATTCCACAGCCTTTGTCCCCAGCGGGGGCGTGGCAGCCCCTCAGCCAATGAGGATGCTTGAAGCGGGGCCATCCCTGCTCCGAGCCGCCTCACGGCTGAGAGGCTACCTTCGCCCCCCCGCCAGGGGCTGAGGACAGGCTTTTTGTTTTTTACCCCTCCGCTTCCCTTTCCTCCATGGCCTCCCCACTCCATTTACCTTCTATCCCTGGGTCCCCGGCAGGGGACGATGGCAGCATCCTGCCACGTGAAGACTCGGAGCTGGGCCATCTTCGCTCCAAGCCTTTTTGCATTTTCTTTGCTGTCTTTTTTTTCTTTTTTTCCCGAAACGCTGCAGCGTTCCGGAACAAAAAAAAAGCTTTTAGTGCCCCGGTCACGCAGTTTTTTTGGGCCGGGGTACTAATAGCTATATGCCCCTCGCTGCGGGGGCATTACCGGCTCTGGTAATGCCCCGGGGCCTTCATTAAAGACCTTGCTTCGCTCGGGCCTATAACTATGGGCCCCAGGACATTACCTGAGTCGGTAATGCCCCCGCCGCGAGGGGCATATTGCTTAATTGTGTTACAAAACAAAGTACTGGCACTAGATCACACTAGCTATATAAACGGACATAGCTTCGGTATTTTGCACTTCTAGAGCCCTGTTCCTTGAGAAGAGGATTGTAAAATTTGGCAGCAATCCCCAATGAAGAGCATCTGTTAGTCAGGAGAGGTGATTAGGCAGCTAAATTCAAGACTGCGGAATCAAAGTGTTGAGATTCATATTCCGGCTTTACCACAAGACGATACAGTGATCTTGGACAAATCATCTTATTTCACTATATAGTACTGTGTTGTCTGCTGTGACCATGTTTCCCCTTACATTCTGGTATAATTGTTTAGTCTCTTGCCTGCTCTTTCCTTGTACGTAGACCATTAGATTAGAAGGTGTCCTAGAGAGAAAAGAGACAATCTAATATCACCTGCCTATGGCAAACATACTTTCAGTTATCCTAATTTGTCACAAAAACTTTTTTTTGTGTGTACAATTTCAAATCGGTTATATGTGAGTTTACCGACCACAATTACAGAGTAGTACATTTCATCGTGGAAAGGATAACTAAAAACACTTTTTATTTTTTTTTATTTTTTATTTTTGGTCCCACCAAAACCCTGTTTTTAACCCTAAAAACGCCACCGCAACCCCATCCCGACCCATTGTAGCCCCTTTACCCCACCACGCTTTATCTATTTAATTAATGGTTGCAGTGTTTATCTGTGTTTTTGTCCACTCCGAAATGTGCCACTCAGTTTTGTTTCAGATATTTTGACTGGATACTTTTCAAATCTTCTTCTGCATATCATGAATACCAACTATGGCCCAGTCTATGACCTGATATGTGCATCTTCCTGGTAGCTTCTAAACCGTATTTGCTCTCCATTTCATGGTGTGCATACCTTTGCTGTTGCTTCCGATCTGTCTCCTCGGTCCATGCTTGAGGGTAGTGCTGGAGCAGCTCCACTAGCCTCTGCATGTGACTCGAGAGAGTCTATCCATGAATGAGAGAATGGTAGAGAGAATGGAGGCAGGGTGGGTGGGTGTAGAGAGTGTGGGTGGTAGGGAAGAGACAGGGGGTAGAACGGGTTGGTGGGGGTAGGTTGGCTGGGAGTAGGGATACTGGGAGTAGAGAGAGTGGGGGTAGGCTGTTTGAGTGTCACATATTGAGTGAGGTTGCTAATCTGATATCTGTCTCTATGCAGGCGTGCGTGTGTCCTTGATATAGAGCTACTGATCTTTGTCCTGCTTTTATACTACGGCATTTATACTACGGCTTGTATACCTTCCTCGTGGCTGCTGTTGTTAAAAAGTGCCTTGTGCCAATGCTAGAACACAAGAAGCCTGGCCGTGACCTTTTCATGTTGCCTTTGAAATGCCGCCTGTTAGTTATTCTGGTTGCAACAATGATGTAGAGGGCAAGGCGTGTGTATCTTTGCTTATTCTGAGACCAGAGATTCTGGAGCACTTAACTGTATTTAGTTCAGAGGGGGCCGCAACGGTGTCTGTGTCCTAAAATTCCTTAAGATGGCGGCCCTGCACAGGTTGAACTCTTGGCCTGACATATTCATGAATGCTTCTAAAGTTGATGGCATCAATGCGACTGAGTGGTGTGATAGTGAAATTGGCCATCAGCCCTTTGCAAAAAGGGTGACTTGGAGCTAAATACAAGTTTGCGTACTAGTTTTCATGCTACGTGGTTGGGGGAAAGATCTCTGAGGTAGAGGCAGTGCTTCTGTGACGCGATGGACCAAGCAAACAAGGTCATAAATGGACACGCTCAGTGATGAAATTGTCCCTGCTAGTATTTGTTATTAGCTACTTTCATTGACACCTCCCACAGAGGGAATATTAAATATTTAATGCGCACTGAGTCTCGGCTCATTTTTCATCCGCACTTCTTTCTCCCGTCATCTCCAATCTGCTGCTCTCTACAAAGCAGTCCAGACAATAGGGCATAATGAGTTAACCCTTAGAGTTCGTGCCGTGCATTTACAGGCGCAGAAAGCTCTGGGCACTTCATCATGTCAGGCAGGGCTTTTTGCTCCATGATCCACCCCATGGTTTCTTTGGTATGGTTTTTTGAGCTCCGAGAACACGTGTGGGGATGGGAATTAGAGAGCAAATGGGATTTACTGTGATGGGAGCAGGAAGGTTATATCGCTGGTGATATTTCTGTGGCCACGACTGCCACGTTGGACGGAGTTAGCGGGTCAGGTTTCAATTAAATCACTACCCACTTTCTTTGACTTTGTAGTTACAGGACTTCTTCGTGTTTAATTGCTGAGCAGTACGAAAGACATGTCGGTTGGGATCAGATCAGGTGGTCCTATGTATTGCGCTCAGTCCCATCCCTTAAGAAATATCCTCCTATGCCACATCCCCTATATCCTTTTGGTGGAAACATGTTACAAAATAAGGAAAATGTTGATAGTTACTATTAACGTTAGGGCTGGCTTCCTCCCATCAAGTAAAATCCAGCCACAGCATCAGGATATTCCCAGTGTGCATTGCGACATTTTGCACACAGTGGGCCTCATTACGACCCTGGCGGTAAGGGGTTAACGCCAGCGTTAGCTGCGCCGACCCCTTACCGCCAATTACGAGGTCCCTTAGCGCCATGGCGCTTTTAACACCTGCTTTTAGCAGGTGTTAAAATCCATGGCGCTAAGGGACCATGGAGGTAATTACGCCACCGTAATTTACGGTGGCGTAATTAACGCCTTCCCCACTCCCATTATGCCCTATGGGGCAAAAATGGGAATGGGGAAGGGTAAATGGGGATTGGGGACTTACCGCCCCGCCGACCTCGGAATGGGGCGGTAAGTCCGCCAACCACCATGGCGTAAACGTAGTTTACGCCATGGTGGTAAAGTCACGGCCCAGGCGGTAACTTACCGCCTGGGTCGTAATGAGGCCCACTGGAGATGGTTTGAATCGTCCTGGTCTTTCTGAAATCTGAACTGTGTTTGGTTATTCAGTGGGTTGATGAACTTAGCCAGGATTTGTGCGATTCTGTGCTTACAGTGCTTTGCACAGGACAGGGAGAACTACAAGCTGGTCAATGTAATTGACATCTCTCCTGATTACCAGTAGAACATAGCCGCCAGTGAATGAGGAGGATAGATTGAAGAGAATGTGGCCTTATACCAGCAGGTAAATGCAACGATCAGAGGTTATCAGTTAATAAAATTGTGGCAAAAATGTTGCTGTTTAAAAGAAAATCGCGGCAAAAATGCTTTGGTTTGACCTGGTAAAGATGTTCCCCATTATACCATTTAAGGGGAGCGGGAGTTGCGGGGGTGTCCCCCGATCCCCTCAAATGGTATAATGGCTTTAGGGGTTGTGGGGGTGTCCCCTGCATCCTTTACATGATTGTGGCGCAAAAACCACAGCATTTCTGCTGCAATATTTTGTATCCACTGCCATTTTTGCCTTCGGGTGGCGGGTTGTATGAAGGTTTTGCGTGGTCATTTCCCTGCTGAGAGGTAGTGTGCTTGGATCCATGAATAAGTTTCGTTCCACGCATTAGTGGGCGTGCGATGGACTACAATCTTCTGTGTTCCACCCCCTAACCGGCCTTCTGCACAAGCCACGACCACGCTCTGCATGGTGTCTCGCGCAAGACACTCAGCCGCTCGCAGGGTCGTGGCGGCTGCCACGAAATCCACACAAATCCAAGGAAAATCCTGCACATTCCATTCCATGGATTGACAAACAGGATTACGCACGCAGTTTAGCGCGCAAGTTCCCTATTTGTTGCGCAAGTAATTCCATGAATCGGGCCCTTAGATGGTAAATTAGTCATACCTCAGCAACAAAGAGTTATTGTGTGGAACGGTGTGTAAAGCAGAGCAAGCAGAGAAGAGTGTGTGAAGGAATTAGATAAAGGGAAACAGTGTGGGCAGAAAGAAAACATATAAGAACACTTTTTGTAGATCTGCCCTCGTGGCTCTTGGTTATGGTTATTATGGTATTTCTTTAGCACAAACCGAGCTTTGAGAAACAACTGAGTGCTTTATAGAGATATACAACAAAACAGATACACAACAGAGCGCTTTACAGAGGTATACAACAGTACAGATGCACAACATAGCACGTTTCAGAGGTAACACTAGAACAGATATACAGCAAGGGGTAGGATATAGAGGGGCACAGAGGAGGGGTACAGCTGTACAGGTTGGCAGGGAGGAGAGGGGTATGCACAGGTACCAGCCGCTAAATTTTGGGTATTTGCCAGTTGGAGTGAAAAAGTGCAGGGCATAAAGTGGCATACAAGCGAGCATGCCGCCCTTTGCCCTGCACTTTTGCACTCTGCCGTGCAAATGAAGTAAACACTGCCAGGCATTTACGCATGGCAGACAGAATTCATAATGGATTTGTATGGAGTTCGTCGGGGCAGGCATAATGTTAATGAAAAATGTATGTTTCCGCTGCTCCCTTACTCTACGCCAGACACATTTCGTCCGCAGTTGCATTGGCATGGATTGCCATGTTGGTGAAAATGCTGTGGATCCCTATAGAGTCTGCCAGTTTTTGCACCAGCAAAAAGCCGGCAGACTCCATAGGGATCCATTGTAAACGCTGCCTACCATGCATACATGGCCCGCGCCATTTACTTCATTTGTACGACAGTGCACAAAACTGCACTGCAAAAGGTGGCATACCAGCTTGTACACTGCTTTTTGCCCTGTCCTTTTCAACTCCACCATGCAAATTACCAAACTTTGGCAGTGGGGACTTTTAAATCAGCAATGAATACATGCATGAATAATTCAAATAAGAGAAATGTAGTAAGGGTGGGACCTTCATAGCAAAGGTATAGTTGATGGGTGACAAAGGCAATGGCGGCCTGGGCTAACCTGGGAAGGAATAAGGAGGAATAGAGGGTTGGGAATGGGAGGAATTCGACCATCCGCACAGGGAGAGTGCGCTCACCTGGACTTTTTTGATTTTTTGATAAATGAAAATGAATGATGGGAGACCAACCTCAGAGAAATTACACTGCTTCCCGCACCAAACACATAGTCACCTGTACTCTGGGAAGACAGAGCCTACAGGTGCCGTCTTCCCCTGTCATATAGTCACATGGCATGTGACAGCCCTGGGTACATCAAAGCATTCCAAAAATGGGCAAGGTACACCTTCCTCCAACCATGAGCAGCCTAATTAAAATATCAAAGGCTCCATGGATCTGCATTTCTTTGTTCTCCGGCTGGTGGCAGTGCATACTAATGAGAGATAATTGAGGTAAGCCTGCTGAGTGGGCTTAGTTGCCGGAGGGACAGCAGGAAGGTGGACCTAACACCCCTTTGGAGAGCAATATGTAAACTTGAAGCTAGTTCCCACCACTCTGTATGAAAGGCAGTGAAATGCATGCCTGGGTCCACTATTTACAATAGGCACACCCCTGCAGATCTGACCCCTTTCAGAGGGGAGAAGTATGTGGGTTGAGGGAGACAGGAAGTCTGCTCCCAGAACATGCTTCAGGGGAAAACCTGCACTTTAATGAAGAGTCACTCTCAGTTAACCAGAGAGGCACTTTTATCTACAACAGATAGGAAGATGGGTGGGACCTAGGTATATGTTGTCACCCCCTTGTCTGTTGCAGAGCACTCTGGTCCTGGCCTCATGCATAACAGAGGATTGTTGGTGGGGTCCCAGGAATGGTTCCTTAAGGTAGGCGTAGCCTATCCCAATCACTGTCTTTAAAAGAGGCCTGAACCCCTCACTTAGAAGATCATCTGAATGAAGACTTTGCAAGGTGTAAGAAGAAGGACTCATTTGAGCCCGAGCTGAAGGTACAATCTACCTTACATCTTCCGCCAATGAAGGAAGGCCAAGAGTTCCAAGAGGGAAGCAGGATCCCTCCCCTAAACATCTCCCAGGGAACAGAGGAAGATACCAGACTCAGGGACCCCATCCAGCAGCTCCAGAACCCGTACCCAGCCAGCACACAGTGTGCCCTGCTAAGTTCTGACAGCAAGCTTCCTGAGTGGGAAGTGCCGGAGAGTCTCTGGACAAAGGACAAGTCTATTGCCTGCTAAGACCCTGCTGAGCTTTAGGCAGTTCCCCTTGATAGGACACAAGCTCTGCGAAGAAGCTAGGAGGAGGGCCACACAAGCATCATCCAGCATCCATCTTTTTAAGGACAATTTTGAGACAGTCGAGTCCTCGAACTGCATCCGGCTGCACCACTGCTTGTTGTCACCCGCGGTCACCAGAGCTATCCGAGATGCCTCGAGCAGCATTCCAGATCCACCAACCAGCAAAGAGACAATAATTCTTGGCCCCGGGCTGCGCCACTGGACAGCCTGTAGACATCCGTCTAGCCTCAATTGCTGAACTGCCTGCCGCCTCTCCCACCACCAACTCTGTCTCACGGACTATAAAGTTCCCTGGAACCGCCTTGACGCTGTCGAGCACCAAGATCTTCTTCGGTACTAGGTACATTGTGGTTCTGCCCCCCTGGTCCTTCTCTGAAGGCTTCTAGAGAAAGTTACGACCCTTTGCTCTTTGGTGTTGAAACCAAATAACCTTGAACAGTAAGACAGATCGCTTTACCAACTGCCCACCTGTCAGTATCCAGAGTGAATCCCTTTCCTTTGCGAAACTGTCTGTCCTCTGTGTTCCGTTACAGTGTGGGCTGTAATTGTAGTGTGCTAGAATTGTCTGTTGTAGTAATAATATAGTAGATATTTTTTATACAACTTTGACTGGACAGTCCCTTTTATCATTGGCTAATAATTGTATTTTCGCTGTCTTGCAACTAACCAACAATCCACAATCTTGCAGAGATAAGCCTGCCGTTCCGTCCACGTTACCAAAATTGGACAAGGAGGTCTTATAATGCACTTTTATTCCAATCTTTTCAGATCCCTTCTGGTGTACTAGAGGCGTGGGGTTGATTGATGGTTTAGACACCGATATTCATCCCTGGGCCACTGGTGCCACGGAAGTTGATTCGTCACAGGGATATTTTAGTTTATTTCAGAGGCGCTCTTGCAGAGTCCCTAGTAAGTGGACAACTATGCATTCCAACTGGTGTTACTTCGACTCACCTCGTTCTTCGTTCTTTATCGCGGGCCCACTAGAGTATGCAAATGGCTCGTCTCTGCGACAAAAGCAAACACTAGCTGGTTGGCCCAATAGGTGGATTTTTGGGTAGAGGAAAAGATGAGTTTATGATCAGAGAGTCAAAAACAGACTAGAGTGTTTGGGGAGCTTGTGTCTCACTACAAGCAAACACAAAAGAAGGGACATGTCTAGTAGCAGTGACAAAATAATATCTGCGTATATGGCCTCAACAGGGTCGGGGGGCGGGGGGGTCTGCTTACGCATGATGATTGGCCACCTGTGCTCTGCATTGGAGTGGCATCTAAAGCTGCAGCAGCAGGCCTTTGGTGAGAAGGGGTGAATCAATAAAGAAGGTAGGAGGCTGGCACTCAGCTTGATATGTTATGTTATGATGTTTCTAGGCTTTTGCACTGCACATAAACTCCACCGTGTTATAAGCATTATGTTCACGCTCTGGCCAAACCACCACAGTTCCTCTATCAGTATCCATATTTCTCAACTCTTTGTAGCAGCTGGTTTTCATCAATAGAAGGCCCAGTGGAACTGCTCCTCACCCACTTTCACCCGTTCGGTTTTGAAGTGCTTTTTATTCCCCTTGCAATGAGTAGTTTGGTGGGGTAACTGGTGGCAACTGAGTTGATTGTTGAACCTCAAGGCCCAAAAATAGTTTTGAAGCACAAGATTTTTCCCCTCCAACAGGGTGTTTTGGGGAATATTGCTCCAATAAGATGCCTGCTTTTGTGACGCAAAACAGGGGTCACATGACCCCTTTCGAGCAGGATGTGGAATACCTGATGTGTATAAACTATATATAAATTGAATGCTTCTAGGGCCAGATTCTCAAAACATATTTTGGCACTAAGGATAGGATGTGCTAGTGCATCTCATCAATTGCACCCATTAAATAATGCCCCCTATTCCCAAGGGGCATTCGATTGTGCCCATCTCTTCAAGTGCACATATTCACCACCTGTGCTCATTTGCACAAATCGGGGGATGTTTCAGCACATCCCGTATTCACAAATGGGATGTACTTTAAAATGTACAGAAAATAAAAACATCCCCCTGCGCCTACTTGGAACAGGAACTGGGGGATGTGCAATGCATGGCAGGGTAATGCATTTCTTTTGTGAACTGCTGCTGTCTCACTTGATTTTCTATCACCTAAACAAGGAGAGAGACACTTGCTGCACGATTCATGGAATAATTAGCCCGGCGCAAGTGGCCAAAAACGTGCGAATCGCAGTGGAATAGCGAAAATCGCAGTGCAAGTGCGAAAATCGCACGAAAAGCAGCGCACGTCGATTCATGGAAGGCCGTGCGCGAGAAAACCAGCGGATGTGCGATAAAAAAGTGCGCGGCGCACGTTGGCGCACAGGCCATCTAACAGCGTGCGCCAGGTCACAGCGAAAATCGCACAGGCCACAGCGAAATTCGCACATAGCGCGGCGCACGCAACAAAAGTAGGCGGAACACGGGCGTAACACTCGGAATGGGGAACAACTTGCCAAAACGTGGGCGTCACGGGGGAAGTACAGGGCACAAGTGCGCGGAACGCCCACACGCTCGCCTACAACACGTATTCATGGAATAGAATAGGGGAAAAAAGCGCACGCTCAAACCAGCGCACAGGCACAAACACGACCGCCACAAGAAAGCAGGCGGTAGCGTCTCTGCGGCTGTAAGAAATGTGCGCCAAAAGGTGCGCCAACAAATAGCACCTATATACTGCCATGATGAATGTCCCATACTGTGGCCCTCCAGGAAAAATGACGTGCAAAGGGGTACCCACAAACACGGACACCCGCTGACAAAAAATACGTGTGCGTGTATACCGGGGTGCGCGGGAAGTCTCACACGCGATTTCAGCAGGGTACGTGCATCACAGGGGTTCGCGTGAAGTTATTCACGCGATCGGGCCTGGGGGAGCGGGCTACGTGTATTTCAGGGGTTCGCGTGAAGTTTCTCACGCGATCGGGCCTGGGGGAGCGTGCTACGTGTATTTCAGGGGTTTGCGTGAAGTTTCATGCGATCGGGCCTGGGGGAGCGTGCTACGTGTATTTCAGGGGTTCGCGTGAAGGTTCACATGCGATCGGGCCTGGGGGAGCGGGCTACGTGTATTACAGGGGTTTGCGTGAAGTTCCTCACGCGATCGGGCCTGGGGTAGCGGGCTACGTGTATTACAGGGGTTCGAGTGAAGTTCCTCACGCAATCGGGCCTGTGGGAGCGGGCTACGTGTATTCCAGGGGTGCGCGGGAAGTTCCACACGCGAATAGCCTGGGCGCGTGTATTTGAGGGGTGCGCGGGAAGTTCCACACGCGAATAGCCTGGGCGCGTGTATTTCAGGGGTGCGCGGGGAGTTCCACACGCGAATAGCCTGGGCGAGTGTATTTGAGGGGTGCGCGGGGAGTTCCACACGCGAATAGCCTGGGCGCGTGTATTTCAGGGGTGCGCGGGAAGTTTTACACGCGATTTCAGCAGGGTACGTGTATTTCAGGGGTGCGCGGGAATTCTCACACGTGATTTGGCTTGGTACGTGTATTACAGGGGTGCGTGGGAAGTTACACACGCGATTAGGCTGGGTGGGTCCTCACAGGTGTTCCCTGTACACCCTCCACGGCCCCTGCAGGCAGCCCACAAAACAGGGGACTACCCTGCACACCTGCTCATGTCTCCCACCACCCAACAAGGGCATGCCCCCCCAGCAAAGGCACATGTCTCCTTGAACTAATGAACACCAACTCATGTCCCCTTGCACCCCCACCCCCCAGCACTGTGGGGCACCTGCCAGCAGGCCCCCACCCATGTCCAACTCATGTCCCCCACCACCCACACCCCCCAGCACTGTGGGGCACCTGCCAGCAGGCCCCCACCCATGTCCAACTCAAGTCTCCCACCACCCCCACCCCCCAGCCACCAGGGTCACCCTCCACCAGGCCCCCACTCATGTCACCCACCACCCCCACCCCCCAGCCACCAGGGTCACCCTCCACCAGGCCCCCACCCATGTCTCCCACCACCCCCACCCCCCAGCCACCAGGGTCACCCTCCACCAGGCCCCCACTCATGTCTCCCACCACCCCCACACCCCAGCAGTGCAGGGGCACCCTCCACCAGGCCCCCACTCATGTCTCCCACCACCCCCACACCCCAGCAGTGCAGGGGCAGCCTCCACCAGGCCCCCACTCATGTCCCCCACCACCCCCACCCCCCAGCACTGTGGGGCACCTGCCAGCAGGCCCCCACCCATGTCCAACTCAAGTCTCCCACCACCCCCACCCCCCAGCCACCAGGGTCACCCTCCACCAGGCCCCCACTCATGTCACCCACCACCCCCACCCCCCAGCCACCAGGGTCACCCTCCACCAGGCCCCCACCCATGTCTCCCACCACCCCCACCCCCCAGCCACCAGGGTCACCCTCCACCAGGCCCCCACTCATGTCTCCCACCACCCCCACACCCCAGCAGTGCAGGGGCACCCTCCACCAGGCCCCCACTCATGTCTCCCACCACCCCCACACCCCAGCAGTGCAGGGGCAGCCTCCACCAGGCCCCCACTCATGTCACCCACCACCCCCACCCCCCAGCCACCAGGGTCACCCTCCACCAGGCCCCCACCCATGTCTCCCACCAACCCCACCCGCAAGCCACCAGGGTCACCCTCCACCAGGCCCCCACTCATGTCTCCCACCACCCCCACACCCCAGCAGTGCAGGGGCACCCTCCACCAGGCCCCCACTCATGTCTCCCACCACCCCCACACCCCAGCAGTGCAGGGACACCCTCCACCAGGCCCCCACTCATGTCTCCCACCACCCCCACACCCCAGCAGTGCAGGGGCACCCTCCACCAGGCCCCCACTCATGTCTCCCACCACCCCCACACCCCAGCAGTGCAGGGGCAGCCTCCACCAGGCCCCCACTCATGTCACCCACCACCCCCACCCCCCAGCCACCAGGGGCACCCTCCACCAGGCCCCCACTCATGTCTCCCACCACCCCCACACCCCAGCCACCAGGGGCACCCTCCACCAGGCCCCCACTCATGTCTCCCACCACCCCCACACCCCAGCAGTGCAGGGGCACCCTCCACCAGGCCCCCACTCATGTCTCCCACCACCCCGACCCCCCAGCCACCAGGGGCACACTCCACCAGGCCCCCACTCATGTCTCCCACCACCCCCACACCCCAGCAGTGCAGGGGCACCCTCCACCAGGCCCCCACTCATGTCTTCCACCACCCCCACCCCCCAGCCACCAGGGGCACCCTCCACCAGGCCCCCACTCATGTCACCCACCACCCCCACCCCCCAGCAGTGCAGGGGCACCCTCCACCAGGCCCCCACTCATGTCTCCCACCACCCCCACACCCCAGCAGTGCAGGGGCACCCTCCACCAGGCCCCCACTCATGTCTCCCACCACCCCCACACCCCAGCCACCAGGGGCACCCTCCACCAGGCCCCCACTCATGTCTCCCACCATCCCCACACCCCAGCAGTGCAGGGGCACCCTCCACCAGGCCCCCACTCATGTCTCCCACCACCCCCACACCCCAGCAGTGCAGGGGCACCCTCCACCAGGCCCCCACTCATGTCTCCCACCACCCCCACACCCCAGCCACCAGGGGCACCCTCCACCAGGCCCCCACTCATGTCTCCCACCACCCCCACACCCCAGCAGTGCAGGGGCACCCTCCACCAGGCCCCCACTCATGTCTCCCACCACCCCCACACCCCAGCAGTGCAGGGGCAGCCTCCACCAGGCCCCCACTCATGTCACCCACCACCCCCACCCCCCATCCACCAGGGGCACCCTCCACCAGGCCCCCACTCATGTCTCCCACCACCCCCACACCCCAGCCACCAGGGGCACCCTCCACCAGGCCCCCACTCATGTCTCCCACCACCCCCACACCCCAGCAGTGCAGGGGCACCTTCCACCAGGCCCCCACTCATGTCTCCCACCACCCCCACCCCCCAGCAGTGCAGGGGCAGCCTCCACCAGGCACCCACACATGTCCCCCTGCCCCCAGGTCCTGACGATACTCAATCATGGCAGTAATGGGCAGCATACCCAGCACAAACACCCAGGCAAGGATTGCATCCACCCACATAGTGAATGCAATTACATGATACAACCCCAATGGCAAGTCTGTAAATGAACACATGTCCGTCACACACACATACACAATGGGTGCAAGTCAATGTCAAAACCCATATCATGACATGTATGAAACCAATGAGAAAATACCACAAGTGAAACTTAAAAAGAACATGTATTAAAGATGAAAAATAAGTAAAAAAATCAAACATACAACAATGGGGATAACAAAATAAATGGTCCATGTCCGAGAACAAATGTAAAAATAAAAAAAACAAAGTAATCCAAAAACAAATGTTGTCCAAAGCAAAATCATGTGGAAGTAAAATAATGAAAAACCATTTCCTCATGGTGAACACAATAATTAATAAAAAAAATGTTTCTTCAAAAAGCAAACTATATACACGAAAATTCCAGGGTCCATGAGCCCAACACCATAAATGAAACCTACTACTACCTAATGAAAATAATATATACAAAAAAGTGGCCATTGTCCGAGCGGTCCAAAAAAACAAAAATTAATAAAGGAAACCTAACACTAACTAACTAAATAACTATATACAAAGGCAGCGGGCAAGTCCTGCGGCTCACTCGGTGATGTTGCTGGGCAGGGCATCATCGAACTCCATGTCGATGTCCTGGAGGCGGGACTCTGTCCTTGCCCCGAGGTCTCGCAGGGATAACCCCATGTCCAGCTCAAACTCCCTGCGAGCTTCCTCGAGGCACTCAGCCCGCCTCAACGCCCGACGCATGGAGAACTCCGCCCTGACCATGGTGAGCCGCTCCTCTTCCGCCCGCTGCCGCTCCGCACCTATCCGCTGGACCAACTGCTCCCACACGGAAGACACCACCATCCCAGGGTTGCCCTGCCCTCCGGCCGATGCCTGCCCCTCTGATCTTGATGGCCCTGAGCCATGATGCCTCCCACGTCGAGCCCGCTGCTGCCTCCGACGCCACTGCCTCTGCCAGCACGACGGCATCCAGGCTGATGGAAACCACCGACGCCGTCGTGCACGTGCCCTGCCTGATGATGCTGTCACATCTTCCATCTGCTGGGGTCCAGTTGCTGTGTTGTCCACCCCTGCTGGACCTCCGACTCCCAACTGTGGCAGGGATGGGATCCCCACCGAGCTGGCTGCATTGGTCGGGGCAGGTCCACAGGGGGCCCTGGTGGCATCTGGGCTGGAAGACGGCAAGGAGAACGACTGGTGGATAGCCTGCACAGAGGAGGAGAGGGCCGCCACATTGGCCAACACATGCAGGAAACCCCCGAACATGGCCGATCCCAATTGGGCCACATCGGCACGGTGCACTTCGTGATGACATGCGTGCTCCTCCCGGGAAGCACGCACGGCATCACGAATCACAGCCGTGCGCATCGCGACCCCAATCAGGACCTTCTCTGCACGGCCAGGGGTTCCCACGTCCGCAGGTGGAGGGGAGTCAGGTGACATGGACATCCCCTCTACCTGCGGACGGGCCTGGGACGGGGCATCCCTGCTGGTGCATGGTGGTGCACTCACAGGGTCAGGGACAGCGACATGCACAGGCCCCTCCACGGTGACCTGTGCTGCCTCCTGTCCCTGGCCCTGGACTGCACCACTTGCACCAGCAGGGATGCCCCCACCAGGCCCCATGTGTGCCCCAGTGGCGGCCTCCTCCACCTCTGTGCAAACCACCAACCTGGATGGCTCCTCACCGTCTCCCACCGTAGCAGGCCCCTGTGGGGGCTCACCCACCCCTTCCGCTGCAGCCGTGGGGCATCCCCGCCGCCTTGCTCCACAGCGCCGTCTCCGCCCTCTTCTTCACTAGCCGCTGCGTAGAGGGAGACAAAGAACACAAGCATCAGGGCACTGTACAATGGTCCCCTAGACAGGAAGCAATAGCAGATGAGCACCACTGTCAAAGTACACTTCCATCATGTCCCTCCACAACACATGAGTCAGTCCAGGCAAAACACACACAGTAACAGGCATGGTGCATGCCATGGACATTTCCATGCATGTCCAATGGACTCTTGAAACATTCAATGATATGTAACTCCCATGCATCATGGCTCATGCCTATCACATGCACACACTTCACCTCAGTCACATCCATCTGGCCCCAAACACACCAAACACAGCGGATACAAGGGTAATTTGGCTGCTTCACTGAATCTGTGCATTGTCACACACATGTGTCATGCATCCATGGCATGCACAAGTCACAGACACGCAGGTCAGGCACACAGACATGGCTACCATATATGTACCTGGCATCAGCACCCATCCCTCACCCCCACCCATGTCCAGGTACAGAGACTGGCATGCTCTCATGTTCAAAATCTGCATAGGGCTCCCCATGCGGCATTTGAACACATGCAACAACCATGTGGGTCACACATCACTGGTCGCACATGCATTACCATGATGTCCCTGCACACATACATGCATACATGGCCTATGGCACACATACAGGCAAGTATCATAGAACCAGCACACCGCAACATGCCCTGTCTCACACAGTAATGCTTGGACACTTACTGCTCAACTCCAGACGGGCCTCCCTCTCAAGGATCTGGGCGTGGAGCACTGGGCGTACGCGTTCCAGGACCCTCATCTGGATGGAACTCATGCGGCCCCAGCCCCCCTCCACGAGGCGCCGGGCCTTCACAAGGGTCCTGGACCTCAAGTCCTCCCAGCGCTTCTTGATCTTCAGGACGTCGCGGGTTGCCACCCCCTCCGCGTTGATGGCAACCACACAGTCGGCCCAGATCCTCTGCCGTCCTTCCTTGCTGGCGCGGGACGATCCAAAGAGGGCATCATACTGCCCCAGGACATGCTCCACCAGGACACCAACTTTGGTGGCAGTGAAGCTGGTGCCCCTCTGCCCCTCTGGCCTGGGGTTGCCACTGGTGCCAGAAGTGGAAGTGCCCGACATGGCAACCCCAGAGGCAGGTGTGGGTGGGCAACTGGGTCCTGGGGCTGGGCTGTGGAGCGATGTAATCCCAGTCGGGAGTCTTCAGTTCCAGCAGGGGTGGACACAGCAACTGGACCCCTGCAGATGGCTGATGTGCAGGCACCAAATGGCAGGGCACGGTGGCAGCAGGCAGGCAGGCAGGCAGCAGCAGATGGCACGTGGGAGGCTGCTCGGGGCACTGGGGGGCAGTAACTCGGCCTTCTGGGCAGGAGCGTGGTCTTCCGTGTGTTTTCGCGTGGCCAGCTTGATACGGAGTGATTTGGCACGTGAAAATCCTGCACGTCAGCGTGAAATCCGTGGAAAGGCCCTTAGCGCGTAAGCACGTCAGCACGCATACGCGATTCTATTGGACCAGAGTCCCTCAGCGCGTAAGCGCGTCTGTGACGTGACCCGCACGGGTGTTCCCCACTCAGCACGTGATGACGGGGCACACGTGGAAAAACTGCACGTCAGAGTGTCATCGCGTGTAATTGGACAAAAGTGCGCGTACACGCGATTGGCCTATGTATGTGTATTTAATGGGTGCGCGGGCACTTACACACGCAAGTACGTCAGCGAACCTGTATCCCGTGGTGCGTGTGAATTTCCACACGCTATTGGACTGGGAACTGGATTCCAGGGGTGCGCGGGTCACACGCTGTATCCCGTGGTGCGTGTGAATTTCCACACGCTATTGGACTGGGAACTGGATTCCAGGGGTGCGCGGGTCACACGCTGTATCCCGTGGTGCGTGTGAATTTCCACACGCTATTGGACTGGGAACTGGATTCCAGGGGTGCGCGGGTCACACGCTCGCCTAGAACACGCGCAAAGCATAAATTTGCGCACTTTAACAATAACAAGCTCAGACGCCAGGATGAACATACCGTTCCTAGCAGCAGTGGCAGTGGGCTACCAAAGGAGGAGGAGGAGGATAGTCAGGGCCAGAATATTCACACCCAGAACCAGCCTTTTCGGGATGCCTGATGACCAGGTGTATGGGAGGTACAGGTTTCCACCACACATTATACTGGACCTGGTGAGTGAGTGGGAGGATGACCTCACATCACCCACCCTGTGCTCCCAAGCACTCAGCCCCCTGGAGAAGGTCCTCAATGTACTGCACTTCTTAGCCACTGGATCATTTCAGCGGACAAGTGCCATAGTGGGTGGGGTGGCACAGGCCACCCAGTCACGCTGCCTACACCAGGTCTTGAACATCATGACTGCACGCCCATCAGTCCGCAGGCACATATACCTGCCCAGAACACCTGCAGAAAGGCATGCTGCCGCCCTGGATTTTTACGGTGTGGCACGATTCCCCAAAGTGCTAGGTGCCATCGACTGCACCCATGTGGCTCTACGTCCCCCCAGGGCATCTGAGCACATCTATAGGAACCGCAAGCACTGGCATTCCATCAACGTGCAGGTAGCATGTAATGCCAAGGGAATCATCACCTCAGTATATGCCAACTATCCCGGCTCCACCCACGACAGCTTCATTTACCGAATGTCCACCCTAAGCCGGGACCTAGAAGCTGGGCGGCATGGCGATACATGGCTGCTTGGTGAGTATGTATGCCACTGCACATGCATGCATGTTGGATACTGAGCAAGGTCACAACCCCACCAATGATACCAATCACCACCTCCACAGGGGACAGTGCCTACCCTCTCAGCCCCCACATGATGACGCCAATTCGGAACCCCACCACGCCACCCGAGGTAAGATATAACACAGCCCACATTACGACCCGGGGCATAGTGGAGCGCACATTCGGAGTGCTTAAGTCACGCTTTCGCTCGATTGACTGTTCTGGCGGGCAGCTGTTATACGCTCCCCCAGTAGTGTGCAGGATCATAGTGGCAGCATGTGTCCTGCACAACGTTGCAACACACCGGGGCCTGGCCGTGGACATGGTGGTGGCCCCACATCCCCAACCACATGCACAGCCGCTGCGCATGGGAGGGGAAAGGGCACGGGGGGAGGCAGCCCGTACACAGCTAGTGGCTAATTACTTCACATAGAAATCACACCCCTGTGGAGTGCACACTGCCCTGGCACATTCCATCTGACAATCAATGATGACTCAACCTGACACTGATCCTGAATGTCTGGAGAATGAACCGTGAATACCATATCAGCCTGAGATTGTTCACCTGGAAGTGTCACAATGTGTGCATCCCTACCCACACAGACACCACCAATGCAGTTTTGTGAAGTTACACATTCAAGCAGCTAAAATGATTACCCACTTGCAAAATGCAACAAGAGGACAGTGCCATGTCAGCCAACCCAACCCCAGCACCGCCACACGACACACCGTGCCATGTCATGCTAATTGCAGGTAAACAAAGTAATCCCCACAACATGACATCAGTCTCACTATGTACAGTGGCACTATTAGAAACCTGCAACACCTGAAATGCTTACAGCAATGCCGGAACAACAACATACTTGAGCACGTAGTAACATTAACATGACATCACAAATGTTACATATTAGTAGTCTCACCACCTGGAAATGCCTGCACTCCCACCACTACCAACTGTGCAGTGTTGTCGCCATGTAGAGTTGTAGGTGCACTGCTGCCAACATGGACCCCATCTCCAGACTAGAGGTCCTTGTGTGGACATGAGGAAGGGACCTGCAAATTGGGAGGGGCCGGACTGTGTAGCCGTGTCTGGGGCATCAGCCTGTGCCGGACGAGCACTCTTCCTCTTCCGCTTGGAAGGTGGTGGTGATCCTGAGTGTCCTGCGCCGCTCTGGACACTAGGGGCAGGAGCCCTGGTGGACTCTGTATCAGGAGTGTGGGATTGCACACTCAGCATGGGAGTTGGTGCAGGCATTAGCTCTAGAGTGATGGTGTCAGGGGGAATGTCAGCAGCATGGACTAGGACCGACACTGTCCTGGCTGGGTGTGTGAGGGCTGGGGTGGATGGAGCCGCAGCTGCCCCTGCAGCCTCTCCGCCCTGCCTCCTTGGTGCAGCAGATGACCTTGCTGCCCCAGATCCACGTGGCATGATGGCATCAACGTGCACCAGCGCACGTGTCGTAGCCCTGCTGACCTGGAAGTCAGCCATGGAGTCAGCCAGGTCTGGTGCCACAATGGGCTGGTCCAACAAGGGCTGAGCATGGATGGTGTCAGCCACATCAGCCTCAATGGGAGGGGGGGGGGATTATGGGTGCCCGTGACTGGTCCTCCACACATGGGGGACAGGCTCACCCTGCAAGTTACGACCACGTCCCCTACCGGATCCACCACGGCCACCACTTGTGGCTCTTCCACCTTTGCCACCCTTACGGAATCCTCGCCTCCCAGCCATGGCACTGATGTTAATGTGCGTATGGGAGTGGATGTAAACTATTGTCCTGGGCAATTGGGGGTCAAAGGGGTTGGGTACCAGATGGTAATTGTACCCTAGTGCTCTAGCAATGCTGAATGTAACCCCTGGGGAAAGATGACGGGTCACGCAACGCACAGGAGGCCCAAAAAAGGGAGATGACGTGCACGCAACCCCTCCTAGACCACGTGTGCAGAAAGAAAAACCTGCACTACGCTGTGGCACCCAGAAACACAAGAATGAACGTATGCGTGTCACACGCAGCCTAGAATGACCTCTGAAGGGGTAGGCTACACACGGGGCTAGCACAGATGTTAGATACGTGCGTGACTCACCGTCTGCCAGGTAAACGAGCGTGTAAAATGAGCACGTTTGGTTGGCAACACCCCCGCCAAAAGAAGATTTGTCCGCTGTCTGAGGAGACAGGACAACAGTAGAAGGGAACACTGTTTGAGGGAACAGGCCCAGGTAAACCAGTAAAAGAGAAAAAAGAGAAAAAGCTGTCAGAGGTAACAGGGAATACGAACTAGAAACGCCGTGAAGTAAATCGCGTGTGAAACGACAAGAAGTACAGAATTCACCCACTCGCTCTCCACGAAAAGCACGTACAAGGAAAACGTGTTCTACACGTACCTTTTATACAGGCCCACACGTCCAGCGTCACTTACGCGGCGTGTACGCGCTAGGGCCATTTCCACCTATTACATGCTTTGTCACTTCTGCGTGTAGGGCCATTTCCACCAATTACACGCTTTGTCACTTCTGCGTGTAGGGCCATTTCCACCAATCACACGCTTTGTCACTTCTGCGTGTAGGGCCATTTCCACCAATCACACGCTTTGTCACTTCTGCGTGTAGGGCCATTTCCACCAATCACACGCGATTACCCTCTGACGTGCAGTCTTTCCACGTGTGCTCTGTCATCACGTGCTGTGTGGGAAACACCTGTGCGGGTCACGTCACAGACGCGCTTACGCGCTGAGGGCCTTTCCTCAGTTTTCACGCTGACGTGCAGGATTTTCACGTGCAAAATCACTCCGTACCAAGCTGGCCACGCGTACGCACACGGAATACCACGCTCCTGCCCGGAAGGCCGAACTACTGCCCCCCAGAGCCCGAGCACGCTCCCACCTGCTGCTGCCTGACTGCCTGCTGCCCCTGCACTGCTGGGGGGTGGGGATGATAGGGGACATGAGTGGGGGCCTGGTGGAGGCTGCCCCTGGTGGCTGGGGGTTGGGGGTGATAGGGGACATGAGTGGGGGCCTGGTGGAGGGTGCCCCTGCACTGCTGGGGTGTGGGGGTGGTGGGAGACATGGGTGGGGGCCTGGTGGAGGCTGCCCCTGGTGACTGGGGGGGTGGGGGTGGTGGGAGACATGAGTGGGGGCCTGGTGGAGGGTGCCCCTGGTGACTGGGGGGGTGGGGGTGATAGGGGACATGAGTGGGGGCCTGGTGGGGGCTGCCCCTGCACTGCTGGGGGGTGGGGGTGGTGGGAGACATGAGTGGGGGCCTGGTGGAGGGTGCCCCTGGTGACTGGGGGGGTGGGGGTGATAGGGGACATGAGTGGGGGCCTGGTGGGGGCTTCCCCTGCACTGCTGGGGGGTGGGGGTGGTGGGAGACATGAGTGGGGGCCTGGTGGAGGGTGCCCCTGGTGACTGGGGGGGTGGGGGTGGTGGGAGACATGAGTGGGGGCCTGGTGGAGGGTGACCCTGGTGACTGGGGGGGTGGGGGTGATAGGGGACATGAGTGGGGGCCTGGTGGGGGCTGCCCCTGCACTGCTGGGGGGTGGGGGTGGTGGGAGACATGAGTGGGGGCCTGGTGGAGGGTGCCCCTGATGACTGGGGGGGTGGGGGTGATAGGGGACATGAGTGGGGGCCTGGTGGGGGCTGCCCCTGCACTGCTGGGGGGTGGGGGTGGTGGGAGACATGAGCAGGTGTGCAGGGTAGTCCCCTGTTTTGTGGGCTGCCTGCAGGGGCCGTGGAGGGTGTACAGGGAACACCTGTGAGGACCCACCCAGCCTAATCGCGTGTGTAACTTCCCACGCACCCCTGTAATACACGTACCAAGCCAAATCACGTGTGAGAATTCCCGCGCACCCCTGAAATACACGTACCCTGCTGAAATCGCGGGTAAAACTTCCCGCGCACCCCTGAAATGCATGCGCCCAGGCTATTCGCGTGTGGAACTTCCCGTGCACCCCTGAAATACACGCGCCCAGGCTATTCGCGTGTGGAACTTCCCGCGCACCCCTGAAATACACGCGCTCAGGCTATTCGCGTGTGGAACTTCCCGCGCACCCCTGAAATACACGCGCCCAGGCTATTCGCGTGTGGAACTTCCCGCGCACCCCTGGAATACACGTAGCACGCTGGGAGACATGAGTGGGGGCCTGGTGGAGGCTGCCCCTGCACTGCTGGGGGGTGGGGGTGGGGTGGTATACATGGGTGGGGGCCTGGTGGAGGCTGCCCCTGGTGACTGGGGGGGTGGGGGTGGTGGGAGACATGGGTGGGGGCCTGGTGGAGGGTGCCCCTGGTGACTGGGGGGGTGGGGGTGGTGGGAGACATGAGTGGGGGCCTGGTGGAGGGTGCCCCTGGTGACTGGGGGGGTGGGGGTGATAGGGGACATGAGTGGGGGACTGGTGGGGGCTGCCCCTGCACTGCTGGGGGGTGGGGGTGGTGGGAGACATGAGTGGGGGCCTGGTGGAGGGTGCCCCTGGTGGCGGGGGGGTGGGGGTGATAGGGGACATGAGTGGGTGCCTGGTGGAGGCTGCCCCTGCACTGCTGGGGGGTGGGGGTGGTGGGAGACATGAGTGGGGGCCTGGTGGAGGGTGCCCCTGGTGACTGGGGGGGTGGGGGTGATAGGGGACATGAGTGGGGGCCTGGTGGGGGCTGCCCCTGCACTGCTGGGGGGTGGGGGTGGTGGGAGACATGAGTGGGGGCCTGGTGGAGGGTGCCCCTGGTGACTGGGGGGGTGGGGGTGATAGGGGACATGAGTGGGGGCCTGGTGGGGGCTGCCCCTGCACTGCTGGGGGGTGGGGGTGGTGGGAGACATGAGCAGGTGTGCAGGGTAGTCCCCTGTTTTGTGGGCTGCCTGCAGGGGCCGTGGAGGGTGTACAGGGAACACCTGTGAGGACCCACCCAGCCTAATCGCGTGTGTAACTTCCCACGCACCCCTGTAATACACGTACCAAGCCAAATCGCGTGTGAGAATTCCCGCGCACCCCTGAAATACACGTACCCTGCTGAAATCGCGTGTAAAACTTCCCGCGCACCCCTGAAATGCATGCGCCCAGGCTATTCGCGTGTGGAACTTCCCGCGCACCCCTGAAATACACGCGCCCAGGCTATTCGCGTGTGGAACTTCCCGCGCACCCCTGAAATACACGCGCCCAGGCTATTCACATGTGGAACTTCCCGCGCACCCCTGAAATACACGCGCCCAGGCTATTCGCGAGTGGAACTTCCCGCGCACCCCTGGAATACACGTAGCACGCTGGGAGACATGAGTGGGGGCCTGGTGGAGGCTGCCCCTGCACTGCTGGGGGGTGGGGGTGATAGGGGACATGAGTGTGGGCCTGGTGGAGGATGCCCCTGCACTGCTGGGGGGTGGGGGTGGTGGGTGACATGGGTTGGGGCCTGCTGGTAGGTGCCCCACAGTGCTGGGGTGTGGGGGTGGTGGGAGACATGAGTCAGGCATGAGTGGGGGCCTGGTGGAGGCTGCCCCTGGTGGCTGGGGGGTGGGGGTGGTGGGAGACATGAGTGGGGGCCTGGTGGAGGCTGCCCCTGCACTGCTGGGGGGTGGGGGTGGTAGGAGACATGGGTGGGGGCCTGGTGGTGGGTGCCCCTGGTGGCTGGGGGGTGGGGGTGCAGGGGGACATGAGCAGGTGTGCAGGGTAGTCCCCTGTTTTGTGGGCTGCCTGCAGGGGCCGTGGAGGGTGTACAGGGAACACCTGTGAGGACCCACCCAGCCTAATCGCGTGTGATAATTCCCACGCACCCCTGTAATACACGTACCCAGCAAAATGGCGTGTGATAATTCCCACGCAACCCTGTAATTCACGTACCCTGCCAAATCGCGTGTGATAATTCCCGCGTACCCCTGTATTACACGTGCCCTGACTAATCGCATGTAAGACTTCCCGCGTACCCCTGTAATACACGTTCCCTGGACAATCGCGTGTTGAACTTCCCGCGTACCCCTGTAATACACGTTCCCTGGACAATCGCGTGTTGAACTTCCCGCGTACCCCTGTAATACACGTTCCCTGGACTATCGCGTGTTGAACTTCCCGCGCACCCCTGAAATACACGTACCCTGGCACCCTGGCTAATCGCGTGTATAACTTCACGCGTACCCCTGATATGCACGTTACCCGCTTTGCGTTCCTTGTTTGGCAGCCCTGTAAACTGGTCCAGGGTTAGCGCAGCCCTTTGCGATGATTTAGCGATTTTGATGGCTTTTCCTTGCGCGAGGGCGTTCTTGGGGGCGTTACTGGCGCTGCTGCAGGGTCGCTGCGATACTCTGCGCCACGGCTGGTTTGGGAGCCTAAAATCCATGAATACGCTGTGCGCGGAAATCGGTTTTAGCGCACGTGCCTGGCGCAGACAATCGCACGCGGACACTCTGCGCCAGCCGCTTGCGACACTTTTCTGCGAAATTCTATGAATTACCCTGCTGGTGTTTTTGCCACATTTCACAACGACGGGCTCTCTAAGTGCCGTAACTGTGGAACACCCTCCCGGCACCTATGTGGCTACTGGGATCCCCTAATACAGTAGTGGCTGGAGTGGGCACCCAACACTAATGTATGCACTGGGCTGTGCAGTGCATCTTGTGTACTGCAAAAAGCCCCCCCTGAAATGTGCAGGTCACCTGGGGCAATAAAGTGGCCTGTGCATTTCTCAAACTAATATAAATAAAAAATATGCCTTCTAGTGTAGCACAGTAAGGTAGTTGGTGGTACCAGCTGTGACACGCGGCAACACTAACTTCTCCGGAGTTATTGAGCTCCAGTTTAGCCAACTGCTAGGGTAAGGGATGTTGGGTTACCAGCAGCGAGAGGTCAAATGACACTACAATCCGGGGTATTGTGTCACCTACTATAGGTTACCGTCGAGCGAAGTAGAGGCGAGGTGGGGCGGGACCCATTAAGCTAAGTGAACCCAAGTTCTTTAACAATGAATGCTGGGACCTTCTAACTTTAAATATAACGAGCTGGCTGCACTTTTAAAACAGAACCTGGTTGTATTTCTTTTTTTTGGCGCAGTGCAATTATTTCTCTAAGTTTATGTATGTGCGTATGAGACGTGTGAAGTGAGTTTGGAGGGACAATCATCCTCTCAGACCTTACCCACTCCCTCCACAAATATTAAACGCAAACCAAAATGGCACGGAGTGGTGTCTGGCATTATCTGTTCCCATGTGCACTGCTCTGTGTTTACAGGCCTGCCGGTACAGGCTCGAGCCAGCAGACAGCAGCCCAGGGAGAGGCGGGGGCACCCAAACGCCCTGGAGCTTTGTTCACCCATAGCTTCATGGCATGTTTTATTGTCCAGATCCTAAAACAGCAAACAGGCACTTCAGTTAAATGAATCGTGACTGAGGGCCTCCATAAATCAGACCTTTCCTGATGTAACTGCAATCCCGTCTCTTCAGCAGGCCTTTCCGAGCCATTTGTTAATGATTCTAATGGCAGCCACGTTTCCCTTTCAGTGAGCCGCCTGTCCAGCACCCCAGCTCCCTTCACACAGAAAACTGCAGACACAGGTGGGGCACTGGGGGAGGGGGGAGGAGGGAGGAGAGAGGCACTCTCACCTGAGTCCATAATCGCCGCTCTGGTGGAAACGGTCACTGCCTTTCTTTCTATTAACAAACTCTGCTAAAGACGATTAAAGGGACAAGGCCTTTCGAAAACATAATATTCAACCATTGTATGGTCTGTCCAAAGTGACATGTCCTTGCACTTTCTTACCTTCAATACTGAGGTTTTATTTTTCCCTGCCAACTCTTTTTCACCTCTGCCATCCATTTCTTTTCCACTCTCTACCCTTTCTATTTCCCCTACTGCGCGAAATCTTGGTCTTTGTTTGGATTCTAATCTTTCTTTTACACATCATATCTCCCTTACATCCCGCTCTTGTCGTTTTCATTTGTATAACATCCGTAAAGTTCTCTCCTTTCTTCCCTTTCATGCAACAAAACTGCTTATTTCCTCTCTTAGCTTTTCTGGACGTTTTTATTGTTCTGTCACGCTGTTTGGCCTCCCTTCTTCTCATTTGGCTCCTCTGCAATCTATCTACTCCTCTGTCCGTTTACTTTGTCTTCTCTCCTATCGGGTTTCTATTTCAGCATCACTTGTTTCTCTTGGCTGGTTACCTTTTCACTCTCAACTAAATCTCTCTATGCGTTAGCCCCAGACTATCTCAGTGCTCTTCTGTCCTTTTACACTGCTTCTTGTTATCTTGGTTCTTCATGTCTTTTCAAGCTGACTGTTCCGCATCCACCCTGCGCTCAGTCTCGCATTCGCTCTTTCCAGCTTCTTGCTCCTCGCCACTGGAACACTCTTCCTTTTTCTCTTCGATCTATTACTGTTTTCAATCTTTTTCGGGTCTCTTCGAAAAATCATCTTTTACACTGACCATGATTGTCTGCTTTCAGAACTGATATATGAGCCTCCCTCATCATTTCACTATTTTGTACTGCTGTTTTAATATTCTGTGCAGCACTTTGGATAAAAGCGCTATATAAGCTACAATAAAATACAAATACAAATACGTTTCTGATTTTGGGCCGAAAGTCCTCAGAGTGGAGAAGCAGGTGGCATTAGGAAAGCTGTGAAAAGAACAGAAGTTCGAACTGTATTTTCCCATCCAACGTACACCCATGGGCCTCTTATACTCTTGTTGTGCACTCTCGTCGTCATGCACGTTTTCAGGGAGGGTCTGGGCACCTATCAGTGGTGGACTCTCCTACAGGGTGCTTAAGTGATTTTCCAGTTGGCCTCTGCACTATGGGCATCTTTTCTGTGGGTACTCTGTTTTTCTGCTTTTCTTACCTATATGAACCCCGTCCCCATTCCGTCTATCTCTCCTCGTGTGCATGCTTGGACTGGCTTATATCAGTAGGGCAATGCCTGAACAAAAAACACAAAATACTAGTGTGGGCCAGTTTTTGGGCTGAAAGAGCGCCACTTTTTTGGCAATGTGGGCCAGTTTGAGAAGTTACTTCACCATGCGGCAGTAGTTTTGACCAGGGACGTCATTTCACCAAAATCCCAGGGGTAGCAAAAGTGACGTTACATGACCCTTGCCCTCTGATGACATTACAGCTAGTGGTGTCATTTGACTCCACCCTGAATTGGCATCACTGGAAGGGATGGAACACAACCTTTCACCCCTTGACAAAACAGGAAGTGGCATCACATAGCATTGTTTCAAAGTACACAACGATAAATATGTTTATGATATCACTGTAATTTGATATACATTTTTCATACAAGAATGGATCACCATATGTATCGTTAATATCATTGTGTATAAGACCATATTAACAAATTGCTGTGAATACAAGCAGACCTACACGGTCAAATGATAATGATGTGTTATTACATAGTACTTATGCTTAGCGCTTTATATAGAACAAATATGCATACAATATCACCCAACTTGTGTTGGTCCTCATTTATCAACCTCAGAAGGATGAAAAGCTAAGTTGGCCTTGCTCGGAGTCGAACCTGCAAATCACACACACACACATCGCAGAAGCGATCGTTCAACCCATTGAACCATCTTATCAGCTGTAGTTGTCTTACCGGCTACAGTAAAATGAGCAATTACATCACTGAATGTTCTTAAAGTCAGAAAGCAAATTACACTTTGTAGTGGATACAAATAAACGTGTAACTGAGATTTAACAGCAAGCCAGTTCATCTGCAGGGCTGGTGCAAAGTTGTCCGCATGTCAAGTCTGAGTGGATTTACTTTTCAGGCTTCAGAGGATGGCAAAATACATACCGTTGGGAGGGTTCATAACAGTGTATTAAACAATTTAGTAGAATGCAGGGAAAGCAGTGCATTCGCACAGCATCCCGTACTCTGGGCACTCGTTACCTCATACATGCAAACAAACATTCTAAACAGCATACCATAGAGATAGGAAAGATAGACACATTACAACAAAGCATTAATTGTGGCAAAATTAAATCAAAGGCCACTTTATGTGCTATAGTGAAACATTTCTACACTGTACACAAGGTTTTAGGCGCACAGATTTTGTCAAGTGAACGAGGACACCCAGATGGAATGTCTTGTCATGATAGTAACAGAGACAATGGCAGAAAAAAAACATGCTGTAACTTCAACTTGTGAAAAGCAAAATACATTGGGCCTCATCACGCGTTGGGCGGTAACGCCGGCACTAATAGTGCTGGCGTTATTAGCCCTACCGCCAAACCCACTGGCGCTATTAGCTCCGGATCACGGGTTTGGCGGAACGGGAAATCCCCATTCCTCAGTGAGCCCATTCGGGAATTCCCCATTCCCCATTGGGCTCAATGGGGAAATTTTGTGCTTTTACCACCGGCGGATTTCCCACCGGTGGTAAACGTGCCGAAAATCAGCACATTCTCTGCGGATTTCCTCCCAGCTCAGAGCTGGGGGGAAATCAGCCAAAGCCGTGATTTGGCGGACCCTTAAATCTGGCAGTAACAGCGCTACCGCCGGATTTAAGGGCTACCGCCAAACTCGTGATGAGGCACATAGTCCGAAGTGGATGCTTATTCTACTCTAAATGCATTTTGGAGGTTTTTGTCTGCATTGTGAACTTGAGGTGTTTAAGAACAGTACCAGGAGGAACGGGAAGATCCGACTCCTGAGGATTGAATGTTAACCAGTGTAGGGTGGAAGGTGCTGAGCCTTCTGCTCCCCTTACCTCGCCTGAAGTAAATGGCGATAGTACAAAAGATGAAGGATTGTATCCGTTAAGGGAACTGAAGGCAGTAACGGGGTATAGAAATCCGATATCTGAACCGTTTGCTTATAGCAGTGATGATAGTGCAAAGGAGACTAAAGGAAAGGAGGAAATCTTTAAGGTTCTACAAGACAAAGGAAAGAAAAGCAAATTACCAAATATGACCCCAGACATAGAATGAGAGATTAAGAGATGGAAAGGAGAAAAGGAGAAAGCTGACAAGGTAATGCTCATACAGAACGAATGGCTGGGTGGACAGATATTGCTCAAGCTCGATGGTAAAAGTATCGAGGAAGTTAGGCAGAGGGAAGATCAAGAGGAACAAGATAGAAAAGATAGGGAATGAGAGAAAAGACTGAAGGAGGATGAATATAAGAGAAAGAATAGACAGAGGCGAGAGCAAGTGTATCAAGAGGAGCAGCAAAGGAAGGAAGAGAGGGTATGGGAACAAAGGAAGTATGAACACAGGCAGAGAGCAATCGGAGAACAAGATAGGAAGGAACAGAAGAGAGAAGAGGAGGAAGCACAGAAATTAAGGGATAAAAGAATGCAAAGACGAAGGGAAGAAGAAGTGCGTAGAGCAAATGAAAGAAGGGAAGAGAAAGGACAAGACGATGAAAGGATTAGGCAGGAAACGAGAAAACAAAGAGAATTGGATGAAGAAATGGGGTGAAAAAGGAGACAAAGGGAACGCGATATTGATCGCATCCATAAAGATTTACTGGACTCGAGTCCAGTAATATCATGGGGACATATAGAGAAGTTCCTTCCGCTGCAGGAAGCAACTTTAAGACCACTTAGGATAAATCTAGAGGAGTTCCTCCCATCACAGGGAGCAACGTCAGGGCCATCTAAAGTAATATTAGATAAGAATTTCAAGATAGGGAGTTTCGGGGATAGGATCGATAAAGCCTATCAAGATTTGAGAACAAGAGATGAATCGGGAAGCAGAGGGAAAGAAGATCAATCTATAGTCGCCCAATTACAAGGTGAAGAAGGACACCCATTTAGCCTTGAACATACAGCCTTGTCCTCAGACAGGCGGACCTTAAATAGGGATGAAAGAGACAAAAGCCATACTAGTTGGGGAGTAGATAAGTCAGATGAAGTGAGAGAAACCTTCTGTGGGGAGGAGGGAGAAAGTACATGCGGTTCCGAGGAATGTCTGCAGACAGACAACAAAGTAAGATGGTCTGATTTAGAGGAACCTAAAGATAGGGCGCCAACCCCCATGGCATATCCGGAGCACCCTAAAGGGCGATTGCATAGTGAGAAGGGGGAGACATCACCATGTGTGAACAGGTTAAGGTCTTTGCCATGTAGGAGGCAATCAGGAACCATTGTCCTTACTATGGATAGGCAGATGATGGGAGCTGATTGCAGATTTAGGTTCACGCAGTTTCCCTTATTGGAGAAAGGAGGGGCCAGACCACAGTATATCCCTTGGTCACAAATGGATAAGGATAATTTAAGATGTAAACTCCCTAGTTTAATGGCAGGTGCGGGAAAGTGGATTTATGAGCTGGAAAAGATGACAGGAGGAAATACTCTGGCTATAGGGGACATTAAGGGTCTCCTAGCATCCATACTTGGGGAAAGAGCTGATGACATTTGGACCAGAGCAGGTTACTCAAGTGTCACAGCACAAAATACAGCTCATGATGGAGCACCATTTAATAATTGTAGAGCAGACATCTGGAGTGTGGGGGACAACTTCTGCTCCAGCAAATAGCTCACAAAATAGGGATGTGTTTGCCCAAGATCAAATATTGTACTAAGCATAAGCGCCACAAATGCAACAGGCATTGCAACCACAGCAAGCACCATTGAATCTGCCACAAGGGCAGTCACAGCATGCCCCCATGCAGATACAGCAGAATTCAAACACAGGACAGTTATTGACTCCTAAAGTGGGGGGTGTCACTGTAGTGGGGGGAAGTCCTTTTACAGGTACTGGGATAAGTATGCCCCCACAATAGGGCAGCTCACTGGGTGACTTGATCTGTTCAGTACTATTGGTAACACCAAACCCCCAAGAGGATCCAAAGGTTGATGTTACCAAGGAACAAATCTTTTTCTTTTTTATTAGACAAAGGTGCAACTCTCTCATGTATATGAGAGGGAAAATATCCATCATTGGGAAATGCCATGAATATGCAAGTCTTCTCTGGAGCTACCAGCAAAGTTCCTTTTACTAATGAATTACCAGTCTCCATAGGAGAATGTGACATGTCTGTCCCATTATTGGCAGACACCGGTTAATATTCTGGGCCAAGATTTAATGACAAAGCTAAATATGATGATTTAATTTACTGATAAAGGCATAGTGTGTTCCACTCCAGGGATGTGGTATCTAAATGTGGGCACATTTATATTGTTGTTTGCAGGGCAACTGGCACTGCAAGGAGTGCCGTTAGAGCCGGAAGCCTTTCTTTACGAGGTACGCATTTTGTTGACTTGGATGCCTGGCTTACTGGGAAAGATTATGAGCATACCTGATGAGTTCCTGTTCAGGCCAGAGATACCTATGGAGGAAGAAGGGGGACAAACTATTCCCCTGGGGTTAGATGCAGCTATAGTGCAAGGGGAATTGGCCATGCTCGAAGGTACTGATGACGAGGGCAGGCAATGGAGAACAGGTATTGCCATTGGGGATGGGTATAGATTGATTGATGTCACTGACGAAGACATGTTTAGAGATTATCCGTTAGATGATGAAGTAATATTCGAGATGAGAATTACTTATTGGATCAGAATAGAGAAAAGAGAGGTCTAACAGTGAATGATGATAGTACAGCAGCGGCGAGCATTTTTTTTACGAGGATTTAGAAAAAGTGCAAACCTCTTTATGGACAACAGGCCACTATGACATATGCTTGCTGAAAAGGGTAGGGGAGGTTAAGATTTAGTTGAAGCCAGGAGTAATTTTACCGTGAGCAAGACAGTACCCCATGTCCCAAAAGTCATATGAGGGTATTTTTAAGACTTTATCAGCCATGATGGAGCAGCGTATCTTAGTGACGTCAGAGTCACTGTGTAATACCAAAGTGTACCCTGTGAAAAATCAGAAGAGGGGTTGTGGAAATTAATTCAGGACATGAGACCAATTAACCAGATTGTAGAGGCAGAGTTTCCTTTAGTTCCGAATCCTGAGACAATACGATGTAGTATCCCAGCAGAGGCATGATATTTCACTGTGATTGACTTGAAAAATGTTTTTTTCTCAATCCTATTGCATAAGGACTCCCAAGACCTTATGTCATTCATGTTTCGTCACACTTAGCTGAAGAGCACTCGTTTGCCCCAAGGGTATTGTGAATCTCCATCAATCTTTAATAGGGTCCTGCAGATGAACCTAAGCAATATTGATTTGAAAAGTGTTGTGCTGCAGTATGTAGATGACATTTTAGTTGCATGTCATTGTAAGCAAAAGCGTACTTAAACACCTCAAAGTGAACATATCGGTGCTGCTGAAGAAATAGTTGGTGTGAGAAGTGCCATGTTCGCATATAAGCGCCTAGCTAAATATCGAAACCGGATAGGCACAGTGACATGGTGATCCCGGCACATGTTGCAATGTGGACCAGGTGCAAATATAAGTATATCATTGAAAAGAAGGTAATAATATATACCTAAAGGCCACTGTGAGTGGACCAAACATGACAGTTATGCATGATAGCATGAATGGAGTTTGCTTAGAGACTTGCCCATATCCTTGCGACAAGTGAGAGGTGATATGCTTAGCAACACTATTCTTATCATTGTGGAAGATAAAAGGAGATATAGTCAATCACATATGCAAGTACCGTACTGTCTGGTTGTGACGCACCAAACTCAAGGTGCTTCTCAATATATCGCAGTTATTCACAGCTTCTTGAAGGCAGGGTAAGACTGTAGTCAATACGTAAAGCACTTTATGCAAGCAGGAAGGATTACAGAATGTCACAGCTACACTCTACAAGTGAAAAGACACAAATCAGTGTGAATGCCATATATTAGGGCATGAGCATCTTGTTGCTGACAATTACATGCTTAAGCACCTCATAGTAAATACTTTGGTTCTACACTCTTTGGAAATGCGAAGGAAGACTCAAGAAGGCTTGTCTGGCCCAGTGTCAAGGGTTGAAGCAGACAAGAAAATGGTTATCTATTTGAGGAGATACAATGAACATAAGAAGCAAGCCAAGCTCCCGTTGAGGTGTAATGGAAAAACACTTGAAGTGCCAGGTTTTATTCATTTAATAGTATTAAATACAATGAAGGAGCTCAGAACTTGGTCCAGACTAATTGACTGGCAGACAGCAGGAGTGATGATGGATGTTGGGCTAATTGGGAGGGGAGGCATGACCAAGCCAACCCTCCAGCACTTGGGGTACCAGCTTGCATGCTGCTAGCGAGTGGAATATTCCAGAAAGGTACAAGCAATTATAGAGGGCCATGATGCCTGTTGTACTTCCTGTTTTAGACAATTGCAAATAAAACAGTTGTGTTTTGCCAACTTCCTGAGTCGGTCTGATTATTGATTTATGAGTAAAATCTGCATCCCCATCCATCTCAGATACTGTTACCTTGTCTTAAAGGGCCTTCGGGTTCACTTCCCTTGCTAAATCTGTTGGCACACTCCATGCTTCCATTCCCTTTTAAGTGATAGATAGCTGACTTGAAAATGGTGATTCTGCAGTATTGGCAATAGAATTGCATATCTTTGGAGAGGAATTGCACTCAATAGCTGGTCACTAAGTATATGTACTATCCATCATTCCTGGGTAGTTATTGAAATGTCAAAATGGCTGATCTGGTCATTGTTTTGCCCATGAAGGTTAGCTTGATCCAGGAGGAACCATAAATAACAAGAACAACTGCATATTGTCAGGAAACTATCAAGCCACAGAATACAATGTGGTTCCACCCAGCTTTCTTGTCATATCCGTCACAGGTGGCCAGGGAAGACTAAACAGCTGAAGGGGAGGATTGGGCGAAGATTTCCACAATTTGGGCCAGGTATGTGCAGTTTTCACTTACGCGGAACGTCCTTTTGTGCGCGTTGGGGGTTACCATGGCAACGTTGGCATGCGCTGCACTTGTTCTCAAGCATGTCCCTTTGGCCACGTTGCTTGTGACGCATCAGGTGATCTCAATAAAGCCCTGCCTCAAATGCTGCAACTGCACTTCTGAATAGCCTTCTATTCAGTGGTTGTTGATTCATAGACTTCCTTGTTACGTTTTTGATCTCTAGTTATTGACCGTCAGTCGGTGTTAAGGATCTGTCTTTTGCCTTGCCCTTTAGTTTGTCAACGATATTGCCACATCGACTCGGAACGCCCAAGGAACTTCTCTTACCTCACATCTGATTCCGACTACTGATATGTTGCCAACTCGGAACGCTCACGGAACTACTCTCGCCTCACGTCTGATTTCGATTACTGTGTGACGTTGTCAACTTGGATTGCCCTTGTTTTGCTTAAGGATTATGAATATTCCTGTTTCTTTGTTTCTAGGAGAATACCACAGATTTGGGAACTTACGAACTTCTTCTGCATTGCAGACTCATTTAAGGCATCCTCATGCCGGCTGGAATAGGGGAGAGAGTGCTTGGACTTGAGACTTCCTATGTAAGCACGTCTCTGGGGACTAGGTGTCCTCGTGCCGTCGGTGCAGGGAAACCTGCTTGTTTCATCTCACCAGAAGAAGGCATCTACCAACGGACTATATTCACTGGACCTTTTGGTAAGATTTCCTAATCTTATAGTCACATTATCTAAGTCTATATCTGCACTCCAACCCTTATAGGTACTCACATCTGGTCTGACCATCTGTTTGCAGGATCCTGGATTTTTCTTGGTTGGGAACAAAAAGGTCAGTACCATCTTTCACCCCTTTTCAGGGAGGAACTTACAAAAAACCCAGGTCAGTCTTGGTGTTGCATTACTTGCAGTACGGGCTAGTGTTGCATTGCATTGTTTTAGTGATCCTATGCTTTTGCCTTGCAGCCAGCGGTTTCCAGAGAGTCCAACCAGTCTTTCAGTCAATAGACCTCACAGTCTGTTCTTTTGTACTCCTGATAGGTACATTAATCGAAAGAATGTGTCGCCTACATGACAGGTTCAATATCAAGTCAAGAGGTTCTGTCAGATTCAGAAGCCTTACATAATGAACGCCGCTACCAACCCTCTGGCGACTTTGGTTCAACTGGTAGCAGAGCTGCATGCGGATATGGCTGTGGCACACAATGCTACACAACGCTGCATCGATGAAATGCAGACAGGTATGCGAGCAGGGGGTCTGAGGCCTCCATTTCAGCATCAACTCCTGGTCCTGTTTCGGCGGGTGCTCACATCAGACAGGACACATTACCTGTGTGCATGGCAGCACAATTCCTGTTGGTGCCCCCAGAACGCTTCAGTGGAGATTCCAAGACCTTCAGGACCTTTATTAACCAGTGCAGATTACACTTCTGATGTAGGCCGACATATTTCCTGGATTCCACCACTAACGTGGCTTTTGTGTTGGCATACCTGGGTGGGACAGCTGCAATTTGGGCTAATCCTTTATTGGAACAAGGCAGTCATCTGTTATATGACTGTGACGCATTAATCACTACCATGAGTCATGTGTTTGACACGTTATAAATCCCAGGCCACGGATTTAGAGTTACTCAGTTTACAACAGGGGCATACCCCTCTATTGACGTATTTTGCTTGGTTTACTCAGCTGACTGCTGAGACAGGATGGCCTGAGGAGAAAAAGGTGACTCTGTTTTATAAAGAATTATCGGATCCTTTAAAGGACATCCTGGCCACGGTACACGTGGTCCCGGCTGCTTTTCCCGAATTACAGGACCTAGACCTCCAGATCAATGCCCGAAAAGCTGGAAGGAAGGGGGAGAAACGGGTTTCATCACCTGTCCCCCCCTAACTTGATGAGTCCTTCTATGGGTAATGGTGAACCAATGCAAATAGGGGCAGTCCGCGGTATCTTGTCTACAGACGAAAGGGAACAACGAAAGAAGCACAACTTGTGCTTCTTTTGTAGTTCTTCTTAGCATTTCCTAAGACAATGCCCCAAGAAGCCTAAGAAACAGGGAAATGCCAGAGTCCAACAAAAGTGGGAGCCCCTATTTTGAGCAGAATGGTTCAGGGATCCAGTGTTTCGGTTCTTTGTGTGGTACCTGCCACCCTCACTCTTCCGGCGGGGGTGCCCTAGCTAACGGAAGCCATCTTGGATCAGGTGCAACTGGTAATTACTTTGATGCACAATACATTCAGGAATGGTGTATCCCACTTGTTCCCAAAGAACATCTAGAAGTGGTTAATGTGGTGAATGGTTCCACGCTTCTTTCTGATCTGCTTGCTGATCGTACCGTAGAACTGGCCATGAGAATCAAACCTGTTAATTCCAAGGTCATTTCTTTTGACGTAATTGTGGTCCCCCAATTCAGGCTCATTTTGGGGCTACCGTGGCTCCAGTTGCATAACCCAGCAATAGATTGGACAGCAGGTTTGGTGGACTTTGGCTCTAACTACTGTGTATCTCACTGTTCGCTTTCAGGAGTAAGTTGTTCTAGTCCATATCATGCATTGATGGACTCCGCTCCTGTGCTAGGCGGTGTGTCAATGGTAACTCTTCTCACATTAGGGAATATCAGGATTATAATGACGTCTGTCACACCCTCTTTCTCACATGTTTGTCCTTGATTGCGGTCTTCTTGGGAACTCCTTCCTTCTTCCTCACTGATCGGGACTTGTACAGGAAGGGACGTGAGTCTTCGGGTTCCAGTGTGAGGAGTGCCGACTGCCTTAAGCAGGTTGCGTTCAGTGTCCAGGGAAGTTACAGCAGAGGAATCCAGGAAGGAAGGGAAACTGATGTCCAATGCTCAGCGGGTGCCGGGGAGCCCACGTCACCGAGCACGAGACATATTCCAGGATGAAGGGGAGAATGGCCTTACCGAAGCGAGGCAGGAAAAAGAAGGGATTCCAGGAAGGAGGAAAGGGTAGGTAACTGGATGATAGATGGGAACGATGCACACGCCGAACAACTCGGATCAGTAGCGTTGAGATGCGCAGAGCTGCGGGGGCGTGCCTATTTTCTAGGAAGCAGCGCATTGCACATGGACACTAGAGAGCAGCGTTTCCGTGCTGTCGGCCACGTTGGAAGGATCGGCGACCTGATGGTGCAGTGCATCATGGGCCACAAAGTCCAGAAGGGCTGACATCAGTGATTCATGACAGCATGCCCCCTCTTAAATCTTGATCCACCAGGTTTGCCTGGACAGATTCGCTGGAACCTTTGGACTAGACGGGGGTCATTCAAGTTGGAGACTGGTTCCCAGATGCATTCGCTGGCGGGGTATCCTTTCCATTCCACTAAGTTTTGGAGTCAACCCCGTCTGTATCTAGAATCACATATCCTGGAGACTTTGAATTCAATCTGGTCATTGACAAGCACGGGGCTAGGTCTAGGAGTCGATCTGGTGGACCGTACATACGATTTCAACAAGGAATTGTGGAAGACCAGATGTATCTTCTTCCAGGACTCTGGGAGCTAAAATCGAAAGGCCACTGGATTGATGATTCCCTTAATGGAGAAAGGTCCATAATACTTGGGAGCCAGTTTGTTTGGCCGTATATGTCGAGGTAGGAGTTTCGAGGATAACCAGACCTTGTCCCCAACTTCATATGGAGGGCTGTGTCTCCGCTTGGTATCTGCATATCTCTTGACTTCTATCCTGGCTTTTTCCAGGTGATCTTTGGCATCCGTATGTACGTTTACCAGTCTTCCGATCCAGGAATCAACTGAGGGAACCGGGGCAGGATGTGGTAGAACAGATGACAGAACTGAAGGGTGAAACCCTTGACTGCAAAAGAAGGGACTAGTCTTGATAGCCGAATGATCAGAGTTGTTGTAAGCAAATTCAGCTAACGGAATCAAAAGTGACCAATCATCCTGGACCTTGGTATCAAAACAGCATAGGTATTGTTCCAGGGTCTGGTTTACACCTTCATTTGCTCCGTTAGTCTGAGGATGATACCCCGAGGACAATGCACGCTGGATGCCTAACCTTTGGAATAGATGTTTCCAGAACTGGAGTATTAACTGAGGTCCTCGGTCGGAAATGATCTGGGTAGGTAATCCATGAAGCTTGAATATATGTTTTAAGAATATCCCTGCCAATTCAAGTGAAGATGGTAGCTTGTACAAGGGTGTGAAGTGAGCCATATGGGTGAACAGATCGATAGTAACCATTATAGTTGCATATCCCCTGGATGGGGGCAATTTCAGGATGAAGTCTGTGGCGATTATCTCCCAAGGGCGTGTTGGTAACGCGGGTTGGTGTAGGAGACCTGCAGTTTTTCTGTTATCACACTTGTTTTGATTACAAACAGCGCAGGTTCAGATGTAAATTCTTACACCATTGATCATCCTTGGCCACCAGAATTGTCTCTGATTGAGGTGGAGAGTTGTAGTGATGCTTCAATGCCCCGAATGGAAGGTATCATGACAAAGGCTTATGATCTTGTCTCTCAATCTTTGTGTGGGTACCACCAATCTCTTATCCTTGAAGAGATAGCCATCCTTAGAAACCAGGCTCCATTGATTTGTCTTGAATTAGTCCACCCAGAGATCAGAAGAAGGTATTTCGGCACAGACGTCTTCCAGGAAGGAATTGGCCTGAGTGACAAACACTGTATTAGGAAGCATCTTCGGGAAGGCACGTGCTTCGACAGGCTCATAGTCAGGACGCCTGGATAAGGCATCTGCTATAATGTTGTTGGTTCCAAGAAAGTGGTGAATGCGGAACTGGTAATGGGCAAAAAAGAAGGCCCAACGGGCTTGACGACTATTTCTGCATTCCAGGGACAGTAGGACTTGCAAGTTTCTATGATCGGTCTGCACTTGCACAGAATGTTTGGTGCCCAAGAGTAGATGGCGTCAGTCGGCAAAGGCTTGTCGGATGGCCAGTAATTCCTTTTCCAGGACAGAGTAGTGGGTCTCACTGGGAGTCAAGGTGTGGGATAGGTAGGCAATAGGATGGTCCCTCTTGTCTTCAAATTCTTGTTTTAAGACCACCCAATGGCGTAGTCTGGCCATCTGTTTCTACCAGGTAGGGCCTATTTATGTCAGGCTGAGCCAGATTGGGACCTTGAGTGAATCCTCGTTTTAGTTCCTGCAGGGCTGTCTCTTGAGCAGCAGACCAATTAAATGGTGTGTCTTTCTTTAAGAGTGAGACTATGGGATGCACAATGTCTGAAAATGTAGGGATACATTTTCTGTAGAAATGTGCAAGTCCCAGGAAGTACAGGAAGTATTGAATCTGTTTTACTGTAGTAGGCGCTGGCCAAGAGAGTATGGAGTCAACCTTGGCAGGATTCATTCCGATTCCTTTGGAACTCAGCACAAATCTGATGTAATGAACGGTCTGGACATGGAACAGACATTTTTCAGGTTTTGACCAGGAGTTTGTTTTCTCGTAGTCGTTCCAAAACTGCATTTACATGTTCCTGTTGGACTTGGAGGTCATTGGAATAGATCATTTTATCATCCAGGTAGATGATGACAAAAAGGAACAGCATTTCTGAAAAGACTCTATCCATGAACCGCTGAAAGACCGCAGCGCATTGGCGAGACCGAAGGGAATTACTAGATATTCGAAATGGCCAAAAGGATTTCTGAAGGCTGTCTTCCACTCATCACCTTCCCTTATCCAAATGAGGTGATAGGCACCCCGAAGATCGAGCTTGTTGAAGATGACTGCACCCCGAACTGTCTCCAAGATGTCACAAATGAACGGTAGAGGGTAACGATCCTTGATAGCGCACTGGTTGAGACCGTGGTAATCCAAACAGGGTTGAAGTTCTTTGGTATCTTTCTTTGTACAAAGAATAGAGAGGCACTGGAAGGAGATTTTGAAGGATGAATGGTTCCGTTAGCCAGGTTGGTATCCACATATTCTCGTAGGGCTCTTTTTTCAGGTTCAGATAGTATAAACATTCTGCCGAATGGGATTACGGCTGAAGCATCTGTTTCGATGGCACAATCCTCAGGTCTGTGGGGTGGAAGAGATTGAACAATGGCTGTTGAAAACACGCCTGAGTATAGTTTATATATTTCAGGCACTTGGGTAATGTTGGACACACATAAAGGTGATTGTTCGGAATTCCTGGAGTTCATAGGAGGGTTATGCAGTGAGTCTTGAGACAAACAATGGGACAAGCAGAATTCAGAATCTAGAAAGAGGGATCCGGCTGCCCAGTTGATGTACCGGTTGTGTTTCTGGAGCCAGGGCATGCCTAAAACTATGGGGTAGTGAGCAGCCTTTATAATATCAAAACAGAGCTTTTCCTGGTGGTTGTTTATCAAAAACAGTAGTTCCTTGGTATGGTGAGTAATAGGCCCAGAAGATAATGGTCTCCCGTCAATTCCTTCGACAGGTTGTATTATTTCTTTGGGTTCTCAAGGAATATTGTGTCTGACAGCACAGTTATGGTCTATGAGTACTCCCATGGCACCACAGTCCACTAGAGCCAGGATGGGAAATGAGTCTTTCTCAGTGGGTGACAAGATCGTTTGGAGAACCACTAAGGTGTTTGGCCAGGACCATTTGAGGAAGGAAGGGATGCAGAGCTGGCATCTTTCTCCCGAAGCTGTGCTCCGTTTAGGATCAGGAGCTGGTGTTTCCCAAGCGCTTAGGTGGTGCTATAGGGCATTCTCTTACAAGGTGTTTATCAGAAGCACAATACATGCAAAGTTCGGTATTGATCCTAGGGATCCTTTATTGTGGAGAAATTGGTCCATGGTAGGCACCCACTTGCATTGGTTCTGGGTCTGATGAATGTTGGATGGGTGCTTCCTTAAGGCAAGGGTATTCTATGGTTGTCTTTGGGGATGCTGTCTTTGTTTTCCTTTTCTCAGCCTTTCTCTCCTGGATTCTGAAATCGATCTGCAGGGATAAGTCCATTAAGGCCTGAAAGGAACTTGGGCGGGCCACTCTGACTAACTCACCCTTGACTTCGTCATTCAAGCCTCTCCAGAATAGGGTGAAACTAGCTTCTTGGGACCAATCAGCTTCTTTAGTTAGTTGTTTGAATCGGGTCATGTAAGTAAGCATATCCTGACTCCCTTGCTGGAATTCCAGAAGTTTTTCCTAGGAGCTGTAGACAAGTTCTGGTCGATCAAACATGGCCTTAAAGGCTTCTATAAATCCATCATAATTATCCAGGAGTGGGTCTCCCGAGTTAACCAAGGGAGTCGCCCATGTTAAGGCATTGCCTGTGAGGTGAGATATTATAAACCATACCTTAGCCCGGGGCATGGAAAAATAGTAGGGTTTGACCATGAAATGCACCAGGCAGGAGTCAAGGAAGGAATGCAGGGACTTGGAAGAGCCATCATATTTGTCCACAATACCCCCGACCAGGGTGCTTTCATTGAACGCGGAATCCCGGGACAAGACCAGTTGTTTTAATGCAGCATTTTCGGCCTTGAGATTTTGAACCTCTGTAGTCAATTCTTGCATTCCTCTCATGAGGTCTTGGACTGCAGTCTCCATGTCAATTCTGATATCAGGTTCTTGGCGTCTCAATCTGTCACACCCTTCCCTCTTTCTCACCTGTTTGTCCTTGATTGCGGTCTTCTTGGGAACTCCTTCCTTCTTCCTCACTGATCGGGACATGTACAGGAAGGGACATGAGTCTTCGGCTTACAGTGTGAGGAGTGCCGACTGCCTTAAGCAGGTTGCGTTCAGTATCCAGGGAAGTTACAGCGGAGGAATCCAGGAAGGAAGGGAAACTGATGTTCAATGCTCAGCGGGTGCCGGGGAGCCCGTGGCACCGAGCACGAGACGTATTCCGGGATGAAAGGGAGAATGGCCTTACCGTAGCGAGGCCGGAAAAAGAAGGTATTTCAGGAAGGAGGAAACGGTAGGTAACTGGAAGACAGACAGGAACAATACACACGACGAACAACTCTGATCAGTAGCATTGAGACGCGTTGAGACGCGCAGAGCTGCGGGCGTGCCTATTGTCTAGGAAGCAGCACGTTGCGCGTGGACACTAGAAAGCAGCGTTTCCGTGCTGTCGGCCATGTTGGGAGGATCGCTGACCTGATGTTGTGGTGCATCATGGACCACAAAGTCCAGAAGGGCCGGAATCGGTGGTTCATGACAACATCTTTGATAAGGGAGTAGCCACAATGCTTCCACCACATCGCCCTTATGATTGTCCAAGAGACCTTATGGAAGGTGCCAGGATAAATTTGGGTAGGGTGTATTCTCTTACCCGAAGGAAGAAGCAGTATTAAAGGACTACCTTGACAAGGACTTGGAATTGGGGTTTACACAACCATCCTGCTCCCCTGCAGCTTCTCCTTTATTCTTTGTGCCAAAAAAGGACAGTGGCCCTCATTAGGACCCTGGCGGAGAGGGGTTTACGCCAGCGTAATGCATGGCGTACCTCTCCGCCAGACTACGACATTCCGTAGCGCAATGGAGATTTCTACGCCTGCTTTTTGCAGGCGGAAAAATCCATGGCGCTACGGGACTTGTTGTTAATTACGCCACCGTAATTTACGGTGGCGTAATTAACGCCTTCCCCACTCCCATTATACCCTATGGGGCAAAAATGGGAATGGGGAAGGGTAAATGGGGATTGGGGACTTTCCGCCCCGCCAACCTCGGAATGGGGCGGTAAGTCCGCCAACCCCCATGGCGGTGTTGGCAGCTCTGCGCCATGGTCCATGGTGCAAATTGCACCATGGACCTCCGCCAGGGTCCTAATGAGGGCCAGTGACTTAAGACCATGTATTGACTACCAGGAGTTAAACACGGTCACAATACAGAATCAATAACCCATATCACTGATATCAGTCTTGTTGGACCAGATGGGGTCCTGAGTGATTTTCACAAAGCTATACCTCAGGGGAGCATACAGTCATGTAAGGATCAGACCAGGTGATGAATGGAAAACGGCCTTCAAGACCAGATACGGCCTGTTCGAATATTTGGTCATGCCATTTGCTCTATGTAACGCCCCTGCTACTTTTCAGAACTTCATAAATGACGTGTTCAGAGACATGATAGACCAGTTCATCGTTGTCTACTTGGACGATATCTTGATTTACTCGCCATCCTATGATGGCCGTGTGCAACACATTTCTAAGGTCACATGACAACCATCTCTATGCCAAACTGGAGAAGTGTATTTTCCATGCCACCGAAGTAGAATTCCTGGGCTGCGACATCACTAGGCTTGTGGTTGCTGTCTTTGTGTTCATACTTCAATCTTACCCTGCTCTTTTCAGACAAGACGTTAATATTCATACTTTTTTTTTAAAGGATCCTAAAAACGGTCCAGTGATAAGAAGTCTCCTTATTGCTATAATTGAACAAATTATACAGTTACAGATATAAAAGAAGTTCAATGATTGTATTAGAAATTATTAATGAAGAAGACAATATTATTATAGAACGAACACGAGTTCAGCAAGCAGTAGTATGGCACGAGAAATGGATGCCCAGATTCCTATGCATAATTTATAGTTGCATGATTGTTCTTGTTGTCTTTTGTTCCTTATCTTTTTTATCTACCATCTTAATGTTTCTGCTGAAGAAAGAGTTCCTATGATTCTCCCCACTACGAAAACAAACAATGAAAAGTTCCTTGATCTTTATAAGTATATTGGAAGACATAAAAAGAGATGCAGAGGAATATAATGAAGGGATAAATAAATACTTATCTAGATAATTCAGCTCAACTGGGGAATAACATGTGGTATCAACACATGAATAAGGTGGGGGAAAGAGCATCTCATGAGAGTTGCTTTGTCTGCTCTCTCATCCCCTATGCCATGAGTATAGTAAAGACTTAATTTCGAAGGAGGTATCAGCACACGATGCAAAGTGCCTCAGCCATCTTGCAGCATGTACTACTCGAGGACAGTTTCAAGGAAGTTGGGTGACTTTGCGATGAGATCAAATGGTTGTCTCCATACCAGGATGACTATATCAAAACCACACAAATGGAGAAGGAGCCTGGATGGAAAAGCAAAATGCTTGTATATACCACAGCAGGACAGGATGAGGTGATCATTGAAGAAATGAAAAGAATGGATTGTCCCGATATGACAGAAATAGCAGAATCACCTGAATGTTGGGACCAAACTCAAGTGCTGATCCATGGACAAGTGCATACCAAAAAGGAATGGGAGAAGGATTGGTGTCCTGTCCATCTCATCTGCTGAAGATGGACTATGTACAAGAAGTGCAGAAGGTGAATGATGGATGCTTAAAGTCATGGGCCAAGCACTCCAAATTGCTGACATGGATAGAAAATGAATCAGGCCAGTAGTTGTAGTTCCATTGGTTAATTCAAAACTGTGATTCCGAAATCATGGAAAAAAACATTTTGGATATAACAAAGAATGCAAAGCCACCATTGATGTTCCTGGGATGAGAGAAGGCACAGCCGTCCTTATGGATCATAATTGGGCTTGTGGATCCAACGCCTATATGAATTTGCCCAAGGATTGGGGCGGAATGTGTTACCTGGTGCTCTTCCATATTCCAGCATACGTGATTCCTCAGAGTGATCTAAACATTGGTGAATTTCCAAAAGTGGATGACCATTTGAGAAAAAGAAATCCTCTGACGGATGAAAGGAGAACATTATTTCTCAGCCAAGTCGATAACAGCATATGATAACATTCCTAGGGAGCACAAGTTGTTCAGCAAGACTGCTATGATAATGCCAGGTATATTGATGACTGGAATCCAAAAAGTGGCAATTGCCAAGTGGTTGCAAATTACCAGATGCATGCTTTTGCAGACAATCAATGCAACCATAAAGGGATTCAATGACATCAAAGAAGAGTTGAGGGCCATACGATTGATGACCCTCCAGAATAGAAATGTCCTTGATATGATCACAGTGATGGAAGGAGGAGTTTGCACCAAAATTGGGCCATCACGCTGCACATTTATACCTTCTCACGATGACCAGAAAGGAACCTTGACAGAGGCCATAACGTTGTTGACAGAGCTACATGCCAAGATGGAAAACGAGACAGATGACATTCAAGATGACGGTTGGTTTACCTGTTTGTTTTCATGGATTCCACAGTGGTCGGTGAATATATTCAAAGTTCTTGGAGTAATACTGGTGCTAGTACTGTTTGGATTCTGTGTAGTCAGGACGGTGATTGCCCAATGCAAGAAAACAGAAAAGAAGGTAGTAAGGATGAAGATCGTGATCGATGGCAAACCTGAAACAAAAGCCAAGGAGCTGACTGATGACGCTGTTAGAAAATGCATAGAGGCTAGCATCATAGCACCTGAAGGAAACAAGTTTCTGTTTCAGTGCTGTAGCCGCAACATGGATGACAGGATAGCTTCAGGCAACTTGGACTTGAGCACTGGGCTACACTGCAGACCTCCACCAAGTCTGGACCCTTGGGATGTGTACTGTATGGTTTTGTGGTGGGAAAGCCACTGGCAGGTGCTCCTCTGCATGCAGCAACACTGGACTTCCTCAGCCCTGAAAAAGTGGAAAGATGGCAAGATCTGGGCTTTGGGCAGCACTATGCCAGCGTACCCCCTCTTCTGGTCAATACACAGGATGCAGGCTTCCCAGCACTAATAAACAGCCTCTGGACCATGGACTATGCTGGTGGACTTCTTGGGCTCAAGATATCCAAGCACTATTCTTCTGGACCCACAAAGGCACCTCTGCAGGACGGCAGGCACACAGGACTGGCTTCCAGGACACTTGGGTAAATAACAGCAATTGTCCAATATCCCCTGATTGCTACAGGAAGATGTTGCCTCTCTAGGTCCTCTATGGTTTAGTCCTTGAATCAACACAGCAGCCTTTGGATTTCTTGAAGAGTTTCAGCAGAAGAACGCCTTCCTCCAGCTGGATTCAGGATACAATCTTCAGAAATAATCCAGGTTTCTTCTTCTGGTTTCTGACTGGGGTTCCTTGTTACACACACATCTCTCCATTCTCTCAGACTGAGATAGGCTCGGTCAGCCAGTCACACACCAGTGAATTCATCAGGCAGCACCCACTGAGGCAAACAGGCATTAAGGGCATTCTTCCAAAACCAGACACCCAAAACACAGGATGTTTATTGTAGGCAACTCCCAGCCTTTCAGGTCACAGACTGCATACATCCCAGTTTCAGTCAGGGCTAGCTCAGGAATTGTGTCACACAACCAACACCAGACACCCACAAAACACAGAATGTGAACTGACTCCTCTCTCCATTCCTACAGGTCCCACCCACAGGGTGTACCCACAACAATCATTCCCTGGGGTGCCTCCAGCCATCCTGGCATGGGCAGCCCCAGAGCCATATATGGTCCTTCCATCCAACAACCGCTCAGGGGAAGGGAGCAAAGCCAGGCTTCTCAGGACTTTGAGAAACAAGGGGTAGAGGCAGAAGAAACCAAGAGGCTACAGTGGCCATTTTGCCTTCTTGTAGGAATCCATTGATTCCTATGGCAGGAACTGGGTATCCTAAAAATGGAGGAAACTCAGAGCCACTTCAGAGTCAGCATGAAACTGCCACGAGCTCATACCCTGCTCTAAGAGCAACACACAGGTGCTCAAAAACACACACTAGGGGTCTAAGGGTGTACACCTACCCATGGGCGCCATAAGGGTATCCTATGGGCACTGTTCACCAGAAGGAAAAATTAAAGAGGTGCACTATCAGAGTTCCAGACCGGACTCCCATGGCAGAAAGCACACAGAAAACACACCCAGAAAGTAGTGGGACAAGGACGAGGAGGCCGTGTCCCTCCAACACATTTCCAGCATCACATTCTGCACCTCTGTTCCTGCTTCTATCTCCTTAATCTATTCCCATCACCTTTCCTCTGTCTCTATCACCCTTCTTCTGCAACAATGGTCCCTGCATCTGTCTCCGTAATCCTTTGCTGTCCCTATCACCTAGCCTCAGTCTCTACTACCCTTCTTCTGCACCTCTGGTTCCTGCTTTTGTCTCCATAATCCTTCACTATCCCTATCACCTTTCCTCTGTCTCCATCACCCTTTCTTGGCACGTATGGTCCCGCTTCAATCTCCAAAATCTGTTGCTATACCTATCACCTTTCCTCTGTCTCTATCACCCTTCTTCTGCACCTATGGTCCCTGCTTCCATCTCCATAATCTTTTGCTATCACTATACCTGTGTCTCTATCACCCTTCTTCTGCAACAATGGTCCCTGCATCTGTCTCCGTAATCCTTTGCTGTCCCTATCACCTAGCCTCAGTCTCTACTACCCTTCTTCTGCACCTCTGGTTCCTGCTTTTGTCTCCATAATCCTTCACTATCCCTATCACCTTTCCTCTGTCTCCATCACCCTTTCTTGGCACGTATGGTCCCGCTTCAATCTCCAAAATCTGTTGCTATACCTATCACCTTTCGCTGTACCTATCACCATTCTTCTGCACTTATGGGTCCCGCTTCTATCTGCATCATCCTTCGCTATCCCTGACACCTTTCCTCTGTCTCTATCATGCTTCTTCTGTATCTATGATCCCTGCGTCTACCTCCATAATTCGTTGCTATCCGTATCACCTTTCCACTGTCTGTATCACCCTTCTTCTGGTCCTATGATCCACAATTATTTCAGTATCTCTATCGCCTTTCCTCTATCACTATCACTCTTCCAACTGCACTTTTTTTCCCTTCCAGCATGCCATAGCCTTTTCTCTGCCCCAATAAGTTATTTGTTCGTTAACCTTTCTTATGCCAATATAACACTTCCATTGCCTCCTAAACCAGTCCCTCATCACCGCCCCAAAGTGTAACCTCCCTCTGCGTCCATAGCCATCCATCTGTTCCTGTGAACCTTTTCAATGTTCCTGTAACCTTCCCCGTCCCTATAACGATTAACCCTTCAACCGTCAGCCCCTATAATCAGTCCTGTCTTTCTGTAACCGTTCGTATGCCTTTTTACTAGCTCGTCACCATAAACCATTCTCTTTCTTATGGCCATCCTCTGTCGCAACGCCCCTTTTGATGCTCCCAAACATTTCCTGGCCCTATAACTCTTCCACTTTTTCCTCTATTTTTCTATAAACACCCCCTTAATGTGCTCCTTATCCTCTGCACTTTCACGTCTGTTATTCTCTCCTCGTCCTTTTAGCTTTGTGCTTTTAATACGCTCTGCTTTGCTACGAGCCTGCCTTCTCTTTCCTCCCTCGCCTTCGGTTTCTTCACTCGCCTCCCTTTCCCGTTGAGCGGTGATGCAAGCATTTCAAGCAACATCAACTCTGATGTGACTGCATTTGATTAACTGATGGCTGGGGGCTATGCCCAGTCTCCAGCTGTAGGACTCAGTGAGTGCAAACGTCGAGTGGTTCTTCAGTGACAGCCCTCAGTGTAAACCTAAAGGAGTGACAGCACTTCACCAAGGCTCTCCACAAAGCCACTTTAAAAAGACAAAAGAAAAACAGAATAAATGCACTAGAACACACTTATTGCAACTGAACCAGACATATCCATGGTTCTTGCAAATGGCCTAGTATTAAACATGTCATTCATTTTTTAATCGCATATTCATGCAGTCTCTTTGATACCAAGGCTACTCTGTTTCCGTCACTTGAATTCCCTTCTCCAGGGGTCCAGTCTCGCAAAATGTATTGTCCCAGAGAAGACTTTCCATCATTCCTCTTTCCTGCAATTCACATTCCCAAATTCCTCCCTTTGGAATTCTCTCTCTGGGATTCCTCACTCATGGGTTTTTCTCTCATTGATTCCTCCTTTTTGGAGCCTTCTCTCCTGACTTCCAAATGGATTGATGTGTACTGATATTGTTCCTTATGGATTCCACTCGACAAGATGCCACTCTTGTGGATTCTACTCTTCAAGGTTCCACTCCACTGCATTCCGTTTTGCCTGATTCCTGTGTCCTGCATTCCATTCACTTGGGTTTCAGTCTCCTGGATTGCTCCATTGTGCATGCCAATCTCCTGATGCCGCTCGCCTAGACCACTCTTGCTTTCCGCAATTCCAGTTTCCTGAATCCACAATCCAGGATTCCTCATCCCTAGATTTCAGTACCCCTGTTTCAGATATCCTAGATTCCTAGAGTGTTGTCTCTTTTTGACTCAACTCTCCTAGATAATTCTCATCTGGATTCCAGGCTTCTCAATTTTCTCGAATCTCCTGGTTTCCAATCTCTAGGATTACACTATTTTCCATTCCTCTCTCTTGGCTTTCACTTTCCCGGAAACCTCTCTCCTGAATGCCAGTCTCATAGATTCCACCCTCCTATAAGTAACACTCCTGTGTTCCACTCTCCAAGATTCCACTTTTATGGATTCAAGTGTCCTGCAATGTCCATCCTTGATTCCATCCACCTTGATCCCATACTATTTTATTAAACTCTCCTGAAACACTCTCTCCTGGATTCCTCTGTGTTTGATTTCAGTATATTGGATTCCGCTGTCCTGCATCCCAGTCTCCCGAAGTCCAGTCTCCTGAATTTTAATCTCTTGGATAACTCTGACTTTAATTGGCTTCTCCTTGATGCCTGTCTTTAGATGACACTATAGATCAGCCCTCTCTCCTGGATTCCAGTATCTTGGATTCTTTCTCTCAATTAAGTGTAGTGCAGAGACATTGGGATTAGGGCCATTTAACGGCTCGACGAACAGGAAGTCTTCAGATGTAAGCACTCGAAGTTGGGGGACATAATTAAGCCTTGTTAATAGTTCTGAGCGTGTTCACTATTTATTTTCACCACTTTGGTATAAGTTCTTTATCAGGCACACCTGTTGTCTGAAGGATCTTCCTGATCTTCAGCCGACTTTGACGGTGTTCTCATTACTTTTCCATTCTCATGCGGAAATTTCACGGATTGTTCAAGTGACTCTATTTCCCCTATTTCTTCTTCCTGATCAGCAATCTCCAAGGCTTCCTCTTCTTCATCCACCGCTTTCGTCATTTCTTGTTCTTTAAGTAGCCAACTAGTTAGTTGACCCTTAGCTGGTAAATTCTTATTCCTGGTTTTAGCCGCTTTTTTCCTAGCCATTTTAGAGCGCATCTCGGAAATAGATGAATCTTCTACCAAAACAGGTTGATTATTCAGTTTAATGAGATTTTGGGCTTTCTTTGCCAATCTCTGCTGCTTCCGCGAAAAAAAAGACATGGGGGCTGTAATCAAGGTGTGTCTCATCTCTTTATCTAGGTGTTCCTCCGGCTCTTCAGGAATTATTATCTTGATCTCTTTGTCTGGTTGTTCCTCATGTTCTTTGGCAATCTGTATTGCTTCCGCAAGGTTGGCTTCGATCTCTTCTCTTTCTTTTACATTAAGCTCTTGTGTCGCAATCAGAGTGTTAGTATTAGCCAAAACGCGTCCAGACATTTGTAAAAGAATCTTGAGTGCAAATTGCAGTGCCACTACTGAGGACTGAAGCTCGGCAATTTCATTTGACATATTTATATGACAGTTTAGATCTTCTGTCTCTTTATCTGGCGTGTCCTCCATGGAGGTCATCACAAGATTCGGGGAAGCAGATAGTCTCCTAGAACTCTCTGTGAGTATAGGTAGACCCGGAGACATGCACGTGGAACTTGCTGTCTGATGTAGGCCTCCATTTTCTGCTGTCAGTCGAGTTTGTGAGGACATCTCCTTTTGTATGCTTAAGCACAGCTCCAGTAAGGAGTTATTGTCAATATCCTCATAGTTAGATGAACTCATTAGCATGCTGCTTCTTGATTCAGGAACCTCGCCTTCCTCAATTAAGTTCCCTTCTCCTGGACTCCAGCCACATAGATTTCACTATTTCAGATTCCACTTTCCTGAATTCCAATCTGATTGATTAGACTCTGCCAGATTCCTCATTCCTTCATCCTAATCTCTCATATTCCCCTCTCACTTTGATTCCTTTCCTGCGGATTCTAAGTCTCTTAGATGTAGCCCCCTCAAGAGCCTCCCTCATTTATTCCACTCTCCTGCTCTCCCATATACCTAGTTCTCGGATGTATACCCATGTAGATTCCAGTATTGACAGGCTTACACGGAATGGGGTTGAACAAAAAACAACCACTTCTATGTGTCCATGAAAGGCGTCTGTTTCTATCACAAGCAAGATACAAAAGTCACATGGTGACTGTGGTGTACACAATTGTTGGTGGCAGTTTTAGGTGGACAATAGCCCTCTGAAGAACCCCTGAAGAATCCATAAGCAGTGATGGGACTAGGTGCAGGACACGCTGTAGCATCTCTGAAGCCCTGTGCAACAACGGATGTGTGGAGTCATTAATTCACATATGCAGTGATATCATCAAAAATGGAGTCATGGGAAGTGGAATTGGTCTTCGGTACTTTTTGGGAATCATGGAAGCTAAGATCTCAAGAACTGGAAACACAAGAAGGAACATCCTTAAAATGGGTAAAAATGCATAACAAGGCAGACACATTTCAAAATTAAATATCATAGCAATGGCAACAGATGCTTAACCGCTAAATGTGCACACTCCTCCATTATCTACTATATATGAAAAGTGAGATGCTTGTGGCCCCCCACCTGTCTATTGAGGCAAATTAGCATTAGAACTGTAACTGCTCAGATCGCAGTCCGATTAGATCAGCCTTAGGGGTCATTACAATTTCCCTGGGGCAGTAGAAATGCTAGTAAAAGTACCATCAATTCGGCACCAGCAATTCCCTGCACCAGGGAAACACATTTGCTGGTGGGGGCATTCACTTATCCCCAGCCCTCAGCTGCCGGTAAATCAGGCCCTCACTGGCAAAAAATTACCTCCATGGAATCCACTGGTACTCCGTGGAATGGGGATTTACTGGCGTTTCCCCCACCTGGAATATCCCAGTCATAACGTGATATCAGGTGGCCGAAGCAGTAGGGTTAGTTTGCCGGGACACCAGCAAACTCATAAGGACTCCCTTATAGATTTTAGGCTCTGGGGCTCCTGTTGAAACATGGTACCCCATTCTGGGGCCATCGAGAGTAAATGCTATCCATGAGCTTTGTCCGGAAGCACCAAAACAAGGGGTCACTGACCAATAAGTGCTCTATAGATTCCGAAAATTAGCCGAATTTGGCTTTATGAGCACATTTATGCCATCCTAAATAACGGTATAATTGGACATAATATATCATTTATTTTACTTCCTGGTCAAACGAGAGTTTTCGCTGAAGTGGTGTTGGCATGAGTGAGCCAAGAGGCAGCTGACCGTAATTCAAACATGAGTGAGGCTTTTGGTGAATGCCATGCACTGTACACTGGTGCATTTCTAGGGACTCTCAGTTTTGCCGGGCATGGCACAGTGAGATTAAATGTATTGCCATGGATCAGACACTTTGCCTGAGTATTAAAACCGGTATTAGAGAGCAATCTTTAATCCAGTTCGTGTTACATAGAAACGTGCAAATGTTTGTGAAAGTGTGGCTTTCAAGAGCTAAAATAATTTGTTTTTGTTTTTTTAACACTTTTCTCCATTAAAATGTATCAACATCATGTACTGTGACAAAAATCCACCTGTCTGGTACTGCTTACAGGTGGAAGAGCGGCCTTTGAAATGGGTGATTTTGTGTGCCCATTTTGATTGCCATCTTGGGAGAATGCACTGATTGGATGACTAAAGGTGGCATTATGAGGGCTTTTAGACGCAAATATGGTCAATGCAGTTCTAATCATCCAAACAATAACTCTAATTAGGATAACCTGTTACAGACAATGATCATGCCAATTCGCATTTTCCTCTCATTGATGTGTCTACCACAGTAATCCAATAATACTGTGCGCCTGATTCATGGAATCTTTTAAACGGTGCAAAGTTACTTATCACTGCCAACAAACACCCTGATTCGTGGAGCAGTGCAAAGTGTATTTGTACAGTGAAAAGTGACTTTGCATGCCCAAAAACACTTTGCACCATTCCATGAATCAAGGTTTTTGTTGGCAGTGCAGTCACTTTTCACCAGTGAAAAGGCACTTTGCACTGTGCACATAATTCCATGAATCGGGCTTTCATTTAACTTTTAGCGTGGTGCAAGTCACTTTGCACTGCCAACAAAACACACCGATTCACAGAGTGGAGTGTATTTATGCCATACAAAGCCACTTTGCACTGCGTTAAAAGTTCCATGAATCGGGCCCTCTTTAGAATCACGTTCATGCTGTGTTCTTAAGGCACACGCCAAAACTTGGGGGCCTCTGGGCACATGCAGAGTTTGCCTAAAAGCCTGGTTGGGCACTGCTAGATTTCTTCCCGAGTTCCAAATGCCGAGGCTCTGGCGTGGCTCATCTCACTGTAACCTGTCTAGAAGCGCTGCTTCTAGTGCGCAGCTCTGAGTTTTGTGATGTGAATCAGCAATTCACTCTGACGGATTAACTTTTCCCACCAAGCAGTGATGCGCAACTCATTTGCTGCCTGAGCTCAGAAGACACTGCGCCCCGGATGCAGTGATGGAAGGCAATGACGCCGATACCGTGTATTGTGAAGGTGTTACCCCGAAGCCCTCACTGTGAAATGCACAATGGCAGTGTTAAAGATTCGATTCGACTCATCTGACCACAGGCTCGGGTAGCTGGCAACTGGAGTGAGTCACTGAACACTCAGTGCCATCTTCAGATTCCTCTTCCGTTTGCTCACTTTTTACTTTGAAGCACTCGCTACATTTGGCACCCACCTTAAGTCAGAACACAACGAGCCTTAAAAACCAGAAGACAGGACAATAAAAACATGTTTTTAATGGGAGAGACTAATTTGATTATTCAGGCTACGGTGACAGTTGTGATGGATTTACATTATTTGCAAAGCACAATATTTTATTGTATTGTATTATAGTTGTCATTTACATAGTGCCTTTTGCCATTTGTATGTCCTCAATGTGCTTTGTGGTAAGAACTACCCCGGAGACCGAAGTCCAGGTATGGGAACATTTGTTGGGGTGGTTAAGAAGGGTCCCTTTTATTATGAGGAATTCATGTTGTGGACACCATTTTGATAATGGGGATGGCAGCAAAACTAGGGCAATGTTGCAAATCCATTTGTATCACATGGAGTCAATTATGGATGGGATATGTCACTTTTAGTGTTACAATCATGTAGAGTTTATACATATTAGATGTTCACACATGTAGAAAGATACAATATTAAAACTGCAAATGAAACACAAACACAAAGCTACACAATGGGGTTCTCTTTTCCACGGTTATCTGTTGCACATGCATTCTAAATGGCAGGGACATTCTTGACAGAAAGAAGACTTAGTTACCTAGTAAGAAGGTTGGACACAGGGGAAAGTTTACAGTCTTTGCAAGGGAACAGATGTTATCTTGCTCCTTGTAATAAAATCTTTAGAGGGGGTTAGTCATATGTTTAGTGATAATAAACATGAAGCTCGAAGCCAGGGTCCGACGATTAAGTGTTTTTCCAGGTCATCAGAGGTTGTATGTAGCCGCATAACTTAGACGGTCTTCTAGAGGCGTCAGCAGTCTGTGGAATGGAGATCACAATCTATGGTTCAAGGGAAATTCTTTTTAGACAGACCTTTGTCTATTTCCTAAAATACGTCAGCAAGACCATGTGCAATCATACTTAAAGTTAAAGGTCCTAGGCCAGTTATTGCTAGCAATGAATTATGTTTTCAATACCAATGTTTAACCATGTACTGATGTCAGGACCTACCACAACAAACCCCAAGAAGAGGTGCGTTTTGAATATGATCTGAAGATGACAATGAAGATAAGCCTGACCAATGAAAATTGAAGAATTGGGGAAATATGGGATTTCTTTGAAGAAGTTTTGGCCAATCATATTTGGGAGGTGGATGGTAATAAAGTACCTGGGAGTGTTTTGAAATTGTTGCAATATGTATATGAACTGCCAACTGATTTTGAATTGTTAAGACTTGGATTAGTTTGGCCCTGCATCACTATCTAACCTCTCTCCTGAGATTTTGTACAATAAACTTGCTTTATGTACAATTATGCACTTGCTTCTGGTGGGCCTGTTTTGACTTAAGGTGATTAAAGGCACATCCCCACATTTGATGAGCCAAGGTAGGCGCCCAGGCATTCTGAGATATTGGTGGTCTTCTGTCCACACCTCTCAGTTACAGCACCTCACGGTGGGGACCAGTCTTCCAATGACGACGAAAAAGAGGTCTGTCGACGCCATATTGGTGAAAGGTCCATCTGCTCCCCAGAGACATGGTGCTGTGGCTTAGCTGTGCGGAATGATTTGATGAAGCACCACATCAGAGCACCTCAGGTTCACGTGAGTACACCTTTGGTAGTGTAAAGCAAGGGGGAATTAGAGGGAAAGGGGATTGTCTCTTTGATTTAAGGGGTTTGGTTTGGTTTCTTCTTTTTTGGGGCAGGGTAAGAGTAGAATTTGGAGTGTGGGTGTGAAATGATTTGAGGTTACGGGTTTGGAAAAGTGGATTATTCTTTATAGAGTGGTTGAATTGTTCTGTGTTGTAAATCCTTTGTATATATTTTTTACCTAGTTTGTTATTTTAGAGGTGTTTAGGGGTATCTTACCCTGCACGCCCAGTGTGAAGCTTGTCCTGATACCCTTTAGTTTGCTTATCTAGTTGGCTGGAGCTCTCATCTGAAGGTGGGGTGGTATTTTAGGGTAAGTCCAACCGTCAATATGTTTCTGAACATATTCTTTTGTATATGCTAGACAGTGGAGCCCCTCCCCTTGATTTTCTTGGTTAGTAGAAGTAGTGAAGGGAAAAATCATGTAGTCAGGAAAAGACAGCTTTGTAGTACCAAAGGCCATACTAGTGATAAACAGAGCGAGAACAGCAGTGCTGTAGTGGAAAGCCAGTCAGTTAAACAAACTTTTATTCGGGTTTGACCTTCAAGTTCCAAACATCAGTTATTATAAAATGACAGAATATTTTGTGCACAACAAAACATTATAAATTCTTTAAAAAGTTCACAAAATAACATATTAAAATAGTGCCGGATTTAAAAACAAAACATGAGGTACAGTAAAAATGACATATACAGTTGAAGAAATTTGGAGACTATTAAAAATGTCAATGTATAGCCAAGGAGAGATTATTCTCACAACCTTGGACATGTCATCCATAGGTTACCAAACTACTGGGTCCAGACTTTAAAACCTTATTTCTCTGTAACCATGCCCTGTAAATAAAACAAGCTGTCCCATAACCTTCATTATTCAAAATGGGTCTCAAATACATGCATCTCAGTTGATGGGTTTCACAACACCTTAACAGAAAATGCAGCATAGTTTCCTCAAAGAGTCCACACATTGGGCAAAGGTCTGACTGTATACCCTGCCCTTTCATGGTACTGCAAACAACTGGCAATGAACCAAGCCTGAATCGTACATACAAATATTTCTCAAATGTTAAAGCAATATCATCCAGATAACCCTTAAACCCTAGATACATCGTACTTTCGAGATATTCAGCACCAATTTTTAACTTTAATGCAATAGCTGTAGAATTCTCGAATGTAATCATCTTTGCTTTAGTTTTCAAGGTACTTACATCCCCTGCCCTAGTGTTTTGGGGCTTGTTCCACAAATCAGGCATGTCCAACTGGAGAAGACCTGACTTAACATGTGAAAACCAATTTAAGCTTCTGCCCCCATTTAAACTCATAACTTGAGACAAGCCATTTCTGTATTTCTCCAAGCCCTCACCAATCCAGACTCTCTCCCAGAACAATATCGGTTTAAACGCAATCTCGGCTGATACTCGGTTATTATCAAGTTCCAACTGGACAAGGGCAGTCGGCACAGACACAGGCAGAAGCAGACATTTCTTGAAAAGGTTGTTTTCACAAATGGACAGTTTAGCAGTATGGACGTGACCCCACAATTCTGAACCATATGTGGATGCAGGTATAGCTTGATTGTGGTACAATTCCAAGTCAGACGAGATTGCACCACTGTCATGTTTAACAAAAAATGACAACCTGCCTCCAAAATATTTGGTTAAGGATAAGGCTGATTTGGCCACCCGCATCCTCAAAATGAACTCTGAGATAATAGAAATAAGGCACTTGCTCAATAATGGAGCCTCAGACATTCAATGTTAGTAATCTCCCTTTTGTACGCAAAGGGTTTAAAAATCATCACTTTGCATTTGGCAATGTTTAATGATAAGTGTAATTCAGAGCATTTAAAATCAAATATAAACAGGGCATGTCTCAAACCCTGGGGAGTGGTAGCCAGAAGGATGGCATCATCCACCTAAAAAAGCACAGGATATTTATCAGCATCCATCCTTGGGCAGTCCTGACACCCTCCCATTAGTGCATCCATGATTTATTGAATATGTACATTAAATAAAGGGGTAGCCAGGACAGAGCCCTGCCTTACACCAACATTGACCCCAAACTCCTGGGTCTGCTCATGTCTAACTCTGGCCTCATTAGCAGAGTATAATGAGCGAATAATGGCCACCAGATCGGGGGGACGCCACTTTTCAGCATATCCGCCATAATTCTTCTCTCAAAACAGTATCGAAAGCTGTTTTTAGGTCCAAAAAGACCACGTATAGATGCATTCTCTTTAGGATAGTATATTTAGCAATTATCAAAATTAAAATAAAACAATGATCAATTTTTCCCCTATAGGACCTGAATCCCACCTCGAAGTAACTAATGACTTCTTCACGTTCAGCCCACTCCTGGAGCCGGTTGAGGATTAGTTTCCCAAAAAGTGTACCCACTCCATCAAGGAGGGAAATAGGCCGGTAATTTGCTGGGGATTCTATTCCTCTTTTCTTATATATAGGTACGATTGTTACCCTACGCCAAGAGACTCGCATCTCTCCACTAGACAAAATAGCATTTAATAGCCTCAACAACACCACAGACCATACCACTACCTAATTTCTAAGCAAATCAACAGGGATCAAATCAGGACCTGACGCCTTATTATTTTTCATAGATTTAAGAGTTATCACCACGTCACCAACAGAAAATCGAAATGAGGCAGGAGTTGGTGGTCTATAGACTGGCTCACAACGTGATTGTGATACTTCATCTCGATATAGATTCGAGAAATAGGTGCGCAATTCAGTCTCGCCAATATTACAGTGAGAAACACTCTCCCCATTCGAGTTCCTGTCAGTGGCCAACTTCCAAAAAGAACCAGCATCCCTGATTGCAAGGCACAATACAATGTGGCCCATTGTGCAATGACAAACTCCAGTATTTTACTCTCTATTAACTCCTTATATTTCAATCGTAATGATCGTAGGAACAATTTGTCAGTCCCTGCTGAGCTGTTACACAAAACACAATCTCCCTTTTTGCACTATAACAAGCCACATTGTACCAGCCAATCTTACTCAAGGAGTGCTTCTTTATAACACCGCCTGGGATTGATATAAGGGGGGATCAGATTTTCTTTGAGATATTCAAATTCTTGTAATACAGTGTAATCAGAGTAGTCTGTACTACAAATAGCAACAATGTTACTTAAGGTGGCCACATAAACGGGTGATGTCAATTCCTGTTTCAATAGGTTGATCCACTTATCCCCCTTGCGGTCATGGCCAATATGTGTCAGCTGTTGGGCAGAACAATGATCCTCATTACCAGTCGCCTCTTTATCAATTACCCCAATGGTATCTACTAAGGAATGATGGTCACTCTCTGTTCTCTCATGAACCGCTAATTCACTGATTCTAGCCCGATCTTTCCCTGAGATTAATATATAATCAATCATGGAGCTCCCATTGGCTCCTAAAACGTTTTTTTGGGCCAGTTGGTCCCTAATAAAACAACCATTACACGCAGTAAGTTAATTTTAAACAAAATACACACAGACTCCAGAAGAAGGCAGTGCGCATTACAAGAGGGAATAACATTGGGGGGTGGAATATCCCAAGCCTCGTCCTGGTCCTCCCAAATTCCCATAACCTTGTTCTGGGTTTCCAGTTCAATATTAATATCACCAACACAATGGTAAAGGGGGGGCACCACAGAGAGAGGGGCAACCCATCAACTAACATCTGTAGGTGCAACAGTGTGAACAGGCCTTGTGAGGGTCTGTTATATAAATTGATAAAACACATCACTTCATCCTTAGCCAACAATATCTTTAACAGTTGCAGATCCAGCAAACCAGAGTCCACTTCCTCCTCCTTCCATCCAAACATGACATCAACCCATACCAGCAGCCCCCCGACTGAGTCATCCCTTTGATGGCCAGGATGTGAAAAGACTGTTTAGAGGATGAGCCAAGTACCTCTACCGGAAGTCCCGCCCCCATTCTGCCTATATGTTGGCAGGCGGAAATTGCGACATGCGCAAAGCTAGTAATGGTACCTATACCGCCAAGAGTCCTTGAAACAAGGTATCCATTGAGAAAACCATATCCTAATTCACTGAAGTGTTTTATAATGGCAAAACCCAATTGGGAAACACGCTGTGAATTAGGACCTAAATGTATCCGTGGAGAAATGACAGTCTTCTAAAGGAAGTTCCAGAAGAAGTGTGAAGATGAATGAAAGAGGAGACTGGTGACATCACAAGAAGTAGATATGACACACCCAGAAGAGATGCCAATAAAGAAAGAATATAGACCTTATAAAATCTGATGGCGAAGTAGAGAATCAAGCAACATTTCGGGAGCAAAATGAAGATTGCACATGAGGAGAAGCACTGAAGAAAATGCAAAGCCATTTTACAAATGTACAGACGCAGTAATGCAGGTAGAGGAAGTAATCATGAGGCTGGCTACGTAGTGAATAGACTGCAGGAAGTGCCACCAATATATATATAGGAACGTATATAATCTAGATGTTCCATGACGCATTTTTAGCAAATTTGGACCCGTGAATGAAACGGTTGTAAGTGTGGTGCAGCAGAATGAAACATGTTGGAGGTGAAGGAAAATTCGAGAAGGCTTGCTTGGCCCAGTTTCAAGAGTCGGGCTGCCAAGAGCCTGGTTATCTACTTGAGAAGATACAATAAACATGAGAAGCGATCTGAGCTCCTGTTTAAGGTTTAATGGAAAAACACGAGAAGTACCATGGTTTCTTCATTTAATAGTATCAAATACAACAAAGGAGCTCAAAACGTGGTTTCTAGTCACCTGGTCAGATGAAAATAGACTTTGGCCAAGTTACACCGACACCAGAAGATAAGGTCATGCCTTCACTCCCTTTTATTTCAGGCACAGTGAGCCTTCACAAGGATGAGTTAAAACGGAGTAATTGAATGTCAGACCACAGGAGTGATGATGGTTGTTGGGCTAATTGGGCGGGGAGGCATGACTAGGCCATCCCCCCAGCACCTGGGTTACCAGCTTATGTGCTGCTAGAGAGTGGAATCTACCAGAATGGTACAATCATGCCAACCAATTGTGAGCACCACATAGCAAGGAGTCCTTTAGTTTGAGAAGCCGATAGAACATTGTTTATTAGTCTGACACAGAAGATGACTTGCACTTGGGTGGGCTTAGTTGTCCGCCTGACATTAGAGACCCAATCACGTTCCTCGTCCCTACTTAAAGTGTACTTAAATGTTCCTTTTAAGCCTATTACATCCCTCAGTAGGTTTTCTTATTTTGCCATGTAGAATGACATCACATATGAAACATTTTTCGTATAAAGTTGTGCTTTTTAATTAAATGTTTGAGAACTCTTGAGAGAGATTTGCACGAACGTATGTTGATGTCTGTTGTACTCCCTGTTTTAGATGATTGTTAAATAAAACAGTAGTGATTTTGCCAAACGCCTGAGTCAGTCTGATTATTGATGTATGAGTAAGATCTGCATCCCCATTCCCAGATTTCCCAGATACTGTTACCTCGTCTTAAAGGACCTTTGGGTTCAACTGATAAGCCTGGAAGCTGAAAGAATCAGAGGCCTGGGTTTCCTACAGGGCTACAATATGGCGTTTTCTAATGAAGGCACACCAATCTGGGTCCTCCAGCAATCGATTCACCTCAGTCACATTCCATGAGAGCAGCTAAAAAGCCCTTTCTTTCCTTTGTATTTCACTAACCCACCCTCCCCAGCCCCCATCAGTCAATCCACCTCGACCAGATTCCCACTTTTACGGGCAAATCCGAAGTAACTGGCTGTACAGGGAACACCAGATTTAGGAGGGGAAATCATTGACCTGCCGTCTTCATGATATGGTAGATATGGGATAGCAAACAGGGAACTGAGAAATTCTTCATATCTTAAACCAATTGAACTCCCCCCCGGGGGATAAGCTCTGAAGCCAATGGCCAAAAAGCCATCTACCAATTCCTGGGCCACCAGAGTTACTCTGATGTTATCAAGGCCTGAATGAGGAATAGCACCCCTGGAACAGTGGCCAATTGAATTCCTAATGATCAAAAGACTGCCCTTAGTGTGCCTTATGCAGAAAATACATTTATTCTTCAAGGTTTCCTGGTTCTCAAACACATTGGGAGCTAATTTGGGCCCATTAACAATTGCAAAAGAACCCGTCTCTTTTCCACTTCTCCCCTCATTTGGTTTAATAGAACTAGACAACTGGGGGCGCCAAACTGGTCTGCCTATTTTAATCAGGTTTGGGACTGAAAGTGGGTGTCTATGAGATATTCTATGCACACAAATTGGCTTAGGCCTCTCTCCCATTGATGGAAGAGATGGAGAAGATGGCAATTTATCGCTTGATAAACAGTGTTGCATCCCCTGACCATGCAGGGCATTACGTTGCCCAGCTTGAATACCAGTGGTCAGAGGAGGATTTCACAAAACCCCATCGATCTTAGTTGGGGGCAAGCTAGGAGACATCCCATTGAGATTGCTATTGTGTTTTGTCAATGCACCAATCAGACCCCTGAGATTTCTCAATTGCCCCAGAAAGCCATTTAAGCAAGTGTCAAGAGCATAAGTAATTGTCTCCTAAAGAACAAAAAAACTATTCTCTAAAGAATGAAATGCCTTGCTACCCTCAGGGTCAGAACTATTAATGGCCAAGTTAATATAATCAGTCTGCATGCCCATGTCACACGATTGAGTGACCAAACTCCATTTGCACACACCCAGTTTCCTAATACCCAAAACAGGCATCCCACGAAATGTACCCCGTTTAACATGGGTCACAGTCTTCTATGGGTGTTCTGCACAACTATCCCTATTGGAGATAACAAGGGAGCGCTAGAGGATGCTAGGGGTTCAAAACGGTTAGATAATATTAACGAGGACGTTTCGACCTTACCCACCATCAGGTTTACATCCCCGTTGCTGGCCTCGCCAGGGCATGGGTATAATGGGCTTAAAGTGATTATGGAAGGTAGTTGAGAATCAACCATCGTGCACGGCTCGCACTCCTCTGCCTTACAATTCAAAGTAGACGATCTAAAAGATTGGGGGTGGGTTTTCACAATATTAGGCACTAGCACCCCAGTGTCCTTAGACACTGCTCCTACCACTGGTAGAGGCATTGCTGAGGAATTGTTTGAGGAGTTCTGCTGTCACTACCTTCTGAAATCTCAGAGGGTTGGTTGCTTTTAACTTCTATTGGCAATGTGTTCCATGGAACGTGGACGCTGAGGATATCAGTTGCATCCTGGTCCTCGCTTTTTTAGTGTAGGTTTGTTGCAGTATCTTTGATGTTATTGACCTCAGTTGTCTTGCCAGTTGGTTGTTGGAAATGAAAAAATATGGGAATGAAGGCCTTTTGTTCAAGAAACATTTGTGGGTACTCAAGAACATTTTGAGGTGTGTTCTCTTTTTAATTGGAAGCCAACACAGTGAAGGCACGGCTGGGGAGAGTTGAGCTCTTCTGTTCAGAATTTAATGCAGTTGCTTTATAAAGGGTTTTGGATTGGGTGATTTCTTTCTGAATTTGTAGTTTAAAATTTCATAAGTGTATTGACTTGTTGAGAGAATGAAATGTGCGAGCCAGATATGATGCGCAGAATAGTAATGGCCAGTGGATGGGTAAGTGTGATGGCTGGCTGGAAAGTCAATGATGGTATTTCTGTCTTACTCGAATTGAAACTAAGGTTCTTGGCTTGCATCCAGTCTTCTTGTACTGCAGTAAAGCAATCAAAAATCTTTATGATGGATCTCTGCTCTTTCCTAACTTTGAAGATCAGTTGAGTGCCATCAGTATAGAGCTGGAGCCATTCAGTGGCATTATGTAGGATGAATGCTAGGGGTTGCAGTTAGGTGCTAGCCTACAAATGATGAGCATTGTGAAACTCCACATGTGATATTAGTAGAGATTGGGAAGATCTGATCCTGTCTCATACGTGCTGATGGATCGATAAGAGAGAACTATATCCATCTGAGGAAGCATAATCCATGAGGAAGTATAATCCATTCATTATAGTGCCAGTGTTTACTGTGTCCATAGGCTCCTACTAGGTTAAGCAGGATAAGTTAACCATGTTTATTTTGATCGATGGGTTTAGAATGTAATCTTTGATGTCAAAGAGTGCCATCTCTGAGCTCTCTCTAGTCGCAAAACCGGTCCGTTGATTCGCTGTAGTCCTGTAGTTGGAAGGTCGTAGATGCTTCATGTATCTTGTCATGGGAAGTGAAGTTGGAGGTTGGCTATTTCGTTGGGATGTGCCTCTGGCCTATTGAGGAGTGGTGTGAATGACTGTTTTCGAGGGTTGGTGGCAATTCCACTTTGGGGGAGGCGTTGCAGAGTTTTGTTTGGGGGACTTCTAGTAGACTGATCTGCTCTTTGATGAAACAGTATGAAGGGAGGAGAAGTTAGTCTTGGCAGGTTTACTTGTATAGATAGAGGGAAATTTATTGATGCAGTGAAACGTTGAATGCCCTTTAACTTCGAAAGTGCCCTATAACGTCTCACTCACTCTTGAGTCCCTCACTCTTAATACACTATGTTGCCTCTATGTGACTGATTTTCAACAGATGTCAATGTGAAATCTGTACCGGGACTGCACTGTCATATCACGATCTGCCTAGAACCTCAAAGTTTTGCATATGACGTGAAGACGACCCACAGCTCTATGAGTCCATAATAGTGATGGATTAGCACTGGACAAATGGAACGTAACTGAAGGCTGTGCAGGATGCAGTAATGCAAACTTGCACTAGGGAATCCTTTGCAAACATTAGCAAATGCACCAAGTACACTCCAGAACAAACTTATAAAGCTGGCATTCACCGTATATGCATACACTGGGGATACTCGACAGAAGAAACTTATAGAGATGAGAGATGGATATGCAGCTCAATAGTGGATCAGCTCTCCGTTCGTCCACTGTGCAAGAACATACATATGCAAAGCAGAGAAGCTCTAAGGACTTAGATTACGATGGCCATGTACTGCATCTCTTAGTGGGCTTGGGCATGCGGCTCAATATTGGATCATCTCTTCGTCCCCCGCCACTGTCCAGGAATATACATATCAGGCCATCATTAATGTCCATGCCAAAATTCACTTAGTACCTGCATCTGCTATCCAGATGTTTTGGACTATGTCTTCCATGATCCCTCGCCATTCATTATGTTTGCTAGGGCTGATGATAGGTGTATACATCGGGAGAGCCAAAGGTTACAGACTCCTGAATTAGCAGATATGACCAGATCTGTGTTAGTGCCTAGAGCACAATATCTATCCAGCTGTGTGAGCATGGCTTGTACCCCACCCCTACCGGTGACTATAAAGTCTACCATGACTGAGCAATTGCATTTACTGCCTCCATCTGACATGCCAGAGTCACCGAATCACAGCATGGAAATAAAGAATAAAGCAGAGGTCTTCAAACTGTGGGGCATGACCCCCATGGGGGTCATGCCCCACATTCCCAGACAAGCACGAGACCACCGCCTGAATTTTTTTTTAAAAACCATGTCATTCTTTTTTAATGGAGGAAATGGGCAGGGGCGGCTCATCAGGGTCTGACTGGAGCATAAAATTGTCTCAGGCACCAATTAAAAAGTGGCCCACAGTTGCAAATGGCAATGCATTCCTTTAGTAACCGACTGTTTTAATAGAGGGGGTGTTTTTTGTTAAACTGTAAGCAAATTGTGATGTTTAAAGAATATTTATTCAGCAACAATGGTCAAAACTGCTAGCTGCATAGTGAAGTAGTTAATTAAACTGGCCCACATTGGCCAAAAAAGTGGTCAATTTTGACCCAAAAAACTAGCACATACTAGCATTTTGCATTTTTGGTTTGGGCAGTTCCTTATTGCCCTATACGTCGCCGGCCTGAGCCTCGCGGCTCATCCATAATAGCTGAGGGGGCGTAGACCCAGTGACCCCATCACCCATTATGGAGGAGCCAAGGAGCCAGCCCAGTGAAACACTGACCACTCCCTCAGCTGCTTTTTCCATCTTAGGGGGTGCTCTTTGGCTGGCTGAACTGTCAAAGGGAAAACAGGTTCCCTTTCACAGTTCAGTTCCCCAGCCGCACATGCTCACTGAGCCATGCAAGGCTGGGGGAGTTTTGCTTCACAAGCCTTGCATAGCTCATTGGAAATGCTGGCTGGGGCACTGCATGTCTGTATGTGTGAGGGGGGTACTGTGCCTCCTCACACATACGGACAGAGCAGCTTGGAGGGAGGCATTTCAGCAGACACATGCAGGCTCCTGCACGCATGTGCAGGAACCAAGAAGCTCGTGCTTCCCAGTTCCTGTTCATGATGCAGGAGCTGGAGTACTGGGGAGGAAACTTCTGGACCGGGGCAGAAGGTATGTTTATGTTCATTTATTTTTTAATAAAAGATGTATATGGATGTGTGTATGCTTGTGTTATGAGAGAGTGTATGATGGTGGATGCTTATGTGAATGATAAAGTGTTTGCTGTGTGAATGTGTGTGTGTTTGTGTTGGTCCGTGGAGCTGATTTTGGCAAACGGGGGAAGGAGGGTTCTACTACAAAGGCATTTATTTTAAAAATGCCTTTGTTGCACAAACCAACCTACCCAGCTGTAAAAATCTGCTCTCCTTCTCAGACGCTTTGGAGCCCAAGGGACAGGGATGGTATCTTTTTACCGGACATCTATCTTAGATGTCCAGTAAAAAAAGACCATGCCTGCGCCCTGGCCCCCCCAGCACCAATTGCAAACTGTTTGGCTTTTTACCCAATTTTCTTTAAAAGTATGCTCTAAAATGTAACATTTTAACACATTATTTTAAAAATGTTACTGGGGGAAATCCCCCAAACCCTCTTGATTGGCTTGGGCTACCTCGCTACGTTCGATCGCTATGGGGGAAACATGTATACCCCTCCACTTAAAAAATTCACCAGTCGCCACTGGCCCTGGGACTGTGCTGGAAGCAGGGTGGGGGAGCACTGCGTCTATGGTGGGATGGGAAGAGCCCAGGCACTGTGATGGGAGCAGGTGGGGGAGCCCAGGTACTATACTGGGAGTAGGGTGCGGTGACAGCGTGAGGAAGGATAGCTCAGGGGCAAGGCATTTATCTTGGAACCAAGATAACACGGCACAACACAAGTTTGTATCCCGAGCCCGCACATAGAAACCACTCGCTGGTGTTAAGTGTGGTACACATGAACAATACAATAAAAATAAAATAGTTGACAGCCATTTGGACTTACTGTCCACATTCTGCTGGGGGCGGAGGGGCACAGACCTAAAATGTTTGAAGAACACTGGAATAAAGACTCACAGAAGGTATGTATGCATTTCCTAAACTATTCATTATTTACTAATTTGTGCAATGGGTTTACGCCGTGAAGATAAAAACCTATAAGATCATTTTGAGCTGTGAGTAATATAGAACGATATGAAAAAATACAGAATCTGTGTTCGCTGTAGATTCAGATTCTTAGACAGACCACATGAGCCACGATTATGATTATTGCACATGTAGAAGGATTGACGGGCTGAAGCATTGTGCAAAGTGAATCTTATGCGATTGGGGTCTGCCCTCGTGTTCCCTAATATATTGGTATGAGTGCCAGCTGTATTTTAAAAGAATGGCATTACTAAAGTGGCATGCATTGGCCCTTTTTCACCCTTTCATGATTATGAATCAACTATGTGTTTGAATGATCTTAATATTGTTTTTTTGACATGTCTTAGTCGTGCTGGGCATTCAAATTCTAAGGAGTGCTGGTACAGAGGGTGGGGTTCATTTGTTATCTCTCACCGACATTAGTATTCATGTGCTTGGCCCAAGTGAGCTGGTTCCACCTACGCATGCCCTCACGGCCTGCACCGTGAGTCCTCTCTGGTCCCGCTTCTGGGACAGCGCTCTTCTCTCTGCATTCAGAGCCCTCCGTCAGCTCTCGGGCATTTAATAAAACTTGCAAAATATCCTGAAGGAATCGCTTTCCATGTAGTTCATTAATTTGCCCTAATGTTTTCCGAATCATGTATTTTATTGTCTATTTTTAATTGCTTGTGCTTCTAATTGTTATATTTTTTCGTCCAACCGCAGTATTTTTTTGCCCACAGAGTTGGGCGCAATAAAGTCGGTCGATGACTAAGCCAGGGTTCTGCCTAAGGGCTTCACACAGAGGTTGTCGTTGGGGCTCATTTTGTGTCTTCATTTCCAGCTTGAGAAGAATATAGCAGACAGGAAAATAAAAATCAAGAAACCATCGCTAAGCTATGCAGACAGCGTCACCAGTGGCAGTGGCGCAGGGAACCAGGTTTTTACAGCCAGTCTGCGAGCACTGAAAGGTCTTCGGGGCTGGGGAAGTGACTAACATGATAGGCATAGCCTGACCCCTGCCTGAAATGTGACAGACTACATAGCCTTATCAGGAGTTGGGCAGAGCGGGAAAATGCGGTAGTAATGCTATTACCACTGCATTTACCCCTCTGCGCAATCTCTGGCTTTTCAGAAGGAGAGAAGTCAGAGCTATCAGAGGGTTTGGTTAGACCCAGGGCCAAAAATGTAGTGAAGGCCTTTTACAGTTTCTTGCAGAGAGTTCATGGATGGAGGATCCTGCATTTGTTTTGCTATTTTGACTGCAATAAAAAGAAAGCAGGGCTATGCTGAAGCCAATACACAAGGGACAGACTATCTAGTGCTTCGACATATCAATCAATAAACAGCATTAAACTCCAATAACCCGTTCCTACATGGAATTAGAGCCAACCCTTTGTATCCATCGCAGTGCAAACGGGCACATGGTGTGAATTAGGATTTGAGAAGTTGACAAACATAAGTAAACAGTACACGCTTCCAGTTTTCAATCGAGATTCCTTTTAAAGAGAAATTGGCCACTTATGTGTAAGAATGCTCCCACATCACGGGGCTGCAGACAGCCGTTGCCATTTGCAACTTCACTCCACTATTTTATGCCCATTTACTCTGATGTTGACGAGGTGAGAATTGCCCTGCAGGCGGGCCAAGCTTATGGGGCAGCAAGTATTAAAAGAAATTAACAAATGAATGCGAGGTTCATCGATAGAGTACAGCAGCTAGAGACGCCCTACAAAATCCACGCCCAGACGCTGTATCAAATTCCACGCCCAGCTACCAGCAAGGCCCAGGGTCGGACTGGGACAAGAAATAGGTCTGGACACCCAAAAAAAAGTGGCCCACCCCTCGCCTCACGACCCTTGACCTCAGATGACCTCACCGGAAGTGATGTCATTTGACCCCACCACAAAGTGACATCCCGGGAAGCAATGAAACAGGACCTTTCAACCCTTGACAAAACAGTGGCATCAAATAGCATTGTCCCTAAGTACGCTATGAAAAATATGGTTATGATTTCACTAATGTGATTTACATTTCATACAAGAATGGAACACCATATTTATTATTAATATATGTGTGTATAGATCCACATTGGACGTTGCAGTTTTTTATTTTTTTCAAAAAGAAAAAATCACATTTTTTTTTCAAAACCGGCCCAGGAGTGGCCAGAAACCCGCCCCACTCCCCCCCAGGGACGATTTCGGTCCGACCACAGGCCGAAAGCCGAGGGGCCAAACCGACCCTGGCAAGGCCCTTCAAAGACCGAGACCTGGGGCAACTGTCCCTTCTGCTCTACACTTGTGACGCCATGAGTTGAGCGTCTAGACTTGGAATCTCCCAACTGCTCTGTGTCGCAGATCCTGTGTAGTTACAGCATCCGCGTCACCCCTCCCTCCTGCCGTCCGCCATTTTCATGAATTCGGTCCAGCACGGGAGGCCATGAAGGCTGCAGAGATAAGCACATTTCCCTAGAGTGAGGAAGCAGGGATTTCCACAGTCTGGTGGAGCCGTTCGATGATTCCTATTGAGTTCAGGGCCGCTAGATTGCTTTGGCATCATTTGCTGAAGTAGAACTTAGAGGGCAGAAGGAGAGCAAGATATTCATGAAGTCTCTGACATCGACTGCGTTTGTTTGGCCTTGGGACTCACAACACTCCCCAGGGGTAAGTGGCAAAATATTTTACAGCATGTTGCATTGTGGATGCTTGCAAAACTGAAGCATTTTCCGAGGTAATTTTGTATCGCTTGATCAATTCCTTGTAGCCCTGCACTTATTAGAAAATTGACAATATATGCGCACAAGTCAAAACTGATGTGAGCCAAAAATATAATAGTTGGCTGGACATCTCACACCTGAGATATGCTTTTTGTTCATCAAGCACAGTACTGCACTCCCCCCTGAAGGTTTGCTGATCAACTGCTACACTCAGAAGAGAACCTAACATACCAACACACGAAGAAATTAGAATGTTTATTAAAGACCACTAAACCAAACGTGTCACCATTGTATCCCCACTGTAGTGTGTCATCCCTTCCTGGGAGCATGGTATCTCCCAGGGCTCGTGCTATGGTCACATGGTGGTGACCATGTTGCTGATACAATAAAAGGGACGAGCCAGTTCTGGCGCATCAGTGGATACTATGGAACCCTGCCTGTTGTGTGTGTCCATACAGCAGTGTGATGCTGCGTAGCAGGTGGAGGGCCTGCTGCTGCAGGACCCTCCCCCTGGACAGTGCCCCTGCTGAGCAACGCTGTCCCTGATGTCTTGCCCCCCATGTGAGTAGCGCCTCTGCAGGGCAACTCTACATGTATCGTGCCGCAGAGCCCCTGCCGGGCAACCCTGTATATAGGCGCCAGTGCCACTGCGGTCAACGCTGGCACCTTCTTTGATGTTGGCCTGGGTGCCCCCAGGCCGTGGAAGGGCCTGTGTGCTCACAGTCTGACCGGGTGCCCCCGGTCCTGCGATGTCTGCTGGGTGCCCCCAGCATGTCGGCTGGGTGCCCCCAAATTGGAACACATTGTCTTTCAGTAGTGTTAGCAGTGTTTCCGGGGCAGGAGCAGGGAACCCCGGCTCTGGGCACTGGGGCAGAGGTCCAGCACAGCGGTTTCACTTCAAAAGACTCAGTGGAATGGGGTGCCTGGCAGGAGGCTGGCGCGCAGGAATTTCCACCCCAGACTGTAGCAGTATAGGTTCAAAGGTCTATTCAGACCATTGTCTAGTGGCTCTTTGGTATCTAATTTGTGGTGGCCGTCACACATGACAAAGATACTGTGACACAAACAATTCTCTGGTTTCTCTGTATCTTTTATGCGTAGATCCTTTAGTATGTTTTTCAGTTGTGAATTCTGGTACACGTTCTCTATTATTTACAAAACAGTATGCACCATAATTCAAAGGAAGAATAGTACTGGTTGAGCTGCTCGTACCGGACATTGAACAAGTAATTTAGGAATCCAAGCTACTTCACCCTATTCAAATGCCAATGGCACAGAGTAGGCAGGGACGTCATTTCACAGAGAGCACTTGTAAAGGCATCAGTCTCTACAGAAATACAGAAGGGTTACCCCATTGGCATCTGGAGTCAGCATTTCTATCTTGGCGGACATGAGTAACAATGGTCAAACCAATCTTGCTCTGGCATCCTCCAGTAAATAAAAGCTCTTAGAGGTGATATTCAGACGATGATTTCTGACTTGAGATGTAGGGTGGACACCTTAGACAATAAGTTTGAGGGTCTGGAAAACAACCAGCTACAAGGGGATATGCTGGAAATGAGGTATGATGTGAGATTGCTGGACCTTGAAACACAAGAGGCTGAAGTGTTGCTGAAGGTGGACGACTTGGAGAACCCAGAAAGGAGGAACAGCCTGCCGATACTGGGGCTGAAGGAATATTCTGGGGAGACCATGAGATGGTTAGAGGAAATAGATTGATAGAGTCTTGATTGATAGAGTTCATAGGAGTGGAGCAGGATGAGGTGGCGGGCCAAGATCGATCAACGTAAGATTCCATTATTATGGGGAAAAGTCTGAAGTGTTGACTAAGGCCAAACTACAGAAGGAATTCCAGCATAAAGGGGTCACCTTGAAGATTTACCAGAATTTGTCAGGCCTCACGCTCGCCACAAGGAGAAACTGTCATCCTCTCACAAAAATGCTAATGACTAAAATGATTAGATATAGCTGGATAGTTCCGTTTGTGCTGATCTTTGAAGTTGGAAACAAGGACTTTAGGGTCTCATTGGGTGCAGAGGTTACATCCCAAAGAAGTGAGGGTCTGATGGCTCAACAGCAAAGGTACAGTTACGGGGGAGTCGGTCACTGGAGTGGTGTCCCTATTGGAGGAGGATTCACTGTCCTCAGTGCTCTGATTGCACTATATGCTACAATTGGTGGCTGTCCCTTTTCGATAGGTGATCTGGTGTTATGGGCGGGGCAATGAAGGCTGATCCAAGTGGCCCATTTTTGAATGGGTGTTTCAAGTTTCACATGTTTCTTACTTGTTATGGTTTATTTTGGGGTGAGGGAGGGTGCGTGTGGGGGAGGCAAGAATAGAGGAGCTGGACGGCGGTCAAGATGTTCATGCAGTTGGTGAGTCTCTTGTGGGAGGTGATGGGTGGTTGAGACAGGGGAAGCACGGAGTACCATGATGGCAGATACAAGGAGTGATACATGGAAAAGATGCGTTAGGGTGGGTACCCTAAAAGCTAAGGGGTTTGAATTCCCCTAGGAAAAGGTCTTTAGTGGCCAGGGAATTTAGAAATAAGGGGTTGAACATACAGCTTTTTCAAGAAACTAGGTTGAAAGTGGGCGAGGTACATAAACTCTTGGGTGCCTGTGTGGGTCAAACATTCTGGTCTTCTGGAATGGCCAAGAAAGCAGGTGTGTGGAGTGTGGGGAAGGTTATCAGGGCCATTGAAGGCCAGATTGTATTGGTACAGGGGTTGGTAGGGGGACGCCAAGGTTACTCTAGCGGCTATAGATCGTCCCAATCAGGGGCAGACCGCTTTTTGTCAAGCAGCATTGGATCTCATATTTTAGGCAGCAGCCGGACTTCTGATACTGGTAATGGGACCTTAATATTTGAGCTGACCCATTGAGAGCTAGGCTCTCTTTGATGACAAGGGAAGTGGCCTTCACATCACACAGTTGGGGTTTACAGGAGATCTTTAGTACCAGGCGATTGTGAATAGATGAAGATTGAAGAATCCTGATGTTGTAGGCTTTTCATTTTTTTCCAGCCCGAGCAAAGTTGGACGAAAGGCTGCAGGCTGGCCTCCAAGGCTGCCCTCTGTCAGGAATCATTGTCTCAGTGCTGATCAACGGTCCTGAAGCACCATTGGAGATGTGGTGGGTTTCTTTCAGTGACTGTGGCTTGACAATGGTCAGCGTTACAATTAAGTGCGGATCAAGGAAATCGACTGGCTCGAAAATGTCCTTTACGGCATACGTCGGCAGATACTCGTTGAGGTAATTCTCCCAGGTTCTTGAATAGGCTTGTGTCATCCTTCAAGGCAGATGACCAAATGCTGAGGAGTGTATTGCAGGCAGCTGCTTTGTGCTTGGTTGTAGGGTCAGAGACCTTCGGGCACTCCCTGTACAGGGAGCTTGCTGCAGAGCATAGCAAGGCATACTGTGTGCTGGATGGGTACTGCTTCTGGAGTGGCTGGAAGGTCCTCTGAGTTCTGTTTCTCCCTCTGTTGCCTGGGAGAAGTTTAGGGAGGGATCTTGCTTCCCTCTTTGGATATCCTGGCCTTCCTTCAATGGTGGAAGATGTAAGGCAGACTGTACCCTCAACCAAGGTTGGAACTCAACAAAGTAATTCTTTGTTACTTCAAGTGAACTCTTCAGATGACCTGCCAAAAGAGGGGATACAGCCCTCAGTTAAAGCCGAGTGGGCCACAGAGATTGGTATAGGCCAAGCCTACCCATCCTGGGGTCCGTACCAACAATTGTATATATGCGTGCGGCCATAGCCAGAGACCTTTTCGAAAGGAAAAGGTACAGGGCTGAAAACAGGAACCAGTGGTCTCCCAGAATCAAAATGATGGCAACAATCACTCAGCAGAATGATCTCTGGCCCCACTCCCTTGAGATACTAAGTCCCACCCATCTTCCTGTCTGTTGTTGACCAAAGAGTCTCTCCGGTTAATGGCCCTCTCTATGTGGTCCGTGTTAAAGTGTCAGCTCTCCCTTGAAGCTGCAGTGAGACCAGACTATCTGGCTCCTAGAATCCACATTCTCATACCTTATGAATGGGGTCCCCCTACCGGTGTGACCTACTGTAAGCACCAGACATGACAGTTCACTGACATTGATACTGAGGGCTGGAGCTGGCTTCAGGTTGACACATATGAAAGGTTGTTGGGTTTCCCGTCTCCTTTGTTAACCTCTGCTGCCAGGCCCCATGTGCGCCTGTTTGAAGTCCAGTCTATTCATATGTTAATCGCTGCCACCCGCTGAAGCTCCTAACAAAAAAGCTGGCTGCATCCATGGGGCCTTTGTTAGTTAATCATGCTGGCTGTGGCAGGGGGAAGGTTGGCCCACCCCCTTCCTGGAGATGACATGGTGCACTCCTGCCATCACATTCCAACTAAATATGACAGGGTGGACTGTTCCTGTAGGCTGGGTCCAACCAGAGTACCTGGGTCTATGCATTTGCCATGGTGTGAGTATAGGAAAATGTGTGTGGATTAGCCCCACACATTTTCCTGAGGGTGGTCTACCATCATTCCACTTAATTAAAAATATAAAAAAGGCCAGACGAGCACACTTCTACCATGCGGATGGTCAAATTCCTCACATGCCCCCCAGCCTGAACATGTAAATCACCACTCTATTGAGGGTCTGGTTCATCATCTATGTGAACGTACCAGTTTAGGCCATCTGCATTTCCATGCTGGTAGCCTGGCTTTTGTTGGATGTCCATATCTCATCACTGTAGGGATATGGCTGAACAAAAAACTTTAGGGTTCTCCCATTGCATGGCCATTAACCACCTAAGAGTCAGGTGGTCTGTTCGGATAATGAAGTATGACCAAAATATATAGGGCTTCAGCTTCTTCACTGCCCACATGACTGCATAAGATTCTTTTTTTAACAATGGCCAAGTTCCTTTCCCTTTTTGTCAATCGCCTGCTAATGTAGGTGACAGGTTGCTCTAACCATTGAGAGTTCAGCTATGCTAACACTGCTCCAATCAAAACATCACATGGGTCTGTCTGGATAATGAACTCCTGGCCATCATCTGGAACTTTGAGAACTGGGCCCTGCACAGTCCATTCTTGGAATCCTGAAAGGAGGTTTCACAGGTGGGGCTTCAAGTTTCCTTCTTAGGAATTTTCTTTGAAGTTACATCATTCAGGGGCATGTCAGTGGTCCCATACCCCTTGATCAACGACCAGTAGTACCCTGTGTGAGAAACCCAAAGGTACTCTCACATTTACTCCACAGGGATCTTCAGTTCAGGTGGCCAGGGAAGGGCCATCGCTTTTGAATCGCGACCCTGGGAGTGGACAAGCAAAGGAGATTCACCTGGATGGAGGGTCCTTGGGGATTGGAGAGAGGGTACCTGAAGGCAAGACATGGTATCCCCCTTCACTAACACTGCCCGCCCCCCCCTTAGTTTTCATGGGATATTGTCAATCTTATGCCAATTTTCCCTGTAGTTTCCCACCAAGTACTGAGATGTACAAGAGGCAGCTAAGAGTAGTGCACACTTCCATTGCAAATACCACTCTAGTACTAGGACGAAGACGGGTGGCCAGGAGGCATTCAGTAATGAAAATCATGCACGTCACACTAATGGGCTTATACAAGATCAGGTATTTGAGCCTAACCCACTTCACCTGTAGCCTGTTAAGGATGATAAAGAGTATAAAAGGTGGAGCCCAAGATCGTACGGCAAGAGGAGGAGAGAGCACTAGAAACAAGAGAGAAGAGAGAATCTGCCGTGTTAGCGGACAAGGAAGCTGAGACGCTGGCAACAATCCAGGGGGACCTGCCAGAAGGACTGGGGAGAAACAGGAGCCCACGCATGGGAAGGCTGCAGCAGGCGATGCCGTACAGCAGCGGTGGAACTGAGCACAGAGGCCAGTGTGAGTGTGGCGTTGTAGCAGCTAACTGACGGTTTGTTTCCCATTCAGGCGAGCCACCGGAAGGAGCTGCGAAGAGCCGGTAAGTGTCAGAAGACACTGTGGAGACTGGAGCGCTCCTAAGGGACCAGAAATAGCAAAGGTCCATGAACACATGTAAACGCTGCATTTTTTTAATACCGAACTGAGTGAACACAAGTCAATGCTGCATATATTGAATACTGAACTGACAGAAAGGTGCTGTTTGAGTGAACACAAGTCAATGCTGCATAAATTGAATAGCAAACTGTAAAAATATGCTATTTGACTAAACTATGATGTGCTGAATGTTAATGTTAATGTTAAAGGATATTTGTACAGTGCACTATCACCACCGAGTGGATCCATGACGCACTGGTGGCTCAGAAAAAAAGGGGAAGGAGGGTGAGTTAGTGGGAGTAAGCTGGAGAAGTGCAAGAGAGTAGTGATGTGCTGTTGGTGGCCTCAACCCGGTGGGTCCATTGGTTGGGCTTGGGTTGTTTTACGGTCGGTAGTCATTGTGTGCTGTTGAGCGAGTCTGGTTTGTTTTGTTGTTGCAGTGTAGTGAAGTTTGTGTGGATTGTTGTGTTGTAGGTTTGTGCTTGTGTTTGGTTAGAGTTTGAGAGGTGTATGCAGAGGGTTGAAATTGTTAGTGGATTGGTTAATTGTTCTTGCTGTCTGGAAGTGAGGCGTTCAATTTCCGTATTCTCTCCTAGTGGGGTGCGGGAGCATCTCTGCGTCTCTGATCTGATCTGGGCCGTCCGATAGTCACAGTCAGCTTTCACACATGGCATCCACTCACATTCATAACCTTTCCCAAGTTCAGCCACGGCCACCTACGTGACACCTCTCTGTATGTGGGGCAGGCAGGCATTTATGTGTCCCTTCAAATGTGGCCCAGAGAGCATTCCCAATCCAGTTTGTGTGCGGCATTGACTAGCCAAGGTTGCGCCATCCATATGTGGTGGGTGGTTGGCATTTATCATCTTATTCAGTTGTTTACGCTCCCAGCCCCTTCGAAACGTGGCACATGCCAACACTTGCAATTACGTCCAGTGGCGGCACCTGTCTTCATTCACAACTCCATACGGTCAATGCCCATGCCAATGTCCACAACTTAGTTCAAGTGTGGCCAGTGTTAACATTCACACAACTCTATACAAGTATGATACCTGGTAGCAATTATGGGGCGGGGGAGGTTGTTGGCGGGAGATGGCTAGGGATGCTGATTCTGTCCTCATGGGTGTCGCGTGTGTCCTATTTGGCTAACCATTGTCTCTCTTGTTGTGGTAAGATTATCTCTTGTCAGTTCTGGTTGTTGTCAGTGTCATCCTAGTCATCCCTTTCTTTGTGTTTCCCGTTCAGTTGTTTTAGTTTTTCAGTTTGAATCTGTGGTGTTGAAGAGCCAGGTTTTTAGTAATTTTCTGAATTGTAGGTGTTCTTTGCTGTTTCTTATTTCTTTCGGATGATGTTCTAGGTTTTTGAGACTAAGTGGGAGATGGATGAGCCCCCAAGTTTTTTCTTACAGTATGGTTTTTGTTCCAGGCGGATTTCGTTGCTTGATCTGAAGAGTCTCTCTTGGCTTGTAGATTGTTATTTTCTTCTGTAGGAATTCAGCTTCTTGTCCGCTGATTGCCCTGTGTGTTATGCACATTCTTTTGAAGGTTGAAAGTGATGTGATGTTTGACTGGAAGCCAGTGCAGTGTTTTAGGGCTGGAGTTATATGGTCTCTTCTGGATAGTTTGAGGAGCAGTCTGGCTGCTGTATTTTGGATCTGTTGTAGTTTCTTCAGGAGGTATTCTAGTATCCCGAGATAGAGGCTGTTTGCATAGTCGTTTCTTGACATGATGAGGGCGACGATTGTGAGTGTTTTGTGTGTGAAGGAGAGGAAAGGTAGGATTCTTCTTGCCGTGTGGAGGAGGAAGAAGCTCTTCTTGATGATTGCATTTATTTGTGGTTCTAAGGTTAGGGTGTAGTCCATCAGCACTCCCAGATTTTTTACTACCTTAGATGGTGTTAGTGCGGTTCCCATTTCCGTTGGCCATGGAATCTAGGTGTTGTTCTCTTGGTTATTGGATATAATCATTATTTTGTCTTTCCTGTGTTGATTTTCAAGTTGTTGGAGTTCATCCAGTTAAAGACTTCTTTTAGACACTCGATTAGGGTTGAGTGATCGGCTTGAGTGTCTTCGATTTTGTAGATGATTTGAGTGTCACCTGCATAGTTGTAGCATGTAATGTTGTATTTTTTGAAGATTATGTTTACTGGAGTCTGGTATATGTTGAAGTACACTGGTGATAGTGAGGACCTTTGCGGTACTCCACTCGTTGGGTAGATTTGAAGGGTTGTATCCATACGGTTTCGGTTCTGTCTGCTCTAAATCATTTAATCCAGAGTAGTGAATGAACACTTTAAGTCAAATAGACATATAAAGTTGCACACTGCCAGTAAAACACGATATGAACAGAATTAAAGACATGAGGAAACTAAAGAGTTGTTTTGAGCATTACAAGTGCAAAGAAGAGGAATCAAGAATATCAGTTATAACTACAAATGTGAGAAAGAGTCATAGGTATATGACAAACCAAGAACTGGTATAACAGAGTGTTACAAGGAATACAATTGTTGAAAGTGAAAGTCCAAGGCAGAGGAGCAAAAAAGAGGCCAAGCAGCTTTGGGGAGGTTTATGGTTGTGCGACCTTTGATGCGTGGACCGTGTGGTGTGACAACTGCACCTAGACCAGAAAGTCTCCTAATGTGAAAGTTACCAACAAGAATGAAGCCAGACAGAAAGTATAAGGTTGCTGGTTGCATGACAGTGGACTGTGTGGTCTGACAACTGCGCATAGACCAGGAAACCCTTAATGGTGAACAAGCTGCAAAGAAGTGTGAAACAATTGGTGAAGCAAACCTAAAGGTGGGTCAAGTAGACCCTGTGTTTTCTTCTGCACTTTGAACAGATGAAACCACTGCTACGTTAAAGTCTTAGGAAAGGGAGTTTGAGGATCTCAGTTTTATGTGAACTATGATACATATGAATTTGGGCAAGGGAATCCCAAGACCTCCTCTTTATATGAACTGTGATGCATTTGAACTTGGAGAAGGTATTTTCAGAACTTGACCAAACACTATTGAAGTGAATCTCTATTGGAACTGTATTGAACTTGAAATAGGGAGGGAACTCAAGAAGAACTCAAGCGGAAAGTAGCTTAACCTTTACTTTTGAACACTTATATTTTGCTGAGAATATTACCACGTAGCAATTTGTAATAGTCAAGGTGCACTCCCTTTTGTGTAAATTAGAGGGAAAGATCCATTTAAAATAAATAGGGTGTAGGGAAGAATGACAACCCTGACATTAGATTGTGTTAATAATTCGAAAAACAAACAGGTGTCCACAAATTGTGTGGAACACTCCCATCCCATGCACACCTAATTAAATTGTAACCCAATCAATATTTAAATCCAACTAAATAATTACTTATGATTGCACATTAATATATGGTTTCTTTGGAAAATATGACACTTTAGTCTTGATTAATTGATGATCATTGCGCTCCTATACATATTACATTTATTTTTATACACAATAGATTTCATGCAACTATTTTGGAGCCCACCGTGATTTTTACTACAATCAAAAAAATGTTTATTAACAATAGTCAATGGCCCTCATTACGACCCTTGCGGAAATCGAAAAACGATGGCGGAAATGCAATACCGCCATCGAATAGCGCTCGGTGCGATTATGACCCGTCACCGTAAAGTACGATGCCATTAGCGACACCGTAGTGAACGCCAACGCTAACTGCACCAAGTACGCGCACGCGCGCCATGCCAAACCGTAATTACCACCATGGCGTAATGGTACGCGAATTCTGATCCAAGCGGACATGTACCTAACGCTATCAAGCATGGCGGAAAGTACCATTCCGCCATGGTGAGAAGTACGGCTTCGCGAATCAACCGTAAACGGCCCTACTGAGTGCCTGTACACCACTCCCTGGCCACATTGCACAACTCCTCGTAGGTGCAATGAAGACACAAATGCAACCAGTGAAATGTACAAGCCACCCATGCATGCCAACGAACAAATGAATCTAGGGGCTCCAAGTGCCTTGTGAGTGGCCATCCAATCATGCCATGGCACCATTGCCGCACTGATGCAGCACAGGCATGTGAAGGTTCAAGTACAGCAACATGAGCAGAAAAATGAGACAAACAAAAACAGGCCCCCCCATCGACTGACACCAGTGTAAGGCAACATACAAAGCAGTATCCTGAGGGAGACTGCACCAGCCCTGTACTCCTGCCAGTAAACCAACCAACCATCAGCATAAGCATGGACCACACAAGTTGGCAGAGTGACTGAGCAGCCAGGCACATCTCAAGAGGGGCCAATGGGAGCTGCAGGGCACAGATGGCACGAATACAGAAGCCATTCCAATGGACATGACCTCAGTCTCCCTCCAAGAAACGCACGCAAACACAGGCACCTGTGACCAGCCATATTCTGATAATCACATCATTCCACCAATCCACCTGGCTGACCGGCATCTGTTACACAAAAGCAAATCCCCCGCCCATGAGCAGGACATCATTAAAACAGTCACAATGGTAGCCCCTATCCCTGACCACACTGGGCTTCGTAGGCAAACGCGGCCAGTACAGTACCACGCAACTATACTCAGAAGCCGGAACCCAATGCAGATCTTCTCACAAAACATCGCACCACAAATAGGAATATGCTACATTACTTGCAAAGAAGAACGCTACACGGTTAAAATCAGAATAGACATTTAATGCACCACAAAATCACCAAGCCCATACAGCCATTAGGACATGAACCCCAAAATACATTTCATCATTGTGGGCTGCATCCGCAATAAATGACCAGCTTCTTCTTGTGTGACGCCCTGTTCCTTCATGGTACACAGGGGCTACATTCACGTTCAAAAAGGCAACATGGAAGCGCCTAGAACGGCAGGGCCGTCCCATTAGGTAGGCACTAGTCCAGCTGAAAGCTCGAAATGTTGCTCCTAGCCACTAGTACTGCGTAAGGGCATGTGGCCCATTGGCGATCGTCCCATAAGATCGTAATGGTGCTCCACTGATTAACTCGAAGCAGCAGGTGCCGGGAGTAAAAGCCATCTGCAGGAGTGGCATACAGATGGCAGCGGCAAAAGGGGAGGAGATACCTGTCACCCAAATGAAATGAAAAAGAATAGTAGGCCATCAGAACTTGATTCGTATTACTCACTTCAATGATCACACTAAATCTACAGCCATATGCATGCTAGCCCACTCCAAAGGATTATTCCCACCCAAAAATCACTTGCGAATCATAACGATGAAAATCGAGCTGGAAACACTATTACACACGAGTGCTTGTGTGCATGCGTCTGTCAAAACAGAATCCATTCGATGGGATTAGTAACGTGCATAGACACAAGTGTATGAAGGCGCGTCGAGACAGGGAGGGTACAACAAGGGCAGATAGACGATGGTCCCACTATGGCAGCTCTGCATCACATAGCGCAGGGGAGGTGGATAGATTCCAAAAAGCCCTGTACATGGCAAACTCTCCATTAAATCATCTGTCCATGCATCCATACATCATTTCCTCATCCCGGTATGAAAACGCCTGATTATTTACTCACATCACATGTGAAATTTCCATTGAGTCTGTGCGTAATGCAGTCTGCAAAATCCACTGTGCTCCAGGCCGGGATTCCAGTGTTGTGAAGTAAGATGTATTTGGGAACGTCCTGCCTCATCGTCCACTACGCTATTGCGCATCCCATACTATTCATATCAATCATTGCATTCTCGCCATGGCCCCTGTCCCAAGGACACTAAACAATAGAACGTTATATTTGCAGTCAGACCTGTGGGCGTCTCCTCGCCGCTAGCTGAAGACCGAAAGCGCCGTCCTTCGAATACCTCATTTGCAACATCACGTCGGAAAGGCATCTGTGACCGCTTGAAATCACAAATTCATCCATGTAGTGCGGCATTGTGTGTAAATGCAAACTGGCTTCACTCACAAATGGGACGCCCCGCCCGTCGGTGAACCGCGGTACAGTGCTGCATGAGGGTCCACCGTTAATCGAGCACTACATTCCACTGACCCTTCACAAGTTTGTTCGCGACTGCAAAGATAGTATGTGAAACAATGGAACCATAGCAGAATGAACATATGAACCAATATTTCACTGCCATCGGGATCATATACATGATTGTAATAGCAAGATGCCATGCGTCGAATTGCAGCGTTGTGTGCGGGACGTGCTCGCCCAAAGGGGATTGCAGCTTGCACAGGTGGAATGAATCACCACAGGTGGAGGCAATAGAGCTTGAAAACACATAAATTGCACACCCACCCCCTCCCACACCCACACCAAAATGCTACCGGCAGGACTAGCGATGTTGGCCCTGGGGGACCTGATTGCACTGCAAGTACTCCAACTTCAAGAAGAAGACGAACAGCAACTACTACAACAACCGGCCGCACAGAGGAGACGCAGGAGGAGGAGGAGGGCAAGGCAGGGCCAGCAAGGCCCGCCAGCACAGCCACTACCACCACGCAGGCAGCCCGCAATCCCACGCCTCCGAGCACATCCGTTCGACCTCACGGATGAGCAGATCCACACCCTCTACCGTTTGGACCGGGACACCATAACCGCCATTGTGGATATGACACAGGCTGACCTTGTCAGCATGATAGATAGCCCAACCGCCATTCCACCCCTACTGAAGGTGGTGTCTGTACTCCACTTCCTGGCCACAGGCACCTACCAGCACACAGTCGGACAGTTGCATGGCATTTCACAGCCAGTGTTCTCACTGACACTATTGCAAGTGCTCGATGCCCTCCTGAAGCACGCAGACGACTACATCTCTCTACCACGCTCGGAGCAGGAAATTACGAACACAAAAGTGGGATTCCATGCACTTGGCGGCATACCGGGTTGCATTGGTGCCATCGACTGCACCCATGTGGAATTGGTCGTCCCGCATGCCATGGAGGCCCAGTACCGCAACCGAAAACAATTTCATTCTCTGAATGTACAAATGGTGTGTGACTCCAACAGGATCATTACCCATTGTTGTGCCCGATTTCCTGGATCAACCCATGATTCTATGGTTTTGAGGAACTCTACAATACCACGCTACATGGAGCGACACGCAGGGAACAGATCCTGGCTACTCGGTGAGTCTCATTTCATGCATGATAATGTGGGGTATGTGATGCGGCAATGACCTGGCAGGAAGGGGGGGGGCCGTACGTAGCAATGTCATTCCACAAACATCCTTTATTGTCCACATACAGGTGATGCCGGGTATCCACTGAAGAGATGGCTCCTTACACCACTCCGGAACCCACAGAACCAGCCTGAGGAGGACTACAACCATGCCCACTCACGTACCCGTGTAGTCATAGAGCAGGCATTCGGCCTACTGAAGACTCGTTTCCGCTGCCTCAGCATGTCTGGCGGGGCACTCCTGTACCGCCATGTGAAGGTGGCAAAGATGGTCATGGCATGTGTCATGCTACACAACATGTGCGTACGTAGAAATGTGCCCATGCCCCCTGACGCAGAACTGCAAGCACCTGTAGATGGTCATGATGAGGGTGGGGATGTGGCAGCACCTCAAGGAGTCCACGAGGCACAGGAGGGCCGAGACATTCGTCAGATTCTCATAGATTCATGCTTCTAGCACTCACGCCTGGTGGCTGATACATGGACACGGGACTTGTGGCACTGTGTGTGTCTGGAACATGCACAATATGGACTGTACGCCTATAATGGCCTAGTACACAAAGATCAATGTCCACACATCTCATTGGATGATAGTGAAATGTTTATCGCATATGTGAAATTATGTTACACACCCCATCTACCCGCCACCCAAGTGAGCCCAACACACCCCCTCCACCCTCCTACCCCCCCCTGAACACCAGTGTCCAAAGGTGCTCATTGTCAGTGGGCAGACGCTATTGCAAGCCCCCTCTCCGGGTATCAGGGGCACCCCTGCCTGTGGAGCGCAGGTTCCTCCCAGATCTACGTTGGGGGCTGCCCTGGACGGAACTTGCAACGGATGATGTCTCTGCCTGCTCACGTCCATGCATGTCCCTGAGGGTTTGTGAGAGCTCAGTGAGCATACGGCGCACAACGGCAAGTTCAGCACATACGTCTTTGGACGTCGCATGCAGTTCCCCCCTCAGGCTCTCGGTGCTTCTCTCCATTTGTACTCTCAGGCTCTCGGTGCTTCTCTCCATTTGTGCCCTTAGTGTCTCTGTACTTCTCTCCATTTCTGCCCTAAGTGTCTCAGTAGATGTTTCTATGGCTGACTTAGTACCCCCACATTCATCAGCATGGTCCTTGAGGAGCGTGGCCAGTTGCTGCTGTTGCACGATCACCTGGTCGAGGGACTGTTGCCTCTGCTGGGCCATGGCCATTTGCGGTGGTGTCACAGAGGGGCTGGTCACCTCATGTTGCCTTGCCACAGGGCTTGTGGGGGATGGCCAGTCGTCGTCTTGTGGGTGCCCCTGCGTGGTATCCTCATGGTGTACGGGATGGAACAAACAGGGGGATTGAGACAGGTCATGGATGGATCTTACTTCAACATCCCCGTTTTCTGTGTCGGAGCATGCTGCCATTAATGCAGTGTCACCTATGGTGCTGCTGCCACCAGAAGCAGTGCCTTCTGTGGCATCCATTGGGGGGACCTGTGGTGGTGCTGTTGTGGGCATGCTGGCTGCTGGGGTGCCTGTTGAAGTTCCCTCCTGTGTGCTGTCACTTGATTTGTGCTGCTGCCGTGTCTTGATGCGTGCAGCTGAGGTGGAGGGTCTTTGGCCGTTGGTCTTGGCCCTCTTTGCAGGTGTGCTGGTAGGGGTGTCCTGGAGCTCGTCGTTTGAATCGGACCCTGTGGTGGAGTAAAGGAGGGCGAGCGTTATTAATGGGTCTGTTGAAATTGGAATGGCAATGTATCACATGCATTGGGGTGGTACCTGAGGGTGATTTGGGTCGGGGCCTTGGAGGTGGTTTCATTTTTGTGTGGATTGAGGATGCAGTTGTTTTGCAGCCTGCAGTTAGGGTGTGCATGCTGCACGTGTAGAGGGTGTTTTTAGGGTTTTTAATTATTTATGTATTTATTGTGAGTTCTAAAGTGCGCTATCAGGCCAATGTATGTGGACGTTCTCATGGACATGTGTTACTGTTGCACTATGTGGACACATGGTACTTCACATGATTGGACATTGTGGTTTTAGCATTGTTTTATTTGGCCCACCTACCTGATTCTTCGGATGTCTGCACTCCTTTCTCCATCCCTCCGACTCCCTCTATACTCTCCATTCCAATGGTGGAGGCACAGATTTCTTCCCAGGGGGTCAACTTGATGGGTGATTCCGATCCTCCCCCGGTGGCTGTGGCAATGTTTCGGTTGGCAGAAAGTATGCTCCGGACGCGTATCCGCAGGTCGTCCCATCGCTTTCTGCATTGCTGTGGGTTGCGGGGTGCGGTCCCCACCGCACTTACCCGCTGTGCCACCAGGGCCCATATGGCCTTCTTGTTCGCAAGTGCCGTCCTGGTCATTTGCGTCGAGAAGACGACGGCAGCATTCTCCTGGAGGGTCTCTGTGAGCACGGTGAGTTCCTCACGGGAGAAGTGGACCTGCCGCTTGCGGTCGCACGCTTTTTTCGCTACTTTTCCCATTGTTATTGTTTTCACTAGGGTGGATGACGGGTTGTGATGTGTCTCAGGGTAGTATTTTTGATGGTTGTGTGGGAATTCTGATTTTATAGGTGTACGGCGTGCTGTTTCCCGTTCCGGGACCATGTTTTTACTTCCATTTCCGTATATTTACGGTCACCGTACTTTCCGATTGCCGCTCATTACGGTGACCGCTAAGATGGGTGGCGGAATTGCACCTAGGGCGCCGTACGACGGCGGTGGGGGGCGTTTTGGGGATATTTCCACCATCGCGGACATTGCACTTCCGCCATGGAGTAGTGCTTGTGCCCGATGGGTCGGAATTAGCCGCACTTTGCTCCGTCGTGCAATGGCGGAAACGCTATTTACGCTGTGGCGGTCCGGTCAGTCACTTTCCGCCAGGGTCGTAATGAGGGCCAATGTGTCATTTACAATTGCTCAACGCATTTCGGGAATTCCTTTCCCTTCATCAGTAGCTATTCTCAATGTTTTTTTGTGCCTCCAGTGCACTACGTTCAACAAATTATAGAGAAAAGGGTATACCTGTTTAGTATGGTGATCTATACAAAGCGTTTATAATGTGAACACATCAAGGGTAATTATCTATCATAATCTGTTTCCTAATATTCACCTAGTGTAAAGTTGTCTACCACAATCCAAGCTGTATACGGTTCTCCGAGTTATTCGAAATCTTAGATCATCTTCCAATGTCCCAGTTGTACATGATAATAGAATAAGTAAAAATAAGAAGTGTGTATACTATTTGTAAAGGGAACCAAATTAACAGATTCTACCAATATTTAAAGAGGCCTGATCTAACCTTATTGGAATAGATGTATGGTCTGGCAGTAATGCATGAGCCATCCTTGTACTAATGGCTCTGCCTCGTGTAGTCTCAGAGTATCTGGATCTGTTATTATTTGTATCTCACCTGTTCCATATTTGTGCTCCTTCTACAGACCGTACTACGATCTGAATAAGACAATTGCTGCTATTTACTGTGTGGTGTCATCACGTACTGACGTGATGATGTCACAATTCGATGTGCCTTATACCGTTTGTGATGCTGTTTTAAGAATCGTGGAAAGCCGACCGAATGCGGCCTCAAGTGAAAGAATGTTTCCATAAAAGTGACTGCATGTGTTCATAATAAAGTTTGAAAATAGTTGCATGAAATGTATTGTGTGTAAAAACAAATTTAATGTATAAAGGTTCAGGATGATCATCATTTTATCAACACTGAAGTGTAATTCTTTCCAAAGAAAACATATATTAATGTGCAATCATAAGTAATTATTTATTTATCTTCAAATATTGATTGGATTACAAATGAATTAGGTGTGCAGGGGAGGGGAGTGTTCCACAAAATTTCCTCTGAGATTCCCCCACCATGTTTAGTTATATTTGTGAGGGCAAGGATAGGTTTTGACACATACAGATGGTTATTTTGGACTTGTAGACACAGACGTTCCTTTGTATCTTTAGGTAGGGAAAATCCCACCTTAGCATAGGTCAAGTTAGGCGTTACACCATCCTGATCATTAATAAAGTTTTGTTTAGAACTGTACATCTGTTGTATGTGTCATCTCTCTTGATACCATGCTTGTCTCACACCAGTGAGTCTTAGGAAGGCTCTCCCGTTTGTATGTGTGGTGGGGATGTCGCAATCCTTCACAGCCTGTACTTTAGCTTCCACCGACCAGGTGGAATAGGTAAGGCACTGTGCCCTGCGCTATCTGGCACTTCATGGCCTTGACAGGCCTGCGTTCTGCAGTGCTGAAGCAATTGTTTCAGATAGGATAGGTGATCCTCCCAGGTGTGGCTGAACACAGCAATGTCATCTAAATAGGCGACACTGACATTTTTCAGTCCAGACAAAAACTGGTTAACCATCCTCTAAAAAGAGGCAGGGGCATCCTTCACTCCAAACGGCATCACAGTGAACTGATAATATCCTTTGGGGTGGAGAATGCTGATCTCTCTCTATCTGTCAAGCCAACTTGCCAGTACCCTGCTGTGATGTAAAAGGTACTCATGAACTTGGCAGCGCCAAGCTTGTCAATGAGCTCATCTGTCTGAGGATGGAGTGAGCATCTGTCTTATTGACAGAATTGAGCCCCCTGTAGTACACACAAAAGAAGAATTCAGTTTTCCCACCCATGGTCTTTTTAGGAAGCACAACCACTGGGCTAGCCCAGGGGCTGTGGGATTGCTCTATCACACCTGGGGACAACATCTTGGAAAAATCCTCCTTGATGGTGTCCCTGACCTTATCAGGCATCCAGTGAATCCTGCTCTTTACTGGCTTACTGTCTCCACTGTCCACAACCTGGGTGCAACAATCTGCGCGACCTAGAGGCAGCGAAAACAAACTATCAAACTGTCCCAGTAAACAGGACAGTCTGTCAGTTGCTTTTCTTGGTAATTTAACACCTTCAACTGACACATCTGTGGCTTCAATGTGTAGGAGGCCTGGGAGGGGATTGGTCTCTTCTTCAGTCTCTCCATCTGTCAATAATTTCCTGATCAAGTCATCCCGGGTATAATGGGGTTTTAGCCGGTTGACGTGAAAGGCTCTGCACATCTGTTTAGGGCCTTTCATGTCAATTAGTTTAATTTACCTCACTGTCTTTACCAGCACACAGTAAGGCACCATCCTCTTGTTCTGCAGAGCACTGGGTTTGATAGGTTCCATAATTCACACGTACTGGCCTGGAGAGTAAACTGTCATTGTGGTCTTCTGGTTGTGCCAGTGCTTCATCTTTTATGCCAAACTGGGGCCAGTAAAAGTGTGCAGACAACCGGTCTGATGTCGTAGTCACTCCAAAGTGACCCGCTAAACAAATTAGGTGAGCCAAATTCAAAAGGAACATTCTGTGACATTGGGGAATCACCAACCTTCTGGTGCCCTCAGAGTCTTTTGGCTCACTGTACAGGAGTCCATCCTCCCAGTCTTCAGTCCAGGAGCCTCACCCTTAGCATGCTCCTCCACCTGCTTCTGCAGGCCCGCCAGAGTGGGCCACTCTTTCTGGGCTTTCATGAAATCAGTCTGATCTGGGCCACCAGCTGATGCAAACTCCTCCAGCTTGGGCAGGCCTTTCAGATCTGAACACACCTGGTCCAACACGTCAGGTACCTGCCCTGCACCAGGCATCTCTAAAGTCACGGAGTCCCCTGCTATCATAGTAGGGTTGTAAGTGGGTACTGGCCCCTCTCCCACAAGAGTTGGCAATTTGGCAGTCTGTGGAACTGGACCAGGGGGTACTAGGCATGCTGGTCCCTCCAACAAGCTCTCTGGAAGCACTCCAGGCTACAAGGTGCTGAGAGGCTTCAATCTGGTATCCTCTTTGGCCTTCGATCTGGTAGCCGCTGTGACTATCTCGGGGTCAGGACGATCATTACCCAACAGACATGGGTCAGGGATTGAGTCCTTAAATGCTACATGGCGCTGGGTCATTTCACTTTGCCAACTGAACTCTATTATCGCCAAGAGGCACTTGCTCCGCCAAACCCACAGACGGTACAATCAGGACCAGTAATGTACTTTACTGGCTGCACCCACTGCCGTTTGACCACAGTGAGGCTAGCCGCAGTGGCTCTGACCGCAAGAGTTTTGTGTCCATTGATATACACATGTTCTAAGAACAGTTGGGAACTGGGAACTGGGATCTCTTCTGGCGATCCGGAACTGTTACCACTCAGTGTAACCAATCCACATTCAGCCACTCCTTGGCCTGGTGGGAAGTCCTCCTCTAGGTGGCCCACACTAATGATGGCCTCCTCAATGAGTCCAACATTCACTATGGCTTGCTTGGATAAGCCCTTAAAAACAGGATCCCCTTTCCTATGGCCCAGCTTTTTACACACAAAACATCCCTTAATTTGTGACAGGGTAGGTGTCCCAGTGTTAGGGGTACCTGCGCTCTGCTTCTCGGAGTGCACGTTTGAACTAGAATTGTGGGATTTCCCGTCATACTTTTGAAGAGGTGAAGAGGTGTAGGTTGGACCTTTGTCCTTCCCATCAATTTTTCCTTTCTTGTACAAAGACTTTTCTTCTGTTTGGGTGTGTTCGCCTGAGCCTTTTTCTGGACTTGAGTACTGACAAATCTGTCGGCAGCCTTTGCAAGCTCTTTAGGGTCTGTAATAGTCTTTTACACAAGTCAGTGGTGTAGATCAACCTCATAATTCTTCAGGACACGCTCACAGGAAATCAGAATATACATCCCTGTGTTAACTTGGTTACCAGACACCCACCCACTCAGATATTTCAATTACAAATGTGTGAACGCTTCAAATGTCTGCCCTTCTTTCTTTCCAAGCTCTCTGAAGCTCTTGAGATACTGTTACAGGGTCTTACAAAACTTCCTAAGAAAGTCTGCCTTCATGCTCTCATAAACAGGCCTTTCCTCAGGAGTTAACTGAAGGATTGCATCAGTCACCTGGATTGGTAAGCCACTCATCAGGGCTTCACCACACAGTACCTCCTCCGCCTCCTGCAGCTGAAGAGCCAGCTTGAGCACTTTAAACCAATCAAAAAAATCCTTCCGCACTTCATAAGCCTGCACTAAATCTTTAGGGATGTGGCGTCAGGGTTTATACCGAGCCTCTTGGTATGAGCCACTGCTGCTGCTCTCGATAGAGGTGAATCTGTTTGCCTCATTCTTCTCGAGTGTCAGCCCGTGAAGCTCTCCTGCTCAATGGCAGCCTTGTCCCACTCTATGGTGACCTTTTCCCGTTGTATTCGTTCTTTCAGCGCTAGTCTTCGCTCCTCCAACAGGAGCATTCTAGCCACTACATCATTAACAGCCGAAACAATTACTGGGCCACGTAGAGGCTGTGCCGAGGTATGGGACCTGTGGGATGCTGCACTAGCCCCTGACCTCCCTAACTCTCTGGAGTATTGAGAAACCACACTTGCCCCCCAGAAGGATGGTTGGTGAGAAACACTACTCATGCTGTCATCCTTGTCATCTTCCACTACCCCTCTTGGAAGGTCTTCTTCATTCGGGACACAGGGCCTAGCCCATCCCCTGGGGTCTCCTCCCCAGCCACCCATGCTTCTAACCAAGCTTGGAAGCTGGTCAGCAACTCAGGTTTATTAATCCTGGTGTGGTGGGAAAGTCCCCACTCATGACATAGGACGTGCAGGAGATCTTTGCTAATGCCTTTCGCAGTCTCTATGTCAAGATCCATGATTATCAACAAATACCTAACAGTGTCTGAACAGTGACTGCAACAGTAATTTAATCATTAGGTGACTAAGCTGTGTACAAAGCTCCAACTAGATCCCACCGTCTGCCACCAGTGTCATGAATCAACTTCCGGGGTATTTCTGGTCCACGGATGAATATTGGTTCCAAACCATCAATCAGTCCCACATCTCTAATACACTAAAAACAAACAAATTATAAACCTCTTTGTCCAATTTTGGTAAGGTGGATGGAACAGCAGGCTTATCTCCGAAAGGTCGTGGGTCATTGGTTAGTTGCAACACAGTGAAAATGCAATTATTACCCAATGATAAAAGGAGTAGCCAGTCAAGGTTGTATTGAAAATATCTACTTTATTAATGAAAACAGACAATCTAACAGTGCTACGAAATACAACCCCTCCTGTAAAGGAATGCAGATGATAGACAGTTTCAAAGAAGGACAAGGGATACTGACAGGAGGGTAGTCGATATGGTTAATAACCACAACCGTTTGTTATGGTTTCTTCACTTAGCACAAAGGGAGCAATGGGTCTTACAATGTCTCTAGGGGCCTTCAGGGAAGGACCAAGGGGACAGAACCACGATTTGCTTTGTGCTGTAGATGTTCTTGGTGCCACAGGGTTGAGTTGGCATCAGAGCGCTTTGCAGGCTTCTGTGACAGAGTTTGAAATGGGAGTCTCTGCGGGTATCAGGCATCAAAGTGGTTCAGCTAGCGAAGCTGGGTGAAAGGCTGCAAACTGGCCTACACAAAGGCTTGAGGTCTGGAATCATTGTCTCAGTGTTAATCAGTGACTCTGAAACATTGGTCGATCCATCTTGGGTTTCTTTCAGCAACTGCATCTTGACAACGGTCAGCATTGCAGTTGGTTGCAGATCTAGGTACTCAACTGGCTCAAAGATTTTCCTTTAAGGCGGACATATCGGTAGAAGCTCATCGGGGCACTTCTCCAAGCTACTTCAATGGGCATGTGTTGTTCTTTAATGTGGACGGCCCAATGCTGAAGAGTGTTTTGCCGGCAGCTGCCTTGTCCTTGGTTGTCGGTACAGAGACCTTCTGGCACTCCCTATCCAGGTAGCTTTCTGTAGAGCATAGCAGTGTAAGCTGTGTTCTGGCTGAGTATTGGTTCTAGAGTGGTTGGAGGCTACTCTGAGTTCTGTTTCTCCATCTGTTCCCTGGGCGAAGTTTAGGGGAGGGATCTTGCTTCCCTCTTTGGATTTCCTGGCCTTCCTTCACTGGTGGAAGGCAGTACCTTCAGTCAGGGTCCAAGGCTGAGCTCTTCTTTGTATTTCAAGGGAAGTCTTCTGATGATCTGCCAAAAGACAGGCTCCAGCCCTCTTTTAAAGCCAAGTGGCAGCAGTGATTGGTGTAGGCTAAGCCTACCTTAGTGAACCAATCATGGGGTCCCTACCAACAATTTTCTATATGTGCGAGGTCATAACCAGAGTATTTTGCAACAGGAAAAGGAAATGGGGTGAAAACGGGAACCAGGGGTGTCCCAGATTCAAAATGGCAGAAGCCTTCTCTCAGCAGAAAGATCTCTGGCCACACTCCCTTGTAATACTAAGTCCCATCAATCGCCCTGTCTGTTGTTAATCAAAGAGTCTCCCTGGTTAATGGCCATATATATATGGTCCCAGTTAAAGCGTTAGGTTTCCCTTGAAGCTGTGGAGTAACCAGACTCCCTGGCTCCTGCAAGCCACATTCTTGTACCTTATTAATGGGGTCCCCCTACGTTGGTGGCCTATTGGAAACACCAGCCAGAGACATGACAGTTCATTGGGGTTTCCTGTCTCCTTTGTTAACCTCTGCAGCCAGGCTCCATGTGCCCTCTATTAGTATGTTCTATTCTATTATATAGATTTTCTTTTTTTATATTGTGTCACACACTCGAAGGCTTCAGGGCGCTCAAAAGACAAGACAACAAAACATAAAAAGAGGTACAATCAACTAAAAATCAGAAGAATCAGTCTACACCTTTGTCGGAAATAAGTGTTTCTGGGCACTTATTTAATTGCGCTATTGATGGAATTGTTCTAAGCGAGAGAGGGAGGGAATTCCAGTAGACAGGGTCCTATTCATTAACACCGGAACCTCTAATTTTCTTTGATGAAACACAAGGTCAAAACAACAAAGCATCTTTGTTTGAATGCAAAGTACATCTAATAGGCAGGTTCTTAATTCAAGAACAGAGTTATGTGGGGGCATCACCAGCCAAACATGTATACACCAAAGGGAATGTCTGAAATTGTAATCTTTGATTCACCGGAAGACAATGCAGCTTCTGACGGGCCTTAGACACATGGGACCGATGCCCCACTCCACAGACCGTGCAGACTGCTGCATTTCGAGTAACTTGCAGCCTTTTGATGTTAGCCTGGATAGTGCCCACAAAGAGGCTATTACAATTGATGCATTTTGTGTTCATAGCGGCTGCCGAAATCAAAGTCAGTTTGTTTCCAAAAAATAGGGGCGAATTTGCCACAGCAAAAGTGTCATGTAGGAGTAAGAAGAACTTAAATGAGATACATGTTTCCTCAAAGTTAATTGGGAATCTAAATAGACTCCCAGTGTTTTTACATGTTCAGATAGTGTTACCTGCAATCAGGAAATTGCTGTATGGAGAATCCAATCTTTTAGCTTGCCGCCAGTACCGAGAATGAGCAGCTCTGTTTTTTGTCATTCAGAGCAATTGCATTTATTGCCATCCAAGATTGTATAGTTACAAAGACTTAATTTACCCTTTACACGTCTATAATCTAAGACCCAGATAACAACAGGATGATCTGGGTGTCATCCGCACAAATAGCTAATTGCACACCCAGACCATCTAAGAGATCAGATAAAGGCGTAGAATACACATTGAACAATAGTGGCGAAAGGCACAAGCTCTGCGGCATACCACATGTAATAAAGGTTGCTTGAGACTGTGCATCATCTTTGACAACTTTTGCCAATCGTGGACCAAGAAAGGGTTTAAACCAGTTTGTTGCACCACTGGAGCATTTTCATATCCCAATCCCAATCTGTTTACCAGGAGATCATGATCAACTAAATCAAAGGTGGCAGAGAGGTAGAGAAATAGGAGTAATGCTGTTCCACCTTTATCGATGATCCTTACTATTTTGGATTTAAAATCTAAAAGGGCAGCCTATGTGTCATGTTTTTTCCAAAACCCAGATTGTCCAAGAGCAAGATTTCCTTGTTTTTCCACAAAAACCTGGTATTGGCAGCAGGCCACTTTATTGAGGATTTCCACCAAAAAAGGCACATTCATTATGGGCCTATTATTGTCAGGGTTATTAGGATTAAGATTCCTTTCCAGGGTATTACCCCCACAACGTGTAGCCGTTTTAACATGCTGTTGATACCCCGTGAGCCTCAAGGATGTTCAATAGCGAAAAAAATGCAGCTTGATCTGAGGGATCATTTGCCTGCAAATTAAAGTCTCCAGCTATGAGAAGAGATGACAAAGGTTTAGAAATGCCCCCAAGAGAGGCTAGCAATTGTTGCTCAAAGTGTGGTATCTTAATAGGAGATCTGTAGAGTAATAACATACTAAGAGTGTTAGTATGGTTAAAAGGTAACTCAATAGTATAGATTTGCAATGTCCTAATTCTAAAATGTCAGATTTAAAAATATTCAGTTGTTCTTTAAAAATCAGTTCCACTCCTCCTCTTGATCCAATGCGATCAGTATGTCGCATATTGTAACCATTGGGGTGGCAATCTGGGTAGCATGTAATGCTATTTCCTGGAGCCATGTTTTTGTAATGGCAACACGATCCGTTTTTGACTTAAGTATAACATCTTCCAATTGGGCAGCATGGTGCACTAGAGAGCGTGTATTTAACAATACCATTTTCAATGTTTATGGTGCAGTCAGCGTAGAACACTGACCACTGGGCGATATGGAGGGAGGCTCATTCTTAACAGGTGGTTTACTTCTAACACCCTGACCTCTCATTGTACAGACTAATGGACAGCCAACATGCTGTTCTGAGCTTATAAATATAGGGTCAGTGTCAGAGACAGCAATCAAATGTATCATTGCACCCAGAGATAAGTTGCGTGATATGTTTGCTAAACTTGCAAAGTGATTCCACTGAATGGCAGTAAGGAGTTCACAGAGCGATGCCAACCTTTAAATAGCAATCCAAGTCTGTTTGTTAAAAAAGTAAAAGTAACGTGCTGTGAAACCTTATAACAAACCAAAAGCAAACACACAGTAGCAGTAGGTCGTGTAATGACACTTCCTATACACGAACCGACACCGGAGAAAAAGAGTGCACAAACTCCAGAAAGTCTGGGAACTGTAGTTTGATTGTGTGAAATGGGTAAAAACAGTTATTGGAGTCTTGGAGCGTGATAGCAGCCCAATATATATGTAAACACTGTTGCAACAGGGCAAACTGTACAATCAATTAAGAACGGAGTTTAAAAATCTCAAATTATGCAAGTTCTAAAAATCATTCCTAAAATGCTCTAAAATAGCAGTGCTGCAGTATCTAACACTATACAATTGAATAGCCTAACAAAAGAGCAGGGTGGATCTATGGAGCTTTTGTTAGTTAATCAGGCTGGCCAAGGCAGGGGAAGGTTGGCGCTCCCCCTTCCTGCAGATGACATGGTGCACTCCTGCTGTCACATTCCAACTAATTATGACATGGTGACTGTGCCTGTAGGCTGTATCCACCCAGAGAAAAGGGGACTTAATGCGTTTATAATGGTGTGAGCATATGAAAATGTGGGTGGTTTAGCCCCACACATCTTCCTTAGGTTGGTCTACCATCATTCTACTTAATTAAAAATGTCAAAAAGCCCAGGTGAGTGCACACCCACCATGCACATGGTCGAATTCCTCAAAGTGTTTATTGTTAAGGGACTTCAATTCAGCACTCCAACTAAGTCAATGCCTGGTCTGGGATGCCCAAGGGAAGCCCTTATTTATATATTTTTATGAGAAGTATATCTGGATGATAAACCCTTATATAACACCCCTCTCTTTGAATCCCCCTGACCTCACTGAGCCAAGAAGTAGGTTTGTTTTGCAAATTAACAGATTTATTGAAAAATTAAACAAGATATATATATATATATATATATATATATATATATATATATATATATACATATATATATCACACTTTTATAATAAATTAATATTTGATATCACACTTAAGAATATGACAGTGATCAACAATGGATAATATTACAATTGTACGCTTATTTAATTACTTAGGAGTTGGTATAGAGAGGATAAGGTAGCTGAGAATGCTTTTATGGATTCAAGGAAATGCAATGGTGGAAAAGAATGCAGCACAGAAATAACTGAGATAGTTTCAACAAGAGATAATATGATCACTTTTTCTTTTGACAATTCACCCCCCCCCCTATGCAATATAAGGAGATGGAAGGGGAGCACACAATTTTCAGGAATACAAACACAATGCAATACAAATTTCAGTTCTCCCCTAGCAAGCTTAGAGCAACCGGTATGCTTTGAAAACATGCAGAAATATTTTGAATGGGATTTGCAAAGAACTGAAAACTATGCTAAAATGATTTTAATTCCCTATAGGAGATTCAGGGTAGGTGACAGCTACTTGAATTAGTTCAGGTCAACACGAACAATGATTCATGAGGGATTATCAGGTTGAAAACGAATTTCAGCAATGCAAGCAAGAGCAGCTATATTTTTATAGGTGTAGAAATGAGTCAAATTACAATTTGCTGCACTTTTTCCGAGTGTGTCGGGCACGATTACGGAAAAACTATAAGGTTCCAACGATAGGGACGATTTAGTGGAGGTAGATTTTCAGAAGTAAAATTAAAGTTTCAGAATGACAGATGCGCTGTGGAAGGTTTTGGATCAACAGGATGGACACACAATTCTATGATGCAGTTCTAAATAGGTTAAAATAGTTTGAATTAGATTATTTTAAATTAAGAGATTGGTTTTGCACAGTTCTGGCTGAGTACTCACACTATAAATTTGAAATAGGCTGTCAGGGTCTGGTCGGTTTGGGCTTCACTTGCCACGGACGGTTTCTGGTACCGGTTCTGAATACAGCGGTCTGGGTCAGCTCTGCTCTGCTGGTCTGGTCTGGCACTCGGCACTGCACAGCGGTCTGGATCTCTGGATCTGCTGGTCTGGATCAAGTGGATTCTGGATACAGAACTGCTTTCTGGGTACTGGCATAGGGTTCTAGCCAGAATCAAACAGCACAGCCCGGCTGTTGAAGAGTCAGGTTGCAAAGGATTTTGAGGCCTGCTGAAAAAGGTTTCAGCTGGTGGTTCAGGCCCCTCTGCTACAAGTTCTGGAGTCTGGATTCTAAGTTCTGGTTCTGGAGTCTTCTGGATATTGTCTGGTCCGGCAAAATGCTTTGCAAGAAATCAGTTTGAAGTGGAAAGTGAACGTCCCTTCCTGGGTCTTAGTGGCTCTTTTTATGTCTTTTGAAAGTGGGTGGGGAGGCTGACTTTCTATGCTCCACCCTCTCATGATCCTGATAGGCTAGAGAATTCTCTGTGTTATCACTGGGGAGCTAAGTAGTGAGTCGGGATGAGTCAGAGTGATGCTATTTTTTATGGCTGGCTGAAGTCCCTCCCCTTTGCATTTACTTAGAAAAACGTTTTTTCATAACCACACATGCTTCCCAGATACACAAGTTGTTGAAATTACATGTACTCATTGCAGATGAATTAAGGTACATTCTTGCCCAACTCTGATCTTCCTAAGAGCTTGGGTTCAGAAATGACAACTTATTTTCATTTTTAGTGGGTTTTGCCATATTGGACTTTACCCAAATTTACACAGAGGTACACCCCCTCTCTGGGCATATTACAGTAAATTACTATGTCTCTAGCATAAACACAGTGTCTACAATATGCATAATTCCCGGCGTTTTGCCTCAGAACATCACAGAGCGACCAGCTGAGTCTTGAACCGTGAGTAAAATTGTCATTTTAAGAATCTCAAAGTTGTATATTTCTGTCATCTGGTTACAATTAGTTATCAGTATTTTTATAAAACAAATATTTGCCTTCAATTCAATTCACAAAAGTGTCTGGGTCCGCCTCCAGAAGCTTGGTGAGTCAGATGGTCACATGGCCTGTATCCTGCCAGAGCACTGTTTACAGTTAACATCCAAATCAGCATATCATATTCAATTGAAAGAGTCTATTGTGTTGTGTCCTGCAGGCTGCAGGGAAGTCCCCTCCCTCCCAATCAACAGGGTCATGTGATATCCTGGGCTGTTGCTGGGAAGGGCAGGTGTGAATGTTTCCCATGGACAGGCAAGTATTTTGAACTTTTAATTACATAAGACCACCTTCTGATCAATGCACAGTTCTGCAAGACGGCTCTCCTGTCAGGATTTTTAGAGCGCCAGCGCCGTTTAGTGTCAAATGCCGGTACTGCACCCATTTTTGACAGCTGTCTTGAATTAATGTCTTTCAAAAAGGGGATTTAGCTTGACAGCATATGATTTTAGCTGACATCGTTTTGATGGGGATCCTTGCAATAGAGTGATGTGGAACACCCCACAAGAAGGTTGAATCATTATAGTGGTCTTGTGGGCCATGATTTTAGCAACTTTTGACACCAATGAAACACATTTTTGAACAGCTCTGGGTGCAACCAAAGGATGGGTCTGGGAATTGTCAAAAGTGGATGGTGGCTTATCTGTCAGGTTTTCACTGCGCTTTTTCTGGTGGCCAGCATTGCTTTTTATGCTATCAGCAACGCACAGTGATGTTGTAGGGCTCAGATGCGTGGGTGAAAACATCCCACATTATGTATTATTTTGAACATCATAAAATACTTTCAACTGTAGCTGTGATACAGTTAGTGTTCTATAAACACTATATTGACTATATTTTTGGTGAATGTCAGTGTACATACACAGAACTATTGAGTTTTTTGGAGAACTTGAACGTCTTACATGATCGAATTAAATAACCATTTGTACTGGTCAGAAATGCAATACATTATTTGGACACAAATGTATGTTTTATCAATGGGAAGTTTATAATATCACTATTTACGAAACCCACAATAGAAACAGTCTCCTGCATGCTAGGAGCTTTCATCCACCTACCACCATTAAGAGTTTGCCCTATAGTCAACTTGTCAGGCTTCGTCAGATAATTTTTGATCCTATGCAATAGGAGAGACAGTGCAATGTAATGCTAGAACAGTTCAGAGCTAGAGAATATAATCCAGCGGTCCTGTCAGCATCTGAAGATAAAGTCTCTATACTGGGACGAAATACACTGCAACAAGAACATCCCAAAACAGAACAGATTGGTTTAGTGTATGTATAAAATAATTATTGGAAAATTAATAAAGTAAATATTATTATTTAAAAGCATTGGAACAGTCTGCAATATGATAGTGTTACATCTGATCTATTTACGACATTACCAATCTTTCTATATAGAAATCGATAATTCTTGAGAAAATCTTTGGTTCACGCAGTGTGTGAGGCTTTGAAATGGCCAAGATTGTCTAAAATTGGCACCTTTCTCTGCTATGCCTGTCAACATTGCCCCAATGTTATAAAAGATCCTACAATCAATCATCCTTACTCAGGCACAAAGATAAAATTGAAGTTTGAAGTGTTTCTCGTCCAATGAGATTTACGCCCTGAAGTGTCCCTGCAGCCTATTTTAAGGTTGTATACTAATTGACCTTTTCACAATTGACTTCGGGAGAATTGACCTCTGGAGAATTGACCTAATTTAGAAGTTAAATTAGGACATAGATGCAGGGGGAAACCCCCTGCAGCCCCCCAACCAATCCAAAAACCCCTGCAACCCCCACCCAATCCCCTTATATTATTTATAATCCAAAACCAACCCAATATATATATAAAATAATATAAAGGTCAATTGTGCAGAGGTCAATTAGGACCACTATAATTAGGTCAATTGTGCAAAAGGTCAATTGTAAGAGGTCAATTTGGGTAATACCTATTTTACGTAGGCCTTACAACACAAAAAGCCAAACAAAGATGGACTGAACACAAGTCACAGATTCGGATCTAGAACGCGAGATCTTCAGTGGCTATGCATTTTAGAGATAAAAGACATTTTGTAGTTAATCATCTTGGTGCAGGCCCAATGCCCTTAGAGAGGTGGCAACATGGTAAAACTGTTAAATCAATGAGAAATCTGGTGGATTGAGACACACCTCCCTCCATCCTTTGTTATTTGTATTTTGGATTATGGGCCTCCTTACGAGGTCGGCGGTAACCCGTTGGGGCTACCTGTGAGTTGCCGCCAAACCCGTAACACTGTTTCCGTCGCCTGCTATGCCGGCGCCACCGAGATGTTACAGGTGTTGATGGACCGGGATGTCAGGCGGCAGAAACTGTAAGTCCCCATTCCCGTGGAGTCCCATAGAAATCCACGGGAATGGTGACACGGAAGCAAAAGCACCGTTGCTATCAGTGCCAGTGCATCTGTGAAAACCATGCCAGCAGGGGGCGGTACTCCCAGCACATCTGACCTGCCGGCAGATCCAGCGCCTGCAGGCAATCTCATAGTCTGGTAGTCTGGAAAGGGTGCTGGTACGTTACTACCGGCACCATTAATTCTGGACCACCAGACTTGGAATGAGGTCTTATATCTGTTTCCTTGAAGGATCTAGCTACTGGGTGCCACACTTAAATGGTGCTTCTTTTTATTCTTTGTATTAAGCACTTCACTGTGCAGGTGATTAATGTCTGCTTGACTGGACCTGACTTCAGACCAGAACCCAGCATCATCGCCTGCGGCGACACTTGACACGGGTTACTTGCTAGTATTACTTTTTGGTTCTGTGCTATACCTGTAGCAAATCATTTTCCACTTTTTTCTTTTATGTAGTTTTATTGGGTGGTGGAATGTATACTCACTTGTTCTTTGAAGCTTCATATGATTTACACACTATCCAATGCAGAAAATTGACGTCTACTTTCCTGGCCCTTGTTTGAGAACTGGGCACTCAGTGTAACTGCTTGCTGCAATATTCTACGCACGCTATTCACAAGCACTATTTTTTTGCTTCTGAGTTATATTTGTGTTGTTTTTTATGATCACTTTATATTCTTTTCTTTACATTTTGCACACTCTAATATGGCTCTGGAGTGGATCTATACTTTATTTCCGGTTGTACATACTAAATGGTTATGCAATTTCCGGTCGCCCTGAGTACTTGTTTCATGGGGCACGCGCAATGGCTGGTTGTGACAGCTTTACATTTTGGTTTTTTCGCTAGAGCTTCTGGCAAGAATTGCTCTACACGCTCACACAGGCCGCTGATCTGTTTAGGGGGGATACTTTGTTTTCATTGTAATCTGCTTCATTTCAATTTCCAGCGAGCCTTTATTGCGTAATCTTTTGCTCCATTTTCACAAGATAATTCATATAAAGATACACTGTTTACTCAATCACCTATAGTGTTTTTTGTAAAAGGGTGTGCTTAGGATTAATTTTTACCCGTTTTCTTGAGTTCCTACTACTATGAATCTCTTTATTGGCTTTCAAATGCACGACACGACTTTCAGTGCTGACTAAATGTCAATGGTAACTTTTTGTTTATATTATTTGCCGGAAAAGTGGTGGTTTGTCCTCGATGATGGGGTATTCATTCACATGAGGATTTATGATTGGTCGGTTTAAGGGATTTCTTTATGCTACTTATAGTGAATTAGAAGGATTTTTATGACACATTTTGATTCTATGAGACACTGTTTACTTCTAATTCTGTACATTCATGTTTTTTGCATCAAAATGTGTTCACACTCTGTGATTTATTGTACTACGCATGTTATAATATTGAACCTGTGGGTCTCCCATTTCTTAGTGTGTGGCTAGGTTCTGTGCAGTTTCTGCACAGACATTTGTGTTGCATTTGGTATTTTGTTTTGTGGGAGCAAACCTTTCCTCTAGCCCACAACTCCATTTACATATATTATATAATATAGCTTTATTCAGCATTAGTGCCATCAAAGCAAAATACATTCCATACAAAATTTCATATAAAATCAGAATTATATAAAATGAGACCATATAAAAATGATTGGCCACATGAAAGCCTTGCACAAGCTACCTCCATTGTTCGTCTGCAGTCCAGTCTACGTGCTGATTTTACCAGAGTCTTGGAGTTGACTGGCATGCTAGATGGTCTTTCCCAGAGTGATCCTAAACCCAGTCTCATGCACCAAAATGTTATACTCAGCCACGGAGTTGACCGACTGCCTTCCAGTGCTACGAAACTGGTCAACAGTTCTCTAAACATATATAGCCCTGTTACCGCCCAAACACCATCCCAGAAAATTAGTGGTTTGATAGAAATTGAATTCTCGATGAGACATAAATCGCATTCAATATGCAGTATTGCATTGGGCGCACTACTAGGGCATCAACAGAAATTTAAAAAAATGTAATTTTAACCATGCTCAAGGCCCCAATTTCGGCATGGCCCCAGATCTCTGCGCTGTATAATGTGGCTGGGGTAGCTTGTAATCTATACACTTGTAAAGCTGGGGTCAAATATCTTCTTCTGCAGTGTGTTTGGAGGACCTTCCTAATGCCCTCACTATGCTTGTTTAAAGTTTTGGTTGCTTTTGTAACTTGCTCACCCCAGATGCAGTTTTCGGCAAAACACAACCCCAGGTAATTATATGGGTCAACCTGCTCCAGTATAACACCTCTATTTCTATGTTAACCTTTGTATATTTAGCTGACCTACATCTGAAAGCAAACGTTTTAGTTTTGATGTTATTTATTGCCAGGCAAAGGTTGCCACACTTCTCCATAATAACAGCTGTGGTGTGCTTAATACCTATGAGAGTGTTAGATAACAGCACCGCGTCACCTGCGAAGAATAAGGCGGGGAAGCGCAGATTATTCACCCTTCGGGGGAGGAGGGTCCATATTGTTGGCCTCCAGCTGTACAATAAAGCTGTTAATTTAAATACAAAATAAGAGCAGTGCCAAAACGCATCCCGGCCTTACTCCACGCTGTACCTCAAAACTCTCTGTATTTTCTCTACTCAGCCATGGTCGCAGCGAGGCCCAGTTGTTAGAATATGTTGCTTGTATAATGGACAACCGACAAGCAGGTATGTTAAGTCCTTTCAAAGTCTGCCCCAGCTGATTCCTAGGAACTGAGTCAAAATCTGTCTTTAGGACATTAGATTTCACATTTACAACACTCAACTCTGAGTGCTGTCATGTCTAAGGAACTCATGGTGGCAACAGTTAAGACAGACGCAAGTGATCACAGTTCAAGGGTGTTTATTAAACTGTATAAGTAGCTTCAAAAAATGCCACTCTAAACCTAAATCTAAGATGGAGCAAGCTACGACCATCAAATAATAATAAGGCAGTCCTAGTGGCGTCTTGTCAAATAAAAGGGCCTATACTAAGAAAACCCTACTGCCAATCCTTACAACTAATACAAAAAGAGTGTGGGATAGTGTTCCCAAGAAAGAAAGAAAGAAAGAAGTGTTCACAAATGAGAAGTCAGGATGTGGTAGCCGGGGGTCTCCCTTGCCCACGTTTTGAGCACAGGGACAAGGCAGGACTATCGAGCACCGCACACGCTCAAGCTTTCCCAACACGAGATGACAATTCTGGTGTCAGCTATCAGGACCTTCAGTGGTTAAGTCTCTTTTCTACAAAAAGTCTCTTGCCTCCGAGGACTTGATTTGTTCAAAATAACAAATTAAAAATTCCTTTCAATATGTACATTTGGTGTTGACTTTTCACCCTTGGATCCCCCTCTTCTGGATTCAGATCCACAAACAGTTCTTGGCAATATCAGGAGCTTCAGTGGTTAGATCTCTTGCTTTTGAGGGCCTGGTATGTTCAAAATTATAAACAAAAAAGTTCCTTTCTGATTACACTTGGGGGAGAATTCTTCTCACCGAGGAAGTACCTGGGCCCGAAATCAAAGGGTAGCCAGGTGTACAATCACAAAGCAGAGCAGATCAACAGGGGAGAAGAGAAGCGAAGGCAGAAGCAAAGAGAAAGGTCTTGATGTGCTTCTGGAACCGGAGATGGTTCTCCTCAAGTTTGAGAGTGGCAGGGAGGCTCTGAAAGAGGAAGACCCCAGCCAAAGACAGAGATCTACCCAGAGCTTGTTTGTTTGAAAAGCGACTGACCCTGAGGGAGTTGGATGTGGAGGAGCGAAGAGCTCTAGAGGGAAGATGTTTACAGAGGGAAAGTTTAAGGTATTTTGGACCCAGACCCCAGAAAGCCTTGTGGACAATGCAAAGAGTCTTGAATGTAATCCTTGCAGCTACTGGGAGCCAATGAAGAGATTTCAGGGCTGGAGAGATACGAACCCAGGGCTTGAAGCCAAGGACAAGTCTTGCCGTCTTGTTCTGGATGAGTTGCAAAGGGCGGAGAGTAGAAGCAGGAAGATTTAGAAAAAGGCTGTTGCAGTAATCCAACCTAGAGAGAACCAGTGCTCGAGAGACAGTGAGCTTCTGGGAGAAGGAGAGGAAAGGCAGAATACCTCTGAGGAGGTGCAGTTGGAAATGTGACTTTTTTGAGATATCAGAGATTTGGGCAGAAAAGAAAAGCATGGAGTCAAAGATGATCCCGAGGTTCTTAGCCTCGCAGGTGGGAGTAGGCGGAGGGCCATGGGAGGCTGGCCACAGGGAGACAGGAAAGGAGGGTGAAGATGTGCAGATGAGGAATATCTCAGTCTGGCTGAATGAATGAGAGTTTACAATTCAATTTAACAGAATCAAACAACATAACCAGAACCACGTATAACGTGACCCCTACAAATATTAGCAACTCCCATAGAACTGTATGTACAAGTTAAATGTTTGAAATCTTACTTCCTAATGTCAAAAATGGTTTGTGTAATACCAGCAGTAGTGTAAATATTACAAACAGCAGAAGCAGGGTAGGAGAAAGGCACGTACAGCGCCATGAAAGAATAAAAAGACAAGCACGTAAATTCAAATATGATGCATACCATGGCTTGGACCTGGATGCAGTTGAAGATATTTGTCATCCCGAATACTCCAACAGTTGGTATTCTGACATGAGTACAGTGGGAAGACGAACCACAAATGGGCATTGCTATGTCTGCTGCTTAATACCACACGCATCTGGGACACCCAAGGTTTTAGTATTGCAGGAAGTACCAATGATAGATGCGCAATGCCTAATTAATCTTGTGCTATGTAGGATCAAAGGCATGTTGCAGGCACGCAGCGCCCACTTAGAACTGATTAATCCAGACGTCCAGAAATGAAAAAGGGGTCCAACAAACGCCAACTGTCTGAAAGAATGCTACCTGATGATCGAAGTGGCGAAATACACCAACAAATAAATGACCCTCACATGTAAAGCTGAAGGACTTTTAGGATTGCCTGAAAAATTTGCAGCACTTGTAGAACAGACTTGCGGACAAGCATGGAGAGAGCACATCACCAAATTGATCTGGATTGCAGCCATAGAAAAGCCAGTAGAAGTGCATCAAGAAAAGACTCATGAACTATGTTTTTACAGTGAAGGAACTGTTCCTGTCAGGTCAAACGAACAGTGTAACAGAACTGTGATAATTCCAGAGCTCAAGAAAGGTACCGGAGCACTGATGGACTACTACTGGGTGTGCGGCCAACAAGCGTACTTGCACCTCCCGCCTTCTTGGAGGGGCTCTTATTCACTAGCTACACTGCACTCTACCCTTTTAGTTGTCCCAGAAGAACACCTGAAAGGGGGGCCCCAGCATGACGAGGCACCCACAGTGCCGCCAGAAATTGAAGCAGAGCCCACGATGCTGCCACCAAACGCTTGCATCCTTCCTGAAAAAGAACTGTATGATCAACTACGAAGAAGATCATCAAATTACATATCACCAGACTCATCTCAACTGCTTATGCAAATACCTAATGAATACAAGCTCTATAATTCCGCAGAGAAATGTTTTGCCTCACTAATACCCAGCATCCAGTCACGAGCCAGTGCAAAATGGCTCCAAAATGTGAGGTGGGAGCTGATCCAGTTGGTTACCGACACCAAACAAGGGTTCAGCATTCTAAAAGTAGAGCTGAGAGCCCTTAGAGTAATGACAATGCAGAAGAGGTATGTGCTGGATCTACTGACAGCCATGGAAGGAGGTGTTTGCAAAAAAGATCGAGAGTTCATGATCCACATTGTACCTTCCGAAGATGCTGAAAACGGGACATCATCACATGTTATTGCGGCAGTGCATGAACTGGGGGTGGAGTAGAAAATAGAAGTGGGCGTTCAAGAAGAAGATTGGTTTTCCCTGGTTTTAAGCTGGGCCCCATCGCGGCTCAGAACATTGGTGAAAATGCTGGTGCCCATCATCGTGTTCCTCTTGGTGATCTTTTGCATGTGCCAATTGGGTCTCCAATGTTGTGCCAAAGCTGTGCCTAATAGCGCAATGATAATGGTTTCTTTTGGCAGCCCTCAAGTACCTTGTGATAGAAAAGAAATAGAAATTCAAACTGACCGTCATGTTCACCACATGGTCCCAATGCCTGTTGGAGATACAGTTGACCGCCTATACCACACAACCATTGTTCCGACCCCTGACCCCGAAAAATTACAACAAAGTATGGGTTGATCTGGCTGGGGATGGGGGTTGCTTTTACATAACATGTACAGCTGAGGAGTATGCGTGATCAGGAGAAAACCGGAGGCATATGCACAGGGCCTGGATGCCAATAAAGGGGACCTCCGCATATGAGGAAGCGTTAAGGCTAGAACATGAGCGTAAATATGGGGGAAGAGAATTTGTTACTGTAGAAGTAACGAAAGGGCGGAATGTTGGGATGGAAATTAGTATATCCCACCCCCCTAGGCGCTTTCAGGTGAGGCGAATCCCCTATGAAATAGTGTGGTGTACAAGGGGGAGAGAACCGCACTATGAAACCAGCTGCAGATATAATATAGCGCGAACAGCAGATGCATAACATTTGAAGACACATAGAAAAGAATGCCATTTTGTAATAATGGCAGAGGCACAGGCTTGCATGGCCGTGTGCATCGGTTGAGCATCATGGAAGTATTTTACTAGGGCCAGATCATTAAGGCAGGATGAGACCGCACTACCAGTTCTCATGGAAGCTCACTTCCCCCTTGTCCCTTCACTGTTGCAAACATTTAATATCAGTAGGAGGAATGCACCCTGCAAGGCCATGCGATAACTTACAGGGCCCATTCATCACAATCAAGCTACTAGCAGGCCTCTAACCCCCACCCAGCCACCCCAGAGCCCACAGCACCGACCTGACCCCCACACCTCTGCATTCCATAATAGCGAGCGGCCCCCCAACCCCTAGCATAAACCAAAGTAACCATAAAAGATCTAAGCATGCAGGACTGTTTCACCCCTCAGCATAAACACATCCTTTGTAACATGAGGTACAGGGAGGAATACATTATAGATCAAGCAATGGTGCGGGCCTCGGGTGTGAGAGGAGCGGTATTCACAAAGCCTAGAATGTGTGGGTCAGTATGATTGTATTTCTTCCTCCCTTCCACCGGGCACCAATCCCGAAGCCTCCCAGGTGCATGCCAAAGTGATGTAGTAGCAGGCTTAGCAGGCTAGCATAGGTCTAACAATGTAAATATGAAGATCTGACCTTCACTCCGAAAGAGAGAGGAGCCAGCTGAACCACGTGGAACCTGACAGATGGCGACGAGACCAACTAATTGTAGCTTGGCATCCCCTATGGAGCAGTACCAGGTATTCGTTTTTTACCAATCAGCTGTGCGGGTTTAGACCCTATGTGTGACATCATCTATGATGCTGTGGTCTCTTAAAAGTTACCGATATTCATTCTGAAGGCAGAATGTTCTCCAGCAGCAGACTCCTTTGCTGATTTGTTGTATTCTGTACGATTAAACCTTGTTTTCCTTGCATGCTATCTCTTGGCCTATTACCCTAGAGGGTTGCATTCATTCTGGAGTGTGCACAAACAGGGACTTGCCTTCAGGGGTCACCAACATGAAGCCCTGAATTTTCATCCAACAGCAGTGTGATGTCTGTCTTTTTCATTATGAAAATGAGCATACAAACCCCAGCATGCAATGCGCAGTTGACTAAGTAATGACATGGGGCAAGATGGCATCCATGTCGTCATGTAAAATATGTGTGTGTTTTGTCAGACCACTGTGACCCTCGAACTCAATCAATTCCTGTGCTGAGCACGCTTTTTTCATTCACAGGTGGGAAAATTCAATCTCATTCAGGCAAAAGGTAAAGTAGTTTGTGTCATGCTCATATCACATTCAAATGTCGTCTTCCTGAGGCTCAGCAAACAACTTGCCAACCAACTGCAGGGACTGCACCAAAATGTATCCGGCATACTTGTGTGCCCCATGAGGTTTGAACCCTCAGTCACAGGTTTGTCCACACTGAAATGGTGTGGCAAAGGAGCGTGCTCAATTTTAAATTATTACTGATGTTTGTCCTGATATTCTTTGATATCACTCCAACTTGTTGATACTTTTGCTCATCCCACCTTCCCAGAATCATAATAGGTGGACGGCTAGCGCCTATCTTCTCCAACTCTGCTCCATAATCCAAGCTCAGAAAGGGACAATGAGATATTGGAAAATGGCGAAATGAATCTGCATGTTGGGAAAATACCACAAAACATTAAAACCTAAGGCAGAGCTCAGCAGAGCAGCTGACGTTAGAAATATCAGCAAGGAGACGTCAACATTTGCTAATCTTTGAGATGGCTTGAGCTGTTATGAGGAGCAGTCATTCTCGACGAAATAGTCGGCTTGTTTTATGCGTCTTTAATGTGTACAATAGTGGAAGGCTTAGTTAAGACATAGGGCAGGATTTACAAACGTCTTTTTCAATGTTGATTTCCCATTCAAAAGTCCTTTTGTAAATCAGGCCCATAGTTCATCTTGTTAACAAATGTGTATTTTCTCACCACACAATACGCCTAACAGTTGCAGAATATGATGGTTGTGCTTTTGCTGAGGCATTTTCGAACATCCCCAGCATCACTGTGACATATTAGAGATGTACTGCGTGCATTCATTACACCCAGGTTTGCGGCCTACTCTCATGGTTTACTGCACATGAGCTGCAATTTCCCATAGTTGCACTGCAGGAGCCAAGCCTCGGTTACACGCACTGCATCCTTCCACTCCCAAATGTAAATTATAGAATTCTGTGTGATCTGAGATGGGGCAAATCGTCCAATCACAATCTGAATAATTTTACAAATTCAGATCCACTCAGAACGTCATGTTTTTGTGTACGCATGTGTGGTAATTCTGTTTGCTGTAATGTGGCACTCACGAGACTATGAGGTACGGAACATATCCGAGCAGAGCTGTTTTGCAGGGGTATGTTCTGATTCTCCACCCTATGGAATGAGGGTGTCATCTGTCAAAAGATCATTTCATCACCATCTATGTGTGTTTCCCTCTCCTTGCCACCCTCAAAAACGTAACAGGAGCAGTGTATCCCTTCTCTCAAATCTCATAAATTGTAAAATCTTCCAAAGTTGCTTTTAGTGGAGTCCATTGGGGTTTCAAATTAAGGTGAGACTCCTCCAAAATCGCTCTCTCACTTTAAACAGGTGGAACTAGGCACACCCAATATGAACAAAATTGCATGTGACATCCGTATAAATAATGACGAAACAATTAGCTTAATTTCCCTCGAATAAGTCATAAACATGTTTCCTTTAAAAGCCTGACACACGCACATTATCACACCTCGCAGTCCTCATTCTCTAGTAACTGGTGGCACAATCGAGGGGTTAGGGGTCGCAGCTCGAACCCAATCAGTCTCATTAGCTTGTCCAATTCATCTCAACTACGGAGGACGCCAACAAACCACAACTGTTGGCATGGCTTTCAATTCAGGGCGTGGGGGCTATTCATCAGGGCACCACTGCCTCCAGAGACAGGGGGAAGAGGAATCGCCCTCTGCCTAGGTGGCTCTCATGGGGTGGACTGGCCTCCGCCACCAAGCAAGCCAACACAGCCAGCTTTCAGAGAGGGGTTGGAAATTTAACTCGAACTTGTTAACGGTTAACCGTCAGCAGGATGTGTCCACCGCAGGGACCTGCGGAGGCAGACAATGGCGGAAAGTTGTAAGTCTCCCAGCTCCTTCCTTTCTGATGGATGTCCGCCACGCACATTCAGAGGGACCCAGGGCTGTCAGAGCCCGGTGCTACATCATGTGGCCTAGCCGTCCAACAGACAAGCGCTGCTAAGCAAACGCTTCCGCGTCCGTGTTCTTCTTCGAGTGGAAGCCTAAAGAGGACAATTAGTGGAGGCAATGCCTAACTAGGGTCCAGCTCTGCAATGCCCATTAGTCCCCCAGGACGGAAGTGATTCTCTAAAGCACTAGTTAATCGGAGTGTGAGACACGTCAGCTGCCGCAAAACCTTACAAAGACGAAATGTAGTGTATGAATGAACATGGCTCGGCATTGTGTCTCCTGTAATACAAGACGTGTCCAAGAGGTTTGCCTTTGGGCGGTGGAATGCATTGTCAGCAGAGAACAGACGTGGGTGTGTGATGTGAAGGAGGCGAACTCTGAGGTGTTTAAATGCTAAATGGCTGTGTTTGTAGTCAATAAAATGAACAAAGAAAGAGGATTTTTCTGCCCAAGATCAAATGCAAAAATGTGAACGTGCAGTTAGCGAAATCACTTTTGCACAATAATGTGTTATGCGCCTGTGTTCACATCAAGCCAGCACTAAAATGTGACAGGTGCTAAATTAAAAAGCAAGATTGCCTGGGATCTCCGTGTATTTTACTTTTCTTTTACATTTGTCTATTTTTATTTGATAAAAAATGACCTAAGGCTCCATTTCCCCGATTTCAAATGACGGATAAAAGAAAGCCTAGGACTGCGGCACGTTTTCTCCAGTGCTATGGAAACATTTGGGGCCAGATTACAGACATTTTGCACTGGTGCAAGTGCAAAGTTTGCACGGTATTAGCACTAGGGCAAAGTTTGCCCTATTTTTAAAAACACTGGTACACCATTAAAAAACCATTGCACCTCGACAGGTGCAGTTTGGCATATGAAAAGCACCAGGCCAAACATTGCCCTAGTGCAAAAAAGATGCATTTTCACTACATTTTTGCACCAGGTCACAGTTTGCCCTAGTGCTAACACGCAATGGTATTAGCACTAGGGCGCACTTTGCCCGGATGCAATAATGTATCAAAAATGTATCTTTTTAGCTCAAGGGCAATTTTAGCCCTGGTGCTTTCAATATGCCAAACTGCAATTTTCGAAGTGCAATGATTTTTTAATGTGTCCCAGTGTTTTTAACAATAGGGCAACGCGCTGCCCTAGTGCCAATATAGGGCACACTTTGCACTTGCACCAGTGCAAAGTTTCTATAATCTGGCCCCTGGTATTCTTATTAAAAGAGGGAGATTTCCCCAAAGCATGAGGCATTCAGATTCAAAATATGTTTTTTTCGCACAATGCTTGAAACATGGAATAGTTATGAACAGGGGGACGTCAATGTACACTCAACAATATGTATGACATGTCAACTAGTTGCCACATTAGAGCGCTTGTCATCTTTGTTGATGTAGTCGAGGTGGTAATTTGAGACATTGGGCCTCATTACACGGATGGCGGAGAACCATGGCGCTATTAGCGCCATGGTTCATGCCGGTAAAATACCGGCACCGCCTTGGCAGAAAGGGGAATTACCGCCCCATTCCAAGGTTGGCGGGGCGGTAATTCCCCCATCCACCATTGCCCTTCCCCATTCCCATTTTTGCCCCATAGGGCATAATGGGAATGGGGAAGGCGCTAATTGCGGTACCGCAAATTGCGGTACCGTAATTAGCTCCCTGGGTCCCTTTGCGAGTTGGTTTTTAACGCCTGCAAAAAGCAGGCGTTAATTCCCCCAACCCGCAAAGGGACCTCGTAGTAAGGTGGTAAGGATTTACCGGTACCGATATTTTACCGGTACCGGTAAATCCTTACTGCCATCCGTGTAATGAGGCCCATTGTCAATTAAACTCGCAGTTTTATGTCCAGATTTTGAAGAAAATGACCCGTGGAGTGTGTTCTGATTGGTGTGGCACAGACCCTCAGCAGAAGGGCGGAGAGTGGGCTTGTTTCTGCATGCTCTGCTATGGGGCAAAGCTGTGTTCACTGTTCCTGCAATAGCTCAGGGCAGGTAGATATATAGGAAGTATGCCACAGCGCCGGCCTTAGGGATGGGCCGCCCGGGCAACCGCCCGGGGTATCTTGCTATTAGCCCCCATCATGCCAATTCGGGGAGTTTTTCAAGGTCTCTCCCGAGCTGACATGGTGGTAGAAGGATTGGCAGGCGCAAAATTGAAATCAAATGTGCTCCACTCTCAGGAGCTGAGCGTATTTAATAAGAATAGGGAGATGATCAGCGCCTATTGAACAATTTTTGTTTTGCCGCCCAGGGTGCCCCGGCTGCCAAGGCAGGCCCTGGTGTACCATTCCAAGTAGTTTGAGACAATGCTGGGCCGCTTCTAACCTCAATGAATTTTCACATACAACTCACACCAGCTCAGGTGTGGGAAAAGTGAACTACTGCGCTCTGGCATGGCAATGAGAAAGTAGAGTAAATACCTACTAATCAATCTATGGCCACAAACAGCACCCAATGCCAAGCTTCTGTGGGCAAGCAATCAGGAAGTAACCAAGGCCATTCTAAAACAAGCATTAGCAATGCCAACAGTTTGGGCTTTTGTGTAGGCATGATAAAGGAACTTGCCAGGCACTGCCGTAGTTTTTTCAACTGGCCACTGAAGATAACAATTGCAAAATGGTACAGAGTACCGGGGCATCGAATAGCAGTGCCTGGCAATGCCTAATACTTATGAACAAGCGAAAACGAGTGGCTGAAGGCAGACCTGGTTAAGACATTTTTATTACACCAGTATCAGGTTTAGTGCTCCATTTAAATCATGAAATCTCAGAAGACTGCTTTCAAAAAACACCGGCTGGCACTTGAGTGCAAAGTTTGATCGTAAGGCTTGGTTAAATCGAGCTGAAAGAGTTCCCGTGAGGAGGTGTTTTGGGCCGGGAAGTGCAAGTGGGAATGGCCATAGGGATTAGCATGTCCATAGGCAGTTAATTGTGGCCAAATAGCCAAACAACACCTACAAGATGGGTGTCACTCCTCATATGCCTTTTCTCCTTAGCTGTTTGTTTGTTTGTTTGTTTGTTTGTTTGTTTGTTTGTTTTATTATTTGTATAGCGCACCAGACTCGGGGGTAATCAGGCGCAATGGCAAAAAGAGGGTTGTTCAGCTTAGGTTACAGGTTAAATATTTAAATATGGAGGTACAGCTCTGGTTACAAGGCTGTAGGCATGTGTAGTCAGAGACTCGCAGATGTATATTCAGAAAATAGACATGTGAATAAAGCAAAGCAGATATACAAGATAAACATGCAATCCCAGGTGTCAGTGGGGGGAGGTTAGGTATCAAGTTCTTTTAACCATTGAATCAGATTGGATCTGAATTGTCGGTAGGGGAGATCTTCTCTTAGAGCAGGGGGTAGAGCGTTCCAGTATTGAGCTACTTTAACAGCGAAGCTGCTCCGATCCAATTTAGTGAGTTTGAATCTGGGTACTAACAGGAGGTTGGAGTTGTCTTTCCTTAAGGGGCGAGAGGCTGTATGTCTGGTGAATCTGTCTATGAGATATTGCGGTGCTGCGTGGTTGAGACATTTGTGTGTGAGAGATGCTGTTTTAAGGAGAATTTTGTCTTTTGTGGAGAGCCAGTTGGTAGATCTCCTAAAGTCTGATATGTGGGTATTTTTGGGGAAGTTTAGGGCGGCTCTCAGGGCATTATTTTGAAGTGTCTGTATTTTGGCGGTAATGTGTTTGTTACTGCCTATGTAGAGGACGTTGCAGTAGTCTAACTTTGACAGGATTAGTGCCCTTACTAGGGTGTCACAGTTATTAGGTGAGAGGAAGGGCTTGGCTGCTCTAATTAACTTGCAGGTGTCTGAGGTGGCTGAGGCCATAGCACTCACTTGTCTGCCAAAGGTGAGCGTAGAGTCTAAGTAGAAACCAAGTGTTTTAACTACTTTAGCCACAATAATGTTATTATTCTCAATTATGAAGGAATTATAGATGTGGCCTAATTTTTTGTTGTTGGAGGGGGTGCCTAGAATGAGGAGTTCGGTTTTGTCATCATTCAGGCATAGTCCGTGGGAAGCCATCCATGCCTGGATGATGAGGTAGATTCTGTTCACAAAGGCCAAATCCTTTTCATAATCTCCGGTCAACGGGATGAGGATCTGGATATCGTCTGCACAGTTTGTGTAGGTGATACCAAGACCATCTAGATCATCGAAAAGGGGCTTTGTGAAAATATTGTAAAGGGTGGGCGATACACATGATCCTTGGGGTACGCCGCATGAAATAGGTGCGGGGTCTGCAGCTGCTAAGGGTGAGAAGACTCGCATTGTCCTGTTGTTTAGGAAGGACTGGATCCATGCGACTGCTTCATGGGAGAAGCAGGCTGCCGTGACCAGGTGTTTGCAGAGTATTGCATGGTCTACCAGATCGAATGCGGCAGAAAGGTCGAGGAGTAGTAGGAGTGAAGTTGTACCTTTATCTCTTAGTGTATCTATTTGTGCCTTAAGGTCTAGGAGTGCAGTCTCGGTACCGTGCTGAGGTCTGAAGCCGGACTGTCGAACTCCTAGGAGGTGGTTTAGTTCCAGGTGGTGCTGAATTTGTAGATAGGCTACTTTATCTAAGATTTTCAGTAGGAACGGCACAGTGGTTATGGGGCGGTAATTGGTAGAGATGGAGGGATCCAGAGTTTGTTTTTTGAGGAGGGGGAGGACCCAGGACTGTTTCAGGTTGTTGGGTATAGTACCTGATGTGAAAGAGGCGTTTATAAGTTTAGAGAGGAAGGGTGAGAGTTCACGGGCGGCATCTTTTATGATTTGGGCTGGGCATGGGTCACCCTGGCAGTTGGAGGGTTTAAGAGTGAGGATGATTTTCTCGACTTCTTTAATGGAGACTTTGCGAAAGTAGAAGGGAGGGATGTCCAGTGTGGGTGGAGAGGGGGTGGATTTCGGAGTGGGTGAAGAGTTGGTTGTTACCTTGGATGGGGTGCCTATGTTGCCAGTAATTGGGCTAGTTATAGTAGCTTTTTTGTTACTGATCTTAGTCTGAAGCATTGTTATCTTGTTGAGGGCATTTTGTATGCCTGTGCACCATTTCTTATCCTTGAGGCAAGAATCGGGGGTTTGGATGGGGGATTCGACTTCCTTTAGGATGGCGAACAGTTCTTTGGTGTTGGATTTGGCTTGAGTGATGCGGGTATTGTAGTATGTTTGTTTTGCAAGGATGATTTCTTTTTTGTAGAGGGTAGCTAGTTTTTTCAGGTTGTTTTTGTTGGTGTCTGAGGGGTCTGATCTCCAGGTTTTTTGCTAAGGCCTTTCTTTTGTCTAATGTCTTTCAGTAGTGGTGTGAACCAGGTGTTTAGATGTTTGCGGGGTTTGCTCTTCCTAATTTTCAAAGGTGCGATAGCATCTAGAGAGGCTAGCATCACTTCATTGTACTTATCTACCATGGTGGCAGGGTCAGACTGAATTTAAGGTGGGAAGGATGAGGTGGATGAGGTTTTGAAGGGTAATATTTATTTTGTTTCTGGTCGGTGTGGAGGGCGCTAGGATGCTATTGTTTATGGGTGTGGAGGCTTCTAATGTGAAGGATACCACATGGTGGTCGGACCATAACTGCGGCTTTATGGGGGTCATAGTGGTTGGGCAATTATGATTGTGATATGTGTAGGTTCAGTAATCTTTTGGTTAAAGCCAAGTTCCTCAAGGGTGCTGTCGATTTGTAAGGCATTAGGGTCACCTGAGTCATTGAATCCGAGGTTGAAGTCACCTAGGATGAGACATTGAGTAGAGTTTTTTAAGTTGTCAGATAGTAGGTTTTTGAGGTCTTCCTCAAAGGTGCCTAAGGGGCCTGGAGGTCGGTATATCAAATGGAGAGTGATGGTTTGATTGTTGGCAATGGTAAGTTTAGCTGTGAGGGATTCACAGGAGTTGGTATTATGGGGTGAGGAGAGTTTTAGGGCTAGATTATTTTTGACAATTATAGCAAGGCCACCGCCTCTAGACGTGGTGCGATCCATGCGTATAAGAGTGTAATTATCTGGTATGGCAAGCATGATGGCTGGTCCTGCTGCGGGGTGGAGCCACGATTCTGTGATGGCCAGGAGGTCTAGGTTCTCGTTTTGGATTGTGTCCGCTATTTCAGTGGCATGGGCTACCATAGAGCGGGCGTTTATTAAGGCAGCTTTTATTCCAGGTCGGGTAGATGGGGCAGAGGGAGGTTGGACATTGTGTTGTACTCTAACGTGATAGTTTCAGCTTATGAGTGTCGCAAGCGGTACCTAATAGACAAAAATAATAGTGAGCTTCATACAGTAGGTCAGCTGAGTGCAGTACACTGCACCTTGTTTTAAAAAAAAACGTTCTTTATTACTTTCCTTATGTTTCATCACATACAAATCCCAATTCCATTTAATCCCAAAAAAGGAGACAAAATGCACCCCTTCCCACCCTGATTCCAACGTCCCCTTCGCAAAACATGGGTATGGTACTTTAGAGTCTCTTAATCATATTCAGAAATTATGTCAAACCATTGCATACCATGCCACCTCTCTACATCTCACCCAGGGGGGGAGGGCCTGCCATGCACCTGTAACAGGGTCTGTTAACCCTCTCCTCTTGCCATTTTAACTCTGCACAAGCACCTTGCCACTTGTATCCCCGCCTCCCACCCCCAGTGGGTCGGAAGGGCTTTCAGCTGCTAGATTGGCACATCTTGATCCTCAGCCACCACGGAACCCACATCGCCTCTGTTCATATACGAGCAAAAGGGGGAACAATAGTCCAAGGGCCTACTGCCACTGGGTGGCAGAGAGATGTATGCTACTGCTCGTCTCTCAAATAATTTCAAGGTCTACAACCATCTCTGTACAGAAGGAGCCACTTGTTTCTTCCATGCTTTGACCACTTATGTTCTTGCCACCACTGAAGCCATCCCCAGCAGCTTCCATTCCTGCTTGGAAACCCCCTCAAACCATGCCAACAGCCAAGCCTTGGGAGAGATTGATGGGGGCAAGCTGTGATCATCGCCTGCATTATCCCATGAATCTGCACCCAAAAGGATTGTATAAGTGTACACTCCCACAACATATGCATATAGTTCGCCGTATCCATTTGGCACCTGGGGCAGGCCGCAGACCTATCTGGATGGTATTTCTTCAATTGCTCAGTGAACTAATATATTTGGCGTAAGCATTTGAAATGTATGAGACAGTATCTGTTATTCAATGATATCTTCAGTGACAGTAAACAGGGACACCTCTCACCTCCCCGGGACATCTCCCATTTCGCCCTGAATGGGGCATGCTGTACCCCTTGCTGTGCCTTTATCAATTTATAGAGGGACGATACCATCCTGGAGTTTCCCAGGGAGGCCAGCACAAACTGAACCAATGGCGATTGTTTTGGCGCTTTGGCAAAATCTTGCCATATCGCCCGGAGAGTCTTCCTAAGCCGAAAGTCTAACAACATTGTCACAGCGTTCCAGGTGCCCCTCTCCTACAACCTATCCCACGTGATAAATCTGCCCTCATGTACCACATCTTCAAGGGTGTGAATAACTAATCTAAGAAAGTGTGTCTTGAACACTGCCTCATGAGTTATCCCAACCCGTCGTACTGCATATAAAGCATAATCTGGACTGAAACTGTCCATGTCTGAGCCCATTGCTGTGGTTCTTTATCAGACCCAACATGTAGAAGCAGTCGGTTGCACCTCCCACTTCATGTGTACTCCTCTTCCACTAAAGCACCCTTTCATGTCATCAGGCTAGGCTATGGCTTTTTTCCAGTTTGGTATGTGGAAGCTCAAACGATGGGCTCTGCAAGATAATAGATAAACAAGTCAGGATATTCCAACCCACCATCCTTAAGGAAGGGTCAGGATATCGAGGGTAACCCTAGCCTACTTGCCAGCCCATACCAGCTTGCGGATCAGGCTCTTGGCCTGTTTCCAGAACTGTGAGTGGGGTGATTTGTACATTATTAAAATTATATAACATTGTTGGGACAACTATCATCTTAGTCCCGGAAAGTCTTGCCACTTGAGATAGCAGGAGGTGAATTCACGCCTCCACCTTGTGTTCCAGTTGTGTTAGTGCAGACGAGTAGTTATCCTCGTATAGCACAGCTGGGGATGTAGATACCTTGATACCTAGATATCTTATGCCTCTAGGGTCCACCTCTATGTCCCTTAGGTCAACCAATGCAGTAAGTGGTAGCACTTCGGATTTAGACTAATTTATCCGCAGCCCAGAATAGTCTCCAAACTGAGAGATTTCATGAACGAGAGGGCTCAGATTTAGCTTAGGATTTTTGACATAGAGCAGCATGTCGTAAGCATAAAGGGATATGGTTGAGACCAATGAATACAGCTTGGCCCCTCTATGAGCATGGTATTCCCTTATAATACACACCAGAGGTTCTATTTCAAGAGCAAACAGAATAGGAGACAGGGGGCAACCCTAGCAAATGCCCATGGTGGGAGTAATGCAATTGGATACAGTTTGTTGGGTTAATTCCATCGCCTGTGGGGCCGTGTATAGGAGACAGACCCATTTGAGATACACCAAGACGAGGCGAGACCGACATAAAACCTCAAACAGAAAGTGCCACTCGACAAAGTAGAAGGCCTTTTCTGCTTCGAGAGTCATAACCACTATCGGAATCTCGTCATTTATATTATGCATTACTGTGAACAGCCGTCATAAATTGTTGTTATTGGATCTACCCGGAATGAATATGAAAGGATTAAGCATGGCATGTGTGGAAGGAGCCTGTCCGCAAGTAACTTAATCAAGGACAGGGGTCTATAGGAGGAACATAGACAGGGGTCCTTCTCAGGTTTTAAGAGCAAGATGACCAAGGCTGTTCTTGTGGATTCCAGGAGGAGTGCATTTGAAATAGAGAACTCATACATGTGGCACAAGTGAGGAGCTGGCAGTTGTGCATTTTCCTTGTATAGTTCTGCTGATATCCCATCTATCCCGGCGGCCTTGCCACCAGGGAGGGACTTAACCACCTGGCATAACTCTTCTTCGGATGGGGGGATTTAGAAGATCGGCCTGTACGGGATCCAGCCAATCCAGTGCAACATGATCCAGGTAATGTCCTATGTCGCCTGGGGACACGTCTGGTTGGGCACAGTACAGCTGTTTGTAGTACTCACAAAACACTATGTTGATCACTCTGGAGTCCTTTATTAAGTTCTCATCAGGGTCTTCCACCTCAAGGATACCTTCATGTGTTCTCTCTCTATGAATTGTCCATGCCAGAGTATGACTTTGTCTATCTCCTTCCCTGCAGCTGTTCGCCACTATTGGATCACCTAGATATCTCTCCTCCCTAAGGGTTGCCTCTAGGTGCTCCTACCACTTTTCTCTCAGCAGTCTGTGGACATCAGGGTCATGTTCACTCATTTGGCTCAGTTTGAGGTCCTTAATCTCACCCTCCAGCTTAGCCAAGGTTCTAGGCAAAGACTTCAGGACCCTGCCCTCCCTTGATATACAACACCCCCTTATGTATACTTTGAATGCCTCCCATACCACTCTAGGATCTGGAACTGATGACTTGTTGATTTAAAACAATTCTTGTATATCCTGTTTAACACCATCATGAAACACAGCGTCCTCCAGGGCACGAGCCCGGATCCTCGAGTGGACTGATTGTGGCTCTTGATCAGGGCATTGGATCGAAATTACTACTGGGGAGTGGTTGGATAGACTCCTAGGTAGCATCTCAGCTGACTGTGTCAGTCTGGCCAGAGACATACAGAGCATAATATAATTAATCTGTGAGGCACTGTTGTGCGGCCCAGAGTAGAATGATTAGTCCCTGACCCCCAGGTTGAGGTGCCTCCATGCATCTATTAAAACATGCAATTTGGCTATACACCCCCATGACACTGCTGCCTTTTGCAGAACCACCTGAGTCAATCCACACTGATCTAAATATAGTGAAAAAGTGACATTAAAATCCCCTGCCCAGACTACTTCATAGGAGGAAAACCTATACAAATGAGACGCACATTCATGATAGAAGTCAGAGTTGACATTTGGCGCATAAATGTTAACCAGAATAAGTCGCCTACCAGAAATCTCTCCCGCCAGTAATAGGAAACGGCCCTCCTTATCTGATACCTTTTCATGTAAGCGAAAATTCAGTGATTTGTGGATGTATGTCGCTACCCCTCTAGAGTAGTGGGGGTATGCAGAGCTGTATCTATGAATTCCCCTCCCCATAGCTTCAGGAAGTGCAGCATCCCCAGGTAAGTGGGTCTCCTGCAGGCACAGGACATTAATACTATAGCCCTAAACTTGGTTAATGACCAGGCAACATTTCTTCTTATTGGACAGCCCCCAAATATTCCATGTATTATATTCATTACCTCACCTGTCCGAGCTCCATGTGTAGGCTATTAGGAAGTATTCCAACTCTGTCGCACCAAGCTTGTCTGATAGTTTTAATGGTCTAAATGGGCACTTCCAACAATGGTATGGCTCTGAATGGATGCAGTTTTCAGAATGTATATAGTACCCCACCTATCTACCCCAACAAACCCCCATTCGCGCACACCATCCCCACCACACCAGAAACAAAACATACCAGCACTATCCCCACCCAGTTAGCAACCCAATAACAACAAAGATAAAGCTCACAACATCCGCAGTGACTGCAGGAACAGGGTGCCGCCACCGGCCGACAGGCTCCATGTGGCATGGGCACGAGCAACACAGTATTCAGCTTTCCGGAGAAGAACACATGCCATGCTAAAGCGTAAGAATGAGTTGTGTCTTGTGGCCAGAGAGCGGTGAGAGTCTGGCAGCTCCAAAGCAATTTTCTCCGCAGACGCGGGAGAGATAAAAAAGGTAGTTTTGTCCAAACGTATCACTCGAAGTATAGGTGAATATAACATAGCATAGGGGACGCCCTATCGGGGCAGCGTGTTTTTCACCAACTGAAAAGTCTTCCTTCAATAATAATAATTTGGCAGTTATGTAGTGCTATGGACCCTCAGGTATCTGAGGGCATTTATCGACCTCGGAAGGGTGAAAGGCTGAGTTTGACCCTGCCAGGATTCGAACCTACATTAGCAGGCTCTGCACAGATGTCAAAGCGAGCGCTCTACTCGCTGTGCCACTTGACCGGCATTTGTGATCCTGTACTTGGGAATTGAAGTCAGGGAATAGCCGGATTGTCGCAGAGCCTTAGGGTAACTCGCCTTTCTCTGCGGCCACCTTGAGTATAACATCTCTATCCCGGTAGTAAAAAATGTGGGCAATTATTTGATGCTTAGGAGTCCCAGTAAGGGGTCTAGCCACCAAGGAGCGATACGCCCGCTCCACCAGGAACATCAGCGAGATCAGAGGGTTGCCCAAGACCTCCATAAGCAGCTTTTCGACAAATTGCTCCATACTGGCAATGGAAGTAGACTCTGGGACCCCGAAAATGTGCACATTATTACGTTGTGACCTCCCTTCGAGATCGTGGTTTTTGACTGCAATTTTCTTTACAGTTTGTTGTATTTGGGAGACCTCTCACTGCCGGACCGCCACCTTATCCTCCCGCTCACTGCTTCTGTTTTCCGCCTCAGTCATTCGACCACACAATTTATCAATTTGCACAGCCGAAATATCCACTTTACACGAAATGGCATCAATTGTTGTACCCAAGGAGTCTGTGCTGTTCTTTAGGGCTATCAAAGTGTGCTTAATGGCTGCCACATCCAGCTGGGAGGGGCCCGTGTCAGCAGGTTTTGAAGGGGTTACTGCATCTGATCGAGTATACTGGTCCATTCTAGCCTGTTTATTAGGGTTCACCATGGCCCTTCCCACTTCAGTATATGCAAAGTCTTGATGTGTGGCAATAAGGTCCTGTGGCGCTACCAGGAATCTGCCTCAGCAGGCACCCCACGCACCTTGTGGGCGCAGCAGAATACTGTGCACAAGGAGGAAGTGTGCTAGGCTTCTCTGACGCTGCCTGCAGCTATACAACCCATGGGTCCAGAGTACCTTTTCCTCTGTGTCGCTGTCTTGTTCATCCGCAGCTAATGCCAGATCACCAGCACTTCTCCTCCCACCAAAGGATACAGCTCCTACCTTGAGTGAACAGCAAGAATACAGTTGGAGAGCTCAGCAGACTCGACAGCCCCACACAGCAAGCGTTCCAAATATATCATGTAAAGGTGGACGGGGGGCAATACACTGCGTCGGGCACAGATGGACTTCACAGCCTGGATTCCGCTCCGGATCAGCGCTGGGGGCCGGTCCCCACCGGGATCTTCAGAACAAATCCCCCAGCACAGCCTCGATCACAATAGTGAGAGGGGGGTGGCTAGGATGTTGTGATCTCTAGTTTTGCTATGCACCCAGCTGAGGCTGAGCGTGCCACTGACACCTTATCTTGCGGGCAAGGGGGAAGAAGGATGTGACTTGTCATGTGACACCAGAGAGTTTTCCGCCTGCAATCGCTACTTACCAGGATACGTTGAGTGCCGCGAGCCGAGCCACAATTAGCGCCCATAGTGTATCCTGCATGCCTCAAGCCCCACTGAGGCTCAGCTGTCATCCGCTTGTGGCCCTCTTTGTGTATGGTGGGGGGTCGTTGGTCACACACCGGGCAAGCAGTAAAGACAGGGTACTGCACGCCTTGTCTGGAGAGCCACACATACACACGGGAGTCGAGGTCAGGAGGGATCTCCATCTACCACAGGCCGGGCATCCCCCGGCGGTCCCGCTCAATCTGCTGCTATCGTGCCCGACAAGCTCCGTTTCCCCAGCATTTCTCAGCACCAATGCCAGGAGCCGTAGATCACGCCATCTGCGTGGTTGTACACATAAGGAAAGCAAGGAAAAATGAAAGGATAGTGAAGCCCGAGCCGGAGCTCTCTCAGGCTGCGGCCATATTGTCCTCATGCAACAGCGTCCCCCCAGTAGACTGCACCTTGTTGCCTTGGATGCTTTCAATGCCTGATGGAAGTCTTACGTCCATATGGGGAGGCTTAACCCCTCTTATGCTAAGACTGGGTTCTTATGGGTTATAGCTGCAATATCCCCTTGCCTCTTACTTAGCTTCAGTTACCTTCTGTTAAGATTGCCCCTGGATGAGCTACGGTCCCACAGGGATGTTTGGTCAGTTTACAAGAGATTTCTGGTAGTGCGGGAAACAAGGAGGTTCTTCATTCTGATTATCTGATGGTAAACAAGGTGCTATTTTTCAAAAGTATTTTATGAGGTAGATTTGAGAGCATACGACCAATCGGCTGGGTGGAATAATTATTGGAAAAAGTGAGGCAAGACTGGTATTTTATGGCACCATTTGAAATGTACATTGGTTTATATAGGTCCAAGTTTCAGCCCTTAATACATAGATTGTCTCTAATTACCCATAAAATAGACAGGAGAAGTTCACAGGTAATGTTCAGGGTGGAATGCCATGTGGTGTGTATCAGTATTGCACACATAACACGGCATGGCATGGTGCAACACAACACAGCATAAAATACAATATCGTAACAACCTCACAATGCAAGGCCAGCAAGCAGGGATGTTGCTCGGTCTGCAAAGAATCCGGGCCTACGTTAATGTCGGGACTGTCGGACCCGGGGCGAGCAAGCCTTTTCGTTGTAGCCCCTGAGCTTCTATCTAGGGCTACAACTATAGCCCCTCCAGCCCCCCTAGCAACATATCTGGTGGCACGGTTTTGAGCACGGAGGGGTGAAGCAGGGTCGACCTTCCACAAAACAAGCAGATATCAGGAAACACTGGCTGCATACTAACTCGCTGGCTTTTTGACCATGGGTGTGGGCCAAAGAGTGTAAGGTGGTAGAGTGGCAATGCTGTCCTAAACGGCAGCCACCGTGCTTCAGCCGGCGTTTTCACATAGATCTAGTTTAGCATAACCCATAGTGCAGCATAACGCGACCATAACAAAATAGCATGATGCCAATGTACAATATATTAGACAAAAGGCATATCATTGGTGTCAGGTTGCCAAGTGATCACCGGGAAATTAGAAATGTGAGTTGTAGGGACATGCAGGAGATTTCTCAACAGACATTTGAAAGGCTGGCAGAGCTTGGGCAGAGCTAGTCACATGTCAGCCTATTTTCCCTCTGGTATGCAACTGACTTCCAAGCCCCCATGGCCTCCCAGAGGCAGCAGCCTACCAGTAAAAGTCCCTCTTTGAAGGCCAAACTAGGAACGAGGAGAAACAGTGTGAGGATCTGGCACAGCCACTTAAATACATTCCAAGCAAAACAAGCATTGGAATTCCAAACAGGTTTGGCTTTTGGGAAAGGCATTTGCCTATCTAATGCCTATACACAAGCCAAAACTGTTGGCTTTGCCAATGCTGGTTTTTTAACAGGGTTTCAGTGAAGGGCACACAAATCAAGTGGCTGAAGGCAGACCTGGTTAAGACATCTTTATTGCACCAACAGCAAGTTTATAGTTCCACATAAAACATGAACCTTCAGAAGAATGCTTTGAAAGAACACTTGCCAGCACTTTGAGTGAACACATTGATGCTAAGGCATGAAAACGCTAGCTCATTGAAATCCCAGGATCTGTGTTTTGGGAGGGAACGGGCAGGAAGTGGACGGAATGGTCATAGGTGTTAGCAGGCAATGGGCAGTTAACGGGTGGCTAAATAACCAAACAACAGCTGCAAGCATTGTGTTCCTCCTAAAATGCCATCTCCCCCTAGCGGTACTCAATGCAATAGCTTCGGCTCTTTAGCACCACCTTACAGCCGAAACAAAACATGTGGCCAATGCATCCCTTCAACTCGAAAGCCGTGCACCAATGAATAGCCAAAACTATAAAAGTATCAGATGTGTCGCTTCCACTCGAAAGCCATGCACCATACAAAACAACCACATTGCAAGGTCAGGAAGTGCTATGCCGTTAGGTACATACTTAGAGTTCCTAGCTTTCAATCTTTTTTTCTGCCTCCTATAAGGTGTTCAGGAAGTTGTCTCTGCTTTATCTATCTATCTATCTATCTATCTATCTATCTATCTATCTATCTATCTATCTATCTATCTATCTATCTATCTATCTATCTATCGAACATGGGTGAGCAGTGCAATTTACACCAACCCAGTGTCACTGAGTGTAATAAATTAACAGTAAACACTTGAGGGTTCCCTGCTCTTCAATGGCAGAAAATAAGGTCAATTGGGGAGCTCCTTTTGTAGAAAGGCCCATGTAGTTTTCTCGGATGCCACTAATGTGCAAATGTCCAAAATTCATGAATGCTGAGTCCCTGGGTAGAGTGCAACATACCTTGGGCAAACCACCAAACCCAGCGATGCATGTTACTTTTGTTATTTGTGGGAGGTTTGGTAAAGCGCAAGTATACACTCTTGGGCATCATGGTGCTAGAAGTTTGGCAAATTAGTATTTTGCTTATGAAGGCAAACCGGGTTGTAATACAGTCTAAAAGAACTGCGTTTTCTGCTCCGTCTTTCTTCCCTTTATCTAGATATATCCAAGGTGGCTGCTGAGGGACCTGAGATGTCAGGTTGTAAGATGCCACTTTAGAAAACATTGGGCTTAGACACCTACCATGGGGTCATGTGAGATAACGACATTTCAATTTAGCCATATCCCATTCCATGTTGCGTTTCTCTTCTTTAATCATGCAATACTTTGCATAACACCCAATGTACTCTTTACTTGGCCTCCAGGCTTGACAGTCCCGGTATTACTAATCTGGAGTTTTGTTTGTACAGAGAAATTAAAGGCATTTGCTGACAACAGAAACCCTTCACACTTTTAAGGGCTTGCTTGACCACATCTCGAGTCCCTCACACAGACAGACACACATTGCAACTACTTATCCATTGGTACCTTTCGTAAAACTGCCTTCGAGTAAACTCGCTGCTCCTAGAATACCTTTAGAATTCACCCTCGTAATCTCCTGCACTGCGGATCCACACTGGCTGGACCAACATTCACCCAAACCATCTCAAAGAACATTCCTCTCCGTTCAATCTGCCTCGCCTCTGCTTCAATCCGCTTTCTGCTGATCTCTTCACCCCTAGCCCTTTTCCTCCACAGACTGTTGTCTGCATAAGTCTGGCTGGGTAAAATATGCCAACTTTCAGACCAGCCTCGGCACTCTACAGTGGCGATTGTGCCTAGCAGAAAAGCTTTGTAACATAACACATACCATATGGTAACTATTAATCTTAGTCATCATTATTTTGCGCAATAATTATCCTATAAATGTACAAGAAGTTCTGGCTCAACTCGGGAAACATATCCAAGAGTACTGATGTATACGCTAGAAAATGTTCTAATTCGACAAGGTTTTGCATAAAAATGTATTTTACCTCTTCGACTACGCATCGTATCCCTTTTTGGGAGGCTATGCAGAAAAACCTATGTCCATCAGCCAAATACCTGGTTCCGTGGATCCTAAGTGAAAAAGTCGAAATCACAAAAGACAGATTTAGAAAGACAGCCCAGAGACCACTCACAGTGGTCATTCTAAATATTGAACTGCCGGCACCTGCTGCACACAGGCACGTGCCGGGGCTGACAAGCACACCCGTGCTGGGCAGTGGAAGTCGGACGTCGCAGCTATGAGAGGTAAGTGTTTGAGTGCCTGTGTGGCTGAGTGTATTTTGAGGGGGAATGTTTGTAGTATGAAGGGGACGGTTGGGGTAGGGTAGAAGGTAAGTGCAAGTGTGTGGGTAGAGGAGGGGTCGGGTTGGCGAGTGTCTGTGCGGGGAGGGTGGATGTGTGTATGAATGTTTATGGCAGGGTAGGGGAGCAAACTAGGGTTGGGGGTGGAACACCCCACCCCCGATTAAAAGGGTGAGGGGGGGTGATTGCTTTCAAACAGGGTGAGAGGATGTAACACAGTGACACCCTCCCCTCCCCCGAAAAGTGATATTTTCGAATATTGCAAACCGCACCAAATCGGCTGGAATAAAACGGTATTTTTGGTGTGCGGCCTTCAACATTCGAAAATATCACATAGAACCGATCCCAGTAACACCAGCCAAGCATAGCCAGTCCTCGAACCAAGAAATTCAAGAACGGGGAGCCCAGAAGACACTCATTCTCCTATTACTCTTCTCGAATCTGGAATACGCTGCAGTCCCACATCAGGCTATCTCCAGCATCACTCGTCTAATTCGGAAGAGATTAGAAGACCTGCCGGTTCTGATTGTCTTCTGGGCTTCCCTTTCTTGCCTTTCTTGGTTCGAGGACTGGCTATGTTCTGACTGCTGTTACTGTGATCGCCTCCTGCAAGGTTACAATTCTCTCCCACATATGGTGGTGACTTCTAATACAGCAGGTTTACAGTTGATGAGGGTCTAGAGGAGGAGTCATTTTACGACTATCTTGACTTGTTTTCTTCTGATACAGAGGGCGGGGAAGTTGCCTAGGTTGCGATAGTATCGGCATATGATGCTACAAAGCTCTGCTGGTCATTGGCTTGCTCGGTAGCGCATGCTCAATGACGGCCCTATCCTACTGATCGGAAGGGGTGCCAAACACTGCTCAGTGTGTATGTGTTCAGGCATGCCCGTGCATGCACCTAGGATCTGCCACTGAGTGTTCTACTTGCAGAGGGTGCATTGGCCGGCACTTGGTTGACTGGGCCAGAAGTATGGATGCTGTTTGTTTCAACCCCTCTTGGAAGTACTTGATAAGGCTCCCACGTTACTGTTGACTCCACAATCGTTAATGCATCCAAGCATGTAACCAGATTCGAGAGTGCCAACATATGTATGGATGTGTGTGCGTGTATGTATTTATGTTGGTATGAATATATGGGATTTATAAAGTACAATCTAGGTTAGGTAGCAGTTGAGTGCCTTATATTGGGGGAACACCAATGGGTTACACGTAGGGTTCAGGAGTAGCACAGTTAGATGTAATGGGTAGAGGGAACAGAGGAGCACCAATGACTGCTGAAAAGAATTGGTCTTCACTTGTTGCCTGCTGGATGCCATGTTCAGACTATTGGTGGTCCCAATGAATTGTAGAGTGTACACCGACAACGGGGAACCCCCTATTTGGACTGGACAAATGTGCTGGGGCTGTCAGCACAGTGGCAGGGCCTCAACACATATGGAGGTAGAAACATCACTTTCAAGGGCTCGGATGAAGCTGGCATCAGCCTGGTGTCTCAGTAGGGATCCACTGGATCAGGGACTGATACCACTGTTGGAAGAATGCTGAGAACCAGAGATGTGTTAATTGAAGGCCTGTTGCTGTGTGGCCTTCTTTGCAAGCCTCAGGGATAGAGGAGGACTACTGATTATTACTCAGCTAAGAACGCAACTGATCAATTAGTCAATCATTTGCTCCCTCAATATCCCAAATAATAAATCCAAAAATGTGAGGTATTGTGTGTTTAATTCCCAAAAACCTTCACTGGTTAACAACATGTGTTTGGCTTCCTGTTATCAGCAAGTTAAAACGCTCTCCTTAGCCTGCTTATAATCAAAAAATATCCAGCCTTATCAACACTCGTTGATTTCGTATTTTCATCACCCAAGACCCTGTGCTTCAATAGCCTACTTCCCTCTATAAAACATGGCCACATGAGAGATCCCAATGCTTTCATGCCCCCTCAGTGGCAGGCCATGCTTACAATAACTGCGTGCCATGGCAGCTCAAGGGAAGATCCCCAGGTCAGGAGGAAGGGAGTGTGGTGGCAACCAGGTGTTGACTGGGAACCTGGAAATAATGTTCAAATAGGCCCCCATATTATACATTTTCAGCCCAACCCTTTTCCTAAGAGAACATTTGGAAATAAAATAGGTTACCACACAAAAGAGGCACAGGGCGCAGATGCCTACCAGGAAATCTCCAGTTTCCTAAAGGCCGGTCCACCCCTGGTGGCAACCCAGTGATGTGAGAAATCAGATGAGCAGCATATCACTGATATATGTTACTTATAACGAGTTTAATACCCAGAGGTTTCGAAGCGTGGACCCAGGGTTCGAACCTGTGTTGCTCCGTGTCGTCTTGCTTCCAAGGCGAGCACATTTCCCCTGAGCTATCCTCCCGAGACCACTGGTGGATGTAAGCAACAGCAGAAAGATATCACGAAGATGCTGGCCTTAAAAGGCCCAACTTCTGTCCGCTCCAGAAAGCTTCAGAAAATGAGTCGACATGCCATGCTAGATGAAACATTGGAGTGGGTTTGCCTCAGCCAGTGAGGGAAGCACCAACCCAAAATAACCCCTGATTCCCACTGTGGGGGATAAGAAATGTGGTCCCGCTTCTCCACCTCTTTGCAATGCACCCTATGTCAGTGAAGACAATGCAGCATAGTAGGGGTCCAGCTTTCTGCACACTATCGCTACCCGCAGCATTGCGTATTGAGCAAATCACCTGGCTTTCAGAAAGAAGCATTGAATTCAGCTCTACTACGCTTAAGACTATCACCTCTCCAGTCAAAAGCAAAACGCACGCTGATGCGATGTGGTTCGCACGGTTGCACTATGTAAGTCTACTGTCTCACACACATCCATAATGCAACGAGGGTCTACAAAATGACAGATGGTTCAGATAAAAAGCCTGCTCCTGTCAGTATTATGCCTAAGCCATGTGCGTGACTTCCGGACAAGGACACCGGACAGTCTGGTCACCATGCAGAAAGAGAACGAAAGCTACACAATCCTAGGGGGAACTCTGCGCATGCAGTGAACCTTAGGGGTTTCATGAAACACAGAAGACCTTTTCTTTTCGCCTGGGAAGGTAATATAATAACAGATTAAACCTCCACAATGCCTGCGCCTCAGCCTGTGCTGTGAACTGTCAGGCCGGCTTCCATCAAGCTGCTCAGTCTCCTGGGAACGTAGCCCGGAGGGCCCGTCATGGCCGCCATTTCCACCTAGTGGGCCGGAGATCCTTTGGCAGTTATTTGAGCATGGCTTTGAGGTGTCCCCTGTTGTCATTGCCTTTCACCCAGGCTTGACTTAACATGGTTCCTGGGATTGGCGTCAACGAGATATGTAAATCCTAGACATGCAGGAAACCGAAAGGAACATGAAAGGGCGCGTTCCGATGGGCGCACGGCACGGTAATGGGGCAGTCTCTTGGATTGGTGATGCTGATCAAACAAATGGACCCAAATGATAAGACACGAGTATCTCTCTGCAGGTAGCTGGTGAACCCAAAACAATCTGTTCATGAATAAAAACATGCTGGACCAAAACATGGCGTTCATCAATTTTTAAATGATTTGATACGGTATCCTTTATAGTGTAACTAAAGTGTGAATCACACATGACATTCCCATCTGCGTGATGCATTGAGCACTCATTTAAAGCGGCAGCGCTCCCGTTGACCAATAACATGTTAATGCTATACCACTCCTCCAGATCAAGTACCTGCTGCCAGCAGTGGCAACATGATATATGCACCGCACACTGAAATATAGCATGCACTGGGCAGACTGATTCTCCAGCGTGAGAAATGTATTTTTGCAATACTGGATTTTATTCCAACCTCCCAAAGTGTAAACGTTGAAATGCCAATGGTAGAAAACACATTACAGAATATTAAGTGATCTGCCACAAATACATCTCCACACACAACCGTCCATCCACTTAAACTCACTGACATTTAACAAAACATGCACGTGTGTGCACTCTAGCTAGAAATAACTTGGGGGAGAGGCTATGCTTGTTCTATGTTTTGTATGTATGAGCCCATGTAGGTTTAACCACAGGGGATCTACCGTGCAAGTGAAATGTTTCACAATTTTAGAACTAGGCGGGCTTTAAGTGGGTCAGTGCTCTCCAGCACTAATCCCAGACAGGCTCCAAAAATTGCCCTCAAGCCGAGGTTCTGCAGATTGACTCCAGCCTTGTTTTCCCGATGAGTGACAATATTGCTCTTACCCGGTAGATGTCACTATCACCTATGATTAGAATAAAATCATCAGTTTCATACATTTGGAGTTAGATTTTTTGGTTTATAATACTCTGAAGGAAACATCCTTGTTTTGCAAAACATTGTTATATCGAAGTCTTGTCATTATAATGATTTAATACAAAAACTGAATACAAAATTGCCTGTTCCAATACTACTTTTCCCATTCTCACCCTTTTTCCCTTTTCCTTTCCCTCCCACTGACCATGGCCTTATCCCAGGTGGCTCCTCAATTCGACACTATTCGGACAAGTCTTGGTGGCGTAAGATCCTTACAGTGGTGATGGGTACATAATAAAATAAGTTCTATGCTACCATGCATTGTTTTGACCGAAAGTAAAATAATACTTCTCTACTTTCCATTCTTAGGCTGTGCAAGACACTTCTTAGGCCACACACCCAATATTGTTTCACCACTCAAAAGGGCAGCCACTCAATTTCTTTTCCACTAAAGCACTGGCCCTACACCAAACATATCGCTAATAAAATATGTATTTTTTCAATGGTTTTTTAACCAAAGAAATATTTGACCAATTGCTCTTGCATCTCTAAGTGTCAGAAATTAGGCCCTTAGTATTATCATTAGGCCAGAATTACTCCTATCCACACTAGTCACCAGTTAAATAACGCAGTGTGTTAGTGCTAGCTTCAGAGAGCTATGTGCACCCCGCAGTCACAGTTTTGGGTTCCATCATTGCCAGCAGTCTCTCCTCTGCCTTTGACACTGTCAACCATGCCATCCTGCTCAACTGTCTCCGTGATAACCTGGGTATCACTGGTCAGGCTCTGGCCTGGCTGACTTCTTTCCTCTCCGGTCGACCCTCCCAGGTCCAAATGGGCTCCTTCCTCTCTGACATCTTTTTCTCCACCTGTGGTGTCCCCCAGGGATCCAACCTCTCTCCCTGGCTTTTCAACCAGTATCTGGCACTCCTTGCTCACCGCATCGCCGCTCTCTGCCCCTACTTCCAGTGCTATGCAGACGATACCCAGCTCATTTTCAGGCTACCCTCGGCCTCCTCCTCTCCTTCCCTCATCTCCGACTGTCTGTCTGCTATCCAGGAATGGTGTGCCGCCAATGACCTCTGCCTCAACGCCAGTAAGACTGAGATTCTACTCATCGGCACACCCACTCCCTTCTTCCCTGCAGCTCTCTGGCCGGCCTCCCTTGGCCCCCTTCCTGCCCCTACCTGCAAGGCTAAAAACCTCGGGGTCATCTTCGACTCCACACTCTCCTTCTCTCCTCATATATCTGACGTCTCTAAGAAGTCACACTACCAGCTGCACCTCCTCAGAGGTATTCTTCCCTTCCTCTCCTTCCCCCAGAAGCTCACTGTCTCCCGAGCCCTGGTTCTCTCAAGGCTGGACTACTGTAACAGCCTCTATCTTAATCTGCCTGCCTCCACTCTCCGCCCTCTGCAACTTATCCAGAACAGAACTGCGAGACTTGTCCTTGGCCTCAAGCCCAGGGACCGTATCTCTCCAGGACTGAAATCTCTTCACTGGCTCCCAGTGGCTGCGAGGATTAAGTTCAAAACCCTCTGCATTGTCCACAAGGCCTTCTGGGGCCTGGGACCTAAATACCTTTAACTCTCTCTTCCTAAATATCTTCCTTCACGAGCCCTTCGCTCATCCGTCTCCAACTCCCTTATGGTCAGCCGCTTCTCGAAGCAACGAGCTGGGGGTAGATCTCTCTCCGCAGCAGGGGCCTCCCTCTGGAACAGCCTTCCTGCCTCCCTGAAACTTGAGGAGAACCATCTCCGGTTCCGGAAGCACCTCAAAACCTTCCTCTTCGCTTCTGCCTTCTCTCTCCCTCTCCCCTGCTAATCCTGCTTAACTCCCCACTGAATTCAGCACTAAACCTGCATCTGGGCCACTCTCAGCAACCTCGGTCCAGGGCCCAGCCACTCTCCACTTGCACTGCCTCCCTGGCTCCCCCTGCACTGTGGGACTGTCACTGTATCCCTACAGCCCCCTTCCCAGCACTTGCTCTGCACTTACCTCGCACTTGCCACCAGCTGGCCCTTTTTATTTATTATTTATTATTTATTATTTTTGACGCTACTTACCTTGTACTGCACTTCCCCCCACCTCCTCCCCCTGCACTTCCTCCTTTTCCCCTTACCTCTGCACTTGCGCGATCTGAATGACACCTGGCCTAGTAGGATCGTTTGTCTGTCTTCCCCTTGTTTCCCTCCCTCCCTGCCTCGTCGCGCCTTGAAACACTTGTGTATAGGCGCGTTACAAATACCATATCATATCATATCATATCATATCCCTTCATCCTTCAAAGTCACTTGAAAAGAGTACCTTTAAAATGATGGGTAACTAAGGCACACGTCCACACCACCAGTGTTGTGAAGCGTGCCCTGCTAGCCTGTGGCGCTGTCGTCACCCTGTACTGCAGTTGACAAACAAGCTCAGATAATTTGTGCAAGGGCATGGACCACATTGGCACACACCCACTGCCTGTAGTCCAGGCCCTGAGTCCATGCCACCATCGCTGTACTCTCACATGACCACTGGTGCACTTTTGCCGCAGCACTGCTTAGAAAGGAGTGTTACCCATGCAAGGTTGCCCTTCCTCAGAAGTACCTGCCAACTCAGAAGATAGCCCCAGCAGGAAAAGCTCTGTTGGCACATTGAGTGGTGAATGGCCCTGTCCATCTTGGCGATGTGCGGATCCTGGGTGTTTCAGCGGGAAACAAGTGGAGGGTAGACAGGACAGTTACACACTGTCAACAGTAGGCCAGAGTAAGGCAGTTATGCCAACTTGTAAACTGTGTATGCTGGGTGACACAGGAGGAGGACTGTCCAAAAGTGTCATTCCTTCTCATATATACAACTGGAGAACATACCAGAATGTTGTACATCTGGACCTCCGGAGCCGGCCAGCACACAACGACTACCATGCATCAGTGGTCGAAGTGTATGAAAAGAAGTACTGGAACTATGTTCCCTACTGGCCTGCACTGCTCCCCACAAACCCCATCGCCACACACCCTACCACGCACAATACAAACCGCAAAACACATGCTCCTGCTATTTAGGGGAACGCTCAGTGTAGTGCACTGAAAGTGAACGTTTTAACTTATTCCTACACTTTTATTTTAAAACGAAACGATTCCGGAACGCTTTCCTTTTCAAATAAAAGTATAGGAACAGTAACACTTAATTAAAAGAAGTAGAGGAGCACCACTCCCGACCGCTGCCGCCCACTTCGACCACTGCCATACATACCCAATTTCCACCATCAGATGACCAGACATTTCAAAGGATACTGATGGGCACATGTGGACCATGAACCAGGCTCACTGGCATAACCCACCACCCCTGCAGCACAGCCCCCAGAGTCAGAACACAGGTGCACAGGGGTGGGCAGTGAGTTCCTTTGTAGGGTGTAAACCATTGAATGCATGGAAGGATAGCTGGTCTGGGGTACTGCTGAGGACAGACTGGTGTCAAAACACCCAGTTGTATGCTGGATCTCACAAATCAGTCATGATTTCACCAAGCACAGCATGGCAATGCGAAACACCTGCTTGGGCATCTGTTCACTCAATTACGTGTAGCAACATGCATCCCTGACATCTTGACCTGTAAGCATGCAATATGTACAGGCACACATTGCAGAGGTACAAGCACATATGCTGTTGCCCCCAGCACTCCTGTGGTAACTGTACAGCATGCACAATGACTCTGAGGACATTTGACCACAGCGCTTTTCACTGGACCTTGAAGAACATTTCCAATTGCAATACTAAAATGTGATGTCTGGCTTTATGCCAGTGCAATTTATTGTACACTGGCATGACTAACAAGAAGATATCAGTGAGGATCTCAGAACACCGGAGTAGGATTCGTAATCAGGTGCTCATGGTACTGTTAGTCCAACATTTCATTGAAAAAGGTCATGGACCAGATGAGTGATCTTGGTTTGTGTTGGACCAACTAAACCCAGACATCAATGGTCCTCCAATAACTAACTGACTGCTCACATTGGAACAGAAATGGATCCACTGCTTTAAGGCACAAGGAATAGGGCTTAATGATGGCATACAATGGTCCACGCTGATAGTTTAGCATGCAGTAGTTGGACAGGCATACCATTTCCCTGACAGCTTCCCCTACCTTTGATAAGGAACTTTCTCACACTCTTGTTAGGGATCCTAACAGATGGCACTAGAAGAGGACAATGGCAGATAAGCTTGATTTGTTTGCTGCCACTGACAGCTTTGCCCCACACCCTACCTATGTTCAACCTCGCTAAAATAAAGTATTGAGTCTTTTTGTTTCCCACCCCCTTTTTTGAGCGGGATAAACTGACATCATCATCCCATGATGTCACCACCCCATGGCCCTGCAGAGGGCTAGTAAGACATTTTAGGCACAGGTCTTTCTTTTCTATACACTCCAAACATGTGCACTAACTCAATACACATCCTCTTAACATTGGGGCACACCTACAATTCAGTAGATTCATTCCCTAGGCCTAGAGGAAGAAGGCCCCTCTACAGCTCCTGATATTTCAACAGATGGCTGTGGTGCAAGAGTGGTCGAGGTAATGGCGCGCTCGCACTCCGAACTCTGTTCCAAGATTGCCAAACCCGGTCCCACGGCACATCTGGAGGTCTCCTGAAATCACGCGACACAGTGAGTGGGATCAATCGACACGCCCACCACAGAAACTGACATCATAAACAGGCAGATCACAAGCAACTCCACACACGTGAGTTCGCTATAGTATACTGGTTTAGAGATTCACGCTGTCCGTCCTCCGACTAAAGGAGGCTCATGTTCAGGTTTATGCATTTATTCTGCATCCCCTCTGCCTCGAGCATCAGTCTGACTGCAGCTTCCCATGGCCTGTCTTTTTGTGTTTTCTAATTGAGTGAGCATGATCAAGTGCCACAGACGCACAGTACACATGTGGGTGTGCTGCAGTTACGGTTGATGTCCTCATTACCAACATAGTAGGAGGTCATGATGATAGCAACAAGTGGGTAGATATCCAGCATCTACTTCTCCGAGTGCACCCTTTAGGGTGAGTGTTATACTAGCACTTTCTAATGAGCACAGGTTGATATGGATAAGGAAGTGTCTTCTTGACACTCTGGATGTTAAGATTACCCCTTGGCTCCCACAGGTTCGCACAAGACGGTCCAGTAGTTCACAAGACGGAGTCGATCCATTACCAATTCCTTACTGTATCCATTCAGTACAGGATGTTGTTCAGGTCTGGTTCAATTCTGTGTTCACATAATCTTTAACTAATTGGGTGCACAAAGGGTAGCCACAGGTTAAGCCTGGAGATGACACCAGATCCAGTCCATATTCAGCAATGGACTTTGGGTGCATCGCTGGTGGCATGCTCACGTGTGTGGGGAGTGTCTTGGTGGGACACGAGGAATGGGTTGAGACAATGGCACAACATGCATAGTGTTGACACCTTTTGGACAAAGCATGCAATTTTGCACTGGCATGATTTGTATTGGATGGGTTCCAAAATGAAATGCCTGGGTGCCACGGTGGTTATCATTTGACATTTTTGATTGGATTGGAATTCTTTCTTCCGTTCTTTGTCCTTTTCTGTATTTTCAAATGTTCTTTTTTGACAGAACCAATTCTTGCATGGAATTGTGTATGGTGGCCCTGATGACGTTGGAGGTTTTGAGCAAATGAAATCGACTTAGCCAAACTCGAGGTGGCCAAACTTTTAGCCCTTCTTGATTGGAGTTCTTCCTTATGGACTTTAGTTCCCAACAGATGCATGTTGCATCGAGGGCACGGAGTAGTTGAGCATCGAGCTACAGAAAGAAAGAAATTGCCAGGCAGGATTAATTACTGTGTTTTTTGTCAAATGTTTGGATTTTTTTGATTTTTGATATATTTTTATGTGAGGGTATGTTGGTGAGAGTGAGTGGAGGTGAGGTATGCAAGGAGTTGGTTTGAGAGAACATATGTGGTATCTATATTGTTCATATAGATGTATACAAATGTGCGACGTTGTCTTAATTGTGACTGTTTAAACATTAGAAGACACTCTGCAGAAGTTGCCCTTCGGAATCTATTGTGTACTTGATTTATTTTTCATAAACTGGATTAAGTCCTTTCATATATTAAATAAGAAATGTTTTTTCCAAGAGTCATCTCTTTTGTTCATTGTGGATTGAACTCCATTGTAGGGCCTTTTGAGACTCCAAAAATAGAAGGGGGGAGACCTCATGTTCTTTTTTTTTGTTGCCACCAGCACAAACAAATGGCATGATCACATGTCAACGCTGGCTTCACATGCAGTGGAATGACAGATCACATCACCATCCCTTAGAGGTCAATGCATCAATATGACATTTACCGACATCAATACACATCTGTCACTCTCAGATGATGCATGTGGATGGCTTCACTTGCAAGTGTTCATCCTATAGATGTGTCCTGCATGTATGTCCCTCACATGGCCACACCATCGTAATCTGGCATCCGTACTGTCTGAGCACTTGTTCCCATCAACTCACATTGCATGTGCACGAGTGCCCCAAGTCACCAAAAGCCAAGAGTGCACATGCAAACTCATATCCAATCAACAGATGTGTGCACTCCAAGGCAGTGTGGTGGGCACATACACTCGATTAGACAGCAGCAGTTGGTCAGGTGGGAAGAAGTACAGGGAAGGAGGAGGCAAATATAATGTCATGGAGGCAGGAGGAAGGTCCTGGACAAAGACATGGTCGGAGGCCTACAGGTGGGCCAGCACCACCAAGGGCCACTAGGGTCAAGAGGGCACACCCTGCAGATCAGGAAGGGACACCACCACATGATCAGGCACAGGGGCAGAGTAAGAAGCTCTTCACTGAGGAGGAGCTTGAAATCCTCACAGCCTATGTGCTGGAACATCATGGGAACCTCTACCACTCGGCTGCTAGCAATCATACTCCTGCACAGCGAATGAGGATGTGGCAGGAAGTTATGGACCTCATAAACACCAGTGATGTGGGGAGGCGCACTGCTAAAGAGGTCCACAAGCGGATGGATGACCTCCTTCGAAGGACTAAGGATAAGCTCAGTGTCAACATGGGCTCTGCCGAGGCCAATGGAAGGAGACCACCAGAGGAGGAGGAGCTGACTCCATTTGAAGAGGTCACAAGTGGACTGATTCAGTTAGCAGGTGCAAGGCATGGGAGGCACATCTGGTGAGTGGCATTTGTGCATATCGTATGTGTTGACAATTTTTCATGACATGCTCAAATATGTGTTATAGTACAGTTGGCTGCAGTTGGCAGAAATGCATGGGCACTGCAAGATTTGTACTGTGTACACTTCTATCACATGACCAGCATTCAGGGAGGATGTTGTATGTTTTCTCTGCGTGGTACATGTTGGTGTCACAGTACACACCACTGTCTGCTGGCTTTCACTGCTGTGCCAGTACATGTATGTGTGGCAATGACATGCAGCACACATGTCATTGTACACATTAACAGTGTCATGCATACATATCGTCTATTGGGGGAGATAATCATGACTCACGTAGACTCACAGCAATGTGTGCATGATGACACAGTCAACCATTCCCTGGCCATCTCTGCCGGTGGACATGGATGAGCAAACATTTCTGTACATAGCCGCATGAGGCCGTCTTTCAGACGGGACAAGATGTGAATGGCCAATAGTTTTTTCATTGTGGTACATTCCACATTTGGAGTGCCAATGGAGCAGTGGCCCTGCAAGCGTGCCTTGGTTAGTTCGCATGTGATTGTGACCAGCCACGTGTCTTGCGGGGGCTATATGTTGCAGTGGTGGTCGGGGAGATCATGGCAACACATAGGCCTGCATTATATTTTGGGTCAACAGAGATACAAGTCACACATTGTAAGCGGATTCAATTCAACACTACAGCTAAGTCAATGCCTAGTCTGGGATGCTGAGGGAAACCCTTATTGATATATTTTTATGTCCAGTTCGTTTACTCTGGATGACAACCCTTATATAACACCCCTCTCTTAGAATCCCCCTGACCCAAGAAGTAGGTTTGTTTTGCAAATTAAAAGGTTTATTTGAAAATTAAACAATATATACATATATCACACTTTTATAATAAATTAATGTTTGATAGCACACTTGTGAAGATGATAGTGATCAACAATGGATAATGTTACAGTGGTACACTCTTTTTGATGGCTTAGAATTGATATATAGAGGATAAAGTAGCTGAGAATGCTTTTATGGCTTCAAGGACAATGCAATGATGAATGAAAATGCAGTACAGAAAATAAACTTGATATGACTTCAACAAAAGACAATGTAATCACTTTTCTTTGACAGTTCACCCCCCCCCCCTTTATGCAAGGTAAAGAGATGGAAGGAAAGCACACAGTTCTCAGGAATGCAATCAAATATAATTCAGTTCCCCCCTAGCAGGCTTAGAGGAAAACAGGTAGGAGTTTTAAACACAGGCAATATACTTTGATGTGGTATGCAAAGAAGTGAGAAATATGCTAAAATGATTTTAATTCCCTCTAGCGGTTCAGGGTGGGTGACAGCTACTTTTTATTAGTTCAGGATCAGTTTAGCAATGCTCTATGAATGATTGTCAGGTTGCAAACGAATTTCAGCAAAGGAAAGCAAGGACAAATCTTTTTACACGTGGCTGAAATTAAGCAAAATGTCAAATCGTGGCAAATTTAGTCACGTGCGTCGAGCGCAATTACGGAAGGAGTATGAGGAGTAGGTTCTAGGCTCGTTGGAAAGCTTAGAATCTTAGCTTTAAGATGACAGTTGAAACTCGCTCCTAGCACAAACGGTTCCGGAGATACGGCCGATTTAGTAAAGGTAGTTTTCGGATTTGACATTTTAAAGCTCAGAATGACAGATGACAATTTTCAGTTTTAAAGATGACAGAATGACACGATTCTATGAGGCAGTTCTAAAAGGCTAAAATAGTTTGGATTAGATTATTTTAAACTAAGAGATTGGTTTTGGCACAGTGCTAGCTGGGTACTCACACTAGATTTTGGACAGGAATGCGACTTCGTCACCGATCGGGTCAGGATTGGCTGGACACCTGCTAGCGGTTCTTCACAGCGATCTGGTCTCTGGGTCTCTGGTTCACAGCTACTGCGGGTCTGGATCAAGTGGATTCTTAGCAAGCAGCAAACCGCACAGCCCGGCGGTTGAATAGTTTGCAAATGATTTTTGAGGCCTGCTGAAGAGAACTCAGCTTGTGGGTTAGCCTCTCTGCTACAAGTTCTGAAGTAAAGTTCTGGATCCCTGGAGTTCTGGATTTGAAGTCTGGAGTCTCCCGGCAAAGCGTCCCGCAAGAAAGTGGAAAGTGAATGTCTCTACCTGGGTTCCAGTGGCTCTTTTTATGTGTTTAGAAAGTGGGTGGGTCGGCCCATTCTGCATGCCCAACCCTCTCAACTTATCATTGGCCAGTTCCTCATCTCTTCCTTGATTGGGGAACTGGGTTGTGAGTCAGAGTGATGAGGTAGGTTAATGGTCAGAGGATCCTCCCCTTGTCAAATTACACACAAATCTATTTCTGATCCAAATACATATTTATCTATGTACCATTTTTCTAATATTATAGGTCCCGTTAACATATTTTCTGTAGCACCAAACCATCCGATCCCTGTCTTTGTACGATGTTGTGTCCACTTATGACAGAATTCTCACCTTTTCATCCAGATAACGACCTCTAAACCTTTCCAGATTTTACACAAATGTGCACCAGGGATATGGGTTTCAGATGATAAAGTGTCAGATTTTTAACATGCATACATTTGGAGTAACGACTTTTTTTCCGCTACTATCTCCAAGAACATACCACAGGGTCCTAACACCTCTTAAAATGTGTACAGAAAAATCACGAGAATGATGATGTTGTTTATATAATTTTTACAAGTCCGCACTATGAATTATCCATCTTTTTAAAATCATGCTCTGGCCCCACAGGGGTGTGGTTCTCCAAAGCACATGGTGGAATTTCTGGTTTATCCACTTCCCCCAAGCTCAGCTTGCTCTCACAGGCACTGCCCCCTCCCAGTTTCTCCCAAGAGGAAGCCATTTTACGACCCCCCCAATATAACATTTGCCTGAGCCGTTGACAGTGCTTTGTTTAGTTTCCTGTAGTCCCCAGGTGCCTGTCCCCTAATTCAATCAGAGAGGTGTCATCTCCTTTTGGCAGGGGCAGCAGGATGCAGCCAGGCCTGGGAACACAGCTGCTGAATTCCCTCTCCTGTCGGGGGTAGTTGTCAGGCAGAATCCAATTTCATTAAGCCAGGCTTCAGCTAAATGTCACTTTTGTTCCCAGTTTTTCTTCATTCAAATCAAACTCACAATTTTTGCACATGCAGCTAGAATGCTGATTCTAAGTTCAAAACTATGACATGTAACAGTTGCAACCTATGTTACACTCAAAAGTAGGTCACTCATTTATTTTAAACATTTCGATTTTAGTGGCTTTCTGTCCATTTAACTTAAGCTGCTGACATCCACAGCTCAGCCAGTTTTGTTATAAACATTGTTTTGGGCTCTTCATCTTTCCAGATTTTGTATGCACACAAGAATACATTCTGCCAAATGTCTGCTGGTGTTCATTGAGATTTTTGTGATGTTTAAAATAGGCATTTTGAGCTTGCATCCAGGGAAACAAAGGTGATTTTAAAGCGCTTTTTTTTAGCCAACCGGCACTGCTGTTTTTCCTTTGGCACACATTTCACTCATGGCCCTCCTGGCCCATCATGCTTGCACTGGTGGGTGGCAGGTCAGGGGACCACTTTGCTGTGCGCAAAACTGCACGGTTCTCTGGGATTCCGGCGCAAATGTGGGATTTTCCGCCCTCTTGGATTTCCTAAGCCCACAGCACCAAATGTTGCAGCATAATAGTCCAAACGTGGGTCAGGACACCCAACAACACCCACATGTTGCAAGAAGAATAGGTCGGAGTAGAGTATAGGCTCACTGATGATGCGCAGACCTCCATCCTTCCACTGATGTGAATTACTGCCAATCATATCAGTGTGTATGTATGTACTCATGATCACACACAACATGCCATGTTGAACAGCCTGATGTGCCCAGCCATGATTGCACAGGTTACTGAATGCCATTTATCTCTGCTGTACAGGTCACAGTGTGCACAGTCACAATGTGTGATGCATATGTGTCCAGCCATTTTTTGTCTGTATGCATTGTAATGCACATATGCATGCCAAGTACTCATGCCTTGGAATGTTGTTGTCTGTCTTTGTGCAGGTGATGATGCAGTAGAATAAGAGGTGGAGGATGAAGAGGCAGTAGTCACACCACAGACCACCAGTGGAGGATGGGGTGCCATGCCACATGAGAATCCCTAGGTGCTGCAGACACTCCTAGGTAGGCTTGCTGACTCTTCAGACTCTTCATACACTTCAAATGCAGCTTTACCATCAGATGTGGAGGACACACTGAGGGACATGGAGGGTGCCCCAATGGTCATTCCTGATGGGTCATTGAGTCCGAGGAGGCGAGCCAAGAGTCACAGGTCCAGTGAGTGGGAATCACTGTGTCTACAGTGGTTATGAGTGCAAGATCACCTTGCCTGTGTTGGAATCAGCAGCAGGGGCTGATATCCAAGGGCCAAGGGAGGGTTGCAGGCATGCAGCAAAGGTCACGGACCCCACTGCAACAGTCCTGGAACTCAGCATCCCACCGCCATCGGCCCCGCACATTTGGTGGATGTTTGCATGATGTCGGAGTGGGAGCAGAAGATGCTGCATTCAATCATCCGACATGGCCATATCATGAAGGTGTTGGCCGGGGACATCCATCCCCTGACTGAGAACATCACCTCACGATCTGGACAGGATGCACAGCATCTGGCCTCTAAGGACCATCACCAGTGGTTAATGAACAGCCGGACAAGAACACTGCCTGCTGAGGTGCAGCTCTCAAGGCTCTCCCACAAACTGGGAGTGGAGACTAACCTCAAAGGCTGATCTGGCTTCTCTGCAGGCTTCTCTGCATTAAGATGCAGTGGCACAGAAAAAAAGCCTGAAGCTTGAGATGTTGGTGTCTTCAGACTCCTATCGCTGTGAGATGGAAAGCTTAAGGGCTTCACTGCATGATGAGCTTTTGGCTACAAGGAGCAACCGTCACCAAGAGATGGACACACTGAGGAAGACGCTTTCCCAGCAGTCTGATGCATCACAAGTGAGTGCACATGCAGACTCTGTGACACTCGGGATGAAGTTCATCATGATCTCTGGGCAATTGGGTTACTCATGCATGCATCTGTATCACAAGTGGCCCTAGGCTTTGGCACTGTGTGGACACCTGGAGTGATGTGCCATTGCCCTCTCAAGGACTTCCTGAGTGGAGGGCTGGACATGCAGCCATGCGCAGTGGAGTGAACTGCCATGGTTAATTTTACTACAATAGCCTTGCACATACAGGTACAGATTACACTCTGCATTGATGTACACATATGCAGTCTGCATGAATGGCTCCTTTTACTGGTCCAAACCAATGTCCAATGTTGTTACAGGTATCTTGCCTCAGCAGTACCTGCAATCCCTGAGACATCCACCCAGCAGCCTTTTTCGACCCTAATCCGCATGCCCTCTGCCGGACACTGGACCTCCATGTCCCAGCCAGTGCCCTGGCCATCCAGGGGTGCTAAACCAGCCATTGTGCATCTGCCTTTGATGCAGTTTGCAAGCAACGTTACTCTGCAGAGTTTCTCACAGGGGACCCAGCCCACTCTGGACGTCAAAGCTCAAAGGCATTGATGCAGGGCCCTGGATGGCCAGGGGTGACAAGCACCCTTTGGTGCCATTGGGTAGACCATAGCTGTCAAGTTACCTTCTCCCATACGGTACACTTCAAGGTTGTCTAGTTGGTTTACTTTCACGCACTGCATGTCCATGCTAGCTGAAAAGGTGATTTAGGGTGAGATGCTGTGAATGGGTGCCAGGTGTATACTTTGTGCAGGTTGGTTCATGGCACTCAGGGGAGCACAGGGCATGGTGACATTAGTGGCAGGGATGTGTTCACTATGTAGAGTGTATTTATGTACATTGATATGAGGTGGACAGATCCATCTGCATGAGTGTGGGGGAGACATGGAGATGGGAGGCTAGTGAGTCATTGTTTTCAGTTGTTGCCTAGCACTCAGGGAGGGCACACAGTGGTGGTTTTGTGGGCTGGTGGTGGTGGTGCCATTGTGTGGGGTGTTTTTCAGTGCATTGGCCTGAGGTCAGCAGGTTCAACTGCATGGGTGCTTGGGGAGACATGGAGATGGGAGTCTGGTGAGTTATTGGTTGCAGTTGTCGCATGGTTCTCAGGGGGACACACAGTGGTGGTGTTGTGGGTGGTGATGCTGTCACTGTGTGGGGTGTTTTTCAGTGTGCTGGCCTGATGTGAGCAGGTCCAGCTGCATGGGTGCAGGGGGAGACATGGGTATGCGAGGCTGGTGAGTCATTTCTTGCAGTTGTTGCATGGCACTCAGGGGTGCATACAGTGGTGGTTTTGTGGGTGGGGTTGGTGTCACTGTGTCAGGTGTTTTCAGTACATTGGCCTGAGGTGAGCAGGTCCAGCTGCATGGGTGTGGAGGGAGACATGGAGATGGGAGGCTAGCAAGTCATTGCTTGCATTTTCTGCATGGCTCTCAGGGGGCACACATTGGCGGTGTTGTGGGTTGTGATACTGTCACTGTGTGGGGGTTTTTTCAATGCGTTAGCATGAGGTGACCTGGTCCAGCTGCATGGTTGCAAGGGGAGACATAGAGATGGGAGGCTAGCAAGTCATTGATTGCAGTTGTTGCATGGCACTCCTAGCGGTGGGGTACAGTGTCATTGGGTACAGGGATGTGTCACCTGCCCTGGCCTTCTGTTTTCCTTTCTTTCGAGGCATTATACTGGTTGCTGCTATGCAAGGACACAGGGCAGTGGAATGCCTGCATGCCACACCTTGACAGTTTAGGCTGGTTTGAACACCTACAGAGAAGTGCATTGGTGAATGACAGGGGGCAGTTGGAGCAGACACTCAAGAGAATAGAGCTGAGGTGAGATGGGCCTCTTTCTTGAACTAAACTTCCACTTTTTCCAGTCTGTATGACTATTTATACGTAGATGTGTTTTATGAGCTGTATTGTTTGGTAGGGAATGGAGTATCCACTCCATCTGTATATTGGGGTGAGACATGCCCAGGGAGGTCAGAGTAGTCCTCTCCAGTGTTTGTTTCTTCTTACATTATATGCTGTGCCTTTCGACTTGCGTTCTCATGTGTGTTGTTGGGTGTCTGAGTGCACACGTGTTGGTAGTGAACATGTAGAAGTGATAACAGGTTTTATTGATTGTGTTACATGCTTTTGTGTGAGCTACAAGGATACTGCTGTTTCCATGCTATGTCTGTGTCAGTGGTTTGTGCAGTTGAGTTGATAGCTATGGACACACACACACAGTTTGCCTCTAGAAGACACACATTCTCAGGGTGTTGTTATGGGCAAGGTGGATTTCGCCCGATTCATCATTGAAGGGCCACAGGGATGTGGCTTCACTGTGTGTTCTCCAGAGGGGCTGCTATTCATGTGAAGTATGTTTGCACAAGCTGGTTGTGTGCATCCTGTCCCTATGCCTTTTGATGCCCTTTGGCCTGGAAAGGGGATGGGTAGTGCCTGTGGCTGAGGGTGATGTCCCTCCTGCAACTCTACTGGTATGCAATGCTGTGTGGCAACATTGTGCAGTACACAAGATGCCACAATGAGCTTGCATACTACTGTTGGGGCATGTAGCAATATGCTGTGAGAGTGGTCAAGGGAGCGGAAGTGTGACTTGGGCACCCCGATCGTGTGCTCCACTATGTCCCTAGTGGCTATGTGTACTGCATTATACCTTACATCAGCTGGGGTGGAGAATTCCTGAATGGCATGAGCAGGAACGGTGAGAGTGGGTAGTGTGAGAAAGCAAAGGGTATCTCACCCACTAGTCCTCAGGGACTTGTCATCCAGGTATCCAGGACACGGCCATCGCTTTTAGAACCAGTTCCTGGTGGTGGATCTGTGTGGGAGGATCACCTGGGTGAGAGGTCTTCGGGTTTGGGGGTGAGGCGGCGATGGTGAGACATGGTATTCCCCCTTTTTTGTTCAACCAACCCTTTGATTCATTAGGTTTCTCTGAGGTCCTAACTCCCTCTTTTTTACAAAAACACTGGGCCGAAGAAGAGGGTGACTGAGTAACCATACTAACTCATACATCGTACTTGACATGTCCCTTTAATTGGGTCAGGCAAAGTCAGGCACTTGACTCTAAGTGCATTCACCTAATACCAATTAGTTTTCTTCACAAGAATAAAAGGCAGAACATAGAGACACAGTCTGAGCAAGGCAGAACATGAGTGTGAGCAGAACTTCTGGGGTGAAAGCAAACGTACTGCAGCACAGCAACGCACCAAGGGACGAGAGCAGCGGGTCAAAAACCCAAGAGTTCCCTACTGGAGGTTGTTGCCTCTGACAGGACTGTCAGGTGTCTTGACCCACGTTTGAACTATTATGCTACAACATTTGGTGCGGTGGGCATAGAAAATCCAAGATGCCTGAAAAGCCCACATTTGCACCAGAATCCAGGAAAACTGCGCAGTTTTGCGCACACCAAAATGGTCGCGTGACCTGCCACCCACCAGTGCGAGCGTGATGGGCCAGAAGCGCCATGAGCAAAATCAGTGCAAAGGAATATGGTGCTGTTAAAAATCTGTTTTAATTGATGTCAAAAATTGCTAAAATCATGGCCACGAAATTACTCTACTGCAGAATCTATAACAATACACTGTTAGTAAATGCTATCAAGTAAAATCCCTTTTTTGAAATGTATTAATTCAAGACAGCTCCCAAAAAGGGGTGCAGTACCGGCACTTGACACTAACCGGCGCTAGCGGTCCAAACTCTGACAGGAGGCCTGTCTTTCAGGAGCTGACAAGGAACCTGAGTTAGCTGGAAACTTCAAAGCCTTACTGGTTAATGAGAATTTTTAACACCTACTGTTCACAGGACTGGCTGCATTCTGCTGCCCCCACCAAAAGGAGATCACACCTCTCTGATTGAATCAGTGGAGGGGACTGCAGGAAAACAGAACAATGAACTTTCTTTGGCTCAGGCAAATGCTAAATCAGGGGTCGTAAATGGCTTCATCTTGGAAGGAAATGGGAGTGGTGCTGCCTCAGGGAGCTGGAGGCGGGGACAGACAGAAATTTCCCCATGTGCTTTGGAACCTAAACCACACCCATCCGGGCCAGAGCATAATTTTAAAAGATGGATAATTCATAGTACATAACTGTCAAAATTATATAAATAATATCATTATTTCTGTGATTTTTCTGTGCACATTTTAAGAGGTGTTAGGACTCTGTGGTATGTTCTGGGGAGTAGTAGCGGAAAATAGGGTGTTACTCCAAGTGTCTGTATGTTAAATATCTGACACTTCGTCATCTGATGCCCATATTCCTTGCGGACATTTGTGTAAATTCTAGAAAAGTTTAGAGGTTGTGTTCTGGATGAAAAGGGCAGAATTCTGTCAGAAGGGGACACAACATCTTACAAAGACAGGGATCGGATGGTTTGGTGCTACAGAAAATATGTTAACTGGACATATAATATTAGAAAAATTGTACATAGATAAATATGCATTTGGATCAAAAATAGATTTGTGTGCAAAGTGACAAGGGGAGGATCCTCTGACCCATAAACATACCTCATCATGATGACACTCCATTTCCTTCCCCCAATCAAGGGAGAGAGGAGAACTTGGCCAATGATAAGTTGTGAGGGGCAGGCTTAGTTATGCCCACGCACACACCCATTTTCAAAAGACATAAAAAGAGCCACAGAGACCCAGGAAGGGACATTCACTTCCCACTTCAAACTGATTTCTTGCAAAGCGTTTGCTGGGAGACTCCAGACTTCAAATCCAGAAGACTCCAGAACCAGAACTTAGAATCCAGATTTCAGAACTTGTAGCAGAGAGGCCCAGCCCACAAGCTGAATCCTTCAGAGGCCTCAGAATCCAGCAACCTAACCAAACTATTCAAAAGCCGGGCGAGCTGTTTAATTCTAGTATAGAACCCTGTGCCAGAAACCAGAGCTGTATCCAGACCAGACCGCTGTGCAGTGCCGAGACCAGACCAGAGATCCAGAACGGAGACCAGACCAAACCTGACCAGACCTTGACGGCCTATTTCAAATTTATAGTGTGAGTACTCAGCCAGAACTGTGCAAAACCAATCTCGTAGTCTAAAATAATCTAATTCAAAGCATTTCCGCCTATTTAGAACTGCATCATAAAAATCGTGTGTTCATTCTGTGATTTCAAACCTGTGAAAGTGTCATTAGCCATTCTGAATTATAATTTAATTTCTGAAAATCTACCTCCACAAAATCATCTGTATCTTTTGAACCGCGTGTACTAGGAATGAGATTTAACTTTCACCTTAAAGCTAAGATCCTCAGCTTTCCAACAAGCCCTAAATCGCGCTTTACGCACTCGGAAAAGGTACCGCGAATTGCAAATTTGACTCAAACTTCTTTACCTGTCAAAAAGAGCTGTCTTTTGCTTCCATTGCTGAAATCCGTTTTCAACCTGATAATCCCTCATGAATCACTGATAGTGTTGACCTGAACCAATCTTAAGTAGCTATCACCTTCCCTGAATCTCCTATCGGGAATTAAAATCATTTTAGCATATTTTCACTTCTTTGCAAATCACATTTAAAGTATTGTTGCCTGTGTTTTAAAATCATCCCTGTTGCTCTAAGCTTACTAGGGGGGAACTGAATTGGTATTGCATTTGATTGTATTCCTGAAAATTGTGTGCTCCCCTTCCATCTCCTTATATTGCATAGGGGGGGGAGTGAATTGTCAAAAGAAAAAGTGATCATATTATCTCTTGTGGAAACAATCTCAGTTATTTCGGTGCTGCATGCTTTTCCATCATTGCATTTCCTTGAACCCATAAAAGCATTCTCAGCTACTTTATACTCTCTATACCAATTCTTAAGTAATTAAATCAATGTGCTAGTGTAATATTATCCATTGTTGATCAACATTATCTTCATAAGTGTGCTATCAAATATTAATTTATTCATAAAAGTGTGAGATATATATATTGTTTAATTTTTCAAATAAATCTTTTAATTTGCAAAACAAACCTACTTCTTGGCTCAGTGAAGTAAGGGGGATTCAAAGAGAGAGGCGTTATACAAGGGTTTATCATCCAGATCTATGAACTTGTCATAAAAATATATAAATAAGGGCTTCCCTTGGGCATCCCAGACTCAGCATTGACTTAGTTGGAGTGCTGAATTGAAGTCGCTTAACAGAGTGGGGGCTTGAGCCGGGATGTCTGATGGAGTGCGCTTGACGATTTCACCACAGCAATTTTCTGTCTCGCAATTCTTGACTAGACCTTTGCCGCCAGAATTCATTGATGTACCAGAGAGCTTATGGGCTGTTGACGACAACGATGCCTGTGTTTTACAGATTGAGCCTGCTAAGATAGTTTTGAAACACGGAATTGAGCTGCCATGCATTCCCCAGTATAAGATTTCAGTTGAGGGCGAGCAAGCTTTGAAATGCATTTTTTCCAATTTTGTGCATCGCGGGGTGATTGAGGAAATTCCAGGAAGTTTGTGCAATAGTCCGATTTTACCCGTGTACAAGAAAGGCGATAATGCAATTCCATTTCGTTTAATAATTGATTTACGTGCCATTAATAAAGTCGTCGCTCCGCAATTTCCAATTGTGCCTGATGTGACGACAATATTAACCATGATTCCAGCTACAGCTACTTACTTTAGTGTTGTGGATCTAAAGAATGCTTTCTTTAGTATTCCTATACACAAGGATAGTAGATACTTGTTCGTGTTCACCTTAGGGGGACGCTCATTCACATTTACTCGTGCACCTCAAGGGTACACAGAGAGTCCTAGCATCTATACTAGGACTTTGAAAGAGCAGCTTGATACCCTTGAATTGCCCTCTACTTGTACATTGCTTCAGTATGTTGATGACTTGCTTTTAGCTGCTGATTCTGAGACCGCCTGTAAGGAGGGCACTGTGTTATTGCTTATTCATCTAGCTAAGCATGGTCACAAAGCTTTGCTTAAAAAGTTTCAATATTGTTGCCAGGAGGTCACCTATTTAGGCTATCTCCTGTCAAAGGAGGGAAGAAGATTGACACCTGAAAGAATAAAACACATTTCTGGCATGTCTGTCCCAAATACACAGAAGGAAGTTAGAGCCTTGATAGGTATGGCTTCTTACTGTAGGTTGTGGATCCCAAATTTTTCACTAGTGATCAAACCGATGTTGGCTTTGACAAAGAAGGGCATTTCTTCACCATTGCCGTGGAGCGCGGAACATCAGCAATCGTTTGATTTGTTCAAGACTGCATTATGCTCTGCACCAGTTTTGGGCACACCAAACTATGAAAAGGCCTTTGTGCTGTTTGTGCATGAATGTGATGGATGTGCTTTGGCTGTATTAGCGCAGGAACATGGAGGGAAGAATAGGCTGTGCGGTTACTTTTCTTCTGCCCTTGATCCTGTAGCATGCGCTTTGCCAAGATGTTTGCGAGCTGTCGCTGCTGCTGCTGTGTCTGTAAAACAAAGTGAGGGAATGGTCCTAGGCCATGATCTAACCCTGATGGTGCCTCACTCTGTAGATGTTCTACTGAACCGAACCCAAACGCAACACCTCACTTCCGCACGGTTGACGAGATACGAATTGATCTTGTTTGCTCCTCACATCCAAATTAAGAGGTGTTGTGTTCTTAATCCGGCTGAACTCCTACCTTTCCCGCAAGATACTACTTGCGACGATGAAGAGTCACATGACTGTCTGTATACTACCGAACAAGAGACAAAGGGTAGAATTGATTTGAAAGACACTCCTTTGGATAATCTGCAAGGAGAGCTGTTTTGTGATGGCTCCTGCTTTAAACCGGATGGTACATCCACAGCTGCTTATGCAATCACCACATTAAGCACGATTGTGGAAACCAAGAGAATCACGCATAACTCTGCACAGGCCGCAGAGATTCTAGCATTGACCCGAGCTTGTGAACTTGCCGAAGGGCTTGCAGTAAACATATATACTGATAGTCAGTATGCCTTTGGGGTGGTTCACAACTTTGGGAGACTTTGGTCAGAGAGAGGGATCTTAACTTCACATGCCACTAAGAATCAACATGGCTCCCTAATAGTACAACTACTCTCAGCGCTTGCGCTCCCTACTCAGTTAGCCGTTATGAAATGTAGAGCACATCGAAAGATTACAGATGACATAGGAAAAGGGAATGCTTTCGCTGATCAGATAGCTAGACAAACTGCTACCGATCTCCATACGGAGATGTATGTTTCAAGGGAGACTGTAAATGCCTATGCAATGGACAAGGGTGTTGGGTCTGTACGGAGTATCCAAGCGGATGCCACGTTAGAGGAATCCAAGAGGTGGGCTGAAGGCTTGGGGAAACTTGATGATGACGGGTGTTTGGTGGACATAGTTGAAGGGAAATGGCTACTCCCTGACGCGTATGTAATGATGATGGTCATCATGGCCCATGGTCTTACGCATGTATGTGTCCAGAAGATGACAAAAATGTTAGAGAAAGTTTGAGTAAAGGACAAAATTTCAAAAACTGCCCAACACGATGTCCAGGATTGCATGATTTGCCTACAGCACAATGTGGGAAAGGGGACAGCAACTCCAAGAGGAAGTTTTGGGCCACCCTCTGTCCCCTTTGAAGTCATCCACTTTTATTTTATTGAAATGGAATGCTATAATAATATGAAATACGTACTGGTGGTCATCTGTGCTTTTAGTAAATGGGTTGAGGCTTTCCCTGTCAAAGATGCTACAGCCATGACTACTGCGAAAACCATGTTAAAAGAGTACTTCCCACAGTTCGGGCTACCAAGAGTCATCTGGTCGGACAATGGTCCACATTTTGTCGCTGCTGCAATTCTGCAGATATGTGCGGCATTACAGATCGACAAATGGTTCCATTCGGCCAGACACGCTCAGAGTGCCGGACTAGTAGAAAGACACAAAGGTATCATCAAGAACAAGCATGCTAAGACGTGTGCCGGCACTAAATTAAAATGGCCGGATGCCTTACCGACCGTGTTATTATCCATGCGTACAACCCCTCAAACTAAGACTGGGCTCTCTCCATTTGAGGTGGTAATGAGGAGACTTGCCAATATCTGGAACCTTCCTAAATGTAGATCTTTGAGAGATGTTGAAAACGTATTACTTTCAGATTATTGCAACCAGTTGACTAAAAACCTGTATTTGATTTATCACCAGGTGCGAGAGGCTTTACCTGTGCGATACGAGGGCCCGGGCCACAGCATACGGCCTAGAAGCTGGGTGCTCATCAAGGCATTTGAGCGCTCTTCCTGCCTTGCACCTCGCTGGCGGGGCCCATTCCTGGTCCTGTTGGTCATGCAAACGGCGGTGCGGGTTTCTGGAAGAAAGAATTGGATCCACGCATCGCACGTAAAGAAACTTCCTCGCCCAGTGCCACACGATACAGAAGAAACAGAACCCCTCGCTAACGCTGCAACCAACAATCCCAAAGCAGTAGATAGCGCAGAGAGTGTATCGGAGAATCTTTCTGAGCTCGTGAGGCTTGAGAAGCCTGCCATTTCGTCTCCACACTCTCCAAAAGTTTTGCTTCCAGAAACTGCTGTTTCAAATTTGGCAACTTCACTTGTCTTTGATACGTTGCTTCCAACGGGAAGTGACGACACATTGTTTCCAGATCAATCAGTACCGGGAAAAGCAAGGTACAATCTGCGTCAAAGAAAATAGACTTACGGCACGGTTTTGCTGTGCATCTGATAGACTTATGGCACGGTTTTGCTGTGAATCTGATAGACCTAAGGCACGGTTCGGCTGTGCATTCGGAGAAGGAAAGGATCATCGAGGGCTTGTTTTTGCCCACATTTGAGAAAGGGGATTTTGTTGGCTAGCGTTGTAGAAGGACTAAGAAGTCACGCGGCCGGGAGGTCGCCAGCCACGAACATTGGGGGTTTCCGTTTGAAGACTACAATGTCTGCCACTGCTACCGCTCGTATGGGACTTGTAAATGATTGTGTGACCAACCGGGACAATGGACAATGCACCTGGGCCCGAAAACATATTGCTGTGTTTTTATAATGATATTTGGTTTTATAATAGTCACTGTCCTAGGCTTATGGTACCTCGAGGAAATACATCCTTTAGAATCCTTGTTACCAACTGAAAATGTACCTATTGTTCCTACTCCCTTTGTACATTTGCATACTCTGTCCCCTAGGGACTCCCAGCATAGACAAAGGTACCACAATAATACTCTGCTACTCATCATGAATGCTACGCATGCCATTTTTAATAAGTCTAATTGTTGGGTCTGCTCACATTTACTGCAACACGGGGATAAGGGGCTAGGTTGGTATATTCATCCTTTACCTTTGACAACTGCTTGTTATGCTTCTCTTAAAGCACTGTTCTTTGGCCATTGGAACGATAGCATCTCGGGGAACTTTGATGGCACTAATGTGAATAGCTTTGAGAAACGTGTTCTGACTCCCCTGGGATGCTTGCTTTTTGCAAATAGCAGTAAGCCCAATGTTGCTTCTATTAGGCCTTCTGATAGACTGTCTCGTCCTTTCCAATCTTTGATTTCCTTTAAGATGGCTCCGATAGGCAATAAGGATGCCATGCCTCCTTCTTATACTGTTAACCACAGCCCCGATTCAGTTTCTTTTTGCATACAGAGGAATGGTACTCAGTCAATGGGAGATTTTAAAGGTTGTGCCAACGTTGCAAATTTGACTGGGGCAGACAGACCTTTATATGTAGCCGAACCTGTCTACTTTGTCTGCGGTAATGTAGCATTTCCATGGTTGCCCAGGGATCGGCAGGGAACCTGTTATTTAGGGATCCTGTTACCTGGGGTGTTTATAGCTAGTACAATAGAGGTTTCAAAGGCTCGTCCGAAAACGGTGACACTCCAGCACAAATCTTGGGAGATATAGCAAAATCAGTTGTGCCATTTTGGGGGCAGATAACGAATTCTGAAGATATCAGAAGACTAGAGAGAGTACTGGAGAGAACCATCAACCGGACCACGGACATACTCTATAATATGACATTAGAACAGAGAACGATAAGACTAGTAGCGCTTCAGAACCGGATGCCATTAGATGTCATTCTAGCTGAACGTGGTGGAGTGTGTAAATTAGTGGGGTCCGCTTGCTGTGTTTTCATGCCAGATTCCTCCCCAACTATCTTCAAGGCAATACAGAGTCTGCACGTCCTTAGTTCAGGAGTGCATGTTCCCAAGGGAAACTGGGATCTTAGTGCTTGGTTCTGGTACTTATTGCGATCTTGGGGTTGGAAGGTACTTTCGGTCTTACTGATCATTTTGGGAATTCTGTTGTTCCTTTGTTGTTGTATTCAGTGTCTACCTAGTATATGTTCGATGCTAGGGGGATGTTGCGCACAAGCGATAGGTATGATAGGACATAAAGTGTATGCCCCAGATAAAACTTCCAATGAATATGTGTTTAAAGAAATTTTAGCAAATGACCTGATGGCAATAGATATTTCTGACAGCGAATCAGGGTGCATGGACGATGATGCATGGAGTAATTTGCAAGGAGATCCGAAGTAGTTTAGCACTTGGCATAGGCCAAAAGGAGGGTTTGTCAAATTAGAAATTATATAGTGCCTCCTATTGCAATGAATATATGTATATTGGCCTACGCCAAGCTGCTTTTAAGTCACTTGCGGAGAAATCCGTGTTGCAAGGTCCTGACCTTAAAATCAATGTAAGCCGCCATTTTAGGTCAATCCGCCATTTTAGGTTCACTTTGTAAAGTCACCTGTGAGTTAAAATGGTGGACGATATCATTCCGAAATACAACATGGCTGTCTTGTCCTCTGTGTGTAATTAATATGTAACTTGCCTGCAGGCCACTTGTTGAGGTCATGAACTGAGACCTTGTCCTTTGTTGACCTGTGTGTAAAGGATTACTCACGTCAATGAAACTAATCCGCGAGCATATGTTAAAAAACAATGTATTCAAATACTGAACTGAGAACACTTGTTTAATTACATTGTATTAATGTTTGAGAAGACCTGCATGGGAAATCCCAAAACACACAGTTGCCGTGTAGGCTTGTTAACGTATGTATTAAAGGCAAACGAGTTACATGTGGATATGCGAACTCGGCATGAACACTAGATCAGCAATGTATTAGAGGAATATTAACCCAAAGTAGGGTTGGACATTGTGTTCGCAAATAGTATAAAAGAGCAATGAATTCTAATGTACAGCGTCTCTCACTGAATACACCGAACCACGCTGGAGTTCGCTGTGTTGCACTGAGGGCAGTAGCTATCTGATTTTGTTTTGTTCTTTGTAACTGATTCAGTATAAATTAAAGTTCTTCGTATGTTCCTTTGTAACCCGTGTTCGGTATATTTCCTTTTGGGGTACTCAACCTCGATATTTTGATTTTGTTTTCACAACATCTACACCCAAATCTATGTTCCAACCCCCCCGGAGCCTATCCAGTGGAAGCCCCGCTCTACTCTGAATAAGACGGTACCGCCTGGTAACTCTCCCCCTTGTCGCAGAGCCTCTCCTAATTTCAGATAGTAGTGTATCATCAGGAGGTAACTAGGGGAATTCATGCCATCTGCCCTTGAGTGCTCAGCGCAGCCCTGCATGTTGTAGCCAACGAGAGGGGCATCCTCTCAGAGAATCCGGGAGGTCCTGCCATTCCATGAAGGAACCCTGAGCAAAAACATTCTTATTCCAAACTATCGTTCCGTCAATGGAGGGAGACTCGGGTAGGTAGTTCCTCAGGGGGAGGACACTGTGAAATGGACGGGGGGTGTCTACCAGTTTCCAGAGCCTATTCCATGCTAACATTGTGACTCCAGTAGGATTAATGGGTTCTAGTTTCAACCTGAAATGGGGGAGAATCAAGGAGCGAATATCAAGATTCTCAGGCGCTAGGCGCTCAAGTTGAATATGAATAGGGTATCCATCGGGTTCAAACCAAAGAGCTGCGAAGTGGGCCTGGGCAGCAATCCAGTATCGCTCAAAACTAGGGCAGCAAAACCTCCCTGTGTAATAGGGGCAGATAGTGTGTCGAGTTTTATACGTACAGCACCAGAGTGCCAAAGGAATTAATTGATCATCTGAGTTAGTGTTTTAAAGAATTCCCTGCCAGGCCATAGTGGAATGTTTTGGAATCTGTATAGGAGTTTTGGGAGAACCATCATCTTGGAAACAGCTACCCTCCCAGCCAGTGTAATCGGCAGGGTAACCCAGCCTTCAGTCTTCCGAGCTAGGAGGGAGAGGTAGTTTCCATAGTCACGGTAGTATAATGAGGGCTGTTGACATGTGACAATTACTCGCAGGTATTTCATCTCTGGTTGAGACCAGTTAAACCCATGTATGTCACAGGGTTCAGGGTGGCATCAGTTAACGGAAACAGCATGGATTTAGTACAAATCCCGGATAAAGTGCCAAAGAGAATCACGTCTTCTGGTATTGGTGTCAGGTTTTCCTCAGTGCGGACCCTGGCGACAGGCGACGCATATAGTAATTTCACCAAGGATAGGAAACGAGTACCGAAATTGCTCCTCTCCAATACCAACCACAGAAACCTCCAGGAAATCGAGTCAAACACCTTTTGCATATCTGATGAGGCTGCTATGGCCTGCGTTTCAAGGTCTGTTTGGGCAAATATATTAAATAAACAGCGCATGTTGAGTGCTGTGGAGCGGCACAGTATGAATCCCGATTGGTCGGGGTGGACGTTGAACGACATATATGGTGCTAGCCGAAAGGCCAACACTTTGGCAAATATTTTTAAGTCACAATTGATGAGGGAGAGGGGTCGGTAAGAACCGCATTGCGTGGCTGGCTTGTCCGGTTTCAATATTACTGAGATAACTACCTCACGGAGTGAGGGTGGGAGCCTACCGACCAGGCATGCCTCCTCCCAAACGGCTATCAGTCGGGGTACTAGGCACCCCTTGTAATATTTATAAAACAAGTGGTGAATCCGTCCACCCCAGAAGCTCTCCCAGAAGAAAGTGAGTCTATTGCCATAGATATGTCATCATTTGTTATTGGGTGATCTAGTGCTTCACTGGTCTCTGCAGATAACACTGAAAGTGGGATACTGTCGAGGAAGGGTTACATTTCTCCTATTGGAGCGGTGTCTACATTTGTATAAAGCATTTCATAAAAAGAAAGAGGTAAACCAGCCAGTGGAGAGGAGAAGTGGTAGAAAAAATTGGGATCATCGATATTGGGACCATATACATTGAGTAAAACCACCTCCTGTCCGAGAAGTGAGCTGAACAGCAAGACATAGCGTCTAAGGGGATGGATGTGTGAGATCTTGTGGGTGAAATTGAGGGACTTTGGTATAAGGATAATGAACTCCCAACTTTAGGAGGAGTAAGTGATATAGTAGCGTTGGGGGCTCCATGACCTGGCAAACCGTCACATCCCTTGACTGGTGCATGAGTTTCCTGTAGAAAGAGTACCTCAACCTTGTGTCTTTCAATATACAGTTGTAGTTTTCGCATTTTGACCAGGATGACCAATCCCCTGATGTTCCAGCTCAAACAGACCATGCGCTCATCCGCCATCTAGACAGCACATTTGTGTCAGCGGGAGGATAATCTGGTGTCGCCATACCCCATAAAGTCCCAGCCGGGGCAGTAAGGGTCGATTCATGGCCCAAATAGTTCCAGGGTAAGTTACAACTCGACTCTGTCGTCGCATGTCAAGCAATTTTTCAAACATTTGTCCCTCCCTCCCTCCACCACCCACCCTCACCTCCTCCCAATCAGAAGGGTGAAACCCCAATAAACAACAAACCATAAAAACAATGATCACAGCACTGCATGGGGGGCTGTGCGCTAGTATAGAACGGTGTCCAAACCAACGTGGGCATAAAGAAACATGGTGCAGTGCACAATTCAAAGGTTGATAAAGATGCATTGTATATTGTATGGGACTGTAACAAAGACAGTATGGACCTTCAACTGTTTTACTTGTATGGGTTTGTGTCACGTAGATGTAGGTGGAGATCAAATGGTCAGGTCCTATAGTGGCACTCCATACCATGTGGGAGAAACATGTAGTAAAGGAATTCAAAAGGGTCCTCAAGGCGGAAGGGATTGACCTATTTATGATAATGATGTGTTATTTATATAGCATCTTAATCCAAAGCGCTTTACAGAGCACATATTTACATACAATATCACCCAACCAAAATTGGTACACCTTTATCGACCTCGGAAGGATGAAAGGCTGAGTTGGCCTTGCCGGGATTCAAACCTACGACCTACAGATCACACTCAGATATCAGCAGCGAGCGCTCAACCTGCTGAGCTATTTTACTGGCTATTTCACCAGCTGTTAGCCAGGGAAATGTTCATCAATGAACTTAGAGGCTTCTTCCGGCATAGTGAAACAGAAGACCCTATCCGAGTGTTTGATCCTCAATTTTGCCAGGTACATCATGTAGTATTTAACACCCAAGTCACTGAGCCATTTCTTAGTGGCTAAGGAGGTCTTTCGTTCCTGTTGGATAGCAACTGGGAAATCCGGGTATAGGGGAATCCTGGCGGAGCCAAGTCGTAGGTCATCTTTAGCCCAGGCCGCACAGAAGAGCATCTCTCTCGTGATTTAAGTACCTATAGCAACATGTGTGATATTATTTCATTACAGCTAACTCATGCCATTGGATCTCCTCTTTAGGTTGTTCCTGGCAGTATCAAGACGAAAAATCCAATGTTGTTCCCGTCGCAGAAGGAGGTTAGTGAAGTTGCCACTCCTTCAGGGAGGGGAATGATCTTTTCCAGGATAGTCCACTTGAAATATTCAGCAGTGTGTCCGAGTGACTGGAAATGGACTACCAAAGGGGCTGTGAGTCTTGCTGTTCTAAATCAGGACTAATGTTCAATCAGTCTTTATTGACTGGTCTAGCTTTCATCCCTACATAAAGTAGGCTACATGGGCATGTCACGAGGTAGACCACTCCTTTGATATTGCACTTGGTGATTTTTCTTTTTTGCTATGGAGTTTTCCATCCTATGTCGATGCTGGTGCTGTGGATGGTCTGCGTGCACATTGTGCATCCGCCACATGGTGTGTGGCCCAAGGGTCTGCTTGTGCCCCAAATGGTTTGTGAGATGTCTTCACCATGGCTCCCCCTTGAGAGTGTGTACCATGCAATCCCAAAGGTTATGTCTGTGTTTGATCACAAAAGCTGGTTGTTACTTGACCCTGTGTTGAGTATCAGCCACAATCTCTTGATCTCTCTCTTTAAAGAATTAAAGATAGGTTTGTAACTTAATACTGCTGTGATGTTCTCCCGTGCGCTAGATTTTTGATGTTGCTGCAGTGTGATATCTCTCGGTATATTTCTCGCTCTTTTGTAGATGCTATTCACTATTCTCTTAGGGTATCCTCTCAGAGTAAGTTCTTCTTTAAGTGACCCTGCTTGTGCGTTATAGTCTTGCACGCATGTACAGGTGTGTCTATACCTCAAGAATTGTCCAAACGGTAAATTATCAAGCAGAGCTTGTGGGTGGTAGCTGGAGTATTTTAAAAGAGAATTGCGGTCTGTGCCTTTCTTATACACCTTTGACAACAGTTGTACCTCTTGTGCTGTTATGAGCAAATCCAAGAAGTGTGTTTCCTTTTTGCTTGAATTGATTCTGAAGTTAACGTTTATGTTACAGTTATTGAATTAGTGGTAGAAAGATGAGAGTTCCTAACTGACCCTTCAAAAATCATCAGGATATCATCTATATATCTACGCCACATCACAAACTGTGGGGCGTATGGGTTTGAGGGAGAATAAATGTGTTCCACTCCAAATTGTTCCACATAGAAGTTTGCTAAGCTCGGCGCAAAAGTTGCTCCCATCGCCGTACCCAGGATTTGCTGATGGAAGCTTTCCTCACATATGAAGTAGTTCTGAGTTAAAGCGATTTCTGCTAGCTGTGTGACAAATGACGCATGTCCTCGTGTCAATCATGTATTTGTCTCAAGTAGTCCTCACACCATATCCACTGTTTCTTGTTCGGGAATGCTGGTATAAAGGACTTTCACATCGATTGTGACCAACCACTGGGTTTCGGTGTTGAACAGGAGTGTTGTCAATAAGTTAAGGATTGCCGTTGAGTTTTTGACATAGGATTTCATTTTTGGAATTTCATCCTGATGAAAAAAGTCCATGTACTGGGACAATGCTTCCAGAATTCAATGAATGCCCAATGCTGTGGACCTCCTCAGAGAGGGTGCCACACATTTATGAACTTTCGGGAGCGCATAGAAGGCTGATAGTCTTGGGCAGCGTGGTGTCAGGAATGCTCCTTCCCTCTCGCTGATGTATCCCTCTGCAAGTGCTTCCTCGATGATGGGAGCTATGAGTGATCTAATGGTTTATGTAGGATATGTGGGTAGCAGTCTGTAGCTATTGGCATCATCTACCAACCGGTGTATCATGATGGTGTAGTCTGTCTCATCCATTATGACCGTAGCTCTGCCCTTGTCAGCAGGTTTTATGACAATTGAGTTATTCTAGGATAGGTCATTCAATGCTGCCAGTTGTTCCGTGGTACAGTTGTTATGTACATATGGCAGCGTGTCTTCCAAGTCTTTAAGTTTCTTAAGAAATGCTTGCTCAAGGGTAACAGACTCAGCTGTATTGCTTTGAGATGGTGGAAAAAACTGTGATGGTGGTCGTAGATCAGTCATTTCAGGTACTGTTCCCTCTTCCTTTCCTTGGAAGAATTGATTCAGCCTGATTTTACGCAACAGGTGTATGATCTCAATTCTGGTTTGGAATGGGTCATATCTTGCTGTTGGTACAAAGGATAAACCTTTTCGTAAGATTTGTATCTCTGCTGCTGACAGTTCATGTATAGAAAGGTTCATAATCAGAGAAAGTTGGGTTGAGGCACTCCTTGGCCCGAGCTGCATGTTATCCGTGGTGAGTATGTTTGCCACTTTGGTCTTCCTCTTTCATTTCCGCGCTGGCCTAAACATTTATTATTGTTACTAGGTCCCTGGTTACTTGGTTGCTGCAAGGAGATGTTGAAACGTACTTGTCTGGGAGAGTGTAGGTGTAGGCCTGATGGTCCAGCCCTAGCGTCATCACCTGAGCTGTTGCTGGAATTATTTGATGAGCCTGAACGTGTGCTAAAGAAGCCTGTGGTGCCAGGTTGTGTGTTTTGTTGCTAAGCATCTCATCTTGCTTGTTTTGCTTCTGGGGTGTGGTAGTCATCAGTGGTATACGGGTAAACCTTACTGAATGCAGTCAAGTCTTTTTTAAACTTGGGGATCTTCTTCGTTATATTGGAGATCATCAAGGACCAAATCACCCTGGTAAACTACAATGCTAAGATAGCAGCTCTCGATGCCACCATAAAAGAATTTAAAGACATCAATATGAAAAAGAAGATCTCCAAGTTGAAAAAAGACTTGACTGAGTTCATGCACAGTAAGGTTTACCCGTATACCACTGATGTTAATCATCCATCAAGGTACCAACATGGCAGGGAGGGGAAGGTAAGAGGCGGTCAGCTGTCATCCTCCACATTCTGTTTTATCAGAGTGTTGTAGTTCCTCTGCAACCTTACTTATCCTGCAACTAAGCCCACATATTACCCCCATGCCTCAACCAGTGTGAGTCTGGTGGGTGTGCTTAGGATCAGGAATATGACAACTAAAGAGGTGAAGACATTGTAACTGATTCAGTGATCCCCCTTGATACAGTGTAATCATATGCGCTCTCCTGAGTGTGTGATGTGCATTCTGGGATACATATAACTGTTGGGGCTCTTGTACTACAGAGGCAGAAAGCATTTGGAGGAAACAGTCTTATGGGTCTTCTTTACTGGATAAGACACAGTGCATTGTGGATTACGGGCACTGAATAAGCACACTGCACATTGAGCATGTATTCACATGAGGGCATATGTAAGGAGTGAGTCAGAGTGCAGCTGTCAATCGCCATCACGGCCATAGCCGAAATTGGCGGATACTTCCGCGTTGGAACTGGAGACACAGAGGTAGGGTGTTTTAGTCCTTTCTCTATGTTCTTGCTTCCAGCTCCAGTTACGTAGCGCAGCGCCACTGGGAGAATTTAACTCCCCGGCTCCCGGCTTGACGCTGCATTGCAACCCCCGGATGCTTTCCTGTTTCCAGATTTCCTCGCTCTGATCCTCTGCCGTCCGCCTTCGGATCTGCCAGAGGGTTTCCCTGTTCTCCGGTGTTCCAGTCTACGCTTCATTTTCCTACCGCTGCTCCGAGCGGTGCGCTGCTGTACTTTATCTCCTGGCGGGTTCCGTTCCTGCAGTCTCCGCCTCCCCCTCTCTCTCTCTCTCTCTCTCTCTCTATCTCTCTTTATTCCGGGTTTTTCCCGTAATCTATTCCCGCTGGGCTCCTCTGAGCTGTGCTTGCTGCTTACCTTCTCCCTCTTCCTGGATCCAGTGCCACATCTTCGAACTGCCACAAGGAGCTTCCGACTTCCCTGACACTGCTACTCCTCGGCTTCGACTACTTGGACATTCTAAAGCTACAAACTCTGCTGCTTTGCTTCTCACCATTGCTCCTGTCAGCGATTGTCCTGTCATCTGGATTGGAAGGGTCGACTCTACACCACAGGGTTTTTTCTCTTTTGGGTTTTTCCCTGATTTTTGGCTTGGTTCCGGAAAGGGAGTCACAGGGCAGCTGTTCAAACAGCAGCCATTTTGGCTTCCCTCCGTGACAAGCATATCCATCTAAAGAAGGGGAGAGACTACCTTGCACGACGACGCCTACAAGAGACTGACAACTCTGACAGCTCAGGTGAGGAGAGTGTGCATACAGGGGAGGAAGAGATTGGGTTGCACCCTACACCACAGCAGCCTGGGAAATGTAGCCCTATGAACACTCATTATGGAGTTGTGGCGCATGAATTCTTGCAGTTGGGCGGTGAGGGGGGCAGCATTTGAGGCGCGTGCTGTGTTTTAGATTAATTCAACAGTTATCAGCGGTCAAGAACTCTGCAATCGTCCCAATTCCTATTCGTAACCATACCAACGTTTCCGAAAACAACACCTCAGAGATCACAGGTTTGCATTGCTGGCTCCAGTCCAGTGGAACACGCCCCTATCACTGACAAAATTGAAAACGGTAACTGTTTTACCTTGCCAACTGACTCAGTTCTCTTTTTTAGATCAAATGCACTGTTCTATCTCCTTGCCATCCATACCTCTGAATCCTCTTTTGCTCCCTCAGCGCCTCATGCACCTCTTATGAGCATCCTGCCTCTTATCATTATGTGCTCCAAAGTGACAAATTGTTCTGCATGCAACACATGTTCAATAAAGTAATAATACATGCAAGTTTGTATCTATCAAATGAGGTTGGTTCTGGCACATGGTGGCTATACTTTGCATGCATAGCTGTGCAGGTGCCTATTTTAATTTACCTGAGATTTTATGTCACTATAAACATTGAAACCTCTTCCTCAGGTCTTGCGACTTAAACATCATTTAGTAAAACTGTAAGTGGCAACAATATGCTGTGAGATTTTTCTTAATTTAGGCACTAAACTGGGCATTTGCTGGCTGCCGATGAGCACATATGGCTTTAGGTGGCATATAATGGTATCCAGACATTGCAGCCTGAGGGCGCGATTCGTGGAATTATTTGCACGTAAAATACTGGATTTGCGTGAGAAAATGCGTGCATAATCCCGTTTGTCGATTCATGGAATTGGCTGCGTTGGATATTTTGCTGAATTGCTTGGATTACCAGCATGTGACCGCGCAACCTCTCACCAGCTAAATGCCCACGCAGTGCCCTCAAACTCTCTACCATCCGAAAGCAGGCATACAGACTTGCGCCGAGGATTCGCAACTTTGGAGGTGAGTTTGCATGTCTGATTTAGGGGTGCATGCACTCAGACGGTTGCCGATCGTAGTTAGGGGTGTGCGTATGCAGCGTAGCAGGGTGCAGGAACTGTTTACAGGGTTTGCCATGCAATTTTCCCAAGTGATAATGGAGTTATGATAAGTCTTACGCGTGTCGATCGGCTGCTGGTGACAGTTGTGGGGTACCCTGTGCAGGGTCCCCGAGGTTTCAGGCCTGCGTACGGGGGACCCCCCGCACTGTTTACAGGGTGCATCTATGCACGTCTGGAGAGGATGCAAATGTGCTGTTTCTGGCTGTTTTGGCTTTGCGTGGGGGCGTGTCAGGGGTGTTCCGGCCGTGACTTTCGTATACGGTTCATTTGCGGGAGGGATTCCATGAATACGCAGAGCATGCAGTGTAATTCTGCGTGCCGGCTCACGCAGGGTCGTTCTCGGCGGGCAGGCATTGGAGGAGAAATGCATACTTTTTCATGAATCAGGCCCTATGTCTTGCATATGATGGCAATATCTCGATGGAGAGTGAAAGTTGCATTTAATAATGACTGACTTATTGATGTGTCAATGTTTGTTGAAAATGCAGCAAATGTAAGCTGTGGAATGAGAATAAACTGGTTTTTAATTCTGCCTCTCCCTAAAGCATTTACCTATCACATATCCAAAGCCCCCAAACATTACACTTATAAATGACTGACTCTACCACCATTTGCTAGCCTTTCAAAGAAATTGAACTATTGGCAAAATCTCCTTGATTCCCTATAGGCCAGTCCGTCTCCTAAAAGCACAAGCCCGCACCAGGGAGCTTCACCGGTACCAATACGTCACCCAAGGATCATCCGTCACCTTGGCTACACCAGATGGATGCTCCAACTTACCCGCCAGGCTTTCCCCTAACACACCATGCTAATATTCTCAACTTCTACACTACTCAAACACTCTGGTCCCTAGTCATGGAATTATTTGTGTGGTAAATGGAGACTTTATGCCAAACAGCATGCAAAATCCCACTGCACAGCTCTTTTTTGTACCTTGCTGGGGCCTTCGTGCAGGCTCTGCATGTCTCTTCAAGCGGCAGAGTGCCTTGCACGAGACACCACACAGAGAGTGAGCGTGGCTTACGCAGAGGGCAGGGCAGAGGGCGGAACTTGTAAAAAGAGGAGGAGCAAGGGAAAATGTTGGCGTTATGAGGGAAAATGTGCACAGAACGATGCGTATTCCGAATTGGTGCGCACAGCCTCTCGGCAGGGAAATGGTCCTCATCCGATCCGTCCACCAAAAGGCAGGTGTACAGACACATGCGCATGGGAATCACTGCACAGAGATGAGATCAGGTGTCAGATTTAAGGGTGCATGTACGCACCTGGGGTTCCGAACTTACTTAAGGGTGTGGGTACGCAGTGCAGTGGGGTGCAGGAACGGTTTATGGGGGTTCACATGCAGATATGTATAGATATAACTGTAACTTAAATTGTAAATGTAATGCGCTGTTTGCCTTTACCATGTGCGCTTTATAAATAAATAAATAAAATACAGACTTGTGCAGAGTCGTTCTTGGCACGCAGGATTCGCTGGATCTCTGTGCGTTATTCCATGAATCCAGCCCTCTATATCCATAAAAATCTGCATGCACTGGGCAACTGAATAATTCTCCCTACAGGCATCAAACAACATAATTCTACACCAACAGACAGGGAAGTAATTTCACCAAAATGCCACGAGTAGTGGAAGTGACATCACATGACCCTTGACAACATCACAGGAACTGATGTCATTTTACCCCACCCTGAAGTGACTTCACAGGAAGCGATGGAACACAACTTTTCACCCTTGACAAAACATGAAGTGGCATCAAATAGCATTGTTCCTAAGTACACTATGAAAAATATGGTTACAATATCACTGTAAAGTGATATGCATTTCATACAAGAATGGATCACCATATGTATTGTTAATATCAGTGTGTATAAACCCATATTACCTAATTACTGTGAATGCAAGCAGACGTCTACGGCCAAATGATAATGATGTGTTTTTATATAGCACTTACTCTTAAGCGCTTTATAGAGATAAAATATGCATAGAACATCATTCAACCTGTGTTGTACTCATCAACCTCAGAAGGATGAAAGGCTGAGTTGGCCTTGCTGGGATTCGAACCTGCAACCTGCAGATCACACACACATTGCAGCAGCGAACACGGAAACGTACTGAGCTATCTTACCAAATATAGCTACATCACCGGCTGTAGTAAAATGAGCAATTACATACCTGAATGTTCTCAAAGTCAGAAAGCAAATTACACTCTGTAGTGGATACCATGAAACTGGTAACTGAGATTCAACAGCAGGCCAGTTCATCTGCAGGTCTAGTGCAAAGTTGACCAACCGCCAAGCCTGCGCGGATATACTTTTCAGGTTCAGAAATTGTCAAAATACATACCGTTGGGAGGGTTCATAAGGGTGTATTAAAGAATTGCATGCATTCGAAGCGATCTTGTGTATCCCTCTACCCGCTAACCTAACCAACGCCCTCTCTTTCAGATCTGCTAGCGCAATGGAGACCATACAAATGGCTGTAGGCGTGATATAAATCCCAGTAACACTAGACACCAATTTACTCGAAGCGCATTCTATAAAAAATACTGGTCTAAAGCAGGTCTGCTGGGATAACTTTCCATCTCCTATCAAGTCTCACCCCACTTGACTCTTTACATACATGACAATCCTACCGAATTAGGGAGGAGACACCAGATTTTTCAATTAAAATATTGTTATTGTTTGATTTCTCCCACCTAAAATAATTCTAGCCCCAATGTAACCCTGTGGGAAAATTCATTTCTCCCGCTTTCTGTGATCACATCTCCCTCCCAGGTACTCAAGAATGTTGACATGTATGTCTTTAGCCTGAGCTAATAGAAAGCTGGAATGTATACGTGTATGTTGTTTATTCGAAATATGTAAACGAAGCGCCGAAAAATCGACTGGATTAAAGTGGCGGTCTTGACATGATGCCAGTTGGTTGCTGTGATGTTTCACAATTATTTGCTAGTCACAGGTATGAAATCTCAACTTCTCGACACTTGGCTCTGAGAGTTAGCACATAGAAAAACCCAGCGGAGGGAGCTATGTAGCCTGGTGCACTTCCCACAAACAATCGCCACAGGGCCAGCTGCGGCCCAGCCCTTTCCCGTGATAGATTATCGCTGGAAGCAGCGAAGAAATGTATTAATGTGCTGCGCAGGGCCGCAAAAGGAGACAGAAAGTCCAAAACATCCCAACGTGTTGTACTCCATCAATCAAAGGAAATTAAATTTTCACTTTCGACTAACCCGAAGGATGAGGAATCTGCTTAGCCTCTCCCTCTCTGGAGAAACAGCAGACTTTTTATATATACAAATAAACCATGACGTGAATATTAATCTTGATTTCGGCATGCTGTTTATTTTTTCCTCTTGTGACAAACATGCAAATATTTTAAAAAGCCATTTCAGTTGTCTTATAATATAATGTACTAAGTATCCTTAGGGAAGGTTAGAGTGAGAAGTTGTGTGTTTGGTATTTGCTCCTTGATAAGTATTGAAATACATACATAAAATGAAGGGGTTCAATTCTCGCGAGCAAGAGAAATAATTGCAAAAAATGGTCACCTTAAAAAAAATCTGATTGCTTTTAGGATTTGTAAAAATTGCATCTTCGTTGGAACGAAGATGTTCTGAAGCACTTAATTTGGGTGACAGATATTGATGTCTTCATCATGCAATGCTTTTTCAGTTACTTAATGCATGGCCCTAGTCATCACTCTCGCGTCGCCGGCTTGTGGTCCTCCCGTTCCAGAATTTGCATTGCAGCTGAACACAGGAAGGCCAAAGCGACTCGCCTTCGGGCCATAATGCAAATGGCGTCCATTGAGTCATTTGCACAGAGGCAACAATAGGACACAGGCGCAGGGCGTGATGGCAATCCAATGTGCGCGCATACGCACGGTACTAGGTTGCTATTGGAAATGCAGCACAGAGTGCCCTTCGCGTCCAGTAAGTGACATTCAATGCTCTTCTGCTGACTGCACCACCTTCACTAACCTGCAGTTCTGAGCGGTCCCCGGGGTCCCATGAATCTCAAAATTAAAAAAAAATGTTTTTTAATGTCATTTAAGGCTCGGCCATAATCCAGAATTATGGAAGATGCCCCGGGTTCCGGGAATTGACTCTGACACTTGACAAATCCCCGTCTTTGTGAAAATGGACAGGTCACCAACGTAACAGCCTTTGGATGTCACATCAGGAGAAATTAATCCTTTATTAACTTCCCTAGCGGTAATCTAATCAACTCATTTATGGAACGTTTTTCAGCACTTAAGCAGCACAACAGATGAGGTGGAAATTCGGATCATTTTCCAGCAGATGTCTCGGAAGCGACCTGGAATAAAGTACTCAGAGGCCAGGTTTTGCTATTTGGTTGGGAAGAGGTTTCAGGCTTGATGGCAGTAAGTCTCGTACTGATGTTTTCATGGTTTGTTATACTGCTAGAGTGTGTTTTAAAAAAAAAATCATTTGTACACATTTCTGTGAACTCAAAAGAAGGTCTGGGAGCCCCTTTACCAAGAACGCACACAAATAACCTGTTCTCTGGGAAGGTGCCCACCCAGGAGGGTCTACAACCACGTTTTAGCACACTGTACCTGTCACAGTGGAGAAATGTAAATTTGCATATCAGTCTGGTCCCACCCACTTGGGCAGTCCAGCACCAACATGCTAGGCAATTCTCCTGTGAGCTAAAGCGTGGTTGCAGACCCTCCCGAGTGGAAGAAATTCCATAGAAAAGGGTGACTCATGTTTGTTCTCAGTAGAGGGACTCCCACACCCTTTGTAATTGTGTAAAACTTGGGGTTTCACCCTAAGTAACCCATGTTAATCCAGATGTGGAACCTTTGGTTACTGTGCCTTAGAGAGGCGCAGCTTCACCTCACTGAAGAGGCCCAAAAAGGCCAAAACACGTGCCTGTGGGTGCTGATGGTGCTCTTATTCAGAGGAGAATTGTGTAGCATTTTGGTGCTGGGCTGCCCTTGTGGGAGGACCTGACTGATATATGTCAAATAGTTCTCCTCTGTGAAGGGTGCAGTGAGCTAAAACGTGGCTGCGGGCCCCCCTGAGTGGAAGAAATTCCATAGAACAGGTGTATTGGACACATGTTTATTTTCAGTAGAGGGGCTCCCACACCCGCTGTAATATTTCTGTGAACTGACAACACCGCCCCCTTTATGTGAAGTGACCACCCGTCCCCACTGCCCTATCCATACTGCAGACACACCGGCATCACATATTGTATTATAGAACGACATTTCACACGGTAGTAAAATGTGAGTGGCCAGGGATTAACATTCATAGAATGCACATAATCAGCCACATTTCCTTACACACTATAACATGCCCTAAATAGCTTTCCAATACATTTCCTCATCTATCACTCACTATGAACAATCCGTACCCTCCATCCTCGGTCACTTGGCCCCCTCTCTTGTTTTTCTGCCTCCATGAAGGTTTTCCAGCATGTACTTTCCATTTTGTCCATTTTCATTCCTATCCACAGACCCTGATCAAATATGTTGGGCACATGAAGCATCCCTGCCTGACTTCCCATTTCAGACCTATCGTCCCCTCTTCCACCCTGTTTGCAGATGGACCTTTTCCGTTTCTGCGGTGATATCCCTTTCAAAACCTCAATTCCAAAAAACTCGATTTAAAAACATTTCCAGGACTCATATAAAACCTCCCAAAACAGTGTTATTTCTGCCCCAAACCGAAATGATGCAGTTGACTGCTTTTCATGCCCTACTGAGGTCCAGCAATGTGCTGGCCCCTCTTTATAGCCTTCATTGTAGCAGTAACAACCACACTATTTTGAGTATGGCCATCTCCTGCTCGCCTGCTGCATGTCTCCCTTTATAGATTTAATAAGTTTCATTCTTGCTCCTCACACTAAATTCTTTTACACTGCATGTCTGCCAACCAAATTAGGGCCGTCTTTTTCCTTCCAGTTCCGTCAGCATTGGCACCTTTACTTACCATAGTACAGCTGCCCTTCTTCCATCATAATCGAACCGACAATCAGGTGATTATATCTATGCATGAAGATCTTAGAGGCTCCCCTCTAAGGGCCACTTCAAAAGACAGCGGCTGCCCTGTCTGGCTTTTCTTTCCATCCAGCCTCCTCACCTGTATCAACCATGGAAAGGCATTGTAGCCTTGTGAGCTGTATTACATTCACTAGCCTGGGCCTATTCCAACATGGCCGGTGGACTGCACGTTGTGTTCTGAGGTTTACAATAGCCTGCATCGGAACGCCTGATTTGTGCACTGCACATCCTTAGTGTAGAGGAGCAGCCTAATGCTCTGCAGGAAGTCCCGCCCCCTCCCACCTGTATGTTGGAGGCCTGAGATTGTGCATTGACGGAAACCAGCAGTTGTGACCATTCCACTGCGATTCTTTGTCAAAAGGTATCCTTTAAGAAAACCCTATCAGATTTACTCTCGAAGAGATGACAATCGAATGGAGGAAATCTCCAATGGAATATGAAAAAGAGTTGGTGACGTCACAAGAAGCGAGTGTGATGCACCGAGAAAACTGGCTGATGAAGATGGATGAACCTTATAGAAACTGATGAAGAAATAAAGAATCGAGTAAACTTTCATATGCAAAGAAAATAGTGCATGTGTGAAGAGCACGGCATAAAATACAAGCTGTTTAATAACTGCACAGATGCAGCAACGCAAGTAGAGTAAGTGATTATAGAAGCTGGATTTATGTAATGAATAGACTCAGGTGGAGCCGCCATTATATAGAAACTGGATATTGGTGTCATAATTTTAGTAAGCTCAGACCTATGGAGAAAGAAGGCGAAGGGCTGTGTCGCAGTAATAATTAGCAGAGATCATGAAAATGAATGGAAAAGCTGTTTGGCCTGGTGTCAAGGCTGAAGCAGCCAACACTGCTTATCTATTCTTGAAGGCTGCAAATGTGTGAAACTGAATCATTCCTTGTTAAGGTGCAAAGAAAAAACACAATGAGTGCCAACATGTATTCATTTAAGACAATTAAATGCAGCAAAATAGCCCAAATTGTGGTCTCTTGTCACATGAGTCAAGGATGGACATAGAGTTGGATGAGGAATTCTAGAACGACGATTGTTCGTGCTCGCACTCCCTTATATTCCCAGAGACAAGAATACACTGCAAGGCCAAGTTCAAAGACAATCTTCATGGCAGACGGTATGGGTGATGAGAATGGTGGACCAATTGGTGGGGAGGTAAAGTCGAGTCCACCTCCTGGCACCTTGGTACAAGCTTACATGCTACTAAAGTGAACCAAATGTTCCAGACATGGCATGAGCTTGCCAACCAATTATAGAAGGCCATACAACAAAGGGGCTTATAGTTTGAAAGCCAATGATATACTGTGTACTTAATAAAGTTGAAGATTACTTGCACTAGAAGTAGACACAAGATGTCCACCTAACAGTAGAGATCCAATCACAACCCAACCCCTTATAGAAAGTATACTTAAATGTTACCCTTGAGCGTATCACAATCCCTCATAGATTTCTCATATTTGCCACGTAGTATGACATCACATATGACAAAGTTTTGCTATAAAACTGTGATTTTTTAATAAAAAGTACTGAGAGCTCGAGCAAACGTCCATTGATGTCCGTTGTAATTCCTTGTTTTAGACAATTGATATTGAAACAGGCAACTTTGCCATCTTCCTGAGTTGGTTAGATTATTTGGTGTCAGAGTTATTCTGCATCCCATCCATTGCATGCGTGTTACCAAAAGGGCTCTAAAAGCTCACGTGGTAGCACTGCAAATGGTTTGAAAAGATCCAAACTAGTTCAGCTACAGTATTTCAGATGATCAGGCATCCTCCGCCATCTAGCAGGAAGATCGCAGGGTTTCCTGTGGAGAGCGGCCAAATAGAAATAAAGTTGCAAGAAGAACTGAGACAGTGGGCAGGTCCCCCTTGATAAAATCCCTACCCGGTTTCCACGGGTGCTCTGTGGATGGAACGCAAAGTGGTCATTGGAGGAGGATATGTTTCCGAATGTCTTTAGTTGATTATCAAACGAATGGTGAGTAGATTAAGTGGAATAGCAAATTAAGGGAATGGGATTGTGATAATTTTTGAGGAACAGGAATATTTGTGTGAAGACAGAATAGTGCTGAGAGTCCTAAACTCAAAGAGTTTCAGAGGAGACATCTCAAACTGCAGTGGGAGTAGAGTGAAATATATATAACGCACAAACGGGTTTGTGATATTATATGATATTTTATTTCTATCGCGCTCGTACATAAGTGTTACGTGTAAGGTGACGTCTCAAACCCACACACATGGTATAAAAAAAAGTGAGGGAAAAGAAAAGTGTGATCACAGTGTTTATTTAATGTGTAAAGTCGACTAGTCTTTGTATTGTTTGTTGAGTAGAGATATAAAAAGAAAATGGGCCTCATTACGCAGTAGGCGGTAAGGGATTACCGGCACCGGTAAGGGCACTGGTGCTGGTAATCCCTTACCACCCTATTCCGAGGTCCCTTAGCGGGTCCCTTCCTTAACACCAGGTTTTACCAGGCATAATGGAAGGGACCCGTTAAGGGACTTCAGAGCTAATAACGGTACTGCAAATTGAGGTACCGTTATTAGCTCCACCTCCATTCCCATTCAGCCCTATGGGGGCTCAAATGGGAATAGGGAATGGTTCCCACAATGGGGACTTCCCGGGTCCTCCAAGGTTGGAATGACCCTGTAAGTCCCTATTTCGGGAACCCGGACCCGGAATGCGGTAAGGGGGCATCCATGGGGCTAACAGCGCCATGGCTACCGCCTACCGCATAATGAGGCCCAATAGAAGTTGTGAAGTAATTGAAAAAAGAATTAAGGAGCTATAATTAAGTACCTAGTGAAGAGGCTGGTACCAATCCAGAGGTAGAGATAACTGATTAAAGAAACTAGAGGCTTGAGCAGCGACTGTTGGTGTGCGCTCATATTTGTTGTTTTAGAACTTTGGAAAAGTGGTGATTTGAGTAAAAAAGTATACAGGTTACTTCACAAGTCTGGTAAGTGTTGACAGTCAATTGAGACTTGTCAGTATGGGAGACATCCTCTTATGCACTTGTGTAAGACACTGCCAAAGCACATGCCCAAGCTCAAACAGTATAATGCGGAATGGGTGAAAGGCACAGCAGATAAGAAGTTCATGCCGTGGCCACAAGGGGGATCCCTGTCAAAAGCTGTATTGCAACACATGAACACACACTTGCACGCTATGTACACAGGGAAGAAATTAGAGAAACATGTAGCTATTTTAGAGCTTTGGAAGATGTACCAGGAAGAGAGAGAGGATCTGTCACCTGAGGAGTGGATGCTTAGTCAGCGAAAAGAGGAAGGTGTTGAGCCTTTAGCTCCACTTACCTCACCTAAAGTAAAAGATTATAATATGGAAGAAGCAGGGTTATATCCTATAAAGGAATTGAAAACGGCGACAGAGTATAGTAATCAATATATGAAACTCTCGCTAATATAGCAGTGACGATAGCTCAGAGGAGAGTAAAAGAATAGAGGAGATCTTTAAGGTCCTGCAAGACAAAGAAGAGACGAGTGAGCAGTCGAAATTATCCACAGAAATAGAAAAGGAAATTAAGAGATGGAAATGAGAGAAGGATAAAGCTGACGAGATAACGCTTGTGCAGAACGAATGGATGGGTGGACAGATATTACTCAAGCTAGATGGGAAAAGCATTGAGGAAGTCAGGCAAAAAGAAGATAAGGATGAACAAGATAAAAAAGACAGAGAACAGGAGAAGAAATTGAAAGAGGATGAGCAGAAAAGGAAGAACAGCAAGCGGTTAGAAAAGATGTATCAGGAGGAGCAAGAAAAGAAAGAAGAACGGGCAGAAGAGCAAAACAAGTATGACAATAGACAAAGGGCGAAGGAAGGCAGGGATAGAAAATAATGGAAGAGAGTTGAGGAGTGTCAGTTAGCTCCCAGGGCATCCCACACACAAGCTACTAAGAAACCCCCCATATCCACGAATAGGGTCTCCCATGCTCGGGGAAAAATCCACACCCATGCTATGACTCATCCAAAACTTACTGGTGTGCATCCCAGTGTACGACGGAAAAGGCATTCACACTACAATCACAGAGCACCGTTCCATGTGCGTTGGAGGTTGCCCTGCAAACGATGGAAACCCTACCATACTATACATCACACGCTCCGATTGGGAAACCACGGCTCTCCCAGTCACGTGACAGGGAAGTCCTAAGGACCGCCTTTGCTTCTCTCCGGTGCTTCTGATTGCAGTAGTTTTCTGGGAACCTTCCTGTGTTTTTGTCTATCCAGTTTCACGTTTACGACCAGTGCTTTGCCTTTTGACCTTGCCCCTGCTTGCTCCCTTGTTGGCTAACAGACCCTGCTATTCTTCTCGGACTGTCTTACTTCAAGTTTTGTCTACCCGTGAGAAGCTGACCTCGGATTTCGCTTTACGGATTGCTTGTTTGCTCCCTTGTACTCGGATTCGCACGCCCGTTACCAGACCCTGCTTCTGTCTCCTGGATTCTGATGCTGCTTCTCTGCCAACTTTCCTGGAACACCTCGGCGCTCCAACGGCTTTGTGCACAGACTAGAGACTACTCCGGACTGTGCTCCTGCTGGATACTCAGGCTTCTTCGTGTCGTCGGGGTAGGTTTGCACAGTGCTTGGACTAGAGACTTTTCCTGCGCTGCAATGGCATACTGCTACAGGCATCCTCGTGTCGTCGGGTTTCCTTCAACTCCTCTCTTGGACTCCTGGTTTATTGGACTCTTGAACTACAGTTTACTTATTTCCCTTGGTCTCAACACTCCTAGTAAGAGGTATTTTGATTATTCTTTGTATAGACTATTGTTAGCTCCCTTGCTCTTCAGGCACTCTCTTTCTCTGTACTCATTTCCATTATTGTTACAGGCACACGCTCACTCTTGGCACAAGCTTCCATCGGGCTTACATAAGGTGTCCTACTGGTTGTAACCATCATCTACCATCAACCCATTCAGGGGACTCCTTCACCAAAGGCCAGCCTGCTACCAACCGTGTTCTATATTAGTTCTTTTGTTCAGTTGAAGACTAACATGTACTTTTGCTTTGCAGCTGGTGGTGTCCGGTGGTGTGTCCCTCAATCTTCCGATTAATAGATCCCTCTGCTTGTTGATTTTACACGACCGAGGGGTACATTGGTAGGAAGAACTTGTCATCTACCTTACGAGTTCTGCTGCCTCACTCAGATTACCTGCTTCTGGATATATCTACGATCAGAGACAGCCCAGGTGGTGAGTCTTTACAAGGAGGAAGCGCAGACATTAAGGTATAAGAGAATACAGAATGAAGAGAGCAAGAGGAATGGAGGGCAGGAGTAAGAAGAGAAGAATAAAGGCAAGAGGAAGGTAGAATTAGAATGGAGGTGAGAAAGAGAAGAGAATTAGACGAAGAGCTAGAACGAAGAAGGAGACAGCGGGATCTTGATGTTAGCCTTATTCGTAAGGAGCCAGTAGGGCCAAGCCCAGCAATACAATGGGACAGAACAGTAGAGTTCCTTCTGATAAAGGAAATAACATCAGGGGCATCTAGAATAGTATTGGAAGAAGAAAAAATTGATATAGGAAGTATTGGAGATAGGATCGATGAGGCCTATCAAGAATTAAGGGAAGGTAGAAACTATGGAAATTGAGGGATAGGGACCCATCCCAAGCATTTCAATCATGAATCAAAGAAGAAAATGTGTTCAATCTCGAGCATTGTCCTTAAGCAGACTGAACTTAGACCAGGGTAAAGGGGACGATAGTCACACTTCTTGGGGATGACACATGTCAGACGAGGAAATAGAATCCTTGCTTGGGGAAGAAGGAGGGAGCACATGCGCCCCCGAGGGAAGCCTGCAGATAGACAAGGAAGTAAGATGGTAAGATTTAGAACAACCTAAGGATAGGACGCCCGATCCTATAGCATATTCAGAGCGTCCCCGAAGAAGATTGTATAGTGAGAAGGGAGAATCACCACCATATGTGAGCATACTAAGATCGCTACCATCAAAGAAACGGACAGGGACAATGGTACCTCCCAATGATAGGCTGACAATGGGAGCCGACTGTGGGTAAGGGTTTACACAGTTTCCCTCATTGAAAAAAGTGGGTGCAAGACCACAGTATATTCCCTGGCCGCAGATGGACAAGGATAATTTAAGGTGCAAGCTCCAGAGTTTGACTTTAGGCGCTGGGAAATGGATATATGACAGGAGGAAATACATTGGCCACAGGAGACATTAAGGGTCTCCTGGCAGCTATCCTTAGGGAAAGAGCTGATGACATATGGAGGAGAGCAGGGTATTCAAGTGTGACAGCACACAACACAGCACATGACGGAGCGCCATTTAATAATTGTAGAGCAGATGTGAGGAGGGCTCTTAGGGTACAGTATCCTGATACATCAGATATGGGTGCAATTAAGACACGTAAGATGAAGGAAGATGAAGATTCTATTTCTTATATTCAGAATATTCAAGAGAAATGGCAGCTTGAAACTCGGGAGCTGTGGGAAAAAATGGTGGCATTATTTTACCACATTTTATGTCAAGGGTTGCCTGAGCCAGTACAGAGATGAATGAAGAAACAGGTGGGGATGGAAGCAAAACCATGGCATGAAATACAGTTGACGATAGTAATAAGAGAAAAATCGAAAGAAGAATGAGGCCAGGAAAATTGAGGAAGCTAAGTTAGTCCAGAAGAAATTGTCAAAATATGCCATAGAGGAGTGGTATTGACAAGCAGAGAAGGGCAATGGGTGTATCACAGGCGAATAATCAGCACCTGAGGAACCAAGGTAGGTATGGGTTTGTGCCACAAGGCAGAGGTACGGGCTATAGAGGAAGAGAGGGATTTCAAAATAATCAAGGTGGGTTTAAGAATGCACAGAATGAGAACCATAGCACCCAATGAGAATTTACCCAAGGGAGACTTGTCAGACGAGCACCCCCATATGTTGGACTTGTGGGATGACATGGCATATTGCACGCGTAGGTGGGAGTCAAGGGAATGGACAGAATGGCAAATTCTCAAGAGGGGGGAACCGCTTATCCTCCGCCATATAGCACACAAACTAGGGAAGGCTATGCCCAAGCTCACACACTATATTAGACACAAGCGCTGCAAGAGAAGCAGGTACAGCAGCAAGAGTGAGACCAAATGAATCCTCCACAAGGGCAGTCACAACAAGTCCCTATGCAGACACAGCAGTATGCAAACATAGGACAACTGCCGACACCCCGAATAGGAGGTGTCACTGTGGTGGAGGACATTCTTTCACAGGGATGAGCCTGCACCCATAATAGGACAGCTTACAGGGTGACTTCATGTGTTCAGTACTATCTGTGACACCAGACCGCCAAGAGGAACCAAGGGTTGATGTGATGATTGGAGGCAAATCTTTTTCTTTTCTAGTAGACATTGGGGCTACTCGTTCATGTATACGAGAGAAAAAATATCCAATGTCGGAAATTGCCATGAATGCTCAAGGGTTCTCTGGAGCTAAACGTCGAGTTCCTTTTACTGATGAATTACCAGTCTCTATAAGAGAGTGTGACATGTCTGTTCCTTTGTTATATTCATGACAGACACCAGTTAACATTTTGGGAAGAGACTTAGGGGGTAATTCATAGAATTCAGCGCACAAGTGGCGCACGCGGTTGGCGCAAAGTGTGCGCGTGCCAATCCCTGCGCCAGCCGCGTGCGCTAAAAACCATTTCCGCGCACAGCGTATTCATGGATTCCAGCCACCAAAACCAGCCATGGCGCACAGTTACGCCCCCAAGAATGCCTCTTGCGCAGGGAAAAGCCATCAATATACCCAATCCAGCGCAAAGGGCTGCGCTAACCCTGTACCAGCACGGCAAGCGGGCTACGTGTATCACTGGGGTGCGCGGGAAGTACCTCACGCGAATGGCCCCGTGCGAGCAGGGTACGCGTATTTCAGGGGTGCGCGGGAAGTTCCACACGCGATTTCCGCAGGGTACGTGTATTTCAGGGGTGCGCGTGAAGTTCCACACACGATATCAGCAGGGTACGCGTATTTCAGGGGTGCGCGGGAAGTTCCACACGTGATTTCATCATGGTACATGTATTTCAGGGGTGCGCGGGAATTTCCAGACGCGATTGGGCCCGTGCGAGCAGGGTACGCGTATCTCAGGGGTGCGCGGGAAGTTCCACACGCGATTCCATCAGGGTACGTGTATTTTGGGGTGCGCGTGAAGTTCCACACGCGATATCAGCAGGGTACGTGTATTTCAAGGGTGCAGGGGAAGTTCCACACGCGATATCAGCAGGGTACGTGTATTTCAGGGTGCAGGGGAAGTGACACACGCAATTCCAGCAGGGTACGTGTATTTCAGGGGTGCGCGGGAATTTCCACACGCGATTGGGCCCGTGCGAGCAGGGTACGCGTATCTCAGGGGTGCGCGGGAAGTTCCACACACGATTCCATCAGGGTACGTGTATTTCGCGGTGCGGGGGTAGTTTCACATGCGAAATCAGCAGGGTACGTGTATTCCAGGGGTGCGCGGGAAGTTCCACACGCGATTCCATCAGGGTACGTGTATTTCGGGGTGCGGGGGAAGTTTTACACGCAAATTCAGCAGGGTACGTGTATTCCAGGGGTGCGCGGGAAGTTCCACATGCGATTCCATCATGGTACGTGTATTTCGGGGTGCGGGGGAAGTTTCACACGCGAAATCAGCAGGGTACGTGTATTCCAGGGGTACGCGGGAAGTTCCACATGCGATTTGTCTGGGTACGTGGATCTCAGGGGTGCGCGGGAATTTCCACACGCGATTTGTCTGGGTACGTGGATCTCAGGGGTGCGCGGGAAGTCTCACACGCGATTTGGCACGGTACGTGTATGACAGGGGTACGCGGGAAATTCTACACGCGATTTGGCTGTGTGCTCCCAGGTATGCCCTGTACACCCTCCACGGCCCCTGCAGGCAGCCGACACCACAGGGGACTACCCTGCACACCTGCTCATGTCACCCAGCACCCCCACCCCCCAGCCACCATGGGCAGCCCCCACCAGGCCCTCACTCATGTCTCCCACCACCCCCATCCCCCAGCATCCAGGGGCAGCCTCCACCAGGCCCCCACTCATGTCTCCCACCACCCCCACCCCCCAGCATCCAGGGGCACCCTCCACCAGGCCCCCACTCATGTCTCCCACCACCCCCACCCCCCAGCATCCAGGGGCACCCTCCACCAGGCCCCCACTCATGTCTCCCACCACCCCCACCCCCCAGCAGTGCAGGGGCACCCTCCACCAGGCCCCCACTCATGTCTCCCACCACCCCCACCCCCCAGCATCCAGGGGCACCCTCCACCAGGCCCCCACTCATGTCTCCCACCACCCCCACCCCCCAGCAGTGCAGGGGCACCCTCCACCAGGCCCCCACTCATGTCTCCCACCACCCCACCCCCAGCAGTGCAGGGGCACCCTCCACCAGGCCCCCACTCATGTCTCCCACCACCCCCACCCCCCAGCATCCAGGGGCACCCTCCACCAGGCCCCCACTCATGTCTCCCACCACCCCCAGCCCCCAGCAGTGCAGGGGCACCCTCCACCAGACCCCCACTCATGTCTCCCACCACCCCCACCCCCAGCATCCAGGGGCACCCTCCACCAGGCCCCCACTCATGTCTCCCACCACCTCCACCCCCCAGCAGTGCAGGGGCACCCTCCACCAGGCCCCCACTCATATCTCCCACCAACCCCACCCACCAGCAGTGCAGGGGCACCCTCCACCAGGCCCCCACTCATGTCCCCCTGCACCCAGGTCCTCACAATCCCCAATCATGTGCGTTATGGTCAGCCTCCACAGCCAAAAGGCCCTACCAAGTAACCCATTCACCCACATGGAAATGGAAATTACATGTTACACCCCCAATGTTCATAAAGCAAATGAACCCATGTCCGTCACACACAATGGTTGCAAATGAATGGGAAAACACCCAACATGACATGCATGAAACCAATGAGATGATACCACACAGTGAAGTATGAAAACAAAATTGTATTAAAAAAAATTGAATGCAAATTAAATGAATGCCGCTAATGGCATCGTAGTTAACGGTCACGGGTCATGATCGGACCTGACGGAAAACGATGGCGGTAACCATTTACCGCCATCGTTTTTCACTTAGCGCCAGGGTCGTAATGAGGCCCCATGAGCCCAACTGAACAAAGGAAACCTACAAAAAACCCTAACTAAAATGCAACTATATACAAAAAATGGAGCTGTGTCTGTCGACTCCAAATCATAAGACGAAACAAATTAAACCTAAAACTAAAGAACTATATACAAAGGTGGCGGGCAAGTCCAGAGGCTCACTCCGTGGTGTTCCTCGTCCATGTCCCGGAGGCGGTCCTGTTCCATGGCCCCGAGGGTCCGCAGGCACGACGCCATCTGCTCCTCCAACCACCTGCGGATTGCCTCGAGGCACTCGGCCCGCCTCAGGGCCCTCCGCATGGAGTTCTCCGCCCTGACTATCGTGAGCCACGCCTCTTCCGCCCACCGCCGCTCCGCACCTATCTGCTGGCCCAACCGCAGCCACACGGAAGACACTTCCTGTCCTGGGTCCTCCTGCCCTCCGGCCGATGCCTGCCCCTCCGATGTTGATGGCCCCGAGCCATGATGCCTCCCACGTTGACTCTGCTGCTGCCTCCGACGCAACTGCCTCTGCCAGCACGACGGCATCCAGGCTGATGGAATCCACCGACGCCGTCGTGCACGTGCCCTGCCTGATGATGCCGGCGTATCCTCCATCTGCTGGGGTACAGTTGCTGTGGTGTCCACCCCTGCTGGACCTCCGACTCCCAACTGTGGCAGGGATGGGATCCCCACCGAGCTGGCTGCATTGGTCAGGGCAGGTCCACAGGGGGCCCGGGTGGCATCTGGGCCGGAAGACGGCAAGGAGAACGACTGGCGTATAGTCTCCACAGAGGAGGAGAGGGCCGCCAGATTGACCGACACATGCAGAAAACCCCCGAACATGGACGATCCCAATTGGGCCACATCGGCACGGTGCTCTTCGTGATGACGTGGGTGCTCCTCCTGGGAAGCATGCACGGCATCACGAATCACAGCCGTGCGCATCGCGAACCCAATCAGGACCTTCTCCATACGGCCAGGGGTCCCCTCGTCCCCAGGTGGAGGGGAGTCAGATGACATGGACATCCCCTCTACCTGCGGACGGGCCTGGGACGGGGCATCCATGCTGGTGCATGGTGGTGCACCCACAGGGTCAGGGACAGCGACATGCACAGGCCCCTCCACGGTGACCTGTGCTGCCTCCTGCCCCAGCCCCTGGACTGCACCACTTGCACCAACAGGGATGCCCCCACCAGGCCCCATGTGCGCCTCAGTGGCGGTCTCCTCCTCCTCTGTGGAAACCACCAACCTGGATGGCTCCTCACCGTCTTCTGCCGTAGCAGGCCCCTGTGGGGGCTCACCCACCCCTTCCGCTGCAGCCGTGGGGGCATCCCCGCCGCCTTGCTCCACAGCGCCGTCTCCGCCCTCTTCTTCACTAGCAGCTGCGTAGAGGGAGACATAGAACACAAGCATCAGGGTACTGTACAATGGTCCCCTGGACAGGAAGCAATAGCAGATGAGTGCCACTGTCAAAGTACACTTCCATCATGTCCCTCCACAACACATGTGTCAGTCCAGGCAAAACACACACAGTGACAGTCATGGTGCATGCCATGGACATTTCCATACATGTCCAATGGACTCCCGAAACATACAATGTAATGGAACTCACATGCATCATGGGTCATGCCTATCACATGCACACACTTCACCTCAGTCACATCCATCTGGCCCCGTACACCCCAATCACAGTGGATACAAGGATGACTAGGCTGCATCAGTGAATCTGTACATTGTCACAGACATGTGTCATGCATCCATGGCATTCACAAGTCACAGACACGCAGGTCAGGCACACAGACATGGATACCATATTTGTACCTGGCATCAGCACTCATCCCTCACCCCCACCCATGTCCAGGAACAGAGACTGCCATGCTCTCATGTGTACAATCTGCATAGGGCTCCCCATGTCGCATTTAAACACATGCAACAACCGTGCGGTTCACACATTACTGGTCGCACATGCATTACCATGATGTCCCTGCACACATACATGCGTACATGGCCTATGTCACACATACAGGCAAGTATCAGAAAACCAGCACACTGCAACATGCCCTGTCTCACACAGCAATGCTTGGCCACTTACCGCTCAACTCCAGACGGGTCTCCCTCTCAAGGACCTGGGCGTGGAGCGCTGGGTGTACGCGTTCCAGTACCCTCATCTGGATGGAACTCATGCGGCCCCGGCCCGCCTCCACGAGGCGCCGGGCCTTTCTGAGGGTCCTGGACCTCAAGTCTTCCCAGCGCTTCTTGACCTTCTGGATGGTGCAGGTTGCCACCCCCTCCACGTTGATGGCAACCACACAGTCAGCCCAGATCCTCTCCCGTCCTTCCTTGTTGGCGCGGGACGATCCGAAGAGGGCATCATACTGCCCCAGGACTTGCTCCACCAGGACACCAACTTCGGTGGCAGTGAAGCTGGTGCCCCTCTGCCCCTCTGGCCGGGGGTTGCCACTGGTGCCAGATGTGGATGTGCCCGACATGGCAACCCCAGGGGCAGGAGTGGGTGGGCAACTGGGTCCTGGGGCTGGGCTGTGGAGCGATGTTATCTGAGTTGGGAGTCTTCTGTTCCAGCAGGGGTGGACACAGCAACTGGACCCCTGCAGATGGCTGATGTGCAGGCACCAAATGGCAGGGCACGGTGGCAGCAGGCAGGCAGGCAGGCAGGCAGCAGCAGATGGCACGTGGGAGGCTGCTCGGGGCACTGAGGGGCAGTAATTCGGCCTTCTGGGCAGGAGCGTGGTCTTCCGTGTGTTTTCGCGTGGCCAGCTTGATATGGAGTGATTTGGCACGTGAAAATCCTGCACGTCAGCGTGAAAATCGAGGAAAGGCCCTTAGCGCGTAAGCGCATCAGCACGCGTACGCGATTTCATTGGACCAAAGGCCCTTACAGCGTAAGCGCGTCTGTGACGTTTTGCGCAAGGGCTTGGAGATCCCGCGTGCCTTTACACTGTTCTGTACGTGCTTTTCGTGCGGTGCGTGTGTTTTCCATCCGTTGGGGTTCACACGCTATTACTTCACAGCGGGTGTTGGCTACGCGTTCTTCTACACGCAAGGCAGACGGTGAGTGGTACCCCGTTCCCCCCAGGCCCGATCGCATGAGAAACGTCACGCGAACCCCTGAAATACACGTAGCCCGCTCCCCCAGGCCCGATCGCATGAGAAACGTCACGCGAACCCCTGAAATACACGTAGCCCGCTCCCCCAGGCCCGATCGCGTGAGAAACTTCATGCGAACCCCTGAAATACACGTAGCCCGCTCCCCCAGGCCCGATCACGTGAGAAACTTCACGCGAACCCCTGATATACACGTAGCCCGCTCCCCCAGGCCCGATCGCGTGAAAAACTTCACGCGAACCCCTGAAATACACGTAGCGCGCTCCCCGAGGCCCGATCGCGTGAGAAACTTCACGCAAACCCCTGAAATACACATAGCCCGCTCCCCCAGGCCCGATCGCGTGAAAAACTTCACGCAAACCCCTGAAATACACGTAGCCCGCTCCCCCAGGCCCGATCGCGTGAGAAACTTCACGCGAACCCCTGAAATACACATAGCCCGCTTCCCCAGGCCCGATCGCGTGAAAAACGTCACGCGAACCGCTGATATACACGTAGCCCGCTTCCCCAGGCCCGATCGTGTGAGAAACTTCACGCGAACCCCTGAAATACACGTAACCCGCTCCCCCAGGCCCGATCGCGTGAAAAAGTTCACACAAACCCCTGAAATACACATAGCCCGCTCGCACAGGCCCAATTGCTGTATGTTGCCACTTTTGTAATGCGCAGGGACGCTACCGCCTGCCTTCGTGTGGCGGATGTGTTTCGGCTTGTGCGTGTCTTTGGCTGTGCGTGGCTTTGCCCTATTCGATTCCAGGAATACGTGTGGTTCGAGTGCGTGTGGGCGTTCCGTCTGCTTCCCTGCAGTACATCCCCAGTTACGCCCTTATTTTCGTGGGTTGTTCCCCATTCCGCGCGTTACGCCCCGTGCCCCGCCCACTTTCTGGTGTATGCGCAGAGGTTGTGCGCTTTCACTGTGCGCGTCGCGCACACCTTTTGGGATGTTGCAGTGACTTGTGCGCCATGCACGGGTTTGGCGCACATCCCGGGGTGTACACGCGCAGGGACTTCCATGAATCGCACGCGTGCGTGTGCGCCTGTTTTTTCCGCTTGCGTCTGCTTGCGAGTAGATTTTCGGCGCACGTTTGTTCCATGAATCGGCCCCTTAATGACAAAACTTGACATGACAGTTTAATTTACTGATCAAGGGATAGTGTGCTCCACTCCAGGAATACACTATTTAAACTAGGGCAAATGTATACTGGCATTCACAGGGCAAGTGGCTCTGCAAGGCATTCCAGTGGATCCAGAAGTTGTTCTATATGGCCTGAGCATTCTACTGACATGGCTACCTGGATTAGTGGGAAAAACTGTGAGGATACCTTATGAATTCTTGTTTAGGCCACAGATACCTATGGATGTAAAGGGGGGACAGACTCTGATAGCAGCCATAGTTTAGAGGGAAATGGCGATGCTCAGAGGAATGTACGATGAAGGTAGACCATGGAGAACAGTAATAGCTCTTGAAGAAGGGTACAGATTGACTGACATCACTGATGATGCCATGTTTAGGGAATACCAAACAGACATCGAGGTAGTGTTCCTTATGAGCATCACATATTGAATAAGAATAGAGAAAAGGGAAGTCCCACAGCGAATGGCAATAATGAGGCAGTGTCCAGCATTTATTCAGGAAGACTTGGAGAAGGTGTCAAGCATTCTGTGGACCACAGGCCTTTATGACGTACGCCTAGTAAAGGGAAAAGGGGAAGTCAAAATAAAACTGTAGCCAGGGACAATTTTACCTCGAGCAAAACAGTAACCCATGTCTGGAGAGGCTGATGAGGGAATATTTCAGACTATTTCAGCACTGATGAAACAAGGTATTCGGGTGCCATCTGAATCATTGTGTAATACCTTAGTGTATCCTATCAAAAAGTCGATGGGAGGGTCGTGGAGATTTTTTCAAGATAGGAGACTGATTAACCAGATTTGTAGAAACAGAGTTTCCTTTAGTTCCTGATCCAGTGATGATACTATGCAGTATCCCATTGGGAGCTTGATTTTTTACAGTGATCGATTTGAAAAATGCATTTTTCTCGATCCCGGTGCACAAAGATTCACAAGATTTGACTTCTTTTACATTCCGACAAACTCGACTGAAACATACTCATTTGCCCAGGGGTACTTTGAGTCTGCATCAATATTTAACAGAGTCTTGAAGATGGACATAGGCAATATTGATCTTAAGCAAGCAGTGATACAGTACGTAGATGACATTTTAATTTGTAGCATGACGGAAGATGAGTGCAGGCAAGACTCGATTCAGCTGATGATTATTCTAGCAGACAAGAGATACAAGGTAGACAAAGAGAAGTTACAATACTGCCAAGAAGAAGTGTTATACGGAGGGTAGTTAATTTCACATGAAGGAAAGAAGGTGACACCGGAAAGGGCTGAGGCGATTATGAAAAAAAGCAAAGCCATACACAGTGAAACAAATGCAACAGTTTCTGGGACTATGCAACAATGTTAGGGCCTGGGTGTTTGATTATAATTCATACACAAGACCCCTTTTGCAAGCTTCAAAGAAAGCACAAGTGGAGAATGTGAAAATAGAGCAGACTGAAGAAATGGAGGAAGGGTCTGAGGAATTGAAAAACGCTATTTGTAGAGCCCCCGTTTTAGGAATTCCCAATTATGATGAGGAATGGTATCTGTTTTTACACACAAATTGAACAGTTATGACAGCAGTACATACACAGTGGACCACATTGGGTTACAAGCCTCTAGCATATTACAGTGGAATTTTAGACCCAGTTATGAAAGGATACTTTCCTTGTGAAGAGTCATTGGCAGCCGCCGTGTTCGCAATTGAGAAGTCTACAAGTAAGGTCATGGGCAGCTCTATGACTCTCTTAGTGGAGAATGCTCTGTTTGCCATTTTAGAAAAACCCAAGGGTACATTGACATCCCAAAGAGCTTCATCCTATGAGGTAATGATTTTGAATCTGATGATCAAAATTGTGAGATGCAAAATAGTGAATCCTGACATGTTTGTAGCTGAGTCAATAGCTGACGGCGATCATGTGCATGACTGTTCAAATTATGTTTGAATTGTATGATGATATACTCCATGTGAAAGAAAATGCTTTGCCAGGAGGGAACATTCTCTTTATTGATGGTTCTTCAAAAATGTATTAAACTAGTGGGGAGAGGCATTCAGGCACGGCGGTAGCAAGGCACAAGTTAAATGGAGAATTCAAATTTGTAGAAAGTGCAAGGCAACCATCTCACTTTTCAGCACAAGCGGCTGTATTGGTGATGCTTATGGTCACTCTTGAGAAACATGAAGGGCAGGAAGTGACAGTGTACAGTGACTCTGCCTATGTGACGTCAACCGTACATGCAGGGCTAGCACGTTGAAAAAGGAGGGGTTACCTCCATGCGGACGGCACTCCAGTGCAGCATGCATGCTTATTGGACAGGCTTATTAAAGCACTACAACTCCCAGTGGCCATAGCAGTTGTTAAGTGCACAGCTCACACTAAGCAGATTGTGTCTCTTGCGGGAACGAAGCCACAGAAGTAGAAGCCAAAATGGTTGCATCTTCTCCAGATATTTTGAGTTTTGATACCCCGAGTGTTAAAGAAAAGGTAGTCATGACGATGGTAGCTCAAGAAGGGTTCAATAAATTGTCAGTGACCCAATTAATGGAGATTCAAGGAAGTGTACCACAGGAAAAACAGGGTCTTCTTTATCCCGCACTGAAGCATTATGGTGACAAGATAGCACTGGAAAGCCAGTGATGCCAGTAGCATTGTTAAAAGTCGCGCTTGAACAGCTGAAGTACCCCATACATTTATCTAGGGAGCATCTTGCTGCAACGATAGTGGAAGACAGGTTCATTCCAAATCTGTTAGAACACGTTGCATTCTTTATGGTGAATTGCATTGTGTGTCAAAAGTTTACTGCTGGACATACACTGAGAACAATTAGAGGGGTAATACCTCGGCCGAATGGTCCATTTCAGCATTTACATATTGACTATGTTGTTATGCTGCAGGTGTTTAATGGATATAGGTATCTATTAGTGGTGGTGTGTCCCTTCTCTAGGTGAATCGAGGCAGGTCTGTGTACCACCCTGATGCCACTTGCGCAGTGAAGTTTTTAGTATGCAAAGTCTTTCCAAGATGGGATGTGTGTGAGGTGCTTAGATCCGACAATGGTCCACATTTTGTGAATGAGGTATTTGAGCAGATAGGGCTCCTATTGAATATAAAACAGAAATTATATTCTGCTTATCACCCACAAGAAAACAGTATATGTGAGAGACTCAACAGCCTCCTTAAAGAAAGGATTACAATGATTAAATTAACATTGAAGAAGGGATGGATATAGTGCCTACCCTTAGGTTTATATGCCCTTCAGAATCAGCCTGGTTTGGACCACCATCTCACCTCCCACGAACTATTGACAGGGCGGCGAATTAGAACGCCTCTTACTCCTCCGTCTAGGAGTAGAAGTGATGCCCAGGGTGTAGCTAAGATTTCAGGTGATGAACTGCATGATTATTTGGCATGTATGACCTCTAGCATCTCTCTAATTTCAGATCAACTCAAGTATCAGAGGGGGTCGGTCTCAGAACAAAGATGAAGACAATTCAACAACTGGATCAACAGAACTTTTATCGGTACCCAAGTTGTTTGTTTTTGATTCAGTGCTCATTAAAAACATCACCAGAGAGTGGCACCAGCCACGTTTTCATGGCCCTTTTTGCATTGAAAACATAACCCTCTCAGCTGTGAAGGTCCAAGGGTGACAAGCTTGGCTTCACTTAATTGATGTTAAAACCTATAAAGGTGAGACCTACCCTCCCACCGTTGCCGCTCCAGAAGCAAGACAAGAAAAAGAATTTCAACATTTACAGACTCGATCGATGACCAAGAAGAAGGACAATAATGGGACTAGTTGATAAATGCAGATTTTGCATTTGGAGTAAGACTCAAACAGAGACTCCTTATAGATATTTTAGTAGGAGTGCAACCCCTTCCTGAGAGTCTTAGGAATCTTGAACAATTATCTTCAGAATGATATTGATGTATCCAAGTTATGCCTTAACATCAATTCTTAATCAGAAATTGGAAACAAGCTTAATATCCAGATTCATTTCTTGCTGCATGCTTGTTCTAAGTAACTAACCTCTATGGTCCTCACAGACAGTGATGTGCATAGGCTTGTGCTTGCTATTTTTGTATTTATCCTTCAAGCTTATCCTGCTCTTGTCAGAAGAGGAATTGATATTCACACTTTTTTACAGGATCCTAAAAATGGTCCTGTGATTTGAAGGCTGCTAATTGCGATCATTGAACAGATACTGCAACTACAGGTGTAAAGTAAATTGGTAAAGTGTATTAAAAATGAGAAAGATAGAAATTGACATGGGTCTAGAGAATGGACATGTGCAACCAGCACCAGGATGGCGCAAAAAGTAGATGTCAATTGTATTGTGCACAGTATATGCCTGTACAATTACTCTTTTTGTCTTTCTTTTCCACCTCTTTCACCCTCTCTATTGTACTTGTACTTCTGCTGGGACAAAAACCGCTATGCTTCTCCCCACTATAATAACTGCTTTTGATTCACTTTGTGGGCAGAATGCAAACCTTGCATATAGTTTTTTTAAGCCTGTGAGTATTTCCTCATTTTTGATGGTGAGCTTAGATGTTCCCCTTGAGCGTATCACAATCCCTCATAGGTTTCTCCTATTTTCCACGTAGTATGATGTCACGCATGACACATTGTTGCTATATAATTGTGATTTATTTTAGGAAATGTACTGAGACTTCGAGTGAATGTCTTTTGATGTCACGTTGTAAATCCCTGTTTTAGACAATTGATATTGAAACAAACTACTTTGCCAACTTCCTGAGTTGGTTTGATTATTTGGTGTCAGAGTTATTCTGCATCCCATCCATTGCATTCATGTTACCAAAAGGGCTCCAAAAGCTCAATGACAGAGCAAGACCCGGGAGCTGCCACGTGACACCAGCCCCCATCTAAGGGTGACCTCAAAGGGCAGTGGCCTAACCTGTCTGGCACTGTCCAGGCCTGGGACGGCTCCCCTTTATCAACCTCAGAAGCTTAAGCCTCCACGGCTATTTGCCTGCAAATTTCTGGGTAAGTCCCATTATCCCCTTTGTGCCAACGCATATCCAAACTCCCCCATTGCCATAGTCGATATTCAAATGCTGAAAGGGGCCATTAGGTCTAGGAATAACTCCCCTAATTGTGTGCGATGTGTGCCCAGCAACAAACGTTTGACATATAATACAATTTACTATATAAAATGCAACGTGTTCTATCAAATTTGAAACAAACCAATCCTCTGCAATAGTTGCAGCGAGGTTCTCTCTAGTTGTGTGTGCAGGGTAGTGGAGCTGTTCCAATGACACCCTTAATAAGGCTACAGGCATCACTGGTTTACCAGTACTGTCTTGTCATCACATCCCTTCAGAGGGGTTTAAATAACACCCCCTCCACGTCCATAAGTGCTTCTCATCTTGGGGTGCTTCACCTTGGATAACTATAAATTGAGTTCTAGACAGGTTATTATAACAGTCAGACAAACTCATCATCACCACCATGCTTTCCTTCAGGTTCGGTTTGTCAAATGACATAATGTCATCTGAACATGCAACACGTACGGCTTCCTCCTCTGCTGCTTGGTTGCCTCGTGAGATAATACCTGACTTTTTAGTGTGCCTTTTTAGCGATTTAACGACTGTGATGGCTACTGGGAATTGTAGTGCTTTAATAAGCCTGTCCAATAGGGCTGCATGCTGCACTGGAGTGGATTCACTATTCTGTATCAGCCTATTTTAATCACCGGATTCGATATGGCTACTTCATAGGCTGAAGCCCTTTGAGATGTCAACGTGCCCTTAGGTTTCTCCAAAATGGCAAATAATGCATGTTCAACATATAACATCATGGAACATCCTATCACTGTACTAGCAGCGTTCTCAATGGCAAACGCGGCGGCTGCCAAAGACTGCTCGCAAGGCAAATGACCCCTTATTGTTGGGTCTAGAATCCCACTGTAATATGCAAGGGGCTTGTTCCCCAACATGGTTCTCTGCGTGAGGACTGCTGTCATAACAGTGCCATCTGTGTGTGAAAACAAAAAACTATTCCTCAGCATAATTGGGAATCCCCAAAACTGGGGCTTTGCAAATTGACTTTTTTAATTCATCAAACCATTCTTCCATTTCCTCAGTCCAAACAATTTTCTCTTGGATTGCCTGTGCTTTCTTCAGAGCTTGCAATAAGGGCCTTATGTTTGAAATGTAATCAAAGACCCATGCTCTCACATAATTACATAGTCCCAAAAATCTCTGCATGTTCTTCATCATCTGTGGCTTTACTGTTTTCAAAATAGCCTCAGCTCTCTTAGGAGTAACATGATTTCCTTCATGGGAAATTAACTGGTCAATCTACAAAACTTCTTGTTGACAATATTGTAACTTCTCTCTGTTGACTTTAAATCCTTTGGTATTGATATTGATATGTTATTTCTATCACACTCGTACACTAGTGTTTCAGAATGCGACAAGGCAAGGGAGGGGAACAGGGGAGAACAAAACAGCGATCTTACTAGGTCCAGTGACATTGAGAACGCGCAAGTGCAAACTTGTCAGCAAGAATAATCATTAGCTGAACAGAATCACGTCTGCACTTTTCCTCTGAGGTGTTACAAACTAATATGTCATCTACGTATTGTAGCACAACACTTTCTAAATCAATATTGCTTAAGTCCATCTGCAGGACCCTGTTGAAAATTGATGGAGACTCACAGTACCCCTAGGGTAAACGAGTACTTTTCAGACGAGTTTGTCTGTACGTAAATGATGTCATATCTTGCACGTCTTTATGCAATGGGATTGTGAAAAAAGCATTTTTCAAGTCAATCGCAGTGAAATATTGGGGGTCATTCCGAGTAGGGTGCAAAGGGATACCGGGCACCGTTAAGGACATCGGTGCCGGTAAACCCTTTGCGCCTTACTACGAGGTCCCTTTGCGGCCCCGTCCTTAACGCCTGCTTTTACCAGGCGTTATGGACTGGATCCGCAAAGGGAATTCAGAAATAATAACGGTACCGTAATTTACGGTACCGTTATTAGCACCCTCCCAATTCCCATTGAGTCCTACGGGGGCTCAAATGGGAATGGGGATTGACATTTTCAATGGGGACTTACTGGTCCAGCAAAGGTCGGATTAGACCGGTAAATCCCCATTGAACGAGGGCGGACACGGTACCGGTAATGGTGCTAGTCATGGCGCTAATAGCGTGATGACTAGCACCAGCCTCGGAATGAGGGCCATTGTGCCTCAACAGGTATTTTACATAAGATTTTCGCAAGATTACAAACTAGAGGCAACTTGGCCTCTACAATCTGGTTAATCAGTCTTAAATCTTGAATTAAACGCCACAACCCCCGTTTCCCTTTCTTCAAAGGAAAAATTGCAGAGTTACACGGTGACTGTGACGTCACTAGGATGCCTTGTTCCATCATAGCTGATATCATCTTAAAAATACCTTAATCTGCCTCTCGAAACATAGGATACTGTCGTGCTTGAGGTAAAATTGCTCCTGGTTTCAATGTAATCTTCACTTCTCCAACCCACTTCAATAGGCCTACGTCATAGGGGGCTGTCATCCATAATGAAGCTCGCACTTTTGCCATGTCTTCCTCAAAATACTCAATACGTTTTTGTGCTAACATCATTTTCTGAGGAACCTCTCATTTAATTGCTCTCACCCAATAAGTAATACTCATCTCAAATATCACTTCATCATCTGATGAATGATCTCCAAACATATCCTAATCAGTGACGTCAGTCAATCTGTAACCCTCCCCAATGGTGATCACTGTGCTCCATCATCTACCGTCATAATCATTCCCACCAAGCAAAGCCATTTCTCTTTGCACTATGGCTGCTTGTAATTCTAAATGAACGATTCACCCTTCCTCTTCATCCATAGGTACCTTTGGCATAAGTAAGACTTCATCAGGTATTCTCATAGTCCTGCACACTAAGCCTGGCAGCCACGTCAACAATTTCATACCCCATAGTGAAACACTTCTGGGTCTAGCTGCATTCCTCATATGGCCACTTGTCCTGCGAATTCCATATAATAAATTCACTCACATTTAAATAATGCATTCCTGGTGTTAAATACACTATGCCTTCATCAGTGAACAACATCGTCATGTTTAATTTGGTCATTCAATCACAACCCAATATATTAACAGGTGTCTGCCTTGAATATGGCAATGGCACTGACATGTCACACTCTCCTATAGAGACGGGTAGATCTTTAGTAAAAGGAACTCTGCTTGTAGATCCTGTGAAACCTTGAGTATTCATGGCATTTCCAGACATTGAAAATGTCCCCTCTCGTATACATAAGCGTGTTGCACCCTTGTCTACTGAAAAACGAAACATTCTTGCCTCCTATACTGACATCAACCCTCGGTTCCTCTTGAGGATTTGGCGTCACTGATAGTATTGAACACATCAAGCCTCCCAGTGAGCTTTCCTATTGTCGATACACCCTTATCCCTGTACCTATGAAAGGATTCCCTCCATTGACGGAGGAGTCATTAACTGTCCTGTGCTCATGACTTGCTGTATCTGCATAGACGAATGCTCTGACTGCCCTTGTGGCAGATTCATTGTTGCCTGTTGTGTCTGTAAATCTTGCTGCACTCTCGGCGCTTGTGTCTGCTGCACTGTTTGATTCTGAGCAAACCCATTTCCATTCTGCTGCGAATATGCAGGCGGGTTTGAAGTCCCCCCTCTTGAAAATTGATTATTCTGCACAAATCCTTGACTTCTACGCTTGCGAGCAAAATGACCTGTCATACCACATGTGCAACATATAGACGGAGGTCTCCCCATGTGTCCTCCTGCATACCTTGATTATCATTCTGCATGTTCTGAAAGTTCCCCTGATTATTCTGAAAACCTCTTCCTCGAAAACCTCCCCTTCCCCGTGGTATAAACCCATTATTAACTTGGTCAAACTGCCTTTGGTTATTCATCTGTGGCATGTTTTCTGCTTGCTGCAAGTTCGATCCATCTCCACTAGTTAACATTGCCCCTTCAATGGCGTACTTGGAGAGTTTTTTCTGCACTAACTTTGCTCTTCGCCTTTCCTAGTATCGTCTTTTTTGCGATTATTTTCTTGCAAGACTCTGCAATAATGCACAATTGTCCGCTGTATCTTGGCTTCCATACCCACTAGCTTCTTGATCTGCTTCTGTAATGGGCCTAGCAACCCCTGACACAGTATATGATAAAACACAAGTATAGCTTTTTCCCAAGCCTCGCGTGTCTCCAAGCTCCACTGTTCTTGAAAATTCTGAATGCAAAAAAGCATATTGTGCCCTTCCTGCATCTTTTTCATCATTATAGCTCCCATGTCTGATATGTCCGGATACAGCACTCTAAGTGTTTTCGAAACTTCCGCTCTGCAATTATTGAACTGTGTGTTAAAATGGATTTCTAAACTCTGACCTGGTGAGCAGAAGTTCAGAAGACCAGCCTAGTTTCTAGGAACAGGGTAACCTCTAGACAAGCCAGACCAATCAAGGTAGCTATGGCGAGGTCAAGACTAAGTCTCAGGAGGGGTGAGGGTGACTGAAAGACCTCAATGAGCACACAGAGCAAGGACACTTACAAATTACTCCCAGACAGGTTTTATATCAAAAACATAAACACATTTATTACAAGGTCTTTGTTACTCAGACCATAGCAAAAGAATCACAGCAATACTAAGTAAACCAAAGCAACATAATCAATACAATATATATACAAGACCATTGGGGTCTGTTAAATGACTTCAATTCAACACTCCCACTACGTCAGTGCCTCGTCTGGGATGCCCAAGGGAAGCCCTTATTTATATATTTTTATGACAAGTTATACTCTGGATGATAAACCCTTATATAACGCCACTCTCTATGAATCCCCCTGATCTCACTGAGCCAAGAAGTAGGTTTGTTTTGCAATTTAAAAGATTTATTGGAAAAATCAAACAATATATATATATTACACTTTTATAAATAAATTAATATTTGATCGCACACTTATGAATATGATGTTGATCAACAATAGATTATCTGACACTAGCACACTTCTTTATAATCAATGAGGAGTTAGTATAGGAAGGATAAGGTAGCAGAAAATACTTTTATGGATTCAAGGAAAAGCAATGAGGGAAAAATGCAGCACAGAAGTAAACTTGATATGATTTCAACAAAAGATAATGTGATCACTTTTTCTTTGACTATTCCCTCCCCCCTATGCAAGATAAGGAGATGGAAGGCGAGCACGCAATTCTCAGGAATACAAAATGCAATACAAATTTCCAGTTCCCCCCAGCAAGCTTAGAGGAAAACAGGTATGATTTTAAAGAAGGCAAGATGCTTTTAAATGTGGTGGCAATGAAATGAAAAATATGCTGAAAATGCTTTTAATTCCCTCTAGAGGTTCATGGTGAGTGAGAGATACTTTAAATCAGTTCAGGTCAGCCCTACCAATGATTCAGGGATGGTTATCAGGTTGAAAACGGGATTCAGTAATGGAAGCAAAAGACAGATATTTTTACACGTGGTTGAAATGAAGCAAACTGTCAATTCGCTGCACTTTTTTCCGAGTGTGTCGATCGCGATTGCGGAGGAACTATAAGGAGTAGCAAGTCGGTTTTAGTTTTAGGCTTGTTGGAAAGCTTAGATTCTTAGCTTTAAAATGAAAGTTAAAACGGTTAAAGAGATACGGACGATTTAGTGGAGGTAGATTTTCAGAAATGAGATTACAGTTTCAGAATGACAGATGCGCTTGGAAGGTTTGAATCAACAGGATGGACACACGATTCCTTATGATGCAGTTCTAATAGGTTAAAATAGAATTATTCGGTGTCGGAGGGTTTTTGGGCCCCCCCAACTCCAAATCTTAAACGGGGGAAACCTTTACCTCTGCCACCTTGGCAGCAGCAGGGGTGCTGTTGGTTTTGGGGTTTTTGGGCTGATTCTTATTTTTCACTGGTTTCTGCACCTCATAGATGTGGGTGGCTTGCTCAATGACCCAGTCTAAAGTTATTTTCTCGTGAAAGTCTCTCACAAGCTGGGTCATTATGTATTTGGGTAAGGCATGGAAAAACGTATTAACAAATTCTTTACTGTCCGTGCGTACCCTTTTTGTAGTCTGCGCAAAAGCACGCTTTAACTCCTGCACACATTCTTGTGGGGCCTGATCCTCCCCACATTGCAAATTCTAGGCTGCCTTGCGAGCCTCTTGGGGATTTCTGTGAACAGAAAAATGTTTCAAGATGGCCGCCCTGTAGGTGGACCATCTTGAATGATTTTGGTCCTCCAGCCCCGCAAAGAAACTGGAGTATTCCGGGGAGAATGTCCATTTTACATACTGAATGCAGCTACTGCTGTCTTCCAAATGGAAATTCTCCATCATTTGCTCATAAAGCTCCAAGTGTTCCCAAACAGAATACTTGGCGTTCTTGTGATAAGGGGTGATGACACTCCTTATTGCCTTAATCTGTTTTAAGGGGTCCTTAAGCAAGGCCCTTTTTGCCTTATTGGTCTTTTTGGTTCGGGTAACCCTGGTCCATTCATCCTCTGACTCAGAAGCACTGCTCCCAGAGGTACCCGTCTGATCTTCCAGGTTTTCCCGGATTCTGCGAGCCTGGGAATGGCTGACATAATGTGGGGACCTAGTCTCCTGTGTCCTGGGCCGCTCAGAGGAGTCTTCAGATCCCTCCTTGCTGCCAGGAATTGATGGATACCCCCCCACTGGCCAAACTGGGCAGAGGTTTTCAGGATGCCCTTAGTGGGCCTACTCTCCTGGGGTTCCCCACTAAATTGCACTGTGCTTAGGTGCCCTTTGCCGGATGCCTGCCCATCCATTCCTGGGAGGTACTGACCTATGAACCCCATACTTTTGGCTGGATAGTAATCTGCCCTCCCTGTGGCCCTGTGCTCATGTGCGCCAGGGGACATGGGGGTGGCTGAGTCCAAGGACTGAGAGGGAGGAAGGCCTCTGCTACTAGGGCTCCTGAGGTTATGCTCAGGTGTTTCCCTTTCCCAGCGAACTTCATCTCTGTCAGCCCCTGCTCCCTGTTGCAATGCAAGAGCCTGTGCTTTAACAAGTTCTGATGCTCTTTTTGGAGGTCACCCAGTCCCTGGAGGGCCAAGTGATTTTTTTCAATTTTTTCTTTTAATTGGCAGACTTCCTGGCCTAAGGTGTCCCTTTCCTGACTAAGAGCCTTCATCTGTGCCGCCAGGTCGTCCCTCTGCCTTTGAAAGGCACCATCTTTCTGGCGTTCTTGATCAAACTCTGCCTGGGTATCCAGGTCTTTCAAAATCAATGTATTGCTTTCCTCTTTCTCTCTGTCTAGTCGGATTTGCAGGGTGGCTACCTGCTCTGTGCATGCCCTGTTAAAGTCTAGTTGTTGCTCCAGCTTTTTCTGGCTCTGCAGTAGGGAGTCCAAACCATCTTGGTACTCCTTCTGCAAGGCCAGAAATTTGGTATCCTGGTCAGCCTTTTCCTGTTGCAGGATATCCATATCCTCCTTTATTTTAATAATATACTGCCTACTATCATTTTCTGACTCCTGGCTCCTCTGCAGCCTCTGCTCAGAAGAGACAGGTCAGATTGGGCCTTCTCTAATGCCATCAGTTGCCTATTTGCCAGATCTTGGCCCTCAACACATTTGTCCTTTATGGCTCCCATATATAAATATAAATATGCCGCTACCCTGGCAATCTGGTTGTGCTCATCCTTAGCCTTAGGGGCCATATATAGTTCACTCAGGGCCACATGTAAGGGACCCTGATCTCTCCATATATCTGACCCTGTTTCAGTGATCTGGGGTGCGATTGCCTGCAACCAGACCGCCTGGTCCTGATGAGCCCACTCAACTCTCACAAATAGCTTATGTAAGCGAACTTTGACTGCAGTGGATGTGATACCATGCAATTAAAGCTGACCCATACACCCAATGACTGCCTTAACATCATTGTTGTTTACAGACCTCCCTCCCTGACCTCCAATTTTGAGAGTAAACTAGTCTCGGATAATTCATCCTCCCTGTTAGTAGGGGACATGAACAGATAGAGAGGAAATCCCGATGACAAAGAGGCCATTGCCCTGGAAAATGCCTTGCACAATTTGGCATTTCAAATAGTAAATAAAGAACCCACCATGCCACATGGCAATCAATTAGCCTGGGTCTGCACCAACAACCTAGTCTCGTCTCAGATAAAGACAGAGCCTTGTATTTGGTCGGACCACAGTTTGGTGACCTTGGAAATAACCTTAATCTCCCCAATCAAGCTTTTAGAGAACCCACATGTGAAAGTCGCAAACAGAAACTTTAAAAGAATCGGTCCCGAGCAGTTAAAACCGTGTCTGCTCCAGATCCAGGAATCTTTTTCAGTAGATGATAACTGTGAACACATGTTAGCCAAATATACCAAATCCATACAAGAGATGATTGATAAATATGCACCTCTACAAAACAAGCTGGTAAGGGAAAACAGTTGTAAAGCGAAATGGTATAATGAACATAAAAATGCACTCAAACAGCTTAAACGCGCCAAAGAACGTGTATGGCATAAGACCCACACTCAGGCGGACAGAGATAATTGGAAACGTGCTGATCACGCGTATCGGAAGGCAATCAGAGAGGCTAAGTCCAATTACTACAATAGGGAAATCTAGGCAGCTCCAAACTCGACTAAAAAACTCTTTGACATTCTTAAAGACATGGAAAAGCCCAAAATCCTCTCCCCTTCTCACATCCCCACGAAAGAGGACTGTGAAAGGGTCCAAGAGGGTTTTGCCGCCAAAATAACTAAAGCCAGGAATAATATAATTCTGGCTAGAGATACCACCAGTATAGAGCCCCTTGTCGAGGAAAAACCCTTATTCGTAGAAAGGGAAAGTTTCAGTTTTGTAGAGGTCTCAGAGGAAGAACTGTGTAGGGTTATGTCAGGCATGAAACCTACCTCCTGCGCTGAAAATATCCTCCCTACGAAGATAATCCTGGATAATAAAGAACTCTTCGCCCCGGTTCTGACAAGGCTAGTCAATGCCTCCTTCTTAGAAGGTGTAGTCCCTAAAGACTTAAAAAAAGTGACTATTACACCGCTTGTTAAAAAGGCAGGCTTGGATCGTAAGGACACCAATAACCTCCGCCCGATTACCAACTCCAATTTCATCCTAAAAATTCTAGATAAAATTGCCACCAACCAGCTGCAGAAACATGTGGAAAATGCAGATGTGTTACATAACCAACAATCTGGCTTCAGAGCGGCTCACAGCACAGAGTCCGCCATGCTAGACCTACAGACACACATGTTAGAATTGACAGAGAAAGCCAAGACTGGGTTACTCATGCTGCTGGACCTCAGCACTGCATTCGATTTAGTAGACCACCAACTGCTACAATCAGCACTGGATAAACTTGTAGGGTGCTCAACAAAAGCACAGGGCTTGTTGGCCTCTTTCCCGAAGGACAGGATGGCTAGAATACACTGGGGCGAAAATTTCTCCGAAGCAACCCCGATATTGTTTGGAGTTTCCCAAGGTGCTAGTTTGTCCCCTCTCCTGTTTAACCTTTACATAAGAAGCCTCTGCTCGCTGTTATAAAACATTGGCGTGATTTTCACCAATTACGCTGATGATATGCAGCTAATTTTTGTGTTAACAGGAGACCATGCAGTAGACAGCGCAAGGATCGAGAAAGTATATAATATCATTGACAACTGGATGCAGAGGCATTGGATGTGCTTAAACAACAGACGGAATTAATGATATTCGGATCTAATCAAACCAGGTCTAGGTTAGAGCCCCAATATAAGACTTTCTGTATCAAAGATGCTGTCATACCAGTGGTACCCAAGGTAAAAACCCTATGTATGATGGTTGAAGCCTCACTGGGATCAGGAGCACAGGTTAGTTATCTATATAAAAACAACCAGTACTACCTGCGTCTCGTAAGAGCTATTAGACCATACATAAACGAGATCAACGCAGCCTCTGTAGCCAGAGCTATCCTGTTATCCCGCCTGGACTATGGAAATGCGCTGTTATTGGGAGCCTCAAAAAAGGAGCTAGCTAAATGTTAAGTTATGCAAAATGATGCAGTTCGCATCATTAAAAAGAGGAAACAAAGGGACCACATATCAGATAGTAGGAGGGAACTACATTGGCTCAGAATAGAGGACAGAGTCAAGTTTAAAGCACTGACGATTGTCCACAGATGCCTCTTCGGAAAGGCGCCAGTTTACTTCAAAAAGCACTTCTCTTGGTATGCCCCTAGAAGAGGCTTAAGATCCATTGATACTGGCCTCCTAAAGATCCCAGAAGCCAAACGGGCTTCGGGAAGGGTGAAATCTTTCCCCTTCAAGGCAACCAAATATTGGAACGAGCTCCCAGTGTATCTAAGACAACAGGAAAACTACGCCATTTTTAGAAAAGCCTTAAAAACCAGACTCTTCCAATAACTGAGTGTAGCCTGGTTCTTTCCTTCCAGCGTAGTCCAAACTATTGAGAGATACAAATTGCACTCCATCGCGCCCTGATGCCTGCGGGCTTTCGGCGCACAACAAGCATAAAGTAAAGTAAAGTAAAGGTGTTCTCTGGCTATTTTGATATCTACCAAGGTCGTCATCCTGGAATTTGATTTCCTTCCTGACTTACAGAAGTTTGTATTTTATTTTGAAAAACAGACCGTTGCCTTAGACCGTTCCTTTGAGGGGTGTTTTTACAGTGTAACACAGCGTGGTGATCCAAAGGAATTTATATATCCTGTCAGTTAGCACACTGTATTAATCTGCACAAGTGATAGCTCTACTTCAGAACCCCAGGCTCAAGCCCCCAATCTGTTAAATGACTTCAATTCAACACTCCCACTAAGTCAGTGCCTCGTCTGGGACACCGAAGGGAAGCCCTTATTTATATATTTTTAGGACAAGTTATACTCTGGATGATAAACCCTTATATAACGCACCTCTCTATGAATCCCCCTGATCTCACTGAGCCAAGAAGTAGGTTTGTTTTGCAATTTAAAAGATTTATTGGAAAAATTCAACTCTATATATATATATATATATATTACAATTTTATAAATACATTAATATTTGATCGCACACTTATGAATATGATGTTGATCAACAATAGATAATCTGACACTAGCACACTTCTTTACAATCAATGAGGAGTTAGTATAGGAAGGATAAGGTAGCAGAAAATACTTTTATGGATTCAAGGAAAAGCAATGAGGGAAAAATGCAGCACAGAAGTAAACTTGATATGATTTCAACAAAAGATAATATGATCACTATTCCCTCCCCCCTATGCAAGATAAGGAGATGGAAGGAGAGCACACAGTTCTCAGGAATACAAAATGCAATACAAATTTCCAGTTCCCCCCAGCGAGCTTAGAGGAAAACAGGTATGATTTTAAAACAGGCAAGATCCTTTTAAATGCGGTGACAATGAAGTGAAAAATATGCTGAAAATACTTTTAATTCCCTCTAGAGGTTCAGGGTGAGTGAGAGATACTTTAAATCAGTTCAGGTCATCCCTACCAATGATTGTGGGATGGTTATCAGGTTGAAAATGGGATTCAGTAATGGAAGCAAAAGACAGATATTTTTACACGTGGTTGAAATGAAGCAAACTGTCATTTTGCGGTACATTTTTCCGAGTGCATCTCTCGCGATTGCGGAGGAACTATAAGGAGTAGCAAGTCGGTTTTAGGCTTGTTGGAAAGCTTACAATCTTAGCTTTAAAATTAAATTTAAAATGGTTCAAGAAATACGGACGATTTAGTGGAGGTAGATTTTCAGAAATGAGATTACAGTTTCAGAATGACAGATGCGCTTGGAAGGTTTGAATCAACAGGATGGACACACGATTCCTTTGATGCAGTTCTAATAGGTTAAAATAGTTTGAATTAGATTATCTTAAACTAAGAGATTGGTTTTGCACAGTTCTGGCTGAGTACTCACACTATGAATTTGAAATAGGCCTTCAAGGTCTGATCAGGTTTAGACTGGACTCCTGGCGGGCGGTTCTGAAGTCACAGCTCTCGGGGTCAGCTCTGCTCTGCACTTCACAGCGGTCTGGTCTGGGTCTCTCTGGTCTCTCTGGATACAGCACTGCTTCCTGGGTCTGCTACCGGTTCTGGCAAAAGTTCTTGGCAAAGAATCCAACAGCTCGCCCGGCTGTAGAATAGTTTGGTTGGATGGCTGGATTCTGAAGTCCTCTGAAAAGGATTCAGTTTGTGGACTGGCCCCTCTGCTACAAGTTCTGGAGTCTGGATTCAAAGTTCTGGTCTCTGGAGATTGATGGATTGGAAGTCTGGAGTCTCCTGTCAAAATGCTGCGCAAGAAAGTGGAAAGCGACTTTTGCCTGTCCAAGCAGTCTCTTTTTATGTGTTCTGCAAGTGGGTGTGTGCGTGGGCATAACTAAACCTGTTCCTCACAACTTATCATTGGTCAAGCACTCCTCTCTCCCTTGATTGGTGGAAGGAAATGGAGTGTCATCGTGATGAGGTAGTTTATGGGTCAGAGGATCCACCTCTGGTCAATTTGCACACAAATCTATTCTTGATCCAAATACATATTTATCTCTGTACCATTTTTCTAATATTATATGACAAGTTAACATATTTTCTGTAGCACCAAACCATCCGATCCCAGTCTTTGTAAGATGTCGTGTCCACTTATGACAGAATTCTGCCCTTTTCATCAATACCTTATTTTCCGCTACTACCCCCCAGAACATACCACAGAGTTCTGACACCTCTTAAAATGTGCACAGAAAAATCACAAGAATAACGATATTAATTATATAATTTTGACAAGTCCGTACTATGAATTATCCATCTTTTTAAAATTATGCTCTGGCCCAGAGGGGTGTGGTTTCCCAAAGCACATGGTGGAATTTCTGGTTTGTCCACTTCCTCCAACTCAAGTTGCTCACAGAGGCACTGCCCCTCCCAGTTTCTCTCAACAGGAAGCCATTTACGACCCCCCTGAATTTCCATTTGCCTGAGCCAAGGAAGGCTCATTGTTCAGTTTCCTGCAGTCCCCAGGTGCTCCTCCCCTATTCAATCAGAGAGGTGTCATCTCCTTTTGGTGGGGGCAGCAGAAGGCAGCCAGGCCTGGGAATGCAGTGGCTGAGCAAGTTTCAACTCCTGTCGGGGGTAGTTGCCGGGCAGAAATCAATCTCTTTAAGCCAGGCTTCAGCTAAATCACTTTTGTTCCCAGTTTTTCTTCATTCAAATCAAACTTACAATGTTTACACATGCAGCTAGAATGCTGATTCTAAGTTCAAAACTATGACCTTTTAAACAGTTGCAACCTATGTGACACTCAAAGTAGGTCACTCATTTATTTTAAACATTTCGATTTTAGTGGCTTTAAGTCCAATTTCACTTCAGCTGCTGACATCCACAGCTCAGCCAGTTTTCTTATAAACATTGTTTTGGGCTCTTCATCTTTCCAGATTTTGTACGCACACAAGACTACATTCTGCCAAATGTCTGCTGGTGTTCAGTGAGATTTTTGAATATCTTGCAATGTTTAAAATAGGAATTTTTAGCTTGCATTTCAGAGAAACAAAGGTGATTTCAAAGTGCTTTTTGAGCTAACAGGCACTGCTGTTTTTCCTTTGGCACCACGTTTCACTCATGGTGCTTCTAGCCCACCACGTTCGCACTGGTGGGTGGCAGGTTAGGCAACCATTTTGGTGTGCGCAAAAACTGCACGGTTTTCCTGGATTCTGGCTTAATGTTGGCTTTTTCGGCCATCTTGGATTTTCTGAGCCCACAGCCCCAAATGTTGCAGCATAATAACTCGAACACGGGTCAAAACCCCTGACAGGTCTAAAGGGTTAAATTCACGAAATATGTCGACAACCTAGATGGGAAGGAAACAGGCAGTGCAGGTAGTCTTTATTCCCCTTCGACATCAGAAACACACCTAACTAAGAGGCAGTCCAAGCCCTAAGAAGAGAGGAGCCTTGTGCTCAAAAGTACACACCGTGCAAGTGCACGCAGTTGTTCCAATGGGTGAAACAGGGTCTCTTCAGGGGTCTCTAGCAGCTCAGGAAGGGGGATGAGGAGATGAAGAATAAGTTCCACTTTTCAGGGAGGGTCTCCACTTGAAAGCAGATGCAGTTCCAGAGTGTGGGATGGAGTCGTTAGTTCGCACTAGCAGTGGAAAGGAGAGCGACCCTCAGGGGCCACTCATGCGTAAAAAGGGGCCTTGGCACTAGGGGTCACCGGTTAGTGTTAGAAGTACTCACCGGCCCCAGTCGCTCTCGGACCCAAACTTTGCCAGTTCAGTCCACTTCACTTTCAGGTTCAAATGCGACAAAAAGGACGTCTCTGCGGCTTTCAGTTGCTGAGATTCAGTGAGTATTCCCAAACGGGACAGTGGAAATTTCTCTGCTGTGGGTGGATGAATCAACCTGGTTTCACTGCAGCAGGCTTAAAGGGCAAGAGGGTCACAAATGCAGTGCACTTGCAAGTGTAGTTGCCGCAGCAGGGCAACACGGTAACCGCGTATGCTCCGTTCATGGTGCACTCGTCTCACTTCACACCTGGGAACGCCAAGTGTACGATATTTGGTGTGAGGGTGCCATGGACACAGAGCTAGCAGTATACAAAGTTTTGAGGGCCTCCTCGAAACGGTGGCGGTGACAGAGAAAAGCAATTGGGTAAGCTGGTCAGTCCACTGGTTGGCGAGGGACACTTCCGAGAAAGCTTACTTGCAGGGTTTGATGAAGGTGCTGAGACTAGTTGGTCCCACGGGATGACAGCTAGCTCAGGGTGCCAGACCTTCCAGCGGGTCACCAGTGGTTCCTCGACTCAGCTTCGTAGATTCAGGATACTTGGATCCTATCCTTCATTCAGTGAGAACTCCAGAGATCGACATGGTATGGATGTTTTTGTCCTCCTCTTATCCAAAGTTCCCTTCGCGCCAAAATGAAGAGGACCCAATGGAAGATCTGCTCACAAACACACACTCCATATGTGGACCAATCACGGACCATGGTGGTCCCAGTCATTCAGGGCACTCCAGACTCTCTGGCACCCACAATGTGTATTGGACTCAGACAGTCCAGCCAAAGGACAGGACAAAGAACCTCGTGACATGGCCATTTTGGAGCAAGGCCACCTATCCGTGCCAAACGCGGTTAACATGGCAGGAAAGGGTTAAAAATAATGCCAAACAATAGCTGCCACCAGCCCTGTCCATGACACATCTGCACATCACACAAAAAGTCCATTGGGAGTTTGTAGGGCCTTTGGAAAATGACTACAGACCCAAGTACACTGTACTGGAAGTACATTGTGTACTTGTTACATGTTGCACAAAAGTTGCAACATGGGAAAAGGACTAAGGGAAACAAAGTCTCCCAGTACTGACTATCTTAAAGGCATGTCAGTTTTGCATTAAAAAGTTTGTGAAAGCCCATAGGAGTGCAGCTGAAGGCTGTGCTTCTCTGGCAAAGTCAGTCTATGGTGTCTAAACAGCAACAAAAGGTTTGGGGTGTACACATGGAGGGAAAATTACATACATTTATGAAATCTTTCCTAACACTGTGTTCCATCATGAGCAGTGTTTACCGTGGTAACACGAGAATATCCTGCTCTTGACCAAACGTTATCAGCTCTTTCCCCAAGGATAGCAATTAGAACACCCTTAATGTCCCCTATAGCCAACGTGTTTCCTCCTATCATTTTCTCTAGCTCATGTATCCATTTCCCAGCACCAGAAGTTAAACTTGAGAGTTTGCACCTTATATTATCCTTGTCCATCTGCGGCCAAGGAATATACTTTGGTCTGGCCCCTCCTTTCTCTAACAAAGGAAACTGTGAAAACCTGAACTCACCCTCCTCCCCATTGTTTTTCTATCCATAGAAGAGACAATGGTTCCATACCGCCTTCTTCCTGGCAGTGACCTTAACCTGTTCATATTAGGTGGTGAGTCCCCCTCTGACCATGGGATCACCTTTTAGGTGGATCTAGCCACATCAATGATTCTGACGCCCGAGATATAGGTAGGTCTAAATCCGACCATCTTACTTCCTTATCCATTGTAAAACATCCTTTAGGGCCATATGCGTTGCCTCCCTCCTCCCCACGGAAGGCTTTTCTGTCTTTGTCTGACATCTGTGCCCAACTCGTGTGACCTCTCTCCTCTTCATCACTATTCAGAGTCAGTCTATCTAGAGACAGCTTTTTGGGCTCGAAACTACATGAGGCTCCCTCTTTGTTGTACAACTGCGCACTCTCAAGTCGATCATTTTTGCCCTTCCCTTTCAATTCTTTCTTAGTTCTCATGTCATGATAGACTTTATCCATTGCATCCCCAATGCTTCTAGAGTCAAACTCATCCTCTAGATTTGCCTTACACGGGTCTGATATTGGCTTGTTGTCTGGGAAGAACTCTTCTAAATCTTCCCATGCCACTACTGGATCAGGATACATTACCTAATTTTCCATGCGATCAAGAACGCTTGCTCTCTGGATTCTCTTTCATTCTAATTCATCGTCAAATTCTCTTTGCTTTCTCGGTTCCTCTCTTCTTTTCATATCTCTTCTCTCATTTGCCCTTTGTATTTCTTCATCTCTACATCTTTGCATTCTTTTATACCTTCATTTCTGTTCTTCTTCTTCCATTATTTTCCTTTCTAGTCTTTCCCGCTCTTCGGTTGGTCTCTATCTATTGTCATATTTTCTTTTCTCCTCTGCACTTTCCTGTTTCTTTAATTGCTCATCTTGATACAACTGTTCCTGTCTTTGTCTATCCTTTCTTTTTGCCCAATTGTCTTTCAATCTTTCTTCCCTTTCTTTATCCTTTTTATCCTGCTTGTCTCGACCTTCCCTTTGCCTTACGCCCTCGATGCCTTTACCATCGAGTTTGAGCAAAATCTGACCACCCATCCATTCGTTCTGTATAAGCGCTAACTCATCAGTTTTCTCTTTTTCTCTTTTACATATCTTTATTTCTCGTCCTATTTCTAAAGATGTACTTGGTCAATCACTTCTTTCCTTATCTTGTCTCTGCTTGTCTTTCAGGACCTTAGAGATTACATCTCTCTGAGTATTTTTCTCTGGGCCCTCATCGCTGCTTTGCGCAGGCGACTCATATGCTGGGTTACTATACCCGTTGCTGATTAAGCTCCCTCAATGGGTACAGCCCGTCATCTTTCTTACTATCACTGTCTATTTCAGGCGCGGCGGTGGAGCAGAAGGCTCCTCACCCCCGTCTTTGTATACATTAAGTATCCAATCTACAGGAGGCGACTCATCTCTCTCCTCCGGGTACATTTTCCAGAGCTCTAAGCTCGCTAATCGTTTGTCTAACTTTTTTCCGTATATGCTGCATGCAAATATGTCATCATATGCTGTAGAACTACTTTCGATAGTGATCCCCATTGTGGCCATGACATGAACATTTTGTCTGCGGTTCCTTTAACCCATTCTGCACTGTACTGTCTAAGCTTAGCAGCGTGTTTCGGCAGCTGTTTGCAAAGGTGTATAATCGGAGTAATATCCTCAATTTTGACACGTCACTCTTTGACTGTCAATACTCACCATTTACTCTTTGCAAATTTCAATAATACTTTTCAAGAAAACAAAACAATATGAGCATGCACCAATCGTCACAGACTCCAAACCCGCTATTATCAAGTTTTTTACTTTAATCTGCTAAAAATACCTTTAATTCAAGTTCATTAAATACACTTAATTCTTTAACTCTCGCATTTCTCCTCTTTACGTTTATCTATTTAATCTATTATTTCATAATCATTAGACAATCACATAAAACAGACAAGCAGACATACAAACATACTTGGCCGGCCACATGTATCATAGCATTTTTCCTCAAGACTTCTCCTTCCTCTAAAAATACTCCTACAGAGTTTGAACTGCCCTCTTTAAACCTGTCTTTAACCGGGTTTGTCTCCTATGTCATCCGCTATGGGACTCTAGGTGCTGTTCCTTCTGTTACGTTGTTTAAAATGCAGGTAAAATAGGCATACTCTTTATTGTGTCCTCTCCTCACGATACCTATTAATTGCTTGGCCTCTACTCAAGTCAATTTAATCAATTTTTAACACTTATCATTCTTAAGTTACTTTACCCCAGCCTCCCTCCATTACTCGTTTTCCCCACTCACTACCCATGCACAATTTTGCAAAAAATGTAGTAGGTGCTCCTCTGCAGAAAGAACATGGCATGATAACCTGTTCTGAGATGAGAGTTTGCAACACATACTTTTTCATACACAATTTTGCCACCTCACTAATTTTACTCACCATTCGTGTGTTCAACTTCTGACTCTCGGGATCGTCCGCCTCGTTATCGCCTCTTCAACTTTACGTTTGTTAAGCTTCCTGTAGACACCGGGAGGGGATTCCATGGAATCCGGGGGACCCGTCTCACCCTAGCTTGCAAGATTAAAGTTTTTAACTAATACTGCTCTGCTATCAACAGGGAGCTTCACGTCCTTTCATGACAGAGGTTGTGCGATATTGCCGGGACCCCAAAGCTTACTTATCTTGATGGTATCTAACCATCCTCTCAGCTATCACGTGAACTGGGTGATCTCCAGCCCTTTAAGATGAGCATCAATACTCTTGAGATGGATGGGATGCAGACTTTATTCATACATCAATAATCAAAACGACTCAGGTACTTGGCAAAAAGGATAACTGTTTTAATATCAATTATCTAAAACAGGGAGTACAACGGACATCAACGGACGTCTCAGCGCAAATTCTCTCAATGCATCTTAGAAAAAAGCGTTCTCTTATAGCAAAAAATCATCATTGATGACGTTAACCTACATATTACTAAAGTCATCCAGCGTGGAAAACTACAAAAACCTATTGAAGAAAGTGATAGGGAGTAAGGGAAGATCTAAGTATATGTTCTATACTAGTATGGGACAGTGACTGAAAGTAATTGGTATCTTAACATCAGGTGGGGCACCTAAGCCTTCCCTTCAAAATGGCCACTATGAATGTCACTAAATGCATGACGTCCCATTGGTTCTACAAACTATAGGACCCTTAATTACGTGGTCCCCTACAATTGGTTGGCACTCTAACCTCCGTCAGTACTTTTCCACCTATGTCTAGCAGCACGCAGACTGTACTTCCAGGTGGTGGTGAGCTCTTCTCAAACAGAGCTTCCCACCAATTAGCATAAACATCTATCATTACCTCAGTGTTCTTCTGGCAATTAAGACTTTGAACTTGTCCCTGGGAGTGTTCTTTACTCTGGAGAATTCAGGGGAGTGAAGGCACGCTCTGCCCTCATGCGTAGGTGTGATAGTCCTGTTTGTCCAACTTCATCCTTCCACATGACTGAAGACCATGATTTCAAGCTTCTGGTGTATTATAAATACTATTTTCTAATAAGCCTCTGACGTCTGTCTTGTTTTGTTCATGCCTTCTGAACAGGAATTTGTTCTTTCACACGATTTTGTATCCAATGTCAGTTCACCCCAGCCTCGCCTTTCTGAGATTCATTTTGTAATTTGATTATTTTCTTACTGCGACACACTGAAAAAGAGGTCTTTCTTTCTTAGCCCAGTTCTGCTATAACACGCAGTGGAAACATCCATCCTTTACTTATTCATGTACATATATATATATATATATATACGTTGGCGCTTGCCGCAATCTATTCACTTTAAAGCCATCCTCAAGAATACTTCATCAGCTTGTGTTTCTTTGCATCTGTACACTTATAAAATGACTTGATATCTTCATCCATTCGGTGGCAAAAGCTTCTTCACCCTGATCCCAAGATGTCCCTTATGCTTGATACTTTCTTGATGCCTTATAGAATATCTGCATTCTCTTGTCCTTGCATCTCTTCTATGTTCGTCAGCTCAACTCTGCATGATGTCACCATTCGTCTTGGCCATTCACTTGCTCTGCTTCTTCTGGGATTTCATTCAAATGGCTGTCATATTTTCTCATATGCAGGTATGATTTTCTCAATGGGAACCTTGCTTCCAGAATTCTCTTTGGTATGGGTATTCTTAGTGGTACAGTACGTGTCTCACACTCTGGTTCCCAATATATAGGCAATATGGGTGGCGTGGTTGAGGTGGGGGTACATGGCTCCTTCTCTACACACCTCATTTGAAATAGTTAGCCTGCCTGTTCCAATTGGCCTGCTTTATGTAAAGTTGCACCTTGACTTCTAAAATAATTTCTTGATGCATTTAAATCTGCAGGTTTTTACTTAAATGATGTTTTCTGTGGCTGTTTAGTTGACATTTGAATCTAGATGTTGTCTTGATTTTGCAGGCTTTACTTAAAAGAGGCTTTTGTGGCTGTATGTTTGACATTCAAATCTGGATGTTACTTTGATTCTGCAGGCTTTACTTAAAGGTTGTATGCTGTCTGTATTACCGAATATCGAATCCTGCTGCTCAAAATACTCTGGCTGTGCCAAATGCCATGCTGGTTTAAAATATGTTGCCCTGCTTCAATGCTGGCATTTTTCATGCATGTGTGAATTTCACATTTGTGCATATTAAATTATGTGTTTCCCATGTTGCATTGCTGCATTTTACCTGCTTTTTTGGAGCTCCAAATCTGGCTGTATTTCAAACCTGTTGCCCTGTTTAATGCTGGCATTTCTCAGGTTTGTTTGAACTTTAAATCTGTGTATTTTAAAAACTGCTTCCCTTGTTTGATTCTTGTTTAAAGTACCTGCTTGGCTGCTAGGCCACCTGGTGCGTTATTTTGTGCACTGTGTAGCTTTCCATATTTCTCCCTCCTCTGGGCATCTTTCTGTTCCCTTCCACACTTCTGGTGCTCTCCATCTCCCCTATCTATTCTAACTGCTACTCTATTACCTATCCTCCCTCTCTTTCAAAACCTGGAATGAAAACATTTTGGGGGTAATTCATTCGAATCAAGCGCAGAAGTGGCGCTCGCGGCTGGCGCACAGAGTGCGTGTGTGCCAGATTTTGCCAGCTGCGTGTGCCAAAACCCATTTTCAAACACAGCGTATTCATGGATACTTACATCCATAACCAGCCGTGGTGCAGAATGGCGGTTATGCCCCCAACCCCACCCCATGTGCCAAAAACATTGCACAAATCCCCTACAGAACCCAATCGCGTGTGAGCGTGTACGCGTATTCCGAGGGGTGGCGGGGAGTTTTACACACGATTGGCCTGGCGTGAGCGGGGTACGCGTATTCTGAGGGGTGTGTGTGAAGTTTTACATGCGATTGGCCTGGTGCGAGCGGGGAACGCCTATTCCGAGGGGTGCACGTGGAGTTCTACACGCGATTGGCATTGCGCAAGCAGGGTACACATATTTCGGGGGTTCGCGTGGAGTTCTACACGCAATTGGCCTGGAGCGAGCGGGGTATGCGTATTCTGGGGCTGCACATGGAGTTTCACATGCGATTTGGTAGTGTGGGCCCTCCCGGGTGTGCCCCTGCCCCCTTCCCCATGCCCCTCAGGGAGCCCACACCACAGGGAACCACCCTACACACCTGGGCATGCCCCGCAGGCAACCCATCACCCCAGACCATGCCCTGCAGGCAGACCACATGGCACCATGCACTTGGGAGCCCGGACACATGTCCCCCCACCAAACCCCCAGTGACGGAAACCTGCCAGCAGGCCTCGACTCATGTCCTCCACCCCACCCCCAGTAACGGCAACCTGCCAGCAGGCCCCGACTCATGTCCCCCCACCCAACACATCATCACAATCCAGAGCCATGGCCCTTATGGCCACCCAAATGCAACCCCACGCCACCCCATTCCAAACACCCAACCAAGCATTCCATCCACTCCACATTGAATTCCCCATGTCATGATAGATACCAAATAACAATCATGCCCATGAATACATGTCCGTCAGACCCACACAATGGCGACACATGACTGAGAAAACCCACATTGTGACATGCACGGAATCAATGAGAGAAGACCACACAAATAAAGTAGAAAATAAAAATGTATTAAATACCAAACTGAATGAATAAAACGAAAAACACACAAAAAAACAAAAAATAAATCCATGTCCGGATGTTTGAAATTAAGCAACAAAAATGAAGGCTGAAAACAATAAAATCCAAAGTAAAATGGCCCCAAAGCATCACTCCAAAAAATCAAAGCATTCCTCATTGGGTCAAAAAATAAATTAAATCCAGGTCCATAACTATATACAAATGAATATTCAAGGGTCCATGAGCCCAACAATCCAAAGGAAACCTAACCAAAAACCTACCTAATAAATAACTATTTACAAAAAAGCAGGGCATAGTCCATGCGCCCCAAAGAAAAATCAATAAGAAAGGAAACTTACACCTACATAACTATTTACAAAGGCGGCGGGCCAGGCCCACGGCTCATTTAGCGATGTTCCGGGCCAGAGCATCATCGAACTCCATGTCGATGTTCCGGAGGCGGGCCTGTTCCCTGGCCTCAAGGTCTTTCCTTGAGGGGCTCCACCCGTCTCAATGCCCGGTGCATGGAGTTCTCCGCCCTGACCATCCTGAGATGTGCCCGCTCTGCCCGCCGCCTCTCCGCATCTATTTGCTGGCCCAACCGCTGCCACATGGAAGACACTCCCAGTCCGGGGTCCTCCTGCCCCTCAGCCGATGCCTGCCCCTGGGGTGTTGATGGCCCAGAGCCATGATGCCTCCCATGCTGAGCCTTCTGCTGCCTCCGATGCAACTGCCTCTGCCACCACGATGGCCTCCGGGCTGATGGAATTCCCCAGGGGCGTCGTGCACGTGCCCTGCCCGATGATGCCAGCACATCCTCCATCTGCTGGGGTCCAGTTGGTGGGGTGGCCACCCCTGCTGGACCTCCGACTCCTGACTGTGGCAGGGATGGGATCTCCACCAGGCTGGCTGCATTGGTTGGGGCAGGTCCACAGGGGGCCCTGTTGGCATCTGGGCCAGAAGACGGCACGGAGAATGACTGGCGTATAGTGTGCACAGAGGAGGAGAGTGCTGCAAGACTGGGCGACACATGGAGGAAACCCCCGACCATGATCCCTCCCAACTGGGCCATGTTGCCACACAGCTCTTCGTGATGACATGCGTGGTTCCCCCAGGAACAACGCACGTCATCACGAATGTCACGTGTGTGCAGCGCAACACCAATCAGGACGGACTCAATCCTGTCACAGGTCCCCACGTCCGCAGGTAGAGAAGTGCCAGATGACGTGGACCTCCTCCCTACCTGCGGACGGGCCTGGGATGGGGCATCCCTGCTGGTGCATGGTGATGCAGTCACAGTGTCAGGGACAGTGACATGCACAGGCCCCTCTGTGGTGACCTTTGCTGCCTCCTGCCCCTGGACTGCACCACTTGCACCAGTGGTACCACCCCCACCAGGCCCCATGTGCGGCTCTGAAGCGGCCGCCTTCATCTCCATACTCATCACCAACCTGGCTGGCTCCGCACTGTCTTCCCCCATCGCAAGCCCTTGTGGGGGCTCAACCGCCCCTTCCGCTGCAGCCGTAGTGGCAGACGCGCCACCAGTTCCCTAGCTCCCGGAATATGGAATTTCCTGGGAGGCTGACTGGGCCTTGCGTCACCGGCCGGTGGAGGCCTCCCTGCCGCTTTCCTCCACAGCGCCATCTCCGCCCTCTTCTTCACTCGCCGATGTGTAAAGGTAGACATTGAACACAAGCATCAGGGTATTGTACAATAGTCCCCTAGACAGAAACCAATAGCACATGGGTGGCACTGTCAAACATCACTTCCATCATGTCCCTGCACAACACTAGGGTCAGTGCAGGCAGCACACATGCAGGAACAGGCATGGCACATGCAACAAACATGTGCATCCATGTCCAAGGCACCGTAGAAACATCCAATGGTGGGCTGCAACTCACATCATGGGACATGCTGATCACATGCACACACATCACCGGAGGGTCATGCATCTGGCCCCGTATACCCCAGACACAGTGGATACAAGGATGATTAGGCTTTATCAGTGAATCAACACATCGTCATGGACATGTGTCATGCATCCATGGCGTTGACCAGTCACTCACACACTACTCAGACAAACGGACATGTACAACATGCATGTCCATGACAGCAGTACCCATCTCTCACACCCCAAACATGTCCAAGTACATGCATACATGTGTGCATTCCGCATGGTGCTCCGCATGATGCATTGTAACACATACACCATCCATGTGGCTCACGCCTGACTGGACTCACATGCAGCACCACCATGTCCCTGCACACGCACATCCATACATGACCCATGTCACACATACAGCCAAGTAGCTAACCACCACCACACTGCAACATGCACTGTTTAAAACAGGAAAGCATGGGCACTTACCGCTCGTCTCCAGACGGGCCTGCATCCTGAGGATCTGGTGATGAAGCACTGGGCAAATGGGCTCCAGGACCCTCATCTTCTGGGTGGTAAGGTGGACACGGCGCCCCACTGCATCTACTGCATCCAAGAGGCGCCTGTCCTTCTTGAGGGTCCTGAACTTGTAGTCCTACCTGCACTTCTGGACGTGTTTGATGGCACGGGGTGCCACCCCTTCCACGTTGATGGCACTCACTATGTCCTTCCAGATCCTCTTCTGTCCTTCCTTGTTGGCGTGCAATAGTGTGAAGAGGCCATCATAATGCCCCAGGACTTGCTCCACCAGGATGCCAACTTCATTAGCACTGAAGCTGGCAGCCTTCTGCCTCCCTGCTGGGGGGTTGCCACTGGTGCCGGATGGTGTTGGGTCAGGCATGGCAACCCCCGAGGCAGGTGTGGGTGGGCAACTGGGTCCTGGGGCTGGGCTGTGGAGCGATGGGATACCAGTCGAGAGTCTTCTGTTCCAGCAGGGGTAGTCACAGCAACTGGACCCTTGCAGATGGCTGATGTGCAGGCACCAAATGGCAGGGCACTGTAGGCAGCAGGCAGGCAGGCAGCAGCAGATGGCTTGTAGGAGGCTCTCTGGGGTCTGGGGGCAGGAAAAAGGCCTTCTGGGCAGAAGCGTGGTCTTTCGTGTGTTGTTGCGTGGCCAGCTTGATGCAGAGTGAATTGGCACGTGAAAAAACAGCACGTCAGTGTGTAATTCGAGGAAAGGGCCTTAGCACGTAAACGCGTAAGTGACGTAATGCGCGCAGGCGTTTCCTTATGCACGTGTAAATGGTCCGTGCGGGTCTGCAGCGCGCTGTACGTGCTTTCAGTGGAGACCAATGTCTGTGTTTTTCCTACTTTGGGGTTCACACGCGATTACTTCACAGCAGTTACAGTGCCTACGCGTATTTATTTTCCACGCAGACAGTGAGTCGTGCACGCTATTGCATGGTATTTTTCCCACTGCGGGTGCCCCTGTTTGTCACATACCCCATTTATTGACGTCATAGCAGCCCGCATGTTAATCACGTACGCTTTTCTGTGTTCCTGGGTGCCACATCATACAACGTGAGTTTTTTTTACACGCACGTGGGATACAGGGGTTGCGTATATGTTTTTCTTGTATTTTTGGGGTGCCTGAGTGTTGCATGAACGTCATTTATCCCCAGGGTCCACAGGCAGCCTTGCAGGAGCACAGGGGTGCATCTACCATCACGTACCCTGCCCCCTTCACCCCAATTGACCAGGATAATTGTTCAGTGCGCCCCCCATTGGCAGTAGTACATCTGTGCCATGGTTGGGAGGCCACCAAAGAGTATGGTTGGCTCAGCTGAGTGTCCTGCTAGTGTTGGGAGTCGTTGGGCACATTGCCGGGGTGACCAGAAAGTACGTGGAGTCCAGGGTGGCCAGGGCGGCCGTAGAGCATGAAGCGGCAGGGGTGACCACAGGGGAAGGATGTCCAGCCACATGCTGGTGCAGCCATGCCACCACCCCCTGCAGCTCCAGGTGATGCTGCTGTTGCATCAGACCATGGCACTCTTGCGATCCGACAGTAAGTAACATGTGCTGACACGGGCCCACCGGTAGTGGTAGCTGCAGGTGCAGCTGTGGCGACCAGCACACAGCCCGCCAGCAACCAGGGTTACTCGTAATATGGTGGTATGGTATGGAAGGCGCCAGTGATGTACCGGCACCATCTATAGCGTACCACCATACTCATAATGACCCCCTTTGTATGTGTGGTAGATGTTTGCCAAGTGAGTTCATCAGGTCCCATGTCAGGTGTGAATGTCTCATGCCTGTTTACATTTCTCACATTGCACTTAATGGCAATTGTGTCATGTGTTGTGCATTCGGTTGGCTGTTCAGCTGCTGCATGCCATGGCATGGAATGGAGGACAGGGGTTCTGGGTGTTTGGAGGGTTTGGGTGACATAGCAGTGATTTACATGGCCTGTTTTGGAGGGGTGGTGGGATATTCACCTTGCATGTGTTCCTTTTGGTTATGTTTAAGTAGCTAGGGATGCACACAATGTGCCACTTCCGTGCAAACATTCTCAGGGTGTTAATGTTGTGACAGTTGACTGTCTCTTTGTCATCATCGATTGTCACCTGGTATGTGCCAGGCCTGTGTGCACTCCGCAGGGGTGGGAGTTTAGGTGGGCCCGGATTAGGGCGGACATTCTGTATATGAAACTGTCATGGGTGGACCCTGGATAGTTTGCATGGACAAAGGTGATGATTCCCTCGGCATCGCATACAACCTGCACGTTCATGGAATGCCAGTGCTTACGGTTGTAATAGATGTTTTCAGTGGGCCGAGGTGGATGTAGGGCCATATGGGTGCAATCTATGGCACCAAGCACTTTGGGCAAGTGTGCCACCCTGTAGAAGTCCAAGACCACGGCCTCCCTTTCTGCGGATGTTCTGGGCATGTATATGTGCCTGCGGACTAAGGGATGTGCAATGATGATTGCCAACACCTGGTGTAGGAAACGTGACTGCGTGGGCTGTGACACGCCCCCCACTATGGCAGTTGTCCGCTGTAATGACCCAGTGGCCAAATAAATGCAGTACATTGAGCACCTTCTCCCAGGGGCTCAATGCTTGGGAGCACAACAGGGTGGGTGATGTGAGTTCATTCTCCCACTCAGTGACCAGGTCTAGGATGTTATGAGGTGGATACCTATACCTGCAAAATCATCAGGTCATCAGGGATCCCAATAAGGCTGGTCATGGTAAAAAAAATGCGGGGCCTGGCTATTCTCCTCCACCTGCTGTGTCCCACGATCAGTGCTGCAAGAAATGGGACATTCATCGTAGCTGTATACACGTGTTGGTTGTTTGCGCACACTTCTATACTGCACGGGGACACTTCCGCCTGCTTTCGTGTGGCGGATGTATTTGTGCATGTGTGTGTGTTTTGACTTGCGCGGATTATCCCTATTCAATTCCATGAATACATGTTGTTCACTAGCATGTAGGCGTTGCATGTATTTCCCAGCGGTACTTCCCCAGTTACGGCCTCATTTTACGCGTTGTTCCCCATTCCACGTGTTCACCCCCTTTTTGGTGTGTGCGCTACACATTGTGCACCTTCGCTGTGCGCGTCGCGCATGGCGTTCGGGATGTCGCAGTGACGTGTGCGCAATGTGCGATTTTGGCGCTCATCCCGGGAAAAACACGCGCAGGGCCTTCCATGAATCGCACGCATGCGCTTGCTTTTTCACGCTTGCGCCACAAATTCCGGTACACTTTTATTCCATGAATTATGTAATTATGTCTTCAAGAAGGGTATCCTGGTCTTAAACCCAGGTCTGCCCATTGCTAACCCCTATGTCAACGCTTTCTACAGGCAGACTATTACTGACATTCTATATGTTATTCCATCTTCAGACCTATGAACTCCCCATATATTTTCTGTCCTACCCCCTTTCTCTTCTTCACCCATTAATGGTATAACCAGGTGGGAAGTGCTCTTAGCACACTTCCCATATTCCAGGTGTGTGCTCTAGCACCTTGAAGAGTCTTTTGTGCTAGGTGGAATTTCAATAATGATCTTAACGCAAATAATCAGACAGACTCAAAGAGTGCAGCAAAATATAACTTAATTCTTATTTAATAAAGGAGGGCAAACTGGCAGACATCGGACTGATGCATGGTCACAAACAAACATAGTTACATTTAGGGGTCTTATACCCCAATATGCGTAATCTATAATGCCATTCTATGTGGTAAATCATAAAACCTATCAGATGACAGGATTGGATTAAGGGAACATGCCTACATATAGAACACATATGGATTAATTCTTCATTGGCTGCCCCTCATCTGTATGACACGCCTTGAACTACCTCTAAACAAGTATAATACTGATTATAGCAGCCATAATAGCAGTGGATTGGCCTCTGTAACATTGTATGTTAGGTTGCCTCTAAGACCGACTGATAGGTTGGCATACAATCCCAACCTTGGAGTTATGGTTCTCTAGCAGCATTGTACGTGAAACAAAACATAGGTGTTTGATTCCCGTCAGACTACTCCCTGTGTTCACAAGTAGGCCATCATCTGTCATCGGTCAGATATAAGCCGAAGTTTTCCACCTATAGTTGACATTGTAGCTAGCCCACTGTCTTGGAACATTCAAGGGAGTGCAGGCTCACCATTATCTCTGTCTGAGGCTTTAATGACTTCTGAGTCACTTGTGAAAAGACCACGAATTTGTCAATTTCAGCCTCTTATTTACTGTCATTTGATTTAAGCATGCGGGGTGCTGTTGCTCCTTTTGGCCCCTAGAGACTTGCTCACTCCATCTCACATGAGCTTTATACCCTTTTAATTGTCCATTACTGGCTATTACAGATGTTTTCATCTTTGTTAATCTAAGAGCAATGTGCC